>NC_053038.3:141582884-142832884 GCF_002575655.3 Aegilops tauschii subsp. strangulata
TGGAAATGCTGGATGTTGACGATGTTGCATGTGCTAAATACTTCACCATGATGTTGGAGGGTACAACTCGTACTTGGCTGAAAGGTTTGCCAGCTAACTCCATTGGATCATGGGCTGAGTTAAAGGCCCAGTTTATCCAGAATTTCAAAGACACGTGCAAGCAGCCCATGCCAATTGTGGATTTAGCCGCCTGTGTCCAAGAAGAAGGTGAATCGACGACCTATTGGGTGCGTCGGGTCTCAGCAATCCTGCATTCGTCGGACCGCATCAACGCTGATTCAGCAGTCTTAACGTTGGAAGGCAACTGCCGGTTCACGCCTCTGAAGCTGAAGTTAGGACGGCTCAAGCGCCACTGCAATGACATGGGGACACTTATGGCAGCTCTGGTTAAGTACGCTGACTCTGATGGTACCAAGGACCCCGAGTCTGACGATGAAAACCGGGAAAGGGAAAGAAGAGCAGTAGCACCAGAGGGCAACAGCATGACCCGGCGGGCCATGGAAACAACGATAAGCGCAAGGCTGATAATAGTTTGGATTTTGTGGCTAACACCAATACGCAGAATAATGGTCAGCATCGTAAGGGTAAACCGCCCTCGAGGAGTGGAGGATCAGGTATCAATCTTGAGCACCTGTTAAACCAGCCTTGCCCAAGACACGGGACGCAAGAAAGGCCATCTACGCACCTCTGGAAGGATTGCTTTATTATGAAGGAGTTCAAAAATTCAAATCTTTTCCAAGATGTTCATGGACCAGGTGGCAGTTCAGGACCCGGTTTTCATGGGCCGGGTTACGGCGGAGGTAGTTCAGGCTCAGGATTTCAAGGCAGTCATGGCAACCAAGGAGGTTATAATCAGCAGCATAATCAGGGGAGTCAACAGCAGCTTCAGTCGGGTTATCAGAGCAACTCGAAGCAGTTGAATAGTGGGCGGTATCATGTCTTCACCACTAGCCTATGCAAGCGCGACCAGAAGCTTCATAAGAGAGCAGTAAACTCCATTGAACCAGCAGTTCCTCGTTATTTGCGCTGGTCGAAGCAGCCTATCGTACGGAGTCAAGAAGATCACCCGCCCTGGGTTGATAATCCGGGTCACCTGGCACTAGTGGTGGCACCGCAGGTTGGAGGGTATAAGTTCACCAAGGTACTCATGGACGGGGGGGGCAACATCAATATTCTCTATTATGAAACCTTCCGTCGCATGGGGTTGACAGATAAAAACCTCAAACCGTCGAACACCATTTTCCATGGTGTGGTGCCTGGTAAGTTGGCGTATCCGGTCGGTAAGATAGCCCTGGAGGTTGCTTTTGGAGATGATCATGACTCTAGATTAGAGATATTGACCTTTGAAGTGGTGAAAATCAAGAGTCCTTATCATGCTCTGTTTGGACGGCCGGCTTATGGTAATTTCATGGCAAGGCCCTGTTATGTTTATCTGCAGCTCAAGATGCCGGGTCACAAGGGGACTATCATGGTACACGGGAGCCGTAAGATAGCTTTGGAATGTGAAGAAGGGGATGCGGCTTATGCTGAGTCGGTTTGTGCGACAGAGGAGTTGAAGTTTTATAAGGACAATGTTGATCCGGCGGATATGACTTCTTTGAAAAAGCCAATTACAGAGCATGATCCGGCCTTGAAGTTTAAATCGGCTGATGAGGCTAAGTTAGTTGATTTTGTTCCTGGCGATTCATCCAAGCAGTTTAGCATCAGTGCTAATCTGGATCTGAAATAGGAAAGCGCTCTCATCGAGTTCATCCGTGAGAACCGGGACATCTTTGCATGGAAACCTTCTCACATGCCAGGTGTATCGAGGGAACTCGCTGAGCACACTCTTAACATTGATCACAAGTTTAAACCGGTCAGGCAGTTTCTCCGCCGCTTCAATGAAGAAAGGCGCAAGGCTATTGGTGAGGAGGTAGCCCGGCTCTTGGCCGCAGGGTTCATTGTGGAGGTTTTTCACCCTGAGTGGTTAGCTAACCCGGTGCTGGTACTTAAGAAGAACGGCACTTGGCGTATGTGCGTGGACTACACAGATTTGAACAAGGCTTGTCCGCCTGATCCCTTTGCTCTCCCTCGTATTGATGAGATTATTGATGCTACGGCGGGTTGTGAGCGTTTGAGTTTTCTGGATGCTTACTCTGTTTATCATCAGATCAAGATGGTAGTTAAGGACCAGGAGAAGACGGCTTTCATAACTCCGTTTCGAGCCTTCTGTTATGTGTCTATGCCTTTCGGGCTCAAGAGTGCCCAGGCGACTTATCAATGATGTGTGCAAAATTGCCTTCACAGTCAGATTGGGCCTAATGTTCATGCTTATGTAGATGACATTGTGGTGAAGTCAAGAAAAAAGGAGACCTTGGTTGATGATTTGAAGGAGATGCTTGACAATCTCCGGGTCTACAAAATGATGCTTAACCCGGCAAAATTTGTCTTTGGCGTACCAGCAGGCAAGCTCTTAGGTTTTTTGGTGTCTAACAGGGGCATTGAAGCTAAACCGGAGAAGATCAAAGCCATTACTTCCCTAGCTAAACCGGCGTGTGTTAATGACGTTCAGCGTTTGGCGGGCCGAATTGCAGCTTTGAGCTGGTTTATAAGCCGCCTTGGAGAAAAGGCCATCCCTCTGTATCAGATGATGAAGAAGTCAGATGATTTCGTTTGGAGTGATGCTGCTAATGAGGCGTTTGAGGATTTGAAGAAACAGCTGGCTGAGCCACCTGTTCTTGCTGCTCCTATTGATAAAGAGCCCTTGTTGTTATATGTGGCTGCTAATGCCCGGGTTGTCAGCGTAGCAATTGTGGTGGAACGGAAGGAGGCAGGCAAAGAATACCCGGTTCAGAGACCGGTTTACTACGTCAGTGAGGTACTTATCGAATCTGAGCAGAGGTATCCGCACTGGCAGAAGCTAGTATACAGGGTGTTCATGGCCAGCAGAAAGCTCAAGCAGTACTTTCAGGGACATCCTATTACGGTGGTCAGCTCTGCTCCTTTGGGAGATATCATTCAAAATAGAGAAGCCACAGGACGAGTTGCCAAGTGGGCCATTGAGCTTGGACCCCATGGTCTGAAGTATGTGCCTCGCACAGCCATCAAGTCACAAGCGCTCGTGGATTTTAGCAATGACTGGACAGAGTTGTAGGCGCCTGAAGATAAACCGGATAACACGTACTGGACAATTCATTTTGACGGGTCCAGGCAACTGGAAGGCTCGGGGGCTGGAGTTGTGCTTGCTTCCCCTCGAGGTGATAAATTTTGTTATGTTCTCCGGTTGGTGTTTCCTTGTACTAACAATGCAGCTGAATATGAGGCTTTACTTCACGGTCTTCGGATGGATAAGGAGATGAACTTAAGCCGGGTGAGATGCTTTGGTGACTCCGATTTAGTGGCTCAGCAAGTCTGTAGTAAATGGGATTCTAAGGATCCACTCATGGTGGCTTATCGACGAGAAGTGGATATTATTGCTGGTTACTTCAAAGGTTATCAAGTTGAACATATTGATCGGAGGAAAAATGAAGCGGCTGACGCCTTAAGCCGGTTGGGTTCTCAACGTAAACCGGTGCCGCCTAATATCGTTCTTGATGTCTTGCATAACCCGTCGGTTAAGTTACCTACGGAGGAGGATTTGGCTGTTCCTGACCCGGAAGCTCGGTTGGTGGCGGCGGTTCATGCCATTCCTGATTGGACGGTCCCTTATTTGGCTTATATGACCCGGGGTGAATTACCTGAGGATGAAATCTTAGCCAGGCAGATCACTCGGCGGTCTAAGTCAATGACGATTGTCAATGGAGAGCTACATCGCTGCAGTGTTACAGGGGCTTTCCAACGTTGTGTTTCTCCAGAAGAGGGCCATGAGATCCTGCATGAGATTCATGAAGGGGATTGTGGTCATCATGCTGGTTCAAAGTCTCTTGTGGCCAAGGCTTTTCCTCACGGATTTTGTTGGCTGGCGGCTCATGCTGATGCTGAGGATTTGGTCAGTAAATGTGATGGCTGTCAGAAATTCTCACGACGTGCCCATGTACCGGCTCAAGAATTGAGGATGATTCCAATTACTTGGCCGTTTGCAGTCTGGGGGCTTGACATGATTGGGCCTTTCAAGAGGTCCAAGGATAAAAAGACACACCTTCTGGTGGCGGTTGACAAGTTTACAAAGTGGGTTGAGGCAGAGCCGGTCAGTAAATGTGACGCGGCGACGGCAGTTCAGTTCATGAAAAAGGTGATTTTCCGTTTTGGCTTTCCCCACAGTATCATAACTGATAATGGCACTAATCTATCCAAGGGTGCAATGAAAGAATTTTGTCAACGTGAGCACATCCGACTTGACGTATCATCAGTGGCTCACCCCCAATCTAATGGTCAAGCGGAGAGAGCCAATCAAGAAATCCTAAGAGGCATCAAGCCCCGGCTTATGGTTCCTTTACAGAGGACGCCGGGTTGTTGGGTGGAGGAGTTACCTTCTGTGTTATGGAGCATCAATACCACCCCCAACAGTTCTACGGGTTACACACCTTTTTTCATGGTTTACGGAGCAGAGGCGGTTCTCCCGAGTGACATCCGTCATGGCTCACCTCGTGTGGCGGCCTATGTTGAAGATGACAATGAGAAGGCACGTCAGGAAGCACTTGACCTGTTAGACGAGGAGCGTGATATTGCAGCGGCACGTTCGGCGATTTACCAGCAAGATCTGCGTCGTTATCACAGCTGCCGGGTTAAAACCAGAACTTTTCAAGAAGGCGATCTGGTGCTCCGGCTCATCCAGGATCAGACTGATATGCACAAGTTATCCCCGCCTTGGGAAGGACTCTTTGTGGTTAGTAAGAATCTGAACAACGGGTCATACTACCTTATCGATGTTCGAGAGCGCAAAGACTCACGTAAATCGGAGGAAGAGACCCACCGGCCGTGGAATATTGCTCATCTCCGGCCTTACTACACCTCAGCCATAGGCTCCTCTTATGTACATATTCTTGACAATGTATATATTATGATCAATATAATAAACCGGCATCCCTGTTAAAGCAGGGCCTCTGCCGTTTTTTCCTTAAAAGTTTTTGGTTACATAGGGGCTTCTGTTTATAAAGCAGAGTTCTGATTGCCCATTGATCCGGCTTATAGGCCACACATAAAAAGAAGGGGACCAAAGAGAGTTTGTTGCAAAAGCACAACTCAAACATAGGCGCCCATTGAGCACAGCTCAAAATATTGCTTTGGGGCTCTTTTGTTCTAAAGAACAACGAGTCTATAACCTTGTAATAGGCTATAAAAGCCAGTCTTGGAAGCCAGGTGTATTCACCTAAAACCCCGGGTTATCCTGCCTTATTAAGTAAGTCACTCCGCCCAGGTAATCCTGGTAAGACCCGTCGAACGTTTGACAAGTCAATCTTATACAGACCCTGAACTTGTCATAGTTAAAATGACGATTGGTTAATGTGAGGTCCATCTTATAAGGTTTGTAAAACGGTTTAACTCAGTGGCCTGGTAGCCCATGAAAAGCCTCGTTTTGGGCCTGTCAGCCCATGAAAAGCCTCGCTTATTGCATGTTTTCTTTTGAAATCTTTTCTTTCTGAGGTTTATTTTGATGAGGTTTATACTAATCCGGTGTTTATTCACCCAGTCTGGCTTTTGACTATAAGTCGCCAGTACAAATTTAACAGATAACCGGTGTCTATTGACCCGGCTTGGCTTTCGACTATAAGTCATCAGCGCACGATCAGCTACAACCCGGTGTTTATTGACCCGGCCTGGTTTTCGACTACAAGTCGCCAGCCTGATGCAAGGATAATCCGGTGTTTATTAAAACCGGTCCGGCTTTGCTATAAACCAGCAACCATAGGAGGAGTTATCAGTACTCCGGATTTGGGTTATCACCCTTACTACAATAAGTTGGTAAACCAACGACGTGATTCAATATCACAGGTATGATATATTTCATATTTGATTATTCTTAAGCACAGCCTTGGTTACAAAACCTGGCTATATATTGGGCATTATGACCCGTTCAGCGGTAAACCGCCAGAACACTTTAAACCTGTTGTATGTAGGAACAGATTGAATAAGCTGCTAAGGATCCTAAGCAGACATAGCATATCTTAATCATGGCGGATTAACAGTGTCATGCAAAGTGAATACGCACGATGGCATAGCAGACCAAGCGTTTAAACTAGCCTATTACAAGGCGCTTTGATGCCCAAAAGGATAATTGTTTTCAACAAGTGTTGCAGTATGCAGAAGTTAAACCGGACTCTAGTTCATGATTCTTCGCCGGGCTGTCTTGAAGGTTGAGGATCATCCTGCGCTGGTTCATCCTCCTCCTCTCCACCCAGCGGCTGGAAGTCAATGGTTGCCCAATCGATTCCAGTTAGGGCCTTGAATACAACTTCATCGCTTATAAGTGTGGAGGGTTCAACATCAGGGGTGTAGGTGTGCTTACGGATTGGTGGGATAAGATTTTGCACATCACAAGTTGGCGCATTAACCCGTTTGTTGTCGGCGTCGTAAATCAACTGGTAATGATAAAGATCAGTCTCTTCAGCCAATTTGCTTGCTAATGGGCGCATTTCCTTCGTCAAAGCTCGGAGATCATCATTGTCCAAATCTGACCCGTCCTCCTTTATGCTCGGATAGCCGTTTCCCACATCAGCCGAATCAAGATCTGGTATTCATGCTTTAGCCCTGGTTAGTGCGGTCAGAGCACCTGCCCTTGCAGCTGATCTTTTTAACTCTTCAAACCGGGCGGGTAGCATTTACAGCCTCTCTAATGTTTCCTTGATCAAGGTTGGGGGCGGTTTGTTATGAGAGGCGGTACAGATGATCCATTGTGCACCGGTATATAATTGCTCTATAAGAGTATACGCAACCTTTAATTTCTTCTGCATGTCGGAGCCAAGATGAGTAATGCGAGATCCTGCATCATCACAAACATGGGTTAACCAGCAGTTTATGGTTTAATACATATTTAAGCTTAGGAAGAGATTCTTTACCAAAAACAGCAGAAGTCATGGCGTTTATTTGGCGCTTCAAGCCAGTCAGCTCTTCTGTTACCGGATTAAGAGCTGCTTCAGCGTCCTCAGCCCTCTTCAGCAGAGTTGCTTTCTCTATATCCCAGACAGCCCGCTCGCTTTTAAAGCTCTCCTTCAGTTTCTCCATGGCTGCTAAGGCACTGGTCAGCTCCTCTTTGGCCTTGGAGGTTTCTGCTTGTTGGGACTTGATATTTTCTTGAAGATCAGCGGTTTGGGATTCCTTTTTGCTCAGCTCAGCCTGTAAGAGACATACATGTTATAAGTTAACAGTACATATTTGAAGTACCAAGCACATAACAAGTTATACACTTGGCACTTGGGGGCTAATGCCTATTGCTTCTTATCAAAAATTTATTGCAAGTCCCAAGCTTAATTCAAGTATTATTCTTGGCACATGGGGGCTAATGCATATTTGTTCAGTCAGCAGGGTGGTTAATCGGTTTACCAAGATGTTCAACAACAATTTTGAGTTTCTTAGGATAAAAGTCCCGGTTCATCTTCAAAAGATAAACCGACCCTTGGGGGCTACACAGGTGAAATTGAAGGATTAATATTCTAAAGTCCCGTTTTATCTTGAAAAGATAAACCGGCCCTTGGGGGCTATGCAGGCAAAAGTTGAAGCATTACAAAAGTCTCAGTTCATATTGGTATTATAAACTGGCCCTTGGGGGCTACTGAAGTTGACATTAGACGTAAGGGAGGAATAATTATGCAAAGTTAACAGTATTTACCTCATATCGCTCTTTCATCATGTTCACTAAACCGGCTTCATAGTCGCGGCTTGTGTACATGCGGTTTAAAAACCCAGAGTGGATATCTTGGGCAATGAGGTGGGCATAGCTTTCCAAATCTGTTTTCCACTTGCCCTTATCCATAGCAGCAAATTCTTCCTTGGCACTATGTTTTGATAAAGCGATGGGGTTACCAGGAGTTGTGTAGCCAAAGCCAGTAACTACAACATCATCCGCTTTGTCATCAGTAGCTTTGACTGGGTTTGACGGCTTATCAGCAGCTTTAGCTGGGCTTGGCGGATCAACAGCATGGCCCGTGGGATCATTTTCCACCTGTTCAACAAAGGTTTCATGATCTTGTGGTGGCGGATCATCAGGAATAGCATCAGCATTTGGCTCAAATTGTTCTGGGATCTTCTCCGGTTCAGTGGCCGGGTTATCATCAGCCGGTTTATTCAACTTGCCTTTTTGCTGGGTTTGGGCTTGGCACTGAAAGGAACGAACACAAAGGTTGGTACAGTGAGTAAATATAAAGTGTTAAGGGTTAGTTTAAACATGCTTACCCAGGAACCATTTTGAGGGTTGGCAGTTGCGTCTCTGTTGATTCGCCAGAAGAGGAATGGGAAGTTCCCTGATAATTTGAATCAGACGGAGTAAGAGGTTGCCGCAAATAACCCGCCTTAGGATAACGTGGGTTAGAAGTATAAGAGACCTCTGGGCGACGTTTACGAACCGGCGTGTTCGGTAAACCGGACGAAGTTACCACATGGCCGCTATGCCGGGTTGTGCGGCGAGCTTCATGTTGCTATTTCTTCAAAAGAAAGTTTGGATCCATGTGAGCTAGAGGGTGAGAAAATCTTACTTTCCGGTTTGCTTGACGGGTTTTCGGTGTTGGCAAAGGTTCTGAGCCGGAGGAAAGAATAATTACCTCTACGTCACCAGCTTGACTAGCCTCTGCGTCCTCCTGATAATAATCATTATCAATAAGATGTATGAAGAAGGAACCAAGTGAATCAAG
Source organism: Aegilops tauschii subsp. strangulata (assembly GCF_002575655.3). Taxonomy (NCBI): domain Eukaryota; kingdom Viridiplantae; phylum Streptophyta; class Magnoliopsida; order Poales; family Poaceae; genus Aegilops; species Aegilops tauschii. Next base: position 141,591,647 of record NC_053038.3, read on the forward strand.
TTCTACCTCTGACTCGTGATTTTCATCGTCATCATCAAAGTTTAAATCGATGGAGTCGGTGGTTTTATTTTTGGCAGGCTTCTTCGTGACCTTGGTCTTGACACGAGGGGTTTTTGCCGGTTTATCCTGCGGCTTCTTCTTCCAGAACGGATCAACACCCTGTCAAAGATCGGCAAAAGTTATAAGGGAATAGTTAAAAGGACCGGATTAAAACAAGAGTTATGTAATTCTTACAGCTGGCGGTTTATTGGAAACGCAGAAGGGACTAAGCCCTGTTTTGCTGTAGATAGCCACCGGTTCATCCAGTATCTTCTTGACAGCTTCAGTAATTTCAGCTTCCATTAGCTGAATGTTAATATGTCGTTGAGGATCTTTCAAGTCTCTTGTGTACTCGCACATTAAACAGGGGTGACGGCTTAAGGGCAGAATGCTCCAGGATATCCAGCAACGAACAAAGTCAATGCCTGTTAAACCGTTCGCAACAAAGGCTCTGAGTTTTGAAAGTTGTGGTGCATAGTTGGCCCGTTCCTTTGCTGACAGCCTTTGGGGAAATGGATGTGTACTGGTAAGCCGGTGAGCACGATAACCCGGCAGAGGATTCTCGTCAGATGGAGATGTATCTCGGCAGTAGAACCAAGTCTAATTCCAGTCTTTGGGGTGGCTATGATGTTTGACGTGAGGGAAGCTGACATCTTTCCATTTCTGAATTGAAACCCCACCAAGTTCAGTATTGGGCCCATCTGTAAATTCAGTCCGGCGGTTCAAATAGAAGAAGTATCTGAACAGGTCAACGGTGGGTTCTTCTTGGAGATAAGCCTCACAAAACACTTGAAAATTACAAATATTGGACACAGAGTTAGGTCCAATATCTTGACGGCGGATTTGGAAGCTAGCAAGCACATCACGAAAAAAAATTGATCCGGGAGGGCTAAACCCTCAACCTAGATGATCAACGAACACAATCACTTCTCCATCCTTAGGCTCAGGAGGATTTTCTGGACCAGGGGCTCTCCAGTGAATGACTTCCTTTTTTGCTAAAGCGCCAGTTGCAACGCACCCGGTCAGTTGTTCTTCACTAACCCGGGAAGGAACCCAGTTACAAGCATAAAAAGACTTGGCCATTTATTTGACAACCTGAAGGAAGGTTCGTGCCGGTTTAAGATTTATAATTGATAAGCATAAATTATTGCAGGTTAAGAGACAGAAAGTGTTAAAGCATACAAAAATGTTAAACTGCAGGATCATATTATCAAAGTTACAGCGATGAGCAATTGGCGGTTTAAGTGAGGACTAATGGTGCCTGGCGGATTATTATTTTCTAAAAGTTAAACTGCCCATTATACAGAGCTGGGGTTGGAAAATGGTTAAGTGCTGTAAAAACAAGTTTTCGCATATTCATATTGCAGATCTGGATCTACCTCATGTCAGAAAATGAAAAAATATTTAGGGTTAAATATTCTGGTAGTTGAACAGTTGAAGGATCCAGATGGGATTGTCTATTTAAAGGAGATGCACTAATGAAAAGAAGGGCTGCAGGCATCGTTGTATGAGATAAAAGTCAAGATTTAAATCAAGAGTTATTGCACAACGATGAACACCGACAAACACCAATGAACCCTGAAACCCTAATGGCAGATCTATGGAGGAGAGAAAGAAGGCTGACTGATGCTAATGGAACAGCGGAGTGGCGCTGCGATTCTCTAGTACGATCAGGGCGATGCAGCGGCCGGAGTTGAGGTCAAGGTCGAAGACTTGGCGGCGGCGGCTGAGCTTGAGCGCTAGGTCAACACGAGGAAGAAGATGAAGTGAAGGGGCGCAAGGGAGAAAAGTGAAAATGACCCCCGGTCCTATTTATAAGGTGAATGGATAAGTGGCAGGCACGGGAATCAAGGAGGTCGAAAAACGGATCTGTAGATATACAGACGCCTCGATTTTTGGGGATTCATTAAAGGAGAAATATTAAAAGATTTGGGTTCTATATAAAGTTAATGCCAGATGACATCATGGCGGATTATCATGATCCTGGAAGATGACGTCACGGCGAGTTACAAGATTTTCATGAAGGTGTTGAAGAAGGAATTTTCCTAAGTATTGAAGATTGACATGAACAAGTTCAAATCAATCTGGGGCCTAATGTTGGGAATATAACTACTAAGTATAAACTGCCTAGGAGGGGTCGGGTTATACTTAAAAGGAGTTGTTCATATTGAAGCCCACGAAGACAAGGAGTATGGCACTTTACGGAGGAAATCTAACAAGAAGGCCCAAAGGCGGATTAGGGCCCGTAGATGTAAACCGCCATATGATGTATAACTTGTATGATAAGATAGGAAAGGGTAGAAACCAAGCCGGACACGTTTATGAGCCGGCCGGGATTCTGTAGACCGCCGGGCGTCAACCTGTGTATATAAAGGGACGACCCGGTGGCGGTTTAGGGACAAGAAACAAGAGATCGAGAGCCAGGCAAAGCGTATTCATTCCCTGGTCATCGAAACCCTAGCAATACCACCTCAACTGGATTAGGCCTTTACCTTCACCGCAAGGGGCCGAACCAGTATAAACTCTTGCATCCTTTGTCCCGCTTTAACCCCTTTAAGCTAACTACGTTGTGATGGCTCCACGACTAAGTCCTCACACTAGGACATCTGTTGTGACAAACCCACGATAATAGCAGTGTCATTTAGTCCAGCAGGTAGCTCACCACCATTTAGAAAATCAAGCACCACTGGGACTACATCATGCTTCAATAGCTCCCAGTGACGCTGATAGAACCCGGCTGTAAATCCATCCACCCTTGGCGCTTTGGACGAGGACATTTGGAATAAGGTTGCATGTACCTCAGAGGCTTCGAATGGTTTACATAACATATCATTCATGGCTGGCGTGACCCGGTTTGGTACATGCGCTAACAGTTCGTCACTGTTGCTATACCCTTGAGTTGTATAGAGAGCCTGATAAAAGGCAAGGATCTCTTCCTTGTCCTCATCTCCAGATGCGCAAACAGAGCCATCTGACCGCTGCAGATTGGCGATCTTATTTATACATTTGCGTTGCCTAGCTTGCGCCTGGAAATAGGTTGTGTTGCGGTCTCCTTCGCGTAGCCAAGGGACGCGAGACCTCTGTTTTAACCATATCTCCTCGAGTTTAAGCGCTTCTCGTAGCTTTGACATGGTAACTGTTTCTTCCTCAGAAGGCCCACGCCCGACTGACTGACAGCGTAGCCTGTCAAGACGCTTTTGAAGCTGCCAGACTGTCCTTGTTAGGCATCCAAATTCTCGGACCCCCCTAAGGCACGAGCTTGCGATGTAGAGCCTCAAGGGAGTCCATTACACCATGCAGAACTGGTTGCCTGGCTTGCGCTCTCCAAGTTTCGGTAACCAGCTGATCGTAATCATTATGGGATTGCCAAATATTCTCATAACGAAAAGGTTTCGAAGTATGTGAATTGCTGTTGGGGTGTTGTTGTCGCAAGTCAGCTAGTACGAAGCAATGATCCGACTCGACGAAGCAGACATGGCGCACTTTGACATACACAATTTTTTGTCTTAATTCCTCATTAGCAAATACTCGGTCTAGCCGAGCTTTATGTTGGAAATATGCCCTGGAGGCAATAATAAAATGGTTATTATTGTATTTCCTTGTTCATGATAATTGTCTATTGTTCATGCTATAATTGTATTAACTGGAAACCGTAATACATGTGTGAATACATAGACCACAACATGTCCCTAGTGAGCCTCTAATTGACTAGCTCGTTGATCAATAGATGGTTATGGTTTCCTGACCATGGACATTAGATGTCATTGATAACGGGATCACATCATTAGCAGAATGATGTGATGGACAAGACGCAATCCTAAGCATAGCACAAGATCGTGTAGTTCGTTTGCTAGAAGCTTTTCTAATGTCATGTATCATTTCCTTAGACCATGAGATTGTGCAACTCCCGGATACCGTAGGAATGCTTTGGGTGTACCAAACATCACAACGTAACTGGGTGGCTATAAAGGTGCACTACAGGTATCTCCGAAAGTGTCTGTTGGGTTGGCACGAATCGAGACTGGGATTTGTCACTCCGTATGACAGAGAGGTATCTCTGGGCCCACTCGGTAATGCATCATCATAATGAGCTAAATGTGACTAAGTAGTTAGTCGCGGGATCATGCATTACGAAACGAGTAAAGTGACTTGCCGGTAACGAGATTGAACGAGGTATTGGGATACCGACGATCGAATCTCGGGCAAGTAACATACCGATTGACAAAGGGAATTGTATACAGGATTGATTGAATTCCCGACATCATGGTTCATCCGATGAGATCATCGTGGAACATGTGGGAGCAACCATGGGTATCCAGATCCCGTTGTTGGTTATTGGCCAGAGAGCTGTCTCGGTCATGTCTGCATGATTCCCGAACCCGTAGGGTCTACACACTTAAGGTTCGGTGATGCTAGAGTTGTTGTGGGATTTTTGTGCAGTTACCGAATGTTGTTCGGAGTCGCGGATGAGATCCCGGACGTCACGAGGAGTTCCGGAATGGTCCGGAGGTAAAGATTTATATATGGGAAGTCCTATTTTGGCCACCGGAAAATGTTCGCGATTTTTCGGTATTGTACCGGGAAGGTTCTAGAAGGTTCCGGAGTGGGGCCCACCTGCATGGGGGGACCCACATGAACGTGGGTAGTGGGGGCAAGGCCCCACACCCCTGGTCAAGGCGCACCAAGATCCCCCCTTAGAAGGACTAAGATCATATCCCGAAGGGATAAGATCAAGATCCCTAAAAAAGGGGGATAACAATCGGTGGGGAAGGGAAATGATGGGATTTCTTTCCCCCACCTTTGCCAACGCCCCAATGGACTTGGAGGGCAAGAAACTAGCCCCCTCCAACCCTATATATAGTGGGGAGGCACATGGGAGCCGCAGCCCTTCCGCTGGCGCAGCCCTCTCCCACCCCAACACCTCCGTAGTAGTAGTAGTGCTTGGCGAAGCCCTGCCGGAGAATTGCAAGCTCCACCACCACGCCGTCGTGCTGCCGGATCTCTCCCTCAACTTCTCCTCTCCCCTTGCTGGATCAAGAAGGAGACGTCCCCGGGTTGTACGTGTGTTGAACGCGGAGGCACCGTTGTTCGGCGCTTAGATCGGAATCAACCGCGATCTGAATCGCTGCGAGTACTACTCCTTCATCCTCGTTCTTGTAACGCTTCCGCATCGCGATCTTCAAGGGTATGAAGATGCACTCCCCTCTCTCTCGTTGCTAGTCTCTCCATAGATTGATCTTGGTGATGCGTAGAATTTTTATAATTTCTGCAACGATCCCCAACAGTGGCTTCATGAGCTAGGTCTATGTGTAGTTTCTATGCACGAGTAGAACACAAGTTGTTGTGGGCGTGGATTTAGTAAATTTGCTTGCTGTTACTAGTCTTATCTTGATTCGGCGGCATCGTGGGATGAAGCGGCCCGGACCGACCTTACACGTACGCTTACGTGAGACAGGTTCCACCGACTGACATGCACTAGTTGCATAAGGTGGCTAGCGGGTGTCTGTCTCTCCCACTTTAGTCGGATCGGATTCGATGAAAAGGGTCCTTATGAAGGGTAAATAGAAATTGGCATATCACGTTGTGGTTTTGGCGTAGGTAAGAAACGTTCTTGCTAGAAACCTATGGCAGCCACGTAAAAACTTGCAACAACAATTAGGGGACGTCTAACTTGTTCTTGTAGCATAAGCCGTGTGATGTGATATGGCCAAAAGGATGTGATGTATGAGATTTATCATGTTCTTGTAATAGGAATCACGACTTGCATGTCGATGAGTATGACAACCGGCAGGAGCCATAGGAGTTGTCTTAATTTGTTATATGACCTGTGTGTCAATGAAAACGCCATGTAATTACTTTACTTTATTGCTAACCGTTAGCCATAGTAGTAGAAGTAATAGTTGGCGAGACAACTTCATGAAGACACGATGATGGAGATCATGATGATGGAGAGCATGGTGTCATGCCGGTGACGATGATGATCATGGCGCCCCGAAGATGGAGATCAAAAGGAGAAAAATGATATTGGCCATATCATGTCACTATTTGATTGCATGTGATGTTTATCATGTTTTTACATCTTATTTGCTTAGAACGACGGTAGCATAAATAAGATGATCCCTCATAAAACTTCAAGAAAGTGTTCCCCCTAACTGTGCACCATAGCGAAAATTCGTTGTTTCGAAGCACCACGTGATGATCGGGTGTGATAGATTCTAATGTTCGCATACAACGGGTCTAAGCCAAATTTAGACATGCAAAACACTTAGGTTGACTTGACAAGCCTAGCATGTACAGACATGGCCTCGGAACACAAGAGACCGAAAGGTCTAACATGAGTCGTATAGTGGATACGATCAACATGAAGATGTTCACCGATGATGACTAGTCCGTCTCACGTGATGATCGGACACGGCCTAGTTGACTCGGATCATGTATCACTTAGATGACTAGAGGGATGTCTATCTGTGTGGGAGTTCATTAAATAATTTGATTAGATGAACTTAATTATCATGAACATAGTCAAAAGGTCTTTGCAAATTATGTCGCAGCTCACGCTTTGGTTCTACTCTTTTAGATATGTTCCTAGAGAAAATTTAGTTGAGAGTTGACAGTAGCAATTATGCGGACTGGGTCCGTAAACTGAGGATTGTCCTCATTGCTGCGCAGAAAGATTATGTCCTTAATGCACCACTCAGTGTGTTGAACCTCGAGCGTCGGTTCTGGATGTTGCGAACATCTGACATACACGTTTTGATGACTACATGATAGCTCAGTGCGTAATGCTAAATGGTTTAGAATTGAGGCACCAAAGACGTTTTTGAAACATCACAGAACATATGAGATGTTCCAAGGACTGAAATTGGGATTTCAGGCTAGTGCCCACGTCAAGAGGTATGAGACCTCTGACAAGTTTCTTAAGCCTGCAAACTAAGGAGAAAAGCTCAATCGTTGAGCATCTTCTCAGATTGTATGAGTACTACAATCGCTTGAATCGAGTGGGAGTTAATCTTCCAGATGAGATAGTGATGGTTCTCCAAAGTCACTGCCATCAAGCTACTAGAGCTTCGTGATGAACTATAACATATCAGGGATAGATATGATGATCCTTGAGCTATTCGCGACACCGCGAAAGTAGAAATCAAATAGGAGCATCAATTGTTGATGGTTAGTAAAACCACTAGTTTCAAGAAGGGAAAGGGCAAGAAAGGGATACTTCATGAAACGGCAAATCAGTTGCTGCTCTAGTGAAGAAACCCAAGGTTGAACCCAAACCTGAGACTAAGTGCTTCTGAAATAAGGGGAACGGTCACTGAGGCAGAACTACCCTAGATACTTGGTAGATGAGAAGGCTGGCAAGGCCGACAGAAGTATATTGGATATACATTATAATGTGTACTTTACTAGTACTCGTAGTAGCACCAGGGTATTAAAATACCGGTTCGGTTGCTAAGTGTTAGTAACTCGAAATAAAAAGCTACGGAATAAACGGAGACTAGCTGAAGGTGAGATGACGATATGTGTTGGAAGTGTTTCCAAGGTTGATGTGATCAAGCATCGCATGCTCCCTCTACCATCGAGATTGGTGTTAAACCTAAATAATTGTTATTTGGTGTTTGCGTTGAGCATAGACATGATTGGATTATGTTTATCGCAATACGGTTATTCATTTAAGGAGAATAATGGTTACTCTGTTTATTTGAATAATACCTTCAATGGTCTTGCACCTAAAATGAATGGTTTATTGAATCTCGATCGTAGTGATACACATGTTCATGCCAAAAGATATAAGATAGTAATGATAGTACCACATACTTGTGGCACTGCCATTTGAGTCATATTGGTATAAAACGCGTGAAGAAGCTCCATGTTGATGGATCATTGGACTCACTCATTTTTTGAAAAGTTTGAGACATGCGAACCATGTCTATTGGTTTATACGCATGAAGAAACTCCATGCAGATGGATCGTTTGGACTCACTTGATTTTGAATCACTTGAGACATGCAAATCATACCACATGGGCAAGATGACTGAAAGGCCTCGTTTTCAGTGAGATGAAACCAGAGAGCAACTTGTTGGAAGTAATACATTTGATGTGTGCAATCCAATTAGTGCTGAGGCACGCACTGAATATCGTTATGCTCTTACTTCACAGATGATTTGAGTAGATTCTAAGTATATTTACTTGATGAAACGCAAGTCTGAATTATTGAAAGGTTCAAGTAATTTCAGAGTGAAGTTGAAGATCGTCGTGACAAGAGGATAAAAAGTCTATGATATGATCATAGAGATGAATATCTGAGTTACGTGTTTGGTACACAATTAAGACATTGTGGAAAGTGTTTCACAACTAATGCCGCCTGGAACACCATAGTGTGATGGTGTGTCCGAACATCATAGCTGCACCCTATTGGATGTGGTGCATACCATGATGTCTCTTACCGAATTACCACTACCGTTTATGGGTTAGGCATTAGAGACAACCGCATTCACTTTAAATAGGGCACCACGTAATTCCGTTGAGATGACACCGTATGAACTATGGTTTAGAGAAACCTAAGTTGTCATTTCTTAAAAGTTTGGGGCTGCGACGCTTATGTGAAAAAGGTTTAGCCTGATAAGCTCGAACCCAAAGCGGATAAATGCATCTTCATAGGACACCCAAAACAGTTGGGTATACCTCCTATTTCGGATTCGGAAGCAAAAGTGATTGTTTCTAGAAACGGGTCCTTTCTCGAGAAAAAGTTTCTCTCGAAAGAATTGGGTGGGAGGATGGTGGAGACTTGATGAGGTTATTGAACCGTCACTTCAACCAGTGTGTAGCAGGGCACAGGAAGTTGTTCCTGTAGCGCCTACACCAATTGAAGTGGAAGCTGATGATAGTGATCATGAAACTTCGGATCAAGTCACTACCAAACCCCGTAGGTCGACAAGGATGCGTACTATTTCAGAGTGGTACGTAATCCTGTCTTGGAGGTCATGTTGCTAGACAACAATGAACCTATGAGCTATGGAGAAGCGATGGTGGGCCCGGATTTCGACAAATGGCTCGAGGCCATAAAATCCGAGAGGATCCATGTGTGAAAACAAAGTATAGACTTTGGAAGAACTACTTGATGGTCGTAAGGCTATTAGGTACAAATGGATTTTAAAAGGAAGACGGACAATGATGGTAAGTATCACCATTAAGAAAGCTCGACTTGTCGTTAAGATGTTTTCCGACAAGTTCAAGGAGTTGACTACGGTGAGACTTTCTCACTCGTAGTGATGCTAAGAGTCTGTTGGAATTGTATTAGCAGTTACTGCATTATTTATGAAATCTTGCAGATAGGATGTCAAAACATTGTTTCCTCGACAATTTTCTTGAGGAAAGATTGTATGTGATACAACCATAAGGTTTTTGTCAATCCTAAAAGATGCTAACAAGTATGCAAAGCTCCAGCAATCCTTCTAAGGACTGGAGTAAGCATCTCGGAGTTGGAATATACGCTTTGATGAAATGATCAAAGATTTTGGGTTTATACAAAGTTTATGAGAAACTTGTATTTCCAAAGAAGTGAGTGGGAGCACTATAGAATTTCTGATGAGTATATGTTGTTGACATATTCTTGATCAGAAATGATGTAGAATTTCTGGAAAGCATATAGGGTTATTTGAAAAGTGTTTTTCAATGGGAAACCTGGATTAAGCTACTTGAACATTGAGCATCAAGATCTATAAGGATAGATCAAAAACGCTTAATAGTACTTTCAAATGAATACGTACCATGACAAGATTTTGAAGGAGTTCAAATAGATCAGCAAAGAAGGAGTTTTTGGCTGTGTTATAAGGTGTGAGCATTGAGTAAGACTCAAGATCTGACCACGGCAGAAGAGAGAGAAAGAACGAAGGTCGTCCCCTATGCTTTAGACGTAGGCTCTACAGTATGCTATGCTATGTACCGCACCTGAACTGTGCCTTGCCATGAGTCAATCAAGGGGTACAAGAGTGATCCAGGAATGGATCACATGACAGCGGTCAAACTTATCCTTAGTAACTAGTGGACTAAGGAATTTTCTCGATTATGAAGGTGGTAAAAGAGTTCGTCGTAAAGGGTTACGTCGATGCAAACTTTGACACTAATCCGGATGACTCTGAGTAGTAAACCGGATTCATATAGTAGAGCAGATATTTGGAATAGCTTCAAGTACCGCATGGTAGCTGCATCTACAAGATGACATAGAGATTTGTAAAGCACACACGGATCTGAAAGGTTCAGACCCGTTGACTAATAACCTCTCTCACAAGCGAGATATGATCAAACCCCATCGGTGTTGGATCCATTACAATCACATAGTGATGTGAACTAGATTATTGACTCTAGTGCAAGTGGGAGACTATTGGAAATATTCCCTAGAGGCAATAATAAAATGGTTATTATTGTATTTCCTTGTTCATGATAATTGTCTATTGTTCATGCTATAATTGTATTAACTGGAAACCGTAATACATGTGTGAATACATAGACCACAACATGTCCCTAGTGAGCCTCTAGTTGACTAGCTCGTTGATCAATAGATGGTTATGGTTTCCTGACCATGGACATTAGATGTCATTGATAACGGGATCACATCATTAGGAGAATGATGTGATGGACAAGACCCAATCCTAAGCATAGCACAAGATCGTGTAGTTCATTTGCTAGAAGCTTTTCTAATGTCAAGTATCATTTCCTTAGACCATGAGATTGTGCAACTCCCGGATACCGTAGGAATGCTTTGGGTGTACCAAATGTCACAACGTAACTGGGTGGCTATAAAGGTGCACTACAGGTATCTCCTAAAGTGTCTGTTGGGTTGGCACGAAACGAGACTGGGATTTGCCACTCCGTATGACGGAGAGGTATCTCTGGGCCCACTCGGCAATGCATCATCATAATGAGCTCAATGTGACTAAGTAGTTAGTCGCGGGATTATGCATTACGAAACGAGTAAAGTGACTTGCCGGTATCAAGATTGAACGAGGTATTGGGATACCGATGATCGAATCTCGGGCAAGTAACGTACCGATTGGCAAAGGGAATTGTATACACGATTGATTGAATCCCCGACATCATGGTTCATCCGATGAGATCATCGTGGAACATGTGGGAGCCAACATGGGTATCCAGATCCCGCTGTTGGTTATTGGCCAGAGAGCTGTCTCGGTCATATCTGCATGATTCCCGAACCCGTAGGGTCTACACACTTAAGGTTCGGTGACGCTAGAGTTGTTATGGGAATTAGTGTGCAGTTACTGAATGTTTTTCGGAGTCCCGGATGAGATCCCGGACATCACGAGGAGTTCCGGAATGGTCCGGAGGTAAAGATTTATATATGGGAAGTCCTATTTTGGCCACCGAAAAATGTTCGGGATTTTTCGGTATTGTACCGGGAAGGTTCTAGAAGGTTCCGGAGTGGGGCCCACCTGCATGGGGGGAGCCACATGAACGTGGGTAGTGGGGGAAAGGCCCCACACCCCTAGTCAAGGCGCACCAAGATCCCCCCTTAGAAGGAATAAGATCATATCCCGAAGGGATAAGATCAAGATCCCTAAAAAAGGGGGATAACAATCGGTGGGGAAGGGAAATGATGGGATTTCGTTGCCCCACCTTTGCCAACGCCCCAATGGACTTGGAGGGTAAGAAACCAGCCCCCTCCACCCCTATATATAGTGGGGAGGCGCATGGGAGCCGCAGCCCTTCCGCTGGCGCAACCCTCTCCCTCCCCAACACCTCCGTAGTAGTAGTAGTAGTGCTTGGCGAAGCCCTGCCGGAGAACTGCAAGCTCCACCACCACGCCGTCGTGCTGCCGGAGCTCTCCCTCAACTTCTACTCTCCCCTTGCTGGATCAAGAAGGAGGAGACGTCCCCGGGCTGTACGTGTGTTGAACGCGGAGGCACCGTTGTTCGGCGCTTAGATCGGAATCAACCGTGACCTGAATCGCTGCGAGTACGACTCCTTCATCCACGTTCTTGTAACGCTTCCGCATCGCGATCTTCAAGGGTATGAAGATGCACTCCCCTCTCTCTCGTTGCTAGTCTCTCCATAGATTGATCTTGGTGATGCATGGAATTATTTTTAATTTCTGCAACGATCCCCAACACTTTAACATTGGCATCACCAGATTGCCGGTTATCCCATGTGTAGGGGACGCCGGACCAACCTAAATCCTGCAGCGCACATTCATCAGTGACTTCACGAAATGCTCTCATTTGCCATTCCGGTCTCGCCGTCCGACTGAAGTGCTCGTCCCCATCAAGGGTTTCGTTAAAATCACCCATGCACAGCCAATCTGCATGCGGAAGATTATATAGGGTACGGAGGAACCGCCAACTATGGTGTCTGTTTTCAGCTCGTGGCGCTCCATAAAATCCAGTAAATCTCCAACTCACCGAAACATCCGATGCATCACGCACCACAACATTAATGTGGGCCAAACCGTAATTCTTGAGTTCTACTATGACATCTTTGGACCAGAAGAGACCCAGGCCTTGCTACCTCTTGAGCATGCGTTGGTTTTCCCTTGAAGAGGAAAGGGTGATGCAGCAAAGTAGCGTAAGTATTTCCCTCAGTTTTTGAGAACCAAGGTATCAATCCAGTAGGAGACTACACGCAAATCCCTAATACCTGCATAAACAATTAAGAACCTTGCAACCAATGCGATAAAGGGATTGTCAATCCCTTCACGGCCACTTGCAAAAGTGAGATCTGATAAAGATAATAAGATAAATATTTTTGGTATTTTTGTTGTATAGATTGAAAAGTAAAGATTGCAAAATAAACGGTGACAGAAATAGCTAGTTGACGGGAGATTAATATGATGGAAAATAGACCTGGGGGCCATAGGTTTCACTAGTGGCTTCTCTCAAGATAGCATATTTTACGGTGGGTGAACAAATTACTATCGAGCAATTGATAGAAAAGCGCATAGTTATGAGAATATCTAGGCATGATCATGAACATAGGCATCACGTCCGTGTCAAGTAGACCGAAACGATTCTGCATCTACTACTATTACTCCACGCATCGACCGCTATCCAGCATGCATCTAGAGTATTAAGTTCATAAGAACAGAGTAACGCATTAGGCAAGATGACATGATGTAGAGGGATAAACTCAAGCAATATGGTATAAACCCCATCTTTTTATCCTCGATGGCAACAATACAATACATGCCTTGCTGCCCCTGCTGTCACTGAGAAAGGACACTGCAAGATTGAACCCAAAGCTAAGCACTTCTCCCATTGCAAGAAAGATCAATCTAGTAGGCCAAACCAAACTGATAATTCAAAGAGACTTGCAAAGATATCAAATCATGGATATAAGAATTCAGAGAAGAATCAAATATTGTTCATAGATAATCTTGATCATAAACCCACAATTCATCGGATCTCGACAAACACACCGCAAAAAGTATTACATCGAATAGATCTCCAAGAGAATCGAGGAGAACTTTGTATTGAGATCCAAAGAGAGAGAAGAAGCCATCTAGCTAATAACTATGGACTCGAAGGTCTGTCGTAAACTACACACACATCATCGGAGTGGCCATGGTGTTGACGTAGAGGCCCTCCGTGATCGATTCCCCCTCCGGCGGAGTGCTGGAAAAGGCCCCAAGATGGGATCTCACGGGTACAGAAGGTTGCGGCGGTGGAAAAAGTGTTTTGTGGCTCCCCTGGATGTTTTCAGGGTATAAGAGTATATATGGGCGAAAGAAGTAGGTCGGTGGAGCTGCAAGGGGCCCACGAGGGTGGGGGCGCGTCCTCCTGCCTCGTGGCTTCCTCACTGCTTCCTTGACGTCCACTCCAAGTCTCCTGGATTGCGTTTGCTACAAAAACGATCCTCGCGAAGGTTTCATTCCGTTTGGATTCCGTTTGATATTCCTTTTCTGCGAAACACTGAAATAGGCAAAAAAACTGCAATTTGCACTGGGCCTTCGGTTAATAGGTTAGTCCCAAAAATAATATAAAAAGGTATATTAAAGCCCATTAAACATCCAAAACGGATAATATAATAGCATGGAACAATCAAAAATTATAGATACCTTGGAGACGTATCAGGCCTCCACTTAATCCAACGCTATCAACAGCAAAGCAACCAACAAACCCTAAGGTCTGCTGAAGTCTCTTCACACGTTTCCCTCTGATCTTTGTTTCCATAACAAAAGCCAGAGCGGGTCCTTCTTGCTTCACAACATTGCGAAGCTCTCGAACTGCCTCGGGGTTCCCAAGCCCCCGGCAGTTCCAACTTAAGCATATCATTGGGATGGGCAGGGTTGTCTAGCAGCCTCTGCCAAGGTTTCAGAATTGGTAGGCGTGGGTTTCTTCTTCTTTGGTTCTCTCACTGTACCATCATCCTCAGAGCCTTCTCCATCCCTGGGAGCATCCGTAGCTACGTTCTCCCCCTCACCAACATCATTTGCTGCCTGATTTGTCAAGAGTGGAACTTCAATTCTGCGGTAGACTTGGTTTTGGGGTCCTCCCTTACGTTTTGGAGCTGTTTTATGTTTCACAGGGGAGTTCACCTCGACACCTGCTTCAGCTGCAGTGTTAGAATTCTTGGTGTCGTTCCTGCTCGATTTGGCCTGTTGAGGCTTCGAGGATCCCTCAGACGAGGCAGCTCTCCTTTTCTCTTTTGGTGGCCGCAAGCCTTTACAAAATGACAAATCGCCATTCTCATCTCTCGTACTAGGAGTCGGGCAGAGCACATCGGAGTGGCCCAAACGACCACATGAGAAGCAAAAGTGAGGTATATTTTCATACTGAATATAATACGGATCTATAGAACCTCTCCTTGCAGAATTGATCAGAATCCATCATCGCAGTGGTTTGGCAACGTCCAGAGTGACGCGAGCACGAAGGTAGCCTCCTGCGTGATCGAAGTGGATTGAACTTGCCCCCTTATCAATCTGCTTTGCTATCGCTTTGCACCATGATTCGTCACGCAGATTGAACGGGAGATAAACTACACGGGCCCAGACCTTCAACTTGTCGAACTGGAGCTCCGACGGGCACATGCAGTCGTCAAATTCAGAAAGTATGACCGCGTTCTTGCTGATGTGCCATGGGGATCCGTCCCATACACGATCTCTATCTCGTTGTGTCGCAAACTCCGCAACAAACGTGTTTTCTCCCACTAAGCGGAAGACCTGACCCTTAGAGTTACCCCATGCAGGTCGGAGAGCATTCGAGATGGTGCTGATGTGAAGAATATTGCGGTGTGGGATCTTCCCTGCCACCATCCACCTCTCTGGCGCCCCTTCAACTCGATCATCTAGCACCAAGGGCGTCGCCTCTTCTTTCGTGATGTCAAGCTTTCCTAGTTGCTCCTCCAAGTGTGCCCTAGCAGACCTCGACGACAGCGTCTCCGCCGCCGCCCCGCTGCCGCTTCCAGAGGGTGTCGCCATCCTCCGGCGGAAGTCCGGTGCGCCCCGCTGAATCGATCTGCGGGCGCCGTCAAGGCCGCCAAACCCTAGTCGCTAGAGCGTTAGGGTTTTCGGAAAAACTGTTCCTTTTCGGAAAGTGGGAAGTAGTCTATAATACTATGGAGCGCGAGCGGTTGGGCGAGAGTGATCTAGCGAGCATCCTTTAAAGGATACGAGTAATATGTATAGCCTGAGTTTTCTTAATTATATACTCCTACTAGAGATCAGTGCATTTTAACCGAAGAAAAAAATATCACAAGCTCTTAATTTAAAAAGCTCTAGCCAGCATCCTTTAAAGGATACGAGTAATATGTATATCTTGAGTTTTCTTAATTATGTACTAGCAAAAAGGCCCGGGAGAAAAAAAATCACACGCTCCTAATTTAAAAAAAATGGTCTATAATCTGAGAATTTGTAGTTACGGCCAAAACAAAGATGGTCTTAACCTATTCTACATGTGTTCTAATTCAACACAGCTTGCATGTAGATTTAATCTGTACAAAGAAACAAGCAAATGATCATGCATTTATTCATGTCATGTTCGGAATAGGATGTTGTTATGGGTGAGTAAAGAAAAACAATAAAAACAAATGATGACATATTAGCACACTACGGAGACATGTGTGCATCAATGGCAGTTTTCGATTTAACAATCACCCATTTAGGGTAACTCTTGAACACTTTTTTCACATGCATATTTCTTAAATACATGAAGAGTTGTTAAAGAGATACAAGATTTTTTAATCATAAAAAGAGATATTTTTTTGTCTGGAAAAGAACATTTTTCTATGGTCTCTGTGGACGCAAGTACTTGCGCCCCTATTTCATCACTATTTCTTGCCACACATGTCATACGTATTGGTTCTTATTTCATCACTATTTATATCTTATCAAACTTGTCTTTTACTTTATTTTTTGTCATGCATGCCTCCTTTTACTTTTTTTCATGCATGTCCTCTTTTTTCTTCTTACATATAGTAGAATAGCACAACATCTCATCTTTATCGGATCTCCTCTGCATTTTCTTTTTTATTTATTTTATAGCGGACACCCCATCTTTATTGGGTCCTTCTTTTATTTCTTGTCATGCATGTCCTTATTTATTGAGTGTCTCTAGCAAATTTATCTTCAATGTAATGTCCAAATCCTGATTTTGCTGAGGTGTTCATCCCCAATCTGAATCGGTATCGATATGAAAAAAGACAAAAAAAATACATTGTTGATTAACATTGCAGCCTAGATAGTATTTTTTTAAATTTAACAGGTCAAATAACATCATATTTAGATTCTAGATATTTTTCTAATCAAATTCCATGTATAACATGTTAAATTTCGAGTTACAGTTTAGAAGATATGAGTATTTTAAAAAACAGTTGATATGTACTACGGGTTTAATGTCAGAAATAGTAGAGGATATTCTATAAAATGGCAAAATGGACTAAGAATACATATTTCTTTTATTAGTAGGTATAGATATAGATATAGATTGCCAATTTCGGTTTTTCTGTACCTTACTCTATTTTGAAAAGCTATAAAGGTGCAACATGGGAAGAAATTCATACACGTCACGTATATATATATATATATATATATATATATATATATATATATATATATATATATATATATATACCTACTAATAAAGTCATTAGTGTTTCTGCCCGTCCATCATTAATCATTAATTTTGTAGAAAATCCCTTGGTGTTTTCTGAAATCAACCCACAGTCCAAGTGACCAAGTCAATCCGAATCGGTATGTGCGAGAGAAAAAGAAAAAAACCACCCGGACGACCCACGACCTTACCTCCCATCTCCTCCTCCGGCGTGCCACTACCCCCTGCTACGGCGCGGCGCACCGCCAGCCCTGACTCCTCCACGCCACGCCGCCGGCCCCAACGCCTCCTCCGCGCGCCGCCATCGCCTACCCCATCACCCTCGCACCCCTACCCGAAGTGCCACCACCCCTCGGCTTTCCACCACCAGCGACACTCGACGCCTGCGCCACACCTCCCCCAAGTCCTCTCTTTCCTCCTTTGCCGCAGCCGCTCTCCATTGGCCAGCCTACTCCCTCGAGTCAGACCCTCCCTTCCCCACACGAGTGCCTCCCGATCCTCCCCTTTCTGTGTGTGTGTGTGTGTGTGTGTGTTTGTGTGTGCTCAATCCGGATCCACCCCTTTCTTGGGTGCATCATAGAGGAGAGCTCGCTACTGTGGTGGACCTTGACGGTGGCGAGCTGGGAGCCGGCTAGGTCCTTGCCGACGAGGGCCGTCATGGCCTTCACCTCTGCCCTGTTGCCGGTGGACTGCGTTGCGACCATGACCACTGAGTTGACAAGAAAGGTACTACTGGTATTACATATTCCCTTCACAAAGAATGGCATCTGAGTTGAGCACTTGTACAACCACTACATTGTTTGTACATGTGGATCTCTTACGATTGATAAGATGGGTCAGCCATGGATGCAAAGGGTAGAGGGCTTCAGACTCTTAGTTGCTGCTAGCTCTACTCTGCTCTGTCATCTGGTAATGCCAATGCAGTGGTTGTATTGTTTATGACTGCGGTTGTAAATAGATAGATGAATGATTTCAAAACATGGATTAAACTCTGGGGTAAGTTATGTTCTCAACTTTTAATCTCACTGCCTTCTTACTTCGGGGCAAATCTTCCCAGCAAAAAGCATAACAGAGGCCTCTCTTTCAATGACTGAAGATTAGTTATCTCATAACTGGCCCTCAGAGGGAGAAATTAAGCTCCATAACCTCCATGTAAATACCATCATCTCTATTCCCTCTTGCCTACTTATGTTACATATTTACATTTTTGTTTTGACATGTTCCAAAGAAGCTGCACTTTTTTGCACTTGCGAGTAAATTGTTAGAAATCTAAACTCATGGGCAAAAGAATTTTTTGATTCAGTGCTTTGCCAGATCAATAGTAGAATATTTCTAAGTAGCTCATGTCATTAATTTTTTAATAATGATGGAGGTGAGATACACTCCAAGGTATGCAGACGGGTATTTTTGGTAGAATAGGTAGTGGTAAATCAACTCTCATGCATGCCCTTTTCCGTATCATGTGTCCTACTGTCGGTTAGATAATAGTAGACATCGTCAACATTGGCACCATTGGGTTGTACGATCTGAGATCTAGATTGACCATCATCAATGTTCGATTGAACTGTGAGGAACAACCTTGAACCTCTAGGAGAGTACACAGACAATCAAATCTAGGGGGGTAGTCTTGATATTCACATGCTCATTGCTTGTCATTTCTCAGGTTACTAAACAATCACTTAAAAATCCGTTTGTCATGGCTCAGAGTATGAATCTGTTGCTCGTAATTGTTTTTTAGTTTGATATGTCTTCACATTCCTACAATCCTATGAACCTACATGTTCGCATTAATACTTTGTAAACCTTGTATTGGCTACAACTGTTGTCTGCCTTCTTAACTTATCTGAGAAGGACTGGAAATTGTTATTCTACATTTCAAGCAACGTGTCACTGTCAATTAGGAGTTGGAGTTCGGAGAAAGGGGCTAAATCATGACTCACCAGCTCTGCTTTACTCGTACCATAGAGTTCACATTCTGGTAGTTTTGGTGCTTCTGAAATTGCTGATAAATTTGGAATTACCCTTCGAAGTGGTAGATAGTGGAGAGAACTGGTGTGTGGGCCAGTGTCAGCCCATCTGTCTCAGGAGGGTGATTCTGAGATGAACCAAGATACTGGTCCTGCCACTGCTTCAGTGCACATTGCAACAGATAACCTGACATCGAACACACCACAAAAGCATTACTCACGGACGATTGGCATGACGATCGCGAATCGAATCACCTTGGTCCTTATGAGCGAAGTAGTCTAGCTTCTTGACTATGGTGCAACAGTAACAATCTGGGGAACGATCTTCTGTACAGAAGGAGGAGGTCAAAAAAAGGCATTGCTTATTGTATATTAGATTCTGCAGGCGCGGGGACATATTAAATTACTACTTCCTCCGTTCCTAAATATAAGTCTTTTTAGACATTTCAAATGAACTACAACATACGAATGTACGTAGACATATATTAGAGTGTAGATTCACTCTTTTTGCTCCGTATGTAGTCACTTGTTGAAATCTCTAGAAAGACTTATATTTGGGAACGGAGGGAGTACATTGTAATATGTCTATCTTGCTTTTTTCAGGTTAGAATAATCATTTTAAGCCATTTAGATAACCTTCCACTAGCAATGCCAATCATATAACCCTTGAGAATGTCACAAGAGTTCACCCTCGCCATGTCCAGTGCCATTGCTAGCAGGAGTAAGATGTGTGGGTTGATGGAGGCGGCGGCCGGTAGCAAAGCAAGGGTGTTGTGTTACAAATTTTTCATCAAGAAATTTGTGCAGGAATATATTTTTTTCCTTCAAGAATGACCCTTAATATTTTTGAGTACTTTCAAAGTTTCAATATTGTTTCGCTCAAATAAAAGTATGTGTTTCGCTACATACAAAATCGTTTGAGTTGTAAATTATTTTAGGTTTCTAACCACATATTTATTTATTTGTACCCGTTGCAATCACACGGGCTTTTTGCTAGTAAGCCTAATGATTCCTATCGGCCAATGAGCCAAAAATTCGGCAGGTCGCCTCGTCACTTCGCGTGGGAAAATACGTGCTAGTGGCCCACGCACCGCTTGCTGCATCCTTATCTCCTCCCGCTGCATCTCTCAATCCAGTCTTCCTCCTTCCTGCGAACGGTTGCCACACCACGCCCTCACTGTCCAAGTTGACGTCCACGCGGCCGCGCCTCTCCCCTCTCTCTGTCCCACAGCCATTGACGCCCCCTACTGATAGCTGGGCCAGCGTGCAATGGTGGCTGCAAGGCTGCAACCGTGGTTGGCAGGAGTTGCAACCGCGGACCGGCAAAGCTGCCACCGTGGGCAGGCGGACGGGGGTGCTACGACCGCCACCTGCCTGCTGCTGGGGACGGCGATAAATGATGATGCAACCGGCAACCACCCGTACTGGATATGGTGACCACATGCTGGAACCAGCATCATATTTTGCTGCTACCGTGGTGACCATGTGCTGGAATTAGCAGCGTTTTTGCTGCGACCGTGATGACCGCAAGCTGAAACCATTGAAGTTTTTGCTGCGACCGTTGTGACCGCGAGCTGGAACCATTGGCGTTTTTTCCTACAACCATGGTGACCGTTGGCTGGGAGGGGGCGAGGGGTGATGTTGCAACCGTGACGACCGTGCGCTGGAACATGGCAACAAGAATGCTGGAACCGTGCGACAAAATGTTGGAACCAGAATCGACGACCTCTAGCTGCCAGCTTTTTTTTTGCCGGAACCAGTAGCCAGTTTTGCTGGAACTATCATTGTTCAGAGTTGCAAGCATTTATCTTTTTGCTGCGGCCGACACGACCCACCAGAGCTACAATGGCCAAAGTCCTTTAGTGCTACGGTCGGTGAGCAATTTTTGCTGCGTCCAGTGTTTACTGGAGCACGACGGGGACAAGCCATGGTGTACGCTCGGAGACCGTGGTGAACGTGTGCCATGAGTTCGACGGCGCGTGCTATGACCGAGGCGACATGGGGGCAACGAGCTCGCCGACAGCATGGTGGTAGCACGGCAAGGGCGACAAAGTGCTACAAACCAGATTCAATGCTTAAACGGCGGCACACGTCGGGGCCTAAAGTGCAGTGAGGAGCGCACGAGCCCGGAAGTGTGGCAGCGAGGAGCACGTGTGAGCCCATGCGGCAGTTCGACGAGGTGGGGGGGGGGGGGGGGGGGGTTCCTCCCCCTTTTTTTTTACCGCAAAGCAGTTCAAGATGAGGACGGCGCCCAGGAATCGCACGGCCCGCATGACGCTTATGCACGTCTGGCAGGCGACCGGCTGAAATTTCAGCCGGTCGACCGGCGCCTAACGTGTGCCAAAAAATAATTCGAAGGTAGAGAAGTTTAACTACATGCTTTACAGAAAGTCATATATTTTGGAACATAGATTGTTTTAAAATTATGCATCTAGTATATATTGTAGTACAAACAAATGCTGTGTTTTGGAGACCCTGTCAATGTTCAGGACGTCAACATTTTGAGAACTGGACGGAGGTAATACAATATTGCTCGTGCTTGGAGGATGTTAGCTGCCCAACCTTTTTCATGGCAAAAATGCAGCATAGTTTACATTAGAGTTAAGAATCCATTTATATTTTACAAGTTGAATCGGCTATGGTCAGTATATGCTTTACACTGACAAATTCAATTTTCCCCTATACACCTTGTTTCATTCCTACGGAATAACAAACTGACTGAGAAGGATTCTTTTTAGCAGCGATGGTAAGGCCTTTAGGCTTCGGTTCGTTGGCTAAAGAATCATCAAATCATGAGCTGCTGATGTACGGCGGTGTCGTGGTCGAACGAAGCTACTATCAGAGTTGCTGCTGCAGGGAGCTGACGGTCAGGGATTCAGTCATGTTCTGAACAATAAGCTGAAAAGAAGACCAGATCAAAAGCTGAAGAACATATTTTTCTCAGAAAGGAAAAACACAATCATTTCGCGGATATTGGGAAGAAATGCTCGTTCGTCATTTATTCATGGAATATTTTCTGAGATCATCAAGATACTTAATGGACAAAATAATCAAGATTTTTGCTATGCATGAGTATATTACTCACTTGGGCAGATGGCGGCTGCTGCTGGTGATCGTACATGGTGGCGCCGCATGCCGCCGATGCCCAGTTCTGGAAGCTGGCCTCGTCGCCGGGCCTCGGCATTTCATAGTGGCCGCCGACGAAGTCCATGGCCGAGGCCGCCGCGTTGTCGACGTGCAGCTCCATGTCCGGCCTGAAGAGCCTGTCGTTGAGGAGGCTGGCGTGGTCGAAGGCGGACTGGTACGGGAACTGCGCGCCGAGATGCAGTGACGTCAGGCAGTCGCCCTGGCTGAACTCCGGCTGCTGGTGCTGGTGCTGGTGCTGATGTACCGCCGCCGCCTGCTGGTGCTGCTGCTCGCCCCCGGCGGTGTCCGTCGACTGCTTGCTCATGCTGAAGTAGCCCGGGTAGCTCTGCAGCGACGTGCTCGTCGAGCACCCGATGTCCCTGCGTGGTGGAGTGCGTGAGTCGTGGACGATTATGTTTCTTCTTCACATAAATGCTACTCCTGACCAACCACCCCTGAGCTCAGTCCCGATACTCACCTCTGATGGAGCAAGCTGGGGTCTTCAGGTAACATCATGGGCGGCTGTCCATCGCTGCCGCCACCGCTGTGGAACCACGACGAAGGGTTCGGGTCACCGGTTAGCCCCAGAGGTAGCTGCATCTCGTTCTGGAACTGAAATTAAATAGCAAGGGCCAACATCTCGATCAGATATCTGAACCTGAAACCAAAAGTTCTGAATTTGTGAAGGTGAAAACTATTACCTGAGCAGCAGCGCACTGTAGGCCCATCAGATGCTGCTTTGCAAAGTTCTCCTAAGCATATCCAACAGGGTACAACATGAGATCGGATTCTGAGTGACAATACAAAATTTAACAGAATTTATACTTCGGATATTGAACAGCTAGCCCGTTATGCTGAACAGTGTGCAGCACGCATTAAGATCGGCTGGAGTTAATAAGAAGGTTTAGGGATATCTCTACCTTATGAATGCCGATGCGATTAAGAGATTCTTTGAGAGATTGCTCCATCGCTCTTATATGGTCTATATTCTCAACCTTCTCGGGATCGCTCCAATAACTGAAGAAAAAAAAAATGCCGAACAGTTATGCTCCTCAATTTTCATGGTTTCCCTTCAAGTTTGTGTAAAGAGCTACAATTAACTCTACCATAAATGCATTTTTTTTCAAAGGCCCCTTATGAAGTGAAGATCACGTGCCATGAAAACATTACTTTAGACGGCACTGAATGGAAAGATTTCAACAGATATGCCTCTTTTTTTAGGTAAAGAGCGTATATGTCTCTACTTATTACATTGAATCAATCAATAAAGCAGCAAATTTGTCGAGCTGCTTAAGTGAATTGGTGCTAATTAACTACCTGAGACGCTTTTGAACATCTGCCATTTGACATTGCAATGCGCCAAGATGACTAGATAATTCCTGTGAAACAATTGAACCAACGAGCATTAGATACCGAAAACCAGAAAGAAGAAATTCCATGAAGTGCTCATCGCCCTAGCTGTGCTATATGTTGAAGATGTACCTCGACCGTCTGACCCCTGCAATAGATTGAAAAGAACTACATAGTGAGAAATTTCGTTGGAGTTATACATTTCTTCAATCATGCTGCTCTCTTGATATCCAAAATAAATACTAGCAAAATTACCCGGAGCCTAAGAAGTCCTGAATGTTGACATCATGGTCTAGCTTCTTGAATGTCTTCTTTAGTGCCTTTTGGGAACAAAAGCAGATTAGTCAGCTCATTCTCAAACTTAATCTGCTAAGGAAAAATGCCTTGATAAATAACTCTATCTGTTGGCATAACATACTTCTAAGCTCTCCAGCTTCCTGTTAAACAGAAAGAATGAATTTCAGCTTATATGTTAGTATAATTGGTTCAGCAGGTAAACAGAAAATGTATGTAACTCAAATACCTTTTAGCCCTTTCCTGAGGAGTTTGTTGTGCATACTTTGCAATGACTTCGTCTATGGGGCTGCAAATTGAATAGTATATCAGGTAAACATGCAATTCTGATTTAACTCTGCCGTCCTAAATATCATTAGCACCCCATATCTGAAAACATGACAGATATATGGCTAAAGCATTGTTTTGTAATTCTACGATTTCACCCAAAAGAAAAAGCATAGAACTACTATTGCAAAAATGAAAGAAGCACAATGACATAAAAACTGTAAATTGAATGGTGCTTCAGTCGGAACATAGGACCATACGGGTAAATTTCAGAATTGGTCAAATGCATTGAAAAATCAATTCCCTTGTTTCAATTAATTAATCAGCCAAGAAATTGATCAATTCAATGGCAAAATTACAACAATTTCATAAAAAAGCTAAGCGTATTTGTTTTAGGAGAAAATTAAATGTCCATCTCTATAGTCATATTATGGGCTTGTTGACCTAAATCTGAATGAATCAACTCAGATGAACCAAAACCATTACCTTTTGTCGCCGACGCATATGGTAGGCCTTCCACTGGGGGAAAACATGAGAAGAATGAGATCGATATCACAGAGAATGGATAACTCTTTGGCCTTCTTGAGAATCCCTGACCGCCGCTTAGAATATGTCACCTGCCGCCCGCTGGTGTTCTCCAGCTTCTTGATCTTGAGCTTCACCCTCCCCATGTCGAAGAATTTCCGACCAAAATTATGTCTTAACGTCACACCTTTCACCAATTATGATACAATCCGATGGAATCTGGATGGGAAATATTTTTGTTATTCAGGATATCCGCGTCGCAGTGGAGCATGGGACGATCCAATCGCTCGGGCCCAGATATGAAAGGAATGCTTCCTTGTTGTGCGTGGTAAAATCGAATCGGTCTGAGAGATCGAACCAGGAAACAGGTGGGGATCTGGAATCTTTATGGCCAAACAGGAGGTGATCTCCACGAGCTAACGAGGAGAGATCGAGCCAAGAACCGGCGAAATCGGCAGTTCTTGGGTCGATCGGGCGGGAGAGAAGGGGGCGAGGAGAGAGATAGGGGTCAAGAAGGAGAGAGAGAAAGAGGGGGGGGGGGGGGGGGAGGGGGAGTGGTGTGGCTGTGCGCGGAGGGAGAGAAGGGCAGAGAGAGAAAAGCGCGGGAGGGGGTAGGGGGAGGTCAGGGTCCAAACTAACCGGGCGAGAAGGGCTCGGACAGTTGGAAATGTTTTTCGTTTCTCCCAGCCTCGTTTTCTACGTGCTTTTTTTATTTTCTCCCTCTCGTTCTAGTGTCGTTCACACCTTCATGTATCTATACAAAAAAAATACATTTGAGTAGTTCCATTTTTTTACTAGTGAAGATGAAATGTTCCATTTCTTTTGTGCCGAGCTTAGCTCGGACTGAGCAGAAAATCAAAGAGGCTTCAATGTGACTCGAGTAGAGGCAGAATTCTTACGCAATGATTTTGTGATACTATGGAGCCAGCCAACAATATATGAGCAATAACAGTATCATGTAAATCTTTCCAATAGTTTTTTATACAACCAAATGGTGGGTTTGATTGTCTTGTTGATAACGGAAGACAAGATTCATCATCCATATCGCAATCTTGTTATGAGGGTCAAGTGTTACCGCTCTGCTGCCATGGTTCACAAGAAAACAAGTGTTTCTTTCATATGTGTTGATAACAATTGCATATTTCTTGTGGGTCTCTTTGATTATTATTATTATTTAAAGAGCCCTGCCCCTTTCCTGCTAATGAACATGCGTTGCACGAGGAAGTTAGATATGTGTTGCATCTATTCAGAGTGGTGAGGGAATGCCTTTCGCTTCCCCCAAACTCGTTTCCTACATGCTTTTGTTTATTTTTCTCCTCACGCTCTAGTGTTGTTCACACCTTCATGTATCTATATCAAAAATATATAGACAACTAAGTAATTCTATTTTTTTTACTGTTGGAGATAAAATGTTCCATTTTGTTCTCGAGTCGTGGTTAGCTTAGATCGGATTGAGCAGAAAACCAAGGAGGCTTCAGTGTGGAGTGAGGCAAAATTCGTACCCAATAATTTTGATACTATGGAGCCAACAATATAGGAGCAACAATAATATCAAGTGAATCTTTCCATAATTTTTTTCATACAACCAAATGGTTGGGTTTCACTCACTTGCTCATAATGGAAGACAACATCCATGTCGCAATCCTGTTGCGAGGGTCAAGTGTTACACAATTAGGCTAGATATGTGTTGCATCTCTCCATGAAGTAGCGTGCGGTGCTTTGGAAGCGGCATGGCAAATTCAAGGCGATTATAGATGGCAACAAGAATACAAAATTCTTCCATGCCATGGCTTCACAAAGGTATCCGAAAAACTAGATCCACACCATCGACACCGGTGGCATTGAGCTTGTGGTGACCCATGACACTAAAGTTGCGGCTAGGCCCAGCCTACCAAACATGTTGGACCTTTGTCATCCATCATATTTACACGGGGGGCCCTCGAGTTGGAGGAAATCAAAGAGGTCGCCGATGCAATGGATCAGAACAGTGTGCTTGGTCCAGATGGGCTAGGCCCAGGCTCCTATCAGGCTGCCTGGACCATGGTGGAGGCAGCGCTCACGCGCATGTTCATCGCTTTCCACTCTCCCGATGCCGACTCAGAGCTTAAACCATGCACACGTCATGCTATTCCCGAAGGTCGCTAGCATCCCCATGCCCGGCACCTCCTGAACGGTCATACTCCAAAATAGCCCCATCAAGGCGATGTGAAAAGGTGCATACCACTCGTCTTCAGCGAAAAATTGAGACCCTCATCGATGCCGATCAGTTCAACTTTATAGCCGGCAGAAGCGTCTTCGAAAAAAATCATCGCTACCAAGATATAAACATGCTTCTCTAGGAAAGTTGACTCGGTGGTGTTCAAGCTAGACTTCGCCAAGGCCCTAGACTATATCGATCGACTGGGTGCGCTTCACCCTATCATCGAGGCCAAGGGTGAAGGAAATATGCCCTAGAGGCAATAATAAAGTTGTTGTTAATATTTCCTTATATCATGATAAATGTTTATTATTCATGCTAGAATTGTATTAACCCGAAACATAGTACATGTGTGAATACCTAGACAAACAAAGTGTCCCTAGTATGCATCTACTTGACTAGCTCGGTAATCAAAGATGGTTAAGATTTCTGACCATAGACATGTGTTGTCATTTGATCAGCGGGATCACATCATTAGAGAATGATGTGATGGACAAGACCCATCCATTAGCTTAGAATTATGACCGTTTAGTTTTATTGCTATTGCTTTCTTCATGACTTATACATATTCCTCTGACTATGAGATTATGCAACTCCCGAATACCGGAGGAACACCTTGTGTGCTATCAAACGTCACAACGTAACTGGGTGATTATAAAGATGCTCTACAGGTGTCTCTGATGGTGTTTGTTGAGTTGGCATAGATCGAGATTAGGATTTGTCACTCCGAGTATCGGAGAGGTATCTCTGGGCCCTCTCGGTAATGCACATCACTATAAGCCTTGCAAGCAATGTGACTAAAGAGTTAGTTACGGGATGATGCATTACGGAACGAGTAAAGAGACTTGCCGATAACGAGATTGAACTAGGTATGATGATGCCAACGATCGAATCTCGGGCAAGTAACATACCGATGACAAAGGGAATAATGTACGTTGTTATGCGGTTTGACCGATAAAGATCTTCGTAGAATATGTAGGAACCATATGAGCATCCAGGTTCCGCTATTGGTTATTGACCGGAGATGTGTCTCGGTCATGTCTACATTGTTCTCGAACCCATAGGGTCCGCACGCTTAACGTTCGATTACGATTTGCTTTATGAGTTATATGTTTTGGTGACCGAAGTTTGTTCGGAGTCCCGGATGAGATCACGGACATGACGAGGAGTCTCGGAATGGTCAATAGGTAGATATTCATGTATTGGAAGGTTGTATTCGGACATCGGAATGGTTCCGAGTGATTCGGATATTTTACCGGAGTACCGATGGGTTACCGGAACCCCCCGGTGAAGTGTTGGGCCAACATGGGCCTAAAGGGAGAGAGAGGGAAGCCCACGGGGGGTGGTCGCGCGTCCCCCTCTTTGGGAGTCCGAATAGGACAAGGAGGAGGGGGCGGCGCCCCCCTTCCCTTTCCCTCTCCCTCTCCTTCCTATTCCCTCCGGTGGAAGAAAGGAAGGGGGGCGAATCCTACTTGGACTAGGAGTCCAAGTAGGACTCCCCCCATGGCGTGCCCCTCCTGGCCGCCGGCCTCTCCCCCCTCCTTTATATACATGGGCAGGGGGCACCCCAAAGGTACACCAAGATTTGTCTTAGCCGTGTGCGGTGCCCCCTCCATAGTTTACTCCTCCGGTCATAGCGTCGTAGTGCTTAGGTGAAGCCCTGGGTGGATCGCATCACCAACATCGTCACCATGCCGTCGTGCTGACGGAACTCTCCCTCGACCCTCTACTGGATCAAGAGCTCGAGGGACGTCATCCAGCTGAACATGTGCTGAACACGAAGGTGCCGTACGTTCGGTACTTGGATCGGTTGGATCGTGAAGACGTTCAACTACATCAACCGTGTTAACATAACTCTTTCGCTTTTGGTCTACAAGGGTACGTGGACACACTCTCCCCTCTCGTTGCTATGCATCTCCTAGATAGATCTTGCGTGATCGTAGGATTTTTTTTTGAATTACATGCTATGTTCCCCAACAGTGGCATCCAAGCCAGGTCTATGCGTACATGATATGCACGAGTAGAACACGAAGAGTTGTGGGTGATAATAGTCATAATTCTTACCACCAACGTCTTACTTTGATTCGGCGGTACTGTTGGATGAAGCGGCCCGAACCGACTTTACATGACCGCGTTCATGAGACTGGTTCTACCGACGTGCTTCGCACACAGGTGGCTAGCGGGTGTCTGTTTCTCCAACTTTAGTTGAATCGAGTTTGACTATGGCCAGTCCTTGTGAAGGTTAAAACAACACACTTGACGAAAAATTGTTGTGGTTTTGATGCATAGGTAAGAACGGTTCTTGCTAGAAGCCCGTAGCAGCCATGTAAAACTTGCAACAACAAAGTAGAGGACGTCTAACTTGTTTTTGCAAGACATGTTGTGATGTGATATTGTCAAGACGTGATGAGATATAAATTGTTGTATGAGATGATCATGTTTTGTAAAAGTTATCGGCAACTGGCAGGAGCCTTATGGTTGTCGCTTTATTGTATGAAATGCAATCGCCATGTAATTGCTTTACTTTATGACTAAGCGGTAGCGATAGTTGTAGAAGCAATAGTTGGCAAGACGACAACGATGCTACGATGGAGATCAAGGTGTCAAGCCAGTGACGATGGAGATCATGACGGTGCTTTGGAGATGGAGATCAAAGGCACAAGATGATGATGGTCATATCATGTCACATATTTTGATTACATGTGATGTTTATCTTTATGCATCTTATTTTGCTTAGTACGGCGGTAGCATTATAAGATGATCCCTCACTAAATTTCAAGGCATAAGTGTTCTCCCTGAGTATGCACCGTTGCTACAGTTCGTCGTGTCGAGACACCACGTGATGATCGGGTGTGATAAGCTCTACATTCACATACAATGGGTGCAAGCCAGTTTTGCACGTGCAAAATACTTGGGTTAAACTTGATGAGCGTAGCATATGTAGATATGGCCTCGGAACACTGAGACCGAAGGTCGAACATGAATCATATAGTAGACATGATCAACATAGAGATGTTCACCATTGAAAACTACTCCATCTCACGTGATGATCGGACATGGTTTAGTTGATATGGATCACGTGATCATTTAGATGACTAGAGGGATGTCTATCTAAGTGGGAGTTCTTAAGTAACATGATTAATTGAACTTAATTTATCATGAACTTAGTCCTGATAGTATTTGCATATCTATGTTGTAGATCCATAGCTTGCGATGTAGCTCCCCGTTTATTTTTGATATGTTCCTAGAGAAAAATAAGTTGAAAGATGATAGTAGCAATGATGCGGACTGGGTCCGTGATCTGAGGATTATCCTCATTGCTGCACAGAAGAATTATGTCCTTGATGCACCTAGGTGACGGACCTATTGCAGGAGCAGATGCAGACATTATGAACGTTTGGCAAGCTCGGTATGATGACTACTTGATAGTTTAGTGCGCCATGCTTTACGGCTTAAAACCGGGACTTCAAAAATGTTTTGAACGCCACAGAGCATATGAGGTGTTCCAAGAGTTGAAATTGGTATTTCAGACTCATGCCCGTGTCGAGAGGTATGAGACCTCTGACAAGTACTTTGCCTACAAGATGGAGGAGAATAGCTCAACCAGTGAGCATGTGCTCAGAATGTCTGAGTACTACAATCGCTTGAATCAAGTGGGAGTTAATCTTCCAGATAAGATAGTGATTGACAGAGTTCTCTAGTCACTATCACCAAGTTATTGGAACTTCGGGATGAACTATAATATGCAAGGGATGACGAAAACGATCCCCGAGCTCTTCGCGATGCTAAAATCGGCGAAGGTAGAAAACAAGAAAGAGCATCAAGTGTTGATAGTTAAGAAGACCACTAGTTTCAAGAAAAGGGGCAAAGGAAAAGAAAGGGAACTTCAATAAAGAATGGTAAGCAAGTTGCCACTCCCGTGAAGAAACCCAAAGCTAGACCTAAGCCTGAAACTTAATGCTTTTACTGCAAAGGGAATGGTCACTGGAAGCGGAACTACCCCAAATACTTGGCGGATAAGAAGGATGGCAAAGTGAACAAATGTATATTTGATATACATGTTATTGATGTGTACTTTACTAGTGTTCATAGTAACCCCAATGGTATTTCATACCGGTTCAGTTGCTAAGATTAGTAACTCGAAACAGGAGTTGCAAAATGAACAAAGACTAGTTAAGGGCAAGGTGACGATGTGTGTTGGAAGTGATTCCAAGGTTGATAAGATCACCATCGCATACTCCCTCTACCTTCGGGATTAGTATTGGACCTAAATAAATGTTATTTGGTGTTTGCGTTGAGCATGAATATGATTGGATCATGTTTATTGCGATACAGTATTCATTTAAGTGAGAGAATAATTGTTGTTCTGTTTACATGAACAAAACCTTTTATGGTCTTACATCCAATGTAAATGGTTTACTGAATCTCGATCGTAGTAATACACATATTCATAATATTGATGCCAAAAGATGCAAAGTTAATAATGATAGTGCAACTTATTTGTGGCACTGCCGTTTAGGTCATATTGGTCTAAAGCGCATGAAGAAACTCCATGCATATGGGCTTTTGGAATCACCTGATTATGAATCATTTGTTACTTGTGAACCATGCCTCATGGGTAAGATGACTAAAACTCCGTTCTCTGGAACAATGGAGCGAGCCAATGACTTATTGGAAATAATACATACCGATGTATGCGGTCCAATGAGTGTTGAGGCTCGCGGCGGGTATCGTTATTTTCTGACCTTCATAGATGATTTGAGCAGATATGAGTATATCTACTTAATGAAACACAAGTCTGAAACGTTTGAAAAGTTCAAAGAATTTTAGAGTGAAGTGGAGAATCATCGTAACAAGAAAATAAAGTTTCTACGATCTGATCGCAGAGGAGAATATTTGAGTTACGAGTTTGGCCTTCATTTAAAACAATGTGGAATAGTTTCACAACTCACGCCACCTGGAACACTATAGCGTAATGGTGTGTCCGAACGTTGTAACCGTACTTTATTAGATATGGCGTGATCTATGATGTCTCTTACCGATTTACCATTATCGTTTTGGGGTTATGCATTAGAGACAGCTGCATTCACGTTAAATAGGGCACCATCTAAATCTGTTGAGATGACACCGTATGAACTGTGGTTTGGCAAGAAACCCAAGATGTCATGTCTTAAAGTTTGGGGTTGCGATGCTTATGTGAAAAAGCTTCAGCCTGATAAGCTCGAACCCAAATCGGAGAAGTGCGTCTTCATAGGATACCCAAAAGAAACTGTTGGGTACACCTTCTATCACAGATCCGAAGACAAGATCTTTGTTGCTAAGAATGGATCCTTTCTAGAGAAGGAGTTTCTCTCGAAAGAAGTGAGTGGGAGAAAAGTAGAACTTCATAAGGTAACTGTACCTTCTTTCAAATTGGAAAGTAGTTCATCACATAAATCAGTTCCAGTGATGACTACACCAATTAGTGAGGAAGTTAATGATGATGATCATGAAACTTCAGACCAAGTTACCACCGAACCTCGTAGGTCAACCAGAGTGCGTTCTGCACCAGAGTGGTACGGTAATCCTGTTCTGGAAGTCATGTTACTAGACCATGACGAACCTACGAACTATGAGGAAGCAATGATGAGCCCAGATTCCGCGAAATGGCTTGAGGCCATGAAATCTGAGATGGGATCCATGTATGAGAACAAAGTGTGGACTTTGGTTGACTCGCCCGATGATCGGCAAGCCATAGAGAATAAATGGATCTTCAAGAAAAGACTGATGCTGATGGTAATGTTACTGTCTACAAAGTTCGACTTGTTGTGAAAGGTTTTTGACAAAGTTCAAGGAGTTGACTATGATGAGACCTTCTCACCGGTAGCGATGCTTAAAGTCTGTCCGAATCATGTTAGCGATTGCTGCATTTTATGAAATCTGGCAAATGGATGTCAAAACTGCATTCCTTAATGGATTTATTAAAGAAGAGTTGTATATGATGCAACTAGAAGGTTTTGTCGATCCTAAAGGTGCTAACAAAAGTATGCAAACTCTAGCGATCCATCTATGGACTGGTGCAAGCATCTCGAAGTTGGAATATATGCTTTGATAAGGTGATCAAAGCATATGGTTTTATACAGACTTATGGTGAAGCCTGTATTTACTAGGGGTCCAAGTAGGAATCCCCCCATGGCGCGCCCCTCCTGGCGCCGACCTTTCTCCCCCTCCTTTATATATGTGGGCAGGTGGCACCCCAAAGGTACACCAAGATTTGTCTTAGCCGTGTGTGGTGCCCCCCTCCACAGTTTACTCCTCCGGTCATAGCATCGTAGTGCTTAGGCAAAGCCCTGCGCGGATCACATCACCAACACCGTCGCCATGCTGTCGTGCTGACGGAACTCTCCCCCGACCCTCTACTAGATCAAGAGCTCGAGGGACGTCATCGAGCTAAATGTGTGCTAAACACGGAGATGTTGTACGTTCGGTACTTGGATCGGTTGGATCGTGAAGACATTCGACTATATCAACTGCGTTAACATAACGCTTCCGCTTTCGGTCTATGAGGGTACGTGGACACACTCTTCCCTCTCGTTGCTATGCATCTCCTAGATAGATCTTGCGTGATCGTAGGATTTTTTTTGAATTACATGCTACGTTCCCCAACAAAGGGTTCCCCACCCTTTGGTGTGATCTGATGGACTCGATCTTCACCTAATCAGAGTCCGTCGTGCTCCTCAATGGTCTACCAGGGTGGTGGATCAAGTGCAAGCTGGGTCTTCAAGAGGGTGACCCACTATCTCTACAACTTTTCCTCATCATGGCTAATTTCTTACAAATAGCCATCAAGGCGTGACTCCGTCCTTGAGCATCTCATCATCGTCAGGGCCCCTGCCCGGTGCTCGCAGACAACATGCTAATTATTATGTGTGTTATGTTTCCTGTGGCGCGCCGACTAAAAGAGTTGATGGACGCATTCTAACTAATCACTAGGCTCGCCATCAACTTCCATAAAGAACACCTTGTACTCATACACGTTCCACCAATGGAGCTCGACGAGATCTGTGATGCCCTTGTGATATGGGGCAAACTATTGGGTGGCCCGATCTTCACAATTTGGAGGTATCTTTGAGGGAAAGCACGATGAATATGAAGAATAAAGGGGAAACTCAAGAGGAAAACACTCAAGGACAAGATTCACCACCAATCTTACTCAAGCCACAAGTCAAAGTAAGATACACCCCAAGAGCTAACAAGCAACAAAGGAAAGTAAATAACATACCCCAAATACCTAAGGGAAGAGAAACCCATGTGAGGATAGTTCTTCCCCAAATCCAAAGGATGAGGAGATCTTGTCAAGTAGAATTTTCTCGCATAAGAGGTCTAGATCTTCAAGGGGGGTGGGTAGATTGAGCAAAGCTCTCACAAGATATTAGTCTAAACTTTTCTAACCCTAGATTTGGGAAGAGGTACGGTATACATAGATTCTGGATGAAGGGGTATGGGGGGCACGGGCTAAGCTCGAATTTTGTGCGCGTAGGCTGGTCGTTCAGTCTGATTTGGGTTAGAGTATCCGAGTGGTTGGAACATCTAGGAATATCACGGGCATGTCTGACATGTTGCAAATGTCTGACATGTTGCAAATGTCTGACATGTTGCAAATGTCTGACATGTTGCAAATGTCTTGTAGATAAGTTGGACATGTCTCAGACATTGGTCGGTTGGTCTGACGTGTCGGAGGTTCTAAGAAATGTCGAAGGTATGTCTGACCCATTCCAGAGAGTTGCAGCATAGGGTTGGATGCACTTCAGGCAAGTCCGACCGACAAGTGAGAGGGCTCCAAAAGGGTTGCAAGAGGGCCAGACATGCCTCGTACAATCCGAGGTGTGTCCAAATTTTTTTTCCTCCTTTGTTTGCTCTTCTCTTAGCTCTCCGATGGTGCTCCATGCTCCTTTAGGTCCTTCAACCTCCTTGGTTTCCATGCTTTTAAGCTCACATAGTATTCCCACTTCTGGTAGTAGCCATGTAGAATTTAGAAAATAGGGAGTTCGAGAGGTGATGTAAGTGGGTGCTTCACTTCACCCTCCCGATGGTGTCCTGGATTAGGGGTCACTCAACACGTCCTCTCCTAGTCAGGTGGGCCAAGCCATGCGCCCCCATGTCGGTTCATCAGTGGGCCACGCCGAGGCAGCCCATGGTGCATAGAAGGAATGCTCCCGAGGACTTGACGCATACTCTAATATTTAGAGGTCCTCTACAACACATTTACCTTCTACGTAGCCGACCTATTTGTAATCCTAGACCCCCACTACCTATATAAACCAGGGTGTAGGACTCATGGACAACACACAAAAATCTCGTGGTAGATCAACCTGTACTTTTTACTCCATCCCAAATCAATACAACACAAGTAGGACATAAGGTTTTATCTCCTAGAATAGCTCAAACCTAGGTAAAATCCCGTTTCTCTGTTGCCATCGCGTCAAGGGTACTAATTCAGGACCCCCTACCTGGGATCTACCAAAATCAACTCCGTCACCCCCATCCCTAGGGAAAATCTGCCCTCGGAACAAGACCCTCATCACCGTGAAAAGGAGAAAGGTCGGCAATGTAGAAGGTGTCACTCAGCAAGTACTTGTTGATACGTCCCAAATGTATCTACTTTTCCAAACTCTTTTGCTCTTGTTTTGGACTCTAATTTGCATGATTTGAATTAAACTAACCAGACTGATGCTATTTTCAGTAGAACTACCAAGGTGTTGTTTTTGTGCAGAAAAATAGAAGTTCTCGGATTGGGCTAAAAATTTACGGAGAATTTTTCCAGAATATATATAAAAAAATTGGCGAAGAGAACTACTGGAGGGGGCCACCCAGGAGCCACGAGCTCAGGGGCGCGGCCACCCCCCAGGGCACGCCCTGTGAGCTCGTGGGCCCCTTGGGCCTCTAGCAACCCTAACTCCAACTCCATAAGTACCGTCTCACGGAGAAAAATATCAGAGAGAATGAATCATTGCATTTTATGATAAGGAGCTGCCGCCACCTCCGGTTCTTCATTGAGAGGGCTGATTTGGAGTCCGTTCGGGGCTTCAGAGGGTGGAATTCATCACTGTCGTCATCATCAACCCTTCTCCATCAACAATTCCATGATGCTCACTACTGGGAGTGAGTAATTCCTTCTTGGATTGCTGGATGGTGATGGAGTTGGATGACATTTGTCATGTAATCGAGTCAATCTGTTAGGGCTTAATCCCTAGTATCCACTATGTTCTGAGATTGATGTTGCTATGACTTCGCTAGGCTGAATGCTTGTCACTAGGACCCGAGTGCCATGATTTCAGATCTAAACCCTCTATGTTTTCATGAATATATTTGAGTTCTTGATCCTATCTGCTAGTTATATGCACTTGTTATTGTTCTGCTCCATAGACCCCAAAGTGACAATAGTTGGGATACTCTTCGGGGATGACTGTAATTCGAGGAGTTCATGTATTCACCATGTGTTAATTCTTTGTTCCAGTTATCTATTAAAAGGAGGCCTTAATATCCCTTATATTTCCTTAGAGCATCTCCAACAGGCACGCAATCTTAGCAGCGCGCTGGAAAAAACACCTTTTTTGCGCGCGCGCAGCCGAAACGGGCGCTCCAGCAGATGCGCAAAAAACACGCGCGCGATATAATGGGTTCAGAGCGCGAAGGAAAATGACATCATGTGCCGCTTATTTCATGCACCCGCTCCCGCGTGCTGGACATTCGAGCGCACGTGACCAACTGCCGCCAATCTCTCCGGCCGCCCCACCTTCGCCCCGCCCCGCGCCGCCACCGGGGAAATTCGACCCATGGAAGGCCGTGCCAACATCTCCCTGTTGGGGAACGTAGCATGAAATTTCAAAAAATTCCTACGATCACGCAAGATCTATCTAGGAGATGCATAGCAATGGGAGGGGGAGAGTGTGTCCACGTACCCTCATAGACCAAAAGAGGAAGCGTTAGGTTAACGCGGTTGATGTAGTCGAACGTCTTCACGATCCAACCGATCTAGTACCGAACGTACAACACCTCCGAGTTCAGCACACGTTCAACTCGATGATGTCCCTCGAACTCTTGATCCAGCAGAGGGACGAGGGAGAGTTTCGTCAGCACGACGGCATGGTGACAGTGATGTGATCCGCACAGGGATTCGCCTAAGCACTACGACGCTATGACCGGAGGAGTAAACTATGGAGGGGGCACCGCACACAGCTAAGAGATCAACTGTTGTTCTTTGGGGTGCCCCCCTACCCACGTATATCAAGGAGGAGGGTAGGAGGCGGCCGGCCTGGAGGGGGCGCGCCAAAGGGGGAGTCCTACTAGGACTCCACTCCTAGTAGGATTTGCCCTACCCCTATTTTCCTTCTTACGAAGGGGGAAAAGGGGGAAGGAGAGGGAAGAGGAGAAGGAAAGGGGGGCACGCCCCCTCCCCTAGTCCAATTCGGACTCCCCACGGGAGGGGGGCATGGCCACCCTTTGTGGGCTGCCTCCCCTCTCCCCTATGGCCCATGTAGGCCCAACAATTCCCCGGGGGGTTCCGTAACCCCTCGGTACTCCGAAATATACTCGAACCATTCCGGTGTCCGAATATCATCGTCCAATATATCAATCTTTACCTCTCGACCATTTTGAGACTCCTCGTCATGCTCGTGATCTCATCCGGGACTCCGAACAAACTTCGGTCACCAAAACACATAACTCATAATACAAATCTTCATCGAACGTTAAGCGTGCGGACCCTACAGGTTCGAGAACTATGTAGACATGACCGAGACACATCTCCGGTTAATGACCAACAGCGGAACCTGGATGCTCATATTGGTTCCTACATATTCTACGAAGATCTTTATCGGTCAAACTGTAATAACAACTTACATTATTCCCTTTGTCATCAGTATGTTACTTGCCCGAGATTCGATCGTCAGTATCATAATACCTAGTTCAATCTCGTTACCAGCAAGTCTCTTTGCTCGTTCCGTAATGCATCATCCCATAACTAACTCATTAGTCACATTGCTTGCAAGGCTTATAGTGATGTGCATTACCGAGAGGGCCCAGAGATACCTCTCTGATACTCGGAGTGACAAATCCTAATCTTGATCTATGCCAACCCAACAAACACCTTCGGAGACACCTGTAGAGCATCTTTATAATCACCCAGTTATGTTTTAGGTGACGTTTGATAGCACACAAGGTGTTCCTCCGGTATTCGGGAGTTGCATAGTCTAATAGTCAGAGGAATATGTATAAGTCATGAAGAAAGCAATAGCAATAAAACTTAACGATCATTATGCTAAGCTAACGGATGGGTCTTGTTCATCAAATGACAACACATGTCTATGGTTTGGAAACTTAACCATCTTTGATTAACGAGCTAGTCAAGTAGAGGCATACTAGGGACACTCTGTTTTGTCTATGTATTCACACGTGTACTAAGTTTTCGGTTAATACAATTTTAGCATGAATAATAAACATTTATCATGATATAAGGAAATATAAATAAAAACTTTATTATTGCCTCTAGGGCATATTTCCTTTAGTCTCCCACTTCACTAGAGTCAATAATCTAGGTTACATAGTAATGATTCTAACACCCATGGAGTCTTGGTGCTGATCATGTTTTGCTTGTGGAAGAGGCTTAGTCAACGGGTCTGCAACATTCAGATCCGTATGTATTTTGCAAATCTCTATGTCTCCCTCCTTGACTTGATCGCGGATGGAGTTGAAGCGTCTCTTGATGTGTTTGGTTCTCTTGTGAAATCTAGTTTCCTTCGATAAGGCAATTGCTCCAGTATTGTCACAAAAGATTTTCATTGGACCCGATGAACTAGGTGTTACACCTAGATCGGATATGAACTCCTTCATCCAGAGTCCTTCACTTGCTGCTTCCGAAGCAGCCATGTACTCCGCTTCACACGTAGATCCCGCCACAACACTCTGCTTGGAACTGCACCAACTTACAGCTCCACCATTCAATATAAATACATACTCGGTTTGCGACTTAGAGTCATCCGGATCAGTGTCAAAGCTTGCATCGACGTAACCATTTTCGACAAGCTCTTTGTCACCTCCATAAATGAGAAACATATCCTTAGTCCTTTTCAGGTATTTCAGGATGTTCTTGACCGCTGTCCAGTGATCCACTCCTGGATTACTTGGGTACCTCCCTGCTAAACTTATAGCAGGGCACACATCAGGTATGGTACACAACATTGCATACATGATAGAACCTATGGTTGAGGTATAGGGAATAACTTTCATTTTGTCTCTATCTTCTACAGTGGTCGGGCATTGAGTCTGACTCAACTTCACACCTTGTAACACAGGCAAGAACCCTTTCTTTGACGGATCCATTTTGAACTTCTTCAAAACTTTATCAAGGTATGTGCTTTGTGAAAGTCCAATTAAGCGTCTTGATCTATCTCTATAGATCTTAATGCCCAATATATAAGCAGCTTCACCGAGGTCTTTCATTGAAAAATTCTTATTCAAGTATCCTTTTACGCTATCCAGAAATTCTGTATTATTTCCAATCAACAATATGTCATCCACATATAATATTAGAAATGCTAGAGAGCTCGCACTCACTTTTTTTTAAATACAGGCTTCTCCAAAATTCTGTATAAAACCATATGTTTTGAGCACACTATCAAAGCGTATATTCCAACTCCGAGAGGCTTGCACCAGTCCATAAGTGGATCGCTGGAGCTTTCACACTTTGTTAGCACCTTTAGGATCGACAAAACCTTCTGGTTGCATCATATACAACTCTTCTCTAATAAATCCATTAAGGAATGCAGTTTTGACATCCATTTGCCAAATTTCATAATCATAAAATGCAGCAATTTCTAACATGATTCAGACAGACTTAAGCATCTCTACGGTGAGAAGGTCTCATCGTAGTCAACTCCTTGAACTTGTAGAAAACCTTTCGCAACAAGTCGAGCTTTGTAGTCAGTAACATTACCGTTAACGTCAGTCTTCTTCTTGAAGATCCATTTATTCTCTATGGCTTGCCAATCATCGGGCAAGTCAACCAAAGTCCACACTTTGTTCCCATACATGGATTCCATCTCAGATTTCATGGCCTCAAGCCATTTCACGGAATCTAGGCTCATCATCGCTTCCTCATAGTTCGTAGGCTCGTCATGGTCTAGTAACATGACTTCCACAACAGGAATACCGTACCACTCTGGTGCGGAACATACTCTGGTTGACCTACAAGGTTCGGTAGTAACTTGATCTGAAGTTTCATGATCATCATCATTAACTTCCTCACTAATTGGTGTAGGCATCACTGGAACTGATTTCTGTGATGAACCACTTTCCAATTCGGGAGAAGGTACAACTACCTCATCAAGTTCTACTTTCCTCCCACTCACTTCTTTCGAGAGAAACTCCTTCTCTTTAAAGGATCCATTCTTAGCAATGAATATCTTGCCTTCGGATCTGTGATAGAAGGTGTACCCAACATTTTCCTTTGGGTATCTTATGAAGACGCATTTCTCCGATTTGGTTTCAAGGTTATCAGGTTGAAGCTTTTTCACATAAGCATCGCAGCCCCAAACTTTAAGAAACGATAGCTTAGGTTTCTTACCAAACCACAGTCCATATGGTGTCGTCTTAACAGATTTATATGGTGCACTATTTAACGTGAATGCATCCATCTCTAAAGCATAACCCCAAAACGATAGTGGTAAATCGGTAAGAGACATCATAGATCGCACCATATCTAATAAAGTATGGTTACGACATTCGGACACACCATTACGCTGTGGTGTTCCAGGTGGCGTGAGTTGCGAAACTATTCCACATTGTTTCAAATGAAGACCAAACTCGTAACTCAAATATTCGCCTCCGCGATCAGATCGTAGAAACTTTATTTTTTTTTTTTACGATGATTTTCCACTTCACTATGAAATTCTTTGAACTTTTCAAATGTTTCAGACTTATGTTCATTAAGTAGATATAACCATATCTGCTCAAATCATCTGTGAAGGTCAGAAAATAACGATACGCGCTGCGAGCCGCAACACTCATCGGACCGCATACATCAGTATGTATTATTTCCATAAGTCAGTGGCTCGCTCCATTGTTCCGGAGAACGGAGTCTTAGTCATCTTGCCCATCAGGCATGGTTTGCAAGCATCGAGTGATTCATAATCAAGTAATTCCAAACGCCCATCTGCATGGAGTTTCTTCATGCACTTTACACCAATATGACCTAAACGACAGTGCCACAAATAAGTTGCATTATCATTATTAATTTTGCATCTTTTGGCTTCAATATTATGAATATGTGTATCACCACGACCGACATTCAACAAAAATAGACCACTCATTAAGAGTGCATGACCATAAAAGATATTACTCATATAAATAGAACAACCACTATTCTCTGATTTGAATGAATAACCGTCTCGCATCAAACAAGATCCAGATAACAATTATTCAGGTCTAAAACTAATCCCGAAGGTAGATGTAGAGGTAGCGTGCCGACGGCGATCACATCGACCTTGGAACCATTTCTGACACGCATCATCACCTCGTCCTTAGCCAATCTTCGTTTAATCTGTAGCCCCTGTTTCGAGTTGCAAATAAGAGCAACAGAACCAGTATCAAATACCCAGACGCTACTACGAGCATTAGTAAGGTACACATCAATAACATGTATATCAAATATACCTTTCAGTTTGCCATCCTTCTTATCCGCCAAATACTTGGGGCAGTTCTGCTTCCAGTGACCAGTCCCTTTGCAGTAGAAGCACTCGGTTTCAGGCTTAGGTCCAGACTTGGGCTTCTTCCGTTGAGCAACAATTTGCTTGCTATTCATCTTGAAGTTCCCCTTCTTCCCTTTGCCCTTTTTCTTGAAACTAGTGGTCTTGTTAACCATCAACACTTGATGCTCCTTCTTGATTTCTACCTCCGCAGCCTTAAGCATTGCGAAGAGCTCGGGAATTGTCTTTTCCATCCCTTGCATATTATAGTTCATCACGTAGTTATAGTAACTTGGTGATAGTGACTAGAGAACTTTGTCAATCACTATCTTATCTGGAAGATTAACTCCCACATGATTCAAGCGATTCTAGTACCCAGACATTGTGAGCACATGCTCATTAGCTGAGCTATTCTCCTCCATCTTGTAGGGAAAGTACTTGTCAGTGGTCTCATACCTCTCGACACGGGCATGAGTCGGAAATACCAATTTCAGTTCTTGGAACATCTCATATGCTCCATGGCGTTCAAAACATTTTTTATGTCCCGGTTCTAAGCTGTAAAGCATGGTGCACTAAACTATCAAGTAGTCATCATATCGAGCTTGCAAAACGTTCATAACGTCTGCATCTGCTCCTGCAACAGGTTCGTCACCTAGTGGTGCATCAAGGACATAATTCTTCTGTTCAGCAATGAGGGTAATCCTCAGATAACGGACCCACTCCGCATCATTGCTACTATCATATTTCAACTTAGTTTTCTCTAGGAACATATAAAAAATAAAACAGGGGAGCTATACACGAGCTATTGATCTACAACATAGATATGCAAATACTAGCAGGACTAAGTTCATGATAAATTAAGTTCAATTAATCATATTACTTAAGAAATCCCACTTAGATAGACATCCCTTGAGTCATCTAAATGATCACGTGATCCATATCAACTAAACCATGTCTGATCATCACGTGAGATGGAGTAGTTTTCAATGGTGAACATCTCTATGTTGATCATATCTACTATATGATTCACGTTCGACCTTTCAGTCTCCAGTGTTCCAAGGCCATGTCTGTACATGCTAGGCTCGTCAAGTTTAACCCGAGTATTCCGCACGTGCAAAACTGTCTTGCACCCGTTGTATGTGAACGTAGAGCTTATCACACCCGATCATCACGTGGTGTCTCGGCACGACGAACTGTCGCAATGGTGCATACTCAGGTAGAACACTTATACCTTGAAATTTTTAGTGAGGGATCGTCTTATAATGCTACTGCCGTACTAAGCAAAATAAGATGCATAAAAGATAAACATCATATGCAATCAAAATATGTGACATGATATGGCCATCATCATCTTGTGCCTTTGATCTCCATCTCCAAAGCACCGTCATGATCTCCATCGTCACCGGCTTGATACCTTGATCTCCAACGTAGCGTCATTGTCGTCTCGCCAACTATTGCTTCTACAACTATCGCTACCGCATAGTGATAAAGTAAAGCAATTACATGGTGATTGCATTTCATACAATAAAGCAACAACCATAAGGCTCCTGCCAGTTGCCGATAACTTCTACAAAACATGATCATCTCATACAATAACTTATATCTCATCATGTCTTGACCATATCACATCACAACATGCCCTGCAAAAACAAGTTAGACGTCCTCTACTTCGTTGTTGCAAGTTTTACGTGGCTGCTACGGGCTTCTAGCAAGAACCGTTCTTACCTACGCATCAAAACCACAACGATTTTTTGTCAAGTGTGTTGTTTTAACCTTCAACAAGGACGGCCATAGTCAAATTCGATTCAACTAAAGTTGGAGAAACAGACACCCGCCAGCCACCTTTATGCAAAACAAGTTGCATGTCTGTCGGTGAACCGGTCTCATGAACGTGGTCATGTAAGGTTGGTCTGGGCCGCTTCATCCAACGATACCGCCGAATCCAAATAAGTCGTTGGTGGTAAGCAGTATGACTATTATCGCCACAACTCTCTGTGTTCTACTCGTGCATATCATCTACGCATAGACCTCGCTCGGATGCCACTGTTGGGGATCCGTAGCATACAATTTCATAAAATTTCCTACGATCACGCAAGATCTATCTAGGAGATGCATAGCAACGAGAGGGGGAGAGTGTGTCCACACACCCTCGTAGACCGAAAGCGGAAGTGTTAGGTTAACGCGGTTGATGTAGTCGAACGTCTTCACGATCCAAGCGATGTAGTACCGAACGTACGACACCTCCGAGTTCAGCACACGTTCAGCTCGATGACGTCCCTCAAACTCTTGATCCCGCAGAGGGTTAAGGGAGAGTTTCGTCAGCACGACGGCGTGGTGACGGTGATGGTGATGTGATCTGCGCAGGGCTTCGCCTAAGCACTACGACGCTATGACCGGAGGAGTAAACCGTTGAGGGGGGCACCGCACACGGCTAAGAGATCAATTGTTGTTCTTTGGGGTGCCCGCCTACCCCTGTATATAAAGGAGGAGGGGAGGAGGCGGCCGGCCTGGAGGGGGCGCACCAAGGGGGGAGTCCTACTAGGACTCCACTTCTAGTAGGATTCGCCCCCCTGTTTTCCTTCTTACGGAGGGGAAAAGGGGGGAGGAGAGAGAAGAGGAGAAGGAAAGGGGGCGCACCCCCTCCCCTAGTCCAATTCAGACTCCCATGGGAGGGGGCGCGGCCACCCCTTGTGGGTTGCCTCCACTGTCCCCTATGGCCCATGTAGGCCCAACAATTCCCCGCGGTAACCCCTCGGTACTCCGAAATATACCCGAACCATTCTGAAACCATTCCAGTGTCCGAATATCAACATCCAATATATCAATCTTTACCTCTCGACCATTTCGAGACTCCTCGTCAAGTCCGTGATCTCATCCGGGAGTCTGAAAAAACTTCGGTCACCAAAACACATAACTCATAATTCAAATAGTCATCGAACGTTAAGCATGCGGACCCTACGGGTTCGAGAACTACGTAGACATTACCGAGACACATCTCCGGTCAATAACCAACACCAGAACCTGGATGCTCATATTGGTTCCTACATATTCTACGAAGATCTTTATCGGTCAAACCGTAATAACAACATACATTATTCCCTTTGTCATCGGTATATTACTTGCCCGAGATTCGGTCGTC
This sequence comes from Aegilops tauschii subsp. strangulata, assembly GCF_002575655.3. Classification (NCBI taxonomy): domain Eukaryota; kingdom Viridiplantae; phylum Streptophyta; class Magnoliopsida; order Poales; family Poaceae; genus Aegilops; species Aegilops tauschii. The sequence goes on from NC_053038.3 coordinate 141,636,331, forward strand.
GGTATCATCATACCTAGTTCAATCTCGTTACCAGCAAGTCTCTTTACACATTCCGTAATGCATCACCCGTAAATAACTCATTAGTCACATTGCTTGAAAGGCTTATAGTGATGTGCATTACCGAGAGGGCCCAGAGATACCTCTCCGATACTCGGAGTGACAAATCCTAATCTTGATCTATGCCAACCCAACAAACACCTTCGGAGACACTTTTAGAGAATCTTTATAATCACCCAGTTACGTTGTGATGTTTGATAGCACACAAGGTGTTCCTCCGGTATTCGGGAGTTGCATAGTCTCTTAGTCAGAGGAATATGTATAAGTCCTGAAGAAAGCAATAGCAATAAAACTTAATGATCATTATGCTAGGCTAACAGATGGGTCTTGTCCATCACATAATTCTCTAATGATGTGGTCCCGTTCATCAAATGACAACACATGTCTATGGTCAGGAAACTTAACCATCTTTGATTAACGAGCTAGTCAAGTAGAGGCATACTAGGGACACTCTGTTTTCTCTATGTATTCACACATGTACTAAGTTTCCGGTTAATACAATTCTAGCATGAATAATAATCATTTATCATGACATAAGGAAATATAAATAACAACTTTATTATTGCCTCTAGGGCATATTTCCTTCACCCCCAACCCTGTCCTACACCGCCGCCGCCTCTGCCGGCACCGCAAACCCTAGTGCGGGGTTGAGCTTCAGCTTCTCCGCCAGCGGCCCTCCTCCAAGCACCAGTCTCGCGCGTGTCCTTTTCATGGAGCCATGGACGACCTCGCAGGGTGGCGTCACGTCATCGCCCGCCGTGAAGCCACGGGACACCATCTCCAAGCGACCGAATGCGGCGGCGACGACGGTGGGGAAGGTGTCCGGAAAGAAGAAGAAGAAGAAGAAGAAGAAGAAGAAGGTGGATGGCTCTTCTAGGCAGCCGAAAGAAGCTTGCATGATGTCCGGCCACGCCTCCACCGACCGAAGCGGCGGAGAGCTCACAATTTGTTGCAGCGGCGGCCGATGCACACAAGGTGTTTGATGAAATTCCCACAAGGTATGATTTCACCCCTCTATTTTTGTTGGTGTTTTTTACATAGATGTATACATATGGATAGCTCAGTTTTCTTCTACATACTTTGTAGTTTCAATGATGACACATATATGACAACTATGGGTGTTGGCTCCAACAATTCTCATTGGTCTCAAACCAATGAAGTGCATGAAGACGATCATGAGTTTGAGGTGGACGAGGATGGTGAGGGTATAGCCGACGCACCGAAAGGAGGAGCGGGCAACTACGCTATGGAGGGAGACATCTTGCTATGCAATACATGGTTGCATGTGTCTATGGATGCAAATGCTGGAGGGTACCAAAGTAGAGATGCATATTGGGACCGGATGAAGGAGCACTTTGATTTACACAACAAGAAAGTGGCACTAAGGATCGAGATAGGGTAAGTGTCATTTCTTTATGTTCCTTCCATGTTCATGCTTTTTTTGTTGTTTCAAGTGCTAACTTGTTCTTTTGTTTGTAGCTCACTATTGCACAAAACTTATTTCAAGGAGAAGAGAAGAAGACCAAGAAAGGGAAGGTCAAGAAAGGGAGACCATTTGTGTTGGCCCATTGCTACAATGTGTTGAAGGGTGAAGAGAAATGGAAGCCCCGTGATGACCAAGAGGAGAGCAAGAAAAGCAAGGCAACTATTGATTTGGATGATGATGATGAGGAGGAGGCATCAAGTGATGGAGGCAAGAGAAGCCCTACACCAAACTGAGTTGCCTACTCCAAGCCAAAAAGACCAAATGGAGGCAAGAAAGATGGAAAGAAGAAGAAGAAGAAGAAGAAGAAGAAGAAGAAGAAGAAGAGAGGACACGATGATTTGAAGAATGCGATGGAAGCTATTGTGAAGGCGAGAAAGGAAGCAAACGAGGTGAGGATTATGGCAAGGAACCAAGATGCAGCGACCGAGGAGAGGAGGGTGGTGGCCGAGGAGAGGAAGGTGGCATTGGAGGAGAAGAAATTGGCCATGGAGGAGCAATCTAGATTATTGGAATGGGAGAATTACCTGTTCTTCATGGACACATCTACCCTTGATGAGAAGCAAAAGGAGTACGTCAATCTTTCCCGTGAAGAAGTCTTGGTCCAAAAAAGAGCCATGGCCATGGGAGGCATGGGAGGCATGGAAGCTACCATGGGAGGCATGGGTGGCATGGGAGGCATGAGTGGTTTCAGAACTACCATGGGAGGCATGGTTGACTTCGGAGCTACCATGGGAGGCATGGGTGGCTTCAGAGCTACCATGGGAGGCATGAGAGGCATGAGTTTTGGGTCTCTCATGGGAGGCATGGGAGCACCTCCGGGTGACATGGGTGGACGCATGTCTTCTGGTGTGCCTCACATACCTTCGCATGATGTCGTTGGAGATCTTGTGAACACCTTCCGAGCTCCCGATGATGATGCGACGCTTAAAAATGAAGAGGAGGAGGAAGAATCGTCTTCAGATGAGGAGGAAGAATCAGAGGAAGAAGAAGATTGCTACCTCTTGAGCTTGCATTGGTTTTTCCCTTGAAGAGGAAAGGGTGATGCAGCAAAGTAGAGTAAGTATTTCCCTCAGTTTTGAGAACCAAGGTATCAATCCAGTAGGAGATAACGTGCAAGCCACCGAATACCTGCACAAACAATTACCAACTTGCAACCAACGCGATAAAGGGGTTGTCAATCCCTTCACGGTTATTTGCAACGTGAGATCTGATAGAGATGGATAAACGGTGAAGTAATGTTTTTTGGTATTTTTGGTTTATCGAACGGAAAGTAAAAGATTGCAAAGAAAGTAAATAGTAAACTAGAATTGTAGATCGGAAACTTATATGATGGAAAATAGACCCGGGGGCCATAGGGTTCACTAGAGGCTTCTCTCAAGAAAGGAATTATTATGGTGGGTGGACAAATTACTGCCGAGCAATTGATAGAAAAGCGCAAAGTTATGACGATATCTAAGGCAATGATCATGAACATAGGCATCACGTCCGTGTCAAGTAAACCGAAACAATTCTGCATCTACTACTATTACTCCACACATCGACCGCTATCCAGCATGCATCTAGAGTATTAAGTTCATAAAGAATGGAGTAACACTTTAAGCAAGATGACATGATGTAGAGGAATCAACTCAAGCAATATGATGAAAACCCCATCTTTTTATCCTCGATGGCAAAAATACAATACGTTTCGGTTCCCCTTCTATCACTAGGATCGAGCACCGCAAGATTGAACCCAAAGCTAAGCCCTTCTCCCATTGCAAGAAAAACCAATCTAGTCAGCCAAACCAAATCGATAGTTTGAAGAGACTTACAAAGATATCAAATCATGCATATAAGAATTCAGAGAAGATTCAAATAATATTCATAGGTAAGCTGATCATTAATCAACAATTCATCGGATCTCGGCAAACACACCGCAAAAGAGTATTACATCGAATAGATCTCCAAGAACATCGAGGAGAACTTTGTATTGAGAATCAAAGAGAGAGAAGAAGCCATCTAGCTACTAGCTATGGACCCGTAGGTCTGTGGTAAACTACTCATGCTTCATCAGAGAGGCAATGGTGTTGATGTAGAAGCCCTCCATGGTCGAATCCCCCTCCGGCAGGATGCCGGAAAAGGCCCCTAGATGGGATCTCATGGGTACAGAAGGTTGAGGCGGTGGAAAAGTGGTTTCGTGGCTCCCCTGGAAGTTTTTGGGGTATTTGAGAATATATAGGAGGAAGATCTAGGTCAGGGGGTCACCGAGGGGCCCACAAGGTCGGGGGGCGCGCCCTACCCCCTGGGCGCGCCCTCCACCCTTGTGGCCACCTCAGAGCTCTCCTGACTTGCACTCCAAGTCTCCTGGGTGTCTTCTAGTCAAAGAAAAATCATCGCGAAAGTTTTATTCAATTTGGACTCCGTTTGGTATTCCTTTTCTGCGAAACTCTAAAACAAGGAAAAAACAGAAACTGGCACTGGGCTCTAGGTTAATAGGTTAGTCCCAAAAATCATATAAATAGCATATTAATGCACATAAAACATCCAAAACAGATAATATAATAGCATGGAACAATAAAAAATTATAGATACGTTGGAGACGTATCAAGCATCCCCAAGCTTAATTCCTGCTCGTCCTTGAGTAGGTAAATGATAAAAACAGGATTTTTGATATGGAATGCTACCTAACATATTTATCCATGTAATTCTCTTTATTGTGGCATGAATGTTCAGATCCGTAAGATTCGCAATAAAAGTTTAATATTGACATAAAAACAATAATACTTCAAACATACTAACAAAATAATTATGTGTTCTCAAAATAACATGGCCAAAGAAAGCTTATCCCTACAACATCATATAGTCTGGTTATGCTCCATCTTCATCACACAAAATATTGGAATCATGCACAACCACGATGACAAGCCAAGCAATTGTTTCATACTTTTGATGTTCTCAAACCTTTTCAAATTTCATGCAGTACATGAGCGTGAGCCATGGACATAGCACTATAGGTGGAATAGACAGTGGTTGTGGAGAAGACAAAAAAGAAGGAGATAGTCTCACATCAACTAGGCATACCAACAGGCTATGGAGATGCCCATTAATAGATATCAATGTGAGTGAGTAGGGACTTCCATGCAACGAATGCACTAGAGCTATAAGTTTATGAAAGCTCAAAAAGAAACTAAGTGGGTGTGCATCCAACTCACTTGCTCACGAAGACCTAGGGCATTTTGAGGAAGCCCTTCATTGGAATATACAAGCCAAGTTCTATAATGAAAAATTCCCACTAGTATATGGAAGTGATATCATAAGAGACTCTCTATCATGAAGATCATGGTGCTACTTTGAAGAACAAGTGTGGCAAAAGGATAGTAACATTGTCCTTTCTCTCTTTTTCTCTCATTTTTTTGTTGGGCCTTCTCTCATTTTTTTGGCCTCTTATATATATTTTTTATTTTTCGTCCAGAGTCTCATCCCGACTTGTGGGGGAATCATAGTCTCCATCATCCTTTCCTCACTTGGGAGAATGCTCTAATAATGAAGATCATCACACTTTTATTTACTTACAAATCAAAAATTATAACTCAATAGTTAGAAAAAAATATGACTCTATGTGAATGCCTCCGGCGGTGTACCAGGATGTGCAATGAATTAAGAGTGACATGTATGAAAGAATTATGAACGGTGGCTTTGCCACAAATACGATGTCAACTACATGATCATGCAAAGAAATATGACAATGATGATGCATGTCATAATAAACGGAACGGTGGAAAGTTGCATGACGATATATATCGGAATGGCCATGGAAATGCCATAATGGGTAGGTGTGGTGGCTGTTTTGAGGAAGGATATGTGGTGGGTTTATGGTACTGGCGAAAGTTGCGCGATATTGGATAGGCTAGCAATGGTGGAAAGGTGAGAGTGCGTATAATCCATGGACTCAACATTAGTCATAAAGAACTCACATACTTATTGCAAAAATTTATTAGTCATCAAAACAAATTACTACGCGCATGCTCCTAGGGGGATAGATTGGTAGGAAAAGAGCATCGCTCGTCCCCGACCGCCACTCATAAGGAAGACAATCAATAAATAAATCATGCTCCTACTTCATCACATAACAGTTCACCATACGTGCATGCTACGGGACTCACAAAATTTAACACAAGTATTTCTCAAATTCACAACTACTCACTAGCATGACTCTAATATCACCATCTTCATATCTCAAAACAATCATAAGGAATCAAGCTTCTCATAGTATTCAATGCACTTTATATGAAAGTTTTTATTATATCCCTCTTGGATGCCTATCATATTAGGACTAATTTTATAACCAAAGAAAATTACCATGCTGTTAAGGACTCCCAAAATAATATAAGTGAAGTACGAGAGTTCATCAATTTCTATAAAAGAAAACCACCGCGGTGCTCTAAAAAGATATAAGTGAAGCACTAGAGCAAAATTGCCTAGCTCAAAAGATATAAGTGAAGCACATAGAGCATTCTGATAAATCACAATTCATGCGTGTCTCTCCCAAAAGGTGTGTACAACAAGGATGATTGTGACAAACTAAAAATCAAAGACTGAAATCATACAAGACGCTCCAAGCAAAACACATATCATGTGGTGAATAAAAATATAGCCTCAAGTAAAGTTACCGATAAACGAAGACGAAAGAGGGGATGCCTTCCCAGGGCATCCCCAAGCTTAGGCTCTTTGGCCTCCTTGAATATTACCTTGGGGTGCCTTGGGAATCCCCAAGCTTAGGCTCTTGCCACTCCTTATTCCACAGTCCATCAAATCCTTACCCAAAACTTGAAAACTTCACAACACAAAACTTCAACAGAAAATCTCATAAGCTCCGTTAGTATAAGAAAATAAATCACCACTTTTGGTACTGTTGTGAACTCATTCTTTATTTATATTGGTGTAATATCTACTGTATTCCAACTTTTCGATGGTTCATACCCCCCCCCCCCCCCCCCCCGATACTAGCCATAGATGCATCAAAATAAGCAAAGAACACGCGAAAAACAGAATATGTCAAAAGCAGAACGGTCTGTAGCAATCAGGATATTTCGAATACTTCTGTAAATTTAAAAATCTTGAGAAATTAGGAAGTCCTAGATAATGTGTATATTAAACTTCTGCAGAAAGAATGAACTAAAAATCACTCTTCAGCTAAAAATGAGAATTGTTTTCGTGAGCCCAAAAGTTTCTGTTTTTCAGCAAGATCAAATTAACTATCACCGTAAGCTATCCCAAAGGTCTTACTTGGCACAAACACTAATTAAAACACAAAACCACATATAACCAGAGGCTAGATGAAATATTTATTGAAAAACAGAACCTAAAAAGGAAGAACAAAAATTAAATTGGGTTGCCTCCCAACAAGCGCTATTGTTTAACGCCCTTAGCTAGGCATAAAACACGAATAGATCTAAGTGTTCTCATCTTCGGTATTCAATTCTTTTCTCATCAAGTCTTCGAAAACTCGTCTAAGCAATTCTATTCTTTCTTTTATTTCCCTCCTAGTAGATGAACTTAAATCATGAAAGGGACTTTGATTGGTGAGCTTAACATTCATAAACCCATAATCGGGATCATCACCGTATATGTCATCATACAAAATACGTAGCTCGTTTTTAACAGGTTCCTTCATCATTTTATTCAACCAATCTCTATTAAACCCTACATAAATTCCCCTAGTTATCCAATCAAACTCCTCAAAGGTTTCAAGATACAAAGATTGAGAGATCTCAGAATGGGGAACTCTTTTCCTAAGATTTTCACTATAAGATTGATAATCCCTAGATTCCAAACTACGCATAGTTTCTTTATCATGAAGGATGTCGATAATCGGAGGGTGTTCAACATCCATTTTATAGAAAACAAAAATATACTAGCTTCTTGGATAATAAAAATCAAATTCACGCATAAGAATGATAGTGGCAATCTTTTTGGCTATAGGATGATTGATTTTAGGAAGTTCATAAAACACCGTTTGCAAAGCAGGATGAAGATGCACAAATTTTCTTTCAAATTTCTCAACAAGCATCACAATAGCATTAGCATAAAAATTTGTCTCAAGAAGAATAGTTCTTTTATTAATAGGCAAGGATCCAGTACAATCAAAGAATTCTTGAATAATACTTTTCCCTATAATATTACCATCTCCTATACGAAAGATTTTAGTTTTGTAATTAGGAGGCTTTTCAGCTCCGGGATCCAAAGAGCAAGTTTCAAGATTCTCCTCAAGATTTTTAGCGATAACATCCCCAGTTTCAGACATGGTGGCAGCCTACGAGCAAACGAGCGAATGATCAAGCTGAGAAGACGAACAGAAGAGGGGCGAAGAAAAGGCGAACCTTTCGAAAATCGTTTTAGAAGTGGGGGAGAGGAAAACGAGAGGCGAATGGCGAATAATGCAATGCGAGGGATGAGAGTTTATGATGGCTAGTTGGTATGTCTTGGTTTGGCCTAGATCTCCCTCTCAACGGCGCCAGAAATCCTTCCTGCTACCTCTTGAGCTTGTGTTGGTTTTTCCCTTGAAGAGGAAAGGGTGATGCAGCAAAGTAGAGTAAGTATTTCCCTCAGTTTTGAGAACCAAGGTATCAATCCAGTAGGAGACAACGCGCAAGCCACCGAATACCTGCACAAACAAACACCAACTTGCACCCAACGCGATTAAGGGGTTGTTAATCCCTTCACGGTTATTTGCAACGTGAGATATGATAGAGATGGATAAACGGTAAGTAATGTTTTTGGTATTTTTGGTTTATGGAACGGAAAGTAAAAGATTGCAAAGAAAGTAAATAGGAAACTAGAATTGTAGATCGGAAACTTATATGATGGAAAATAGACCCAAGGGCCATAGGTTTCACTAGAGGCTTCTCTCAAGAAAGGAATTATTATGGTGGGTGAACAAATTACTGCGGACCAATTCATAGAAAAGCACAAAGTTATGACGATATCTAAGGCAATGATCATGAACATAGGCATCACGTCCGTGTCAAGTAGACCGAAACGATTCCGCATCTACTACTATTACTCCACACATCGACCGCTATCCTGCATGCATCTAGAGTATTAAGTTCATAAAGAACGGAGTAACACTTTAAGCAAGATGACATGATGTAGAGGAATTAACTCAAGCAATATGACGAAAACCCATCTTTTTATCCTCGATGGCAACAATACAATACGTGTCGGTTCCCCTTCTATCACTAGGATCGAGCACCGCAAGATTGAACCCAAAGCTAAGCCCTTCTCCCATTGCAAGAAAAACCAATCTAGTTGGCCAAACCAAATCGATAATTCGAAGAGACTTGCAAAGATATCAAATCATGCATATAAGAATTTAGAGAAGATTCAAATAATATTCATAGATAAGATGATCATAAATCAACAATTCATTGGATCTCGGCAAACACATCGCAAAAGAGTATGACATCGAATAGATCTCCAAGAACAACGAGGAGAACTTTGTATTGAGAATCAAAGAGAGAGAAGAAGCCATCTAGCTACTAGCTATGGACCCGTAGGTTTGTGGTAAACTACTCACGCTTCGTCGGAGAGGCAATGGTGTTGATGTAGAAGCCCTCCGTGATCGAATCCCCCTCCGACAGGATGCCGGAAAAAGCCCCTAGATGGGATCTCACGTGTACAAAAGGTTGTAGCGGTGGAAAAGTGGTTTCGTGGCTCTCCCCTGGAAGTTTTTGGGGTATTTGAGAATATATAGGAGGAAGATCTAGGTCAGGGGGTCACCAAGGGGCCCACAAGGTCGGGGGCGCGCCCTACCCCTGGGTGCGCCCTCCACCCTTGTGGCCGCCTCGTGGCTCTTCTTACTTGCACTCCAAGCCTTCTGGGTGTCTTCTGGTCCAAGAAAAATCATCGCGAAAGTTTTATTCCGTTTAGTATTCCTTTTCTGCGAAACTCTAAAACAAGGAAAAAACAGAAACTGGCACTGGGCTCTAGGTTAATAGGTTAGTCCAAAAAATCATATAAAATAGCATATTAATGCATATAAAACATCCAAAACAGATAATATAATAGCATGGAACAATAAAAAATTATAGATACGTTGGAGACGTATCAAGGACGGATGATGATGTGGCATGATTGTTGATGTGCCATTTGTTTGTGTGAACTTCTGTTTGTCATGAACTTGGTTGGGTGATTTTGAACTATGTCGTGCAATTGAACTATGCTATGTCTTTATTTTGCACATTTTTTAATGTTTGAAACATCTCATATTATCAAATGGATATGTAAAAAATCATATTTGCAAGTGCCGGTTGCTCGCGCGTGCTGTAAATTAGCGCGCTTGTTGGAGCTGCTTGCGTGCGCCATATTTTGAAGTGGTCGGTGGAGCCAATGCCTTGGTGCACGCAAAAAAGGCTATTTCGACGCTGTAAAAAAAGTTTTAGTGCGCCACGCAGTTGCGCGCCTGTTGGATATGCTCTTATGGACCCCGCTGCCATGGGAGGGTAGGAGAAAAGATGTCATGCAAGTTCTTATTATAAGCACGTATGACTATATGCGGAATACATGCCTATATTGAATTGATGAATTGGAGCTATTGTGTATAGCTCTAGGTTGTGACCTCTATGTGATGACTATCATCCAACACAAATATCCATCTTTGATCCAATGCCTATGATTTTCTCATATTGATCTTTGCTAAGTTACTTTCGTTGTTGTTGTTGTTACAATCACTACAAAACTGCTACTATTACTGTTCCGTTTATTGCTACTATTACTGCTGCTCTCAAATTATCATATTACTGTGCTACTAATCACTTTGCTGCAGATATTTAGTTCTCCAGGTGTGGTTCAATTGACAACTCAACTGCTAATACTCTTAAATATTCTTTGGCTACCTTTATGTCAAATCGATAAATTTGGGTGAAATACTACCCTCGAAGGCTATCATGACCCCCTATACTTGTGGGTTATCAAGACCTTTTTCTGGCATCATTGATAGGGAGCATAGCTCTATTCGTTGGGTCACTCTGGAATTATATCTATTGATCACTATGAAGAATATGAAAGATGCTGATACGGGGTGAGGCCGATCTTTCACGATTGGAGTGGATCCTAAAGAATGCGAAGAACACGAGAGGGGAAACGAGAGGAAACACTCAAATTGACTTGATTCAATCACACATGGGCTAGATCCAAACGCACAAAGAGAGATACAAAGGTCCAAATCCAACAAAGGAGGATACACGATAGCTAGTTCCTCCCAATCCGTGAGGAAAGAGGTCTTGAATCCACACGGGATCTTCCCGCGATGGGGGTCTTGAATCCTCATGGGGGATCTTCTCCAAGGAGGCCTTGGTCTCCGATGGACTAGAGGTAAGTGGATGAGCAAAGCTATATCTCAAATGAGCTAATCCTTTGCTGACCCTAGAATGGAGGAGGGGGATGAGTATATATAGTGGTAGCCACGAAGGGGTAAGTGAGGGGCGAAAGGGTACATGGGCTTTGGCCCGAGTATCTGCGCGCAGGCAGGGTCGGAAGTTCCGAGAACGGCCGGAAGGTCCGGGCGCCGAAGGTTCCGGGCGAGGGTCCAGGCTATCCAGAGAGTTGGCACGGTCCGGGGCATCTGACAATGACATGTACCTAGGGTAGGGTCTTAGGCCTGACCTAGACACCCTACCCAAGGACACTACCTTAGAGTCCGAGGCCTACAAGGTTCAATAGAAGATACCGACTGAAACCACACTGAAGTGCAATCCACTCGACGGTAGATTCCACTCGGATATCCTGATTCCACTCGACCACGATAACATCAGTTGACCATACAAAGACTCACTCGGAGTACAGAAGGCCTAAAGTCGCTCCGGGATGGCAACGGTCAGGCATTCACTCCCTCATCATAAAGATCATTAATAGCAGGCATTACCAATAATTTCTAGTCTTACCTCACATTGAACCCTGTGTAACCGAGGGCTGCGATGGGCCTGGAGCACTCTATATAAGCCACCCCCTCCTCTGGCACAAGGGTTCGCACCCCCTGTAACTTACACACATATCCAGTCGACAAGCCTCCGTGGCACCAAGACGTAGGGCTATTACCTCCTCCGAGAGGGGCCTGAACTCGTAAACCTGTGCGTACAACCTCGCCCCAGCTGGGACTCTGCCTCCTCCTATGTACCCCCTACTCTTACTGTCAGACTCATTCCCACGATAGTTGGCGCCCACCGTGGGGCGGCGTCTGAGGGGCTTTCAGTGAGGTTACGAATTCCGTTCTCCTTCAACATGGTTTCCGGCGGTGGTTTGGCTCTAGGCCGCGAGATCCGTCTCGGCGCGCTCATTTTCATTGCCAACGACTTCGCCTGGCTCCAAGAAGCCCCCCTCGACACCGAGGCCCTCCCCATACGCGGGGCGGCGCACTTCCGCGCGAGTGCATGTGGCGTCCTTCTACGGCAGCCGTCGACCCAGTATCGGTCGGCTCCCGTTGTATCTTCGCTCCCCGCTGTCCGCCGTTGCAAGCGGTCTAGTCGTTCGCGGCTCCAGCGGTGGGTGAAGCACGCGGTGGGTCACTAGTCGACCACCCCTCAAGTCGCGGCAATCGAGCCCGATGAATCCCTCTACGGATTGTTCGATCTACCAGCTAGTCACTCGGATACACTTTCGGAGTGTGAGAGCAACGATCCTGCGGCTGAAGTCCTCATGGTCAGCTCCCAGCGCAGTCCGCCTAGATTTCGTCGTGGTGGTGGCAGCGACGGCGGCAGCGGCGACCCATCGCGTGATCATGACGAATACTATCCCCAAGCCCTCACTGCGGAGTATAGGGAAGAACTACATCGCCGCAACGTCCAGGCGCTCCAGACTCCTATCATTGGGGAGACCTCCGAGACTCGGGCTTTGGAGGATGCGCGCTTGGCCATCTTGGCTGAGCGTACGCGTCTAGAAAATCTTCAACAAGCACTCGACGAGCGGGCTCACCAACAGAAACCAGGTTCTAGTCGACGGCCACGACAGCTGTTTCCGACTGAGCCTCGAGAAGAATGTCAGGTATACCCTACTCCGATCCAAAATGTTGCAGCAGTTGCACGCATAGCAGATTCAATTCAGCCATTCCGTTCAGAAGCTGGTAGAGGTTTGCAGCAGATCCGGGCATTGCTCCGGGCGGCGGGAGAGTAGAACTCAGCTGTTTCTCAGTCACGTAACAGAATTCATAGCAGATCTGTGGATGCAGACACGGTTCAGTCGGCACATAGCCCGAGATCGCCTCTGCAGCGTGAAGATCGTGGTTACCGCCAGGACCAGTTCCTTGGTCGGGGCCACAGACAGTTCGATCCTCGTTATCCCCGTGATGACCACCGTTGAGTGGCTACACCCCTCCGAGGGGAGGTTCGTACACGCCCCGGCGGTATGATGACAGGCGCCCGTTCGGTGACGAGCGGAGGGCTCCAGTCGACCCAGGGGAGCCTGGGTTCGATGCGAGGTCACTCCTCGTGCAAGGTTTGGTTGACAGGGGCAGAGCTAATAGAGAGGGGCTTGACAGAGATCGTCCGACTGGAAGCAGGGCATTCATTTCTGGTCCCGAGTGTTTCAGCAGAGCCATCCGAGCCGCTGAGATCCCACCCAACTTCAGATTGGCTACTGGTGTGAGCAAGTTCACCGGTGTCGAAGCCAGACACTTGGTAAGAAGATTACCGGGTGGCAGTGCATATTGGTGGAGGTAATGATAATGTGGCCTAATAACTCACAAGTATAGGGGATCGCAACAGTTTTTGAGGGTAGACTATTCAACCCTAATTTATAGATTCGACACAAGGGAAGCCAAAGAATATTTGAAGGTATTAGCAGCTGAGTTGTCAATTCAACCACACCTGGAGATTAATTATCTGCAGCAAAGTGATCAGTAGCAAAGTAGTATGATAGTTTTGATAATAGTAGCAGCAGTAACGGTAACGGTAGCAGTGATAGCAGTAATTTTGTACCAAGTGTAACAGTTATGATAGCAGTAGTAACTTAGCAAGAACAATATAAGATAAATTCGTAAGCATTGGATTGGTGACTTGTTGGATGATATTCATCATGAGACAGTTATAACCTAGGGTGATACGACACTAGCTCTAGTTCGTCAATATAATGTAGGCATGTATTCCGTAAATAGTCATACGTGCTTATGGAAAGAACTTGCATGACATATTTTGTCCTAACCTCCCGTGACAGCGGGGTCCTATTGGAAACTAAGGGATATTAAGGCCTCCTTTTAATAGAGAACCAGAACAAAGCATTAACACATAATGAATACATGAACTCCTCAAACTACGGTCATCACCAGGAGTGGTCCGGACTATTGTCACTCCGGGGTTGCCGGATCATAACACATAGTAGGTGACTATAACTTGCAAGATCAGATCTAGAACATGGATATAATGATGATAACATAAACGGTTCAGATCTGAGTTCATGGCACCCGGGCCCAAAGTGACAAGCATTAAGCATGGCAAAGTCGTAGCAACATCAATCTTAGAACATAGTGGATACTAGGGATCAAGCCCTAACAAAACTAACTCGATTACATGATGAATCTCATCCAACTCCTCACCGACCAGCGAGCCTATGAAGAAATTACTCACTCCCGGTGGGGAGCATCATGGAATTGGCGATGGAGAAGGGCTGGTGATGACGAAGAACAAAGATCCCCCTCTCCGGAGCCCCAAACGGACTCCAGATCTGGCCTCCCGATGAAGAACGGGAGGTGACGACGGCTCCGTCTCCTGGATCGCGATAATTCTTTTTCCCATATTTTTCTGGAAAAATATGATTTTATAGCGTCGGTTTCAGGGTCTGTGGGGCCACCATGTGGGGACAACCCACCTGGGTGCGCCAAGATGGGGGGCGCCCTGGTGGGTTTGCCCACCCAGGTGCCCCCCTCCCATGGGTCTTGGCTCCAGAAATTCTTGTTTATTGTATAAAAAATCCTCACAAAGTTTCGTTCCATACCGAGAACTTTTATTTCTGCACAAAAAAACACCATGGTAGTTCTGCTGAAAATAGTGTCAGTCCTTGGTTAGTTTCATTCAAATCATGAAAATTAGAGTCCAAAACAAGAGGAAAAGCATTAGGCAAAGTAGATACGTTGGAGACGTATCATGGCCATGAAACATCTCCCCCTGATGCTTGAAGGCTCAGCCAGGGCCTGGTTGAATCAGTTGGCTCCTGGAAGCTTTTTCTTTTGGGAAGATTTGGCCCGAGTGTTTATCAAGACATTCGAAGGCACCTGCAAGCGACCTGCTAGGCTGACTGAATTGCAGCATTGCGTCTAGAAGCTGAGTGAAACTTTGATGGATTTTATCCGGAGATGGACCACCCTTCACCATGTAGTGGAGAATGTGTCAGAGCATCAGGCAGTTTGCGCCTTCAAAGAGGGCAGATACAGAGAGCTTATCCAGAAATTCGGTCATTCCGAAGATATGTCTCTGAGCAGAATGATGTAAATAGCCACTCGGTATGCAAACGGCGAAGATGAGGACCGACTCCACAATGGCAAGGGGAAACTACTCGACCAGGACGCCGGAGGTGGAAACACCAGTCGGAAACAAAAACGTAAAGCTAAGCCTGTGGGTCCCGCCAAAACCATAGTTCTGAATGCGCATGGAAAGTTCAAGGGAAAGTCTAAGGGTCCGTGGGTGCCCAAAAAGGTGAAATATTAGTCAGGCCAAGACGTCTTGGATTTGCCGTGTCATATTCACACGAAGAAAGATGAAGAGGGTAACTTGATTTTGCCGAAGCATACCACTCGACAATGTCGACTCCTGATTCAGCAGTTCCGAGAGGGTCAGCCCAGTGAGAAGGTCTCTGATAAGGATGAGGAGAAAGAAGAAGACGATGGTTACCCTATGGTCAATGCTACCTTGGTGATTTTTTCTGATGTCGAGAGCAAAAGTCGACTGAAAGTCATTAACAGAGAAGTGAACATGGTTGCTCCGGCAACTACGACGTACTTGAAGTGGTCGAAAACTCCCATTACATTCGACCAGTTAGATCACCCAGCTCATGTTGCCACCCTCGGGCGGCAAGCGTTGGTGGTCAACCCAGTCGTTGGGGGCACCCGACTGACTAAAGTCCTTATGGATGGTGGCAGTGGTCTGAACATTCTATACGCTGAGACCCTCCAAGGGATGGGCATTCTGATGTCCAAGCTCGGTGAGAGCAACATGCAGTTCCACGGTGTCATCCCCGAAAACAAGGCAAAGTCACTCGGACAGATTGCTCTTGATGTGGTTTTCGGGGATTCCAAGAATTTCCGCAAGGAGAAGTTGACATTTGAGGTGGTGGATTTCCACAGTGCCTATCATGCTATTCTGGACAGGCCCGCATATGCTCGTTTCATGGCCCGACCATGCTACATGTATCTTAAGTTGAAGATGCTTGGGCCCAAACGTGTGATCACAGTCACAGGAAATAGGCAGAGAGTAGAGGAGTGCCTTCAGAAAGGCTCTAAAATTGCTGATGAGCAAATGGCGGTGGTAGAGTTGGAGGAATACAAGAAAAATGCCGATCCGAGTGATTTGTTGCGAGCCAAGAAGCCCGCTTCAGAGTCAGCATTTCAGTCGGCCGGTGAGACGAAGCCAGTCCACATTCACCCGGAAGACCCCTCTGCTGCTCTGACCCACATTTCAACGACACTCGACAGCAAATAGGAAGAAGCACTCATCCAGTTCCTCTGTGAGAACTGGGACATCTTTGCATGGAAACCATCTGACATGCTAGGTGTACCCAGAGGGCTGGCTGAGCACCGTTTGCATGTCGACCCAAAAGCGAAACCTGTCAAAGAGCATCTCCGTCGGTCCGCCGTGGAAAAGAGGAAGGCGATTGGCGAGGAAGTGGCTCGACTCTTGTCAGCTGAGTTCATCCATGAAATATACCACTCTGAGTGGCTCGCCAACGTCGTCATGGTCCCCAAGAAAGATGACTCACTTCGTATGTGTATCGATTTTAAGCATATCAATCGGGCCTGCCCGAAATACCATTTCCCTCTCCCACGCATTGATCAGATTGTCGACTCAACTACAGCGTGCGAGCGTTTGTCTTTTTTGGATGCATATTCCGGGTACCATCAGATCCGACTGTATGGACCCCCTGAAATAAAAATGACCTTCATCACCCCATTCGGGTGTTTCTGCTATGTCACCATGCCTTTTGGTCTCAAGAATGCTAGGGCCACGTTCATGCACATCATCCAGAAGTGCCTGCTCACTCAAATCAGTCGGAACATGGAAGCATACATGGATGATATCGTGGTAAAGTCAAGCAAGAGTTCTGACCTACTGACTGACCTCGCTAAAACCTTTGCCAAACTAAGAAGATATGACATCAAGCTTAATCTGTCCAAGTGCACATTCGGAGTCCCAGGAGGAAAGTTGCTCGGATTTCTCATTTCTGAACGAGGGATTGATGTAAAACCAGAAAAGATTGGGGGCAATTCTCCGAATGAAACGCCCTGTGCGTGTGCATGACATTCAGAAGCTCACAGGTTGTCTGGCTGCATTAAGTCGATTCATTTCTTGTCTCGGTGAAAAGGCATTACCTCTTTACCGACTGAAGAAGAAGCCTGATACATTCGAGTGGACTCCTGAAGCTGAAGGAGCATTTGTAGAGCTCAAAGCCCTGCTTTCCACCCAGCCAGTGCTTGCTACTCCGGTCAGCAAATAGCCTCTATTGTTATACATTGCAGCCACTGGACAGGTTGTCAGCACAGTGCTCACAGTCGAGCGAGAAGAAGAAGGCAAAGCCTATAAAGTTCAATGCCCAGTATATTACATTTCTGAAGTCTTGACTCCGTCCAAGCAAAGGTATCCACATTACTAGAAGCTGGTCTATGGAATTTACTTGACTGCGAAGAAAGTTGCACACTACTTCGGAGACCACTCAATTTCAGTCGTCAGCGACGCTTTGTTGTCTGAAATTTTGAACAATCGAGATGCAACCGATCGAGTGGCAGTGGGCAATTGAACTTCTTCTCTAAATATCAAGTCTGAAGCAAAGAAGGCAATCAAGTCTCAAGCAATCACAGATTTCCTGGCCGAGTGGATTGAGCAGCAGCAGCCGACTCAAGTTCACTCGGAGCACTAGACCATGTTCTTTGATGGATCCAAGATGTTAAACGGTTCTGGTGCTAGGGTGGTCCTGGTGTCCCCAAGAGGTGACAAACTCAGTTATGTTCTCCAGATTCACTTTGACTCCTCCAACAATAAAGCTGAGTACGAAGCACTTCTCTACGGGTTGCATTTGGCCATTTCACTCAGCGTCCGACGCCTGATGGTATACGGCGACTCAGATTTGGTGGTGAATCAAGTGATGAAGGAATGGGATGTCTGAAGCCCTGCCATGACCAGATACTGCAATGCAGTAAGGAAGTTAGAAAAGAAGTTTGAAGGGTTGGAGCTCCATCACGTTCCCCGACTCAAGAATCAAGCAGCAGATGATCTGGCGAAGATAGGTTCCACTCGGAAACCTATTCCCAGTAATGTGTTCTTGGAGCATCTCCAAATCCCGTCAGTGCAAGAAGATCCCTTTACAGAGGAGCCCCCGCAACCAATAAGTTCTACCAATCCGACTAAGGTCGAGGTGCCAGCAGTTGTCGACCTTATAATGGAAGTCTTGGTAATCACCCCCGACTGGACAGTGCCATATATTGCATATTTGCTCAGGCAGGAACTCCATGGAGATGAAGTTGAAGCACGTCAGATCATCCGTAGGTTGAAAGCCTTCACAGTTATAGGTGGACAACTTTTCAAAGAAAGTGTTACTGCGTGGCTCAGCGATGCATCTCTCCAAAAGAGGGTCGACTGATCTTGAATGAGATACACTCGGGGACCTGTGGTCACCATGCATCCTCTCGGACCATCGTGGCCAAAGCATATAGAGCAGGATTTTACTAGCCGCGAGCAAATGAAATGGCGAAAGAGATCGTCGAGAAGTGTGAAGGTTGCCAGTTTTACTCGAACATGTCCCACAAGCCTGCATCGGCTTTGAAGACTATTCCACTCATCTGGCCATTTGTTGTATGGGGGCTCGACATGATTAGGCCATTAAGAAATGGCAGAAGTGGTTTCACTCATTTGCTCGTGGCATTAGACAAATTCACTAAGTGGATTGAAGCAAAACCAATCAAGAACTTAAACTCAAGCATAGCCATCAGTTTCATCAGAGAGTTGGTGTTCCGATATAGAGTTCCACACAGCAGCATCACAGACAAGGGCTCAAACTTTGTTTCTGATGAGTTCAAAGCATTCTGCGCTTCCCAAGGCACTCGGGTCGACTATGCATCCGTTGCACACCCGCAGACAAATGGGCAAGCTGAAAGAGCAAATGGTTTGATCCTCCAATGGCTGAAACCCCGGTTTATGCGCGACCCTAAGCATGCAAATGGAGCTTGGGTGACTGAGTTGCCTTCTGTTTTGTGGGGATTGAGGACAACTCCCAACCGATCGACCGATCGAACCCCTTTCTTCATGGTATACGGGGCCGAAGCCGTACTTCCGAGTGATTTGCTGCACAATGCACCCCGAGTGGAACTTTTCTCAGAAGCTAAGGCAGAGAAAGCACGCCAGGATGCCGTAGATCTTCTGGAGGAAGAGCGAAAGATGGCCTTGATCCGGTCAACCATTTACCAGCAAGACCTTCGTCGATTCCATGGAAGAAACGTCAGAGGTCGAGCATTTCAAGAAGGAGAGCTTGTGCTCTGAGTGGATCGGCAACGGCCTCACAAGCTTGCTCCTGCTTGGGAAGGTCCCTTCATCATCACCAAGGTGCTCCACAACGGGGCATATCACCTTTACAATGTAGCTAAGAAGAAAGACGAGCCGCGCTCTTGGAACGCGGATCTGCTCCGCCGCTTTTATACTTAGACACTCGGATAGTCGAGATGTAACAAGAGTACTTTCAGATTGTTTATCAAAGACATGATTCCTGCAGTCTCATAATGATTCTTCTCGCATAAACATACATTCAAATCCCCCAGTGGGCGGCTTAGGCGCGAACCTATTTCGCCTAAGTTTCAAAAACAACTTCGAGTGGAGAGCAACCCTCACACTCGGGGGCCTTAGCTGCGAACCAGATTCGCCTAAGTTTCAAAAACAACTCCGAGTGGAGAGCAACCCTCCCACTCGGGGGCTTAGCTGCGAACCAGATTCGCCTAAGTTACAAAACAACTCCTAGTGGAGAAAAATCCTCCCACTCGGGGGCTTAGCTGCGATCCCATACTTGCCTAAGTTACAAAACAACTCCAAGTGGAGCACAATCCCCCCACTCAGGGGCTTAGCTACGAACCAGATTTGCCTAAGTTTCAAAAACAACTCTAAGTGGAGAGCAACCCTACCACTCGGAGGCTTAGCTGCGAACCAGATTCGCCTAAGTTACAAAACAACTCCTAGTGGAGAGCAATCCTCCCACTCGGGGGCTTAGCTGCGATCCCGTACTCGCCTAAGTTACAAAACAACTCCAAGTGGAGCGCAATCCCCCCACTCAGGGGCTTAGCTGTAAGTTTCAAATTCAACTCTGAGTGGAGAGCAACCCTCCCACTCGGGGGCTTAGCTGCGAACCATATTTGCCTAAGTTACAAAACAACTCCGATTGGAGAGCAATCCTCCCACTCGGGAGCTTAGATGCGATCCCGTACTCGCCTAAGTTACAAAACAACTCCGAGTGGAGAGCAATCCTCCCACTCGGGGGCTTAGTTGCGATCCCGTACTCGCCTAAGTTACAAAACAACTCCGAGTGGAGAGCAATCCTCCCACTCGGGGGCTTGGCTGCGACCCCGTACTCGCCTAAGTTACAAAACAACTCCGAGTGGAGGGCAATCCTCCCACTCGGGGAGAGAAATCCGCAAGTATGACGAGGAGCACTCTGAGCCGTGCCACAAGTACAGCGTCCGCTCCACCCCGTACT
This sequence comes from Aegilops tauschii subsp. strangulata, assembly GCF_002575655.3. Classification (NCBI taxonomy): domain Eukaryota; kingdom Viridiplantae; phylum Streptophyta; class Magnoliopsida; order Poales; family Poaceae; genus Aegilops; species Aegilops tauschii. The sequence continues at coordinate 141,656,783 of NC_053038.3, forward strand.
CGGGGGCTTAGCCGCGAACCAGCTTCACCTAAGTTAAAAGATCCAAGCACATTGGAGGCAAGAAAACCGCATTCAGATAAACCAACCAAGTTCGGATAAATCCAGCAAGGTTTAGAACCACAAGCAAAAGTACTCGGGCGTCAGGCCCGAAAGATTTAACGATTACATGATCACTCGGCATTCTGAGGAAAATGTATTCAAATCATCAAGTGTTTCACTCGGCAGGAGGAGGACTAGCTGGATGTGAGTGGCTGCGTCGATGAAGGTCTCCATGAAAGATTGAAACTAAAGCTTCTTGGTGTTTGCCACCTAAAGGGCTTTCATGTTTTCTTCCTTGGCGTCCTTGCAATGAACACAGACGAGTGATAGAGCCACATCAGCACCACAGCGAGCAGCTGACTTCTTCCATGCTTGAAATCAGTCAGTGATTTCATTGAGTCGAGTCATCAGTGACTCGAGGTCATTCTGAAGCACATCTTCTGGCCACAACTCCTTGTCTATTCGCGACAGCGCAACCTTCAGTCGAGCAATATAGTCCAAGACACTGGCGAGGTGAGATTCCAGTCGCAACACGTTCATGGCAGCTTCATCTTTGATAGGAGAGTTGATGGGGTCCAGTCCGGTCACGATCCGCCCAGTTTCCTCCTCGAAATTCTGGCAGAACTCTGCACGGGGAGAAAAATAGTGAGTTGGCAACAACATTGTGAAGAAGTTTTTTGATCCAGCTAAAATACCTTCGAGCATGAGGAACATCTTCTTGGCAAGACCTCCCAGATAAGCCTCCAGTTCATCCCTCTTTCGAGTGAGAGCATCCACTTTGTCGGCCAGGACGACCTTCTCCTCCTTCAGCTGTGCAGCTTCTTTCTTCACCTCGTCAACAGTTGTCTTCAGTTTGGCATTCTGCTCCTCCAATTTGCCGACTGAAGCTAGCTTCCTGTCAGCTAGTTCAGTCTTCTCGCGCGCCAACTTCCACGCCCCCGCAAGATCAGTATCCTTCTGCTCCAAAGTCTGGTTCATTTTGTCTAAAGAAATAACATCCTCAGACGAGCTTGGAGTTGACGGTTTTCACTACGCACATCTGTTCGAGTGGAATCACTCGGTTCAAAGGATGAGAAAGGAAAAATAACAAGGCATACAGTCAACAAGTTGTTACCTCCCATGGTTGCCACTTCATCTTGGGCCTTCTTCAGGTTTTCCTTGGCAAGATCCAGGTCAAGCTTGAGTTTGATTTTCTCCTGCTCCAGGGCAGCATACTGGGTCCCCAGTTCACAAGATTTCTGCAATCAACAAAAAGACAAATCAGTTGACAGAAACAAAGACCAGTTACTTCTGAGTAAAAAAGAGCAAGTTCAGATTGCTATGGCAAAAGAGTTCTAAGACTACCGCCAAATCAAACATTCGACAACAGTCTCGGGGACTACACCCAGTGGGTGCACTTATCGTGTCCCCATTGGTTTGATTTCCCACTTGGCATGGTCTGTGCAGCCCGAGTGGAAGGAGAAAAAATCATTTGTTCTCAGATCACCGTCGACTGCCCACAGTCGACAGCGGTCTCCGGGACTACACCCAGTGGGTGCACTCACCGTGCCCCCACTGGACCAAGAACTCACTTGACACGACATGTCTAACTCGAGTGGAAGAACTACACAGCTATGAAAAAAACACCCACTGGGTGTACAGATGCAAGGCATAGACCGATGATAGATGCACATTAAAGGTTCCAAAATGCTCATCTACGGACATCTTACGAATAATAAAGCATCAGTTTTTGGATAGCATATCCTAACAGAGCAAGGATCAAGCTGGAAAAGCCAATCGACGACAGTTTCAGATAGCATATCCTAACAGAGCACAGATCACGTTGGAAAAGCCAATCGGAAATCAACTTACCATCCCACTTACTCGGGCTTGGAGGGCTGATGTCTACTACGCAACTTTATTCTTGTAGATTATTGGGCCTCCAAGCGCAGATTTTTGTAGGACAGTAGCAATTTTCCCTCAAGTGGATGACCTAAGGTTTATCAATCCATGGGAGGTGTAGGATGAAGATGGTCTCTCTAGAACAACCCTGCAGCCAAATACAAGAAATCTCTTGTGTCCCCAACAGACCCAATACAATGGCAAATTGTATAGCTGCACTAGTTCGGCGAAGAGATGGTGATAGAAGTGTAATATGAATGGTAGAAATATATTTTTATAATCTGAATAAATAAAAACAGCAAGGTAGCAAATAGTAAACGGGCACAAGAATGGTATTGCAATGCTTGAAAACAAGGCCTAGGTCCGTACTTTAGCTAGTGCAATCTTTCAACAGTGCTAACATAGTTGGATCATATGATTATCCCTCAAAGTGCAATAAAGAATCACTCCCGAGTTCCTATTAGCGGAGAACAAAAGATAGATATTGTTTGTAGGTTACGAAACCACCTCAAAGCTATTCTTTCCGTTTGATCTATTCAAGAGTTCGTACTAAAATAATACAAAGCTATTTTTTCCGTTCGATCTATCCTAGAGTTCGTACTAAAATAACACCAAAGCAAATTCATATTCATAATACTCAATCCACACAAGGAACTACAAAGAGACCCCAAAGTTTCTATCAGAGAAAAGATAATAAAAACGTGCATCAACTCCTATGCACAGATTACCCCAATATCACCATGGGAATCCGCAAGTTGAGTGCCATAACATATATCAAGTGAATCAATAAGATACCCCAATGTCACCTCAAGTATTTATACCGCAAGACATACATCATGTGTTCTCATATCTGAATATTCAATCCGACAAGACAAAACTTCAAAGGGTAAATATTCAATTCATCACAACAAGAGTATAGAGGGGAGAAACATCATATGATCCATCTATATTAACAAAGCCCATGATATAGATCACGAGAGACAGAGATTAAACACATAGCTACTGGTACAAACCCTCAGCCCTGAGGGTGGACTACTCCCTCCTCATCGTGGTGGCCGCCGGGATGATGAAGAAGGCCACCAGAGATGATTCCCCCCCAGCAGGGTGCCAGAAAGGGTCTAGATTGGTTTTCGGTGGCTACAGAGCCTTGAGACGGCAGAACTTCTGATCTAGGTTAACCCCAAAGGGTTTCGGAATATTGGGGAATTTATAGTGCAAAGAGGGGGTGCGGGAGGCCACCGAGGTGGGCACAACCCACCTGGGCGCGCCAGGGGGCCCTGGCACGCCTTGGTGGGTTGTGTTCCCCTCGGGGCACCCCTCAGGTGCTTCTTTGGCCCAATGTTGGTCTTCTGGTCCGTAAAAATCTTCGTGAAGTTTTGTTGTATTTGGACTCCGTTTGGTATTCATTTCCTACGATGTAAAAAACAAGCAAAAAACAGCAACTGGCACTAGGCACTGGGTCAATACGTTAGTCCCAAAAAATGATGTAAAGTTGCTATAAAATGATTGTAAAACATCCAAGAATGATAAAATAACAGCATGAATACTTCATAAATTATAGATACATTGGAGACGTATCAAGGCTTCCTTGGCGGCTCCTACTTGGTCCTCCGGGACGTGATGCAAAACAAATGGAGTTGATGATGTAACTGGTGGGGTTGGAGCCTAGGGCTGTACAGTCGGTGCAGTTGGACCAGAAGTCTGGGCAGTAAACGCTGAGGGTCGGTCAGCGACAGAGGATCAACAAAAGAGACAGTAGCTCGTATTGGATCACCAAGATGTTGAACTATAGGCTCAGACGGCAGACGAGGCACACTACTGGCAGGTGCCCTCTTGATCAAAGCTTTGTCTCTTCTCCCTGCACTCCTCTGAGGTACATCGTCGTCGGCATCATCATCTGGAAGCTGGATAACATTTGTTGTCACTGCAAACACTCAACAGTGAGATTTCAGTCGACCAGGAAAATCAGTTGGCAGAATGTAAGCGTGGCTATGGTATCATACCTGCTCGATAGGTGGCCGCATCCGCGGTCTCGGCATCGGCCCACTCCTCGTCAATGTCCATAGAAGTTGCAGAAGTAGCAGCTCTGGAAGCCCAAAATTTCACTCGGTCAAACTAGTAAAGAAGTCCGTAGTGGCAACAAAAGACAAGGAAAAGAAGCACTTACGTCGAAGCGACGGGCACGGTCACTTTGATCCTGGGCAGGGCCTTCCGAGGCTTATGTGGAGCAACTTTGGCCTACTTCGCGGCCTTCTCCGTTGGATCTGGGGTTGATGTCTGAGTGCGCTTCGGAATCTTTGCACTCAACACAACTGCCTTGCCATGTCCTCCCGCAGGATCTTGTGACTACTTGGAGGGTCGTTGAGAGCGGGGCGGTGAGTCGACTTCCTCGTTGCTACTAGAGTCCTCATTGTCATCTGCATATTCGAAGTCAGCACTCCCACCCTCACTCTCTACTCCTTCTTGGTGCTGCTCCCCGTTCGGCATCGAGTACATCTTGGTGAAAACCTACAAGGCACAAGTTACAAGTATCAGTCAGATTTCAAGATTACTGCATATTGTACAAAGTAAAAACACTCGACAAACACGCCTGACCTCTCCTTGAGAGTTCTGGGCATCGAATGGCAGGATTCTCTTGGCTTCGCGAGGGTTGTCCTTGTTGCCCGTGATCCTCCGAAGCCACTGAGCCACCGTATCCTCGCTGACCTCCTTTGGGTGGGTCCGAGCAGTGTCTTCTAGACCCGAATACATCCAAATAGGGTAGTTGCGGGCTTGCAGAGGTTGGATGCGTCGACTGAGGAACACCTCAAGCAGATCCATGTCTGTCACTCTGCCCTGGACCAAAGCTACAACTGTGTCGACTAATATCGCTACTTATCCCTTCTCCTCCGCAGAAACTATCAACGAAGGAGGGTTTTGGAGTCTCTCCAGAGTGAAAGGAGGAAGAGCAGTCGACTGTCCTGGAGTTGGGATGTCCTTGCAGTAGAACCAGATCGACTGCCACCCCTGACTGATTCGGGAAAGGTCATGGGAGGGAAAGTGCTCCTACCTCTCATCTGGATCCCTAACCCCCCCCCCCCACACACACACATCTAGATCACATGCGTCCTCTCGTCAGTCGGATGAGATTTTTTCAACGTCCAAGATCGGCAAGTGAAGATGTGCTTGAACAAACCCCAGTGCGGGTGACACCCCGGAAAGGTTTCACACATGGAAACAAAGGCAGCAAGATACGCGATGGTGTTGGGGGGATGATGAATCTGAGCTCCGAAGAAGTTCAAGAAAGCTCAAAAACAGATGAGGAGGCAGGGAGAAACCTCGGCCGACATGCGTCGTAAGGAGAACGCACTCACCCTCCCGCGACTGAGGCTCGTGCTCCCCCTCTGGCAACCTCCAAGATCCCTCCATAATCAGGCCGTCGATGGCGAGATTCACCAGATCCTCCTCCGTGATGGTGGAGGGGATCCAATCTCCCTGGATCCAACCAGGCGGATGAGTGGACCGCGACATCGATCCCTTTGCCGTTTTCTTGCCCTTCGCCATGGCCTTCTTCGCGCACTCCAGGGCCACGGTCTTGTCCTTCGCCATGGCGGCGGAGCTCGAGAAAGGTGGATGAAAGGGGGAAGCGCTGGAGAAGAGGGGGCGGAAAATCAGAAGGAAGGAGATGCGAATGGAGTGCACAATGCTACGCCTCGGAAGCCACGCCTTTTATGGCATCACTTCCGAGTGACTGACTGGTGGACCCGTGCAATCCTGGCGCATCCCGTAACAGATGCTGGCCCGATACATGGCGAAAAAGGGGTGCGAAGATCGAGGAGTCCTTATCTGTCCGCCCCGCTTACCGCGCTGCGCCCCGTCCCGCGCACTTCTCCAAATTTAGAATCCTACAAGATCTGGAAACCGCAGAGCAGTCAATCACATCAGAGACATACATCCCAATCTACTCAAAGATATGCAACATAGTTCACTCAAATATTCCATGGGCAAGAATCGATCAAGGCGACTAATGAAGAGTTAAAGTACCAGCATGTTCCCAAACCCCTGAGGAAATGTCTCCAGACCATTTGAATCGGGTCAGAACCAACTTCAACCCTTCTTCACTCGATCCAAAATCCATTCAGGGGCTAATGATGATGATATGTACCTAGGGTAGGGTCTTAGGCCTGTCTAGACACCCTACCCAAGGACACTACCTTAGAGTCCGAGGCCCACAAGGTTCAACAGAAGATACCGACTGAAACCACACTGAAGTGCAATCCACTCGATGGTAGATTCCACTCGGATATCCCAATTTCACTCGACCACGATAACATCACTCAACCATACAAAGACTCACTCGGAGTACAGAAGGCCTAAAGTCGCCCCAAGATGGCAACGGTCAGGCATTCACTCCGTCGTCATAAAGATCATTAATAGCAGGAATTACCAGTAATGTTCTAGTCTTAACTCACATTAAACCCTGTGTAACCGAGGGCTGCGAGGGGCCTGGCACACTCTATATAAGCCACCCCCTCCTCTGGCACAAGGGTTCGCAACCCCTGTAACTTTCACACATATCCAGTCGACAAGCCTCCGCGGCACCGAGATGTAGGGCTATTACCTCCTTCGAGAGGGGCATGTGAAGGAAATATGCCCTAGAGGCAATAATAAAGTTATTATTTATTTCCTTATATCATGATAAATGTTTATTATTCTTGCTAGAATTGTATTAATCGGAAACATAATACTTGTGTGAATACATAGACAAACAGAGTGTCACTAGTATGCCTCTACTTGACTAGCTCGTTGATCAAAGATGGTTATGTTTCCTAGCCATAGACATGAGTTGTCATTTGATTAACGGGATCATATCATTAGGAGAATGATGTGATTGACTTGACCCATTCCGATAGCTTAGCACTCGATCGTTTAGTATGTTGCTATTGCTTTCTTCATGGCTTATACATGTTCCTATGACTATGAGATTATGCAACTCCCGTTTACCGGAGGAACACTTTGTGTGCTACCAAACGTCACAACGTAACTGGGTGATTATAAAGGTGCTCTACAGGTGTCTCCAAAGGTACTTGTTGGGTTGGCGTATTTCAAGATTAGGATTTGTCACTCCGATTGTCGGAGAGGTATCTCTGGGCCCACTCAGTAATACACATCACTATAAGCCTTGCAAGCATTGTAACTAATGAGTCAGTTGCGGGATGATGTATTACGGAACGAGTAAAGAGACTTGCCGGTAACGAGATTGAACTAGGTATCGAGATACCGACGATCGAATCTCGGGCAAGTAACATACCGATGACAAAGGGAACAACGTATGTTGTTATGCGGTCTGACCGATAAAGATCTTCGTAGAATATGTGGGAGCAAATATGAGCATCCAGGTTCCGCTATTGGTTATTGACCGGAGAGGTGTCTCGGTCATGTCTACATAGTTCTCGAACCCGTAGGGTCCGCACGCTTAACGTTACGATGACGGTTATATTATGAGTTTATGTGTTTTGATGTACCAAAGGAGTTCGGAGTCCCGAATGAGATCGGGGACATGACGAGGAGTCTCGAAATGGCCGAGACGTAAAGATCGATATATTGGACGACTATATTCGGACTTCGGAAAGGTTCCGAGTGATTCGGGTATTTTTCGGAGTACCGGAGAGTTACGGGAATTCGTATTGGGCCTTAATGGGCCATACGGGAAAGGAGAGAAAGGCCCCAAAGGGTGGCCGCACCCCTCCCCATGGACTAGTCCGAATTGGACTAGGGAGGGGGGCGCCCCCTTCCTTCTTTCTCCTTCTCCCTTCCCTTCTCCTATTCCAACAAGGAAAGGAGGAGTCCTACTCCCGGTCGGAGTAGGACTCCCCCCTTGGCGCGCCCTCCTCCTTGGCCGGCGGCCTCCCCCTTGCTCCTTTATATACGGGGGCAGGGGGGCACCCCATAGACACAACAATTGATCATTGATCTCTTATCCATGTGCGGTGCCCCCCTCCACCATATTACACCTCGATAATATCGTAGCGGTGCTTAGGCGAAGCCCTGCGTCGGTAGAACATCATCATTGTCACCACGCCGTCGTGCTGACGAAACTCTCCCTCAACACTCGACTGGATCAGAGTTCGAGGGACGTCATCGAGCTGAACGTGTGCTGAACTCGGAGGTGCCGTACGTTCGGTACTTGATCGGTCGGATCATGAAGACGTACGACTACACCAACCGCGTTGTGTTAACGCTTCCGCTATTGGTCTACAAGGGTACGTGGACAACACTCTCCCCTCTCGTTGCTATGCATCACCATGATCTTGCGTGTGCGTAGGAATTTTTTTTGAAATTACTACGTTCCCCAACAGTGGTATCAGAGCCTGGTTTTATGCGTTGATGTTATATGCACGAGTAGAACACAAGTGAGTTGTGGGCAATATAAGTCATACTGCTTACCAGCATGTCATACTTTGGCTCGGCGGTATTGTGAGATGAAGCGGCCCGGACCGACATTACGTGTACGCTTATGCGAGACTGGTTTCACCGTTGCGAGCACTCGATGCTTAAAGGTGACTGGCGGGTGTCTGTCTCTCTCACTTTAGTTAAACCGAGTGTGGCTACGCCCGGTCCTTGCGAAGGTTAAAACAGCACGAACTTGACAAACTATCGTTGTGGTTTTGATGCGTAGGTAAGAACGGTTCTTGCTAAGCCTGTAGCAGCCACGTAAAACTTGCAACAACAAAGTAGAGGACGTCTAACTTGTTTTGCAGGGCATGTTGTGATGTGATATGGTCAAGACATGATGCTATATTTTATGGTATGAGATGATCATGTTTTGTAACCGAGTTATCGGCAACTGGCAGGAGCCATATGGTTGTCGCTTTATTGTATGAAATGCAATCGCCATGTAATAGTTTTACTTTATCACTAAGCGGTAGCGATAGTCGTAAAAGCAATAGTTGGCGAGACGACAACAATGCTACGATGGAGATCAAGGTGTCGCGCTGGTGACGATGGTGATCATGACGGTGCTTCGGAGATGGAGATCACAAGCACAAGATGATGATGGCCATATCATATCACTTATATTGATTGCATGTGATGTCTATCTTTTATGCAGCTTATCTTGCTTTGATTTACGGTAGCATTATAAGATGATCTCTCACTAAAATTTCAAGATAAAAGTGTTCTCCCTGAGTATGCACCGTTGCGAAAGTTCTTCGTGCTGAGACACCACGTGATGATCGGGTGTGATAGGCTCTATGTTCAAATACAACGGGTGCAAAACAGTTGCACACGCGGAATACTCAGGTTAAACTTGACGAGCCTAGCATATGCAGATATGGCCTCGAAACACGGAGACCGAAAGGTCGAGCGTGAATCATATAGTAGATATGATCAACATAGTGATGTTCACCGTTGAAACTACTCCATCTCACGTGATGATCGGACATGGTTTAGTTGATATGGATCAAGTGATCACTTAGAGGATTAGAGGGATGTCTATCTAAGTGGGAGTTCTTAAGTATTTTGATTAATTGAACTTAAATTTATCATGAACTTAGTCCTGATAGTATTTTGCAAATTATGTTGTAGATCAATAGCTCGCGTTGTTGCTTCCCTATGTTTATTTTGATATGTTCCTAGAGAAAAATTATGTTGAAAGATGTTAGTAGCAATGATGTGGATTGGATCCATGATCTGAGGATTATCCTCATTGCTGCACAGAAGAATTATGTCCTTGATGCATCGCTAGGTGACAGACCTATTGCAGGAGCAGATGCAGACGTTATGAATGTTTGGCTAGCTCAATATGATGACTACTTGATAGTTTAGTGCACCATGCTTAATGGCTTAGAATCGGGACTTCAAAAATGTTTTGAACATCATGGACCATATGAGATGTTCCAGAAGTTGAAGTTAATATTTCAAGCAAATACCCGAGTTGAGAGATATGAAGTCTCCAACAAGTTCTATAGCTAAAAGATGGAGGAGAATAGCTCAAGCAGTGAGCATGTGCTCAGATTGTCTGGGTACTACAATCGCTTGAATCAAGTGGGAGTTAATCTTCCAGATAAAATAGTGATTCACAGAATTCTCTAGTCACCATCACCAAGTTAGTAGAACTTTGTGATGAACTATAGTATGCAAGGGATGACGAAGGTAATTCCCGAGCTCTTCGTGATGCTGAAATCAACGAAGGTAGAAATCAAGAAAAACATCAAGTGTTGATGGTTGACGAGACCACTAGTTTCAAGAAAAGGGAAAAGGGAAGAAGGGGAACTTCAAGAAGAACGGCAAGCAAGTTGCTGCTCAAGTGAAGAAGCCTAAGTCTGGTCCTAAGCCTGAGACTAAGTGCTTCTACTGCAAAGGGACTGGTCACTGGAAGCGGAACTACCCCAAGTATTTGGTGGATAAGAAGGATGGCAAAGTGAACAAAGGTATATTGGATATACATGTTATTGATGTGTACTTTACTAGTGTTTATAGCAACCCCTCGGCATTTGATACTAGTTCAGTTGCTAAGAGTAGTAACTCGAAACGGGAGTTGCAGAATAAACAGAGACTAGTAAAAGGCGAGGTGACGATGTGTGTTGGAAGTAGTTCCAAGATTGATATGATCATCATCGCACACTCCTTATACTTTCGGGATTAGTGTTGAAACTAAATAAGTGTTATTTTGTGTTTGCGTTGAGCATGAATATGATTTGATCATGTTTATTGCAATACGGTTATTCATTTAAGTTAGAGAACAATTGTTGTTCTGTTTACATGAATAAAACCTTCTATGGTCATACACCCAATAAAATGGTTTGTTGGATCTCGATCGTAGTGATACACATATTCATAATAATGAAGCCAAAAGATGCAAAGTTAATAATGATAGTGCAACTTATTTGTGGCACTGCCGTTTAGGTCATATTGGTGTAAAGCGCATGAAGAAACTCCATACTGATGGGATTTTGGAATCACTTGATTATGAATCACTTGATGCTTGCGAACCATGCCTCATGGGCAAGATGACTAAAACATCGTTCTTCGGAACTATGGAGAGAGCAGAAGATTTGTTGGAAGTCATACATACAGATGTATGTGGTCCAATGAATATTGAGGCTCGTGGCGGATATCATTATTTTCTCACCTTCGCAGATGATTTGAGCAGATATGGATATATCTACTTAATGAAACATAAGTCTGAAACATTTGAAAGTTCAAATAATTTCAGAGTGAAGTGGAAAATCATCGTAACAAGAAAAATAAAGTTTCTACGATCTGATCGTAGAGAAGAGTATTTGAGTTATGAGTTTGGCCTTCAGTTAAAACAATGTGAAATAGTTTCAGTACTCACGCCACCTGGAACACCACGGTGTAATGGTGTGTCCGAACATCGTAACCGTACTTTATTAGATATGGTGCGATATATGATGTCTCTTACCGATCTACCACTATCGTTTTGGGGTTATGCATTAGAGACAGCTGCATTCACGTTAAATAGGGTACCATCTAAATCCGTTGCGATGACATCTTATGAACTGTGGTTTGGCAAGAAACCAAAGTTGTCGTTTCTTAAAGTTCGGGGTTGCGATGCTTATGTGAAAAAGTTTCATCCTGATAAGCTCAAACCCAAATCGGAGAAATGTGTCTTCATAGGATACCCAAAGGAGACAGTTGGGTACACCTTCTATCACAGATCCGAAGGCAAGACATTCGTTGCTAAGAATGGATCCTTTCTAGAGAAGGAGTTTCTCTCGAAAGAAGTGAGTGGGAGGAAAGTAGAACTTGATGAGGTAGTTGTACCTGCTCCCTTATTGGAAAGTAGTTCATCGCAGAAACCAGTTTCTGTGACGCCTATACCAATTAGTGAGGAAGTTAATGATGATGATCATGGAACTTCAGATCAAGTTATTACTAAACCTCGTAGGTCAACCAGAGTGAGATCCGCACCAGAGTGGTACGGTAATTCAGTTCTGGAGGTCATGTTACTTGACCATGACGAACCTACGAACTATGAGGAAGCCATGATGAGCCCAGATTCCGCAAAATGGCTTGAGGCCATGAAATCTGAGATGGGATCCATGTATGAGAACAAAGTGTGGACTTTGGATGACTTGCCCGATGATCGGCAAGCCATAGAAAATAAATGGATCTTCAAGAGGAAGACGGACGCTGATAGTAGTGTTACTATCTACAAAGCTAGACTTGTCGGAAAAAGGTTTTTGACAAAGTTCAAGGTGTTGACTACGATGAGATTTTCTCACTCGCAGCTATAATTAAGTCTGTCCGAATCAGGTTAGCAATTGCCGCATTTTATGAAATCTGGCAAATGGATAAACAAAACTGCATTCCTTAATGGATTTATTAAAGAAGAGTTGTATATGATGCAACCAGATGGTTTTGTCAATCCTAAAGGTGCTAACAAAATATGCAAGCTCCAGCGATCCATCTATGGACTGGTGCAAGCATCTCGGAGTAGGAATATACACTTTGATAAGTTGATCAAAGGATATAGTTTTATACAGACTTGCGGTGAAGCCTGTATTTACAAGAAAGTGAGTGGGAGCACTACAACATTTCTGATAAGTATATGTGAATGACATATTGTTGATCGGAAATAATGTAGAATTATTCTGCAAAGCATAAAGGAGTGTTTGAAAGGAGTTTTTCAAAGAAAGACCTCGGTGAAGCTGCTTACATATTGAGCATCAAGATCTATAGAGATAGATCAAGACGCTTGATAAGTTTTTTCAATGAGTACATACCTTAACAAGATTTTGAAGCAGTTCGAAATGGAACAGTCAAAGAAAGAGTTTCTTGCCTGTGTTACAAGGTGTGAAATTGAGTAAGACTCAAAGCCCGACCACGGCAGAAGATAGAAAAAGAATGAAAGTCATTCCCTATGCCTCGGCCATAGGTTCTATAAAGTATGCCATGCTGTGTACCAGATCTATTGTTTACCCTACACTGATTTTGGCAAGGGAGTACAATAGTGATCTAGGAGTAGATCACTGGACAGCGGTCAAAATTATCCTTACTGGAATAAGGATATGTTTCTCAATTATGGAAGTGACAAAAGGCTCATCGTAAAGGGTTACGTCGATGCAAGTTTTGACACTAATCTAGATGAATCTAAGTCTCGGTCTAGATACATATTGAAAGTGGGAGCAATTAGCTAGAGTGGCTCCATGCAGAGCATTGTAGACATAGAAATTTTCAATATACTTACGGATCTGAATGTGACAGACCCGTTGACTAAAATTATCTCACAAGCAAAACATGATCACACCATGTTAATCACATAGCGATGTGAACTAGATTACTAAATCTAGTAAACCCTTTGGGTGATGGTCACATGACGATGTGAACTATGGGTGTTAATCACATGGTGATGTGAACTATTCATGTTAAATCACATGGCGATGTGAACTAGATTATTGACTCTAGTGCGAGTGGGAGACTGAAGGAAATATGCCCTAGAGGCAATAATAAAGTTATTATTTATTTCCTTATATCATGATAAATGTTTATTATTCATGCTAGAATTGTATTAACCGGAAACATAATACTTGTGTGAATACATAGACAAACAGAGTGTCACTAGTATGCCTCTACTTGACTAGCTCGTTGATCAAAGATGGTTATGTTTCCTAGCCATAGACATGAGTTGTCATTTGATTAACGGGATCACATCATTAGGAGAATGATGTGATTGACTTGACCCATTCCGATAGCTTAGCACTCGATCGTTTAGTATGTTGCTATTGCTTTCTTCATGACTTATACATGTTCCTATGACTATGAGATTATGCAACTCCCGTTTACCGGAGGAACACTTTGTGTGCTACCAAACGTCACAACGTAACTGGGTGATTATAAAGGTGCTCTACAGGTGTCTCCAAAGGTACTTGTTGGGTTGGCGTATTTCAAGATTAGGATTTGTCACTCCGATTGTCGGAGAGGTATCTCTGGGCCCACTCAGTAATACACATCACTATAAGCCTTGCAAGCATTGTAACTAATGAGTCAGTTGCGGGATGATGTATTACGGAACGAGTAAAGAGACTTGCCGGTAACGAGATTGAACTAGGTATCGAGATACCGACGATCGAATCTCGGGCAAGTAACATACCGATGACAAAGGGAACAACGTATGTTGTTATGCGGTCTGACCGATAAAGATCTTCGTAGAATATGTGGGAGCCAATATGAGCATCCAGGTTCCGCTATTGGTTATTGACCGGAGAGGTGTCTCGGTCATGTCTACATAGTTCTCGAACCCGTAGGGTCCGCACGCTTAACGTTACGATGACGGTTATATTATGAGTTTATGTGTTTTGATGTACCAAAGGAGTTCGGAGTCCCGAATGAGATCGGGGACATGACGAGGAGTCTCGAAATGGCCGAGATGTAAAGATCGATATATTGGACGACTATATTCGGACTTCGGAAAGGTTCCGAGTGATTCGGGTATTTTTCGGAGTACCGGAGAGTTACGGGAATTCGTATTGGGCCTTAATGGGCCATACGGGAAAGGAGAGAAAGGCCCCAAAGGGTGGCCGCACCCCTCCCCATGGACTAGTCCGAATTGGACTAGGGAGGGGGGCGCCCCCTTCCTTCTTTCTCCTTCTCCCTTCCCTTTTCCTATTCCAACAAGGAAAGGAGGAGTCCTACTCCCGGTGGGAGTAGGACTCCCCCCTTGGCGCGCCCTCCTCCTTGGCCGGCGGCCTCCCCCTTGCTCCTTTATATACGGGGGCAGGGGGGCACCCCATAGACACAACAATTGATCATTGATCTCTTAGCCGTGTGCGGTGCCCCCCTCCACCATATTACACCTCGATAATATCGTAGCGGTGCTTAGGCGAAGCCCTGCGTCGATAGAACATCATCATTGTCACCACGCCGTCGTGCTGACGAAACTCTCCCTCAACACTCGGCTGGATCGGAGTTCGAGGAACGTCATCGAGCTGAACGTGTGCTGAACTCGGAGGTGCCGTACGTTCGGTACTTGATCGGTCGGATCATGAAGACGTACGACTACATCAACCGTGTTGTGTTAACGCTTCCGCTATCGGTCTACAAGGGTACGTGGACAACACTCTCCCCTCTCGTTGCTATGCATCACCATGATCTTGCGTGTGCGTAGGAATTTTTTTGAAATTACTACGTTCCCCAACAGCATGAACTCGTAAACCTATGCGTACAACCTCACTGCAGCTAGGACCCTGCCTCCTCCTACGTACCCCCTACTCTTACTGTCAGACTCATTCCCACGACAACATCATCGGTGTAGCAGGGCCAAAAGTTCCGGGATGGTCGGAAGTTCCGGGCGAGCTTTCGGGCAGGCTCCGGGTTGTCCAGAGAGTTGGCGTGTACGAGCGCCGCCTGGAGGGTCGAGGACTGGAGGTTCCGGGAAGGCCGGAAGGTCCGGGGGCCAGAAATTTGCGCAACGGCCAAAAGCTCCGGGCTGAGCAGAAACCTTGCACAAGTCTTGACACTGGATGCTCCTCCTCCGTCTTTGGGACAATTGATGTACCTGATCACGCATAGTGTCCATGATTTAAGTATCAACCATGTCTCACTCGAATGGAAAGGGGAAGCATTTAGGAGTGGGTTCACCTTGTGTCCAATGGCGTATGCTCGGGGTGGATGTCTGTCCACTTTAGGCTTGGGGAGTAGTCGTAGCGTACACGGGGGTGATCGGAGGACGCTACACATCATCTCCCCCTGGGAAAGATCCAACCTCGGATCATAATATTCACCCCCATGGAAACGGTTGTCGTGGATGGACTTGTATGTCATGGCGCAGCCAAAGTACTTCAAGATGTCGTTGGGATGGTATACATGCAAAACGATCAAGCACAAGGGACACTTGGAAATACAATGGTTAGCGCACATAAGGTGTACATAAAGTAATTATGAGTTCGTGCGACAAGATTGTTCGTGACCAGGCACATGATGTTTAGCCAAATGATCTAAAATGATATGTAATGCATTACTGGGACCAAAATCATTTGTAGTACGCACAAAGGTGTTGTGAATGTGATTAATTAGAACATTGTGCAAAATAATGTCATTGTGTGATGGTTTATCAAAAGCATGAACATGGAAATTGGTACTCAATGTGATTATGTTATCATGCAATTGATGGTGGGCAATGTGATCACTATGTATGAATATTCCATCAAGAAGGATCACAACAAGTTTGCTCAGGAAGTGCACAAGCTCATATATCATGGGCGAGATGGAATACAAGATGCAACTAGGCAATCATATGCAAGTCAATCCATGCATAAGGTGCAAATTTGTTATGGAAGTAATGTTTCCATCTAGCATACTCAACAAAAAATATGGAGGTGTTGGTGCAATATGGCAAAAGTTTCATGGCATACCATTGCTCAATGTCGTGTCAAGAATGGTGGTCACACTCATCCTCTCATGAGAAATGCACTCAATGTCACATATGGTGGAGTCAATCATATCGTGGTGGCTCTCCTCACATGGGAATTGGAGCATCTCATCATATATAGGTGTCAGAGAAATGTAGGTGCAAATGTCTCCATGATCAAGTTCTATTGTCGTCGTGGTTGAAAGGATAGTCTCATGCCCAACCTCCTCATCCATAACGCATCCATTGATGAATGTCGTAGGGTCTGGCAAATCATCACTCTCCTTCGAGACCAAAAGAAAGTCTCATGTGTGGTCTCGTAGCTTGACTCGGAGTATGAGTCCCATTGGGCGCCGTGTTCATGTTGTTGAAGAGGTTCGTGCTCGCTGCCGTGGTCGAAGGGAATGGCCCTTGCTTGACCGTCTTGTCGCCGTCTGATGTCTACTACACAACTTTATTATTGTAGACATGTGTTGGGCCTCCAAGCGCAGAGTTTTGTAGGACAGTAGAAATTTTACCTCAAGTGAATGAAATAAAGTTTATCGATCTGTGGGAGGCGTAGGCTGAAGATGGTCTCTCTCAAGCAACCCTGCAATCAAATACAAGAAATCTCTTGCGTCCCCAACACACCCAATACAATGGCAATTTGTATAGGTGCACTAGTTTGGCGAAGAGATGGTGATAAAAGTGTAATATGGATGGTAGAAATATATTTTTATAATCTGAATAAATAAAAACAGCAAGGTAGAAAATAGTAAACGGGTACAAAAACGGTATTGCAATGCTTAAAAATGAGGCCTAGGGTCCGTACTTTCACTAGTGCAATCTCTCAACAATGCTAATATAATTGGATCATATAACCACCCCTCAAAGTGCGATGAAGAATCACTCCAAAGTTCCTACCTAGCGGAGAACATAAGAAGAAGTCGTTTGTACGGTACGAAACCACCTCGAAGCTATTCTTTCCGATCGATCTATCAAAGAGTTCGTACTAAAATAACACCAAATAATTTCAGATTCAGAATGCTCAATCCAACACAAAGAACCTCAAAGAGCGCCCCAAGATTTCTACCGGAGAAACAAAGGCAAGAACGTGCATCAACCCCTATGCATAGATTACCCCAATGTCACCTCGGGAATCCGCGATTTGAGTGCCAAAACATATATCAAGTGAATCAATACGATACCCCATTGTCACCACGAGTATTCCTATGCAAGGCATATATCAAGTGCTCTCAAATCCATAAAAGTATTAAATCCGATAACAATGAAATCTCAAAGGGAAAAACTCAATTCATCACAACAAGATAGAAAGGGGAAAATACCATATGATCCGACTATATTAATAAAGCCCGCGATACATCTAGATCGTGACATCTCAAGAACACGAGAGCGAGAGATTAAACACATA
Organism: Aegilops tauschii subsp. strangulata; assembly: GCF_002575655.3. NCBI lineage: Eukaryota > Viridiplantae > Streptophyta > Magnoliopsida > Poales > Poaceae > Aegilops > Aegilops tauschii. Next base: position 141,674,467 of record NC_053038.3, read on the forward strand.
GCTACTGGTACAAACCCTGAGGGTGGACTACTCCCTCCTCATCGTGGTGGCCGCCGGGATGATGAAGATGCCCACCGGTGATGATTTCCCCCTCCGGCAGAGTGCCGGAACGGGGTCTAGATTGGTTTTCGGTGGCTACAGAGCCTTGCGGCGGCGGAACTTCTGATCTAGGTTAACCGCGATGGTTTTCGGAATATTTGGGAATTTATAGGGTAAAGAGGGGGTGCGGGAGGCCATCAAGGTGGGCACAACCCACTTGGGCGTGCCTGGTGGGTTGTGCCCCCCTAGGGGCACCTCCCAGGTGCTGCTCTAGCCCATTGGTGGTCTTCTGGTCCATAAAAAATCCACAAAAAGTTTCGCGGTGTTTGGACACCGTTTGATATTGATTTCCTGCAATGTAAAAAACAAGCAAAAAATAGCAACTGGCACTGGGTCAATAGGTTAGTCCCAAAAAGTGATATAAAGTTGCTATAAAATGATTGTAAAGCATCCAAGAATGATAGTAAAACAACATGAATACTTCATAAATTATAGATACGTTGCAGAAGTATCAGCATCCCCAAGCTTAATTCCTACTCGTCCTCGAGTAGGTAAATGATAAAAGAAATAATTTATGAAGTGTGAATGCTAGCAAAGTGCATAATTTTGATTAATGATAATTTCAATCAATTTTCCTAGCATCATGACAACAACTCTTTCTTATAAAATCTCTCATGTTTAAAGTAGCAACCAATTCACATGTTAAGGTTCAAACAATGGATTCTCTTGAAACTCAACAACCTATGTTCTCAGTCACCAAGCAATTGTAATTCAACTTATTAAACAGAGTCCAAGTAAGAGATCCACATACTCAACCATCATATATTCTTCTATGATTGCTAACACTCACCGCATACACATGAGCAAAACGTTTCAACCGGACACATACAAAGATAGGGGCTTATAGTTTTGCCTCCCAACGTATTCACCTCAAGGGTGATGTCGACAATAATAACTCATGCTAACCATATCCAACTGCACATATGTGCCTAGATCTTTCCTCACCACATGATGCTTGCCAAAAGAAAAAAAATTAAAAAGGAATAGAGAGAAAAACTTTGACTCTTTGCATAAAAGTAATACTGAAAAGTAAAAGATAGGCCCTTCGCAGAGGGAAGCAGAGGTTGCCATGCACTTATTTGTTTGTATGCTCAACCCCTTAGTGCAAAAGAATGTCATGTTATATTGCCCCTTATGATAGAAACCTTTATTATGCAGTCCGTCGCTTTTATTACTTTGCCATCACAAGTTCGTACAACGCTCGATTTTCTCTTACACTAAATGATCTCACACTTTTAGAAGCAATTTTTATTGCCTTATTGCACCGATGACAACTTACTTGAATGATCTTATTCAATCCTTAGGTAGGTATGGTGGGCTATTGAAAATAAGATTTGGGTTTAAGGATTTTTGGATGCACAAGTAGTATCTCTACTTGGTGAGAAATTTTCGGCTAGCAAAGATGGGGGGCAAGCACCACATGTTGAATTATCTATGACAATATAACTTCTATGTGAATATGAACAAACATAAATCATTATGTTGTCTTCCTTGTCCAACGTCAACAATTTTGGCATATAATATTTTGATTGGGGCTCACAATCACAAAAGATTTCCAAGATAGTGTATTTGCATGTGAAAGTTCTCTTCCTTATACTAATTATTCATGAATTGCTTGTATGACTAGTATTGTGATTGTCAAGCTTCAAAAGATTTCACTTTCTAAACCCAATGTGAAGCTACCACTAGGCATGGTAAAATCTCAACTTCTTGATATTCAATTCAAAAATTTACTCATAGGATATAAGTGAAGCACAAGAGTAAATGACGAGCTACTTCAAAAAAGATATAAGTGAAGATCAAGCGAGTAGTTAAGTAAATAGGTAGCTATTTGAGGACTCTCTCTTATTCAAAAACTTTCAGATCTAAGAATTTTATTAAAACAACAAGCAAAACAAAATAAAATGACATTCCAAGAATAGCACACATCATGTGAAGAAGCATAAACTTAGACTCACCCGATACTAACCGATAATTGTTGAAGAAGAAAGGTGGGATGCCTACCGGGGCATCCCCAAGCTTAGATGCTTGAGACCTCTTTAAATATTATCTTGGGATGCCTTGGGCATCCCCAAGCTTGAGATGTTGTGTCTCCTTAATTCTTCTCATATCACGGTTTTCCTAAATCTCAAAAGCTTCATCCACACAAAACCCAACAAGAACTCATGAGGTAAGTTAGTATAAACCAATGCAAAAACCTTATCATTCTCTACTTTAGCAAATCACTAAAATTATTATTCAACATTGCACACTAAATGCCTCTACATACTTAATACTCCTATACTCAAATAGAAACATTAAACAAGCAAACATATGCAAACAATGCAAACATAACAACAATCTGCCAAAACAGTAAAGTCTGTACAGAATGCAAGAGTATCAATACTTCTTAAACTCCAAAGATTATGAAAAATTACAAAACTATAGAAAATGTATCAGAACTTATTATGCAAAAACTTTCAACATTTTATCACATTCTGACTTTTCTAGGGAATTTTTGCAACATCGATAAACTTTCTGTTTTGAAACAGGAACTCATATACTTGCAAGATAAGCATGGCAAAGACTATACTTGATATTTTTATTGAAAAGAAAGATGCAAAATAAAATGATGCTCCAATCAAAACACATATCAAGTGACGAATGAAAACATAGCTCCGAGTGAGGTTACCGATAACGTTGGAGACGAAAGAGGGGATGCCCTCCGGGGCATCCCCAAGCTTAGTTGCTTGGATCTTCCTTTGATATTAACTTGGGGTGCCTTGGGCATCCCCAAGCTTAGGGTCTTGTCACTCCCTATTCCCCTCATATCGATATCTCACCCTTAACTTGAAAACTTTAATAACACAAAACTTAACGGAACTTTGTGAGATAGGTTAGTATGATAAAGAGCAAACCATTTCACTTTTGGTAATGTCAAAGACAAGATTCATAATTGTTCTCAAACCATTCCTACTGTAGCATATCATTTCCACAATTTATATTGAGAAATATAAGCGATGGAAACTAGAAAACAAGCAAACTATGCATTGAAGACAAAATCTGTCAAAAACATAACAGTCTGTAGTACTCTGTAATCCAACCATACTTTTGCTACTCCAAAAATCCTGAAAAATAGGAAAACATGGGTAATTTCTATTGATCTACTTCAAAATAATCAGCATTTTATCGCGCTTCTGTTCAAAATGAGAATTGTTTTCCTGAGCGCAAATGTTTCTGTTTTTCAGCAAGATCAAATCAACTATCACCGTAAGCCATCCCAAAGGTCTTACTTGGCACTTTATTGAAATGAAAGCAATAAAACATGATTACTACAGTAGACTAATCATGTGAACACACAAAAATAGTAGGTAAAAGTGTTGGGTTGTCTCCCAACAAGCGCTTTTCTTTAATGCCTTTTAATCTAGGCATGATGATTTCAATGATGCTCGCATAAAAGATAAGAATTGAAACATAAAGAGAGCATCATGAATCACATGACAAGCACATTTAAGCCTAACATGCTTCCTATGCATAGGGATTTTGTGAGCAAAGACCTTATGAGAACAAGAATCAAATAGCATAGGAAGGCAAAACAAGCATAACTTCAAAACTTTCAACACATAGAGAGCAAACTTGATATTATTGCAATTCTTACAAGCATAAGTTCCTCCCTCATAATAATTTTCAGTAGCATCATGAAGAAATTCGACAATATAACCATCATATAAATCATTATTTTCATGACACAAAAGCATAGAAAACTTATTACTCTCCACATAAGCAAATTTCTTCTCATCAATAGTAGTGGGAGCAAACTCAACAAAATAAATATCATGTGATTGAAAATTAAAATCATGATGACAAGTTTCATGGTTATCATTATTCAATATAGCATACGTGTCATCACCATAATCATCATAGATAGCAACTTTGTTATCATAGTCGATTGAAGCCTCATCCAAAATGGTGGATCCATCATTAAATAAAGTCATGACCTCTCCGAATCCACTTTCATCATTATAATCATCATAAATAGGAGGCATGCAATCATCATAATAAATTTTCTCATCAAAACTTGGGGGACTAAAAATACCATATTCATCAAATATAGCATCCCCAAGTTATGGCTTTGCATATCATTAGCATCATGGATATTCAAAGAATTCATACTAACAACATTGCAATCATGCTCATCATTCAAATATTTTGTCCCAAACATTTTATTGACTTCTTCTTCTAACAATTGAGCACAATTTTCCGAACCATCATTTTCAAGAAAGATATTATAAAGATGATCAATAATATGATGCAACATCAATTCTATTTTTTGGTAGTTTTCTTTTTATAAACCAAACTAGTGATAAAAACAAGAACCTAAAAGATTCAATTGCAAGATCTAAAGATATACCTTCATGCACTCACCTCCCCGGCAACGGCGTCGGAAATGAGCTTCGTTGACGGGACGTGAGTGCTGCTTACCTAACCTCCCTGGCAATGGCGCCAGAAAATGCTAATATAATTGGATCATATAACCACCGATCAAAGTGCGATGAAGAATGAGGGAGTCCTGGATTAGGGGGTCCTCGGGTGTCCGGGCTATGTGACATGGGCCGGACTCGTGGGCCGTGAAAATACAAGATAGAGGGCGTTCCCCCGTATCCGGATCTGACTCCCCTTGGCGTGGAAGGAAAGCTTGGCATACGGATATGAAGATTCCTTTCTCTGCAAACCCACTTTGTACAACCCTAGCCCCCTCCGGTGTCTATATAAACGGAGGGTTTAGTCCGTAGAGGCAATCATAATCATACAGGCTAGACATCTAGGGTTTAGCCATTACGATCTCGAGGTAGATCAACTCTTGTAACCCCTATACCCATCAAAGTCAATCAAGCAAGAAGTAGGGTATTACCTCCATTAAGAGGGCCCTGGGTAAACATTGTGTCCCCTGCCTCCCGTTACCCTCGATCCTTAGACGCACAGTTCGGGACCCCCTACCCGAGATCTGCCGGTTTTGACACCGACATTGGTGCTTTCATTGAGAGTTCCACTGTGCTTTCGTCGAAAGGCTCGATGGCTCCTTTGATCATCTACAACAATGCTGCCAGGAAGGAGATTTTTCTCCCCGGCCAGATCTTCATATTTGTCGGTGTACAAAAGTAGGGGCTCTCCTTTTTACACCTTTACTTGTGCACGGGCAGTCAGAGCCGTGCCCACGGCCACACTAAGTAGGGCACAGGAGGGAAGCCGAAGGCACAAGGCGACCAGAGGCAACGCCAAGACCAGAGACCACAAAGAGCAAAGGGGCAAGGTGGAATCCCCCGGCAAGACCCTTGCCGGGGCGGCCTCCGCGGCCCCGGCAAGAGCCTTGCCAGGGCAGCTTGCCCAACACCAGCAGAGAGAGCCACCCTTGAGCTCGAGGGTTCCAACACTGCCAACAACCACATTGGAACCAAGGCTCGGGAGGCGCCTCTACGGTGGCATACAGATCTTCGTCAAGATCAAGAACATACGAGATCAGATGAGGACCAGAAGACGACGATCCCCGGCGGGATACTAGCCGAGGAAATCCATGAGACCCCCGGCAAGACGCTTGCCGGGGAAGACCACGATGCCGCGGCAAGACCCATGCTGGGGCCGCGGAAAGGCCCTTGCCGGAGACACCTATGGGACAGCAGCAGGGCCCGCGTCTGCCAAGACTCCACCGCCGTCCCCATGCAGCTGCCAGCTCGACCAGCTGGGCAGGCACCTGCGTGGCGACGAGCGGCCTCCACGATCGACTCAGCAAGCACCTGCGTGGTGGCATGCAGGTCTTCGTGAAGGCTCCACCACCGCACCAGCCCAGCAGCCAGCCAACGTGGCGCTACAACGCCCCGTTAGCCTGGACGCGCGTCACAGCTAGACGAGGTGGCGACAGCTGGGATGAGCTTCCTTGCCGTCCCCGATAAAGCAAGAGGGGCACGTCGGCAGCGCATTAAATGCGTTTGTACAACGGTGCCAGAGGATAGACTCATCCACTGTACACCTTTCCACCTCCTGTGTGCCACTGTGGCAACCCCTTTTGTCTATAAAAGGAGGCCCGAGGCGACCAGGAGAAGGATTCGGATCTTTTGGGCTACCCACGCACCGTAGCTAGATCAAGAACTCAAGAACACTCAAATACATACACCAAAGCAGGACTATGGTATTACGCATCCTCGCTGCTCAAACCTGGGTAAACGATCCTTGTGCTGGCTTCTGGACCTGCTCTTTGCACAACCCCGTGCCCGCCAACCGTAGAAGGGATCCCAGTGATCCCATAGGTGTCGTTTCCACCGAAATCTTTGGCGCGCCAGGTAAGGGGTGGCGCAGTTGTGGAAATCTGGTCTGGTTGGAGCAGCGGCTTCATGGTGATCGTCACTCCAAGGAAGAAGACGACCAAACGGGCGGTGTCGCCTACGGGTGCGGTGCACGCCCGTGCAACGACAGAAAAGCTAAGTCATGTGAAACTTTAAGCAATTTCTTTTTATATATAAGGTTATTGTCCTCGGAGGTCCTGCCCTATCTATGGAAAACCTTCACGCAAAGGGGCCCTTCCGCTATTGGCAACACCCTTGCTCTGTTTCGAGTCCGCTCAACAGCTCAAGCGGCCGCGTCGAGAACGGCAGGGTAGCCTTCTGCAATTGGCAATGCTCTTGACTCTGACTCGAGTCAAGCTCGACAGTTCGAGCGGCCGCGTTGAGAGCGGTAAGGTGGTTCGCCTGGCAGCAAGCACACCCGGCAAGCCACTGGAGATCTGTCCTCAAGGTGCCGCGGCCTGGGTTTATGCGCCGGCAAGCCTACCCGATTAACGTAGGGTGAACATACAAAGGAAGATCAAATTGGAAGATAGCATGCATGATATTAAAAAGTACAGCAAAGTTATATTGCATCAATTGTTGATGCGGTTCTAACTAAAGATAAAAATTGTCTTGGTCATGAACCTGCAGCAGCAGTGAGATACGGGGTGCCTAATCCCGGCGCTGGCCCTCTATCCTCTGAATTCCATCGATGCGGCTGATGATGGGCTTGATACGCTCCCTGGGCGTCCTGAGGTCCGCATCCTCCGGCAAGCTCTCTAGCGCGGCGTCGATGTCGAGGTCGGGATTCCAGTGCGCCACCTTGGTGAAGACCTTGGTCATGGCACCCCGGCAAAGCCTCCGGGCCTCATCGGCCAGGGAGGCCACCCGGTTGGAGTGGAGTCGCTCCAGGGCACCAACAACACTCTCGAAGAACAGGGTCAGGTTGCAGTTGGGGCTCAAGTTTGGCTCCGGGGCGTACCTCACATCCGACATCCCCATGGTAGCCAGCTGCGTGCTGGCCTTGTCTGCGACGGCGGCGAGGCGTTTGAGCCAGCGGTTTTTGGCCTCCATGTATTGTTGGGCAACGTAGTAATTTCAAAAAAATTCTGCGCACACGCAAGATCATGGTGATGCATAGCAACGAGAGAGGAGAGTGTTGTCCACGTACCCTCGTAGACCGAAAGCGGAACCGTTAACACAACGCGGTTGATGTAGTCGTACGTCTTCACAATCCGACCGATCAAGTACCGAACGCACGACACCTCCGAGTTCAGCACACGTTCAGCTCGATGACGTCCCTCGAACTCCGATCCAGCCGAGTGTTGAGGGAGAGTTTCGTCAGCACGACGGCGTGGTGACAATGTTGATGTTCTACCGACGCAGGGCTTCGCCTAAGCACCGCTACGATATTATCGAGGTGTAATATGGTGGAGAGGGGCACCGCACACGGCTAAGAGATCAATGATCAATTGTTGTGTCTATGGGGTGCCCCCCTGCCCCCGTATATAAAGGAGCAAGGGGGAGGCCGCCGGCCAAGGAGGAGGGCGCGCCAAGGGGGGAGTCCTACTCCCACCGGGAGTAGGACTCCTCCTTTCCTTGTTGGAATAGGAGAAGGGAAGGGAGAAGGAGAAAGAAGGAAGGGGGCGCCCCCCTTCCCCAGTCGAATTCGGACTAGTCCATGGGGAGGGGTGCGGCCATCCTTTGGGGCCTTTCTCTCCTTTCCCGTATGGCCCATTAAGGCTCAATACGAATTCCCGTAACTCTCCGGTAGTCCGAAAAATACCTGAATCACTCGGAACCTTTCCGAAGTCCGAATATAGTCGTCCAATATATCGATCTTTACGTCTCGGCCATTTCGAGACTCCTCGTCATGTCCCCGATCTCATCCGGGACTCCGAACTCCTTCGGTACATCAAAACACATAAACTCATAATATAACCGTCATCGTAACGTTAAGCATGCGGACCCTACGGGTTCAAGAACTATGTAGACATGACCGAGACACCTCTCCGGTCAATAACCAATAGCGGAACTTGGATGCTCATATTGGCTCCCACATATTCTACGAAGATCTTTATCGGTCAGACCGCATAACAACATACGTTGTTCCCTTTGTCATCGGAATGTTACTTGCCCGAGATTCGATCGTCGGTATCTCGATACCTAGTTCAATCTCGTTACCGGCAAGTCTCTTTACTCGTTCCGTAATACATCATCCCGCAACTAACTCATTAGTTACAATGCTTGCAAGGCTTATAGTGATGTGTATTACTGAGTGGGCCCAGAGATACCTCTCCGACAATCGGAGTGACAAATCCTAATCTTGAAATACGCCAACCCAACAAGTACCTTTGGAGACACCTGTAGAGCACCTTTATAATCACCCAGTTACGTTGTGACGTTTGGTAGCACACAAAGTGTTCCTCCGGTAAACGGGAGTTGCATAATCTCATAGTCATAGGAACATGTATAAGTCATGAAGAAAGCAATAGCAACATACTAAACGATCGAGTGCTAAGCTAACGGAATGGGTCAAGTCAATCACATCATTCTCCTAATGATGTGATCCCGTTAATCAAATGACAACTCATGTCTATGGCTAGGAAACATAACCATCTTTGATCAACGAGCTAGTCAAGTAGAGGCATACTAGTGACAATCTGTTTGTCTATGTATTCACACATCTTTCAAGTTTCCGGTTAATACAATTCTAGCATGAATAATAAACATTTATCATGATATAAGGAAATAAATAATAACTTTATTATTGCCTCTAGGGCATATTTCCTTCAGTCTCCCACTTGCACTAGAGTCAATAATCTAGTTCACATCGCCATGTGATTTAACATCAATAGTTCACATCACCATGTGATTAACACCCATAGTTCACATCGTCATGTGACCAACACCCAAAGGGTTACTAGAGTCAGTAATCTAGTTCACATTGCTATGTGATTAACACCCAAAGAGTACTACGGTGAGATCATGTTTTGCTTCTGAGATAATTTTAGTCAACGGGTCCGTCACATTCAGATCCGTAAGTATTTTGCAAATTTCTATGTCTACAATGCTCTGCACGGAGCTACTCTAGCTAATTGCTCCCACTTTCAATATGTATCTAGACCGAGACTTAGAGTCATCTAGATTAGTGTCAAAACTTGCATCGATGTAACCCTTTACGACGAACCTTTTGTCACTTCCATAATCGAGAAACATATCCTTATTCCACTAAGGATAATTTTGACCGTTGTCCAGTGATCTACTCCTAGATCACTATTGTACTCCCTTGCCAAAATCAGTGTAGGGTATACAATAGATCTGGTACACAGCATGGCATACTTTATAGAACCTATGGCCAAGGCATAGGGAATGACTTTCATTCTCTTTCTATCTTCTGTCGTGGTCGGGCTTTGAGTCTTACTCAATTTCACACCTTGTAACACAGGCAAGAACTCTTTCTTTGACTGTTCTATTTTGAACTACTTCAAAATCTTGTTAAGGTATGTACTCATTGAAAAAACTTATCAAGCGTCTTGATCTATCTCTATAGATCTTGATGCTCAATATGTAAGCAGCTTCACCGAGGTCTTTCTTTGAAAAACTCATTTCAAACACTCCTTTATGCTTTGCAGAATAATTCTACATTATTTCCGATCAACAATATGTCATTCACATATACTTATCAGAAATGCTGTAGTGCTCCCACTCACTTTCTTGTAAATACAGGCTTCACCGCAAGTCTGTATAAAACTATATCCTTTGATCAACTTATCAAAGCGTATATTCCAACTCCGAGATACTTGCACCAGTCCACAGATGGATCGCTGGAGTTTGCATATTTTGTTAGCACTTTTAGGATTGACAAAACCTCCTGGTTGCATCATATACAACTCTTTTTTAATAAATCCATTAAGGAATGCAGTTTTGTTTATCCATTTGCCATATTTCATAAAATGCGGCAATTGCTAACGTGATTCAGACAGACTTAAGCATAGATACGAGTGAGAAACTCTCATCGTAGTGAACACCTTGAACTTGTCGAAAACCTTTTTGCGACAATTCTAGCTTTGTAGACAGTAACACTACTATCACTGTCTGTCTTCCTCTTGAAGATCCATTTAATCTCAATGGCTCGCCGATCATTGGGCAAGTCAATCAAAGTCCATACTTTGTTCTCATATATGGATCTTATCTCAGATTTCATGGCCTCAAGCCATTTTGCGGAATCTGGGCTCATCATCGCTTCCTCATAGTTCGTAGGTTCATCATGTTCTAGTAACATAACCTCCAAAACAGGCTTACCGTACCACTCTGGTGCGGATCTTACTCTGGTTGACCTATGAGGTTTAGTAATAACTTGATCTGAAGTTCCATGATCATCATCATTAACTTCCTCACTAATTGGTATAGGCGTCACAGAAACTGGTTTCTGTGATGAACTACTTTCCAATAAGGGAGCAGGTACAATTACCTCATCAAGTTCTACTTTCCTCCCACTCACTTCTTTCGAGAGAAACTCCTTTCTCTAGAAAGGATCCATTCTTAGCAACGAATGTCTTGCCTTCGGATCTGTGATAGAAGGTGTACCCAACTGTCTCCTTTGGGTATCCTATGAAGATACATTTCTCCGATTTGGGTTTGATCTTATCAGGATGAAACTTTTTCACATAAGCATCGCAACCCCAAACTTTAAGAAACGACAACTTTGGTTTCTTGCCAAACCACAGTTCATAAGATGTCGTCTCAACGGATTTAGATGGTACCCTATTTAACGTGAATGCAGCTGTCTCTAATGCATAACCCCAAAACGATAGTGGTAGATCGGTAAGAGACATCATATATCGCACCATATCTAATAAAGTATGGTTACGATGTTCGGACACACCATTACACTGTGGTGTTCCAGGTGGCGTGAGTAGTGAAACTATTTCACATTGTTTTAACTGAAGGCCAAACTCGTAACTCAAATACTCTTCTCGACGATCAGATCGTAGAAAATTTATTTTTCTTGTGACGATGATTTTCCACTTCACTCTGAAATTATATGAACTTTTCAAATGTTTCAGACTTATGTTTCATTAAGTAGATATATCCATATCTGCTCAAATCATCTGCGAAGGTGAGAAAATAATGATATCCGCCACGAGCCTCAATATTCATTGGACCACATACATCTGTATGTATGACTTCCAACAAACCTGCTGCTCTCTCCATAGTTCCGGAGAACGGTGTTTTAGTCATCTTGCCCATGAGGCATGGTTCGCAAGCATCAAGTGATTCATAATCAAGTGATTCCAAAATCCCATCAGTATGGAGTTTCTTCATGCGCTTTACACCAGTATGACCTAAACGGCAGTGCCACAAATAAGTTGCACTATCATTATTAACTTTGCATCTTTTGGCTTCATTATTATGAATATGTGTATCACTACGATCGAGATCCAACAAACCATTTTATTGGGTGTATGACCATAGAAGGTTTTATTCATGTAAACAGAACAACAATTGTTCTCTAACTTAAATGAATAATCGTATTGCAATAAACATGATCAAATCATATTCATGCTCAACGCAAACACCAAATAACACTTATTTAGTTTCAACACTAATCCCGAAAGTATAAGGAGTGTGCGATGATGATCATATCAATCTTGGAACTACTTCCAACACACATCGTCACCTCGCCTTTTACTAGTCTCTGTTTATTCTGCAACTCCCGTTTCGAGTTACTACTCTTAGCAACTAAACCAGTACCAAATGCCGAGGGGTTGCTATAAACACTAGTAAAGTACACATCAATAACATGTATATCCAATATACCTTTGTTCACTTTGCCATCCTTCTTATCCACCAAATACTTGGGGTAGTTCCGCTTCCAGTGACCAGTCCCTTTGCAGTAGAAGCACTTAGTCTCAGGCTTAGGACCAGACTTAGGCTTCTTCACTTGAGCAGCAACTTGCTTGTCGTTCTTCTTGAAGTTCCCCTTCTTCCCTTTTCCCTTTTCTTGAAACTAGTGGTCTCGTCAACCATCAACACTTGATGTTTTTCTTGATTTCTACCTTCGTTGATTTAAGCATCACGAAGAGCTCGGGAATTACTTTCGTCATCCCTTGCATACTATAGTTCATCACGAAGTTCTACTAACTTGGTGATGGTGACTAGAGAATTCTGTCAATCACTATTTTATCTGGAAGATTAACTACCACTTGATTCAAGCGATTGTAGTACCCAGACAATCTGAGCACATGATCACTGCTTGAGCTATTCTCCTCCATCTTTTAGCTATAGAACTTGTTGGAGACTTCATATCTCTCAACTCGGGTATTTGCTTGAAATATTAACTTCAACTCCTGGAACATCTCATATGGTCCATGACGTTCAAAACGTCTTTGAAGTCCCGATTCTAAGCCGTTAAGCATGGTGCACTAAACTATCAAGTACTCATCATATTGAGCTAGCCAAACGTTCATAACGTCTGCATCTGCTCCTGCAATAGGTCTGTCACCTAGCGGTGCATCAAGGACATAATTCTTCTGTGCAGCAATGAGGATAATCCTCAGATCATGGATCCAATCCGCATTTTTGCTACTAACATCTTTCAACATAATTTTTCTCTAGGAACATATCAAAAATAAACAGGGAAGCAACAACGCGAGCTATTGATCTACAACATAATTTGCAAAATACTATCAGGAATAAGTTCATGATAAATTTAAGTTCAATTAATCATATTACTTAAGAACTCCCACTTAGATAGACATCCCTCTAATCATCTAAGTGATTACGTGATCCAAATCAACTAAACCATGTCCGATCATCACGTGAGATGGAGTAGTTTCAATGGTGAACATCACTATGTTGATCATATCTACTATATGATTCATGCTCGACCTTTCGGTCTCCGTGTTCCGAGGCCATATCTGCATATGCTAGGCTCGTCAAGTTTAACCTGAGTATTCCGCGTGTGCAACTGTTTTGCACCCGTTGTATTTGAACGTAGAGCCTATCACACCCGATCATCACGTGGTGTCTCAGCACGAAGAACTTTCGCAACGGTGCATACTCAGGGGGAACACTTTTATCTTGAAATTTTAGTGAGAGATCATCTTATAATGCTACCGTCAATCAAAGCAAGATAAGATGCATAAAAGATAAACATCACATGCAATCAATATAAGTGATATGATATGGCCATCATCATCTTGTGCTTGTGATCTCCATCTCCGAAGCACCGTCATGATCACCATCGTCACCGGTGCGACACCTTGATCTCCATCGTAGCATCGTTGTCGTCTCGCCAACTATTGCTTTTACGACTATCGCTACTGCTTAGTGATAAAGTAAAGTATTACAGGGCGATTGCATGGCAAACAATAAAGCGACAACCATATGGCTCCTGCCAGTTGCTGATAACTCGGTTACAAAACATGATCATCTCATACAATAAATTTAGCATCATGCTTTGACCATATCACATCACAACATGCCCTGCAAAAACAAGTTAGACGTCCTCTACTTTGTTGTTGCAAGTTTTACGTGGCTGCTACGGGCTTTAGCAAGAACCGTTCTTACCTACGCATCAAAACCACAACGATAGTTTGTCAAGTTCGTGCTGTTTTAACCTTCGCAAGGACCGGGCGTAGCCACACTCGGTTCAACTAAAGTGAGAGAGACAGACACCCGCCAGTCACCTTTAAGCATCGGGTGCTCGCAACGGTGAAACCAGTCTCGCGTAAGCGTACGCGTAATGTCGGTCCGGGCCGCTTCATCTCACAATACCGCCGAACCAAAGTATGACATGCTGGTAAGCAGTATGACTTATATCGCCCACAACTCACTTGTGTTCTACTCGTGCATATAACATCAACGCATAAAACTAGGCTCGGATGCCATTGTTGGGCAACGTAGTAATTTCAAAAAAATTCTACGCACACGCAAGATCATGGTGATGCATAGCAACGAGAGGGGAGAGTGTTGTCCACGTACCCTCGTAGACCGAAAGCGGAAGCGTTAACACAATGCGGTTGATGTAGTCATACGTCTTCACGATCCGACCGATCAAGTACCGAACGCACGGCACCTCCGAGTTCAGTACACGTTCAGCTCAATGACGTCCCTCGAACTCCGATCCAGCCGAGTGTTGAGGGAGAGTTTCGTCAGCACGACAACGTGGTGACAATGTTGATGTTCTACCGACGCAGGGCTTCGCCTAAGCACCGCTACGATATTATCGAGGTGTAATATGGTGGAGAGGGGCACCGCACACGGCTAAGAGATCAATGATCAATTGTTGTGTCTATGGGGTGCCCCCCTGCCCCCGTATATAAAGGAGCAAGGGGGAGGCCGCCGACCAAGGAGGAGGGCGCGCCAAGGGGGGAGTCCTACTCCCACCGGGAGTAGGACTTCTCCTTTCCTTGTTGGAATAGGAGAAGGGAAGGGAGAAGGAGAAAGAAGGAAGGGGGCGCCCCCCTTCCCTAGTCCAATTTGGACTAGTCCATGGGGAGGGGTGCGGCCACCCTTTGGGGCCTTTCTCTCCTTTCCCGTATGGCCCATTAAGGCCCAATAGGAATTCCCGTAACTCTCCGGTACTCCGAAAAATACCTGAATCACTCGGAACCTTTCCAAAGTCCGAATATAGTCGTCCAATATATCGATCTTTACGTCTCGGCCATTTCGAGACTCCTCGTCATGTCCCCGATCTCATCCGGGACTCCGAACTCCTTCGGTACATCAAAACACATAAACACACAATATAACCGTCATCGTAACGTTAAGCGTGCGGACCCTACGGGTTCGAGAACTATGTAGACATGACCGAGACACCTCTCCGGTCAATAACCAATAGCGAAACTTGGATGCTCATATTGGCTCCCACATATTCTACGAAGATCTTTATCGGTCAGACCGCATAACAACATACGTTGTTCCCTTTGTCATCGGAATGTTACTTGCCCGAGATTCGATCGTCGGTATCTCGATACCTAGTTCAATCTCGTTACCGGCAAGTCTCTTTACTCGTTCCATAATACATCATCCCGCAACTAACTCATTAGTTACAATGCTTGCAAGGCTTATAGTGATGTGTATTACTGAGTGGGCCCAGAGATACCTCTCCGACAATCGGAGTGACAAATCCTAATCTTGAAATACGCCAACCCAACAAGTACCTTTGGAGACACCTGTAGAGCACCTTTATAATCACCCAGTTACGTTGTGACGTTTGGTAGCACACAAAGTGTTCCTCCGGTAAACGGGAGTTGCATAATCTCATAGTCATAGGAACATGTATAAGTCATGAAGAAAGCAATAGCAACATACTAAACGATCGAGTGCTAAGCTAACGGAATGGGTCAAGTCAATCACATCATTCTCCTAATGATGTGATCCCGTTAATCAAATGACAACTCATGTCTATGGCTAGGAAACATAACCATCTTTGATCAACGAGCTAGTCAAGTAGAGGCATACTAGTGACACTCTGTTTGTCTATGTATTCACACATGTATCAAGTTTCCGGTTAATACAATTCTAGCATGACTAATAAACATTTATCATGATATAAGGAAATAAATAATAACTTTATTATTGCCTCTAGGGCATATTTCCTTCATGTATTCCCTGTGGGTGGCGGCGTCGTTCCTCCGCAGCTGCTTTTCGGCCTCCAGATCCTTGGTCAGGGTCTCCTCCCGGGCCTTGGCCCCCGACAGCGCTCCCTCGAGGCCCTCCAGCGTCAGCTTGAGGTCTTTGATGGAGTCGTTGGCCTTGGAGAGCTGCTCAGCCTTGCCGAGGACCGCGCCCCGTGCCTCCACCAGAGCGCCGTTGAGCGTGTCCTTCTCCTTGGACAGCTTCAGGACCTGGTCCTTCAGCCCGTCCCGCTCCACCTCCAGCTCCTTCACCCTGCCGGAGTGAACCAGAGCCTGGGCATTGAGTGCCTCCTTGTGCCTCTGCTCCAGCTCCTGGGTCCGCTGCACGACGAGCTTATCCACCTCCTCGTCCTTGCCGCGGAGCGTTGCGGCAAGCTTCTCCTCACGCGTGGCAAGGTCCTCCTCCTGGGAGTTTAACGCGGCCTGCTTCATCACGAGCGCCAGGTTGCGCTCAGCTAGCGCGTCCTGGGCGGCCTTCAAGTCCTTGTGGGCCTGGCGGAACCAAGCCTGCGCCTCGGCGATGCGCTCCTCAAGGTCCGCCTCCGCCTTGTCCACCACCGCCATCCTGGACTTGGCCTTGTCTAGGCGGGCGCGGTGAAGCGCCTGGAGATTCTGGAAGTTGGCGCTCATGGCCTGGAGGAGCCGCTCTTCCTGGGAACTGCCGCCACCAGCGCTTGGCTCATCAACAACCTCAAGCCCGGCGGCGGCGAGCACTTCGTCATCAAACACCTCCCCCTCGACGGGCGTCCCGGTGCTCGCCGTCCCTAGAAGGTGGATGAACAGGTCGTCGCTCACCCTTAGGTACTTGCCCGAGCCAGAGGTAGCGGAGGAGGAAGGTTGGTCGTCAACCACCTCGTCCTCGGCAGCGGCCTTGCCGGCCTCCTCGGCAGCAGCCTTGCCAGGCTCCCCGGCAGACCCCTTGGCGGCGTCCTCAGCAGCATCCTTGGCGGCCTCCTCGGCGGCGATCTTCTCGGCCTCCGCCGCGGCGTCCTTGGCGACATCCTCGATGACGGTGTCTATGTCCCCCCGGTCCGCCGAGGGAGGATCTGGATATCGAGAAGGGGATGAGGCGAAGCCAAGACCAAGATCCAAAAGAAGAAGAAGAAAAGAAGTAGCAGGGACACAAGGCGAATCACTTACCCGTGCCGGGCCGGGAAGAAGTAGCCCCTTCCCCGCCAACTTCTGGCGCCGGGACGGAGCCACCAGCACCTGGGTTCTCCTCCTCCGTGCACATAGGCTCGACGCTTGGCACCCTTACCGGGGACACCCCTCGGGGCGGTGTAGTTGATGGGGGCGGCGTGTTGGGGGTGGCCCCCAGTGGCTCCTCCTGCTGCCGTCCTCCTCATGCAACCACGGCAAGGTCAGCACCAAGGGATCGTACCCCGGCACGCGTTGAGGGGGAGCGAGTGGTGAACTTACGCTGGGGGCTGCGCCGGGGGCTGATGTCCGGGCTGCTCACCACCACCAGCGGCGTACCCGAAGTGCCCGCCGGGGGCTGGCCACTCGTCGAGGCCCGGGCCCTCTTCACCCTTTGGGCCAGCGTCTCCGCATCCCTGCAAAGATGAAAACAAATCAAGATAAGCGGCATAGTCTGAGGAAACGGAGATGACAAAAAAGGAACAAGATACTTACTCATCCTCCACCTCCTCTTCTGCTGCCTTCCTCTTTCTCCTTGGGCTGAGGGACCCAAAATTGAAGATAACCTCCGTGTCGTCATCCGCAGGAGGAGGGGAAGCAGATGGAGTCCGAGGACGCTTGGACGAAGAAGAGGCAGTTGCCTTCTTCTTCGCCGCCGCGGCCTTCACCACCTTCCTCGCCGCCCCGCCCTCGTCTGGCACACGGATGCCTCCTGGGTTTGCTGCGGCCGCGCGGCCCTGCCAGGCCGGACCGGCTCGCCAGAACTGGCCCACCGCAGCACTCGCCCCCTCCCCGTGGCCAGAGGGTCGATGGTCTCGACCTCCTCCTCCGATGACTCGTCTACCACATCTTCAATAAGAGGGGCCCCGGTAACGGCGCTACTGGCCTCCCCAGCAAACTCCGCCCACTGGGCGAGCTCCCTCTCCACTTCGGCCGCCGCGGCCTCATCCTCCATGCCGCTAGCGCTGCCGGCCTCCCTGGCGAGCTCCGCCTCCGCCGCCCTGGCGGCAATGTAGTCCAACTCCGCCTGGGTGGTGTCCTGGACGAGCAGCGGCTCGTCGCGGACGTACTTCTCCTCCAAGGTATCAAAGAACTCCTGCACTTGATCCGCCGGCGGCTCGGCCCAAATTGGGACGAGGCCGTGCGCGTTGAACTCCGGCATCATGGCAATGATGTCGTTTCGGCGCGAGTTATTGCTCAGCGGGACCACCCCCGCCGGCAACCCAAACAAGGGCCCCTTGGCAACATTGCCGGTTTTGGCGGCCTTGCCGGACCGCTCGACCTTGCCGTCGCGGTTCACGTTGAGCTAGAAGAGCCGCTGGCAGAAGTGGGCATGCCCCATCACCGTGAGGTTGTGGTCGAGACCGGGGCGAAGCCTCATGATGTCGGCCGCATTCGTGAAGAGCCAGACCAGCCTCCCCTTGTTGTGCAGCGGAGCGATTCGGCGGCGGATGAAATCCGCCCCGATCATCTCAAGGGTGAGCCCGGCCTCGGTGAGGCGATGAATCCTGGTGGTGGCGACCGTGGGCTTCGCATCGTCGGTGTCAACATTGCTCCAGTCATTTCTGCGAACCGGCGGCGCCTGGCAAACCTGGCAGAATTCTTGTGGATCTTCCTCCTCAATCCAGCACCACCGGCCCCGCCACTCCTCCCACCTCTCCTTCTGAGCGCCCTCCGGGTATGTCCCCTTGGACCTTGGGATCTAGGCGACACAACCAGAAATGGCGCCCCCCTTTTGGATCCGAGGGAAGAAGTAGTGGCGGAAGAGCGCCGTGTTGGGATGCACCCCGGCGAAGCCCTCGCAGAGATGCGCAAAAAGAGCCATGCACGCCACGACGTTTGGAGTGAAATCCAGAAGGTGGAAACCGTAGGTATGCATGACATCGTTGAAGAAATCAGAGAAGGGGGCAGAGGCTGCAGGAAAAGTAGTCGACGAAGAATGGGTACCAATTCGGGCCGGCCTCGGAGAAGGCAGCAGGGATGACGCGTGTGGCCGGGTGCCCTGTCGTCTCCCCCCCGTCTTGCACCCCCACACCACAGGTGCTTGAAGTAGTCCCGGAGATGGACCGCGTCAACCATCATGGGGAAGTAGGCGGACTGCGTCCGCCGCACCGCCAACTCGCTCTCCGGCGGCTCGTTCGCCCCGGCGCCCTTGGCCACTCCCTTGCCTTTGCTGGTTTTGGGTGCCATGGCGGCTGCGAGGGGCGAAGGATGAAGGATGACGAAGGCACGGCGGTGGCACGCAAAGGAAAAAGCTTGAGAGGGAGGAAGAAGGGGACAGCGGTTTCAAGATTGGAGAAAGCACATAGGGTAAATGAGCAGCGCGGCTGCGGTTATTCCTTTTTATGGGGAAGGCGCGGGCCACCTCTTTATGATTTACTGTGATGTGACACATGCGTGCGGGAACCGTCCCACGCATGCCCCCCATGTCACGCATGACCCTCCACGACGCGCACTCAACACGGGTCGTGGGGAAGCGCAAGCGAGCAAAAAAGTACCACGGTAAAAATCCGCCCCGCCAGCCCGTGCGCCGTTCTGGGCCTGGCCCAACAACGTGTCGCGCTTATGTGTGGCCCAGGCCCGGGGGCTCCTGTCTGTGTACAAAAGTAGGGGCTCTCCTTTTTACCCCCTTTACTTGTGCACGGGCAGTCACAGCCGCGCCCACGGCCACACTAAGCAGGGCAGAGGAGGGAAGCCGAAGGCACAAGGCGACCAGAGGCAACGCCAAGACCAGAGACCACAATGAGCAAAGGGGCAAGGTGGACTCCCCCGGCAAGACCCTTGCCAGGGCGGCCTCCGCGGCCCCGGCAAGAGCCTTGCCAGGGCAGCTTGCCCAATACCAGCAGAGCGAGCCACCCTTGAGCTCGAGGGTTCCAACGCCGCCAACAACCACATTGGAACCAAGGCTAGAGAGGCGCCTCTGTGGTGGCATGCAGATCTTCGTCAAGATCAAGAACATACGAGATCAGATGAGGACCAGAAGACGATGATCCTCAGCGGGATCCTAGCCGAGGAAATCCACGAGACCCCCGGCAAGACGCTTTCCGGGGAAGACCACGATGCCGCGGCAAGACCCTTGTCGGGGCCCCGGCAAGGCCCTTGCCGGAGACACCTACGGGACAGCAGCAGGGCCCGCGTGTGCCAAGACTCCACCGCCGTCCCCATGCAGCTGCCAGCTCGACCAGCTGGGTAGGCAGCTGCGTGGTGACGAGCGGCCTCCATGACCGACTCAGCAAGCACCTGCGTGGTGGCATGCAGATCTTCGTGAAGGCTCCACCACCGCGCCAGCCCAGCAGCCAGCCAACGTGGCGCTACAATGCCTCGTCAGCCCGGACACGCGTCGTAGCCAGACGAGGCGGCGACACCTGGGACGAGCTTCCTTGCCGTCCCTGATAAAGCAAGAGGGGCACGTCGGCAGCGCATTAAATGCCTTTGTCTGACGGTGCCAGAGGATAGACTCATCCACTGTACACCTTTCCACCTCCTGTGTGCCACTGTGGCAACCCCTTTTGTCTATAAAAGGAGGCATGAGGCAACCAGGAGAAGGATTCGGATCTTCTGGGCTACCCATGCACCGTAGCTAGCTCAAGAACTCAAGAACACTCAAATACATACACCAAAGCAGGACTAGGGTATTACGCATCCTCGCGGCCCGAACCTGGGTAAACGATCCTTGTGCTGGCTTCTGGACCTGCTCTTTGCACAACCCCGTGCCCGCCAACCGTAGAAGGGATCCCAGTGATCCCATAGGTGTCGTTTCCACCGACAGTATTCGGTGGCTTCGCACTGTGCGCCAACTAGGTTGGCCATCTGGAGCAGATCGACAGCTATGCCCCTGGTCACCAGATCAGTTTTGGAAATCTGAACTATGTCGCTGATATCTGAGGAGACTTGATCTTCCAAGGGTTCACGGCTCCAACCACCACACCGGCCTTAGATCCGGAGCGCGTCACCAGGTCCGAAGACGGGAGTTTAGAGGCCGCCGGACTCTCTGCGGCTATAGAGCTCAACATTGGAGAACAGAAGAGGATAGCGCCACCGGCAGTCATCACAAAGCCGGACACTAGCTCCGAACTCTCGAAGTCTGCGTCATGCAAGCTCGGCCAGGGAACTTCGGTCCCCGTCCAAACCTCACTCTTAAACGAGGCTCTAGACTTAATGCGATCCCTCGCCATCATAGAGGAACCGCTTTCGAATTGTGCTCAGCCCGGACTAGGGGCTGAAAATAGGGAATTTTACTTCCCACCCACCACCCACTTTATAGCCACTATCGAGGATCTAACCGACATGCTTGACTACGCCTCCGAAGATATCGACGGTACGGACGACGATGCCAAAGAGGAGCACGCCCAAAATCCGCCATTCACCGGACGCTGGACGGCCACTTCCTCATACGACGTGTACATGGTGGACACACCTAAAGAAGACGACGGCGATGAGGAGAAGGACCCAGCCGAGGATAAACCTCCTGAGATACCACCGAAACGTCAACGTCAGTGGCGCCGAGCTAAATCGCTCTGCGAAAAAGACAGCAATACCGGCACCGGAAACAATGATACTCCAGAGAATGCCGAAGACCAAGAAGACCCCATTGAACCAACATCCGAACAGGATGATCGGGAGGACGGGCAAGTCGACCCTGACGAGCAAGCAGGGAACGAAGACTCGGAGGATAGCAACTATCTACCACTCTCCGAGGACGACGTGAGCCTCGGCGATGAAGATTTTATCATGCCAGAGGAACCCCTCGAACAAGAGCGCTTTAAGCGCCGACTAATAGCCACGGCAAGAAGCCTAAAAAAGAAACAGCAGAAGCTTCAAGCTGACTAAGATCTGCTCAACGACAGATGGACTAATGTCCTGGCAGCCGAAGAATATGGCCTCGAACGCCCAACAAAGAGTTACCCGAAGCGCCAGATGCTACCCCAATTCGACGATGAGGTGCTGGAGCCCATACCACCCGCGCGTAACGCGGCTGACGGACCTGACCGACCACCACGTGGCCATGACAGAACGGCAACTCAAGCCGAACACCAGCCCGCACCACCTCGCCGTAAAAGTAGAGAAACAACAGCTCGGGGATACACACATGACTTACGACAGGACCTGGAAAACAGAGCAGGTCATACGAGATCAATCTATGGATCGCGGGGGCGTGCCCCGTCATGAGAGGACGGTTATCAATCATGGCGCAACAAGAACAACCACGCCCGGGCCAAAAACCGCATACAGACTTCATCCAAATTGCGTCGTGACATGGCCCGATATAGAGCCGCCGCACACCCCCTATGCTTCACCGATGAAGTAATGGAGCATCAGTTCCCAGAAGGGTTTAAACCCGTGAACATTGAATCATACGACAGCACAACAGATCCCGTAGTATGGATTGAGGATTTTCTTCTCCACATTCACATGGCTCGCTGTGACGGTCTGCATGCCATCAAATACCTTCCCCTAAAACTTAAGGGGCTAGCTCAGCACTAGTTAAATAGCCTCCCAGAAAACTCTATTGGAAGCTGGGAAGACTTGGAAGATGCCTTTAGAGACAACTTCCAAGGCACTTATATCCGGCCTCCGGATGCCGATAACCTCAGTCATATAGTCCAACAGCCCGGAGAGTCGGCCGGGAAATTCTGGACCAGGTTCCTAATTAAAAAGAACCAACTTGTTGACTGTCTGGACGCCGAAGCCCTAGCGACCTTTAAACATAGCATCCGCGACGAATGGCTCGCCTGACACCTCAGCCAAGAAAAGCCGAAGTCCATGGCAGCCCTTACAGCACTAATGACCCGCTTTTGCACGAGCGAAGATAGCTGGCTAGCCCGCAGCAGCAACAGTACCAGCGACCCTGGCACTTCTGAAGCTAGAAACGGCAACAGAAGGCCCCGATGCAACAAACACAAGCGTCGAAGCAAGAATGATAATACAGATGATACGACGGTTAACGCCGGATTCAGTGGCTCCAAATCTGGTCAACGAAAGAAGCCATTCAAACAAAACAAACACGGTTCATCAAGCCTGGACCGAATACTTGATCGACCTTGCCAGTTCCACGGCACTCCTGACAAGCCTGCCAACCATACCAACAGAAGTTGTTGGGCCTTCAAACAGGTCGGCAAGTTAAATGCCGAACGTAAGGAGAAAGGGTCGCCCAGCGAGGATGACGATGAGGAACCTCGCGATGCGCTAGAGCCAGTCACCCCAAAATTCAACCCAGGGGCGGCCTGTCCGATCACCTCCGATCGCGGGGACCATCCGACCAGTATCTGTCATGGAGGTTCAACCGCATTAGTCCTCGACCCAATCATCGATGGATTCCACCTTACACGAGTCCTCATGGACAGCGGCAGTAGCCTTAACCTGCTCTATCAGGACACAGTCCGCAAGATGGGTATTGATCCGTCAAGAATCAAGCCTTGCAAAACTACCTTTAAAAGAGTAATACATGGTGTAGAGGCCCGCTGCACGGGCTCAATCACATTGGAGGTCGTCTTCGGTTCGCTGGACAACTTCCGAAGCGAAGACTTGATCTTTGACATCGTCCCCTTCCGCAGTGGCTACCATGCACTACTCAGACGAACCGCGTTCGCTCGCTTCAATGTGGTCCCATAATATGCCTATGTCAAACTCAAGATACCCGGACCACCCGGTGTTATAACAGTCAATGGAAACATGGAACGCTCCCTCCGTACTGAGGAGCACACCGCGGCCCTGGCAGTGGAAGTACAGGGTGGCCTTCTCAAGCCAACTATTACATCGGCGACCAAGTCCCCGGACACCGTCAAATGAGTCCGGACTACCCCACAGTATGATAGTCCATATCGTCAGGAGTTCGATTAGCAATTCGGCCTCCATCTCAGCCCCTACCAAATTGTGGCATCTGTACCACGCGTACATAATTACACACTAAAGATACCATGGGAAAGGACGGAGGCATAATGAAGATAAGGTCCACAATATGGCTAGACCCTATCAGGACACTCATATTTCTTTTTTCTCTCCTTTTAATTTCTCCAGGTTCCTTACAACCCACATCACCTTTTCGACGGTACCAAGGCCTCTTTTCGAGGCCTATTATAAAAACACCAATCGATGATCCTCTCGAAGGACAATAAACCAAGGAGAAAAGCAGCATAGACAAGTGGTAGAGTACCTCAAGGGTCTTTAAAGATCACCTCGTCCATTTTCAGGACACATACACAGCTTTCCCTTGTGCCCGGCATGTAAAATAGCCTTGTTGCTTACTACACTATTTGTACCAATACGTTTTGACGTATCAATCAGACTATAATGGAAACGGCTTCTAGCCCAACCTATGCGGTACTGGCCTACCTCTTCATCCGTATTTCCCTGTTTTTGTCCGATTGTCATGTACACCTCGGTACGACTTAAATCGCCAGGGGCTCTACTGAGCCACGTACATTTCCTAAATACTAAATAAAGTCTGAACTATCGGATCTCGGGTTCCGGCAAAACCCTCAAGGTTCGAACATTGGGGTGTGCACGAAGATCTCCCCCTACCAAATCATGTCCCCAACCTCGCCACGATCTCAAAGGCTTAGCTCGACGAACTCGCAACACAAGAGACACAAGATTTATACCGGTTCGGCCAACCATTGTGGTGTAATACCCTACTCCAGTGTGGTGTGGTGGATTGCCTCTCAGGCTGAGGATGAACAGTACAAGAGGAAGAACAGCCTCCTGAGGTGAGGTGTTCTTGTGCTTGGTGGGTGTGAGGATGAACTGAATGAGTTCGAGACCCCCTCCTCCTACTATGGTGGCTAACCCTATTTATAGAGGCCCTGGTCCTCTCCCCAAATATTGAGCGGGAAGGGAGCCAACAACGGCCAATTTGAAAGGGGACAGCTAGTACAAGTTATCCTGACAAAAGCCGTCTTCGCCTGCTGTCAGGACCCCGATTCCAAGTCTCATCGATCTAGCCGGTAACACCTCATATCACTTTGCGGCCTCACGCACGGTATTCCCACGGGTGTCGCCTTACCATGGCCCGGGACCGTTTGCGCCTTTTGGCTCACATATATGATAGTGTCGCTAGCATCCATATGACAGAGAACCCAGGCCGACATGACTAGTCGTGAACCCAAAGTGGCACTAACTTATGGGGACAGGCATACATGAATTAACATCGAGCATGTCGGTCAGCAGCGTGCGAATCCGGGCTGTAGCACTGGGCTAACAGGACTCCGGTGAACCGGGCTGTAGCAAGCTAGGCAGGACTCCAGATGTCACCGCGTGACATTTCCCCGAAGGGACAGACACAGGAACGAAGTGAATCACATGCCGGCCAGTCAAGTGTTTCGGAGCAGTAGTGCTGGGCTAGCAGGACTCCGGTGAACCGGGCTGTAGCGGACTACTATGGCTCATGGAAGCACAAGACTACATTTCCCCATAAGAGAGGCTACCAAGGATAAACAACTAGGTTGTCGGATCCCACACATACCAAGCATTTCAATCATACACACAATATGCTCGATATGTGTAAATACAACATGGCATCACAACAAGACTCTACGACTCAAAGTATTTATTCATTAGGCTCTGAGGAGCGAGATATTACAAACATGGGTCTCACGACCCAACATTCAGAGCATACAAATCAAAGCACATGCGGAAGCTTAACATGTTTGGGTACAGACATCTACAAATGAAAAAAAAGGCTGAGAAGCCTGACTATCTACCAGATCCTGCCGTGGGCACAAGATCGTAGCTGAGGTATCAAGCTAAACGTCAAAGTCCACACGGAACTACTAGCGAGACTGACGTCTCTCTTCAAAACATAAAATAGGCAAACGTGAGTACAAATGTACCCAGCAAGACTTACATCAGAACTAGCTACATATGCATCGGTATCAATAAAGGGGTGCTGGAGTTTAACTGCAGCAAGCCAGCTTTGACTCGGTGGCTATCCTAAACTACGACTGCAAGTAACTCCTTTGAGGTGGCGCACACGAGTCCACATATTCACCATATCAATACACCACTATGGATCCACTCCCGTCTCCCCACGAGAAGGCCATCCATAGCACTCACACTTATCTTGCGAGTTTTAGAGTATCCACTTTCACTTGTCTATGAACTGTTATAGGCAACCCAGAAGTCCTTTACCGCGGACACGGCTATTCGAATAGATGATGTTAACCCTGCAGGGGTGTACTTCTTCACACACGCTCTCACCACTTACCGTCGTTTACACGACATGTACTCGCAACCTTCAAGCGGAAGCCCAACGAGGGTGTCGGCCACGGCCTACCTAAACACTCAAGTCTCTAGTCCAGGTTTATCGCCTATTCAGGTTCCATCGGCAGAAAGTCCGGCCGAGGTTTCCACATACGGCCCCGAACGATGTGTACAGGGTTCTGAGACACCAAACGGGCGCCCGGCATGCCCGGCCACGTGCCTACCGCATCACAGCCCACCCCTCAGGTCAGCGCTGTGCACGGCCTCTAGCATACTACAAACACCAGAAACTACTTGCAACTCCTGGACAGAGGACAGGGGTGGTTAAGAAGCCGAGAGAGTCAATTAAGGATCCCAATGTGTGGTAGTAGCTGATCATGGATCACAAACACAGAACTCAGTTCCTATGGACGACTTCAATGAAACAACCCACCATGCACTCCTACATGGCCTCTTATCGATACCTTTACCAAAACGTGTTCACACACTTAGCTCTCAATAGTAATACATGTTCAAACACCTCCGATTCATCCCCGATGAATCAGACCTGACACAACTCTAAGAAATAGCAGGCACGACAATCAAGCATGAATGAGTAGGCACATCAGGGCTCAAACAACTCCTACTCATGCTAGTGGGTTTCATCTATTTATTGTGGCAATGACAGGTCATGCAGAGGATAAGGGGTTCAACTACCGCAGCAAGTATCAGATGAATCGTTGTTGTCCTAATGCAGTAAAAGAGAGCAGGAGCGAGAGGGTGGGACTGTATCGGAATGAACAAGGGGGGTTTTGCTTGCCTGGCACTTCTGAAGATAGTATTGAGTCTTCATCAGTGTCAACGATCACAACGTCGGAACAACGTCTACCAAGGGGGAACAACACTGGCAACAGAGAGGAAACACCATCAATGCAATGCAAAAATATGATGCATGAATGTGACATGGCAATATGCTGTGATTTGAGCTAATGCAGCTAGCAACGATTTAAATGGGGTTGGTTCGAACACTAGATTCAAATTCGAACTCCATATGTGATTATTCATATGCCAATTAATTGGTTTGGCCTGATCAGCATGTATAAGTTGTTCAAACATGCATGAAAATGGTACAGATGGATAGATTGGATTTTTCTGATTATTTTTCATATATAATTTGTTTCATTTGGAGTTATGGTTGAATTTCTATGAATTTTAGAAGTTTTGGGCATTCTGGAATTTCCTGATTAAAAATAAATCCAGAAAATGTAATACTGCGTCAGCATGATGTCAGCTGGTCAAAGGCGCCAGCCCAGGTCAAACCTGACCAGTGGGGCCATAGGTCAGTGACTCAGTTAGTTAACTGGGTTAATTAGGGTTAGACTAATTCTAACAAAAATGTCAGAAGGGCTGGGCCCACGTGTCAGTGGCTCAGGGTTAGTTTAGCGAGGGGATTAACACCTAACAGCGGTGATTAGCACTAACTAACACCTAACTAATCCAGTTAGGGCCGGCCCCACATGTCATAGTCTCTGGGCGGGGCCCAGCCAGGGTCAAAGTGGGTCAAACCCACCGACGACTCGACGCCGGCGAGGTCAGCGGCGGCCGCGGGCTTCGGAAAAGCTCGACAGAGCATGGTTGGATGCGCTGGAGGCAGCTCTAGGACGCTGGCGGCGCGGCGCGTCGGATGGTGGTGGTCTCCGGGCCTAGAATGGCCTGTAGCGTCGCCGGCGACGACCACAGCGGCGGCCGGAGCTTGAGCGAGCTCGGGGTCGGGGCTACGACGTGCAAAAGGACGAAATGAAGCTCCCTCGAGGCTCTACGTGTTGCTGCGAAGCGTTTGGACGCACTGGCGTGACCAAATGGTCACCAAAGCTACGCCGGCAACAAGTTCGGGCGGCGGTGGTTCTCGGTCTCGATGAATGCGACGGCTAGAGTACGGGAAAGCTGCGGGAAAAAGAGGGGAAATGCGGCGGAGCTCACTAAGAATACGATGAGGTGGTCAGCGAGCTCGGGGACGTCCTCGTTGCTGCGAATCAAGCAGCGGCGATCGCCAGCCATGGCGATGAAGACGGCGGTGATGGCGTGGCTTCGGGGCACCCGGCGTCGCGTGCGTCGGCATAGAGCTTCACGGATCCAAGGCGGAGCTTGTGGGCTAGCTGGATGGCCACGGGGATGCTGGTGGCCGCGGTGGTTCACGGCGGCATGCTCAGGCGCGTGAGGGGAAGAGCGAGGGAGAGAGACAAAGGAGAGGGGAGGGCACGAGGAGAGTGAGAGAGGGTAGGGTGGTATGTGGCGGCTCCAGGAGCCTCTCCCGCGTCGGCGGAAGCAGGAGGTGGCCACGGCGTGTGGCCGCGGGCGCCGGGCACGCGCCCTCGCCTACTGGCGCGAGGAGGAAGGCGACAGGGAGGAGCTGGTGGGCTGGGCTGCAACAGTGTTGGGCCAACTGGGCGCCAGGTAAGCTACAGGTACTTTCTCTCTCTCTCTCTCCTTTATTTCTGGTTTTCTATTTATTCCTCTGTTTTGAATTAATAAAAATACTAATTCATTTCCGAAATTCCTGAAATGACTTGTGGGCACATTTGGAAATATTTCCAACAGCCCTCAACCACTTCCAGAATTATTTGGGCATTTTAATTATTTATAGCAATTAAATGCCCAAATTCAAATACTTAATGAGTTCATTCAAAAATCCAAATTGATCTAGAAAAATGTGCACCATTTTTGTCAGAGGTGCTAGACCAATTCAAAAAAGATGAACATTTCTAAAGGGCATTTTGGGTTCATTGAAAAGATTTAAGTTGAACCTAGTTGAATTTCATTTGCTACTAGGGTTTATCAGTTCCCATTTCAACTTTCAAATAAATTTTAGACATGATGCATGGGTGCTGATGCAACTAATTACAAACAAATTCTAGGGATGTGACACCTGCCAAAGGCTCTGGTGGTGACGCCGCCTTGGGCTCCATGGTGACCTCCGTCTTGCCGTCCTGCTTGTCTTGGTCTCGTTGCACCGATATGGAAACCTTTGCTTGACGCCTCGGTACTCTTCATCTGCGGTTGCCTCCTTAGAACCAAAGAGGAAACAAGGACACTGTGTGCGCTGGCGCCCGCCTGGTCTCGATCGTCATGGCTCACGTCATTGGAACCTCGCGAGGTTTGCTTTGCCTTGATCTCTTCGACCCTCGCGAGCCAGCCTGGCGAGGCCGCTCCCGAGGAGGTCTTACGTCGTCCGCCTCACGAGGCTTGGTCCCTCGCGAGGTCTCGAATGCTTGTTGGTGAAGATGGGCCATACGGGCCCGCTCGCAGAGCCACGCCGTGGGCCGCAGGCAGGCAAGTCTGAGGACCCCGTTCCTAGAACACCGACAGTAGCCCCCGGGACCAAGGCGCGCTCGGGCTTGGCTTCGAGGCGAAGCCAAAGGGCAAGTGCGGAGCGCCGCAGGCCCCAATAGCCTGCGGCCTTGGTCGACATGTGGCGGTTGATTGGATGTGGGCGTCTCCGCTTCCCCATGCTGCCTCGGCAACTGCCTGACTGTCAAAAGACTGGCGTAGACAGCGCTTTCCTTCATTGCTTCCTTTCGCCTTGCTCCAGATCCCCTTTCTTGCTCGCTGCTTCTGAAATCTCCAGATCTGCTCCCTTTCCCCTTCCACATCAGCGACCAATGGCGCCCCGGAAGGTCAAGCCTGCCTCGTCGCCAGCTTGGTACGAGCCTGCTCTCGACGCGCCCAACGTCTTGGAGAAAAACCTCGCCGCCACGCGCTTGCTAACAGCGGGGGAAAGCAACGAGAGGGGGAAGACTGAGCTCCGAGCCGGCTCTGACGTGCCGGAGCCCGAGGGGAGCACCTTCTTCCCCTTCTTCACGAGCAGCATCATCGCAGGGCTGGTTCCCCCCTTCTCTGACTTCTTCTATGAGGTCCTTGGCCACTACGGGCTGCAGGCGCTGCATCTTCATCCCAACTCTATCCTTCTTTTGTTGATCTTCACCTACTACTGTGAGGCGTACCTCAGCGTGATGCCGTCCGTGGCTCTGCTGCGCCACTTCTTCTTACTCCGCATCAACGAGGGTTATACCTCCGGGTGTGCTAACTTCATCGCGGCCGGCAAGGCCAACTCAATCTCGAAGACTGGGAAGAAGGCCGGCGGCTTCAGGAGTAAGTGGGCCATGATGGACGCCAAGTGCGTCCACCCACGCTTGATGCTGCCAACAAAGATGCCCCAGTCCGACAAGGGGTGGTCTTGCGCGAAGCTCACTGATGAGCGGGCGACGTTGGTGCTGGAGCAGATGAACGCCAACCTGAAGCCGGGCAACGCGCAGGCGGCAAAGGTGACAGGGGCCATGCTCCTGATGGAATTCTTGATGCTGCGCGTAGCCCCGCTTCAGGCTCGTACGCGCCCCTTGTGGGAGCTCGGGGACGAAGAGGACAAGGTTCGCCTGAGCCCAAAAGCCTTGTCCGACGGTGAGCTGGCTGTGGTTCTCCGCCTCCTGGTTGGGGACGACCAGGAGTACCCGCCGAGTGTCTTCACTCCCTTGTTTCGTTGCAAGGACGGGGCGCAGGTCGTGGCCGCCAGGCCGACCTTTGACGGGCGCGGGCTGGTGCCACCGGCGCCCACCGGGGCCCCTGTGGCACTGACGCCAGTGGAGCTGTCTTCTGGTGAGTCCCGCGGGGAGGAAGAGGAAGACTCGGAGCTGACCCCTGAAGGGATGGGGGAGACCTCCCTCTTGAGCAAAGCTGACATCCTCCGCACCCTTCCTGACGACGACGAGGCCAACGCCCGCCAGGAGAAGGGAGAGCCGCTCGTAATCCCGACGAGGGGCCGGTCGGCACTGATCTCCCGGGATGCTGCTTCTGTTCTGGCGCTGCCTGGCGCCGCTTTCGGCCCACCTGCTGCCCCTTCTTCTGTTCCTGGGGCTTGTGCGCCTGCGCCCCGGACTAGGAGGCTCTTGGGCTTCAAACTCAACAAAAGGAAGGTGGACTACACCGCGGTGGACCAGTAAGTGTTTGTGCTCCGTCTTGTTCTTGATCAAGCTGCGGATTCTTAACGCTTCTCCGCTGTGCGATTAGGCCGACGCCTGCGGTGAAGAAGAGGAAGGAGGAGGTGGTGGTGCCGCCCGGGACCAACCCATCTGCACCGTCTGCGTCTCCCTCCGTGGAGAAGGGCAGCATTGGCGCTCATGTCTCACCGGCCCGGTCGTCCTCGCAAGGCATGGGGGAGAATCCTCGGGAGGAGTCATCCCCCGTGGCCTCGCTGGCTCCGGAGGCACCGATGTCCGGCTCGGTTGCTGAAGCCTCCAAGGCTCAGGAGCCCCCAGTCCCCCAGGCTATGCTGGCAATACCTTCTCCTCCTCCTGCTGCTGCGCCACTGATCCCGACTCCTTCTGCCTCCCCTGATGTCTTGGAGCGCGCTCTCCTTGAGATAACCCGGCTGCGAGAAGATCTTCAAGGCGCCGACCCCCTCCTGGTGGCCGGGCGTCTGGAGCTGGTTTCTGGCTGCTCCGTTCCGACGTATCTGTTCGGGCGGTGCTGAGCCAGGCCGTGGAGACCTCTGAGAAGGAGAAGCAGGCCGCCACATAGGCAGCGGCTGCTCGCGAGGCGGCGCTGAAGAATGTCGAGGCCGCCAAGAGTCGCTGCCAGGCGCTGGAGGCCGAGTTGAAGACCCTACGCAACGAACACGCAGAGGAAGCCCGTAGCCGTCGAGCGGAGGAGGAGAAGATGAAGGCCCGGGAGGACGCCGTCAAGGGCCGCGACGCCGAGCTAGAGCAGTCGGTGAAGGCGCAGGCCATTGAACGCGGCCGGCTGGAGGAGCTGGAGCGGAAGGTGAAGGCGGAGGAAGCTGAACTTGACGCGAAGGCGAAGGTTCTGACCGAAGACCGCGCGTCCTTCGCACTCCTCGAGGAGAGGTCTCGTGTGGCGCTGTAGACACTCTATGAGAAGGGCCTGGAGAAGCTGCTAACCACCGATGAGGACGGCCCCGCCCAGTTGCTTCCTTACTTGGTCGAGGCGCTCGAGGAAGTCGCAGACGGCATCAGCCCAATGGCAGAGGGAGAGGCTCGTGTCCTTTCTTCAGCTGCACTGACGCGTGTCTTCAGCCACCTCCATCTTCGCGACCCCACCTCTCGCCTTGACGAGCTGCTAGAGCCCGTGGCTGATGAACACTGCGCGGCCGCCACCGCAGCCGTGAAAGGTCAGGTGGAAGCCCTGCTGAAGAAGTTCCGCGCCACCGCTCCTGCAGCTCCAGCCGGTGGCCCAGATGAAGGCGACGTCATCAAGGGGGGAGCGCCTCTCGTGGGCGTCGGTGGTTTCCAGGGATGACTTGCGGCTGCTTTCCTGTTTTATTCCTGCAACATGTGTCATGCCTCGTGGAGGCGTTAATCTTGCGTTTGGTATTGTGAGAACAATATGTCTTGTAATATTTGCTCGAGATTTTGCGATTTTCTCCCTATTTCCTTTACGTTCTACGTCGGCAGGGCCCGGCCCCGCGCATACCTCAGCCGCCATTGGATCGTCCGGAGACCAAGATGGGACCAAGGGGTGAGGGGCTACATGACCAGTTAGGCTCCTGAGGCGCGATGCTCAGGAGTCCCCCTTGACGCGCAAACAGCTTATAGGAAGGAGATGTGAGGATAGGTTTAGTGTTCTACGTCGGCAGGGCCCAGCCGCGCGCATACCTCAGCCGCCGTTGGGTCGTCCGGAGACCAGGACAAGACCAAGGACTGAGGGGCTACGCGACCAGTTAGGCTCCGGAGTCGAGATGCTCAGGAATCCCCCTTGACGTGCAAACAACCTTCATACCTTTGCCCTCGCCGAGGCTCGGCTCGGGAGGGACGCCCGACGACCAGGTCCCGGGGACCTGGTTGGGTGGCGTATGCTTGGGCGTGGCCCGAGCACAGCCCCTGTGCCCAACCCCCTCGCGCGACTCTCCTAAGGGGAGGTGTTGCGGTGAGGCCGGACACTGAGCTCAAGGGCTCCCTGAGGTTGATACGACCGCGGGGCCGCCCTCAGTTGTTTGTCACCAGCGCGGAGCATAGGGCTTCCGCACTTGCACGGGCATAGCCGCTCCTCGGCAGTGTCAACGGCCAGCACGGACCATGGTGCTTCCACTGGTACATGGGAGGGGACTCCCTACTGCGGAGAGCCCCCGGGGCGTGTACAGCCCCGCCCTGACATGTGGCTTGCACGACAGGGCTAGACGAGGTGTGTCTGGGCACTCATGAGCCAGCGCGGGACTCATGAGGCCCTACCTCAAGGCGGGTTGCGCCTGGTCTTGATTCTTGTTCGTTGTGGTGGTCC
Source organism: Aegilops tauschii subsp. strangulata (assembly GCF_002575655.3). NCBI lineage: Eukaryota > Viridiplantae > Streptophyta > Magnoliopsida > Poales > Poaceae > Aegilops > Aegilops tauschii. The sequence continues at coordinate 141,708,110 of NC_053038.3, forward strand.
TGCGAGGTGGTTAGACAACCTACACCGGATGAATCTCCTAAGGCTATCGCGTGAGAAGGCCAAGCACCAACAGCCCAAGGAGGTTACGTGACCGGGACCGGCCCGCCAGACAAAGCTCAGCCGTTGGATTTATCGACGCTGCAGGGACGGGCCCGAGCACAGACGTCGTGCCTAACCTTCTCACGCGAAGGGTCCTGAAGAAAGACGGTCGGCGCGCGGCTCCTGCGGTAGGTGACAATCAAGCAGGTGACAGTCATAGATAGATTAAACATGGAAGGCAAGCTGGCTCAAGTAAAAGGAGATACATGCCACTGGGTCAGGCCCGAGCGGCTTGGGGATGATGCGGCCCGAGGGGCGCCCCCAACAAGGTAAGCTAAAGACATAAAAAGGGATACATGCCACAAGGACGGACCCACGCAGCCTGGGAATGATGCAGCCATGAGGGCGCTCCCAGCTAAATAAACTTGGAAAATGTCAGCTGGTTCCGTTGCAGAAAGGGTGTTGAGGCAGCTGAGGGTACGCGGCGAAGGGGTTGCTCCTCACGAGCCACCGCGGCCCTGAGCCTCGGGAGGCTCTGGGGGTCCAGGCGATTCCTTGGGGACCGTCTCCATCTCCGCCAGGACTGCGTGATGCCTGGCCTCTTGAGCTGTCAGGACGCGCCACAGGTTGCGTTGGTAGGCGGATGCGACGCTCGGCAGGCCGAATGGCATGTGAACGTAGTTGTGCGGTTGGCCCTCGCAGCGTCCCACGCGCGAAGGCCAAAAGAGCTCCTGAGACGCGGCCCTGTTGAGCACTGCGACGTTGATGCGGACGCGCAGCCCGGCATCCTCGCCTGGATGGGGGGCTACGCCATGTGAGTGGTCTTGGTAAAGCATCCAAGAATGATGATAAAACAACATGAATGCTTCATAAATTACAGATGTGTTGGAGACGTATCACCGTCTTGTTGTAGGAGGCCCATATGGTGTGGCACCTTGTAGCTTGTCTTCATGACCGAAGGGAATTTCCCATGCTCGGCCATCTTCCTTGAGGGGCTTCCAAAGATGGAAGTGTCGCCCTCTCTTGTGGGTGGTCGCCTTGGAGTTGATGATGTCTACGTAGGCATACTCACCGGAAGTAGGCAAAGATGCCATACGTCCAAAGGCGGAGATGCCTTGATAGCACTTGGCAAAGATGCCGAAGTGGTTGTGGTAGCCGTAGCTTCCTCTTGGTGGTGCGCATCTTGCGGTCTTCTCTTGTGCTCATGAAGGTTGGTCGTAGCTTGATGTAGAGCTTGTTGGGACTTGTAAGTTTGCGCGTGTCGAGCATCTTCATGTTGATGGTGTCATTGTCGCGCTTTACCTTGTATCCGATGGTGCTCGTCGTCCCGAAGATGAGGACGTGGTCGAATTGCGCTTGCCTCGGATGAACGCTTTGAAGATTTCTACTTGAGTGTCTTCCCCTTGAAGATGATGAAGGGGAAGAAGACTTGTAGTTGGCCACCATGTCTCGTACTTGATCCATGTGTTCATTGATGTAGTCCCTTTTCCTTGCTTCGTTCTGGCGAATGTCGATGGCGATTCGCTCAATGCCTTGCATTGCTCATTGTAGTCTGAAGAGTGGAGTTTTGCTGACGTAGTTGTTCGCGCAATCGTTGTCGTCGAAGATCGGAGATGGAATGCTTTGCCTATCCATCACAAGACTCGAGCAAATATGAGTGGAAGAAAGGAAAGACTAGACCAATGTACCTTATCTAAGGTTGAAGATGGATCAATGATCGCTCAATAATGTATTATGGAAATAGCACAATTGGTACCAGATCTTGTCAATTCTCACACCTACACAAGTAAAGCTTTTGGTGGAGCTTCCCGTGGATAGTGGCACAAAAGTTTGATGGAATTGTTAGCAAGAGTCAATATGTTGAAAGATATTCACAAATTCGCGAGTGAAACAAGTAGACCAATAGCAATATGTGTCACACGGAAACACACACGGATATATAAATGGGGTCGTGCAACCAAGGAATGAGCTCAAAATGTGAAACCCACAAAAAATGCTCTTGTTGCACAACTCTAGAGAGACGCTAGCACGATTTCTCAATAGACGGATATGACACTTGTGCACAACCTATAAGAGACAAAAATTCAATGACTTCTATGTTGGGGAACGTAGTAATTTCAAAAAAATTCCTACGCACACGCAAGATCATGGTGATGCATAGCAACAAGAGGGGAGAGTGTTGTCCACGTACCCTCGTAGACCGACAGCGGAAGCGTTATCACAACGCGGTTGATGTAGTCGTACGTCTTCACGATCCGACCGATCAAGTACCGAAGGCACAGCACCTCCGAGTTCTACACACGTTCAGCTCGATGACGTCCCTCGAACTCCGATCCAGCCGAGTGTTGAGGGAGAGTTTCGTCAGCACGACGGCGTGGTGACGATGATGATGTTCCACCGACGCAGGGCTTCGCCTAAGCTCCGCAACGGTATTATCGAGGTGTAATATGGTGGAGGGGGGCACCGCACACGGCTAAAATATCGTATATCAAGTTGTGTGTCCATGGGGTGCCCCCCTGCCCCCATATATAAAGGAGCAAGGGGGAGGCCGCCGGCCTAGGGAGAAGAGGCACGCCAGAAGGGGGAGTCCTACTCCCACCGGGAGTAGGACTCCTCCTTTCCTTGTTGGAATAGGAGAAGGGAAGGGAGAAGGAGAAAGAAGGAAGGGGGCGCCCCCTTCCCTAGTCCAATTCGGACCAGATCATGGAGAGGGGCGCGGCCACCTTTTGAGGCCTTTCTCTCCTTTCCCGTATGGCCCATTAAGGACCAATACGAATTCCCGTAACTCTCCGGTACTCCGAAAAATACCCGAATCAGTCGGAACCTTTTCGAAGTCCGAATATAGTCATCCAATATATCGATCTTTACGTCTCGGCCATTTCGAGACTCCTCGTCATGTCCCCGATCTCATCCGGGACTCCGAACTCCTTCGGTACATCAAAACTCAATAAAACTGTCATCGTAACGTTAAGCGTGCGGACCCTTCAGGTTCGAGAACTATGTAGACATGACCGAGAAACCTCTCCGGTCAATAACCAATAGCGGGACCTGGATGCCCATATTGGCTCCCACATATTCTACGAAGATCTTTATCGGTCAGACCGCATAACAACATACGTTGTTCCCTTTGTCATCGGTATGTTACTTGCCCAAGATTCGATCGTCGGTATCTCGATACCTAGTTCAATCTCGTTACCGGCAAGTCTCTTTACTCGTTCCGTAATACATCATCCCGCAACTAACTCATTAGTCACAATGCTTGCAAGGCTTATAGTGATGTGCATTACCGAGTGGGCTCAGAGATACCTCTCCGACAATCGGAGTGACAAATCCTAATCTCGAAATACGCCAACCCAACAAGTACCTTTGGAGACACCTGTAGAGCACCTTTATAATCACCCATTTACGTTGTGACGTTTGGTAGCACACAAAGTGTTCCTCCGGTAAACGGGAGTTGCATAATCTCATAGTCATAGGAACATGTATAAGTCATGAAGAAAGCAATAGCAACATACTAAACGATCGGGTGCTAAGCTAACGGAATGGGTCAAGTCAATCACGTCATTCTCCTAATGAGGTGATCCCGTTAATCAAATGACAACTCATGTCTATGGCTAGGAAACATAACCATCTTTGATTAACGAGCTAGTCAAGTAGAGGCATACTAGTGACACTCTGTTTGTCTATTTATTCACACATGTATTATGTTTCCGGTTAATACAATTCTAGCATGAATAATAAACATTTATCATGATATAAGGAAATATATAATACTTTATTATTGCCTCTAGGGCATATTTCCTTCAGTCTCCCACTTGCACTAGAGTCAATAATCTAGTTCACATCGCCATGTGATTTAACATCAATAGTTCACATCACCATGTGATTAACACCATAGTTCACATCGTCATGTGACCAACACCCAAAGGGTTTACTAGAGTCAGTAATCTAGTTCACATTGCTATGCGATTAACACCCAAAGAGTACTACCGTGTGATCATGTTTTGCTTCTGAGATAATTTTAGTCAACGGGTCTGTCACATTCAGATCCGTAAGTATTTTGCAAATTTCTATGTCTACAATGCTCTGCACGGAGCTACTCTAGCTAATTGCTCCCACTTTCAATATGTATCTAGACCGAGACTTAGAGTCATCTAGATTAGTGTCAAAACTTGCATCGATGTAACCCTTTACGACGAACCTTTTTTCAATTCCATAATCGAGAAACATATCCTTATTCCACTAAGGATAATTTTTGACCGCTGTCCAGTGATCTACTCCTAGATCACTATTGTACTCCCTTGCCAAAATCAGTGTAGGGTATACAGTAGATCTGGTATACAGCATGGCATACTTTATAGAACCTATGGCCAAGGCATAGGGAATGACTTTCATTCTCTTTCTATCTTTTGCCGTGGTCTGGCTTTGAGTCTTCACTCAATTTCACACCGTGTAACACAAGCAAGAACTCTTTCTTTGACTGTTCTATTTTGAACTACTTCAAAATCTTGTTAAGGTATGTACTCATTGAAAAACTTATCAAGGGTCTTCGTCTATGTCTATAGATCTTGATGCTCAATATGTAAGCAGCTTCACCGAGGTCTTTCTTTGAAAAACTCATTTCAAACACTCCTTTATGCTTTGCAGAATAATTCTACATTATTTCCGATCAACAATATGTCATTCACATATACTTATCAGAAATGTTGTAGTGCTCCCATTCACTTTCTTGTAAATACAGGCTTCATCGCAAGTCTGTATAAAACTATATCCTTTGATCAACTTATCAAAGCGTATATTCCAACTCCGATATGCTTGCACCAGTACACAGATGGATCGCTGGAGCTTGCATATTTTGTTAGCACCTTTAGGATTGACAAAACCTTCTGGTTGCATTATATACAACTCTTCTTTAATAAATCCATTAAGGAATGCAGTTTTGTTTATCCATTTGCCATATTTCATAAAATGCGGCAATTGCTAACATGATTCGGACAGACTTAAGCATAGATACGAGTGAGAAACTCTCATCGTAGTCAACACTTTGAACTTGTCGAAAACCTTTTTGCGACAATTCTAGCTTTGTAGATAGTAACACTACTATCAGCGTCCGTCTTCCTCTTGAAGATCCATTTATTCTCAATTGCTTGCCGATCATCGGGCAAGTCAACCAAAGTCCACACTTTGTTCTCATACATGGATCTCATCTCAGATTTCATGGCCTCAAGCCATTTTGCGGAATCTGGGCTCACCATCGCTTCTTCATAGTTCGTAGGTTCGTCATGGTCTAGTAACATAACCTCCAGAACAGGATTACCGTACCACTCTGGTGCGGATCTTACTCTGGTTTACCTACGAGGTTTGGTAGTAACTTGATCTGAAGTTACATGATCATCATCATTAACTTCCTCACTAATTGGTGTAGAAGTCACAGGAACAGATTTCTGTGATGAACTACTTTCCAATAAGGGAGCAGGTACAGTTACCTCATGAAGTTCTACTTTCCTCCCACTCACTTCTTTCAAGAGAAACTCCTTCTCTAGAAAGGATCCATTCTTAGCAACGAATGTCTTGCCTTTGGATCTGTGATAGAAGGTGTACCCAACAGTCTCCTTTGGGTATCCTATGAAGACACATTTCTCCGATTTGGGTTTGAGCTTATCAAGATGAAACTTTTTCACATAAGCATCGCAACCCCAAACTTTAAGAAATGACAACTTTGGTTTCTTGCCAAACCACAGTTCATAAGATGTCGTCTCAACGGATTTAGATGGTACCCTATTTAACGTGAATGTAGCTGTCTCTAATGCATAACCCCAAAACGATAGTGGTAAATTGGTAAGAGACATCATAGATTGCACTATATCCAATAAAGTATGGTTATGACGTTCGGACACACCATTATGCTGTGGTGTTCCAGGTGGCACAAATTTGTGAAACTATTCCACATTGTTTTAATTGAAGACCAAACTCGTAACTCAAATATTTGTCTCCACGATCAGATCGTAGAAACTTTATTTTCTTGTTACGATGATTTTCTACTTCACTCTGAAATTATATGAACTTTTCAAATGTTTCAGACTTCTGTTTCATTAAGTAGATATACCCATATCTGCTCAAATCATCTGTGAAGGTCAGAAAATAATGATACCTGCTACGAGCCTTAATATTCATCGGGCCACATACATCTGTATGTATGATTTCCAACAAATCTGTTGCTCTCTCCATAGTTCCGGAGAACGGCGTTTTAGTCATCTTGCCCATGAGGCACGGATCGCAAGCATCAAGTGATTCATAATCAAGTGATTCCAAAATCCCATCAGTATGGAGTTTCTTCATGCGCTTTACACCAATATGACCTAAACGGCAGTGCCACAAATAAGTTGAACTATCATTATTAACTTTGTATCTTTTGGCTTCAATATTATGATTATGTGTATCACTACAATCGAGATCCAACAAACCATTTTCGTTGGTGTGTATGACCATAGAAGGTTTTTATTCATGTAAACAGAACAACAATTGTTCTCTAACTTAAATGAATAACCGTTTTGCAATAAACATGATCAAATCATATTCATGCTCAACGCAAACACCAAATAACACTTATTTAGTATCAACACTAATCCTGAAAGTACAGGAAGTGTGTGATGATGATCATATCAATCTTGGAACTACTTCCGACACACATCGTCACCTCGCCTTTTACTAGTCTTTGTTTATTCTGCAACTCCCGTTTCGAGTTACTACTCTTAGCAACTGAACCAGTATCAAATACCGAGGGGTTGCTATAAACACTAGTAAAGTACACATCAATAACATGTATATCCAATATACCTTTGTTCACTTTGCCATCCTTCTTATCCACCAAATACTTGGGGTAGTTCCGCTTCCAGTGACCAGTCCCTTTGCAGTAGAAGCACTTAGTCTCAGGCTTAGGACCAGACTTAGGCTTCTTCACTTGAGAAGCAACTTGCTTGCCGTTCTTCTTGAAGTTCCCCTTCTTCCCTTTGCCCTTTTCTTGAAACTAGTGGACTCGTCAACCATCAACACTTGATGTTTTTCTTGATTTCTACCTTCGTCGATTTCAGCATCACGAAGAGCTCGGGAATTACTTTCGTCATCCCTTGCATACTATAGTTCATCACGAAGTTCTACTAACTTGGTGATGGTGACTAGAGAATTCTGTCAATCACTATTTTATCTGGAAGATTAACTCCCACTTGATTCAAGCGATTGTAGTACCCAGACAATCTGAGCACATGCTCACTAGTTGAGCGATTCTCCTCCATCTTTTACCTATAGAACTTGTTGGAGACTTCATATTTCTCAACTCGGGTATTTGCTTGAAATATTAACTTCAACTCCTGGAACATCTCATATGGTCCATGACGTTCAAAACGTCTTTGAAGTCCCGATTCTAAGCCGTTAAGCATGGGGCACTAAACTATCAAGTAGTCATCATATTGAGCTAGCCAAACGTTCATAGTGTCTGCATCTGCTCTTGCAATAGGTCAGTCACCTAGCGGTGCATCAAGGACATAATTTTTCTGCGCAGCAATGAGGATAATCCTCAGATCACGGATCCAATCCGCATCTTTGCTACTAACATCTTTCCACATAATTTTTCTCTAGGAACATATCAAAAATAAACACAGGGAAGCAACAACGCGAGCTATTGATCTACAACATAATTTGCAAAATACTATCAGGACTAAGTTCATGATAAATTTAAGTTCAATTAATCATATTACTTAAGAACTCCCACTTAGATAGACATCCCTCTAATCATCTAAGTAATCCAAATCAACTAAACCATGTCCGATTAACACGTGAGATGGAGTAGTTTCAATGGTGAACATCACTATGTTGATCATATCTACTATATGATTCACGCTCGACCTTTCGGTCTCTGTGTTCCGAGGCCATATCTGTATATGCTAGGCTCGTCAAGTTTAACCTGAGTATTCCGCGTGTGCAACTGTTTTGCACCCGTTGTATTTGAACGTAGAGCCTATCACACCCGATTAACACGTGGTGTCTCAGCACAAAGAACTTTCGCAACGGTGCATACTCAGGGAGAACACTTTTATCTTGAAATTTTAGTGAGAGATCATCTTATAATGCTACCGTCAATCAAAGCAAGATAAGATGCATAAAGGATTAACATCACATGTAATCAATATAAGTGATATGATATGGCCATCATCATCTTGTGCTTGTGATCTCCATCGTAGTATCGTTGTCGTCTCGCCAAATAATTGCTTTTACGACTATCGCTACCACTTAGTGATAAAGTAAAACTATTACATGGTGATTGCATCTCATACAATAAAGCGACAACCATATGGCTCCTGCCAGTTGCCGATAACTCGGTTACAAAACATGATCATCTCATACAACAAATTATATCACATCATGTCTTGACCATATCACATCACAACATGCCCTGCAAAAACAAGTTAGACGTCCTCTATTTTGTTGTTGCAAGTTTTACGTGGCTGCTACGGGCTTAGCAAGAACCGTTCTTACCTACGCATCAAAACCACAATGATAGTTTGTCAAGTTGGTGCTGTTTTAACCTTCGCAAGGACCGGGCGTAGCCACACTCGGTTCAACTAAAGTAAGAGAGACAGACACCCGCCGGTCACCTTTAAGCAACGAGTGCTCGCAACGGTGAAACCAGTCTCGCGTAAGCGTACGCGTAATGTCGGTCCGGGCCGCTTCATCTCACAATACCGCTGAACCAAAGTATGACATGCTGGTAAGCAGTATGACTTATATCGCCCACAACTCACTTGTGCTCTACTCGTGCATAGCATCAACGCATAAAACCAGGCTCGGATGCCACTGTTGGGGAACGTAGTAATTTTTAAAAAATTCCTACGCACACGCAAGATCATGGTGATGCATAGCAACGAGAGGGGAGAGTGTTGTCCACGTACCCTCGTAGACTGACAGCGGAAGCGTTATCACAACGCAGTTGATGTAGTCGTACGTCTTCACGATCCGACCGATCAAGTACCGAACGCACGGCACCTCCGAGTTCTACACACGTTCAGCTCGATGACGTCCCTCGAACTCCGATCCAACCAAGTGTTGAGGGAGAGTTTCGTCAGCACGACGGCGTGGTGACGATGATGATGTTCCACCCATGCAGGGCTTTGCCTAAGCTCCGCAACGGTATTATCGAGGTGTAATATGGTGGAGGTGGGCACCGCACACGGCTAAAATATCGTATATCAAGTTGTGTGTCCATGGGGTGCCCCCTGCCCCCGTATATAAAGGAGCAAGGGGGAGGCCGCCGGCCTAGGGAGGAGAGGCGCGCCAGAAGGGGGAGTCCTACTCCCACCGGGAGTAGGACTCCTCCTTTCCTTGTTGGAATAGGAGAAGGGAAGGGAGAAGGAGAAAGAAGGATCTTTACGTCTCGGCCATTTCGAGACTCCTCGTCATTTCCCCGATCTCATCCGGGATGTGACGCCCGGATAATTAAGCTACAGTAATCCCTCGTTAACGATGCCACGTCACCCCGTTACTGTTGATAAACTCTCGATGGTTCAGAACCGAAACAAATTCAAAATTTAAATAAAAGCAAACAACAAAAGTTTTCAGATGTTAAAACTAAAATGTTCGGATCATGACAAATATTGCGTAGGTAGTTATGGTGAAGAACCCATATTTAAAATAAAATACCGATAGTAGATAAAACCGCGGCCAAACCTTTTTTTTAACTACTTTTAAATACTAAACAAATATTAAACTAATTCTTTTGGTCACCAAGTTTGTTGAGGAGGTGGCCTACGTTATTTTGCTAATTTAGGAGCTGGGATTATACTTTTGTAAAATGTGTTGGGAATCGTAGCATAATTTTAAAATTTTCCTACGTTCACCAAGATGCATCTATGGAGTATACTAGCAACGAGGGGAAGGGAGTGCATCTACATACCCTTGTAGATCGTGAGCGGAAGCGTTCCAATGAACGTGGATGACGGAGTCGTACTCGCCGTGATCCAAATCACCGATGACCGAGTGCCGAACGGACGGCACCTCCGCGTTCAACACACGTACGGTGCAGCGACGTCTCCTCCTTCTTGATCCAGCAAGGGGGAAGGAGAGGTTGATGGAGATCCAGCAGCACGACGGCGTGGTGGTCGATGTAGCGGGTCTCGTGCAGGGCTTCGCCGAGCTTCTACGAGAGAGAGAGAGGTGTTGCAGGGGAGGAGGGAGGCGCCCAAGGCTGCTGTCTACTGCCCTCCCTCCCCCCCTTTATATAGGCCCCCTGGGGGGCGCCGGCCCCTGGAGATCAGATCCAAGGGGGGGCGGCGGCCAAGTGGGGGGGGGGGAAGGGGTGCCTTGCCCCCCAAGGCAAGGGGGAACTCCCCCCCTAGGGTTCCCAACCCTAGGCGCATGGGGGGAGGCCCAAGGGGGGCGCCCCAGCCCACTAGGGGCTGGTTCCCTTCCACTTTCAGCCCACGGGGCCCTCCGGGACAGGTGGCCCCACCCGGTGGACCCCCGGGACCCTTCCGGTGGTCCCGGTACAATACCGATAACCCCCGAAACTTTCCCGGTGGCCGAAACTGGACTTCCTATATATAATTCTTCACCTCCGGACCATTCCGGAACCTCTCGTGACGTCCGGGATCTCATCCGGGACTCCGAACAACTTTCGGGTTTCCGCATACATATATCTCTACAACCCTAGCGTCACCGGACCTTAAGTGTGTAGACCCTACGGGTTCGGGAGACATGCAGACATGACCGAGACGCCTCTCCGGTCAATAACCAACAGCGGGATCTGGATACCCATGTTGGCTCCCACATGCTCCACGATGATCTCATCGGATGAACCACGGTGTCGAGGATTCAATCAATCCGTATGCAATTCCCTTTATCAATCGGTATGTTACTTGCCCGATATTCGATCGTCGGTATCCCAATACCTTGTTCAATCTCGTTACCGGCAAGTCTCTTTACTCGTACCGCAATGCATGATCCCGTGACCAACGCCTTAGTCACATTGAGCTCATTATGATGATGCATTACCGAGTGGGCCCAGAGATACCTCTCCGTCATACGGAGTGACAAATCCCAGTCTCGATCCGTGCCAACCCAACAGACACTTTCGGAGATACCCGTAGTGCACCTTTATAGTCACCCAGTTACGTTGTGACGTTTGGCACACCCAAAGCACTCCTACGGTATCCGGGAGTTGCACGATCTCATGGTCTAAGGAAAAGATACTTGACATTGGAAAAGCTCTAGCAAACGAAACTACACAATCTTTTATGCTATGCTTAGGATTGGGTCTTGTCCATCACATCATTCTCCTAATGATGTGATCCCGTTATCAATGACATCCAATGTCCATAGTCAGGAAACCGTGACTATCTGTTGATCAACGAGCTAGTCAACTAGAGGCTTACTAGGGACAGGTTGTGGTCTATGTATTCACACATGTATCACGATTTCCGGACAATACAATTATAGCATGAATAATAGACAATTACCATGAACAAAGAAATATAATAATAACCATTTATTATTGCCTCTAGGGCATATTTCCAACAGTCTCCCACTTGCACTAGAGTCAATAATCTAGTTACATTGTGATGAATCGAACACCCATTGCGTCCTAGTGTTGATCATGTTTTGCCCTAGGGAGAGGTTTAGTCAACGGATCTGCTACATTCAGGTCCGTGTGTACTTTACAAATATCTATGTCTCCATTTTGAACACTTTCACGAATGGAGTTGAAGCGACGCTTGATATGCCTGGTCTTCCTGTGAAACCTGGGCTCCTTCGCAAGGGCAATAGCTCCAGTGTTGTCACAGAAGAGAGTCATTGGGCCCGACGCATTGGGAATCACCCCTAGGTCGGTAATGAACTCCTTCATCCAGACTGCTTCCTGTGCTGCCTCTGAGGCTGCCATGTACTCCGCTTCACATGTAGATCCCGCCACGACACTTTGCTTGCAACTGCACCAGCTTACTGCTCCTCTATTCAAAATATACACGTATCCGGTCTGTGACTTCGAGTCATCCAGATCTGTGTCGAAGCTAGCGTCGACGTAACCCTTTACGACGAGCTCTTCGTCACCTCCATAAATGAGAAACATATCCTTAGTCCTCTTCAGGTACTTCAGGATATTCTTGACCGCTGTCCAGTGTTCCTTGCCGGGATTACTTTGGTACCTTCCTACCAAACTTACGGCAAGGTTTATATCAGGTCTGGTACACATCATGGCATACATAATAGACCCTATGGCCGAGGCATAGGGGATGACACTCATCTGTTCTATATCTTCTGCCGTGGTCGGGCATTGAGCCGTGCTCAATTGCACACCTTGCAATACAGGCAAGAACCCCTTCTTGGACTGATCCATACTGAACTTCTTCAATATCTTGTCAAGGTATGTACTCTGTGAAAGACCAATGAGGCGTCTTGATCTATCTCTATAGATTTTGATGCCTAATATATAAGCAGCTTCTCCAAGGTCCTTCATTGAAAAACACTTATTCAAATAGGCCTTTATACTTTCCAAGAATTCTATATCATTTCCCATCAATAGTATGTCATCCACATATAATATGAGAAATGCTACAGAGCTCCCACTCACTTTCTTGTAAACACAGGCTTCTCCATAAGTCTGTGTAAACCCAAACGCTTTGATCATCTCATCAAAGCGAATGTTCCAACTCCGAGATGCTTGCACCAGCCCATAGATTGAGCGTTGGAGCTTGCATACTTTGTTAGCATTCTTAGGATCGACAAAACCTTCCGGCTGCATCATATACAACTCTTCCTTAAGGAAGCCGTTAAGGAATGCCGTTTTGACGTCCATCTGCCATATCTCATAATCATAGTATGCGGCAATTGCTAACATGATTCGGACGGACTTCAGCTTCGCTACGCGCGAGAAAGTCTCATCGTAGTCAACCCCTTGAACTTGTCGATAACCCTTAGCGACAAGTCGAGCTTTGTAGATGGTCACATTACCATCCGCGTCCGTCTTCTTCTTAAAGATCCATTTGTTTTCTATGGCTCGCCGCTCATCGGGCAAGTCAGTCAAAGTCCATACTTTGTTTTCATACATGGATTCTATCTCGGATTTCATGGCTTCCAGCCATTTGTCGGAATCCGGGCCCGCCATCGCTTCTTCATAGTTCGAAGGTTCACCGTTGTCTAACAACATGATTTCCAGGATAGGGTTGCCGTACCACTCTGGTGCGGAACGTGTCCTTGTGGACCTACGAAGTTCAGCAACTTGATCTGAAGCTTCATGATCATCATCATTAACTTCCTCCCCAGTCGGTGTAGGCACCACAGGAACATTTTCCCGCGCTGCGCTACTTTCCGGTTCGGAAGGGGTGACTATCACCTCATCAAGTTCCACTTTCCTCCCACTCAATTCTTTCGAGAGAAACTCCTTCTCTAGAAAGGACCCGTTCTTGGCAACGAAGATCTTGCCTTCGGATCTGAGGTAGAAGGTATACCCAATAGTTTCCTTAGGGTATCCTATGAAGACGCATTTTTCCGATTTGGGTTCGAGCTTTTCAGGTTGAAGTTTCTTGACATAAGCATCGCATCCCCAAACTTTTAGAAACGACAGCTTAGGTTTCATCCCAAACCATAATTCATATGGTGTCGTCTCAACGGATTTCGACGGAGCCCTATTTAAAGTGAATGCGGCAGTCTCTAAAGCATAGCCCCAAAATGAGAGCGGTAAATCGGTAAGAGACATCATAGATCGCACCATATCCAATAGAGTGCGATTACGACGTTCGGACACACCATTTCTCTGAGGTGTTCCAGGCGGCGTGAGTTGTGAAACTATTCCACATTTCCTTAAGTGTGCACCAAACTCGTGACTTAAATATTCTCCACCACGATCTGATCGTAGGAATTTTATTCTCCTGTCACGTTGATTTTCAACCTCACTCTGAAATTCTTTGAACTTTTCAAAGGTTTCAGACTTGTGTTTCATTAGGTAGACATACCCATATCTACTTAAATCATCAGTGAGAGTGAGAACATAACGATATCCTCCGCGAGCCTCAACACTCATTGGACCACACACATCGGTATGTATGATTTCCAATAAGTTGGTTGCTCGCTCCATTGTTCCGGAGAACGGAGTCTTGGTCATCTTACCCATGAGGCATGGTTCGCACGTGTCAAATGATTCGTAATCAAGAGACTCCAAAAGTCCATCTGCATGGAGCTTCTTCATGCGCTTGACACCAATGTGACCAAGGCGGCAGTGCCACAAGTATGTGGGACTATCGTTATCAACTTTACATCTTTTGGTATTCACACTATGAATATGTGTAACATCACGTTCGAGATTCATCAAAAATAAACCATTGACCAGCGGGGCATGACCATAAAACATATCTCTCAAATAAATAGAACAACCATTATTCTCAGATTTAAATGAGTAGCCATCTCGAATTAAACGAGATCCAGATACAATGTTCATGCTCAAAGCTGGCACTAAATAACAATTATTGAGGTTTAAAACTAATCCCGTGGGTAGATGCAGAGGTAGCGTGCCAACGGCGATCACATCGACCTTGGAACCATTCCCGACGCGCATCGTCACCTCGTCCTTTGCCAGTCTCCGTTTATTCCGTAGTTCCTGCTTTGAGTTACAAATATGAGCAACCGCACCGGTATCAAATACCCAGGAGCTACTACGAGTACTGGTAAGGTACACATCAATTACTTGTATATCACATATACCTTGGGTGTTGCCGGCCTTCTTCTTATCCGCTAAATATTTGGGGCAGTTCCGCTTCCAGTGACCACTTCCCTTGCAATAAAAGCACTCAGTCTCGGGCTTGGGTCCATTCTTTGACTTCTTCCCGGTAACTGGCTTACCGGGCACGGCAAGTCCCTTGCCGTCCTTCTTGAAGTTCTTCTTACCCTTGCCCTTCTTGAACTTAGTGGTTTTATTCACCATCAACAATTGATGTTCTTTTCTGATCTCTACCTCAGCTGATTTCAGCATTGAATATACCTCGGGAATGGTCTTTTCCATCCCCTGCATATTGTAGTTCATCACAAAGCTCTTGTAGCTTGGTGGAAGCGACTGGAGGATTCTGTCAATAACCGCGTCATCCGGGAGATTAACTCCCAGCTGAGACAAGCGGTTGTGCAACCCAGACATTCTGAGTATGTGCTCACTAACAGAACTGTTCTCCTCCATTTTATAGCTGAAGAACTTGTCGGAGACATCATATCTCTCGACCCGGGCATGAGCTTGAAAAACCAGTTTCAGCTCCTCGAACATCTCATATGCTCCATGTTTCTCAAAACGCTTTTGGAGACGGTTCTAAGCTGTAAAGCATGCCGCACTGAACGAGGGAGTAATCATCAGCACGCTGCTGCCAAGCGTTCATAACGTCTTGGTTCTCAGGGATTGGTGCTTCACCTAGCGGTGCTTCTAAGACATAATCTTTCTTGGCTGCTATGAGGATGATCCTCAGGTTCCGGACCCAGTCCGTATAGTTGCTGCCATCATCTTTCAGCTTGGTTTTCTCTAGGAACGCGTTGAAATTGAGGACAACGTGGGCCATTTGATCTACAATACATAGTGTAAAGATTTAGACTAAGTTCATGATAATTAAGTTCATATAATCAAATTATTTAATGAACTCCCACTCAGATAGACATCCCTCTAGTCATCTAAGTGAAACATGATCCAAATTCGACTAGGCCGTGTCCGATCATCACGTGAGACGGACTAGTCAAGATCGGTGAACATCTCCATGTTGACCGTATCTTCTATACGACTCATGCTCGACCTTTCGGTCCTCCGTGTTCCGAGGCCATGTCTGTACATGCTAGGCTCGTCAAGTGAACCTAAGTGTATTGCGTGTGTTCCGAGGCCATGTCTGTACATGCTAGGCTCGTCAACACCCGTTGTATTCGAACGTTAGAATCTATCACACCCGATCATCACGTGGTGCTTCGAAACAACGAACCTTCGCAACGGTGCACAGTTAGGGTGAACACTTTCTTGAAATTATTATAAGGGATCATCCTACTTGCTACAGTCGTTCTAAGCAAATAAGATGCAAAAACATGATAAACATCACATGCAATCAAATAGTGACATGATATGGCCAATATCATCATGCTCCTTTGATCTCCATCTTCGGGGCACCATGATCATCTTTGTCAACGGCATGACACCATGATCTCCATCATCATGATCTCCATCATTGTGTCTTCATGAAGTCGTCACGCCAACGATTACTTCTACTTGTATAGCTAACGCGTTTAGCAACAAAGTAAAGTAAATTACATGGCGTTATTCAATGACACGCAGGTCATGCAAAATAATAAAGACAACTCCTATGGCTCCTGCCGGTTGTCATACTCATCGACATGCAAGTCGTGATTCCTATTACAAGAATATGATCAATCTCATACATCACATATATCATTCATCACATCTTCTGGCCATATCACATCACATAGCACTTGCTGCAAAAACAAGTTAGACGTCCTCTAATTGTTGTTGCAAGTTTTTACGTGGTTTGTAGGTTTCTAGCAAGAACGTTTTCTTACCTACGTATGACCACAACGTGATTTGCCAATTTCTATTTACCCTTCATAAGGACCCTTTTCATCGAATCTGTTCCGACTAAAGTAGGAGAGACAGACACCCGCTAGCCACCTTATGCAACTAGTGCATGTCAGTCGGTGGAACCTGTCTCACGTAAGCGTACGTGTAAGGTCGGTCCGGGCCGCTTCATCCTACAATGCCGCCGAAACAAGAAACGACTAGTAGCGGCAAGAAGAATTGGCAAACTCAACGCCCACAACTGCTTTGTGTTCTACTCGTGCATAGTAACTACGCATAAACCTGGCTCTGATACCACTGTTGGGAATCGTAGCATAATTTTAAAATTTTCCTACGTTCACCAAGATGCATCTATGGAGTATACTAGCAACAAGGGGAAGGGAGTGCATCTACATACCCTTGTAGATCGCGAGCGGAAGCGTTCCAATGAACGTGGATGACGGAGTCGTACTCGCCGTGATCCAAATCACCGATGACCGAGTGCCGAACGGACGGCACCTCCGCGTTCAACACACGTACGGTGCAGCGACGTCTCCTCCTTCTTGATCCAGCAAGGGGGAAGGAGAGGTTGATGGAGATCCAGCAGCACGACGGCGTGGTGGTGGATGTAGCGGGTCTCGTGCAGGGCTTCGCCGAGCTTCTACGAGAGAGAGAGAGAGGTGTTGCAGGGGAGGAGGGAGGCGCCCAAGGCTGCTGTCTAATGCCCTCCCTCCCCCCCTTTATATAGGCCCCCTGGGGGGCGCCGGCCCCTGGAGATCAGATCCAAGGGGGGGCGGCGGCCAAGTGGGGGGGGGAAGGGGTGCCTTGCCCCCCAAGGCAAGGGGGAACTCCCCCCCTAGGGTTCCCAACCCTAGGCGCATGGGGGGGAGGCCCAAGGGGGGCGCCCCAGCCCACTAGGGGCTGGTTCCCTTCCACTTTCAGCCCACGGGGCCCTCCGGGACAGGTGGCCCCACCCGGTGGACCCCCGGGACCCTTCCGGTGGTCCCGGTACAATACCGATAACCCCTGAAACTTTCCCGGTGGCCGAAACTGGACTTCCTATATATAATTCTTCACCTCCGGACCATTCCGGAACCTCTCGTGACGTCCGGGATCTCATCCGGGACTCCGAACAACTTTCGGGTTTCCGCATACATATATCTCTATAACCCTAGCGTCACCGGACCTTAAGTGTGTAGACCCTACGGGTTCGGGAGACATGCAGACATGACCGAGACGCCTCTCCGGTCAATAACCAACAGCGGGATCTGGATACCCATGTAGGCTCCCACATGCTCCACGATGATCTCATCGGATGAACCACGGTGTCGAGGATTCAATCAATCCGTATGCAATTCCCTTTATCAATCGGTATGTTACTTGCCCGAGATTCGATCGTCGGTATCCCAATACCTTGTTCAATCTCGTTACCGGCAAGTCTCTTTACTCGTACCGCAATGCATGATCCCGTGACCAACGCCTTAGTCACATTGAGCTCATTATGATGATGCATTACCGAGTGGGCCCAGAGATACCTCTCCGTCATACGGAGTGACAAATCCCAGTCTCGATCCGTGCCAACCCAACAGACACTTTCGGAGATACCCGTAGTGCACCTTTATAGTCACCCAGTTACGTTGTGACGTTTGGCACACCCAAAGCACTCCTACGGTATCCGGGAGTTGCACGATCTCATGGTCTAAGGAAAAGATACTTGACATTGGAAAAGCTCTAGCAAACGAAACTACACGATCTTTTATGCTATGCTTAGGATTGGGTCTTGTCCATCACATCATTCTCCTAATGATGTGATCCCGTTATCAATGACATCCAATGTCCATAGTCAGGAAACCGTGACTATCTGTTGATCAACGAGCTAGTCAACTAGAGGCTTACTAGGGACAGGTTGTGGTCTATGTATTCACACATGTATCACGATTTCCGGACAATACAATTATAGCATGAATAATAGACAATTACCATGAACAAAGAAATATAATAATAACCATTTATTATTGCCTCTAGGGCATATTTCCAACAAAATGGTTTGCTAACTAAAATAAATAAATAAAAAGGAAAAAGAACTAAAACTAAAACAAACAAAAAAGAAAAAGAACTGCCCCCCTGACTGGGCCTTGGCCCAGTTGGCCGTGTGGCCGAGCGGCCTGCCGCCCCCCCCCCCCGCGCGCCCCTGGCCTACTAGGCCCCCACCAGTAAACCCTAGCCGTAACCCCCCACTTCCCCCACTCGTCTCCCCTCTCACTCCCTCGTCTCCCCCTCTCGATCCCGATCTGGATCGGGATGGGGACGAACCACCGACGCCCGCCGCTAGCCCCTGCCGTCCTCGACGACCATCGCCACCCACCGCAGGTCGGCTGAAGCTCCTCCGCCGGACCGCCCCATCGCCGCCCCGCATCTGGCTCCATACATCGTCGCCGCGGACCCCGATCCCATCGCCCCCGTCACTCGCCCGGAGCCACGTCGTCGACCATCGACAACTCGCCGGACCGCATCCTCGTCACCGTCGTTCATCCCCATCCTCCTCCTCGCCGAACGGCTCGTCCTCGCCTCCTCCCCGGCTTGCTTCATCGCGCCTCGCCGCCCGATCCCCTGCAACGCACGTGAGGTTCATCTCCCTTCTCCTCTTCTCATCCGTCGCCTCGCACACTGTCCCGTCGCCGCGCGGCCCGCTAGCTCACTCGCGCGCTGCGCCTGTGCTTCCCCGTGGTTCAGGCCCGCCTCCGACGTGGCCACCCCACATCCCGCCTCTGCTCGTCGCGACTCCGCGCACATGTTCGCCATCGCCCAACCGCGCTCACCGTCGTCTCCACGCTCCGGCTACACCCCGCGCACGGCCGCGACACGCCTTCTCGCCTTGCTGCTCGCCGCGGCCCCGCTTACCTCTTCTGTACCTGAACGCCGAACCACGTGCGCTCGTTGTGGCCGCGTTCGGCCGCCGCAACTCCACGCGCCCCCTGGCCACCTCTGCCCAGCACCGCCGCCGACCCCTGCGCCGTCGTCGCCCGCCGGCGAGCGCGTGCCCCGGCTCGCCGTGCCTTCCTCCCCCGTTGGCCGTGCCTGAGGCAGCGGACGGGCGCCTGATTGCGCCCGTTGCGGCTGCAACCGCACGCCCGCAGCGCCCGTCGCCGTTAGCCTGCCCGCTAAGGCCAAGTGGCCCAATGACAGCCGGGGCCTACGCACAGAACGAAAAAGAAAAGGAAAAAAATGAATTAAAAAATAATAATAAATAAAATAAATAAAAATAATAATAATAATAATAATAACAAATTAATTAATAAATATTAATAAATATATAAATAAAAATAAATAATAAAAATAAATAATTAATTAATTAATTAAGATAATTAATTAACTTAATTAATCATGTTAATATTAATTAATTAAAGTTAACTAATCCTAATAAATTAATCTAATTAACCTGTTAGTTTAATTAAACAGAATTAGTTTAATTAAACCCTAATTAACCTAACAGAGAATGACAGGTGGGTCCCACTGGACCCACATGTCAGTTTGACTTAGTCAACCCCTGCTGACTGCTGATGTCAGCATGACATCATGCTGATGTCGTAAATACAATTTCGAATTAAATTAAATGATTAATTAAATTCCAGAAATTAGTAAATCTTTAGAAAATCATATCTTTTAAACCGTAGCTCAGATGAAAATACTTTCTACATGAAAGTTGCTCAGAACGACGAGACGAATCCGGATACGCAGTCCGTTCGTCCACCACACGTCCCTAGCATAGTGAACCTGCAACATTTCACCTCCGGTTCATCTATCCGAAAACGTGAAACACCGGGGATATTTTCCCGGATGTTTCCCCCCTTCACCGGTATCGCTTACTACCGCGTTAGGGCATACCTAGCACCGCGTTTTGCCTCCTTATGTTTTGTGATGCTTATGTTTGCATTGTATTTACTGTTTCTTCCCCCTCTTCTCTCCGATAGACTACGAGACCGACACTGCTGCTGCCCAGTTCGACTACGGAGTTGACGACCCCTCCTACTTGCCAGAGCAACCAGGCAAGCCCCCCCTTGATCACCAGATATCACCTATTCTTCTCTATACTGCTTGCATTAGAGTGGTGTAGCATGTTACTGCTTTCGGTTAATCCTATTCTGCTGCATAGCCTGTCATTGTTGCTACAGTTGTTACCTTTACCTGCAATCCTACATGCTTAGTATAGGATGCTAGTGTTCCATCAGTGGCCCTACACTCTTGTCCGTCTGCCATGCTATACTACTGGGCCGTGATCACTTTGGGAGGTGATCACGGGTATATACTATATACATTATATACATGACACATGTGGAGACTAAAGTCGGGTCGGCTCGAGGAGTACCCGCAAGTGATTCTGATGAGGGGGCTGAAAGGACAGGTGGCTCCACCCCGGTAGAGGTGGGCCTGGGTTCCTGACGGCCCCCGACTGTTACTTTATGGCGAAGCGACAGGGCAGGTTGAGACCGCCTAGGTGAGAGGTGGGCCTGGCCCTGGTCGGCGTTCGCGGATGCTTAATACGCTTAACGAGATCTTGGTATTTGATCTGAGTCTGGCCATTTGGTCTATACGCACTAACCATCTACGCGGGAGTAGTTATGGGTATCCCGGCGTCGTGGTATCAGTCGAAGCTCTTTTGACGTCAGCGACTGAGTGGCGCGCTCCGCATTGGACCGTAAGCTCGCGCTTGTATTAAGGGGGCTAGGTCCGCTTCCGGCCGCGTACGCAACGTGCAGGTGTGCATAGGGCGATGGGCCTAGACCCCTGCGCGCATAGGTTTAGACCGGCGTGCTGACCTCTCTGTTGAGCCTAGGTGGGGCTGCGATGCGTTGGTCTTACGAGGCCGGGCATGACCCAGAAAAGTGTGTCCGGCCAAATGGGATCGAGCGTGTTGGGTTATGTGGTGCACCCCTGCAGGGAAGTTTATCTATTCGAATAGCCGTGTCCCTCGGTAAAAGGACGACCCGGAGTTGTACCTTGACCTTATGACAACTAGAACTGGATACTTAATAAAACACACCCTTCCAAGTGCCAGATATAACCCGGTGGTCGCTCTCTAACAGGGTGACGAGGAGGGGATCGCCGGGTAGGATTATGCTATGCGATGCTACTTGGAGGACTTCAATCTACTCTCTTCTAGTTGCTGCAAGATGGAGATGGTCAGAAGCGTAGTCTTCGACAGGATTAGCTATCCCCCTCTTATTCTGGCATTCTGCAGTTCAGTCCACTGATATGGCCCTTTACACATATACCCATGCATATGTAGTGTAGCTCCTTGCTTGCGAGTACTTTGGATGAGTACTCACGGTTGCTTTCTCCCTCTTTTCCCCTTTCTATACCTGATTGTCGCAACCAGATGCTGGAGTCCAGGAGCTAGAGATCCCGAGGATGATGCTACATGGAGTTCGGCTTCGAGGAGTAGTTAGGAGGTCCCAGGCAGGAGGCCTTGCCTTTTTGATCGTTGCTACTTTTGTGCTAGCCTTCTTAAGGCAAACTTGTTTAACTTACGTCTGTACTCAGAAATTGTTGCTTGCGCTGACTCGTCTGTGACCGAGCACTTGTATTCGAGCCCTCGAGGCCCCTGGCTTGTATTATGATGCTTGTATGACTTATTTATGTTGTAGAGTTGTGTTGTGATATCTTCCCGTGAGTCCCTGACCTTGATCGTACACATTTGCGTGCATGATTAGTGTATGGTCAAATCGGGGGCGTCACAAGTTGGTATCAGAGCCGACTGCCTGTAGGAATCCCCCTTTCCAACTCCTTGGCCGAAGTCGAGTCTAGTCATTTTAAAACTTTTACTAACATGGCTGTGTGGCTTACGGGCCCACGTCGCCATTGGGTGGTATTAGGATCTTTTATTCCTCGTCTATACTCTGGGACTCTGGTCTCTCTTCTATTCGGGTTAAGTGAATTTTACTAAATCTAACATTAGGATCTCGTTATCACTTTCACCCGGAGAGCCCCTTATTACTGATGATCGTCTGCTGCACGTGAAGACCCTGAAGATACTCTCCGCTGATAACCCGAGAACTTGTGTTCATTGCTTTTGCAATTCCCTTTTATCGATAAACTCCTATGAATAACCACGTATACTCGCCATTCATACAATGTTTCCCAGTTGATCTTGTTATTACAAGATACCCCGACATTCTCTCTGTTGTTCCGAGAATCCTTTGAGCTTACTGCCTTGCTGTTCTTTGTCACCTGAATACCCCTACGGATAATTCTCGCACTTACCGAGTATCCGGTCATCCCCAGTTGTTTCAAGTATTCCACAATAGTCTTCAAAATGCTATTCAATCTTCCGATAATCCTCAGGAGCCTATTGCTCTTGAAATTCTTGTTTGCTTGCATTATGGTTAATCCCAAAATTCTCGTAATCTTATTGGCATCTCTTGTCATTATCATTTTGAGACCGTTGATTCAATTTGTTGCAAATGCTCACAATCCTCAATCATACCCTAGAATTCATTCTTCCGGCTCAGACGTCATTTTAAACATGAGCTGGATCTCGACCTATCAAATTGCCATCGATTGTACCCCTAAGCCTATTCAACTTATCCATCCTTGATCAGAGCATTGCTTCTGACCCCCCTGAGTTGGAAATCATAATTCTTTTGCATTTGAACTTTGAGTTAGTCAGTTGTTTCTATAATCAGATCTCCTGGCATTCTTCTTCCTCTGGTTGAGTACCGATGCTCACATCAGATCCCTTGTGGACCATCGGTTCCCTTGTTGGATTTTATCCGACAGTGTCCTTCCTATTGAATAACCTTGTGAGCCTTTCCAGGGGTATATAATGCCTTTGGTAAATTGTATCATCTGATTTTGAACAATGCCCTTCTTTCGAGCTTGTAATATTTACTCCGAAGTTTGTGGTATATGTTCCTAAGATGCCTTGATGGGTTGAACCTATGCCTTTCATAATACGTGTGAACTCGAAAGTTTTCATGAGTCATACTCTTCTGGTATTTTGCCAGATAAATTTTTTCCACACTGCAACTTCATCAAACGCGAGAAGTGAATGAAAGGTTATGCATTGAAGAAGTGGGAGTCGACCTTGAACTTTGTGTTCATGCCCATGGACACGATGTATACCTTATCATGGAAGCTTCTCTTAAAATAATTGTCCCCTTGTAATAAGTTCATCTGGTATCCGTGGACGTCGTTCCGACCATGTTCTCCTTTAAATACCATTTCTCGTACAAGTTTAAGCACTTGTCTTCTGTAAGAGCAATACCCCATTCCAACCTCTACTTTGGTTTGTCGTCGAGTATTACCCCCTGGTATCTCGAGATTATCACGGAACTGCATAACTTCTTATGAGTTCTCCATCAAGTATTACATTCTCATGGATTCCAATTTTTCACGGGCTCCGAGTTATTAAACACTTAAGGACATCGATAACTGAATCGAGTCCGCATCATGATTAAACAACTCTTAATAATCTCCTTTGTTTACGAGTTCGTACCCGATCACGTCATCCCTAGCCTGCTCGGCTATGTTATTATCGTGCCGATTTTAACTGTGCTACCTGGTCTTTATTCCCGGAGCACCACCTTCGACGCTGAGCTAAGCTTACGTCGATTTTCCTCGTCATATCATTTTGCCTTGAACAGCAAGCTTGATTTCGAGTTTGTGTCGTACCCCTGGTTCCAATAACTTTTCGCTTCATCATTCCTTTGACTTGATGTCATCGTCGATCGATTACCTCTTCATAAATTCTCGCTACAAATGTGTTGTGAACATCATCAACATTCTGAACTCTTCCAAGATATCTATCGAATTCTGGATGAGAAATACCATCCTTGCCCTCGATGATTTGTTTTATCATCGACCATTTTATCGCCTTCCATTCAACACAAACTTGTTCGTGTTTTGTGTTGTACCTTGATTTCCTTGCTATCTAGCTTATGATATGTTCTACCTTGGAGTATTACCATCTTTTATGTCAAGTATGTCGTAAGAATTTCACCACCTCGTATGACATCTTGGTACAGTGATACTTCTCCTCATCACCATTCTTTTTTGGACCCCGTGTTGTTTCTAAAAGGACTACCGACAAATGGTCTGTGATGTGTAAATTCTAAACTTCTAGCAACCCTATTGCTTTGAAGTTATTGGTCTATAGTTTCATTCTACGTCTATGGCTTAATGACTCACCATTCGAACATTGATTGTGCTACCTAGCCCATATTTCGGGTGCACATTTCAACCAATGTTTAACTGTGTATGTTTTCCTCGAGCATACATCATTAAGTCATTCGAACTAGCTAATGTTATGTCCTTGTTCACATAGTGGTGGAAATCCATCTTTTGGAAATCTCAATGGATTGTCGCTGAGACAATCAGTCACCTCCTCACCTCTCCTTGATGTAATGATGAACCCTTATTCGGAACTCGCTTCCACAGTTCATCTCCCGAGAATCTTCGATGTCGTTTCGACAATTTGTGTTGCACCTTTCTTCTCAGGCATCCTGAGTCTGAGTTATCCTGACACCAATCAGATCTGAATCTCGGTCAGATATGATGGTTGGAACATATTTCCAAGAGTAATAACATTGGCCTATTTATGACCCGGTAAGGTGATGATACCCAGCACACCTGGTCGGAGGCCCTATTGTTATAGATTCCTCTTCAGCAAGGTTAGCTATTCTTCCAGGAGGAAATCGTAAGACTTATTCTATAAGTTGTTCCTGATGGATCCTTTTTGTTTCCAGAGTCTGATCTTCACCTGTTGACCATGTCAATGCTATCTCGAAGCATGTCTATGGTACTCCGATTTTCAACGGGAACATTTGAAGCCCAATGCTAAATGTTTCCTGCTCAATTATCCAAACACCATTGTATGGGTAATGTCATGAAATTTCTCTCCCCTACCTAAAGAGTTTTCTACATTATATCCTGTCATGGATATCATGCTCAGCTTGTCCTTGGGAAGGATATACCCTTGAAATATGTGTTTAAACACATTTTCCTTTCCATTCTTCTGTTTAATCTGATAATCATATATTTCTTTCCATTGTTTGGTTTAACCTTTCTGGTGATCTATATGATCTAAGCAGTAATATTCTCCTGCTTATGTAAACACCTCGGTGTACAACTCTGTCAGTAAGACCCTGTTACTATTGTTGGTGACTTTTCGGTAACTACCGATGGACGAGAACTTTGCCTAATGGTCTGCCTCATTTTAACAAGCAGGAAAATGGTTCTCTTCGTCCCTCGCCCTTGGTACCAACGTGTTGCCGACATAACTGACAGGGTATTCTCTGACATGCCTTACTATCATGACCGTGCAAGATGTCACTGCTCCTATAAAAAATACCACATGGTGGGCCCATAACCCACAGTTCCAAAAGATCGAAACCTGACTCTCCTGTACACCCCCTGTTCCCAAAGTTATTCCTCGCGCGTGGCCTCGTATGTAATTCACGGGCCATCGTCCCAAGTGATCCATTCTGGTATCGGACACAATACTTATTCCCGTTGCTCTGAACCCCTTTTCACTCTGTTTCAGGCAATGAACGATTGCCTATCCGCTCAAAACTTCTTATTGCACTGTCCTACTCTGCTCTCGATGTGTTTCATTTGTTCAACTCGAAGGATACTCATATGTTCATTCTTGGGATACCCCCCAGATGATTTTCCCTTATAACATCCTATCGTTGAAGAGCTGCCCCTTACCTATTCGTAAGTACGATGGAGTTCCCCGAAGAAAGGACGACAACATCATCATGATGCATAGGAATAAATAATTGAGGACATCAACGAAAGGGATTAACTCCTTCGAGAAGATCCGTTATAATTTCGTAACCAGAACTTTCCCCCTTACCCCACCTCTTAAATCTCGGGACGAGATTTCTTGTAGTGGAGGAGAATTGTGACGCCCGGATAATTAAGCTACAGTAATCCCTCGTTAACGATGCCACGTCACCCCGTTACTGTTGATAAACTCTCGATGGTTCAGAACCGAAACAAATTCAAAATTTAAATAAAAGCAAACAACAAAAGTTTTCAGATGTTAAAACTAAAATGTTCGGATCATGATAAATATTGCGTAGGTAGTTATGGTGAAGAACCCATATTTAAAATAAAATACCGATAGTAGATAAAACCGCGGCCAAACCTTTTTTTAAACTACTTTTAAATACTAAACAAATATTAAACTAATTCTTTTGGTCACCAACTTTGTTGAGGAGGTGACCTACGTTATTTTGCTAATTTAGGAGCTGGGATTATACTTTTGTAAAATGGTTTGCTAACTAAAATAAATAAATAAAAAGGAAAAAGAACTAAAACTAAAACAAACAAAAAAGAAAAAGAAAAACAACTGCCCCCCTGACTGGGCCTTGGCCCAGTTGGCCGTGTGGCCGAGCGGCCTGCAGGCCCACCCCCCCCCCCCCCCCCCCCCCCGCGCCCCTGGCCTACGAGGCCCCCACCAGTAAACCCTAGCCGTAACCCCCCACTTCCCCCACTCGTCTCCCCTCTCACTCCCTCATCTCCCCCTCTCGATCCCGATCTGGATCGGGATGGGGACGAACCACCGACGCCCGCCGCTAGCCCCTGCCGCCCTCGACGACCATCGCCACCCACCGCAGGTCGGCTGAAGCTCCTCCGCCGGACCGCCCCATCGCCGCCCCGCATCTGGCTCCATACATCGTCGCCGCGGACCCCGATCCCGTCGCCCCCGTCGCTCGCCCGGAGCCACGTCGTCGACCATCGACAACTCGCCGGACCGCATCCTCGTCTCCGTCGTTCGTCCGCATCCTCCTCCTCGCCGAACGGCTCGTCCTCGCCTCCTCCCCGGCTTGCTTCATCGCGCCTCGCCGCCCGATCCCCTGCAACGCACGTAAGGTTCCCCTCCCTTCTCCTCTTCCCATCCGTCGCCGCGCACACTGTCCCGTCGCCGCGCGCCCCGCTAGCTCACTCGCGCGCTGCGCCTGTGCTTCCCCGTGGTTCAGGCCCGCCTCCGACGTGGCCACCCCACATCCCGCCTCTGCTCGTCGCGACTCCGCGCACGTGTTCGCCATCGCCCGATCGCGCTCACCGTCGTCTCCACGCTCCGGCTACACCCCGCGCACGGCCGCGACACGCCTTCTCGCCTTGCTGCTCGCCGCGGCCCCGCTTACCTCTTCTGTACCTGAACGCCGAACCACGTGCGCTCGTTGTGGCCGCGTTCGGCCGCCGCAATTCCACGCGCCCCCTGGCCACCTCTGCCCAGCACCGCCGCCGACCCCTGTGCCGTCGTCGCCCGCCGGCGAGCGCGTGCCCCGGCTCGCCGTGCCTTCCTCCCCCGTTGGCCGTGCCTAAGGCAGCGGACGGGCGCCTGATTGCGCCCGTTGCGGCTGCAACCGCACGCCCGCAGCGCCCGTCGCTGTTAGCCTGCCCGCTAAGGCCAAGTGGCCCAATGACAGTCGGGGCCCACGCACAGAACGAAAAAGAAAAGGAAAAAATGAATTAAAAAATAATAAATAAAAATATAATATAATAAAAATAAAAATAATAAATTAATTAATAAATATTAATAAATATATAAATAAAAATAAATAATAAAAATAAATAAATAAATAATTAATTAATTAAGATAATTAATTAACTTAATTAATCATGTTAATATTAATTAATGAAAGTTAACTAATCCTAATAAATTAATCTAATTAACCTGTTAGTTTAATTAAACAGAATTAGTTTAATTAAACCCTAATTAACCTAACAGAGAATGACAGGTGGGTCCCACTGGACCCACATGTCAGTTTGACTTAGTCAACCCCTGCTGACTGCTGATGTCAGCATGACATCATGCTGATGTCGTAAATACAATTTCGAATTAAATTAAATGATTAATTAAATTCCAGAAATTAGTAAATCTTTAGAAAATCATATCTTTTAAACCGTAGCTCAGATGAAAATACTTTCTACATGAAAGTTGCTCAGAACGACGAGACGAATCCGGATACGCAGTCCGTTCGTCCACCACACGTCCCTAGCATAGTGAACCTGCAACATTTCACCTCCGGTTCATCTATCCGAAAACGTGAAACACCGGGGATATTTTCCCGGATGTTTCCCCCCTTCACCGGTATCGCTTACTACCGCGTTAGGGCATACCTAGCACCGCGTTTTGCCTCCTTATGTTTTGTGATGCTTATGTTTGCATTGTATTTACTGTTTCTTCCCCCTCTTCTCTCCGATAGACTACGAGACCGACACTGCTGCTGCCCAGTTCGACTACGGAGTTGACGACCCCTCCTACTTGCCAGAGCAACCAGGCAAGCCCCCCCTTGATCACCAGATATCACCTATTCTTCTCTATACTGCTTGCATTAGAGTGGTGTAGCATGTTACTGCTTTCGGTTAATCCTATTCTGCTGCATAGCCTGTCATTGTTGCTCCAATTGTTACCTTTACCTGCAATCCTACATGCTTAGTATAGGATGCTAGTGTTCCATCAGTGGCCCTACACTCTTATCCGTCTGCCATGCTATACTACTGGGCCGTGATCACTTTGGGAGGTGATCACGGGTATATACTATATACATTATATACATGACACATGTGGAGACTAAAGTCGGGTCGGCTCGAGGAGTACCCGCAAGTGATTCTGATGAGGGGGCTGAAAGGACAGGTGGCTCCACCCCGGTAGAGGTGGGCCTGGGTTCCTGACGGCCCCCGACTGTTACTTTATGGCGAAGCGACAGGGCAGGTTGAGACCGCCTAGGTGAGAGGTGGGCCTGGCCCTGGTCGGCGTTCGCGGATGCTTAATACGCTTAACGAGATCTTGGTATTTGATCTGAGTCTGGCCATTTGGTCTATACGCACTAACCATCTACGCGGGAGTAGTTATGGGTATCCCGGCGTCGTGGTATCAGTCGAAGCTCTTTTGACGTCAGCGACTGAGTGGCGCGCTCCGCATTGGACCGTAAGCTCGCGCTTGTATTAAGGGGGCTAGGTCCGCTTCCGGCCGCGTACGCAACGTGCAGGTGTGCATAGGGCGATGGGCCTAGACCCCTGCGCGCATAGGTTTAGACCGGCGTGCTGACCTCTCTGTTGAGCCTAGGTGGGGCTGCGATGCGTTGGTCTTACGAGGCCGGGCATGACCCAGAAAAGTGTGTCCGGCCAAATGGGATCGAGCGTGTTGGGTTATGTGGTGCACCCCTGCAGGGAAGTTTATCTATTCGAATAGCCGTGTCCCTCGGTAAAAGGACGACCCGGAGTTGTACCTTGACCTTATGACAACTAGAACTGGATACTTAATAAAACACACCCTTCCAAGTGCCAGATATAACCCGGTGGTCGCTCTCTAACAGGGTGACGAGGAGGGGATCGCCGGGTAGGATTATGCTATGCGATGCTACTTGGAGGACTTCAATCTACTCTCTTCTAGTTGCTGCAAGATGGAGATGGTCAGAAGCGTAGTCTTCGACAGGATTAGCTATCCCCCTCTTATTCTGGCATTCTGCAGTTCAGTCCACTGATATGGCCCTTTACACATATACCCATGCATATGTAGTGTAGCTCCTTGCTTGCGAGTACTTTGGATGAGTACTCACGGTTGCTTTCTCCCTCTTTTCCCCTTTCTATACCTGATTGTCGCAACCAGATGCTGGAGTCCAGGAGCTAGAGATCCCGAGGATGATGCTACATGGAGTTCGGCTTCGAGGAGTAGTTAGGAGGTCCCAGGCAGGAGGCCTTGCCTTTTTGATCGTTGCTACTTTTGTGCTAGCCTTCTTAAGGCAAACTTGTTTAACTTACGTCTGTACTCAGAAATTGTTGCTTGCGCTGACTCGTCTGTGACCGAGCACTTGTATTCGAGCCCTCGAGGCCCCTGGCTTGTATTATGATGCTTGTATGACTTATTTATGTTGTAGAGTTGTGTTGTGATATCTTCCCGTGAGTCCCTGACCTTGATCGTACACATTTGCGTGCATGATTAGTGTATGGTCAAATCGGGGGCGTCACAAGTTGGTATCAGAGCCGACTGCCTGTAGGAATCCCCCTTTCCAACTCCTTGGCCGAAGTCGAGTCTAGTCATTTTAAAACTTTTACTAACATGGCTGTGTGGCTTACGGGCCCACGTCGCCATTGGGTGGTATTAGGATCTTTTATTCCTCGTCTATACTCTGGGACTCTGGTCTCTCTTCTATTCGGGTTAAGTGAATTTTACTAAATCTAACATTAGGATCTCGTTATCACTTTCACCCGGAGAGCCCCTTATTACTGATGATCGTCTGCTGCACGTGAAGACCCTGAAGATACTCTCCGCTGATAACCCGAGAACTTGTGTTCATTGCTTTTGCAATTCCCTTTTATCGATAAACTCCTATGAATAACCACGTATACTCGCCATTCATACAATGTTTCCCAGTTGATCTTGTTATTACAAGATACCCCGACATTCTCTCTGTTGTTCCGAGAATCCTTTGAGCTTACTGCCTTGCTGTTCTTTGTCACCTGAATACCCCTACGGATAATTCTCGCACTTACCGAGTATCCGGTCATCCCCAGTTGTTTCAAGTATTCCACAATAGTCTTCAAAATGCTATTCAATCTTCCGATAATCCTCAGGAGCCTATTGCTCTTGAAATTCTTGTTTGCTTGCATTATGGTTAATCCCAAAATTCTCGTAATCTTATTGGCATCTCTTGTCATTATCATTTTGAGACCGTTGATTCAATTTGTTGCAAATGCTCACAATCCTCAATCATACCCTAGAATTCATTCTTCCGGCTCAGACGTCATTTTAAACATGAGCTGGATCTCGACCTATCAAATTGCCATCGATTGTACCCCTAAGCCTATTCAACTTATCCATCCTTGATCAGAGCATTGCTTCTGACCCCCCTGAGTTGGAAATCATAATTCTTTTGCATTTGAACTTTGAGTTAGTCAGTTGTTTCTATAATCAGATCTCCTGGCATTCTTCTTCCTCTGGTTGAGTACCGATGCTCACATCAGATCCCTTGTGGACCATCGGTTCCCTTGTTGGATTTTATCCGACAGTGTCCTTCCTATTGAATAACCTTGTGAGCCTTTCCAGGGGTATATAATGCCTTTGGTAAATTGTATCATCTGATTTTGAACAATGCCCTTCTTTCGAGCTTGTAATATTTACTCCGAAGTTTGTGGTATATGTTCCTAAGATGCCTTGATGGGTTGAACCTATGCCTTTCATAATACGTGTGAACTCGAAAGTTTTCATGAGTCATACTCTTCTGGTATTTTGCCAGATAAATTTTTTCCACACTTCAACTTCATCAAACGCGAGAAGTGAATGAAAGGTTATGCATTGAAGAAGTGGGAGTCGACCTTGAACTTTGTGTTCATGCCCATGGACACGATGTATACCTTATCATGGAAGCTTCTCTTAAAATAATTGTCCCCTTGTAATAAGTTCATCTGGTATCCGTGGACGTCGTTCCGACCATGTTCTCCTTTAAATACCATTTCTCGTACAAGTTTAAGCACTTGTCTTCTGTAAGAGCAATACCCCATTCCAACCTCTACTTTGGTTTGTCGTCGAGTATTACCCCCTGGTATCTCGAGATTATCACGGAACTGCATAACTTCTTATGAGTTCTCCATCAAGTATTACATTCTCATGGATTCCAATTTTTCACGGGCTCCGAGTTATTAAACACTTAAGGACATCGATAACTGAATCGAGTCCGCATCATGATTAAACAACTCTTAATAATCTCCTTTGTTTACGAGTTCGTACCCGATCACGTCATCCCTAGCCTGCTCGGCTATGTTATTATCGTGCCGATTTTAACTGTGCTACCTGGTCTTTATTCCCGGAGCACCACCTTCGACGCTGAGCTAAGCTTACGTCGATTTTCCTCGTCATATCATTTTGCCTTGAACAGCAAGCTTGATTTCGAGTTTGTGTCGTACCCCTGGTTCCAATAACTTTTCGCTTCATCATTCCTTTGACTTGATGTCATCGTCGATCGATTACCTCTTCATAAATTCTCGCTACAAATGTGTTGTGAACATCATCAACATTCTGAACTCTTCCAAGATATCTATCGAATTCTGGATGAGAAATACCATCCTTGCCCTCGATGATTTGTTTTATCATCGACCATTTTATCGCCTTCCATTCAACACAAACTTGTTCGTGTTTTGTGTTGTACCTTGATTTCCTTGCTATCTAGCTTATGATATGTTCTACCTTGGAGTATTACCATCTTTTATGTCAAGTATGTCGTAAGAATTTCACCACCTCGTATGACATCTTGGTACAGTGATACTTCTCCTCATCACCATTCTTTTTTGGACCCCGTGTTGTTTCTAAAAGGACTACCGACAAATGGTCTGTGATGTGTAAATTCTAAACTTCTAGCAACCCTATTGCTTTGAAGTTATTGGTCTATAGTTTCATTCTACGTCTATGGCTTAATGACTCACCATTCGAACATTGATTGTGCTACCTAGCCCATATTTCGGGTGCACATTTCAACCAATGTTTAACTGTGTATGTTTTCCTCGAGCATACATCATTAAGTCATTCGAACTAGCTAATGTTATGTCCTTGTTCACATAGTGGTGGAAATCCATCTTTTGGAAATCTCAATGGATTGTCGCTGAGACAATCAGTCACCTCCTCACCTCTCCTTGATGTAATGATGAACCCTTATTCGGAACTCGCTTCCACAGTTCATCTCCCGAGAATCTTCGATGTCGTTTCGACAATTTGTGTTGCACCTTTCTTCTCAGGCATCCTGAGTCTGAGTTATCCTGACACCAATCAGATTCCTCTTCAGCAAGGTTAGCTATTCTTCCAGGAGGAAATCGTAAGACTTATTCTATAAGTTGTTCCTGATGGATCCTTTTTGTTTCCAGAGTCTGATCTTCACCTGTTGACCATGTCAATGCTATCTCGAAGCATGTCTATGGTACTCCGATTTTCAACGGGAACATTTGAAGCCCAATGCTAAATGTTTCCTGCTCAATTATCCAAACACCATTGTATGGGTAATGTCATGAAATTTCTCTCCCCTACCTAAAGAGTTTTCTACATTATATCCTGTCATGGATATCATGCTCAGCTTGTCCTTGGGAAGGATATACCCTTGAAATATGTGTTTAAACACATTTTCCTTTCCATTCTTCTGTTTAATCTGATAATCATATATTTCTTTCCATTGTTTGGTTTAACCTTTCTGGTGATCTATATGATCTAAGCAGTAATATTCTCCTGCTTATGTAAACACCTCGGTGTACAACTCTGTCAGTAAGACCCTGTTACTATTGTTGGTGACTTTTCGGTAACCACCGATGGACGAGAACTTTGCCTAATGGTCTGCCTCGTTTTAACAAGCAGGAAAATGGTTCTCTTCGTCCCTCGCCCTTGGTACCAACGTGTTGCCGACATAACTGACAGGGTATTCTCTGACATGCCTTACTATCATGACCGTGCAAGATGTCACTGCTCCTATAAAAAATACCACATGGTGGGCCCATAACCCACAGTTCCAAAAGATCGAAACCTGACTCTCCTGTACACCCCCTGTTCCCAAAGTTATTCCTCGCGCGTGGCCTCGTATGTAATTCACGGGCCATCGTCCCAAGTGATCCATTCTGGTATCGGACACAATACTTATTCCCGTTGCTCTGAACCCCTTTTCACTCTGTTTCAGGCAATGAACGATTGCCTATCCGCTCAAAACTTCTTAT
The DNA here is from genome assembly GCF_002575655.3 of Aegilops tauschii subsp. strangulata. NCBI lineage: Eukaryota > Viridiplantae > Streptophyta > Magnoliopsida > Poales > Poaceae > Aegilops > Aegilops tauschii. Next base: position 141,742,422 of record NC_053038.3, read on the forward strand.
TGCACTGTCCTACTCTGCTCTCGATGTGTTTCATTTGTTCAACTCGAAGGATACTCATATGTTCATTCTTGGGATACCCCCCAGATGATTTTCCCTTATAACATCCTATCGTTGAAGAGCTGCCCCTTACCTATTCGTAAGTACGATGGAGTTCCCCGAAGAAAGGACGACAACATCATCATGATGCATAGGAATAAATAATTGAGGACATCAACGAAAGGGATTAACTCCTTCGAGAAGATCCGTTATAATTTCGTAACCAGAACTTTCCCCCTTACCCCACCTCTTAAATCTCGGGACGAGATTTCTTGTAGTGGAGGAGAATTGTGACGCCCGGATAATTAAGCTACAGTAATCCCTCGTTAACGATGCCACGTCACCCCGTTACTGTTGATAAACTCTCGATGGTTCAGAACCGAAACAAATTCAAAATTTAAATAAAAGCAAACAACAAAAGTTTTCAGATGTTAAAACTAAAATGTTCGGATCATGATAAATATTGCGTAGGTAGTTATGGTGAAGAACCCATATTTAAAATAAAATACCGATAGTAGATAAAACCGCGGCCAAACCTTTTTTTAAACTACTTTTAAATACTAAACAAATATTAAACTAATTCTTTTGGTCACCAACTTTGTTGAGGAGGTGACCTACGTTATTTTGCTAATTTAGGAGCTGGGATTATACTTTTGTAAAATGGTTTGCTAACTAAAATAAATAAATAAAAAGGAAAAAGAACTAAAACTAAAACAAACAAAAAAGAAAAAGAAAAACAACTGCCCCCCTGACTGGGCCTTGGCCCAGTTGGCCGTGTGGCCGAGCGGCCTGCCGGCCCACCCCCCCCCCCCCCCCCCCCGCGCCCCTGGCCTACGAGGCCCCCACCAGTAAACCCTAGCCATAACCCCCCACTTCCCCCACTCGTCTCCCCTCTCACTCCCTCATCTCCCCCTCTCGATCCCGATCTGGATCGGGATGGGGACGAACCACCGACGCCCGCCGCTAGCCCCTGCCGCCCTCGACGACCATCGCCACCCACCGCAGGTCGGCTGAAGCTCCTCCGCCGGACCGCCCCATCGCCGCCCCGCATCTGGCTCCATACATCGTCGCCGCGGACCCCGATCCCGTCGCCCCCGTCGCTCGCCCGGAGCCACGTCGTCGACCATCGACAACTCGCCGGACCGCATCCTCGTCTCCGTCGTTCGTCCGCATCCTCCTCCTCGCCGAACGGCTCGGCCTCGCCTCCTCCCCGGCTTGCTTCATCGCGCCTCGCCGCCCGATCCCCTGCAACGCACGTAAGGTTCCCCTCCCTTCTCCTCTTCCCATCCGTCGCCGCGCACACTGTCCCGTCGCCGCGCGCCCCGCTAGCTCACTCGCGCGCTGCGCCTGTGCTTCCCCGTGGTTCAGGCCCGCCTCCGACGTGGCCACCCCACATCCCGCCTCTGCTCGTCGCGACTCCACGCACGTGTTCGCCATCGCCCGATCGCGCTCACCGTCGTCTCCACGCTCCGGCTACACCCCGCGCACGGCCGCGACACGCCTTCTCGCCTTGCTGCTCGCCGCGGCCCCGCTTACCTCTTCTGTACCTGAACGCCGAACCACGTGCGCTCGTTGTGGCCGCGTTCGGCCGCCGCAATTCCACGCGCCCCCTGGCCACCTCTGCCCAGCACCGCCGCCGACCCCTGCGCCGTCGTCGCCCGCCGGCGAGCGCGTGCCCCGGCTCGCCGTGCCTTCCTCCCCCGTTGGCCGTGCCTAAGGCAGCGGACGGGCGCCTGATTGCGCCCGTTGCGGCTGCAACCGCACGCCCGCAGCGCCCGTCGCTGTTAGCCTGCCCGCTAAGGCCAAGTGGCCCAATGACAGTCGGGGCCCACGCACAGAACGAAAAAGAAAAGGAAAAAATGAATTAAAAAATAATAAATAAAAATATAATATAATAAAAATAAAAATAATAAATTAATTAATAAATATTAATAAATATATAAATAAAAATAAATAATAAAAATAAATAAATAAATAATTAATTAATTAAGATAATTAATTAACTTAATTAATCATGTTAATATTAATTAATGAAAGTTAACTAATCCTAATAAATTAATCTAATTAACCTGTTAGTTTAATTAAACAGAATTAGTTTAATTAAACCCTAATTAACCTAACAGAGAATGACAGGTGGGTCCCACTGGACCCACATGTCAGTTTGACTTAGTCAACCCCTGCTGACTGCTGATGTCAGCATGACATCATGCTGATGTCGTAAATACAATTTCGAATTAAATTAAATGATTAATTAAATTCCAGAAATTAGTAAATCTTTAGAAAATCATATCTTTTAAACCGTAGCTCAGATGAAAATACTTTCTACATGAAAGTTGCTCAGAACGACGAGACGAATCCGGATACGCAGTCCGTTCGTCCACCACACGTCCCTAGCATAGTGAACCTGCAACATTTCACCTCCGGTTCATCTATCCGAAAACGTGAAACACCGGGGATATTTTCCCGGATGTTTCCCCCCTTCACCGGTATCGCTTACTACCGCGTTAGGGCATACCTAGCACCGCGTTTTGCCTCCTTATGTTTTGTGATGCTTATGTTTGCATTGTATTTACTGTTTCTTCCCCCTCTTCTCTCCGATAGACTACGAGACCGACACTGCTGCTGCCCAGTTCGACTACGGAGTTGACGACCCCTCCTACTTGCCAGAGCAACCAGGCAAGCCCCCCCTTGATCACCAGATATCACCTATTCTTCTCTATACTGCTTGCATTAGAGTGGTGTAGCATGTTACTGCTTTCGGTTAATCCTATTCTGCTGCATAGCCTGTCATTGTTGCTCCAATTGTTACCTTTACCTGCAATCCTACATGCTTAGTATAGGATGCTAGTGTTCCATCAGTGGCCCTACACTCTTATCCGTCTGCCATGCTATACTACTGGGCCGTGATCACTTTGGGAGGTGATCACGGGTATATACTATATACATTATATACATGACACATGTGGAGACTAAAGTCGGGTCGGCTCGAGGAGTACCCGCAAGTGATTCTGATGAGGGGACTGAAAGGACAGGTGGCTCCACCCCGGTAGAGGTGGGCCTGGGTTCCTGATGGCCCCCGACTGTTACTTTATGGCGAAGCAACAGGGCAGGTTGAGACCGCCTAGGTGAGAGGTGGGCCTGGCCCTGGTCGGCGTTCGCGGATGCTTAATACGCTTAACGAGATCTTGGTATTTGATCTGAGTCTGGCCATTTGGTCTATACGCACTAACCATCTACGCGGGAGTAGTTATGGGTATCCCGGCGTCGTGGTATCAGCCGAAGCTCTTTTGACGTCAGCGACTGAGTGGCGTGCGCCGCATTGGACCGTAAGCTCGCACTTGTATTAAGGGGGCTAGGTCTGCTTCCGGCCGCGTACGCAACGTGCAGGTGTGCATAGGGCGATGGGCCCAGACCCCTGCGCGCATAGGTTTAGACCGGCATGCTGACCTCTCTATTGAGCCTAGGTGGGGCTACGACGCGTTGATCTTACGAGGCCGGGTGAAAGATCGTGGATGTCGCCTAGAGGGGGGTGAATAGGCGCTTTAAAATAATTACGGTTTAGGCTTGAACAAATGCGGAATAAACCTAGCGGTTAATTTGACAAGCACAAAACCTACAACAACTAGGCTCACCTATGTGCACCAACAACTTATGCTAAGCAAGATAAACAACTAAGTGATAGCAAGATATATGACAAGAAACAATATGGCTATCACAAAGTAAAGTGCGTAAGTAAAGGGTTCGGTTAAGAGATAACCGAGGCACGTGGAGACGACGATGTATCCCGAAGTTCACACCCTTGCGGATGCTAATCTCCGTTTGGAGCGGTGTGGAGGCACAATGCTCCCCAAGAAGCCACTAGGGCCACCGTAATCTCCTCACGCCCTCGCACAATGCAAGATGCCGTGATTCCACTAAGGGACCCTTGAGGGCGGTCACCGAACCCGTACAAATGGCAACCCTTGGGGGCGGTCACCGAACCCGTACACTTTGGCAACCCTTGGGGGCGGTCACCGGTACCCGTCAAATTGCTCGGGGCGATCTCCACAACCTAATTGGAGACCCCGACGCTTGCCCGGAGCTTTACACCACAATGATTGAGCTCCGAACACCACCAACCGTCTAGGGTGCCCAAGCACCCAAGAGGAACAAGCTCAAGGGCACCAAGCACCCAAGAGTAATAAGCTTCTCAACTTGTAACTTCCACGTATCACCGTGGAGAACTCAAACCGATGCACCAAATGCAATGGCAAGGGAACACGGAGTGCCCAAGTCCTTCTCTCTCAAATCCCACCAAAGCAACTAATGCTAGGGAAGAAAATGAGAGGAAGAACAAGAAGGAGAACACCAAGAACTCCAAGATCTAGATCCAAGGGGTTCCCCTCACATAGAGGAGAAAGTGATTGGTGGAAATGTGGATCTAGATCTCCTCTCTCTTTTCCCTCAAAAACTAGCAAGGATCCATGGAGGGATTGAGAGTAAGCAAGCTCGAAGAAGGTCAACAATGGGGGAAGAACACGAGCTCAAGAGATAAGGTTCATTGGGGAAGAAGACCCCCTTTTATAGAAGGGGAAAAATCCAACCGTTATGTGCTCAGCCCGCACACGAGCGGTACTACCGCTCCACGAGCGGTACTACCGCTCTGGCGGAAGAAGCAGGGAAAAAGGAGCAACCAAACATGAACCTTGGGGCGGTAGTACCGCTTATAAGCGGTACTACCGCGCACCCCAGCGGTACTACCGCTGGAGGAGCAGAACACGGGACCAAAAAAACAGTAGCGGTACTACCGCCCGACCGGAGCGGTACTACCGCTTATAGGTGGAACTGCCGCGCCTTACTGCCGTGCAACTACTGCAAAACTCGACACGAAAAATGCAAGACCCAAAATCGAGGCGGTACCAGTGCGGAACCGTAGCCGTACTACCGCTTATGGCCATAGGCGGTACTACCGCTTTGGACAGCGGTACTACCGCTTGGGGTGACAAGCGGTACTGCCGCTCTGGCCGCGGTACTACCGCTAGGAAACCAAGACTGCCATAACTTCTGCATATGAGCTCCGAATTGAGCAAACTCAAGCTTGTTGGATAGAGAAAGACGAGTAGCATCAAAACAGCGACTGGTTATAGTAAGAAGAGGCAGGGGAGGTATGCCAAAAAATAGAGGAGTGAAACCTCCAACCGAGAAGAACCGGCATAACCTCCAACATCGAAAACATCATAGAAGATGCGAGTGAACCCCGTTTTCGATGAACTCGAGCTTGTCATCAAGATGACCATAAGCTCCAAAACTCACAAAGAGAAGAACCAAACCAGAACCAACAAAGATGATGCAAGGATGCAATGGTTTGAGCTCTCTATGAACGATACGATCAAGCTACTCATCGAGAGCCCCCCTTGATAGTATGGCAATCGATCCTATAACCCGGTCTCCCAACTACCATCATGAGACCGGTAAAATAGAAAACCTATCAAGAGCAAACCTTTGCCTTGCACATGGTCCACTTGAGCTAGATGATGACGATCTTGACTCCCTCAAGTTGGACCACCTTTCTTGGTTGTGTTGGCTCGATGAAGACTAGTTGGTTGCTCCCCCGTACTCCACTATGGGTGAGCCACTCTTCCGCACATCTTCACCAGTCCATTGTCACCACAATGGACGGCAAGCTTCAAGCATTTGATCTCGTCATGATGCTTCACTTGAACTTGCGCACCGCAACATCTTCACAAGTCCATTGTCGCCACAATGGACGGCAAGCTTCAAGCATTTGATCTCTTCATGATGCTTCACTTGAACTTGCACACCGCAACCTAACCCCACAAAGAAATCTCACGAAGATCATGGGTTAGTACACAAAGCGTAATCGACAATGCTTACCACACCATGGGATCGCTTGATCCCTCTCGGTACATCTTGTGCGCTTTGTGTGTTGATCAACTTGATTCACTCTTGACTTAGTCTTGATCAACCTTGACTCTTTCCAACTCTCTTCATTTGGATGATGTCTTGAAGGTAAACATGAATGATCACACAATCTTGTTCTTCAAGACATGCTTGCAATAAGTTCTACTCTCACATGACCAATCTTTGGATAATTCCTTAATAACACCTTGGTCACCACATAAACTCCTTGAAACCAACACATGGACTTCAAGAAATGCCTATGGACAAATCCTTCAAATATAACTCAAGGCAACCATTAGTCCATAGAGATTGACATCAATTACCAAAACCAAACATGGGGGCACCGCATGTTCTTTCAATCTCCCCCATTTTGGTAATTGATGACAATCACTTTCAAGAGAGTTTATATAAGGAATTATGCATCACCATGTAATGCAACAACCAATAATGCATACGTACATGTAATGCAACAACCAATAATGCATACATATGAGATGCAAATGCTTAGGAACAAAACCAAAGCAAGGAGAAAACGCTGAAGACTTCTCCACAAAACTCTCTGAAACTTCTCCCCCATTGGCATCGATTGCCAAAATGGGTGAAAAGCTTAGAAGGCCAATATAAAAGGTGTTCCTACATAAATTGTGTATTTCTCAACAAGAGAGTGGAATGCAATACACATGTCCAACGGTAAATACATGGAGGAAAACAAACTATATTGAGGCCCAAAGATTGCACAAGATAGATATGCCACAAAGACATAACAAAGAGAGAAACACGCAATCAACCAATCAAAAGATACCAATTGAAGCAAGCAATCAACGGATATCAATTGAGCCAACTAGACCAATGACCCTACATGCCACATGAATAAAAGATATTATGATATGAGCAAAAGAGTGTTCTAAAGAAACTAGAGAAGCTCCCCATGATTTGTGCACACAAGAATATTCGTATTTGGATACAAAGTGCACAAAATAGGATCATAGCTCCCCCAAGATCAATAGAACCTCACGACAAGTGCAAGATAGCAACATAGTGTTCTAAAGACACTCGTGAAGCTCTCCATGATTTGTGCACTCCTTACAATATTTGCATTAGGATACCAAGTGCACAAAATTGGATCATCACTCCCCGAAAATCAATAGAAACTCACAACAAGTGCAAGTGAGCATGTGGGAAACAAAGCCTAGCACTTACAACAAACAAATGGTTGAGCAACATATAAAAGAGGCAACTTAAGAGTAGGCTCAACCAAAATGATGTGTGTGAGTCATGGCAAAGCACTTGAGAAGACTAATGTACGAATGAGCATTAAGTATCAACATAGTCTTGGATAGTGGAGATACAAGGTGCATGACATGTCCTCCCCACACACACCAAACTAGCAAAAGGGTTCACAAGCATACTAAAAATGCAAAATGAATAACCAACACTTGTGATAACCCATGGTGAAGATAGAAGATGAATGCCTCATCAAGAAGAGGGATACCAATTAAGATGGCAAAAGCCTCGTAGAGATAAGCATGAGGAAAATAATCTTCACCACACAGGAGTGCATCAAGATGCAACGAGATAAGACATGCACTCAAGGCAAAAGCTTTCACGGAGCCACCAAAGAAATAACAAGAAAGACAAGGTGGACGTGAAAGAAAGGATATCATCTAGAGATGTAATTTCCCTCAAGTGTATAAGGTTCTAGGTAGACAAGATCATGATGATATATATCTACAAAGAAGGATGTACACCCGAAATAGTTACAACACGAAGGAACAAGATATCCAAAAGAAGTCATAGATATACCAATAAGATATTTGCTTGGAAGCATAGCACATGGCTAGATATGGTCTTATTGTACATAAATGAATTCCTACCACACAATCATCAAAGACATCACAACTAGCAACAAGAGATCATTGTCGGGATGCTTTGAGAAAGGAAACAAGTATCACAAGAGAGAATGAATAACATGCCATGATGCAACCTACACAAGGTTGATACAAGAAATGTGTGCATGAAGTATATGAAGATACTTGTTACCGAGTTGACATTGGAAGGATGTAGTAGATACCAATTGAAGGTACAAAGTAGTTCATTGATCATCCTAGCTTGACTCCAAAGATCACATGGTGACAACACCTTCCTTGTGAGTGAGCCGAGCATCCAATGCATCTCCAATTGTTCCTAGAACAACAACACAAACAAAATGGTACCCAAACTCATTGGGACCAAAGAGTTAGAAACACCAACAATACATAGGACAAACTCCACATAAATATGTGCATATAGAAATGGAAATGAAATTCATGCACATCTCATCCAATTTGAGACTTGGTGGAGTTTCCCCTATATATTGGGTCAAGAGAGAAAGCATGCCAAGGAAACTACATGAAGTTAATATGCATGCTCAAGACTTTCAAGAACCGATACCAAAATACAAGGAAATACCAAGTGAAAAGAATACCAAATGGAGAAATCATCACTTGGAAGATATCATTAAAAGATACATCAAGGAATGAGATATCCATTGGATCATCACTTGGAAGATATCATATTTATCTATTTTAAAAGAAAATTTAAGCTGACTTGTGTTCTGTCAAGTACTAATAACGTCATTTCTTCCACTGAATCAATCTGCACTGCACTTCATTCGGTTTAAACATATTTCCATCTTGCATACTAAGTGGAATTAATCCCTCGCGTCCCTCGCATCGCTCTTGCGGGCGGCGTCGGGGGAACCTAACGTCCATCCCGCGACCGCCTCCTACACCATCTCCTCCCCTCGCTGCCGCCGGGCGAAGCCCGATGCGCGGCGGTGGCGGCGGGGCCTCTCTCTCCTCCCAGCGCATGGCTGCAGCGCGAGATGCGGCGGCGCGGCGGAGTCGTGGCGTTCATGCGGGGCAGGCGCGTCGGACGGCGCGGGCGGACTGCCAGGCTGTGGCGGCTGCACGTGGGGTTTGCTCCAGGGCGGCGACGCGGGCATGGATCCAGCGCGGATCTGGTCCTACGGGCGCGGGCTCGGCCTCCCCGGGTCAGTCGGCAGGTCTCGATGGGGGATTCTCCTTGTTGGGATCTAGCAGCGATGGCCTGGATCGTCCTGATCCCGGCAGGGATGGCGGCAGTCCGTGCATGAGATGGAGGTTCTTCGAACAGATCTGGGTGAAAACCTGTCATCGTCTATTGCCATGGCCGACGGTGGCGGTGCTATTTGCGTCGTTCCCTTCCTGAAGGCATCGCTGTGGAGAAGTTCAATGCCACTCTCTGCTACCTCCAGGGGAAGCCCTAGACCAGTAGGTCGGATGACGGCGGCTCTCCAGTGTCGTTTCCCCCTTGGGGGCGTCATTTTTGGAGGTTCACACGGGCTCGAGGGACTGGAGGACGGCTTCTTTGGTGGAGCGGTGCTTCATCTTACACATTGTTGGCGACGGATCTTGGCGGCGTGGCGCTGTGGAGACTCGGCGTCCGATGCGCGGAGATGGACTCGCGCAGGAGGAGGATGCTTTCTGGCGTCATGGTGGCATCAATGGCAGAGAAGCCTGGCAAGGCCGGTGCGTTAGTTTTCTATGAAGATGGATTGGTGGAAGATGGCCGCGACAACACATGAGAGTGCGTCGGACCGGTTTGTGCCCCAAACCCAGTATGTGGCTTGGTTGGGGCCTCTGGCTTTAGATGTTAGGCATTTGTGTGATGTCTATTTGGTATTAGGCTCGGGCACCCCTCCATCATATGGATAGAGTTAGCGACAGATGTTGCTAAGATAGTGGCTTCAGACTACCTGATTTATTACTTTGTATGGTCTCTGTGAATAATCAATAAAATGGCTGCATGCATCGCCCAGATGCAGAGGCCGGGGGTAATCCTCCTTTTAAAAAAAAACAACGTGACTTAACAAGTGAAGTATTGGCATTTGTTATTACTAAACATTCACTCATCTCCTGTAACCAAGCTGAGAGGTTCATAATGTAAAAAGTCACTAAGACAGAGCTAGACTCCTTGTAGAATTTTTTCCTTGGCAATTCATGTATTTGCCCGATTTGCCTGGCAAGAATAGTAGGATTATTCCAGGTTTGTTTTATTTCACTTGTCATCCCATGCTTTATCCCACTGTTAAGTGTACCGACTAATGATGTCCCTAGAGATTCTCTTGCTTAGGGGTTTCCTACATGAGTTGCTACTGTTGTTTGTTTTAGATATTTAGTTTAAGATCTAAATTTCACCAATATATGTGTTTTGTTTACGTTCTCTGACGTGTTTAGATGAACCTAATCACTTATGTTTATATGGATGCTATCTTCTTTTACTTATGATGTTTTTGAAAGCATTTCTGCGTAAGCAAAATGTGTCATGGGCCAGTATGCTGGAATAAACTCATATAGCCAGTTCATTTTTACCCTCTCTTTGCACGTATGATTGGGACTAGCGAATTCAAATATACAAATATGTTTTTAGAGCAAGGATGAGAAGCACTCTACACACAACCACAAGGATGATTATTCAGGTGTTTCTAGGATGGTGGAACTTGAGGTCAAACTGCATTTCTGGCATATACTTGCTGAAACATACATAAGTATGTGTTATTTCTTATAGGTTTGCACCAGAATCAAGCATTAGTACAATTGGAATTGGAATGATGAAAACACTTGTCTGAGCACAAGTGATCCTCATAATAGCAAGTTTCTAATAAATTCTGGAACTCTTCGGGAGGTTTAAGTCAGCAAAGATAGCATGTTCGCATGTGTCAAATCACTTTTTTGTACATAACTTGTCGTGGTTTTAGTTCAAAATTACTTGTCGTGGTTTTAGTTCAAATTTGAACTAAAACCACGATGAGTAATTTGGAATGGATGGAGTACCTTCAAGGATGAGTCTAGACCCACCGAGGTGCATAAGCTAGATATGTGCGCACATGAATGCTGAGGAGGCGTGCCAATGGCACGCCCCAGCCACTAGTTTTACTTTCCAGCTGGCGTGAACCATGGCCTTCCAATTCTTTTTGTTGCATGCATTCCAATCTTAGACGGCATGCATATAGAAGAACAATGCATGGGTCCTCTTATTCGTTATTCCGTCTACGTTCATACTTTATTTTTCAAAAAGGAAAAAACACGATGAATAATTGTTAAAGGCTTTCAAATCTTTACACAATTTTATATAAAAAATTCCAAACACCACTTTTCCATCCGATGATTGTGCGCAGCTGAAGGAGCCATCGTTGGAGGACATGAATGCGGCTTGGTCAACTATATACTCCATCATCACGTAGAAACATGCGATGATTTTTGTTCTTCGTGTGCAACGCACAGACACATGTACTATCTGTTGCCTTTCAACTTACAAATCTTCAATTGGATGAGTTGTTTTTCTTTTTGTGATGATCAAGGATTTCACACAATGAGGCTTTGGTACGAAGTTCTTATCATGTGATTTCATGATTCGCATTATGCTTACATGAAGATTTATGTTTCGGCCTTAGATGGGCATGCAAGTTGAATTGTACTTCCTCCGTCCTATAATATAAGAACGTTTTTCAAGCTATGTTAACTTGAAAAACGCTCTTATATTATGGAAAGGAGGGAGTAACATGTACTTAAAAAGATGATGTACTTGTGCTTCTCCTATGATTATTGGGCTAGGGGTGTGTGTATACGTGGCGCTGCTCGACCATGATGGGGTGTGTACGTGGCACCGCTCGATCGTGTTTACTGGCCGCCGGAGGCTTTTTACTCATGAGAAAGATAGGGAAGTTTTTTTATTGACAGTGTGGAACGGGAAGATGTGTGCATGCAGTTCTGTTTATTTGTTTTAGACAAACATCCCCTGTTGTGTATGTGAAATGTTTACGTTTCAGACTTCGGATCAAGTTCAAGTAGTGCAAAAATAAAAAGAACATAATCTTGTAAACCAAACAAAAAACATTCTACAAAAAAATGAATGTAGTAAAAATCTACTTGCGCTTGAATATAATAAAATCTATAGAAATAATCCCACTTCGATCCACCACTACTCTTTCACCCGATGATAGTGGGAAGCTAAATGAGACTTTGTCAGAGGACATAAATGCGGCTTTGTCAATTTTTATAAATTGGGACACTAACAATCATACCATCATCAACGGCGGTATCAAACATAAAACGTTGGAACACTAATGAGTCAGAAGAAATGTGTGATGAGTTTTTCTACCACTCCAACGCATGGGCACATTAAATTAATGCATGTAAAGGTTTAAGTCAATTTTTTTAAAAACATAGTACAGATATCGATGCTCATAAACACGTACATACACTCAGCCCTATGAACGTACGCATGCATATCATACCCCTATAAGCACCGAGCGACAACACCAGCAAGTTTTGAAATTGATGAAGTCATCACAAGTACCTCACTATCGACGAGACCGTCGCTTCCAATTGAAAATTATTTCGCCTTAATGAGACCCCAAAGTGTCATACCTGGGGTGGTTGGATTGGGGTACCACTGCCCTCCTAACCATTCAATCAAATGTTGGTTGTCATGGTTAAAACGAAACAGACAAATCCAAGTAACTGCCCCTTTTTATTCGGTGCTCACGCATTCATGCCGCGTAATAATTGACATTAAAGCATGATTTATATTTCTTCTATACCTCGGCATGCGCATCCCTACCCCATCATAATGTGCTGATGGGTGTTTTGGTGGACACCTCAGTTTTATCTCCCGTTGCAAACGCACGGGCATATGTGCTAGTTTCATACATATAGTAAAGATAGCCTACAACAACTAAAAAATAATTGAAATCCACTTCACCTCAAATGTAACTTGATGATGTAAAATAAAGACCAATGATCCACATATAATATAAACTAAGATCTACTTGATGCACTTAACATATTCCTGTAGAAGGTCAGAAATCTATATATATATATATATTGCTTGTGTGGGATCGTTATGAGTTGATATATATATATTTATTGATAAAATCTTTGTATTGATATATATATATATATATATAATCAATACAAAGATTTAGTTGAGTTAACGTATACATATAGATTTCTCATGCACATATGCAATCTACATTTTTATCAATAAATCGCTCAACATCTTCTTCTTTCTCCACAACACCGGTCCATGTTCGCTGATGACCCACAAGTATAGGGGATCAATCATAGTCATTTCGATAAGTAAGAGTGTCGAACCCAATGAGGCGCAGAAGGAAATGACAAGTAGTTTTCAGCAAGCACTGAAATTGTCGGTAACAGGTAGTTTGATAACAAGACAGTTTGTAACAAGTAACAAGTAACAATAGTAACAATAAGTGTAGCAAGGTAGCCCAATCCTTTTTATAGCAAAGGATAGGCCGAGACGGTCTCAGATAATAAGAAAAACATTCTTGAGGACACACGAGAATTTCATCTAGTCACTTTCATCATGTTGGTTTGATTTGCGTTCGTTACATTGATAATTTGATATGTGGGTGGACCGGTGCTTGGATGCTGTTCTTAGTTGAACAAGCCCCCCACTTATGATTAACCCCTCTCACAAGCATCCGCAACTACGAAAGAAGAATCAAGATAACAATCTAACCATAACATTAAACATATGGATCCAAATCAGCCTCTTACGGAATAGCGCATAAACTAGGGTTTAAGTTTTATCACTCTAGCAACCCATCATCTAATAACTACTCCACAATGCATTCCCTTAGGCCCAAAGATGGTGAAGTGTCATTTATTCGACGTTCACATAACACCACTAAGGGAATCACAACATACATATCAACAAAATATCGAACGCATACAAAATTCACATGATTACTAGCAACATGACTTCTCCCGTGGCCTCAAGAACAAGGGCAACATAATATTTATCACTACTGCAAGATGCTCCTAACGCGACACTACAATCAGTGACCCTTTGATGAAACTGTGTGCGATGCATTAATCGCAAACGGTGGTGTAATAAAACCGTCAAAAATGAGAAGAACTGTTTGCAATTGCGTAGTCATCAAACACGATTGAGATCAGAGATGCGTGTGCAATGTGTGGCATACGGTTAATCCATAAGAAATATTTGTGATGATCCAGAACAACAGAAACTGTCAGCCAGATGAGGGCGTGTGCGATATACGACATGCAGTTTACTAGGATGAGCTGTGTGTGATTAGGCAACACAATAGAATCGGTCAGCCAAATCAAGGTGTGTGCCATGGAGGGCATACAGTTCACTAGGATGAACTATTGCGATGAGCCAAGACAACAGAAACAGTTCAACTGAACAAGATGCGTGTGATGCGCGGCAAACAGGTCCGTAATCAGAAATGTGTGCGAAGACCAATAATAACACAGACGATTGCTGCTAATAAGCCATGTGATTTGCTCTGTCTACAGAAGAACAACATATATATAACTAAAATAAATATCCAATTACATAAGTGACTATACAGATCATTTGTACACACCTCAATAAACAATTGCATGCATTCTAAACTAGGAGAAACGATCGTCTAGTCATCTACTTCTTTTGACGCTCCCGCCACTACTCCGTGGCTCGGTCCCTGGTCTGGGGTAGGACGAAGACACTTCTCATGTCAATGATCCTCCTGTACATCTTGTAGCTTGTGTACGCGTCCTTAGCCGCGTACTTGACGTGTTCTTCATCTAGTCTCTGATGCTAGGCACTGTGCCAGGCATTCCTTTCCTTCTTGCTCTCATCCTTCATCTTCATGTAGTAGGGGACGATGATGGCCGAGGCGAGGTTAACTAGGGAGTTCTGTTTGTTGTTGTCGCTGCCCTAGACCTTGTAGTGGTCACGAATGTTGACAAGATTCTGGCAGGTCAAGCCCGAAACCTTGAGCGCTTTCAGATCGTTGGTGCTGTCCACCGTAATGAAAGTATAGTCGGAGTTGTTGATAAACCTGGAGAAACGCTTGCAAGGCCTTGTGGCCTGGTGGTAGTGGTAGATGAGGACGTCATGTCGCATGCACAACTGGGTGACGACAACCTTCTCATCTTGCCTGGCACGACAGCTGGTGAACTCGAGGTCGAAGCCGACCACTTGGTACTTGTCCTCAGCAAGCAACTGCTCCATAGTTTGGATGGAGCTCTCCACCGAGACCGACTCGTTCATGTACACCACCAATAGTTCCTTCCCCCTCACGTGGGTGTCCACTACATGATGTGTGGTGAACTACCCCCCGTTGTCATCGTCGGCCGCTGGGAGCGCCATTGGAGCCACGGGGAGCGCCATTGGAACCACTGGATGTCCTCTTTGTATGTGTCGTCGTGGATTGTAAGTGCATATAGTGCCCCTTAGTGATTTTGGTGTACTGAAGACTTATAGGTTAAGGGACTAATGTGTTTGTAAGTGTACACAGGTTCTATAAGTCTCTGAGGAGTTTGATATTTACAAAGAAAGTCGACCCCTAAAAAATGAATGTCTTCAGTTGAAGACTTTGGTTTTCTTGTAGACTTTGAAAATGAAGAAATTAGTGTGACCATGAAGATATTGATATCGATGCGAGGATTATGAAGAGTGAAGACTTTTGTTTTTGCAGTTCCATTTTCTCTTTCTTGAGTCATAGGAAACACCATACTGTTAAAGGGGGTCGAGGTAAAACTAAGGAAAAGTTTCCGAGTGATGCTCATCTCAAAGCCTACACATACCCAATCATTTGAGTGAAGCCTTTGGAAATCTCATATAGTTCAGTCAAGTTCTTCAGTGACAGAGACGAAGATCTTCTGTTCTCTGAGGAATTTATTCTAATTGAGGAGTTAGCAATTCACCAGTGCGGATTACCTACAGTGAGGAACATGACACCCTCGAGGAATTTCAGAGCTCAAATTTCCGACTGTTGCTATGCTATGCGCCAGCTGTCCCAAATATCTTATCCACCTAATGGTCATATCATTGAAGGGCATTTATGGCTTATCATGTCAGGCTGCTCCCCGGCTATAAATAGTTGCCCCCTTCAACCACTAGCTGGTTGGCTGCTCCAAGAGAAAATGACACTTGTCATTTAGAGCATCCCATCCTCCGAGGACTTTGAGAGAAAATCATCAGTGAGGAAAAACCTAAAACCCAGACACCTACAACCCAAAGTGATTGAGAATCACTTCAAAGATTGTTCCTGTGTGGAACCGACGCTTGTTACCTTTGAAGACCGTGCATCTTCCAGACGGTTAGGCGTCAAGGTCTAGAGCATCCAAGAGGAATTGTGGATCGCCGAGTGACCAAGTCTCCGAAGGTTTGGAAGTCACCTGAAGACTTACCATGAGTAATTGGGCGAGGTCTGTGTGACCTTATCTCAAGGACATTATAGTAAGGACTGTGTGTCCTTTGGTTTAAATACCAAGCTACTCCAACGAGATGTACAACTGTCACAGCAGTTGGAACTGCTCTACCAAATCATTGTCTTCACCGGGCTACTAGTTCTATTTCCTCAACCCTTTCATTTCCTCGCACATGTGTTGATGAAATTGATCATTACTTTTTGAAGACTTTGACTGAAGACTTTCTCAATTTCCTCAATCCTATTTCTTCAGTCATCTTGTCTTCTGCCTACTTATCTTGTTTACACGCTACCTGTGCTCTGTGTACGTTTCATTTCCATGATGACAATGCTATTGTCTTGTTATGCATGCACCTGAGTACTTACTCTGCTGCCTGTAGTTTATCACTTAGCAAATTCCTCAAGTAGTATTTCCCCCGCGATGAATTTCTAAAAATCGCCTATTCACCCCCTCTAGTCGATATAACGCACTTTCAATTGGTATCAGAGCAAGGTACTCCCTTGTTCTGTGTGATTTTGGTTTAACCACCTGGAGTTTTAGTTATGTCGACTGCAAGCATAATCAAGGTCTCGGCTGGGTGTCCTACCTTCGATGGGATGGACTACCCCTACTGGAAGAACAATATGCGCATGCATCTTGAGGCAATTGACAATGATCTCTGGTACGTTGTGGAAAATGGCGTTCCCTCCATCACTACTTCCGTGAACGCTGCTGATGTGAAGAGATTCAAGCAACTCGACTCTCATGTGAAGAATATCATATGTGGTCATCTGAGCAAAGGATAGTACGGCAGAGTGAGTGCTTTGGAGTCTGCAAAGCTTATCTGGGATAAGCTGTCCAAGGTCAACGAAGGAATCTCAACCCAACATGATTCTTGAGTTGACGTTCTTCGCAATCTCTTCAATCGCTTCAAATGACTCGACAATGAAAATGGTCAGCAAACCTTCGATCGCCTTACTAACATCTCAAATGAGCTTCAAACACTTGGTGCCACTGACATCACTGACCATGAGGTGGTGAAGAAATTGCTGAGATCACTTGATTCCTCATTCGATACACTGGGACTGATGATTCAAGAATGTGGAGACTACAAGTCACTAGATCCTGTTGATATCCTTGAGAGGCTGAACACTCATGAATTCTAACAAGCTGAGAAGAGAGACCTCTATGGGCCAAGCCATGGAAGATCACGAGCACTGAAGGCCAAGGCAATTTACTCATCTGAAGAGGAAGATTCTGACAGCAGCCTTGGTGATCCTGAGGAACTAAGCTAGGAGCTAGCAATGCTCATGAGGAAATTCCAGAAGTTCTCAAGGCGTGGCCATTTTGGAAAATCTTCAAGAGGTGATGACTTGATTACAAGCCATGGAAGATCACGGGCACTGAAGGCCAAGGCAATTCTTCAAGACGTGATGACTTGATTACAAGCCATGGGAGATCACGGGCACTGAAGGCCAAGGTAATTCTTCATCCTACAATTACAAGAAAATGACCTGCCACAAATGCAAAAAGCCTAGTCACTACATGGTTGATTGTTCTTAGTGGCCGAAGGAACCAAAGAATAAGAAGTATAAGGATGATAGTTCTGATGATTCAAAGAAAAAGAAGAAATCTTCAAAGTCCTCATCATTAAAATCTTCAAAGTCTTCATCTCACAAGTAGAACAGTTCCAGAAAGGCTCAGGCATTCATTGGCAAGGAAATGGACTCTGAAGTTGAATTTGAGGAAAATGAGGAAGATGACGTATCTGAGGAGTCAGACTCTGGTGTGGCGAGCCTAGCGCTCGCTACTGCTTTCGTCAGCAAGTCCATCTTCAACATTGAGGAACATGGCAACACCAACGCCGCTGACGATGGTGACGATGACTACACTCCCACCTATTGCTTCATGGCAAAAGGTGCCAAGGTACTCAAATATCCCTCCTCTAATTCATGTGAAGATGAATCTGATGAAAACCTCAAACCCAGCTATTCCAAGCTTGCTAATATTGCCACTAAACAACAAAATGCTTTGGAAAGGATTCAAAATTTGCTAGACAAAAGCAATGACCTGTTGGGCGAGGAATTGAATCAGACTCAAACCCTGACTGATAATATTCAACGGCTATAGTCTAAGTTTGATAGCCTTCAAGGTCGTCATGAAACACTCTTAGCCGATCATGAGAAGCTTTCTTATGAATTTCTTCAAAGAAAGCAAGATCTTGAGAAACTAAGGGTGAGTCATGATGATCTTCAAAGGGATAATGATTCTTTGCTTGCTCAATAGATCAGTTCCGCTCAGGAAGAATTCATTCCACCATGTTTGAAATGCATTGAACGAGAATCTGCCAATTTTTCACCTGAAAGTTCGAATGGTTCTATTGCTGCAAATTCTTCAACTGTCGCTGTGGTCACAAATTCCTCATTTGAGGATACCACAAGTGTTACTGACGAAAATGCATGGTTGAAGGAATTGTATGTGATAGGCATGTACAAAAGACTCAAAGGGCATCAGGCTCTTTGTGATGTGCTTAAAAAGCAGATCCTCAACAGGAACCCTAGAGAAGAGGGCATTGCATTTGAGAGGAAACTCAATGCTGATGGGTCCTACTGGAAACCTGAGCAGTACCCCAAAACCACATGGGTTGCTGCAAAAGGACATCTCATAGATCCATCCACTTTATCTGGCTTTACATGTGAATCCTCATATTCATCTGATGAGTCATTTGACTCCAACTATAAACTGTTCAAGAATCAAAATGGTGAGGTATTTGCTAGATATGTTGGAACTAACTACAGGAATGATCCTCCTATGAAGAAAATCTGGGTTCCCAAAAGGTGCCTTGAAAGTCTTCAGGTGAATGTCCTCATGACACCACTTGTGAAGAATAGGAACCCCAGATCAAACTCTTCATATAGACCAGTCTTCATATGGATCAAAATCCTCACGTGGATCAAATTCCTCAGATGGATCCAAGTCTTCATATGGATCAAATTCCTCATATGAGCATCACCGTGCTAATGCATCTATTTTGCAGGGAAACTCTAAGAGTCGTGAATATGTGCATTGTTCTTCAAATCATTATGTTCATAAGTCCTCGAAGAATTTCTCTACTTATTCATATGCATACTCTAACCCCTTTTCTGTGAAACAAAGTGCACTGGCTTCAATGCCACCATTATCTTATGGAGCTCACAAATGATGAACTCTTTGCCACCCCTCCAGATGTGGGTGGTGAAGAAAATGAACTAATCTCTATGCAGGGTCAGGTCTCCAGACGAACTTGAACGTCTCAAGAATTAGTTGGAGACCTGAATATGCTTGAAATGACGCAAGCTAATCATGAAGAAATGATTTACTCATTTCTCACGTCCTCATAGTGCTATATCTGTTGCACTATTTGATGAAATTCTATATGATGAATTTGATGTCATATTCTTCACTCTGAAGTATATGAGTTCGTAAGATGCACTAATTCACTTGCATGATGGAACACCCAAAGCTACTGAGTGGGTCCTGATACGTCTCCATCATATCTATAATTTTTGATTGTTTCATGCCAATATTATACAACTTTTACATATTTTTGGCAACTTTTTATATGATTTATTGGACTAACCTATTGATCCAGTGCCCAGTGCCAGTTCAACTTTTCTGCATGTTTTTTGTATCGCAGAGTATACATATCAAACGAAGTCCAAATGCAATAAAATTTCACGGAGAATTATTTTGGAATATATGTGATTCTTGGGAGTTGGAATCACCGCAAACGGAGGCCCGAGGTGGGCACAACCCACCAGGGCGTAGTCCCGGAGCCAGGCGTGGCGTGGTGGGTTGTGCCCACCTCGTACGTCAATTGGATGCTCTTCTCCCATCTAGGGGGGAGGCCAAGGAAGAAGTAGAAGTACGGGGGTTCTCTCCCCCTCGCTTCCGGTGGCAGCGGAGTGCCGTCGGGGCAACGATCGGGACGGTGATCTACATCAACAATCTTGCTACTGTCAACACCAACTTTCTCCCCCTCCATGCAGCGGTGTAACACCTCTTCCCCCCGCTGTAATCTCTACTTAAACATGGTGCTCAACTCCATCTATTATTTCCCAATGATCTATGGTTATCCTATGATGTTTGAGTAGATCCGTTTTGTCCTGTGGGTTAATCGTGATCTTGGTTGGTATGATTGTATATTTTATTTATGGTGCTGTCCTACGGTGCCCTCCATCTCATGCAAACGTGAGGGGCCCCCGTTGAAGGGTGTTGCAATATGTTCATGGTTCGCTTATGGTGGTTTGCGAGAGTGACAGAAACTTAAACCCGAGTAGGTGGGGTATGACGTATGGGAATAAAGAGGACTTGATACTTAATGTTATGGTTGGGTTTCACGACCTCAATGATCTTTAGTAGTTGCGGATGCTTGCTAGGGATCCAATCATAAGTGCATATGATCCAAGTAGAGAAAGTATGTTAGCTGATGCCTCTCCCTCATATAGAATTACAAGAATGATTACCGGTACTTGTTATCGATTTCCTAGGGACAAATAACTTTCTTGTTGACAAAATCTCTCCACTAAAACTAACTTAGTTGTGTCTTTATCTAAACAGCCCCTAGATTTTATTTACGTGCTCTTTATTATCTTGCAAACCTATCCTATCACACCTACAAAGTACTTCTAGTTTCATACTTGTTCTAGGTAAAGCGAACGCCAAGCGTGCGTAGAGTTGTATCGGTGGTCGATAGAACTCGAGGGAATATTTGCTCGAACTTTAGCTCCTCGTTGGGTTCGACACTCTTACTTATCGAAAGAGGCTACAATTGATCCCCTATACTTGTGGGTTATCAGGTCCTAGACCGTGGATGTACAAATCGCATGACTGGTGACAAGAACTTACTGATGGACTCTGTTTTATCTCCATCGGATCTGAAGCATATCACCTACGCTGACAAAGGCAAAAGCAAGGTATTGGGTCTAGGTAGGGTTGCAATCACAAAGGATCGACACATGGACAAAGTCATGCTTGTCGAGTCCCTCATATTTGTGATGCCCTCGATTCAATGATACACTAATCATACACGCAAATGTGTACGATCAAGATCAAGGACTCACGGGAAGATATCACAACACAACTCTAGACACAAATTAAAAAATAATACAAGCTTTATATTACAAGCCAGGGGCCTCGAGGGCTCGAATACATAAGCTCGAATACACAAGAGTCAGGCAACATTATCTGAGTACAGACATGAGACAAGTTTGCCTTAAGAAGGCTAGCACAAAAGCAACAATGATCGAAAAGGCAAGGCCTCCTGCCTGGGAGCCTCCTAACTACTCTTGGTCGTCGGCGGCCTCCACGTAGTAGTAGGCACCCTCGGCGTAGTAGTAGTCGTCGGTGGTGTCGTCTAGATCCTGGGCTCCACCATCTGGTTGCGACATCCGAGAAGAATGGAAAAAGGGGGGAAAAGGAAGCAAGCAACCGTGAGTACTCATCCGAACTACTCAGCAAGCAAGGATCTACACTACATATGCAACATTATCAAAGGAAGGCGGTAGATGTGGACTGGGCTGCAGAAATGCCACAATAAGAGGGGGAGAAGCTAGTCCTATCGAAGACTAGCATCTTCTGGAAACCACCATCTTGTAGCAACAGGAGGGAGTAGAGTAGTATAACATAAGTACATTTATGTTGTTGTATCAACGCTCCGGGATCCTTTCTCGACTCCTGAAGCAACATATCCAAAACATGCCTCAGCATCCAGTTCTAGTTGTATCGATCGGGATACAACTCCGAGTGTCCGTTACCGTAGGACAGGCTATCGATAGATGTTTTCTTCCCTGCAGGGGTGCACCAACTGACCCACCACGCTCGATTAACTCCGGCCGGACACACTTTACTGGGTCATGCCCGGCCTCGGCCAAACAATACGCCACAACCCGACCTAGGCTTAATAGAGAGGTCAGCACGCCGGACTAAACCTATGCCCCCAGGGGTCATGGGCCATCGCCCCGGGAACTCCTGCATGTTGCGAGGGCGGCCGGTGAGCAGACCTAGCTACCTCCCCCAAAAAGGCAGGTGCTTACGCAGTCCAACCCGGCGCGCGCCGCTCAGTCACTGACGTCTATTAAGCTTCGGCTGATGCATACGACGCAAAACGCCCATACTATGCCCACGTGATGGTTAGTGCTATCAGGCCCGAGGCCCCTCGGATCAAATATCCAAATCGTACTGGATTAGGAACGCGCGGTAACAAGCAGAGACTCACGAAAGATGTGACCCCGTTGCCCCGTCTCGAGGACTTGCGGCAAGGGCTAAGAATGCCCGGCCATGCCTCATAATTATCTCGCGGGCACCCTCCAGGTCAACCCGACTCCTCATCACTTGCAAATATGCTCGCGCGGGTACCCCTCAGGGCCGACCCATCTTTGGTAACAGGGTTCAGTGTAAAGTCATAGTAACCATAGTAACCGTGTGTTTAACACCAAGAGGAAAACCTGAGGAATCACCCTTGACAGATTCCACTCGATGTAATCATCAAGGTGAACGTAAGAGGATCGACTCTCGAGGTTCACACTTGAGGGGTTGCACGACAGAGTCGTATCGGAAGTGGCTAAGGCGAAATCACCCTCGATGACCACGACCGAATAGCTACACTACAGGGTTAGCATCAGAAGTGCTGATGAGGTCTCACCCTCGGCACTCGATAGTAACCCAGTAGTGTCGAGCAACTAAGGGGAAAGTGATGTGCGGTGCCGGGGCCTGGTCTTCGATCCCGTTGATCGGGTCTTCGATGATGAAGCAGGGGCAACTAGGACAAGGTGGGGGTCACTGATGGATCACTAACCAATCTATACTAAGTAGTTTAGGATAAGCAGGTAGGTAACAATAAGCAGGTTACAAAAGCAGGCTATGCATCAGAATAGGAGCAAACAATTATAGTAGCAAAATCTAATGCAAGCATGAGAGAAAGGAAATGGGCGATATCGGGATGATCAAAGGGGGGGGGGCTTGCCTGGAAGCTCTGCTGAAAAGGAAGAAGTGTCGTCGTTGATGTAGTCGATCACAGGGGCAGCATCGGTCTCGGGGTCTATCGGAGGGAACAGGGGGAAGAAACAGTAAACACAGAGCGAACAAGGTTTCACAAGGCATAATATGGCAATACGCAGTGCTAGGAGTGTTCTAACGTAATACTGCACGATATAGGTGAAGGGGGAATTCAACCGGGAAGGTATTCCCGGTTCTGGACCTGTGTCAGACGGATGACCGGAGGGGGAATGTTCCATGTTCAGATAGTTAGAGGCATCTGACAGGTAAACGGACCGCGCATTCGGATTCGTCCCGTCGTTCTGAGCAACTTTCATGTATTAAACTTTTTCATCCGAGTTACAGATTATTTTACATGAATTCCTGAAGTTTAAGCAATATCCTAGATTTATTATTAAACTAAAATAGGGTTATTGCACCAGCATGACGTCATCATGACATCATCAGTCAGCTGAGTTGACCATGGTCAACCCTGACGTGTGGGGCCCGTCAGTGCCCAGTCAGCAGTACAGTCAGTGTTGACTGGGTCAATGTTGACCAGTCAACACGGTCAATGGGGTCCATCTGTCAGTGTCCATATTTTAAAAGGGGTGTGTTTAAATTAAGCTAACTAGGAGTGGGGCCCCACTGTCATAGAGTCCTCTGACTAACTAATTAACTAATTAGGCAAAATTAATTAAGTTAATTAACTGTCTAATTAATTAATTAATTAATTATTAGTATTGTTTTCGTTTTTTAGGGCGTGAGCCCGCGTGGTCAGTGGCCCATGGCCTAAGCGGGTCCTGGGCGACGCGGGGCGGGCGAACGGGCGCTACCACGGGCGCCCGATGGGGTGAGCCCGGGCGCTGGCCGTGGCGATGCGCCGGCGTGGGTGGGGGGGCGTAGCGGGCAGAGCCGGCGAGGTCCTGGCGGAGCGGCGCGGCTGAGCGCAGCGGCGGCGGAGCAGCGTAGCAGCAACAGCAGAAGGCAGGCGAGGAGCGACGCGGGGGAAGGAGCAGCGAGCGCGCGTGGGCGGCTGGAGTGGGCGGCGAGGGGCAGCGGCGGCAGCAGGCGGGCTGCGCCTGCGGCGTGCTGGGGCGGCGCGGACGGAGGTGGGACCGGGCACGGGGCAACGCACGCGGCCGAGGCGGTCGCGACCTGGCGAGGCCGGGCGCGGCCATGGTGGCCAATGGCGCGCGCGGCCACCTACGACGACGAAGACGAGGGGGAAGGGGGAATGGGGAGGGGCTCACAGTGGAGCGTAGGGGGGCGGCAGTGGGCTCGGGGAGTGCGGGGGCGGTCCGGCAATGTCGAGGGCGCCGACGTCGGGGACGTTGGGGTCGGCGAGGGAGAGACGATTGAGCGGCACCAACGAGGTGGCGGAGCACGGCGACAACGAGGCGGCGTCGGGGATGGGTGCCGGCGTCAGAGGCGCAAGGTCGCGCATGATCGGGCCCCTCCCCGGTCCAGTCGAGTGGGGGGCGCCTGGGAGGAGGCAGGGGGTAGCGTTCGACGGGGCCGAGGCAACTGCCCCGATCCAGATCCGATCGGGGGGAGGAGCGAGAGAAACGTGGGGGGGAGTGGGGTTGGTCGTTAGGGTTTGGGTCAAGGGGGTGGCCTTTTAGGCTAGAGAGGGGGCGGTTGGGCCGTCCGGTTGGCTAGCTGGGCAGGATGGCCCAGCGCGGGGGAGGGGGTTTTCTTTGTTTTAATTTTTATAACTTGCCTTTAACTTTTCTGTTTATTAAATTTAGCCATAGCTTTGTATTTTCTTTTAGTAATAAATGATTTTTGTTTTGAACAAAATTTGGCACATAACTCTAACACAATATAATTAGATGGAAACAAAAGTATGGAGTGAAAAGGAGATGTCTAACCATTTATAGAAATTGAAAAGACCAATTTTAAATGCTGCTGGACCACTAAATAATTTCCAGGGGCACTCTGGGAATCCAAAAGAGGTTGTTTCCAACATGACAAATATCCAGGGATTATTTGCCACACCTTGAACATTTTTATTTTGAAGTTTGACAAATTTGAATTTTGACTTTAGATTGGATTTGAATTTGAATGGTGATTTGGATCAAGTTTAGGTTAGCAACAGTAACATGATGACATGGCACCATTAATAGGGGATTACTGTAGCATGACACTAGGGGGTGTTACAGGATTCAACCTCATGTCTGTCTCAATGCTTTGTGATCTTGATATGGTTCTCATCTTTGGCAAATATTGTTGCATAGTACTCATGGAATCCAACAATTCCAATGTCTTCAAAGGCTTTAGGAGAGGAGACTTGTATATTGTTGATTTCTCTGCAGGACCATAGCCTGCCACATGTCTACTTGCAAAAGCTTCAGAAGGCTGGCTATGGCATCGTCGACTCGGTCATGCTGGCATGAGGAACTTGCACACGGTTGTGAATAAAAAGCACGTCATTGGCATCGAGGGTGTCAAATTCCTTAAAGATCATCTTTGCGGGGTTTGTGAGGCTGGAAAGATGACCAGATCTAAGCATCCCTCAAAGACTATCATTACTACCACTCGTCCAATTGAATTGCTTCACATGGACCTCTTTGGCCCTACTCATTATGCCACACTGACAAATGCAACATCTCTATATGGTTTTGTTATTATTGATGATTATTCTCGTTACACCTTGGGTGCATATCATTATGTAAAAGACTGAAGTGCAGGAAGTCTTCAAACGATTTTCCTCAAGGGCCTTGATGAATTTCGGTGTGAAGATCAAGCATATCAGGAGTGACAAAGGGACCGAGTTCAAGAATACTAGTCTTGATGACTATCTTGATGAACTCGGTATTACTCAGAGTTATCTACCACATACACTCCTTAGCAGAATGGCGTCGTGGAGCGCAAGAACATGACTCTTGTTGAGATGGCTCACATTATGCTTGATGAATACAAGACGTCTATTCACTTCTGGCCTGAGGCTATTGATACTGCATGCCACATCATCAACAAGGTATATCTTCACAAATTCTTCAAGAAGACCTCATATGAACTCTCACTGACAAGAAAAACCAATGTGAGTTATTTCAAAGTCTTCGGTGCTAAATGTTGGATTAGGGATCCTCATCACAACTCTAAATTTGCACCGAAAGCACATGAGGGTTTTATACTTGGTTAGGAAAAGGACTCGCACACCTACATAGTCTTCAACACCTATCACAACAAGGTTGTTGAAACTATAGATGTGCGGTTCGATGAAACTAATGGCTCGCAAAGAGAGCACCTACCTCCTGTGCTAGATGAAATGTCTCCTGAGGAATCCATCAAGTTCAAGGCTACTGAGGATGTCATACCCACTGAAGAATCTGCTAAAGAAGTGATTCCAGGCCGTGAAGAAAATCATGTTGGTGCATCTGAAGAAAATGTCGCCGAAGAAAATGCTCAACCTAATGAAAGTCGTCAACCTGCTTATCCTCGCGTTGCAAATGAAGTGTAGATTGAGAAAATCATCGACGACATCAATGCACCAGGTCCTCTCACGTGCTCAAAAGCTTCACATTTGTGGGCACTTCGCTTTTGTCTCTATTACAGAGCCCACCAAAGTTGATGAGGCATTTCTGGAGCCTGAGTGGATTCAAGCTATGCAAGAGGAACTACATCAATTCGCGCTCAACAATGTGTGGGAACTTGTCAAGCGACCAGACCCTCGCAAGCACAATATCATCGATACCAAGTGGATCTATCGCAACAAGCAAGACGAAAATGGCCTAGTGGTGAGGAACAAGGCTCGTCTTGTAGTTCAAGGCTACACACAGGTTGAAGGAATTGATTTCGATGAAACTTTTGCACCTGTTGCTAGACTTGAGGCTATTCTCATATTGCTTGCTTATGCTAACCATCATAATATCATCTTATATCAAATGGATGTGAAAAGTGCATTCCTCGATGTTAAGCTTGAGGAAGAAGTATATGTTGCTCAACCCCCAGGTTTTGATGATCCTAAGCATCCTGACAAAGTCTTCAGACTCAACAAGGCCCTCTATGGCCTCAAGCGGGCCCCTCGGGCGTGGTATGATACGCTGAAGGAATTCCTCATGAAGAAAGGCTTCAAACCCGGTTCACTTGACCCAACTCTTTTCACCAAAAGTTACGATGATGAATTATTCGTGTGCCAAATATATGTAGATGATATTATCTTTGGCTGTACTAACCAACATTACAATGACGAATTTGCCTATATGACGAGTGAGGAATATCAAATATCTATGATGGGAGAATTGAAATTCTTCTTAGGTCTCCAAATTTGTCAACAACGCAACGGCATCTTCATATCTCAAGGGAAATACCTCAAAGATGTACTGAGGAAATTCGGCATGCAAGATTGCAAAGCCGTCAAAATCCCTATGCCCACTAATGGCCATCTATGCACCGATGAAAATGGTAAAGACTTCGATCAAAAGGTATACCGCTCCATGATTGGCTCTTTATTGTATCTATGTGCATCTGGGCCAAATATTATGCTTAGTGTTTGCATGTGTGCCCGTTTTCAAGATACACCAAAGGAATCACACCATAAGGCTGTGAAACATATTCTTCCATATCTAGCTCACACTACAATACTTGGATTATGGTATCCCAATTGCTCAGCCTTTGATCTCATTGGATATTCTGACTCTGATTATGCTGGTGATCGAGTGGATCGCAAGTCAACATCAGGCACATGCCATTTTCTCAGACGATCCTTAGTATGTTGGTCCTCAAAGAAGCAGAACTGTGTATCACTCTCTACTACTGAAGCTGAGTGCATTGCTGCTGGTTCTTGCTGTGCTTAATTGCTGTGGATGAAGCAAACCCTCAAGGACTATGGCATCAATATGAAGAATGTGCTAGTCTACTTCGATAACGAGAGTTCCATCAAGATTGCTCACAACCCAGTTCAGCACTCGAAGACTAAGCAAATCTAGATTCGTCATCATTTTCCTCAAGATCATGTGTTGAAGGGCGACATCTTCATCGACCAGGTGAAGACTGAAGAAAGCGAGCAGATATCTTCACAAAGCCCTTGGATGAGAAGAGATTTTGCAAGTTGCGGTGTGAGCTAAATATCTTAGAATCTTCGAATGTTCTTTGAAAGGACACGCATCCTAACACTTATGCAAAATTGATGACTTAGATGTGCAACACATGAGGTAACGTTTTCCTTCAATCAATGAAGACTAACCGTCTAGGTGTAAAGAAATTAATGAAGAATTTGATTCTCAGAGCCCTATGACAATTGTACATAGTGTCTGGAATCATCATTCTTATACGGCGGGTCACGCCACCAACAAAATTTGAAAATCTTCAAAATTGAGTTTTTTCTTCATTTTGCAAATTCTTCAAATTTTCGAATTCTTCAACTTTTCAAAGTCTTCAAATTTTCAACTGATGTTCTTCATTGACTATATATATATATATATATATATATAAGTTGAAGAATTCGAAAATTTTAAGAATTTGCAAAGTGAAGAAAAAACTCAATTTGCAAAATGAGCATAATTTTCTACAATAGCTTGCCACAGAACTAGTTAAGGGTTTCAACGGTGCAAGTATTCTCAAAAATCGTGAAAAAATACTGAAACATCACATCTATAATATAACAAGATCCAATGGAGGGATTATGAAAATACGACTGTATGTGTTCTGGACAAAAAAACAAATAGTTCAGTATATATTTATGTCGCAGTGAGCTGAAATGCTTGTTATTTTTGTCGAGGACACATAAATGCATATTTTCACAATCCCTCCGTTAGATCATCTTATTACATTAGAGTGATGCTCCCATATTTATTTCATATTTTTTGATAACTTTTAAACATACCTATATATATATATGAGTTTTCAATGTACTCAACAACATTCATTTATTGCTATTTCTTCAAGATGATTTTCGTCTAAGTGAATGTGATCGGACCCGTTCCCCATCTATGGTAAAGTCAACCCAGTCTGTTCGCAAATTCTTCATGTGCGGTCTATTTGAAACTCGTTCAAAGTCTTCATTGTGTCCTTGACAGCTGAAGAATTTGCGAACGAAACATTAAAAATTTCATATCTGAATTTTTGGTTGTTTCCGCTCAAACCGTTCCGCTTCCCACAATGGATTAAACTAATCACCCATGATCCCCCATGATCTCCACCTCTCTGTATGTGGGTGACACATGTCATTAGGATAGCAAGGGTCAGGGGCATGTTCGTCCAAAATCTTCGGACGAGCAGTTTTTCACTGCGGCTATAAATACTCCTCACCCTCCTCATACTTCATTTACTCCGCTCGACCTCAACTCCCCTCGCTTGAGCTCTCAGACCTAGCGCCGCCGCTACACTCCATCCCGCCGGTGAGGAAGAAGCCTCGACCTCATCGCCATCGTACTCGCGCCGGCTGCGGAAATCTTCACTCCGCCGTTGCCCTAGTTGTATGCCGCCGCCGAGTTAGGGCGTGGGAGATCTGAATTGACGAACTTCTCGATCTCCACTCTCCACTCCTAGTTTGTCATGTTCTTCGTCAAGGGTATTAAAATATAATTTTACTACCCTACTTTGATTCTTATGATTTCCACAAAATCCTCAAAAGGTGTTTATTCTTCAACTTCCCACTCCTTAAACACCGGAATGCTTCTATTCCTTGATTTGTTTCTCTAAGCTATGTTTTTCTTAAAGATTCCTCAACTGTGTGGATTTCCTAATATATACAACTCTGGAACCTCAGTCAAGAATGCTTAGTGAAATTCCTCAAGACAACTATGGTCAAATTCCTCAAACTTGATACTTTTGAAAAATTTCTGAGAACGCATATGACCTCTCCAAATTCTTCGCACCTATACTCTGTTAACAGGTACAAAATGTCTGCTGTTGAATCACTAGGTTCTCATCAACATAACTCATTTGAATCATTCCTTGAAGAAAATTTGCGCACTTCCTCAGAAACATCCAAAGTTCAAAGTCCTCAAGTGAGGAAAATGGCAGATGGGAAGAGACCTCAGAAGGGAGGCAAAAGGCCAGCGTTTGAAATCCTCGAGGACATATACGATGAATATTGCACACCCGATGAAGAAACTCATGGGAAGGAGAACAAGAATCAGTGCAAAGTGTGCATACAGAGGATTGAGAGGAGATGGGCAAAGGAATGGGGGGAATATCGTTATGTAACTCCCGAGTACATGAAGAAATTCGCTGTAAAACCTCCATGTTCAAGACCACCCTTGGCTGCTCGCCAACGAGCTGATCCCACCAACGTGAGGCGCATTGAGGAATTTCCAAAAGAATGGGCCAAGCGCCAAGCCAAGCTTTAGAAAGCTGCTGCAGAAGCAGTGAGGAAATTTAATGAGGATTCTCAAGCTGCTGCCACTGAGGCCTCAGCTAGTAAAACTACACCAAAGAAGGCCATTCTGAAGAAGTCTGTTGTGAAGAAATCTTCAAGCTCAATGCCCTCACGGCCAAGTTCTTCAACGGCAAAGCTCTCAGGACAAATTCCTCAAGCAACTTCTTCAAGGCAGTGCCAATCCCCTCAGTTGCTTCAAAATCCTCAGCAGCTGCCACAAAGTCCTCAACACAGTGCACCTTGCAACGTGTCAGCGGACTGCAGGCTTCTCTATTGCCTCATGGGCATCTGCATCTTCCTCAGCTCAACCACTATCCTCAAGTGGTCCAACTTTGCTGAAGGTCAAGTCCACTGCTGGACGTGGAAAAGAGGCCAAGTCCTCACAAGAAGCATGTGGCATTCCATGTTCCGTCTGATGACGATATGAAGCTGATGATGAAGAACCGATTGAAATCATCAAAGATAGACTAGAAAGGGCTGCAAAAGTCAAAGGCAGCTATGTACCTCTTATGCTGGATCCGAAGAAGATCCTCGATTTCATTGACATATGGCACAAAGATCCCAACACTCCACTACTCGACTTTAACCTCACTCCTGGTCAAAGTCACATGCCGACCGCCTTCATAGGCGAAGAAAAATGGAAATTTCAAAAGGCTAGGCAAGTCAAGAAGGCCAAGTACAAGAAGGAGCAATTGTTGAGGAACATCCTTCTTACACTGGCTCCTGAAGAACTTGTCACTGTTCAGAAAGACATCAGGGACCTCAGTGATGAATTTGACAGATATCATGCAGATTGGCTCAGTGCCAAAGTCAGATTTGTCTAGATTGCCAAGAACCTCAAGGCAGACATTGCAGCACCATTGCAACAACAAATTCCTCAAGCTGAAGCATCTGCTCAGCATTCTGAAGAAATTGCAAGCGCAACTGATGAAAATCAGGCTATTGAAGAAGCTACCAGGGCTGCTGAAGAAATTCCAGCTCCTGAAAACAATGCAAGGGCAACCACCAATGTTGCGCCTAAAGAACAACCCAGGCCAGCTGAAGAATCTGTTGTCTCTGAAGAAACTGAGAATGCTAGAGCGACTGCATCAGTCGTGCCTGAAGAAAATGCACCAACTTCATCTACTCCTCCAGAAAAATCTTCAAAGGTGAAAAAAACCACACTTCCTTCTACATCAGAAGTGAAGAAAACAAAGGCTGCAGAGAAGGAAGCCGCAAAGAAGAGGAAAGCACCAACCTCCGCAGAGTCCTCAGCTCGCAAGAAAGTGAGGACTTTGACGAGCTCTTTCAATGAAACAATTGATGATGTCCCTATCTCAATAGTGCCATTAAAGGAGCTCATTCCGTTTGGTGAAGAATATGTCATTCCAGATGACACTAATGAAGAAAATCCTTCGCCTGCTTCCTCGGAGCAATTGGATGAAGAAATTGATGTGGAAGATGTTGTTTCCACACCATTGGTATCATCGACCGTGCCTCAGTTCACTGCTGAAGAGGCGGGCATTGGAGAAATTGAAGAATATGTGGACATTAGCTCTACAACCCCTGTGCTGAATGATTACTATTGGGAAAATCTTCACCCCAACTCTCCAATGGCCACACCTCTGCATCCAATTCCCAGTCCCCTGTGCAGACTGAAGAAATATTAACAGGATCTGAAGGACGCCCAACTTCTCTCTAGTCCATACTTGAAGAAATTCCAGCCGCAACAGCTGAACAAATAGGGAATCAGACTGCTGCTGAAGAACCTGAAGCTTCAATTCCTCAGTCGGCAGGACCAGAGGTTGTGACTCAACAAATTGTGAGCCCTGCTACTGCAAATCTTCAGCCCAAGCCTCAAAATCCTCATGCAAAGATGCCATAATTCAAAAATGTTGATTTCTTCGTTGTGCATCATTTCTTCACTGATGCAAATCCATATGACTCGGCAAGACTAAGGCTTAAGAGGTTTTGGACAGCAAGCTAGATGAACTTCTATACAACTGTTCTGTTTGACAAGGACAAGGTATTTCAGCACCGTCAAATTCCTCATGTGGATATGGAGTCCATTCCATGCTTCCAACCAGTTATCAATGTTCTTCACGAAGTTGGGCTCCTAAGTTTCTGTGCTGATATCTGTGATTAGAATGAAGAGCTAATTCTTCAGTTCTATGCGACCCTGCATCTCACTGGAACTGTTGCTGATGTCAATTCATGGGTGCTAGACTGGATGAGTGAAAACACTCATTATAAAGCTCCGGCCTCTGAATTGCGTCATGCCATTCCAGTCAGTACTCCACTGAAGGCAAAAGGCTGAACTATGAAGAACCTGAACTTCAAAATCATCTGATGCAAATGCTGATGAAGCCTTTGCATTCTGGCCAAGCTCCAAGAACCACCTTCCTAGTGAAGGATTTGTTATATGTGCCAAGGACAATATACCGCATCCTGACCAAAACCCTCAGTCTGATCAAAGGCCACAACTCAGAAGAAGAAGAAGTTGTTGGCATCATGAAGAATCTGCTATTCAACATCATACATGGGATCCCCATTAACTATCACTACTGTAGGATGCTGCTAACGCGACACTACGATCAGAGACCCTTCGACGAAATTGTGTGCGATGCAATAATCGCAAACGATGGTGTAAAAAAAAGATCAAAAAAGGTGTAAAACATTTGGGATGACGGATCCATCAAACACGGTTCCGATTTTGGTTGCGTGTGTGATGATGGGCATATGGTTCAATTCAATTAACTGTTTGCGATGAGGAGGAACAAAAGAAACGAGCTACCAGATGAAGGCATGTGCGATGTACAATATACGGCTCGCTCGGATGAAATGTTTGTGATGAGGCGGAACAACAGAAACGGGCAGCCAGATGAAGGGGTGTGCGATATACGGCATATAGTTCACTCGGATGAACTATTTGCGTTGAGCCAAGAGAACAGAAATGGTTCAACTTAACAAGATATGTGTGAAACGCGGCAAACAGGTCTGTAATCGGAAATGTGTGGGAAGATCGATAACAACACATACGATTCCTGTTAACAAGCAGTATGTGTTGTGAGCAAACGATTGATGGTATACAATTGTCAGTGATTGATGAAATCATCACCGACGGGTTCCATTGTTTAGTCTGTGTCTGATGTGATTTGCTCTATCTACAGAGCATCAACATATATACTTAAAAAGATAGCATTGCATAACCAAATTAAGCATACAATTACACAAGTGACTACACACAAAACATTTCCACACACCAAAGTAAGAAATTACATGCACACTAAACTTGGAGAAATGAGGATCTAATCATCTACTTCTTGTTGCGACGACGCTTGCCATTGCTCTGCTTCTGGCTGGATCCCTGGCTGTTTTGGGGAAGGAGGCACTTCCTCATGTCAATGATCCGCCAGTACATGTCGTAGCTCGTGTACACACTTCCTTGGCCGCGTACACGACGTGAGCTTTGTCGAGTTTCTCCATCCAGGCCGAGTGCCAAGCACGCTTGTGCTTGTTGCAGGAATCCTTCATGTCTCTGTAGTAGGGGTCGATGATGGCCTCGGCGAGGTGAACCAGTGAGTCCTTCTCATGCTCCTTGCTGCCCTAGATCTTGTATTGGCCCTGGATGTCGACAAGATTCTGGCAGGCGATGCCCAAATTCTTGAGCACCTTAACATCGTTGGTGATGTCCACCATAGCGAACATGTAGTGGGGGCTTTCAAACCTGGCAAAACAATGGTTGAGCACCTTGTGGCCAGGCAATAGTGGTAGACAAGGACGTGGTTGCACACGCACATATGGGCGACTGCGACCTTGGGACGAGACCCGGCACGAGCGCGGCTGTACTCGAGGTCGAACCCGACCACCTTGTACTTCTTCTCGGCAACCAACAGCTCCATGGTGTGGATGGAGTGCTCCACCCAGACCGGGTTGTTGGTGTACACCACCGAGAGCTCCGTGAACCTTTGGTGGGTGTCCACCATGGCATGCATGGTGAATTGCTGCTCATCGTCAGCAGCCACTCAGAGCGCCATTGGAGCCGCGCCTGATACCCTCTAAGAACTTGTCGTGGTGGGTGTGCTTCTTGCAATGGTGGGGCGCGATCGAAAGGTTGAAGAGACACAAGGCTTAAATGGCCGCTGTAACAAATGGGGGCCAGCCGACCTATAATCGTCACGTCTTGTCACAACGTTCATAGCGGAGGATTCCAGTGCACGCTTGACAACTCCGCACTGCACGCGTTTTGTTTGACCACGCGTGGGATCGAAGGGGCGCCAAATGTATAATCGGTGAGCCTTTTCCCGCGCTACCACGCAGTTTACCGTGCAAGCTTCCCACCCAGCTAGTTTGGCCACACATCAGCTAGAAGAGGGACAAATTGTGGGCGTTTAATTGGAAAAAGATTTGTAAAAACGAAGTGTGTGGAATGACTTCGGTCATAAGTTTACCCGTGGGTGATGAGGTCAAAGTTACACAGAAGGGTGATGATGGACACTCGAGTGCGATAATTAATTATGCGCTCTACAGGGCACACGGTGGAAGAAACCAACTATGTGCAATAATGTCGAAGATCGCAGTCGAGTTAGCTATACAAATCGTGTGCTGTGACATTGACAAGGTAAACAGATTTGAGAATGGTTAATAAAATCTAAGACCATTGCATATTAGGGTCAAAATAGTGCTACCAATATACGAGTCTCATATGATGCCATTTCAACGATTGTACCACAAAAGCTCAAAATATTACAAGGTTCAAATTCTAGAGTTACATGGCTCAAATTCGAAGATTACAAGGTTCAAACTGATACTAGAAATGAAATTCAGCTCATCGGCTGCAAACGCTCGCGCTGATCCGCCGAACATGGATATCGGAGAGGTTCAAACTAATATTACCACTTCTAAGTCTGGTTTCAAAACCTCATGATTTTTCCAAAGGGGTCAGCCACTTAGAAGTCATGTATGGGGTTGACACGATGACTTCCGATTAGTCTGTCATCTGAAGTTCGAAAATGAAATTCTGCATTTTTGGAGCCTATTCCATTCTGCCGCAGGCGCTGGCGCTGATCAACAAACCATTCATTTTTGCGAAATAAATGTAGGGAAAACCTCATTACCTTCAGCACCCTTGCTCTGACAACAAAGAACCTGGCGAATATAATCTTCGATAAGGTCCCTCGGTAGGAGTTCAAAGTAATTTCTGAAAGATCCAGATCTAGGCATTCGACGTGATTGTTATATTGTATCACATTATCCACCATTGGGCCTAATCTTTTCTGCAAAAGAAGAAAACGTGTTAGTGCGTACATGCAGTTTTGAACACTACTACAGGCCTATTTGGTTTGCAGGATTTGTAAAATGCACTAACATGCCATCTTCGATCTGACATGATTAACATGGGCATTAACATGCCATCTTTGATCTTCACAAGAGGTTGGAGTGGATGAAAAGTTCCCTAAGAAAACTAGTACAGATGAATCCAAAGGAGAAATGCATATGGATTGTAACCATATGGATCAAGCAACTAATAAGGTGGGGGGCATGTTGAGGGAGTCCTGGATTAAGGGGTCCTCGGACTGCCGGACTATGTACTTTG
This sequence comes from Aegilops tauschii subsp. strangulata, assembly GCF_002575655.3. NCBI lineage: Eukaryota > Viridiplantae > Streptophyta > Magnoliopsida > Poales > Poaceae > Aegilops > Aegilops tauschii. Next base: position 141,778,522 of record NC_053038.3, read on the forward strand.
GCCGGACTATTGGACTATGAAGATACAAGATTGAAGACTTCGTCCCGTGTCCGGATGGGACTCTCCTTTGCGTGGAAGGCAAGCTTGGCAATTCGGACATGTAGATCTCCTCCCTTGTAACCGACTCTGTGTAACCCTAGCCCCCTCTGGTGTCTACATAAACCGGAGGGTTTAGTCCGTAGGACAACGACAATCATAATCATAGGCTAGCTTCTAGGGTTTAGCCTCTACGATCTCGTGGTAGATCAACTCTTGTAATACTCATATCATCAAGATCAATCAAGCAGGAAGTAGGGTATTACCTCCATCGAGAGGGCCCGAACCTGGGTAAACATTGTGTCCCCCGCCTCCTGTTACCATCCGCCTTAGACCCACAGTTCGGGACCCCCTACCCGAGATCCGCCGGTTTTGACACCGACATTGGTGCTTTCATTGAGAGTTCCACTGTGCCGTCACCATAAGGCTTGATGGCTCCTTCGATCATCGGCAACGATGCGATCCAGGGTGAGGTTTTTCTCCCCAGACAGATCTTCGTATTCGGCGGCTTCGTACTACGGGCCAACTCCCTTGGCCATCTGGAGCAGATCGAAAGCTACGCCCCTGGCCATCAGGTCAGGTTTGGAAGCTTGAACTATACTGCCGACATCCGCGGAGACTTGATCTTCGACGGATTCGAGCCTTGGCATTTTGTGCGTTCTCGAGGGCCTTTGCAAGCTCGGACCCTTGTGTCTTAGAGTCATGCTCCAAGGACTCGTACTTCTTGACATAGTCCTGGAGCTCTTGCTGCACCTCGCCGACTCGGGCCTCTTGCTTCTCGTGCTCTGCGCGCTCCTTGGCCGCTTTGCCTTTGGCCTCGAACAACGCCTTCTTTAGGGCCGCCACTTCGGTCATGGCCCCTAGCAAAATTTATGACGATCCTGTGATCTAACAAACCACCTTTCTTTTTCTTTATCAATAAACAGACGGGGTATCACTTACCTTTGTTCTCTTCGAGCTGCCTCTTGGTAAGGCCGAGCTCTTCCTTGGACCTCTCAAGGTCCCGCTTCAGTACGGAGACCTCCGCAGTACGTGCGGCAGCGGCCAGCAGCGAAGCCTGATTATGCACATAGACATATTCTTATTAGACTCCTGTGATTATCATTTGATCCTCTGTTCGGCCTTTCTTTGTGAACACCAAACAGAGCATCAGGGGCTACTGTCTATGCTGTAACATTTTCTTATAATTTGATTACTTACCTCAAAGCCTGTTAGGAGGCTGGCACAGGCTTCAGTCAGCCCGCTTTTGGTGGACTGAAGCTTCTCGACCACCGCACTCATGATAGTGCGGTGCTCTTCATTGATGGAAGCGCCGCGAAGCGCTTCCAGCAAGTTGTCCGATGCCTCTAGATGGATAGAGGCCATTGGCACGGATGACTTGCCCCTCTTAGCGAGGGCTCGCCTGACAGAGTCCAGAACCACTGGAGGTTCCGGCGCAGTGTTCGGCTGGGGGCTAGACTTGCCGTCCCCGGCATTAGGGCCCATGGGAGTTTTGCCCCTCGTGCGCCCACCGTCCGGAATGTCGCCTTGGCGCGCCTCCGAAACTGTCCCCCCTTGGTTTAGTACCCTTGAGACAACACCTCGACGTCGTCCATAGGGCGGGGGGAGGAGGCGGTCGGGAGTGAATCGCTGTTCATATCCGACGGGTCCAGAGAATCCTCTGAAGAGGATACGTCGATATGGGCTCTGGATGGACTGCATGATCATGTTCGGCATGGTAAGAAGCAATAAAATAAAACATACCAAGAACTATTATGGTATCCGGATACTTACAACTTCGCCAAGGGCTTGTCCCTGGGCAACCACTCCTCGTCGCTGAAAGCGGCTGTTGTGGAGCCGTCCGGAAGGAGGGTCCTTCCCTTCTTGGACCCTTCGGCCTCCCCAGATGGGGCGGCCTTCCTTTTCTTGTCTCCCCCGACTGGGGGGGGGGAGAACTTTCCTCTTCCTCCTCCTCGTTTTCGTGGGAGGAGTGCGCCTCGGTGTTTTCGGACGATGAGTCCGATATGACCTTGCGCCGGAGACCTTTCCTGGTCCCCGCGGCCTTCTTCTTGGCGCCTCATAAGGCGCTGGAACCAGCATCTCCGTTAGGAGAGCATCTGCTGGATCTTCAGGCAGGGGGGCTGGACAGTCGATCTGCTCCGCTGTCGCCACCCAGTCCTGTTAAAATGGCATGGAGACTCAGACCCCTCACACTATTATGCTGGGCAAAGAAACATTTTGTGAGATATAAAAGACTTACCGGATTGGCAGGGCGCTTTGCGCTGAGTCCGCGATCCTCGGTAAGAGGAGCAGGTACCTCGGCGCCCTTGAACAACACCTTCCAGACGTCTTTGTACATCGTGTCAAAAAGCTCTCGCAGCATCTGGTGCTCGGCCGGGTCAAACTCCCACATATTGAATGCCCGTCTTTGGCATGGGAGGATTCAGCGGAAGAGCATGACCTGGACCACGTTGACAAGCTTGATTTTCTTGCTTATCATATTCTTGATACATTTCTGTAGTCCAGTCAGCTCCACTGACAAACCCCAGGATAGGCCCTTCTCTTTCCAGGAGGTGAGCCGCATGGGGATGCTGGATCAAAATTCGGGGGCCGCCACCCAGTTGGTGTCGCGCGGCTCGGTGATGTAGAACCACCCCGATTGCCACCCCTTCACGGTCTCCACATAGGAGCCTTCAAGCCAGGTGACATTGGGCATTTTGCCCACCATGGCGCCTCCACACTCCGCCTGCTGACCGACTACCACCTTTGGCTTCACGTTGAAGGTCTTCAGCCATAGGCCGAAGTGGGGCTTGATGCGAAGGAAGGCCTCGCACACGACGATAAACGCCGAGATGTTGAGGATGATATTAGGGGCCAGATCATGGAAATCCAGCCCGTAGTAGAACATGAGCCCACGGACAAATGGGTGGAGGGGAAATCCCAGTCCGCGGACGAAGTGGGTAAGGAATACAACCCTCTCATGGGGTTCTGGAGTAGGGATGATCTGCCCCGCATCTGGGAGCCGGTACGCGATATCTACGGCTAGGTATCCAGCTCCCCGGAGCTTCGTAATGTCCTCCTCCGTAACGGAGGAGACCATCCACTTGCCTCCCACTCCGGACATGTTTGGAGTGGTTTTGCGGAGAAGATGCGAACTTGGGCGCTGGAGCTCGAGTGCGCGAGAATGGATTGACAGGGAAGAAGAAGGCGTGGGTAAAAAAGATTAGTCCTTGTCCCTTTATAAGGGCGGAAGAAACTATGCACCTCCCCACCTGCCTGGTAAACTCGCTTATTCCCCAAGCGCCGTAATTGATGGCGCGGTTGGGTTACCCACACCTGTATTGATGGGAATCCCGTGATAAGGGGACACGATCTCTGCTTCGACAAGACGTGCCAAGAAAACCGCCTCGCAATATGTGCAGTAGCTGATTGAGAAAAATGGTTCGAACAATGACCAGGCCATGACGTGATGTCACGTTATGAAATGTGTCAGTAGATTAGATTTGTGGGATGTTATACTCTCTACGGTGGTATGTGGAATTTGTTTTGCAGAGCCGGACACGATCCTTGTGTTCGAAATCTTCTATGGAGTATTCAGAGGAAGAACCTGCCTTGCAATGCCGAAGACAATCTGCGCGCCGGACTCATCGTCATTGAAGCCTGGTTCAGGGGCTACTGAGGGAGTCCTGGATTAAGGGGTCCTCGGACTGCCGGACTATGTACTTTGGCCGGACTGTGGGACTATGAAGATACAAGATTTAAGACTTCGTCCCGTGTCCGGATGGGACTCTCCTTTGCGTGGAAGGCAAGCTTGGCAATTCGGATATGTAGATCTCCTCCCTTGTAACCGACTCTGCGTAACCCTACCCCCTCCGGTGTCTATATAAACCGGAGGGTTTAGTCCGTAGGACAACGACAATCATAATCATAGGCTAGCTTCTAGGGTTTAGCCTCTACGATCTCGTGGTAGATCAACTCTTGTAATACTCATATCATCAAGATCAATCAAGCAGGAAGTAGGGTATTACTTCCATCGAGAGGGCCCGAACCTGGCTAAACATTGTGACCCCTGCCTCCTGTTACCATCCGCCTTAGACGCATAGTTCGGGACCCCCTACCCGAGTTCCGCCGGTTTTGACACCGACACATGTATGTACTGAAATCCTCCAAAAGAATCCTTCAGAAATCGTAGTACATTGTCATTGTAAATTTGGAAAAAGGTGTCACAAATTGAACTCCCTTATGGTTAACATTCAACAGGAAAGGAACATCACCTTGATATATAGCTTCTCCAAGAACGAAAAGCATCTCAGGAAACTGACAACTTGCTCCAGGTTGGGGCCGATAGATTCTAGTGCCAAGACCTTCACTGTGCACAGTTTCGGGGTCAAGCTTGTCGGAATCATTTTCTGAATGACAGACGAACAAACATCTTAAAAATTAGAAATAATGTTGTAACATCCCAAATTTTCAATTCGGAATGTTATACATTACATCATCATTGCATACCATATTTTATTGCATTTTGATTTGATCCTAGAAATTCCACGCAACTCAAGGACCCACTGAGAGAGTTGGGGATTTCAATTTATTTCATATTCGAGTTTTTCTTGAATTTTTGAAAAGAGGATCGTTTGATTTTAATTAATTTTCTCTGAAATGTTTCTTTTATAAAAAAAATAAAATAGAGAGGATAAAATGACTTCCTCAAAATAAAGAAATATCAGAGATTTAATATTAAAATCAAATAAGATTTTTATTCAGAGTTTTATCGCAATTTTATTTGAATTAGGAAAAATATGCATTTTTCCAAATTGCATTTTAGGCCCAAATAAATGTTCACCTTGTCCGGCTTATTTTTAGAAGATGGGGAAAATTTATTTCGGGATTTTTGGAGTCGGTTTAGTATTCCTTTTCTTTATTTTTCTGCACGTCGGAATTATTTAAAAAAAAGTCAAATCGACTCCGGGCCGTACCCGAGCGGGACTCCGCCCGGGGGGCCTTTATAAGCCGCCGCGCCCCGAGCCGCCGAAGCCCACCAGCGCCGCCAGCCCACCCGGCGCCCGAAACCCTAACCCTAGCCGCCGGCGCCCTAGCCGCCGGCGCCCTAGCCGCCGCCGCCGGACGCCGCCCGCGCCGCCTCACCGGAGGCGCCCGCCGCCACCACCGTCGCCGGAGCCGCCGGAGGTAGCCGCGCCGCCGCCGCCGGTTTTCTTCGGAAAACCGTACGGTTTTTTTAAGAACCGCGGTTTATTTTTTTATATCTTTTTTTCGGTTTAGTTATATAGAGAAGGCTCGTTGTTCGTTCGCTTTAATGAAAGGTTTTCACCGTTTAACCGTAGACAGCGAACGCTCCTTCGTTAGCCTGTTCGTCAGTTTTTCTTTTTCTCGGATTTTCCGCGATTATTTTCGATCGCGATTTCTGATCCGATTTTCGTTCTAGTATAACTTTTTGCTCGTTTATCGGAATCAGGCGATTCAAGCGCCTAGAGTTTCGTCTCGAAACCCTCTTTCTGTTTAACCAACTTGAACAAGATTTTGCTACTGTAAAATTTGACTATAGTTCAAATTAGTAAACGAAGCTTGTTTCTGTCGCCGTTTGAGTTTTGTTGTTTCGTTTGATTTGATTCTTTTTGCAAACCGGAGTTCTTAAGTTGAACTTTCTCTTTATATCTTTTATTTGAGTTTTACCCGTGCTTTTGCTTGATTGCTTAGTGTATGCTTCTTTGTTTGCGATAGAGTACCCGGAGTGCGAAGCGTGTTACTACGAGTCTCTAGGTTTCATGGATCATCAGCAAGGCAAGTAACACTTTGATCATACCTCTTACTACCGAGTTTTATTACATTAGATCAATCCTCAAACAATTGCATGGTTAGGATCTATATTAAAGTGTGGGTTTGGGAAGTAGATGAGGTAGTACCTATTCACTTGTTTATTATCAAACCTTGGAAGTTTACGCTATGCTTATATTGCTATGCTATGCTCGTAGACGTGGATTGGGTAAATACACATCTAGGTGGATTGAGGCACCTGGGGAATCCAGTGATTGCCTGTATTGTTTTGGAAATCCCGGGGTACCGTGTGATTCTCCTATGGACTGCCACCCAGGCTCAAAGGGGTAATGAGATTATTCATACTAGAAACTTCCGTGTGTAGCCACAAGCTATTATGGGTTCTAGCATAGTTGATTAAGTCGTGTGAACTCTTACAGTGGTAGACTAGCAGATGTAGGGGATGTAGGTGGTACGGTCTACCCATCGTAAGGTGCTAACGCTTCTGAAAGACTATGTCTCGGTCATCCGTTTCTCAAACATCTTGTAGTGCGAGAAACCAAACGGAGGAGATCGAGTCTTGTGCGGAAAAGTGCGCAAACCTCTGCAGAGTGTATAAACTAATCATGGTTAGCCGTGTCCCCGGTTATGGACATCTTGAGTATCTGGTTCTTGGATTATCATGTTGATCTCATCACTACTTAATTAATTTGATTGGGTTGTTAATGATTACTTTTAATTGGGATTGAGAGGGGGTTTACCTTCTCAATATTTTTTTCAACAAACTTTGTAGTTAAATAAAACTTATTCTGTTGCGGTAGGAAAAAATTGGCTTTTCGCAAAAACATATTAACCCTACAGCCTCCACCAGCAAATATATGCATGTAGTGATAGCATTATTCTGTTCTTTATCCTTTGTGTTACATACCGTCATAGACATCTTGTGATGTCTTCCTACTGCACCAGCAACACACATAAATAGTCCGGAGAGTCATGGAGGTGATGTGGAGGGTACTCAACCCATTGATCGCCTGAAAACGAAGGTACTCGAGTGCAGTACAGCCATGGAGCAGGCGCTCCATGTCATCATTTGAGAGGCAGACGGCGACGAGATCGAGGTGCTTCAGTCCTGGTAGAATAAGAGCGGGCGTGTCATTAAGGGGGGGATGGCAGTTCCTGAACTTGGCGACGCGCAGGGTGGGCGCGAGGCGGAGCACGGACGTTGGCAGCGAGCGCATATGCCCATCTTCAAAAGTGAGCTCCTCGAGCTGATCTAGGGCGGGGAATCGGAACCAGTCGTCAAGCTTGGCTCGGTCCTTGCCGTTGGAACGGAACTTGCCCATTCTAAGGCCTCTGGTTGGGCCAAGGTTACTGCTGAGGATCTTGGAGAATGCATCCAAGCTTTTGTGATAGACATGGCAGAGCTCGTGGGTGTCAATGAGGTCGAGAGGGCTGGAGTTCCATAGGGGGCGCCACCACCGGGAAAGGACGGTTGTCCGTGCCCCATATTTGATTGGGAGAAGGGAGATGATGACTGTCAACATATCATCGGGGAGGCTACTAATGAAGTCTAGGCCTACTGGAGTCGCTTGTGGTTCTAGCTCGCCCCGCCTCCGCTTGTTGGCAGCCCCGTTCTCCACCTCTGGAGTCTCCTTGTCAGCGGCGCTTTTTGATAGAAATGGGAGTACATGGAATATTTAGTTAAAATAGGGCAATAGAAAAGTGTATTGGTAACTAGAAGTTATTATGTAGGAATATAGTAAGAAAAGGGAATAACAATTGGTTGCTTAAATACTACACAGTTCATTTGATATTGCTGGGTAAGTCAACATGCAGATAGTTGAAAAGAAAACTTACTTCAAACAAAGTCTGGATGGATGATATCATCGGAGAAGTTACCATATATCTCATGACCAGGCCCTTTTATGTGCAGTGCAATTCTAGTGCCAGCTTTCAATTCATAAAACTTAGAAATATCTTTCCAAAAACCAGTGCTAAAATAGGAGTCACCACGTTCATCAAGTCTTACAGTAGCAACGATTCTAAATCCATGGTTTGTGTGCAGTATGACACCCCTGCAGTCTTGATTTATGTAAAGGGAAAGATTGTGCACTACGGATTCTGTTGCATAGCAAGGGACGTGCTGCAGAAAATGGTAGGATTGTTAAAGAAAATATGGTAACATGCAAATATGGGCCCAAATTGAAAGAACTGTACAGCAGTTGAAATCGAAGGACAAAAACCTATAATTAAACAAATAGGGTAAACATGATGTCATGGAAATATGAGAGTAATCGAAAGAACAATACATCATTAATTTGCCTGATATAGAAAGATGTTCAGGAAATAACAGATAGGGTAAACATGATGTCATGGAAATCCCCTTTGATGTATATGGTGCATGTGGCACCTTTTATCCAAATGTAGCAATATTTAGAATATGTTTAGGAAAGTAGGCCATGCCAACCGATTTAGGGTGAGATTGAACATACTGCGCGCATCCTCAAGTCATCTGGTACGGTGAGATGGAATGTCTGGCAGCGGTCGCAAAGTCTTGATGTGTCGGTGCACGGTACACTCTATGAATGAAAGAAAACCCTCAAACCAGCTCGAATAAATATGAATTCACGGTGATTTCGGCTTGGTGATTAAAGGAGGCTGATGAACTGGGATAAGAGATGAGATAATATGTCATTGAATTAGTTACCTTGTTGTCCATGAGAAAGAACCCTCAGTACGGCAGATTCCCCAATCGAGCGGAGCTGGGTCGACTGCGAGCAACGTCGAGAAAGTCGATGGCGATAGGCGGCGGCAAGCGAAAGTGGCGAAACGCGGTCGGGTTTGCCGGCAGCCTGGCGGCGAAGGCAGGCGTCGAGCTATGTGGTTACCGCCGCGATAGGCGGTGCCATGCATAGACGTGGAGGAGCTTGTGCAGGTGTGAATGGGGACCAGAGGGGGTGGCGGGCGGGGTGAGGGTTTTTGTGCCGTGGGGATGGCGAGGGTTTTCTTTTTTCTTTTTTGAATTGGGTGGTGAGGGTTTTCTATCCCACAAAGAATTTCGGAGGCAACGGTTTGCTAGAGCCAACCGTGTGTGATTGACGCAACAGACAAAATGAAAGTCATTGCACACGGTTCCAATTTTGGGAACCGTGTGTGATTGACGCAATAGGCAAAATGAAGGTCATTGCACACGGTTCCAATTTTGGGAACCGTGTGTGATTGACGTACTACCTTCGTCCTGGTTTATTGGTCCCCTTTATAATTTGTACCAAATTTCAACCAAATAAATAACTAAGAAATGTTTATGCGTGTCACCAAAAATTATATCATTGAACACTATGTTCAAATACGCATCCAACGATATAATTTTTGCTGACCTGCACTAACATTTTGTCAGTTAAATCTTTTGTCAACATTTAACACAAATTACAAAGGGGACCATTAATCGAGGACGGAGGTAGATTCCCTCAACCGAACTGATTGCATCCATATCCCATAGTTAGACATAAGTAAACATAGGTTAAACATACTCAGACATAGATAATAAGCGTACACGTACACAAGCATAGTTCAACCATAAGTACATAGTTCAACCGTCATTCAGCATTGCTCAAGCGTACATAGTTCGATCCCACATCTCATCTCACATGCCGGCATGATCCTGAAGCTTCTCTAGGTAATCAGCGTACGCGCCGTGCGCCACCCTGCGAGAATACTTCTGCTTGAAGGAGCCAACGGCCCGTCCTCTTGCATGCGCTAGAATACTTTGATACGCGTCATGAAGCTTGTGGTAGCAAACTGGGCATCGATAGCCACCGTCGCAGGTCCTAATACGCCTGTTATGCATTCCCGCATAAAGCTCCCTCAGGATTTGCCTCTTGTACCTCCTCTAGACATCTTCATCCTCGCTGTCCACATCGTAATACAGCACCTATACAAATAGTAAAACAACACTACAAAAAAATACACTTCCGTGATGATACGTGTTTGTCACAGTAGGTCACGTTTTCTGTCATGCATGTACATCCATGACAAATTTATGACAGAATGAAGATAGTCATACCTGCGCTGTCGTAGAAGTGTTCCATGACATTACCAAAATTATCATCACGGAAGTGTCCACTTCCATGACGATAAATCGCGCGTCATAGAAGTGCTTTCGTCAAGGGTGACCGACACGTGGCATCCACCGTAACGGGACGCCCTTAAGCTACCGGGTCCGATTTTGGATCCGATAACCCGCTAACAGCCACGACCAATGCCGATTTTCCACGTGTAAAATTCTCATTGGCCGACGGAACCACGCGTCAGCTCCGCATTGGCACAGGTGTCACTCATCCAACGGTCGAGATGGGCCTATGATACGTTGACACATGGACGGGCCCAAAAGTGGCCATAAAGTTTAAATGGGCCGGCCCAACTAAAGGCCCACAAGATTTAGCGGACCATAATGGGCCGGCCCAGCTAAAGGCCCACAAGATTTTGTAGACCATAATGGGCCGGCCCAGCTAAAGGCCCACAAGATTTAGCGGACCACAATGGTCCAGCCCAGCTAAATGCCCACAAGATTTTGCAGACCATAATGGGCCGGCCCAGCTAAAGGCCCAACATTCTCAGTTAAGGACCGTATGGCTAGTGTCAAATCGGCCCGTCAACGGCCTATCCTAAACTTGTCATCATCGTGGCCCATGGTCACTTCTGGCCTGTTAACAGTCCGCTAAGTATATGGGCCGAATTACGGCCCGGTGTATTTCCGGCCTGTTAAAGGTCCTGCTTCATTTGGGCCCATTTACAGGCCATTGAAACTTTCGACCCATAAATGACCGTAAAGGATTTGGGTCATATTCGGCCATGTCTGACATTCGGCCTGTTAGAGGCCCACTATAGATTTGGGCCACTTTCGGCTTGTTGTGATTTTCGGCCTGTTAAAGTCAGACGAAATCCATGGACCATATGTGGCCGAACGTCACATCGGGCCCATTAATGGCCCATATAAAAATGATGATAATCTAGACCGACCGAACTTCCGGCCTGTTAAAGGCCCGTGTATTAGGTCGGCGCTTTTACGGCCCGTCCGAATTTCGGCCTGTGAAAGATCTGCATCGTAAATGGGCCACCATTTCGGCCTGCTAAGACCAATGGGTTATTTTGCTCAATCAGGGCCCAATCTCAGTTTCGGTCTATTAAAGGCCCATGTTTTTATGGGCTCGAGATATTTACACCTGTAAACGGCCTATTGTTACTGAGGGCCCAAATTATGTTTAGGCCTGTTAAAGGCCCACTATGGGCACGGGCCTACCAAAAAATATGAAAGCTTATGCTGATTTAGGCCCAGATATTTTAGTGGGCTACATGCAAATTTCGGCCCATAATCGTTTTTAGCCCAATTGGAATGGGCCCGACGAATGTTGGCATGTTGGGCTCCTACGAAGCTTTCGGCCGAATACATTACTAAGATAAACCTACACTATACAAAAATAGCATCGTAATTACTGCAGCCTTTGGCAGCATCATAAATGCTGTATCACAACAAAATAAATTCCAACCATACAACAAGAGGCCTGTTGGCATAAAGTTTACAGTCCTTGCAGATAAAAGCACCATCAGATGTATAGAAGCACATATCACTTGACCTGAGTGCTAATGTTTCAGGCTGTAGAATCTGATGGAGCAGCACGATCTTCACCTTTTTTCCGCCATTGCTCTTGAACAACGAAGCAAATGTCTGATAGTCTGGTTTCAAAACCATTCATATCTTGACGACATTTGTCAACCACTATTCTTGTTTCCAAAACGACGTCCATTAGGGATTGGACTTGTGTCTGGAGCACAGATATATCACTCTGTCTAGCAGGAAGATTTTGTTCACTAGGCTATTTGGATGAGGTTACCTTGACAACCAACCCAGAATTACGCAGGAAGGTGCTCTTTGCACTGTTAGTGGAGAGATACTGACGCACTGCAGCAAGAGGTGACATTGTGCCTGTGGTAGCCTCGTCACCTTCAGGTTGTTGTGGCTGTTCAATCATTTGTCCATAGCTTCCTGAAAGTTTGAAATTGTAGATTAGTGTACCAGATAAGTTACTAATGAGACAAAAACAAACAAAGTAGGTTACACGTTTATACATAACTTATTTTAGTGAACTACTGTAATACATTAGCATGTATTGTAGTGCGAACTACATAATAAAATCACTTTCGGAACATATGTCCATGTAGCATGCCTACTGTATTGTCTATTTCATCACATTCGTTGACATCTAAGGATAAAGAGACATGGTTTAAAGTAGGATGAACATAGTATGACATCATTCATATCATAGGAAAACAAATATAAAACAAACAGGCCATTTTATCATTGTGTGAGCACGTGAACATAACAACTAGATTACAGATCAAGACCAAAAGAATATCCTTCATCTCTTTTAAACCATGTAAGGTGAAATGATACGTTAAGACAACTGTGTATAAAAGTGAACATAGTAACTGACATTGACTGCAAACCAAGTAGTTAAATGAACACATCACAGTACCAATCAGTTCAAAGGCAGGAGCAGTAAGGACTTACAACAACGGCTTGAACTGGTGTGCTCATGCCCTTCATCTTGCTGGTGTGGCAATCCTTGAAGATTTGCACTGCATTCGGTTTAGGTTCTTTTTGGTCCGCACAGGCTTTCCTCTGTATTTGGAACAAGTCAATATAGATACGATAATATGGCACAGAAAAAAGAAGGAAGTAGCAGCTATTTACAAGAGCCTCGCAGTGTGCAATATAGCTACGAGATCATGTTGTCTGTTGGAATTTCACTTCAGCACGGTTGGTCTTGTTCTTCAAGCAGTTAGCCTAGAAGAAGATACACTTGTAAGGCACATACATAAATACAAGTTCAATATGCGGTCTGATCAAATACATATAGCCTACCTGATACTTTGGATCAGACCAGTGTTTAACGAGGGCCGTCCAGTCTTCATCTGTAATATATTCCACTAGAGATGTTTGGGCGATTTCATTGTTAGCCTTGCCTTCAAAGTTAGATTTTCTAAGGCGGTACCGATACTGTCGCAGAGCAGATTAAAAAACATGAGTGGATGCTTGTTTAGTTGCATCATCTTTTGGATCCAACTTGAACCTCATTTGTTGAAAAAAGAATGTGAGTCTTATTAGGAGGAAGCTAGAAAGTATGGGACAGAGCAAGACAATATTACTAATTGCGATGAATAACATTACTTACGGATAAATGATCAAGGAAGGTGTTAAACTGGGTATTGTCTTTCTCATTCCTGTACTGGATCCACGTTGGGAGGATACGTGCATGACACCTAACGGCAACGGCTGCCTCTGATACTAACTTGGCTGACTCTGTAGCATCACGTGGCCTTTTTAAACCTGCCTCAAAATGGATCTCCATTCTTCCGCCTTTAGATTTTGTTAATCTGTCAAGCATTATCCCTGATGTCTGTTTCCGCTTGCGCCGTGGTGCTAGTTCAACAACGAATATGGAAAGTGTTAGTGTACATCAAACTGTGAGAGTACATATAAAGGAGCATGCAACTACAACTTGACTCGGTCAAGTACCGTCTTGGTGTTGATGCTCACGAGGTTCATCTGATCTTGCCAAGTCCTGTTGTGTCAGTAGTGCTTCGGAAGTAGTGTTAGTGTGAAGGCAGCTTGGGAACTGGCCAGTTCCGGAGCAAATGAACGAGTAACTCGTTGAGATGCTGGTACAGTTGAAGCGGATGCTGCAGCTAGTGGAGCAGGTGATACTGTGTTTGTAGATTTAGCCGGTGGACTTGGACCTTCTACTGTACTATAAGTACCAGCAGAATCTGGACGGTAGATCCTTTTCCTTTTCACCTGATGAGTAACACCACTCCCTACTATACTATTTTCCTTGCTCTTTTTTGACTTTGCCATGTCAAGCCGTACCCACAACACAAAAGAATAAAATCACTCTTCAGAACTCATTGATGCATGATACAGACAAGCAATACTTTGATGTAAGACAACCGTATGAGGATGGAATATGTAAGAAAAACAGGACGACATGACATATTCACAGCTACGATGTGTAAACTAAGCAGAAGGATTTTCAAGAAAATAGAAGTAATGCAAGCTAGACACCATATGAAAGATGCAACCAATATTACTCTGCCAAGTTAAAAGTGTCTTGTCATAAGTGGCAGTTCGAAAAATTAGAAGCAGTACAACATAGAAATCAATGCAATATGCAACCACTATCAAACTGCCATGTTAAAAGCGTCCAATCATGAGTGACTCATGCGGGATACACAACAGCAGTACTTTGATGTAAGAACATGGTATGATAAATAGATGCAGTGTATTCTAGACACAGAACGCCATGTCATATGCACATGTATAACGTATAAACTCAGCAGGTGCAATTTAATCAAAATAGAAGAAATACAGGCTAGACAACATATGCAACATGAAACCAATTATCACACTGTCAACTTAGAGCAAGCACCTGCGATGGTGGAGTACGGGAGACGAACTCATCATGTAGACTTGGGACTTCAACTTCATTAGCAGTAGAGTGGCAAATCTAGAGAGACTCTGTTTGCGTCGGTGCGGAGGACCACCAACATCCCCTAACTTGCTCTTTTCCTTCCTATTTTCTGATACTGCCTTATGAAGTCAAAACCACAAGAAGATGGATAAAATTAGCTCTGCATAACTAGTTGATGCATGATACAGACGAACACTACTTTGATGTAAGGCAAGCGCGGGATAGGAGGATGGAATATATACAAAAAAAGACAGCGTTTCATATTCACATGTACGATAAGAGGATGGAATATGTATGAAAAAACAGTAAGCGGAAGGCATTTCAGCAAAACTAGAAGAAATGAAAGCTAGGAACCATATGAACATGCAACCAATATCACTCTATCGGGTAAGAAGTGTCTCGTCGTAAGTGTCATTTCAATAAATTAGAAGCAGTACAAGCTAGAAGACAATGCAAGATGCAACCTACATCACAGTCCCAAGTTAAATGTATCTTATGGGTAAGTGATTGTTGCAGGTATAAGCTGTAAGCTACGCAGATGCAATTCAACATAATCAGAAGCAATACAAAGTAGACATCATACGGAAAACGCAACCACATATAACAGTTCCAAGTTAGAGCAAGCACCTGTGATGGTGGAGTAGGGGAGATGTGCTCATCATGTACACGTATGTTCTAGAAACAGGAACACATGTCATATTCACAAGCATTATGTGTAAAGTAAGCAGATGCAATTCAACAAAGTTAGAAGCAATACAAGCTAGACGTCATACGCAACATGCAACCACATATAATAGTGCCAAGTTAGAGCAAGCACCTGTGATGGTGGAGTAGGGGAGATGTGCTCATCATCTACACGCTCATCATCTACACAGCTACGTTGACTGTCCAGCCTTGTGTTGTCTTGCGAATCTTGTTGGGAGGATGGCGGAGTAGAATCTGTAGAGACCCCCTATTTGAGTTGCTCTGAAGGACCACCATCATCCACTGCCGGACTAATTTCCTTCAGCTGTAATGATTTTGCATTGTGAAGTCAAACCGATAAGAAAAAGGAATAAAATTCGCTCTTCAGAACTCATTCATGCATGATACTGACGAACACTACTCGGATGAAAGGCAAACAAATGATGCGAGGATGGAATATGTATGAAAAACAGGATGGCGTGACATATTCACACCTATGATGTGGTAACTAAGCAGAAGGCATTTCAACAAATTAGAAGCACTGCAAGCTAGACACCATATGAAAGATGCAACCAATATCACTCTGCCAAGTTCAAACTGTATGGTGTTTCAACAAATTAGAAGCAGTACATGCTAGAAATCATATGCAAGATACAACCAATATCACAATGGCGACTTAAAGGTGTCTTATCATAAGTGACTGATGCGGGATATGCAAGAACAGTAGTCTGATGTAAGTAAATCGTGTGATTAGATATAGTATGTTCTAGAAACAGGAATATATATCATATTCACAGGCATTATGTGTAAAGTAAGCAGATGCAATTCAACACAGTTAGAAGCAATACAAGCTAGACATCATACGCAACATGCAACCACATATAATAGTGCCAAGTTAGAGCAAGCACCTGTGATGGTGGAGTAGGGGAGATGTGTTCATCATCTACATAGCTATGTTGACTGTCTAGCCTTGCGTTGTCTTGCGAATCTTGTTGGCAGGATGGCGGAGTAGAATCTGTAGAGAACCTCCATTTCAGTTGCTCGGAAGGACCACCATCATCCAATGCCTTTCCAATTTCCTTCAGCTTTATTGATTTTGCATTGTGAGGTCAAACCGACAAGAAAAGGAATATAATTCGCTCTTCAGAACTCATTCATGCAAGATACTGATGAACACTACTCCGATGAAAGGCAAACTCATGATACGAGGATGGAATATGTACGGAAAAATGGACGGCTTGACATATTCACACCTATGATGTGGTAACTAAGCAGAAGGCACTTCAACAAATTAGAAGCACTGCAACTAGACACCATCTGAAAGGTGCAATCAATATCACTCTGCCAAGTTAAAACTGTCTCGTCATAGGTGGCGTTCATCAAACTAGAAGCAATACATGCTAGAAATCATATTCAAGACGCAAACCAATATCACACAGCCAACTTAAAGGTGTCCCATCATAAGTGACTGATGCAGGATACACAAGAAAAGTAGTTTCATGTAAGAACATGGTGTTATAGATAGATATAGTATGTACCAAAAACAGGAAAGCGTGTCATATTCACACATATCATGTGTAAGCTAAGCAGATGCAGTTTACACTAATTAGGAGCAATACAAGCTAGACACCATATGCAACATGCAACCAGATATCACACTACCAAGTTAGAGCAAGCACCTTGGATGGTGGAGAAGGGAGCGGAGACTTGGACCTTGTAATGCACTATCAGTACAAGGAGAATCGGTACAAATGCTCCGTTTACGTTGCTGCAGAGGACCACCATCATTGCCTTCCTTACTCTTTTCCTTCCTCTTTCTTGATTTTTCCTTGTTAAGCCAAACCCATAAGAAAAATGAATAAAATTTGCTCTTCAGAACTCATTGATGCATGATACTGACAAACACTACTTTCATGTCAGGCAGCCGCATGATAGGAGGATGGAATATGTATGAAAAACAGGACGGCGTGACATATTGACATGTATGATGTATAAAGTGTAAACTAAGCACAAGGTGCTTGAACTTGTTAGAATCAATGCAAGGTAGAAACCATATGAAAGATGAAACCAATATCACTTTGCCAAATTAAAAGGGTGCCCTAACAAATGTATTTGACCAAATTAGAAGCAATACATGGCAACAGGCTAGAAATAATATGCAACGAATAAAGGTGACTCATTGTAAGTGATTGATGCAGGATACAGAAGAGAGGTTGTTTCATGTAAGAACAAGATTAACACATAGATGTAGTGTGTACCAAAAATAGGAAGGCATGTCATATTCACAGGTATAATGTGTAAACTAAGCAGATGCAATTTACCCTAATTAGAAGCATTACAAGCTAGACACCGTATGCAACATGCAACCACATATCACACTGCGAAGTTAGAGCAAGCACCCGTGATGCTGGTGTGGGGGAATTCCGGTCATCAACTAGAGAGCTACGTTGACTATCTTCATTTAGCCTTGTTGTTTCTTGAGAATCATGTGGGGAGGATGACACTGCACTCTTTAAACGAGTATGGTGTCTCACAGTAACCCACTGGGGTGACTGTCTCATCATAAGTGATTGACGAGGGATACAAAAGAGCATTAGTTTGATGTACGAACATGGTTAATAGATATATGTAGTATGTATCAAAAACAGGAAGGCATGTCATTATCAAAGGTATAATGTGTAAAGTAAGCAGATGCAATTTAACCAAATTGGAAGCAATACAAGCTAGACACCATATGCAACATGCAACCACATTTTGACAACGTGAAGTTAAAGCAAGCACCTGGGATGGTTGTGTGTGGCAATTGAGATCATCAACTGCAGAGCTACGTTTACTGTCTCCAACTGCTGACACTGCACCCTTTAGAGCGCTGAAACGATTAGTGCTTATCTTCGAATTACATTGGAGCGACTTCTGTCTTTTTTTTTCTGCATTCATCAACACTGTGTCAGAGTCTGAAATACCCATGCATAAAAAAACAATAGTGTGAGTATGGGTGAAGTGTGTGCACAATTAGTACAGTGTAAAGGTAGCAGATAGCTGGTGGGTGAGAAATAAATGACGGGAGACATATGATAGCTCTACAACATGCATGGCACACTAAATTACTACATGATTCTATGAAAATAACAGTCGACTGAAAACAAATAGGCCAGTCCTTTTTTCTGCACCGTCCGATGTACAAAGAACGGGCAGATCTCCTTCATCTACCTCCAGCCAGTCACTGTTGACGATCTTCCTCGAAACGCCAGCGACCACCGGCCCAGTCCCCTGCCTGCGCCCTCCCCTCGACCTCACCGCACCGTCGTGCTTGGCACCGCCCCCTGCCATCCATTCAAGCCCCGCCGACCTCCAGATCGGGCGCAAGCAGCTCCTGCGCCCCACACCCCTATGATAGACACCGATGCGCCGCTTCCCCGGCGAACAGGCGGAATAGGCGCTCCGCGCGCCTAAGCGGGTGCTGCTTCTTTTAATTGTGGTTCGACTCACCCTGAATTGAAATCCAGGCGGGCTACTGACCTCTAGCAAAGGTGAAATAGTAAATGGAGGAAACCTTGTGCATTTAGTATCACGAAGAAGATGCAGTAAGAAGCGCTCAACTAGTTTCTTTCATGGGATGAATACGGTGTGAGCAGAGACGTAAGGTTTGCACGAACAAGGGAAGAGGAATACCTCTTTCTGCTGCCAGTGCTGTGTCCCCCTTCTGTTTTTCCAACGACCTTCTTGTGGTTCACTGGAAACGAGAAGTTGTGGAGGACGGTAAAGCCTCAGACGAACACATGGCCAAGTTGTTGAGTGTGGTGCGGTGGCCGTCTGTCGGCGGCGGGGAACCAGATCCGAGGCGCGAACGACGGCGTAGCGGGAACAACTCCGGTGCGGTGGACAGTTGTGACAATGAGCGTCAGCAGTGAGGTGCAGGACGGCGTGGTCAGAGTGGTTTTGGTACGGCGCACGTTGGTGTCGGCGTCGTTGAGGCAGCTCTACCTCGGCTTCAGCTGCTAAGTCCTTGAGGGTGTTGCGGTTGCGGTTGCGTTGGACGACGACGTCGGGGTACCGACTCCGGCGTGATGGAGGAGGGCGGCGGTGGATTGGGCGCATGGGGTGGAGGACGGAGGGGGCTGGGGTTTCGCGGCTGGTGGAGAGGGCGTTTTGGCACCCACGGAGTATGAATGGGGAAACGGAGGGAGGCGGGGAACTAAGGGGAACAATGTTTTGGTTTGGGACGCGCTTGTTTGAAATTTGGGGAAGGTTACAGACTTTGCCTCCATCTAAAATTTCGGACATATTGCGTGTTGGGGGTAGGACAGTAATCTCAGGTGTCCCAAATGTGGGCGGGATAGATTTCGGCTGAGCGCATGGGTGTTTAGGCGCCCACGGCGTATGAATGCTTCTCGGAGGCGGTTGAGACTAGCGTCTTGGTGAAGTTACAAACCTACCCTGGTTTAGACCTTTGGACATCGGGCCGATAGGCTACACGGGCCAGAGTCAGGACAGTAATTTCCTACCACCAAACATTAGTCTCGCGCAGTTTCGGGTGACCAGAGGCCTATTTGGCACTTCGTTCAATATTTGGGAGCAGAAGCATTAACGTTTTCGGTTCTCTTGAATTGAACTTTAAGGATTTGTCAAAGTTCACAAATCTTTACTCTTGAAAATCCTAAAGCTACGATTATTTTGGAATGGAGGGGGTACATTTGAATATACATTGTACACGAGTATATATTAAAAAAAATGCAACTTACCTCAGTTCATGCATGGTTCCAGACATAATCTCCTTGGTTGCAAAAAAAGTTAGACATGCGTATGAATATATATAGCATGTTCAAACGCACAGCAAAGATTGATGCCCCCTTTTACATTTGATTTACAAATGCCATTATCTCGGGTTCAAATAGATGAATGCACTTCCTATGAATTCGAATATTCGAAACCCCCTTTATGTTGAACTCGACATGTATTCTATTTCGTAGCTAGCAATTTGGAATGTATCCATGCAAGTGACAAATGTATAAAGTGCTTCACACTAACAACATGGAGTGCGCTAATTAATGTTTATATATGAATTGCAAAAGCATCCATTGCCTGTATTTCAAACCGCTCTCACTCTATGGATCGATAATATGAAATAAACACATGCACATGCTAGAATTCA
This sequence comes from Aegilops tauschii subsp. strangulata, assembly GCF_002575655.3. Classification (NCBI taxonomy): domain Eukaryota; kingdom Viridiplantae; phylum Streptophyta; class Magnoliopsida; order Poales; family Poaceae; genus Aegilops; species Aegilops tauschii. The sequence goes on from NC_053038.3 coordinate 141,798,673, forward strand.
ATAGAGTATGGGTGTCTGATAGACCGATTTTCGTCCATACGCAATTTTCAAAATTCATGATCTCATCCAAAAATAATAATGCCATTTATATTTTAATTTAATGCGTAGAACCGCCTTTTACACGTAGATGCACTATGCCTTGGCCCGTTCTCACAAACGCGCTATATATCTCTCTATCTACCGCATAAGTGCACACACTTTATACGCATCGGCATTTCTCTTTCACACATGCTCACAATCTCTCTCGGGGTGTCGGGGAGTCTCACGCACATGCTCTCTCTGTATCTCTCTCTCTTTCTGACTACTATGTACCACTCTTTTCACTAATCTCAGTTGGAAAACACTATTTTTCTCACATGCATATATACACACACGCACGGTCTCTACTACCCTCTATATGCACATGTCTCCCGCACGCACATTATCTTTAGGCCTTTCTCGCACACATTGCCCCCCAGACACACCTCTCTCTTAGTAGTTGGCAGATATGATTCCATCATATCATTCGGTAGGCTATCCCTGACTGTTAGGCTGGATGGTAATACGAGGCAAAGTTTTACCCTAGTTCGGACCCTTGCAGTTGAGGAAAAAGCCTACTCCTGGTACTGTATATTAGTGATAGGGGTGTGTACAAAGTACATGTGAATACCAGGCATTGTGCGTGTGTGTATACTATCGACGAACTAGCCCCCAAGCTCTATAACATACTAGGGGCCTAGGCTAACAAATCATATATAGTCGGCTTATCACCAGTGGGGATAGAGTCCTCCGCGACTCTGGTAGCTAGCTTCGTGTTGTACGCCGAGTCCTCCACATGGGTCTTCGTATAACACGTCTCGGTCAAACGACCTATGTGGCGCAGGATGGAACCGACCCATGAGTCCTGATGTTGACCCACCACAACTAGAAATGATGTGCCCACCGCACCACACACGCAATCGGTCACTAAGAAAATAAGCATATACAGTAGTACAATGTTATACATGAAAGTTAATTGCATGGTGCATCCAAAAATATTTGTTCTGCATTGTGAATGTTTATATATTCTCCTAAAATATTAGTCACGGGAAAGAGAAACGAAGGGCATATCTCTCCTTGTCTCCACCGGACACCCCCTCTTTCTACACCACTTTCACGTATGCACACAAACTATCTCTCGGCCCTCTAAAAGTATGCATGCCCACGACACATGCATGTGTGACGGTCACTGGATTTCAAGCTAAAGCACTATACGGTCACTGGACTTCAGCATATGCTCATTACGGTCACCGTATACATTCTCGTGGTGATCATACAGTATCTAGCTCACGATACGTCTCCGTATTTTCTTGATGACACTGACGGACTTTGCATTTGATGCGTGCTGCATATTTTGTTGACGACACTTACGGTCATTGTATTTGAAGCGAAAGCACGATATGGTTACTGGACTTCAGAATAAGCTCATCACGGTCACCGCATACATTTTGTCGTGCTAACCAACATGTGGTTGGATGGTTAGGAGGACAGTGGTTTCTCAAGCCCACCAGGGTTAAAGTCCCGGTGCTCGCATATATCCTGGGTTAATTTCAGTATTTTCCGGCGATGTGCGTTCAGTGGGAGGAGACGTTCCACTCGACTACGAGGCACCTATGGTGACTTCGTAAAATTTCAAGATCATATGCTGGCTCACTCTCTCGAAGGTGCTCATAGGGGTAGGGTCTGTGTGTGTGCGCTTATAGCGGTGAGTGCTTGCGCATATATATGAGCCCTTGCGTCTGTACCGTGTTAAAAAATACATGTCATGATTGTACGGTCACTGGCTCACCCGTACAACTCCGTATTTTGTTGATGACACAATCAATTGACCAGTCAAACGTTCCACGTGGCGCAACTAGTGTTGCACCATCGGGGCGCATAACTGTGGAGCCCACCTGTCAGCCCGTATATGAAAGAAAGAAATGGTAGTTTGAGTCTGTACTGTGTTAATAAAATACATTTTAGGGTGATCATACGGTCACTGGCTCACCATACAGCTCGGTAATTTGTTGATGACACGATCAATTGACCATTCAAACATTCCACATTCAGCAGCGCACATTACCATAGGGCCCACCCGTCAGCGTGTATATGAAGGACAGAAATGGTAATAAATTAGTGGTCGGTGGGTACTCGAAGTCGTGAGACCTCTGGTTGGCAGTCGACGGCGGTGGGGGGGCTCGTTGATTAGGCGGTGGGGTGGGGATCACCGAGAAAAAGCTCGGCACAGGGGGGGGGCCTAGAGGGATAGCCGGTGCGGCGGCGGACCGGCGGTGGGGAGTGGTTTCGGGGCAGCGTGGCGGCGCGGGCCGGCCGCAGGCGGCGGGGGCCGGCGGTTCGGCTGGTGGTGGCTGGCAGCTCAGAGGGGTGGAGTTTGATGATAAACTGCAGGCCCTTGATTTCGTATCCAACGGCTGGAAAATCTAATGACCAGAGATGAAAAAGTCAGTCGACTGACGTGTAGCCTCACCCCGCACGTACACATGCACGCACGCAAGACACGCATGCATGCAGGCGTGCAACACTGACACGTACACATAATGAACACACGCACGCATGCAGGCGTGCAACACTGACACGTACACATGCACTCACGAACACACGCATGTACGCACACATGCATGCAACACTGAAACGTACCCTTGCACGCACGCAACACTCGCACGCCTGCATGCACACAGCACACGACGCAAGACACACGCTCAACCTATACGTGCATGCACCCTTTGTTAAGGACATGGATTGTTACGGGTATTAATTAATCTTATCTGTGATAAGCAGAACATTGATGTTTGCAGCGGTCTTTATGAATCACAACGTATCGAACGGGCTATCAACATAGTAGGCTTATCTACATGAAAAGGATGATGTCACACTCAATGAACAATCATCGGTTTATGAAATGCCCGCTTCTGACCGCCCTGGCCCACCAAAGGTTCCTCTGCTGTGCGCTGCCTGCGTTGGGTCACTGACATGCAGGCCATGTACCCAAAGAGCCCACACATCAGTGGAAGAACGGCACGGTGTCCTACGTCAGAGTCGAGGGCGCCACTTGCTGCACGCCCGGCTGAACACACCTCCTTGCCGCATTCAAACGCCTCCATGAAACCCGCCCGTGTGGAAGCCGAGAAACCCACTCTGGACACACGTTCGTTCATGACTGGGCCGACACTAAACGCAACACCGGCCGAGCTCCTCCCGTCCGTCGTCTATTTAATCTCCTATTTGAACGAGGCCAAACGCCAGCCAAGAATCACACATCTCCGCCGCTCCCCTATATCCTCCTTCACCATTTTGTCCACTCTTACAATGGCTTACGAAGAGTAGTTATTCCGCAGAAGCCATTTGTCTAGGTTTGTATCTCTCACACACACCCACGTAGGTGGGGGACGTGCACGAAGAGAAGAGGTGCACGGACGGCACACGTACTCCCGTCTCTTTCCCAACCACACCCGCGCGGGTACACGGTGGAGCTTATTTCTGTACGAAAAGGCAGCCCACGTGGTAATTTGACACGTGTACTGGTTGTCCACTTGATGGAGGGAGGATCATCTACCACGGGTGAACAAAAAAATTGCGACTTGACGCGTTATGTTAAAAAAGAGGCAAACCATGTGGGGCCTACCTTAGAGGCAAGGCTCTATACACTGGAGTAATTTTGATGTGTCCCGTCAACTCGCAAAACGAGGAGAAGCTTGCTTAGTACGCCGTTTCCCCCGCCCACGGGTGCGGTGGCTCGCAGGATGAGGTGAAGCTTGCTTACTAGTAGTGGTATTGTACGCCTTACGCCCGCTCCCTCGCCCACGCGCGCGGTGGCTCGCAGGACGAGGAGAAATTTTTACTACTCCCTTCGTTTACTCCTCGTCCCTACTACCTTGGTTAGAGAGATTATCATATTGTTTGGAATATATATGTCCTTTAGTACTCCCTCGATTTACTTATACAAGGCCACTATAAAAAAACATTTTGCATCTATACAAGGCCACAAATAGTAATCGAGACAAAAGTTACTACTCCCTCCTTTCCAGTTTATGGCTCAATTTCAAAATCTCTTCAACCAAGGTAGACCGTGAGTGGTCGAATTAATTTCGTACTCCTAGTTTGCACAGGTAATTAGTACGCTCGTTTTTCTCAAGAAGTTATGTTTACCGAGGCATTAATTAGAACGAATGCATGAGACTACCCACAGTGGTAGTAACATAGGTGGTAACATGACACTTATCTAGGCAAAATAGATGATGTGGCATGTAATTAATGAAGAAAGAGAGGCATGTGGTAACATAGCTAGTTCATATAACATCACACATATCAAGAAAAGATGAGTCTATAACATAATAAATGAAGTGATGGATGACACAACACATATGTTACTACCCATTGTGGAGATAGTAACATAGACTAGTAACATATGCATGTTACTACTCTAAGTTACTCCCCACTGTGACTAGTCTGAATGACCACTAAATTTCCATGAACTTCTACATGCATTGGTGAGTTTTCTGTTGACACTACTTGCATCGGGTGATCTAACGCACCTCAAAATCCAACATGTGATGGTACTACTACTAGTAGTAGAATTGAGACTTAAAAAACGGAAAAACGAATGTTTTTTTAGATGAGCCCTATAAACCCTAGTGGGTACGTACTCCATAAAATCAGATTTTCCCAAAACTAAGTCGCTCAACCTTTTTTTGCTTGTTTCCCTTCCTGCCTCCTTGCCTCGAAGAGACTATGCCAAACTCTCCTGCCTACCACGCGGGAAAAGACCCGCCCTCGCCTTTTTTAGTACGGGTTTGTATCGATGGATCGCGGGAAGCAACAAAAACCCAAGCCGTGTCTTGTACTCCTCCGTCGACGCCCGCTTTCATGAATTTTGTACTTCCTGTCGCCGACATGTGGGACATATAGCAACCGGGTCGACGTGTCAAGCACGAAATAACAGTGCAGAACAGCAGGGGGGACGCACCCCAGTTGTACCGCCCCAGTAGTAGTATTAATGGGCAATGAGACGTCAAATCACAATGCTGCACCTTCCCAGACGGACGAAGCAACCATTATTTCACACTTCGGTTCGCCATCATCTCAAACCACGTAGTATTGCTTCTGCCTCAAGAGGGACACGCACATCGCCTTGGTACATAATGACACGTGGGACCGCATGACAGGCCATGCTCCCCCGCCGATCGCTCGGTAAAATCACCTCATTTTTACTACTATACTTCCTCCGTATTAGTTTACATGGCATGCACGTCGTTCTAGGTTGAGAATTTAACTGGGTATATATGTGATGAACAGTATATGTTTAGAAACTACATCCGCTTAATAATGCAATGATATACTTTTTGTGGCATAGTAACTCATATTTAGTTAGTCAAATGGATGACCTAGAACTACGTGCACGCCCTATAAACCGAGACGCCTAAAAAACGAGACGGAGAGGGTAGTTCAGTACGTATCTTTTTAGATCAATGTAGTCGGGATTCACCAAGGAGCAAAACGAAGTGGTAGGCTGCACCTGTCGTGTTGGCGTAGCAACTCAAGCAGGGTCAGTCTGCACACGAAATGGCGACACACTTAACAGGACCCCTTTGGCCAACATGTGGCTCATCCACCGTCTTGTTCCACGTGCGATGCACCAAATTACAGTTTGGAGCAGCAGTTGGAATTGAAGGCACCCCGGTCGTAGCGCCGCAGTAGTAGAAAATGAGCGATGAGGGGTCAAATCACAAAGCCCCACCTTTCCCGCTTTAAGCTGGACGGACGAAGCAACCATCATTTCACTATAGGGCGCAAGAGCATAAAGAAAAGAGAAAACCAATGATGCGTGCGACAGCTACCTAGGGCACCCTGGGGTAGGGGTCTCCACTATAGATCATTTTTTTTTGAAAGAGCCTCCACTACAAATCGGCTTCTCCCTCGTCCTCTTGAAGAAAACCGATGATGCGTGCGGCGGTAGGGTTTGTAGGAGTACTACTACGGCGTGCGGGGCCACGTCATAGTAAACGGGAGAGGGATTGAGTTCGAGTCGACGCCTTAAATATGTGTGGGCCTCTTGGTTTTAGGGGAACGAGGCAGCATTTTGGGTTCGGGGACCAGTGGAGATATAGTACGTACAAAAAATTGTGGATGTAGATTCGACCGAAAGGCAATGATACATGGGCCCTGCATTTTGATATACTCGAGGCCGCGTGAAATTTGCTACTCTACTCAAAACTAGTAAGGTACACATGCATTGAACGCATGAGATTTTGAAACAAAATTATGAATAAATACACACTATAGCATGTAAAGCTTTGAGTCATATATGCATGATGTAGATGTTCGTTTAGTTCTTATAGTTCATCTCATTCAAAATCAATTAGTTTTATAAAAATGTTAAGATTCATGGGGTTGTGCATTTTAAAGCATAAAGTAAAGAACAAATAATGGCAATTCATTTAGAAAAAAATTCAATTATGATATGGAAGATTCTAGAACAAAGGAGAAGTGCTTGTGTTTTGAGGTTTGTGCATTATGCTTAAGTTCAACCATGGAGTCTTCTAAATTGTACATGTGGCAGATCTGGTGGAATGTTGATGATATCCAACGGCCAGTAGTGCTCGGATTTGCCATCTCTGCACTGTCGGATTAGCTTCATCCAGCGACCATCTTTCAAAGTTATTCGCACACTATATAGTTCTTGTGCCATAGTTGCATGTCTTGGAAAAAAGCTACTAGTGGGTTGTACTAGCTATTTAGGAATAGAAGATGTATACATGGAAGTTGTAGGGAAAGAGATGACATGGAGTATCTCAATTCCTATGAGTAGGGATTGGAAAAGAGATGTCATTTGGTTCACATCATAGGAACTTTTCTATTGAATCTAGAGATGACATGTATCTCAATTCCTATGAGGAGGGATTAGAAAAGAGATGTAATTTGGTTCATATCATAGGAACTTTTCTATTGAATATACGCTAATGTTTATTTTCCTTTGAAATTATGGGAGTATAGGAATCCATTCATATGAACCAAGTGGCTCTAAAGCTATAGAAATGATATCATGTTTATTTCCTTTGAAATGTGGAGTATACGAACCTATTCCTATGAACCAATTGGCTCTAAAGGAAAAAATCCTATAAAAATCATATCATATAGAGTTCCTATGATATTCCTCCACACCAAAGGATGGTTGAAATTGCTGCAGGTGATACGATGGTCTTTCTTTGTAGGCTCCTCCCCCATCTTTATAGTTACCTCTCGAAGATGAATGAAATGATATATATAGGGTATTCTACATGTGCAATTTGGTACACGAAAACTCGGTAAAAGTTTGCGAGGTTCGAATTTTCAATAAAGCTCTATGCACTGCATTTTGGAACGGAGGGAGCATACGACAGTTGCTAACACTCACGTGGAAGATTTGTGTGTAGGAGGAGTGGCTGTTCTGTTAAATGACATGGCAAAACTGACACTGTCGGATGCCGATCTAACGGTTCTTACGGCGTTCGTCAGGAAAAGGCTTGTGGCGAACCTTTGTCGGATAATGATTTACGGACACATGCATTGCATTGATATGTACCCCCTCTCTCTCACGCACACGCACCCTCACGAGTCACGACTCTCCCGAGTCATCTCGCACCCACTGTCTATCTGCAGGTAGACGTCACACACATATGTGCTCTTCACACCCTACCCTCAGAACTTCTAAAAAACAAAAGACGTCGCACACATTTTATTTTAGCTCACACGTCACACACTTATACTATTACTCTTGTGGCGAAAGTTCTTTGGGCATAGTATATTGTATTCTCACGAAGAGAAGCGGTGCACGCACGCACTAGTTCTCTCACACCCACTCACAGGTACACGTAGGAGCGCATTTTTTTGAAGCTGGTACAACAAAATCACTCCACTACATATATAAGTAGGTGCCTTAGCGCTTGCTTTACTAGGGTTCCTCTCGTTCACTCTCTCATGCTCTCCAGATCTAAGCAAGACATAGGTGGACACACTCTCTCTCAGCTCATGGCTGGTCACAAATCCGGCCGGACAACCTCGACCGGGGCAGGGGTGTAGGTGCATCGTTCACGCTGTCGTCGGTGGCGAGGGAGGAGACCAACGGCTGCCCGCGCGTCCCGATTGGCGGCCGTGCCGTTCTCTCCGAGAGAGCGCCGGCTCGGGAGGGCCTCTGACCCCTTCTTCCTCCATGCGGTATTGTGGCCAAGATGCGGCCTCCCGATGCCGTCTTTGCCACATGCTGATGACCCTCAGGTATATATTCCTTCGAAACCTGCCTTACTCTACTGCCCCTCCCCACTTGGCTTCGTGTGGATCTTTTTCTACTTCCGTCCGCTGTTCCAAAGCCATCTAGACTTTTACTATTATTAGAGGTAAAGCTAGTTCATATAGTCGACTCTAAGAGTTGGTTCAAACAGGGAAGAAAGTGGGAAAGCTGTAGCATGAATCTAGGACTTGGTTCGAAGAGGGAACGGGGGAAAGTACTAGATACTGGCTACCCAACCGGTCTCTTGGTTGAAAAGACGAAGAAAGCATGGTGGATGGCAAAGGGTGGGCGCAAGTGGACCTATCTCTTGGTTGAAGAAGGAAAGAAAGTGACGGGTGTTGGGGGACAACGCAAATGAGAATGAGCAGGTCTAGAAGTAATGCCACCTAATGTAAAATCACATGAAGCATTAAGCAATGCAACCTAATGTCACTATAAGTAATGGTCTAGTGCCGTCGATAAATTGAAGCAATGCCACCACCATTTTATGAAGTTCTTCCGTCTTGCTTTATTTCCCATGAATTGTGTTTTTGCAGTTACACTTAAATCTCACACCGCTAACATTGCTTCATCCCAGCGGAACTGCACAAATTTGATTGCACATTTACTGACCATGTGCTACTCTCATGACAGTAATACTAATGCTATTGTTTTGCATGTTAATCTAGTGGCAGTGTTGATGTGATGTGATGCTACTTACTTAAGGACACTTTCATACTGTCAATCTAGTGCCAATTATAACACAATGGATGTTGCTGTTAATCATACGCCACAGCAAATATCTGTCACTGTTTAAATAACCATATTTCGTATTTGCGCAAACAGGGATGCCTATCTCCATATCGTTTCGGGATGTCTGTCTCCGTATCGTTTCTATCCACGCAATCAAAACCACACACCTCAGTTTTAGTAGAACTGCGCAAAATGAGATGGCTATCCCTCGTTGCCGTCGTCTAACCACCCGTCTTCCAGGTATTCCTACATTGGTAGTTACTAGGTAGAATGACCAACGCAATATAAAAGAAGTTGATTCGTACGTTTTACTTCCTGATTGGAGTGTAGGGACGAGCGAAAACAACTGCATCCTAGTCCGGAATGCACTTTCTACCAGTTCATCCATGGACCGAGGACTAGCTAGCACGGCTGCACGGCGGTTTTTTGGATAGGTGCGCGGACAAGAGGCATTGTGGTCTGCTTATTTCTGCAAATAGCGGTGCTTAAATTTAGTGGAATGCACAAGACTTTCAGCTGGTCAGTACACTACATGGTTCAGTTCAGCATTCCAGCTGAGAACACAATTATAATTGGTTATTCTGGAATGAGAGAACCTAACCCTGGATGGTGGCAACAAGAAAAAACCAGAGTGAACTCCAGGAAATTTAAGCCTACCGGGAGGCCCTTTGCTCAGAGAAGCCTTGCTTGTTTTTTCCTGATTTGTAAACCTTCTCACAACTTTGTCTTTTGCTGTGAACTAGTATATGTTTGTTATGTTCTATGAATCATTGAGATGTATAAAATTGCTTAACTTATGCTTTTCAAGTTTTTTATGAAGCCGAGTTTAATGTGAGTGTTCCACATGAACGCTGGACTAGAGTGTGAACGTTTGGAATTTACATTGTGGCCTCAGTTAACTGCATGAACCACTGTAACAAGATACATAGTTGCTTATATGTCAGACAGCTGATTGTTGATTGTTATCTGGTCGATAGCCTAGTGTTGAAGTGAGCTGAGCCAATGTGCCGTGTTTTGCACAACTGCTTACAAGTGGGGTAGCACCAACAGTGTTTACAAGTACTTATGTATACGTCGGCGCACAGTTCTCGAACGAGTACTCTATTTCATCAAAACACACACTGCTTGTATGATAAACCGTGACAACTTATGTCTCACCATGCCATATTCATGAAAAAACTAGGGAGGACGCATCTGTTTCGGCAACAATTATGATGGTTCTCACATGATTCACGGGCACACAAAAGTAGCAGTAGTTCCCATAGATGGATTCAAACAGAGTACTAGCCCCAGAGGGCTCGATAACAGGCAAGGTTCGGATAATTAGACACAATCCAAACTACTATTAAACACTAGCTGGGGCAACTATTTCATGCCTCGATCTAATTTGGGCTGGACACAAGACGGACCTTGCCATGAACATCATCGAGGACGTCCGGCAGCAGCTCAATCCTGTGAACCTTCATGAAGACAACCTTGTGGCCTTGCCACTCATAAACTTGTTTGTGGAGGCATGCCACATCATCTTCCTGCTTAAGCTTGACAAGAACAGTATGCCTCAAAAATGAAGGAGTAGCTTTGAACTTCTTGTGCTTCAGTACACCCTGGACAACATGCCTGACAACAGTGAGGCTGGAATACAACTCTTAATTGGTATAAGCGCAAATGGCTTCCAGGATCCAACAGCCTAAAAACTCCGTTTTCCCAGTGCATATATTCAGGTCATCCGCCTCATAGCGAGTGACATGTACAACCACACAATCCTTGTCTGCATCAGGGCTCTAATTGAAACAGAAAAAAAATCTGAATTACTTTCCAGTATAAGAAACGCAAGTTATTTAAACCACTATGTATAGCATGGCATCAAAGCTAATAAAATTTTGCATTATTCATCACCACATACTTAGATGAAAAACCACAATCGAGATCGGCAAAGAAGAAAATCACCTTGGGCAGCTCAGCAGGGGGGGGGCACATCCTCGAAGGGGGAAAACTGCTCCTGCAGTGCCACGGGGGCTGTAACCTCAAACGGTGCGTTGACCATCTCAGTAGTGGCCGTGAGCGTATCTGGGGTCGGCTCGGTGGCTGCCTCCATCTTCTTGGAGCTCTCTGTCTCATGGGGATCAGCCTCCCGCGTCTGCTCCAATATCGGCAGATCTTTGCCTTGTTCTCCTTGGTCCATCATGAAACTGACGAATACTCGGAGACCACTGAAAGTAAAACACAATCTCAATGACAATGAAACAAAAAAAAGAGTGAGGACCGGTTACTGCTTTGCAAAAGTTCTTTTTTTTCTCTGAATGAAAATATACCAACATCACGGATCCGCTTACCTTCCCTTCGTTGGGAGAGAAGAACAGTGGCAGGTGCGAGTGTTGCCTTTCTTGAAGACGGTGAGGGAGAAGGGGATTCAGCGAAGAGTGAAATAATGGTTGCTTCGTCCGTCAAACTTAGACTGCGTGGAGCTGGGGTTTTGTGATACGATGGCTCGTTACTGTCGCGCTACGACCGGGGTGACTCTCCGCCTGCATACTGCCTTCTAATTTGGTGGATGGCATTTGGGCCCGCGCGCTGCATGGCCCGCATGTCGGTGAACAAAAGTATAACGACATTCAGTAGAGGGAGACGTTTCGATGACCTAGGAGGAGCCAGAAGCGGTATTGTATCCACTGTACTAGTAGTAATTGTTTTTCTAGGTAGCTGTAGAGTGTCTCCACTGTACTAGTAGTAATTGTTTCTCTGGGCCCAAGACAAAATAGCCCATCCACCCTAGTAAATAGTAAAATCAATTCAAAAGTCCATATATTTACTGAATGAGAGGCGCTACCCACACCCAGCACACTGCCCCCCAAAAAAACCTGGGTGTTCTTCTTCCTCCTCACTCCAACCCACCTCACGTCAGCTCGCTCCACTCGTACCCCCAAATTCCTCACCTCACTCCTACAGAAAACCCTAGCCCCCTTCTTCCTCACTACTACAGAAAAACCCCAGCTCCCCTTCTTCTTCACTCGCACTACAACTAGGCTCGTCATTCGTTACTCTGCTCAAATCCGTGAGTGCAACGCAACGCCCTCGAGGAAAATGGAGTCGGCTGACCCCAGCGCCAAGAAGTTGAGGCTCCCGCCAGCGCCGACGCCTATTGTAGATCCCGCACCCGGCAGCGTGGGGAGCGGCGACCCCGCCCCCACTGGATCCCAGGAACCTGTAGAATCTTAGGTGTACCGCATCAGCGATCTCCCGAACGCCGTCCTTGGGGAGATCATCTCGGTTCTCCCCACCAAGGATTGCTGCCGCACCCAAGTCCTCTCAATTCGGTGGCGCCCTCTATGGCGCGTCGTGCCCCTTAATCTCGACTGTCGTCAGCTATCTCTCTTCAATGATTTTGAAATCCCAGAGCCATCATCTCCTCCCACCAGGGCTCCGTTCAAAGCCTCTGCATCCCGTCATGCTACCTGAGCAAGCATACCATGCCCTGCACGGTGGACGCCTAGCTGAAATCCCCTGAATTCACAGAACTACAGCTGCTTGAGTTCTACTATTCCCCTAGAAATCACCTACCAGATACCTAATGCCATCTACCTGTGCCCTCAGCACTGATGTCCATCTCGCGGTTTTCCTCCTCTCTCCACACCGCCACCTTTGCGCTGTGCGACCTACCAGACAATCTGGAACTAAACCTTTGACTCCCATTTCTCAAGAAACTTTCACTTGTGCAGGTTCGTATATCGGAGGCCTCATTGCACAACATCATCCACTTCAGTTGCCCTGCCCTGGAGTGCTTGGTGCTTGTTTTCACAGTTAGAATCGGTTGTCTCCAAATAAAGTCGCCTAACCTTGTAAGAATTGGAATTTCTTTTGATGGAAGGCAGCTCATCATCCAAGATGCCCCTTCACTTCAAAGGTTGATCCTTGATTCTAGTTATTCACCATTGCAAATAACCATCCTCTCTGCGCCTAAACTGGAGACCTTGGGTGTAATACATGATCTTTGTGCTCATTTCAATATGGTATTTGGCTCCACAGTTCTTCAGGTACTTTATATTATCATCTACACTTGTAACCATAAGCTGCATTTTAAATTTCCGCGCATAAGTTATATGTCATCTTGGAGTACACATTTTGTACTAATATTATGTTCTATGCTCAATGAAGAGTTTCTCCATGGGTGGCCTATCAATGGTGTTGGATTGTGTCAAGATCTTATATATCCAAATGAATAGTTTTGATCTGAACAAGATTATTGGCTTGCTGCAATGCTTTCCATGTCTGGAGAAGTTGTATATAAAGGTGATAATTTCACGCACATTGGAAGCCCGCATATAGTGTACTAGAATTAACCGTTCAGTTGTTGCTCTTTCGATGCTCTTTTTTTAGACCTTAACTGTTTTCAATCTTCATGTCTATTTAGGCAACAGGACGGGGTAAGAAAGTTATAACCAATCGGTGGATTCATAAGCATCGGGATTTTCTCACTTCTCATGAGATTCGATTGAAGACAATAACGCTAGAACGATATGTAGCCAACCGTGCAAACACTAGATTTGTCACATTCTTCCTGGTGAATGTGAGGTTACTATTGTCCATCAGGCTTAAGTTTATCAGCAGCATGGTTTTGACGGATGGGTATGTGGAAGAGGAAAAAAAGGAGTTTCAGGTGGGCAAAAGAGCTTCTGAACGTGTCGGGCTTCTATTTACAACATATTGTGGTCATAATCTAGTAAATTTTACGATCCAGGATGTTCATTCCATGGACCTGACCGATCCATTTGACTGTGACTGCCGAAAAAGGTCCTGGAGTTAGATGTTGTTGCCCTTTTCAACCTGGGTTTTTTGTAAACCTGATGAACAATTAACCCTCGTGCTTTTGTACAGTTTGTAAGCTGGAGTTAGATGTTCTTGCCCTTTTCAACTTGGCTGTGACTGTCATATTTTCTTTGAAGCAAGACAAATGGCTTGCCAGTCGTTTAATTTAGAGTGAAATATTGTAACAACTAACAAATCCCAACCAAGGGAAATAACATCACTCTCGCCGGCTGCTTGAGCTCACTGTGCATTACAGAAGCCAAGTGATTAGCCCCCACCAGCACCCACAAACTTATTTCGAACAAGCACATCAAATGGGCTGTAAATTTTCATAGGAAAGGCTGCATGACCATGACAGATTTGGATTCTGACATTTGGGACCCGCGAGGAAATAGCCTATCCAAGGTGGTGTCGACTTACTAGCCAGTCAACAAACAATTCTGCCTACCAGCCGTTGGACTGACATCTGTCGTGTATCTTCTATCTCTTGTCTTCTTCTTCCTCCAGCCACCCAAACAAAAGCACCCCGTCGGCTCCGCCTGCTCCCGCCTCCCATGGCTGGCTGCGCCTCCGCCGCCCTACCGTACGTACCCTCCAACGTTGGCCAGTCCCTCCCTCTATTCCCCCACACGTCCTGTTATTCTCTGGCGATGTTAGCCCCAACACGCACCCGCACCCGAACCAGTCAACCCTCGTACTCCCCTCCGCCTGCGACTGGACCGGCGCATCTTCCACAGCTCATGTTCGTTCCGTCCGAGGCCTCGCTGTCGTCCTCCGCCTTGCGGCCTTAGTTCGCTCGCCGTGCACGGTGCGCCGCCCTCTTGCATTGTCAACATCGTCAACAACCGAGAGGAACAAGGAGATGACTGTACGTGGAGAGGATGACAGTAGGGACCCACCAGCGTCATGGCAGTACGCAAGCAAGTGCCTCTATATTACAAGCCCAAAAATATTGTTCCTCCTAATGGTTGGACATCTGGGGCTCACGACATTGTCAACGTAGTCAATAAACGAGAGAATTACACTACGAGCGGCTGACACCAGCGACCCAGCAGGTCATGCAGTTTTTTTAGGAACAAGCAGTTGTTATTTATACTAGTTTTAGTGACGGATCAGGGTAACAATGGGGCTGTGGCCCGTCTAGCCAGGGTTTTATTTATGTTTACCACATCATGAGCCCAGTTGTGTTTTTTTCTTACTGAAAATGGCTAGCCCAGTTCTATTTTTTTAAGAAATACCCAAACGAGGCCTACTTGCTTTATTAGCCCTGCTGGGCTGCAAATCTTTCAAGACGAGGAGAGTTTCATTCGGTTTGCCCAGAAATGGGCTATACATTTTTAAAGCACATCAAACCGGGAATTAGTTTCAAATTTTTTTCATTACAAGATTTTAAATTCCATTGATTTTTATGCGTGGACAATCATTTGGATTTTATATTTATATAAATTATTTTTCAAAGTAGTTTGAATGTGAATCGATATTTCGGGATTAAAAATAGTTGACCGCACCAAAATATGCAAAATTTCGTATACTTTTTAACCGTGGCCACAATATGGGGTGTAATGCTAACAAAAAGAAGATGGGCTCCAAAAAAATTCTTAAGAATTAGCAAATGGGCTGTACATTATTAGAAATAATGCACACGAGAGCAGTGACTGTTGGATGTCCATCCAACGGCTGTCGTGCTTCTTCAATCTCTGCTCTTCCTGCTCTAGCCGCTCAAACAAGCGCCGGCGGGACTGCCTGCTCCCTCCTCCCGCGGCCGGCTATGCTGCCGCGCAGGCCGCACCGCCCCACCGTACTCGCATCGCTGGCCTAGCCATCCCTCTACTCACCCACACCTGCTGTTATTCTCCGGGGATGGCAGACAAACCAGTAAACCCTCGTACTCCTCCGCGTGGGAATCAACTGCCGAGTCTTTCCTGGCTCCGTGTCGTTCCCTTCCTAGGCCTCATCGTCGTCCACCGCCCTGGTGCTCTCGGCGCGGCCTGGTCAACATGGTCAATGAACGACATCCATCGGAAGTGGACTGTACGTGGAGAGGCTGACAGCTGGGTCCACGGCGGCGCGCAAGGAAATGCCTCCTTATTACGTGCAAAATGATGATTCCTCCACCTGACAGCTAGGACCCACGGGAAGGGCTTCTGTATTTCACGAAAAAAACGTTCCCCCCGCTGACAGGTCGGACCCACCAGCTATATCTTCACACGCAAGGAAGTGCCTCCTTATTACACAAAAAAATGAATACCCCCTGCTAGCTGGGACCCACCATAGTGTGTGGCTGACTTGTGGGCCTACTAAGTTGACGGGGCCGGAGGGCTTTGTCAACTTAGTCAATATGAACGATTCTAGCTCCAGTGACCGTACGATGTCCATCCAACGGCCATAGTGCTTCTTCAACCTCTGGTCTTCTTGCTCCAGCCGCCCAAAGCAGTGCCGGTCGTGCCGCCTGCTCCTGCCTCCCGTGGCCGGCTGTGCTGCCGCGAAGTCCTCACCGCCCCCATACTACTCCCACCGCTGGCCATGCCATCCCTCCACTCACCCACCCCCCTGTTATTCTGCGGCGACGGTAGCCTCACACCGCAGCCGAACCAGTGAACCCTCGTACTCCCCTCTGCGTGGGCATCCACTGCCGCGTCTTCCCCGGGTCCGCGTCGTCCCCTCCCTAGGCCTCGCTGCCGTCCACCACTTTGGTGCTCTCGGCGCGGTGTGGTCAATGTGGTCAACGACCGACTTCCATCGAAAGAGTACTGTACATGGAGAGGCTGACAGCTCGGTCCACGGCCACAGCTCGGTCCACGGCCACAACCCAGTTTTTTTATGATTTGCCAAGTAAGTCGCTTTGTCAGGCCTATTGGGCTGCAAATCTTTCAAGACGAGGATAGATTCATTCGGCTGGCCGAGAAAATGGCCTATCAGTAATGAGAAATGGGCTGTAGATTTTTAAAACACATCAAACCGGCAATTAGTTTCAAATTTCTTTTTTTCATTTGGAGATTTTAAATTGCAATTATTTTTATGCGTGGACAATTTGTTGGATTTTATATTGATATACATTTATTTTTAAAATCAGTTTGAATGTGACTCAAAATTTCAGGATTAAAAACAGTTCGGACCGCACCGAAATATGCAAAATTTCGTATAATTTTTTAACCGTGGCCACAATATGGGTTGTAATGCTAACAAAAAGAATATGGGCTCCAAAAAAACCTTAAGAATTAGCAAATGGGCTGTAAATTATTAGAAATAATGGCAGATGGGCTGTATGTTGTTTTTCACAGATTTGAGGCTTTCCTAAAAAAAAGGTTGACGCACAAGCAGTGACTGTTGGATGTCCATCCAACGGCCGTCGTGCTTCTTCAATCTCTGCTCTTCCTGCTCTAGACGCTCAAACAAGCGCCGGCGGGACTGCCTGCTCCCTCCTCCCCGCGGCCGGCTGTGCTGCCGCGTAGGCCTCACCGCCCCATCGTACTCCCATCGCTGGCCTAGCCATCCCTCTACTCACCCACACCTGCTATTATTCTCCGGCAACAGTAGATGGACCAGTAAACCCTCATACAGAGTCGTACTCCCCTCCGCGTGGGAAACAACTGGCGAGTCTTCCCTGGCTCCATGTCGTTCCCTTCCTAGGCCTCGCCGTCGTCCACCGCCCTGGTGCTCTCGGCGCGGCCTGGTCAACGTGGTCAACGACCGACATGCATCTGAAGTGGACTCTACGTGGAGAGGCTGACAGCTGGGTCCACGGCCGCACGCAAGGAAATGCCTCCTTATTACGCGCAAAATAATGATTCCTCCACCTAACATCTGGGACCCACCAAAAGGGCCTCTGTATTTCGCGAAAAAAATGTTACTGCCGCTGACAGCTCGGACCCACTAGCTATATCTTCGCACGCAAGGAAGTGCCTCCTTATTACGCACAAAAAAATGAATACTCCCCCTGCTAGCTGTGACCCAGTATAGTGGCAGGCTCACTTGTGGGCCTCTAAGTTGACGGGGATGGAGGGCTTTGTCAACTTAGTCAATATGCACGATTCTAGCTCCAGTGACCGTACGATGTCCATCCAACAGCCGTAGTGCTTCTTCAACCTCTGGTCTTCTTGCTCCAGCCGCCCAAACCAGCGCCGGTCGTGCCTGGTGCTCCTGCCTCCCGTGGCCGGTTGCAATGCCGTAGAGGCCTCACCGCCCCCTACTACTCCCACTGCTGGCCAGGCCATTCCTCTACTCACCCACACCCCCTGTTATTCTGCGGCGACGGTAGCCTCACACCGCAGCGAACCAGTGAACCCTCATAATCCTCTATGCGTGGGCATCCACTGTCGCGTCTTCCCCGGCTCCGCGTCGTCCCCTTCCTAGGCCTCGCTGTCGTCCACTGCCCTGGTGCTCTCGGCGCGGCCTGGTCAACATGGTCAAGGAACGGCTTCCATCCGACGTGGACTGTACGTGGAGAGGCTAATAGCTGGGTCCACGGCCGCAGCAAGGAAGTGCCTCCTTATTACGCGGAAAATATTGATTCCTCCACCTGACAGCAGGGACCCACCGGACGGGCAACCGTATTTCACGAAAAAAATGTTTCCCACTGACTGCTGGGACCTACCAGCTACATCTTCGCACGCAAGGAAGTGCGTCCAGGCAAAAAAAAACCGATTCGCCCCCCTGACTGCTGGGACCCACCATCTACATCTTCACACGGAAGGAAGTGCCTCACAGTTGGGACCCACCTGTTCGAAGCATACGTAGCATTGTCATTCTGGTCGCGAACGTGTACGTACATACTTGTCGATGTAGAGGCACGCACGTGTCGTAGTAGAGGCACACACGTAGTATGTACACGTACGTACAGCGGCCAGGGTGCAAGAAAGAAAATACGGCCACGCACGTACATACCGCCACCCCAGAGGCAACACCACGGGGTCCTGTTCATCCACCCCCACCGGGCACTGTTCATCGAAACCCCCCCCAGCAACGCTCACTGTTCATCCAGAGGCAGCATCGATCGGCTTCAGTTAGCAGTAGTAGTGAACGAATCGCTCGATCGGGTTCAGTTAACAGCCATCGATCGATCGCTCGGGTTCAGTAACGCGTAGCCTGTAGTGCAATCACTCGGGTTCAGTTAGAGCCCAACGCCTCGCTCGGGTTCAGTTAGAGCCCAATGCCTCGCACCCACGCGCGTGCGTGTACATGAGAAACGTGCATCGCTCGGCCCCGACCACCCATCATAACCGGGAACACCCCGATATTTTCCTCGCCCTTGCTTCTACCACTGTTTTTTCCGTCATGGACGGCCCAAAGAATGTCATGCAGCCGCGTCTCCGGCCCGCCCAGGACGAAAAGCCCATTTTCTGTCATGATTTTTTGTCATAGAAGTAGGAGCCCACCACATCTATGATGATACCAGGTTTTTTCACAATTATCGTCATAGAAGTGTCATAAGTATGACAGAAAAAAAATTCGTTCGGCCCAAAATGTCACGGACGTGTCTTTTTATTGTAGTGCAAATTTGCCATCAAATCAATGTTTACATGCCGTGAAGTAGGATTAGGAATTTATGGCTATTTTTATGCATATGCAGAGATTATGGTTTGATTTTTAAGCAGATTTGTCTATGTACAGACCAATCTTGAAGAAAATAATGGCACAAACATATGTAGATCATTCAAAATCAATTATCAAGTCCTGGCTAGGAATTATTAGCACGAACACTAACCCTAGTCGGATTACTAGCAGAAATGATTTCCACAGATGAATCAACTAATCACTTATCACTTGTACCATTCAAACAATTAATACACTACACGGATCTAACGAAACTTACTTAGACTTCATGGATTGGGAGAACATAACCATAGGATTTCTATTCCAAAAAGCGGGAGGCAAGAGTAACCGGAAACCCTAGGATCTATGTGAGACATAAATGGGTATAGATGACTAACCAGTTGTCCGTCGTCGTCGGAGTGGTCACCAGAGTCGTCACCGGGGTCGTCGCCCGAGTCGTCACCAGAGTCGGTGTGGAACTCCGCCTTCGGCTGTGGAAGCTCGATGCCGTCGACGACATCAGGGTGCAGCGATAACTTGCCGGCGGTGACGGCAACCTCTGTCTCCATCTCCATGCCGTGCTCCGGTGGTTTAGCGGCCATGGCGTCGCCACCCCCTCCAATGGGGCGCTTCGGCGGCATCCTCATAAACTGACGACTTTAAGGACTGAGAGCAGCGTCGAGGATGCAAGCGGAGAGAGAGGATTGTGTGTGTGGCGAGGATGGGGGTGCGGCCGCTCAGGCGCACCATTAATATGGAGTAGTGGGAGTAGTGGGAGAGAGACGGGTGGCGGTCAAACCGATGGCTCGCTTCCCGGTGAGCCTGCATACCAGACTGCTGGCATGCCTACCGTCGTTTCACATAGCTACTCGCACGCCTCCCGATGACACTGCGTAGCGAGCACGCCTCCGTCAATTAACACACCTGCACGCACGCCTCCCGGTCTGCCTGCGTGGTGGACTGCTCGAATGCGTCCCGTCAACTCACGCCTGCTCGCACGGCACACAGGTCGTGCGACAGCACGTATATTATTTTTCTATTTGGATGATTAATGCCGCCGCTTTATTGCTTAACCAAAGCATGGCACATATCCATTGTTGGTCTAACGCTCACGATTCCAATAAATAATCTGTTTGGGCTATTGGTTCCCAATTATTAATAATCTCTCGTTTGTAATTAGATAAAGATTACATAAAAAATGGTCTCAAATTTGACAAAAAAAGTACAATGCCACTTTGTATTGGTGTCCATATGACAACACGATAAGTTTCATGAACTTCAAATAAGTTTTGGATGTACTAGAATTTAAAAATCAAGATTCTCAATGTTTGAAATTTGTTGCACGGGGAGTAAACATGCACCCAGTGAGACACATGTGTTTTTGCAATCAATTTAGGTGCACTGTCACGTGTGCATGTAGCTCAAATTTGATTTTTGCACATTATACCCGTAGAAAATCAATCAATTAATGTACTAAAACGTCTTAATGATCTCTGTTTTTTTTGAAATTAAAACGTCCCTCCTTTGGTAACATATGTTCACCGCGGGATAATTAATTTAACATGCATCATAGTTGCCGTGGATTCGCGGTGTGTGTGTGGGTGTGTGCGTCTGGGGGGTGGCGGGTGGCTTGTAGTACACTACGAGTTGTGAGCCACCGTGCGGGTTGGCCGTTTGTTAGGCAGACCGGTGCCACATCAGAGTCGTGAATTCGTTATTTAAAACATTACACAACCCTTTCACACATACATGTTTTGGCCACATGCAGTCGATGGTTGTCCTACACGACACCCGATACTCGCGTGTGACGCTTTCTATGGGCCCGCGAGGTCGTCGTCCATCACTTTGACGAACAGCCGACAATAAGGTTAATTTGACCAGCATGGTAGAATCTTTTTTGTTTGTGTTACGGTGGTATATAGTACGCGTCGAATAGGTGGGAGGGGACTAGCATATATACGATAAGTACGTGTCCGTGAACAAGTACACCTCACTCAGTGTCGGGACTTTTCCGTTTCCGAGGAACGTGCCACATCAAAATTGTAAAATTGGCTATTCAAACATCACACAACACCTCTTTGCGCCACATGCATGCAGTCGGTGGTTATACTAGCTAGGACACTCACATGTGACGCTTCTATCTGTGGGCCCATGAGGCCATCCTCGATGCATGCATGCACCACTTTGACCTGCATCAGGAGAGGTTAATTAATTTCACCATCGATGAGGATTCTTTTTCGGTTGTACGTATTACGGTAGGAGCATATAGTATGCGTTGAAGAGGGGGGAAGGGGACCATCATATGTAGTACGCTTCATGAACCTCGCTCTTTGTGGGTGCATGGTTTACAGTTTTTGAGGCATGTGGCACATCAAAGTTGTGCATTTTCGGTGTTCAACATATATATGTTTGGCCCACATGCAAAGCGATGGTGGTTGTCCTCTCGCACCCACTTAAGCGGTTATCAGCGATGTCGATGCTTTCCATCTGTGGGCCCGCTTGGTCCATCACTACTTTTTGCCTGACAGCGAGAGAGGTTAATTTGACTTAGGAGGGGATTATTATTTTTGCTTGTAATATGGTGTGTGTGTGTGTATAGGTCATGCTCTGGAATGACATGCATGATACAGTTTGAGCACACACATGCATGTGTATGCATGAATCTGTACCATCGAGTCGAAGTGGCTAGTACAACGACATGTCATAAACCGATCTCGCTCTGTGTGGGGAGTGTACGATTTTGGATGCACGCGTCACATCAATGTTGTGAAATGGTATTCAAACATGCATGCACGCATCACTTCCATACATATGCATGTAGTGGTTGCCTTCGAACGGTACACTCCCTCGCGTGGTTATTGGCAACAAGCCTATATATTCGTGGGCCCGCGTGGACATCCCTGATCACCTTGACCGACAACAAGATAGGTTACAATGGTGAATTCTTCATTTAGTTCGTGGTATCGTAGTATAGGTCATGGTGAGATTCAGACCTAATTAAGTTTGAGCGCATATACTATGCACGCATGCATGCATGAATCCCCGCCGTCGGCTTGAAGTGTGGTGTAACATACATATGCATTGTTAACCTAACCCTCACTCAGTGTGGGGATTTCTAGTCCGAAATCACGGTGCCACATCAAAGTTGTTCCATTGTGTACTCAAAAGCACACCTCTCCATACATATGTTTGGGCCACACGCATGCAGTGGTTGTCTTTGGGGACTAGCTACTTGCGTGATTATTGGCGAGCTAGCCCATCTCCGGGATCACATGGACGGCCATTACTTTGACCAACAACAAGAGAGAGGTTGTACGACCAAGGTGGATTATTCTTGATTTGTTTTACGATCCGTCTTGGTGAGATGCCTCTCTAGCCCGTTGACTGAAAGTGTGTGTGTGGGGGGGGGTGCTACTTCGCACTTTGCTAGGTGAACCTCGGTTGGGGGGCATGCATTCATAGCTTAGGATTCCCTTCGTGTCGACATGAGGGGGGCTGCTAGCTACTTCGCACTTTGCTAGGTGAACCTCGGTTGGGGAGGCATGCATTCATAGCTTAGGATTCCCTTCGTGCCGACACGAGGGAGGGGGGCTGCTAGCTACTTTGCACTTTGCTAGGTGAACCTCAGTTGGGGCGAAGGGGCATGCATTCATAGCTTAGGATTCCCTTCGTGCCGACACGAGGGGGGTGGGGGCAAGCAATACCATGCGCTTTGCGAGATAGGTGCCACATCGAAGTTGCATTTGGTATTTGAAAATCAAAGCACCCTTTTCATACATAAATTTGGTCCACATGCAAGTGTGTTCGTGTTTTGACCCTCTCCCGCGTCATCTTTTGTCAAATTTATGAACATTAGACAAGTCGGATGATGCAACGGACACGGTTCACTCAAACTAATCGTGTGTATTGGGCTCCACGAGGCTTCCCCTCTCAAAAATATCTACCCTCCTGCAGCTGTTTTCTGTTTGATAACACATGGTTATTGTGTTTCGACCACGTGTGATGTATCTTGTTCCCAATCACGCCTGCATCCCTCGAAAATATATGCCCGCCTCGAGGGTTTTTCTATTTCATAACACACGGTTGTTATCTCCGGACTGTGTGCGATGCACCATCATCAAAATTTTCAATAGCCCCGGCATTTCACTCCCGCGTTTGACTCCCGCATAGTAAAATTTTCAGTACCCGTGTCATTTCCTCAAACACCCCCCCTCCACACACACACACACACACACACCCCAAAACCTCCTCGGGCGTGAGCACACACACATACCCTCCCTCGCTCAAAATCCTAGCAAGGTCTGTGCCGTCGCCGCAAGGCCTCCATTGTCAACATCTGCCGGTTTGCCCGTGCAGCTTACCCACCAATCTCCATACCCAGGCCGCCCTGAGTTTCTTAGATGATGCCTGCCAAACACCCCCTATCCCATAGATCCCCATCCCCATTCCCCGCATCAGAGCGTGGCATCCTAAGCTCGGCTACGCTTCCCGTGGAGCTCGAGGAGCGACTGGCCCAAAAGAGGTGTATCGCGGTCTCATCGCTCGACGTCGCCGAGGAAGCTGACGACCATTACTGGCTGCAGACACTCAATCAGCGGGCTATAGTATGCGGGTATGTCGCGGACGCCGGCTATGACATCGAGGTCATCGATAGCAACGGCCTGAGGTGGGCTATGTCACAGGTTAAGTGGCCCACCCTAACCCCTCGGGTTCAACCGCCGTCGATCTCATCCATGGCCCCGCCGCTGATCTACTCTGGCTCGCTATCAAGAATTTTCCATCCTACATCGCCATCGAGCCCCTTTTGTCATTACTGTTGGGATCCATAGCTTCCAAGTCGGCCCTCATCGACGGCGACCACGAGGAGGGCACCCTCTCCGGCTCTTCCAAGGGGAAAGAGCCCATCTGCTCTTCCAAGAGGAAAGCGCCCGTCTGCGACATCAGGGAGGGCACCCTGCGGCCGTGCTCTTCCAAGAGGAAGGAGCCCATCTGCGACAACATGGAGCGCATCCAGGGTCCATGCTCTTCCCATGGGAACGAGCCCATCCGTGACAAGTGAGGAAACCCATGATTTGTTTTGCCATGCCTCCTCACAGGGGGAAACCCATGATTTGTTTTGTTGAGTCCATTTTGTAGTGTAGTGAGAATATGTCCAGTTTTAATTGCTATATCTGGTTGTTTGCAGTATGCCTTGTTTATTTCAGTTGTTCACAATCACTACAAAAAAGGCACATCCGTGACATTTGGGCCGAACGAATTTTCTTTCGGTCATGCTTATGACACTTCTATGACAATAATTGTGAAAAAACCCGGTATCATCATAGATGTGGTGGGCTCCTACTTCTATGACAACAAATCATGACAGAAAATGGGCTTTTCGTCCTGGGCGGGCTGGAGACGTAGCTGCATGACATTCTTTGGGCGGTCCATGACGGGAAAAACCATGGTAGAAGCAAGGGCGAGGAAAATACCGGGGAGTTCCCCGTTAGGGTGGGTGGTCGGGGCCGAACGATGCACGGAGGTTTGCGCGGTTCTCTTGTACACGTACGCGCGTGTGTGCGAGGCGTTGCACTCTAACTGAACCTGAGCGAGGCGTTGCGCTCTAACTGAACCCGAGCGATTGCACTAGCTACGTTACTAAACCCCGATCGATCCCTTGTTGTTAACTGAACCCGAGTGATTCCTTCGCTACCGGTGCTAACTGAAGCCGATCAAACCCTGCTGC
The DNA here is from genome assembly GCF_002575655.3 of Aegilops tauschii subsp. strangulata. Classification (NCBI taxonomy): domain Eukaryota; kingdom Viridiplantae; phylum Streptophyta; class Magnoliopsida; order Poales; family Poaceae; genus Aegilops; species Aegilops tauschii. The sequence continues at coordinate 141,823,749 of NC_053038.3, forward strand.
CTCCTTCCCTTGATGAACAGTGAACATTGTTGGGGGGGGGTTTGGATGAACATTTCCCGGTGGGGGGTCGGATGAACAGGACCCCGTGGTAGTAGAGGTCATTGACGTTGGATGAACAGGACCCCGATCGAGCCGGTTGGGGGTGGATGAACAGGACCCATGGAGGGCTGGATGAATAGGACGACCCCGTGGAGGGCTGGTTGAATAGTAGCCGGTGGAGGGATGGATGAACAGTAGCCCGCCGAGGGGTGGTTGAACAGCACCCCGTGGAGAGGGCTGGTTAAACAGTAGCCGGTGGAGGAGCGGTGGAGGCTGGATGAACAGGAGCCCGTGGATGAATAGTCATAGGTGGAGGCTCGAGGAGGTCGACGGTGGATGAACAGTAGCCCGTGTAGGCAGTTGACGGTGGAGATGAACAGTATCTCGTGGAGTCCCGTTTTGCAGTACACCACACCCCTCCCAATGAACAGGACCCCCATTTCGAGCGTAGCGCTCCTACACAAGTCCGTTTCCTCCGTTTTGCGGTACGCCACACCGCTCCCGATCAACAGGACCCCGTTTCAATCGTAGGAGGTCCAAGAGAAGTCCGTTTCCTCCATTTTGCGGTACGCCAGACCCCTCCTAATGAACAGGATCCCGTTTCGACCGTGGCCGGTCGAACACAAGGCCGTTTCCTCCGTTTTGCGGTACACCAGGCCTCATTTCGATCGGCTGTTCCGTCCAAGCCAGTTGGCTCCCGATGAACACGACGACGTAGTTTCTCCGTTCCGAGCCAGCTAGGTACACGAGCCCTGGCCGTACGTATGCGCGAGTAGGCGTTCGAGACCCCGCCCGTATGTACGTACGTGGCCGTATTTACTTTCTTGCACCATGGCTATACGTACATGTACATGCTACGTCCGTGCCTCTATTACGACACGTGCCCTTCCTTACTCGTCCACGATTCATCGCTACAGCCTATAGACAGACCGATCGACCAGTATGTACATACATGTTCGCGACCAGAATGACAACGCTACGTACGCTTCGACCAGGTGGGTCGCGACTGTGAGGCACTTCCTTGTGTGCGAAGATGTAGCTGGTGGGTCTCAGCAGTCAGGGGGCAAATCATTTTTTTGCCTATAATATGGACGCACTTCCTTGCGTGCAAAGATGTAGCTGGTGGGTCCCAGCAGTCAGGGGGGAAACGTATTTTTCACGAAATACGGTGGCCCGTCCGGTGGGTCCCTGCTGTCAGGTGGAGGAATCATTATTTTCTGCGTAATAAGGAGGCACTTCCTTGCTGCGGGCATGGACCCAACTGTCAGCCTCTCCACGTATAGTACTCTTCCGATGGAAGTCGTTCGTTGACCACATTGACCACGCCGCGCCGAGAGCACCAAGGCGGTGGACGACGGCGAGGCCTAGGAAGGGGACGACGCGGAGCCGGGGAAGACGCGGCAGTGGATGCCCACGTGGAGAGGAGTGTGAGGGTTCACTGGTTCGGCTTTGGTGTGAGGCTGCCATCGCCGCAGAATAACAGGGGGTGTGGTTGAGTAGAGGGATGGCCTGGGCAGCGGTGGGAGTTGTAGGGGCGGTGAGGCCTCCGCGGCAGCACAACCAGACATGGGAGGCAGGAGCAGGCGGCACGACCGGCGCTGGTTTGGGTGGCTGGAGCAAGAAGACCAGAGGTTGAAGAAGCACTACGGCCGTTGGATGGACATTGTACGGTCACTGGAGCTCGAATTGTTCATATTGACTAAGTTGACAAAGCCGTCCGTCCGCGTCAACTTAGTAGGCCCACAAGTCAGCCACCCACTATGGTGGGCCTAGCTAGCAGGGGGAGTATTCATTTTTTTGTGCATGATAATGAGGCACTTCCTTGCGTGCGAAGATATAGCTGGTGGATCGGAGCTATCAGCAGGGGGAACGTTTTTTTCGTGAATTACAGAGGCCCTTCCGGTGGGTCCGAGTTGTGAGGTGGAGGTATCATTATTTTGCGCGTAATAAGGAGGCATTTCCTTGTGTGCGGTCGTGGACCCAGCTGTCAGCCTCTCCACGTACAGTCCACTTCCGATGGATGTCGTTCGTTGACCACATTGACCACGCCGCGCCGAGAACACCAGGGCGGTGGACGATGGCGAGGCCTAGGAAGGGAATGAGACGGAGCCGGGGAAGACTCGGCATTGGTTGCCCACGCGGTATGGAGTACGAGGATTTACTGGTTCGGCTGCCATCGCCGACAAATAACAGGAGGTGTGGGTGAGTAGAGGAATGGCCTAGCCAGCAATGGAGTAGTGTGGGCGGTGCGGCCTGTGCGGCAGCACAGCCGGCCACGGGAGGCGGGAGCAGGCAGTCCCACCGGCGCTGGTTTGGGCGGCAGAGCAAGAAGATCATATATTGAAGAAGCAGCACGGCCGTTGGATTAACATCCAACGGTCACTGCTGCTAGAATCGTTTGTGGGCTAAGTTGACAAAGCCTTTCGTACAGGTGAACCTAGTAGACCCACAAGTCAGCCTCCAGATCTGTCCCAAATAGCATACAGCCCGAAATTTCTAGCCAGATTCAAATTAATTTAAAAACTAAACATACCTTAATTTAAATCCAATGAATTTTTACCCGCACAAAAACAATGAAATTTAAAATATAAAAATAAGAAAGAAAAAAGTATTTTGGAACTAATTGCCTCTTTGCTTTATTTTTTTCATTTTACAGCCCATTTATTATTACTTATAGCCCATTTTCTGGGCAAACCCGAATGCATCCCTCCTTGTCTTGAAAGATTTCCGGCCCAGCAAGGCGTAGAAAAGAACGTAGGCCTACGTTGGTTATTCTGCAAATAACAAAATAGCTGGGCTAGCCATTTTCAGACAGGAAAAAAACTAGGCTGGTCATGTGGTAAACATATGAAATAAAAGGCTGGGATACATAGGACACAGCTCCCGCACAACCCAGTTGATACCCTTCTCCGTCCCGAAAAAACAAAATTACTGCGCACGCTATCGGGTCCCTACCGTCATCCTCACCATGTACAGTCATCTCCTTATTCCTCTCGGTTGTTGACCATGTTGACAACACCGGAGGGCGGCGCCGCGGCGAGCGAACCCAGGCGGAGGACGATGGTGAGGCCTCGGACGGGAACGAACAGGAGCCAGGGAAGATGCGTAGAGTTTTAGGGTGCGATGTGGCCATGATGCGTGCGCGGCAGCACAGCCAGCCATGGGAGGCGGGAGCCGGCGGTCCCGCCGGCGCTGGTTGGGCTTTGGCGGCTGGAGGAAGAAGCGACTGAAGAAACACGGTAGACGTTAAATGTCAATCCAACGGTCAAGGTTGGCACAATTGTTTGTTGACTAAGCCGACACCAAGTAGCATACTTTTTTATATATAGGAAGAAAAGAAAAACTGGGTTCGTTCGCCTGATAACATTCCCGAAACTGCGACCGTTCGATCTTGAGTCGCAACTAAAACTGCAAGGAAAATGCGTTTGTCTGCCGACCTCCTCCCAGGGAACGTTCGCCACATAAGTGACTAGCACCCTTGGTTTTCAACCGAGAGGTCTTGGGTTCGAGTCCTAGAAAATCTCAATATTGTCCTCTTTCCTTCCTCGCAAGAAAATTTTGGAAAATCAAAGACTTGAGAAGGCGTACAGAACAAGCTAGTGTACTAGTAAAGCGACGTTGCTGAGTTTTAGAAAAAAAGTGAGACGTGCTCCTGTAGCTGGTCCGAACCAAACCTAGACTATGACTATATATGGTGCTATGCTACTCTACAAGTAATGAAACTGACATATCCAACATTCACTTCTCCTCTTCTCTACTTACTCTGCCTAGCATCAGAAGCTCTGGCCGTAGCAACCATGTCCGCTAGCTGCTCGTCCACCTGCTCTTTAGCAAGCAACAATCAGATATGCGCCATGTCGCCACCTGTACCATCGCTTGTGGGTCTAATCACACCCCCGCCGGTACACGCACCGCAGCCGGTTGCTCATCGCAACCCACTGCCGTTGGTGAAGTGCCACTGCTACAAATCACGCAGAGTCATCCGTCGCGTCTCAACCACAATCCTCAACCCTAGTCGAGTCTTCTACAAATGCCCGAATCATGGGGTAATAATATGTTAAAGTGTTGTTCTGCTGCTTTCAGTTGCTGATTTTTTTAATAGTTTGGTTGATGACCTTCCAATTTGATTCATGCAGAAAAGGGAGGATTCGTGTGATTTGTATTTCTTGGTTGCTGATGTGGGGGAATGCAACTACGCTGGTTATTTGGTTAGCCGAGGAATCCCAATACCAACAGGTTGCGGTGTTGGACAAGTAACTGAAGGAACGACGGAAGAGGAAGATGCAGAGCAGAAGGTTAAAGATGCAGTTCCTTTGATCATGGCCAAGCAACAACTGCTGAACGGCCTTGACAGCAATGAGGAGATGAAAGGGCTTGTGAAGATAATGGGCAAAATCAATGTGCTATGTAGGATGATTGTTTCTTTATTTGATGTGTATGTAGCACTCGTGATGTATTCAGTGGCTCTGACATGAGCACTTTGCTGAAACTAGTAATAAATAAAACTTGTGTAGCAGGCTGGGCGTAGTGTTGTGAACATCTAATGATTTCTATTAACGGAAATCTGGGGGGGGTATCCCCTTTTGCTCATAAATAAATAAATAGCATAGGCCCTTTTGGTAATAAATAAATAAATTAGCAGAGGCCCTGTCGGGTCAGCTTTGTCCCCATTCGAAGACATCGAGCATATTGCAGTCCAACAGCAAATTATGTCACCAAATTCAAGTTTCACAGCAAAATATGAGTACAACAAAACAACAATGTCATCATGTTTTAGTCGTCATACAATCTCCAAACACAAATCAACATACATAACAAGTGATGTTCTCACAGCAAAATACTAAACAACACGTTCATAAGGTTTCAGTTGTCATAGCAAACACAATTTCACATAGTAGAGAAAAAAACGTCTTCTGATAGGCAAATACGACAAAAGAATCTAATCATCATCCGCAGCAGCAGCGTCAACATCTTCACCATGTGTATCAGTCTGAACCGTAATTCCCCACAGTGTCATCTTCTTCTTCATCCTCAGTGTCCTCGAATGTTGGCTTCTTCTTGATCAACTCTTGTATGTCCATAGCACGATAGGCAATCTTTTCACCAGCGTCATTGACGTGATGGTTCTCAAAGATATTAGGAACATCTGTGGAATCTTGTACATCAGGAGCAGTGTAAGCATCATCTTGTTGTGCAACTTCATTAAACGAATTCCTCTGCTCAAACCATTGCAATACTCTCCAGTCATCGCTACATGCAAATGTGTATTCCAAGAAAAATATCTGTGTTGCTTGATTTGCCAAAATAAAAGGCTCGTTGGATTTGAAATAATCATCCGCTCTGGGTTTTGCGATCCTGGAAAATAGGTTAACGACAACACAACAGAACCACACACCGATGATCCTCAAAACTGGAGATATACTGCAACTGAACAATGTCTGTTGTGTTAGCATACATTTCAGTTGTCTCTCTGCCGTACGTATCCGTGCTCATGATGGCACTGTTTTGTGTCTTCCTGCCTTCGTCGCGTGCAAGGGTGTTGTAGCGCACATCTCCAACAACGCAAGATTCATAATGTCTTACCCGAGTATCAGGACCCATTGCTAGTGCGTAAAGGGCATCATCAACTGCATGCCCATCCTCCTGAATCTTCTTAACCTATGGTTAGAAAATAGACAAGCTGATCATCTTATGTACTCAATATATTAAAAAAACTGATAGTGCAATTCAAAAGCTTACAAGGCTCTTGAACCATTTCGCGAATCCTGCCATAACTAGTTTGTCATTGTTTCCTGGATTTTGCGGCAGTAACTCCTTTTTGTAGATGTTGCACAACATAGTGATCACATCAAACATCTAAATATATAAGAATGTGCTGCAAGTTTAGTAGATTACGATATAGAAGCTGCAGTACTTAGCACTTACTTGATATAAGGTAGTATCTCAGGACAGTTATTCAACACATACCAAACCATTTTATCCAAATCTTTAGGTTTGTCCTCTTGTCGACTCTTCCCTGTAACTTGAACAGAATAATCGAAAACATTGAGCCCGGGATTGTCTTCACCCACCTCTTTGCTAAGCTGATCAGCTGTTTCAATGTATTTTGAGCAGAATGTCAACGCTTATGTATGTAGGCCTCTGCAATGGAACCCTCAGGTCTAGCTCTGTTCCAAACATAGCCCTTGAAAGTGCCTAGCCGCCTTTTTATACGATACATCCAACCATACTATACTGGACCTCTAAGTAGTGCCTCATCAGGCAGATGAACTGCTCTGAATTAGTCAGGGCGGCCCAATCCTCTACGGATAACAGGTAAAACCCTTTGAAGTAGGACGTGGAAGTCATGAGTTTTCAACCCTTGTACCTTGTTTCCATCTGCAGTGACTCTCCTTTCAAGGTTGGAAGCAAATCCATGTGGAAATCTCACACGTGACAGGTCCTCGCAGAATTCTTTTCTTTTTACCTGGTCCAAGACGTACACAGCTAGTGCCATATCCCGTGGTTTACCTTCATCTTCCACCTGCAAATCCTTTCTAATACCCATGTGTGTCAAATCAATCCTAGATTTTAAGGTATCTTTCGTCTTGTCTTCAATATTAAGAAGTGTGCCGATAATGTTGTCACATAAATTTTTGTCGATGTGCATCACATCAAGATTATGCCGCAGATCCAAATCTTTCCAACACTCCAAGTCCCACAAAGTGGACCTGCGGGTAAACCATAATCTCTCTTCTGCTCTGCCACGCTTCCTTTTCCCGCTACCATTACCAGGATGGTTTCTTGGTGTAATATGCCTGACCTTCTCTAATTCCACTTGCAACTCATCGGCGGTGAGCCTCTTTGGCGCATCACGGTTTCCATGCTTTGCATTGAACACATGTCTGTGGTATTTTGTAGGACGCGGCTTGTCCTTGGAAAGGAGACGATGGTGTCCAATGTAACAGATCTTGCTAAGTATTGCGTATGACAGCGGATTCATGTCATAGCGAACACATGCATTGTAACCATGTGTTGTTCGCCCTGACATTGTGCCCAAAGCCGGATAATCATGGATGCACGAAATTATAACAGCACGCAGAAAGAAATCAGCTGGCGGGCTGCTATATAGGTCTCGAGTGAGAACACCCATCCATAGCTGTTGAAGTTCCTCCACAAGAGACTCCATGAATAAATCAAAATCCTTTCCAGGACTTTTTGGACCTGGAATGAGCAAGGCCATCATGTAGTTTGATTCTTTGGTGCAGACATTTGGAGGCATGTTGTAAGGGGTAACAAGCACTGGCCACATGCTATATGTGGCGCTCTGGTGGCCAAATGGGTTAAATCCATCTGAAGCTAAGCCAAGTCTAATGTTTCTCGGGTCAGCAGCAAACTTTTTGTGTTTCTGGTTGAAGCTTTTCCAGTCACTACCATGAGATGGATGGCTCATTAAATTCTGATCTCTGTACTCCTGGTTCCTAGAATGCCACAGTACAACCTCTCTTGTTTCAGCATCATGAAACAACCTCTGCAATCTTGGTATAATTGGAAAATGTCTCAGAACATTATGAGGAACCCTTTTCACAGCATCGCCATCTTTCCATCTTGATGATTTGCATTTTGGGCATTCACTTAAGTTGGCATAATCCTTCCGGTACACAACAAAATTATTCTTACAAACATGGATCATATCATATCCAATTCCAACTGCACGAAGGAAATTCTTCATTTTACTGTAGGTGTGTGGCAGCTCAGACGCATCTGGGAAAGATTTGCGGAAAGCAGCCAACATCGCATCGAATGATTTGTTGGTCATCCGCTCAGATGTCTTCACCTGAAGAAAGGTGACAATAGCTGAGAATATTGACAACTTATTTCTTGGGGTGAGAACCACATTGCATTGTTCCAACATGCGGGCCCACCGTTTTTCTTCTGCAGGTGAAAGTTCACAAAATGCACGAGCATTTCGTAGCATTGTTTCAATGTTGGTCAAACTCACTGGCTCGCCCCCCCCACCTCCTCCTTTTCCACCTGAGCATCAGGCAAATCAAGATGGTGATCTACTGCTTCCACATAGTCAGTAACAATGACGTTCACAACTTCACCATGATGAACCCACCTAGTATATGTGACCGACATCCCATAAAAGTGTAGATGATTTTGCAGAGTTGACTGGGTCTTGTAACTGGATTCATACAACTGCAACATGGGAAGAGCACATCTGATTTCGAACCACCATACTCATCTCTGATAAAGTTCATGAAGTTTTCAACCCCCTCAACATATGCAAGTAGGACGTGTGGCTGACGGTGCTCCCGTCGTCGGACGCCAGTGTGGCCACCGCTTGTGCGGTCGCGTCCGCGTATGGCTATGCCGCTATTGCGTCGCGAGCAGCGACTTGAGCTAGGGCACCGACCTCGAGCTTCATCCCCGAAGACAAGCTCTCCCATAGCGTTCGCGCTCGCGGTCATGGCAGATGTGGTGCCAGGTAGCAGGACGATGCGCTATGGTGTGGAGGTTAGCTGGGCGTTGCCGCTTTAAGTAGCGCATTCCAGTGAGGCCAACTGTAACATCCAAAATTTTCAATTTGGAATGTTATACATTAGATCATCATTGCATATCATATTTTATTTGCATTTTGGTTGATCCTAGAAATTCTACGCAACTCAAGCACCCGCGGAGAGAGTTGGGGATTTCGTTATTTTCATATTTGAGTTTTGTCAAATTTTGAAAAGAGGATCTTTTGATTTTAATTATTTTCTCTTTGAATATTTCTTTTATGAAAATAAAAGAGAGAGGATAAAATGACTTCCTCAAAATAAAGAAATATCAGAGATTTAATATTAAAATCAAATAAGATTTTTATTTGGAGTTTTATCGCTATTTTATTTGAATTAGGCAAATTATGCATTTTTCAAAATTGCATTTTAGGCACAAATAAATGTTCACCTTGTCTGGCCTATTTTTAGAGGACAGGGAAAATTTATTTCAGGATTTTTGGACTCAGTTTAGTATTTCTTTTCTTTTTTTTCTGCATGTCGGAATTATTTAAAAAAAACGCCAACCGACTTAACGGGCCATGTCCGACCCGGACACTGCGCCCGGCCGGCCTTTAAGAGCCGGGAGGCCCGAGCCGCAGCCCCAGCCCAGCCCCCGAAACCCTAGCGCCGCCACCCGCTGCCGTCGCCGCAAGCCACCGCCGCCGCCGCAAGCCACCGCCACCGCCGCAAGCCGCCGCCGTCGCCGCGAGTCGCTGCCACCGCCACGAGACGCCGTCGCCGCCGCCGAGTCCCGATGCCGCCGCCCCTCGGAGCCCCGCCACCGCCCATCGCCGCCGCCGCCGCCGGCCATCGCCAGAGTTGCCGCCGCCCCACCGCCGGCCAACCCCGTTCCGAGGTAGCCGCCCGATTTGCCGCCGGTTTCGCCGGAAAAACCGTTCGTTTTTTAACCTAGATTTGTTTTTTAGATTAGATCGGTTCGGTTTTTTTCGGTTTAGTTATTTAGCGAACGCCCGTTCATACGTTTGTTTTAACGAACGGTTTTCACCATTTAGCCGCAGACAGCGAACGTTCGTTCGTTAGCCTGTTCGTCAGTTTTTCTTTTTCTCAGATTTTCTGCGATTATTTTCGATCGCGATTTCTGATCCGATTTTCATTTTAGTTTAACTTTTCGCTCGTTTATCGGAATCAGGTGATTCAAGCACCTAGAGTTTCGTATCGAAGCCCTCCTTTTGTTTAACCAACTTGAACAAGATTTTGCTACTGTAAAATTTGACTTTAGTCCAAATTAGTAACCGAAGCTTTTTTTCGCCGTTTGAGTTTTGTTGCTTCGTTTGATTTGATTATTTTTGCAAACCGGAGTTCTTAAGTTGAACTTTCTGGTTAGATCTCTTATTTGAGTTTTACCCGTGCCCTTGCTTGATTGCTTATTGTATGCTTGTTTGTTTGCGATAGAGTACCCGGAGTGTGAAGCGTGCTACTACGAGTCTCTAGGTTTCGCGGATCATCAGCAAGGCAAGTAACACTTTGATCATACCTCTTTCATACCCAGTTTTATTGCATTAGATCAATCCTCAAACAATTGCATGGTTAGGATCTGATTAAATTGTGGGTTTGGGAAGTCACCTGTTTATTATCAAACCTATGGGAGTTACTTCTACATTGCTTATACTGCTATGCTATGCTCGTAGACATGGATTGGGTTTGAGTGTATCCATGACAGATGTGAGTTGTTAATTAATGGTTAACTTAAGGTGGCAACTTTAATACACATCTGGGTGGATTGAGGCACCTGGGGAATTCCAGTGATTGCCTGTATTTTTGGAAATCCTGGGGCACCGTGTGATTCTCCTATGGACTGCCACCCAGGCTCAAAGGTATCATAAGATTATTCGTGCTAGAGACTTCCGTGTGCAACCACATGCCAATATGGGCTCTGGCATAGTTGAGTAAGTTGTGGGAAACTTTTCCATGATGGGCTAGCAGATGTAGGGGATTGTAGGTGTACATGCCTATCTATCGGTTAAAGGGACCTCTTCGGAAAGACTGTGTCTTGGTCATCCGTTTCTCAAACATCATGTAGTGCGAGAAATCCAACGGAGGAGATCGAGTCTTGTGGGGAATAGTGCACAAACCTCTGCAGAGTGTACAAACTAATCATGGGTAGCTGTGTCCTCGGTTATGGATGTTTTGAGTATCTAGTTTCTGGATTATCATGTGGATCTCATCACTCTATTACAAGATTAATTTGAATGGGTTATTACTTACTTTTTAATTGAGATTGAGATGGGGTTTACCATTCTTAATGTTTTCAACCAACTTTGTAGTTAAATAAAATTTTATTCCTTTGTTGTAGGAAAAAAATGGCTTTTCACAAAACATATTAACCATACAGCCTCCACCAGCCATATATGCATATAGTGATAGCTTTATTCTGTTCATTACTCTCTTGTGTTACATTGCCAGCATATTCCATGTGCTGACCCATTTTCGGGCTGCAACGTATCATGTTACAGACTTTTCAAACGACGAGTAAGGAGCCTTAGGTCGTGGTCTTTCACTCAGTGATGCCGTTGGAGTTGATGGACTCACTTTATCTTCCAAGCCTTCCGCTATTATCGTATTAGATGGCCTTGAGCCATATTTATTGTAATAAGTTCTATTTTGAGACATTCGATGTAATAAGTGTGTGATTGCTACTCTGTTATAAATCCTTCAAGTAGTGTGCGTGTCAGCATTACCGATCAAGGGATGACACTGATGCACAGAGATGAGGCTGTTTGAGGTCTGGTCGCTACAAGATGGTATCAAAGCACACGCTAACTGTAGGACACAACCACTAAGCTAAAGCCCTAGATCACTACTCTCTTCTCATTTCTGACTTCTCTCCATTTTCTACTCTTTAGGATGGCGGATGCAAGGATCAAGTTCACGCAACCGGATGAAGACACACCTTTTGGACGCCACTTGAAGGAAGTCACTAGGTACCTAAACATCGGAATACCAAGCTTCACCGGGACTTACAACGCCACTTTATCAGAAGAGGAGCGCTGGATGATTCAAGTTCAAGTTCTAGGAAGGACATTCACGCCAGTCATTGAGCCCATAGAGTTTTCCTTTGATGCACCAACCTGGAGTCTAGGAAAGAGTATGGCAGCCCACATCACCATGGGACGCATTGGAGAAGTTTACCTCCAGGATCTCAAAGATACTATCTACTAGATTTGTGGGCGCCGAGATGAGAAATGGGAGATGATCAGCACCAGGAAGGATAGATCAATTGCCGCTTTCATCCAGGAGTTAAACCAGCACATTAGACGCCAGGAGAACCAGATGTGCGCAGGCATGACAGATTTGAAGAAGGTGATGACAAGAATCACGGAGCTGGAGGAAGAACTCAAGGCTACTCGCGAAGATTATATGGAGGAAATCGTCGTACTAGTGGACAAGAATGACGACCTGATAAAGAAGCTAGGAGTTTTCATGGGAGACCCTGCGCCAGGAGGAGAAGATGACAGTTCCACTTGCCCGGAGAACTACATCATCATCAACGACACTGACTCGGACCCTGACGATAGCGATGATGACTATGTTGATGAAGCTGGAGCAGTTATCATGGAGTCTTCGACCGATCAATTTTTTTAGTCGACCACCATATCAGTAGTAGTATTCCACCATGTATAGAGTATAGTCCAAGCACTTTTGTAATGATAGTTCTAGACCGATTGTATGCCCTTGTCTAATTTGATTGAGTGATATGTTTGTGTTTGTCTCATGTGCATATGGGTAGTGTTTTCCCCCTAGACCCCATTCTACTCTGTTTTCTCATCATTTCTAAACCCAGCAGATGCCTCCGAGATGCGACAATGGATTTGCTTTCCCACGGGAGCTCACTCAGTTAATCCAGCAGCAGAATGCATTGATGCAGATACTAGTCCAGAATTAGAACCAGGGGAACAACAACAACAACAACAACAACAACAACAACAACAACAACAACAACAACCCACCACCCCCACCACCTGTTGATCACTTAGCCCGTTTTCTTAGGCTGAATCTGCCGGTGTTCTCCAGTAGCACCGAGCCGATTGTTGCAGATGATTGGCTCCGCAAGATTGAAAGGGAGTTGACTACTGCAGGATGCACAGATGCGGAGAAAGTGCGTTTTGCCGCACATCAGCTTGATGGACCCGCAACATCATGGTGGGAGAATTTCATAGTCACTTACCCCATTGACACTGTGACATGGGACCAGTTCTAGCAAGCTTTTCGCACTGCCCATGTATCAGCAGGAGCTATGGCCATGAACAAGCGTGAGTTTCGCAACATACGCCAAGGAGGGCGCACTGTTGGCCAGTATGTGGATGACTTTAGTAAGCTAGCACGTTATGCCCCGGATGACGTCGCTACAGATGCAGCTAAGAAGGAGAAGTTTCTGGAAGGACTGAATGATGAGCTGAGCATGCAGTTGATGGTGGAAAATTTCAATAACTACCAGGAGTTGGTGGATAGAGCTCTCATGCTTGAAGGGAAACAGCAGCAGATTGACAGCCGCAAGAGGAAGCATGGACAAGGCAAGTATAATTCTGGAGCTCAGCAGAGACCCCGTTTCACCCCGAACTCGGGAGGACTTGTTCATAACCATGGAGGCCACACTCATAATGGAGAAGTTTGCACAATCATAGTGGCCCCAAGAATGGGAATGGCAATGGAGGAAGTAGCGGACAAAACCGTTCCAATCCGGCAACACCCGCCAAGAAAGATCTAAGCCACGTTACTTGCTACAAGTGTCAGAAGACCGGACATTACGCCAATGAATATCCTGAAGCTAAGAATGGAAATGGCAATGGAAGCTCTGGGAAGAAGCCCAACCCTTTCAACAGGGGACAAGTGAACCACGTTAATGTGGAAGAGGTTGAAGATCAACCAGATGCAGTAATAGGTAAGTTTTTGGTTAAGTCATTTACTGCAGTTGTTCTTTTTGATACTGGTGCATCGCATTTATACATATCAAGGGGATTTGTGGATAAGTATAAACTCCCACCAAAGTTCTTAGTACACCTTTGTTAGTAAGCTCGCCAGGAGCAGAGATATGGCAAGCCAAGGATGTTTTCAGATGCCATTGACCATAGGTAGGCATGTTTTCCCCTCAGATCTGATAATTTTGGAATCGCAAGGTTTGGATGTGATTCTGGGTATGGATTGGCTATCGATGTATGGAGGAAACATCGATTGCACTAGTAAGACGATTTTGCTCACCACCCCAGAAGGAAGAAGGATCAAGTATGTATCCTGGCATGTGCCGAATATGACTCAAGTAAATTCCTTATCAGGAGTTGTACAGGAGGAAGTACCAGTGGTAAAGGATTTCCCGGATGTATTTCCAGAAGAGTTGCCAGGCATGCCACCGGATAGAGACATTGAGTTTTTGATTGAGCTTTTGCCAGGCACGGGGCCAATATCTAAGAGACTGTACATAATGCCAGCAAAGGATTTGGAGGAAATTAAGAAGCAGATTAAGGAGTTAGTGGATAAAGGTTATATCCGCCCAAGTTCATCACCTTGGGGATCCGCAGTACTTCTAGTGGAGAAGAAGGATGGATCATTGAGGGTGGTTGTTGATTATCGAGGATTGAATAAAGTGATGATCAAGAACAAGTACCCACTGCCGATGATCAATGATTTGTTTGACCAGCTGCAAGGAGCTAAAGTGTTTTCTAAGATTGATCTGCGATCAGGGTACCACCAACTGAAGATTTGAGAGCAGGATATACCTAAGACAGCTTTTACCACGAGGTACGGGCTATATGAGTATACCGTTATGTCATTTGGCCTGACAAACGCACCTGCCTATTTTATGAACATGATGAACAAAGTTTTTATGGAATTTCTGGAGAACTTCGTCGTGGTGTTCATTGATGACATTCTGGTCTACTCGAAGAATGAAGAAGAACATAAAGAGCACTTGCGTTTGGTACTTGGGAAGCTCAGAGAACATCGGTTATACGCCAAGTTCAGCAAGTGTGAGTTTTGGTTGAAGGAAGTTGGATTTCTTGGACATGTTATATCCGGAGAAGTAATAGCGGTAGACCCCACCAAAGTTGTCACTGTGACAAATTGGGAGTCACCCACGACAGTTGGAGAGATCCGGAGTTTCCTTGGACTCGCAGGATACTACCGGAGGTTCATTGAAAATTTCTCAAAGATTGCGAAGCCCATGACGGAGTTGTTGAAGAAGGACACCAAATTCAAATGGATTGAGGAATGTGAGGCCAGTTTTCAGGAGTTGAAGAGACGCTTGGTTACATCACTAGTGTTGATTCTGCCAGATCAACGCAAGGATTACGAAGTGTATTGCGACGCTTCTCGTCGAGGACTTGGAGCCGTACTTATGCAGGAGGGAAGAGTTGTTTCATATACCTCACGACAGCTTAAACCCCATGAGTTAAATTATGCTACGCATGATTTGGAGTTAGCAGCCGTAGTGCATGCGTTGAAGACATGGAGACATTTTCTCATCGGAAACCATTGTGAGGTATACACAGATCACAAGAGTTTGAAGTATATCTTCACGCAGAAGGAGTTGAATCTCAGGCAGAGGAGATGGTTAAAACTCATTAAGGATTATGATATGAAGTTGCATTATCATCCCGGAAAGGCTAACGTAGTAGCCGATGCGTTGAGCCGCAAGAGTCATGTCAATACACTCATGACCGGAGAATTACCCAAGGAGTTGGCAGAAGACCTTTGCGAGCTATGTTTGGAGATAGTTCCGAGAGGTTATGTAGCGGCTTTGGAGATTCAATCTACTTTGATGGATAAGATCAGAGAAGCTCAGAAAATGGACAAGGAGATTGCCGAGATAAAGGAAAGAATGAGCAAAGGAAAAGTTAAAGGATTTCGTGAGGATGAGCACGATACCTTATGGTTTGAGGACCGCGTATATGTGCCGAATGATCAGGAGATCAGGAAGTTGATTCTGCAAGAGGCCCATGATTCGCCATATTCGATCCACCTAGGAAATACCAAGATGTATCTGGATTTGAAGGATAGTTTCTGGTGGACCGGAATGAAGAAGGATATTGCGGAGTATGTAGTAGTTTGTGATGTATGTCAGAGAGTGAAGGCAGAGCATCAGAAGCCAGCAGGATTGCTACAACCATTGCCGATACCCGAATGGAAGTGGGATAAGCTAGGCATGGACTTTATCATGGGATTACCCAAAACTCGTTCAGGCTATGACTCGATATGGGTTGTAGTCGATTGTTTGACGAAAGTAGCTCATTTCATCCCAGTGAAGACCACTTACACCAGTGCTAAATTGGCAAAGATATACATGACCAGGATCGTATGTCTACTTGGAGTTCCGAGGACCATTGTATAAGATAGAGGAACCCAGTTTACTTCAAAGTTTTGGAATTAGTTGCATGAAACTTTGGGAACCAGGTTAGAGTTCAGTACAGCTTTTCACCCGCAGACAGATGGACAGACTGAGAGAGTCAATCAGATTCTGGAGGACATGTTGAGAGCTCGTGCACTAGATTATGGATCTAGTTGGGACGATAATTTGCCGTATGCAGAGTTGTGTTGTAACAACAGTTATCAAGCCAGTTTGAAGATGACCCCTTTCGAAACACTGTACGGAAGGAGGTGCAGAACACCGTTGTTGTGGGACGAAGTTGGAGACCGACAGTTGTTTGGACCAGATTTGATTAAAGAGTCTGAAGAGAAGGTTAAGCTGATACGCGATAGACTCAAGGTAGCCTAGTCCAGGCAGAAGAGTTATGCGGATTCTAAACCAAGGAGACAGTTTACGAAGTTGGAGACAGAGTGTATCTTCGTGTATCCCCACTTCGAGGAGTGAAGCGCTTTGGAGTTAAGGGAAAAATTAGCACCACGTTTTGTGGGACCATACAAAGTTTTCGAACGTATGGGAGAAGTTGCTTACAAGTTGGAATTACTGGAAGGATTTTCAGGAGTTCACGATGTGTTCCACGTATCTCAGTTGAAGAAGTGCCATGCAGAGATGGCTGATATCCCACTAAGAGATACAATGCCACTGGAAGCGATACAGTTGGATAGCGATTTGACCTACGAGGAAAAGCCAGTTAAGATTCTTGATTTTGCCAGCCGTGTCACACGCAACAAAGTAATCAAGTTTTGCAAAGTTCAGTTGAGTCACCATACTGAAGATGAAGCCACCCGGGAACGAGAGGAAGACCTACGGAAGGATCACTCTCACCTATTTTCTAGCCAACCCAAATCTCGAGGGTGAGATTCATCTTAAGGGGGTAGGTTTGTAACATCCCAAATTTTCAATTTGGAATGTTATACACTAGATCATCATTGCATATCATATTTTATTTGCATTTCTGTTTGATCCTAGAAATTCTATGCAACTCAAGGACCCGCGGAGAGAGTTGGGGATTTCGTTATTTTCATATTTGAGTTTTCTCAAATTTTGAAAAGAGGATCGTTTGATTTTAATTATTTTCTCTTCAAATATTTCTTTTATGAAAATATAACAGAGAGGATAAAATGACTTCCTCGAAATAAATAAATATCGGAGATTTAATATTAAAATCAAATAATATTTTTATTCGGAGTTTTATCGCTATTTTATTTGAATTAGGAAAAATATGTGTTTTTCAAAATTGCATTTCAGGCCCAAATAAATGTTCACCTTGTCCGGCCTATTTTTAGAGGACCGGGAACATTTATTTCAGGATTTTTGGAGTCCGTTTAGTATTTCTTTTCTTTATTTTTCTGCACGTCAGAATTATTATAAAAAAACGCCAACCGACTTAACGGACCGTGTCCGACCCGGACACTGCGCCCGGCCGGCCTTTAAGAGCCGGGAGGCCCGAGCCGCAGCCCCAGCCCAGCCCCCCGAAACCCTAGCGCCGCCACCCACCGCCGCCGCCGCCACCCGCCGCCGCCGCCGCAAGCCGCCGCTACCGCAAGTCGCCGCCGCGAGTCGCCGCCGCCGCCGCGAGACGCCGCCGAGTCCCGACGCCGCCGCCGCCCCTCGGAGCCCCGCCACCGCCCGTCGCCGCCGCCGGCCATCGCCGGAGTTGCCGCCGCCCCACCGCCCGCCGACCCCGTTCCGAGGTAGCCGCCCGATCCGCCGCCGGTTTCGCCGAAAAAACTGTTCGTTTTTTAAAACCTAGATTTGTTTTTTTAGATTAGATCGGTTCGGTTTTTTTCGGTTTAGTTATTTAGCGAATGCCCGTTCGTACGTTCGTTTTAATGAACGGTTTTCACCGTTTAGCCGCAGATAGCGAACGTTCGTTCATTAGCCTGTTCCTCAGTTTTTCTTTTTCTCGGATTTTCCGCGATTATTTTCGATCGTGATTTCTGATCCGATTTTTGTTTTAGTTTGAATTTTCGCTCGTTTATCGGAATCAGGCGATTCAAGCGCCTAGAGTTTCGTCTCGAAGCCTTTTTCTGTTTAACCAACTTGAACAAGATTTTGCTACTGTAAAATTTGACTGTAGTCCACATTAGTAAACGAAGCTTTTTTCGCCGTTTGAGTTTTGTTGCTTTGTTTGATTTGATTCTTTTTGCAAACCGGAGTTCTTAAGTTGAAATTTCTGGTTAGATCTCTTATTTGAGTTTTACCCATGCCCTTGCTTGATTGCTTATTGTATGCTTGTTTGTTTGCGATAGAGTACCCGGAGTGTGAAGCGTGCTACTACGAGTCTCTAGGTTTCGCGGATCATCAGCAAGGCAAGTAACACTTTGATCATACCTCTTTCATACCCAGTTTTATTGCATTAGATCAATCCTCAAACAATTGCATGGTTAGGATCTGATTAAATTGTGGGTTTGGGAAGTAGATGAGGTAGTACCTATTCACCTGTTTATTATCAAACCTATGGGAGTTACTTCTACATTGCTTATACTGCTATGCTATGCTCGTAGATATGGATTGGGTTTGAGTGTATCCATGACAGATGTGAGTTGTTAATTAATGGTTAACTTAAGGTGGCAACTTTAATACACATCTGGGTGGATTGAGGCACCTGGGGAATTCCAGTGATTGCCTGTATTTTTGGAAATCCTGGGGCACCGTGTGATTCTCCTATGGACTGCCACCCAGGCTCAAAGGTATCATAAGATTATTCGTGCTAGAGACTTCCGTGTGCAACCACATGCCAATATGGGCTCTGGCATAGTTGAGTAAGTTGTGGGAAACTTTTCCATGATGGGCTAGCAGATGTAGGGGATTGTAGGTGTACATGCCTATCTATCGGTTAAAGGGACCTCTTCGGAAAGACTGTGTCTTGGTCATCCGTTTCTCAAACATCATGTAGTGCGAGAAATCCAACGGAGGAGATCGAGTCTTGTGGGGAATAGTGCACAAACCTCTGCAGAGTGTACAAACTAATCATGGGTAGCCGTGTCCTCGGTTATGGATGTTTTGAGTATCTAGTTTCTGGATTATCATGTGGATCTCATCACTCTATTACAAGATTAATTTGAATGGGTTATTAATTACTTTTTAATTGAGATTGAGATGGGGTTTACCATTCTTAATGTTTTCAACCAACTTTGTAGTTAAATAAAATTTTATTCCTTTGTTGTAGGAAAAAAATGGCTTTTCACAAAACATATTAACCATACAGCCTCCACCAGCCATATATGCATATAGTGATAGCTTTATTCTGTTCATTACTCTCTTGTGTTACATTGCCAGCATACTCCATGTGCTGACCTGTTTTCGGGCTGCAACGTATCATGTTGCAGACTTTTCAGACGACGAGTGAGGAGCCTTAGGTCGTGGTCTTTCACTCAGTGATGCCGTTGGAGTTGATGGACTCACTTTATCTTCCAAGCCTTCCGCTGTTATCGTATTAGATGGCCTTAAGCCATATTTATTGTAATAAGTTCTCTTTTGAGACATTCGATGTAATAAGTGTGTGACTGCTACTCTGTTATAAATCCTTCAGGTACTGTGCGTGTCAGCATTACCGATCCAGAAATGACACTGATGCACAGAAATGAGGCTGTTTGAGGTCTGGTCGCTACACGAAGCGTCCGGGTGCGTCATTAAGTCGCCGGAGTTGGTTTCTCGGGCACTGAGCCTCTTAACAATGGCATGCGAACGGACGACATGAATGCGGGCAGCTGGCGCCGGCTGGAAACGTACCGCGTGACGGCGCGAGGAATGAGGGTTTTTGGTGTGGCATGGTAGTCAGATGCGGTCGTGGCAACGTTGGAGATGCCCTTTGCTCACATGCGATCCCCACATGTCATTGAAAAAGCAAGGCGACCCACCATGGTCTCAGGTCCTGGGGATGCAGTTGGCCGCGCTACACCACTCCGCGGACGCGTCGCGGCGCGCGTGCACTTCGGCGCCCCGTGCATCCTCAACAAGCCATGTGTTGATCTGTTGGTCGTGCCATAGCGCTAATGCCACCCTCGTCACATTGAAGCCGACGGTGTCCAGCAAAGATGAGCGTGTCGCTCACCGCGGTCGCCGTGTCCAGAGGCGGTGCTGGAGCTTCGCCATGTTGCTGGGCCCCACAACCCACATGAATGGTTGCCGGTGGCGAGGAGGTCGTGGGCCAGCTCCTTCATTGGACAAGTCTGCGCCACGTCGTCCCAACAGGTGTGCCCACATGTCGGTTTCCCTATTTTCCCAGCCAAATTCGAGCGTCAGTGCTCCGCGTTGCGCATTGGGCGCAGAACAGGTGGTTTTAGTGCCCTGGTTCAAATGTGGTACAGTACCAAGTTGTTACCCTATCCCCAAGTGTGGTGGTTTTGGGTATGGTACCACCCTTTTCCTTTTCAAGTAGTGAAGCATAACACTTGATTAAGCAGCCGGATGGTGTGCTAAATGTAGGTGTCCAACTATTTGTAGGAACAATTGAGGTGTGCCCGGTCCGTGCCCGCATTTAGGGGTCCAACTTACTGTGTTCCGGCAGTAGTAACTATACTAGTCCCTGCGTACTCCCTCTGTTTTTATTTACTCCGCATTTTAGCTTCGCTCAAAGTCAAACTTTGTAAACTTTGACAAAGTTTATAGATAGAAATAATAACATATACAATAACAAATCAATACCACTAGATTCATTACTGAATATACTTTCACATCATATAGATTTGCTATTGTAAATGTTCATATTTCTACTCTTATAAAAAAGCAGAGTTGGTGATGATGGTGTGCCTGCCATCCTACAATATAGGCTGTCCGATCTATATCTAACGCATAGGAAGGAAACTATGACAATTTACCTGCACTCCTCTCCACATTTGCAGATAATGCCTTCCCTCGTTCATCCTTTTCGCCCACAAGATCTTGATGTTCCGTGCAATGCACGGGCATCTTGCTAGTTTTCTATAAATTTGGTCAAATTTTATGAAGTTTGCCTTCAGTCAAACCTAATATGCAGAGTAAATAAAAACAGAGGGAGTATCTTACTCCATGACCAAGACGGAAGGGAAAACGAGACAACTTATTGTTTATTTGAGCCGTTCAAGTATAATAATATGGCGTTGCTTATTTCTCATTCCTCTCCAACCCTCTTCTCCATCGATCATGCTGCCCTCCGGTCGAGTCCATCCTCCCGCATGCCTCATTTGAACATTCCGCCGAGTATCATTCGCATGTGGGCCTAGACCATGCTTGTATTTCCAATGTTGTAATTTGTCCGACATACATACAAACAAACGGTTCATTTAAAGTTTCAGTTTGCCTCCACTACGTGTCGCTTCCCGTCTTAGTTTTGACATCCCATTCGGTTCATGCCCCGACACATCTTGACGAGATCGATTGATGTTGAGAGATCAATTGTGTGTCGTGCAAGGAGATAAAGGTTTGGTATGTTTCTATGATAGAAATGACCCACGCGGGTGGGGGGTCTGTGGGGATTAGAGGGAGTATATAGTACGTTCATAAGTGAAACGAACGTATTGTACCCACCCTAGTCCTCTTTCAATCGATATTCGGGCCCCGAGATGAAATCGAGAGAGAACGAGTGGGTGCATGTCTGATACCGGTGATCATAGCATCCACAAATCATATATAAAGGGTATTCAATGTCTGTTTCACTTTTGAACGTACAATATACTCCCATCGATCCTTTCTAGTTTACATATAAGTTTTATGTGTAGTCAAAGTAGCTCTACTTTGATCAAACTTACAGAAAAAAGTATCAACATTCAATAACGCCCAATCAATATTGTTAGATTCGTACATACTCCTAGATTTGTATTCAAACAGAGATGGTTTCCAATTTGTTTTCAACCACGTGAATGTGCTTGTTCTCGCGCATGATCTTCCTACTAGGATTTCACCACGTATAGCCAGTCCAATACTAACTTTTTTAAGCTCCCTATCCAATAGTACTAGTGGAGTACTGGCAACATCTGTAGTAGAGTATGCAGTGCTCATAGTATTCCCTCCTTCCATTTATATAGGGCCTAAGAGCAAGTCTAATAAGGCTTAGTCAGCAGGCTATAAGACTTTCCATGTCATTAAAATCCTACTTGGAGGAGTGAGAAGAGAGGAGAGAGAGTGAAGCGGGCACTTATTCTACAGCCCGGCTATAACACATAGATCAAGAAAAAATAGTATGCATGGAACTCTCTTCCAGTCATATACCTTGCTCATGCAAATATTAAAGACTAAGAGCCAACCTAATAGCCATTCTAAGAGCCAACCTATTACTTAACCATGCAAAGATTAAATGCTTATATGAGTATTTTTTATGATGGCTCTAAGTGAGGTGGCATCTCTTTATAGACAACAGTCGGCTACATTATTAACCATGCTCTAATGCATTTTTTCAAAACCGCCTTTAA
Source organism: Aegilops tauschii subsp. strangulata (assembly GCF_002575655.3). Taxonomy (NCBI): domain Eukaryota; kingdom Viridiplantae; phylum Streptophyta; class Magnoliopsida; order Poales; family Poaceae; genus Aegilops; species Aegilops tauschii. The sequence continues at coordinate 141,846,077 of NC_053038.3, forward strand.
CTATCGACAAGATTAATAATACATGAGATGTATAATGTGAAATTTATATCATTGGAAGCTCCTTTCACATACGAATTTGACTGTATGCTTTGTGTAAGTTGCATGTCATATATTATTGCTCTAACATTTTGTCAAAGTTAGCCTCGAAAAATGCATTAGGCCCTGTATAGATGGAAGGAGGTAGTAGTAGTGGGAGTGGATCCTCTGACGTAGGTATCCCTCCCTTACCCTCCCTTTGGGTCACTTACTGGCGGGCCCCATGCTTGCTAGGCCCCGCATGTCAGTTACTCAACGGGTTTGGCCATGTCAGGGATCCTCATCCGTAGTATACTCCCTCTGTTTTTATTTACTCCGCATAAAACGGAGGGAGTAGTAGTATAAATGACGCGGGCGGGGGAGGGGGAGGGACGTCGGTTTGCTCTCAACTGCGGTCCCACAAGCGAGCGAAAACGCAAGACGAAGTGTGTTCCATTCGGTGAGCAACGTGGAGGGTCCATCGTGTCGGGGTGCAACGCGAACGCGACAAGAGCGATATACAGTCAAAACCAATTGACTGGTCGTCAACGGAACCACTATTCACACCAGAACCTTCGCTGCTCGGCCTACGCCAGCCACTGCCCCAAAACCACACCTCCTCTCCAGCCCATTCCCCCACCTTTCGATCCCCTAGCCCGCATCAAGTGTCCCCTAGTTCGCCGGAAAGCCATGGTGCGCCGCAAGATCACGTACTACAAGATGCTGATGCCGGAGCGCCGTGCAGAAATTGCGGCGGCGGTCGGTGCCATAGACCTCCGTTCCCAAGCTCGCTTTGCGGCGGGCCAATCCTCGAGTTCTCTAGAGCCAAGCTACGAGGGGGAGGAAGCCGATCCAATGTTCATGGAGGAGGTCGCGGCGCAGAAGGCCCCTGATGCGTATGAGACGATGGACGTCGACTTCATGCCGGCGTCTGGGTCCCCCATGGTGCAGGCGGACCAGCGGTTCAACCTGGTGATACTAAAGGACGACCGGGAGGCAGAGGCTCAACTCGACGCGGAGCGTGCGCATGCCGCTGCCATCGAGGCTCTCCTGTAGGCGGAACCGGATGTCGTGGATGTGAACCGAGCGGTGGAGGCTGAACTTGACGTGGAGCGCGCGGATGCCGCTGCCATCGAGGCCCTCCTGCGGGTGGAACCGGACGTCCTGGACTTGAACCGGGCGGCGGAGGCTCAACTCGACGTGGAGCGCACGGATGCCGCTGCCATCGAGGCGCTCCTGCAGGCGGAACCGGACGTCCCGGACTTGAACCGGGCGGCGGAGGCTCAACTCGACGCGGAGCGCTCGGATGCCGCTGCCATCGAGACCCTTCTGCAGGCGAAACCGGACATCCTGGACTTGAACCGGGTGGTGCTCTCGTCTGTGTAGAGCACCCGCACGCTCCGCGTGAACGAGTAGCTGGAGGCCGAGGACAACCACGGTGTGGAGGCATACGTTGGCAGCTACGGCTGGTTTGCATTGACAGCCAAAGACGACGAGGCCGTCTCGTTCCATGAGCAGTGATCGTTTTTCTTTATGTTGTTGTTTTTAGGGATCTTTTGCTGTGTAAAAACATATATATTTATGCAAGTCACCTGAATTTCATCATTTTGGTCAGTCAACCATTTCAGGCGGTTGGATGAATATCCTACGTCTCCTAACCCTCCTTCCTCACCTGTTCTTCTTCCCCAACAAACCACCGCACGGGCCGTACGGATCTTCCCCAACATGCGGTTGGATAAACATACTGTATGAACGAAAACTATGTGTCAGCGGTAGGATGGCTGAGTTTGGTTTGATCACATGCGGTAGCACGTGTCAGTGAGGGTGTGTTCCCTTAGTTGGGTTTGCGGCGTGCAGGAGCGACTGTGTGAGGGTGCGGTTGGACCACGGCGTGCAGGAACGACTGTGTGAGGGTGTCGTGCGACCGCGACAGCCGTGCGCAAGTTTACCTCCTTTTCATTTTGAAAACTTTAGGCAAGCTTGGCAAAAATGTGTGGTGAAGTATGGCAATGCAAGGCCTAGACCCAAACAGGATACAAGTACGTACGTAGGAGTACTAGTGTTAAAAAAGAAAGGCGGGGTTTTCCTTCGTGGGATTAATCGATACAAATCCTCGTTTGATGTGTCAATTAATGCGTATTTTTTCTCCAAAGCCCAAAGTGCTAACCATCTCACTCCTCATCGCTTGATTAATGCAGCGCCATGCAAACCAACCTTCTCACATCCGCATGCATGCAAGGGTATATTAATGTCCTTGGTTTCTAGTACGACGCAAACCCCATCAATTTTGCCTCGATTAGTGTTAGTGGCCTTCTACAAATTGTAATTTGATATATTGGCCCAGTGTACAAAAAATGGAGGTCGTAACTATTTAACTTCCTTCCCCATTGCGGTGACATCGACGATATCTCGAACATTGTGGTTTGGCGAAGTGCGTTAGACGAAGAACACCATTGAGGGAGACCACGGTAAGTCGTCTGCAAGTGTCGCCTGCAAGCCGAGACAACCTCCTTATTTGCATACAGGAAGTTCGTTGAACCAAAGGATGCGTAAATGTGTGGGCCTAGACCCAAACAGGATACAAGTACGTACGTAGGAGTACTAGTGTTAAAAAAGAAAGGCGGGGTTTTCCTTCGTGGGATTAATCGATACAAATCCTCGTTTGACGTGTCAATTAATGCGTATTTTTTCTCCAAAGCCCAAAGTGCTAACCATCTCACTCCTCATCGGTTGATTAATGCAGCGCCATGCAAACCAACCTTCTCACATCCGCATGCATGCAAGGGTATATTAATGTCCTTGGTTGCTAGTACGACGCAAACCCCATCAATTTTGCCTCGATTAGTGTTAGTGGCCTTCTGCAAATTGTAATTTGATATATTGGCCCAGTGTACAAAAAATGGAGGTAGTAACTATTTAACTTCCTTCCCCATTGCGGTGACGTCGACGATATCTCAAACGTTGTGGTTTGGCGAAGTGCGTTCGACGGAGAACACCATTGAGGGAGACCACGGTAAGTCGTCCGCAAGTGTCGCCTGCAAGCCGAGACAACCTCCTTATTTGCATACAGGAAGTTCGTTGAACCAAAGGATGCGTAAATGTACTAGTACTACTAGTACACAATAGCGTCGTCCGTCCAGCTTAGTGCGGTGAGGTGGTTTCTTGAAGAAGACGATGGAGAAGCGGAGTCAGCGAAGAGTGAAATGATGGTTGCTTCGTCCGTGCTTTGTGATTTGACGCCTCACTGCTCTGTGATTTGTGATAGAAGGGACAGGGGAGTAGACTCTATGCTCTATACTGTACATGCGTCCAAGCACGGGAGAAAGAGGAGAGATGTTGCATTTTTCTATTCCTTCAATCAATCAATCAATCAATCAGGGAGCTTCGGTTCCATCTTTTTGGCTTTGGCAGCACCGTCCACAATGGTTCCCATCGATGCCAAAAGCTATTTTCACATTTGGCTACACATTATGGATGCCCTTAACTATACCACTTGGTTTTGCTCCTGTGTGCTATCTATACAAATCTGAATTATATTGATCTTAAAAATTATAGAGTCAAGATTAGTAAAAAGGAGGTGATTTTGCCGCGCGGATGGCGGGGGATGTTTCTTATTTTTAGAGGATGTTGGCCTGGCAGTTTGCTAACATGCGGTCCCACGTGTCAGTGCTTTACCAAGCCGATCCGCGTCCCACATGAGGCAGAACAACGGCAGAAGCAACATGTAGTTAACTTGAAGAAGATCAGGGACAAGCGGATTCAGCAACGAGTGAAATGATGGTTGCTTCGTTCCTCCAACTTCTTTTTTTAGCATTATTACTTCGTCCCTCCAACTTAACTGCGGGAAAGGTGCAACTTTGTGATTTGACGCCCCATTGCTCATTACTACGTCGGCGCCATGACTGGGGTGCTTCACCCCTGCTGCTTTGCACTGTATTTCGGTATGGCACGTGGACCCGGTAGCTTGATGTCCCACATGTCGGAGAAAGGGACTAGAACATTTATGAAAGCGAGCACTCCACTCTTACGACGGAGGAGTACACGACATGGCGGCCCAGTGAACTGTTACTTGTACTATAGTACTATAGTACTATAGTTTTGCTGTTTCGCACGATCCATTGATACAAACCCGATTAAACAGGAAAGGGCGGGATTTTTCCCGCGCGGTAGATGATACTGGCCATACATTTCAAAGGCAATTTTAATGTATGCAAACTGAATAATTAAGTAAAAATATGATATCTAGTAAAACTAAAAACACATATGACTTATTGTGTTAGAGTGTAGTAGTAGTGCTTTATTGCATAGTTGTTAGATGTAACATGTGAGAACGTGTGGAGATGTAGTTTTGGAGGGCCTCGAGATAAAAGGGTAATACGGTCACCGGACTTCAGAATACGCTCATTACGGTCACTATGTACGTTTTGCGGTGATTATACATTCACTTGCTCACCGTTCAGCATCGGATTGCACTCTATTGACCGGCGAAATAGTTTGCATGGCACCATGTTGACTAGTTAAATTGACCATGTTCCTTGAGGGCCCCACCTGTCAGTTCGCATAGGAAAAAGATCAGATAAAGAGAAATTTACGCAGGCGCGACAAGACTCCAACCCGTGTGCGGGAACCACCTGGTTGTGTATGTGTCTGTCAGGGCCTCATGTGTGGCATGCACATGTAAGTTGAGCACTTGAGCGTGAGAGTGTGTGTTGGTCGTGTGGTGTGTGCATGAATGTGTGTGTGTGTGAGTGTTGCGTGCGTGAGTGGCTGCGTGTGTACGTGTGAGTGTTGCGTGCGTGCGTGGCTGCATGTGTTCGTGTGAGTGTTGCGTGCATGCAGTTCGTGTGCATGCATGCGTGTGTGTATAATCACCACACCAGCTCCTGTGTGTTAAAACAGACGGCTCAGCATACCAATACAAGGCCACCTTGTCCGTTGTGCCCACGGTCATGACTTCGAACCACCGTCCAATACTTTTTTGTCGTTTGTTTTCATTCTTACTAGCAAGAGGCCCGTGTGTTGCACATAACATCAAGATGCATTTGTGTGACTAGTTTATCTTGTGAGAGAAAAGGATGAACGAGGGAAGGCCTTATTTGCAAATGTGGAGAGGTGTGTGGGTACCTTTTTGCAAAATTGACATAGTTTCCTTCCTATCCGTCAGATATAAATCGGACGGCCTATATTGCAGGATGGCAGGCACACCATCATCATCAACTCTGTTTTTTATAAGAGTGTAGAGTACATACACACCGACAGGTGGGCCCAATGGTAGTGAGATAATGTGATGCAAAACTAGAGGTGCCACGTGGAGTGTTTAACTGGTCAACTAGTCGTGTCTTGAGCAAATACAAAGCTGTACGGTGAGCCCGTAACTATATAATAACCACAAAACATACATGGTGACCGTAATGAGTGGATTCTGAAGTCCAATGTACGTATCGTGCTTTCGCTTCAAATATAATGATCGTCACTGTATATATCGCGAGAGAAAGATGAAACATGCGTGAATGTGTTGGGGCGTACTTTTAGAGGACCTGGAGATAGTTTGTGTGTGTAGGTGAAAGGGGCGTAGAGGGGGTGTATGCGATGGAGAGAGAGATGCTCTTCGTTTCTCTTTATTATGACTAACTTTATATATAGTATAAAAATATAAAAATTCACAGTGCGGAAAAAATATCATTGTGGGCACCATGCAATGCAAATTAACGTTCATACTCCTCCACATAACTTTGTAATGTTGTATATATGTAGAAATTCTAAAATAATTTTTTGGCCACACTTTATTCAAAATGAATGTTGTATGCGACATAAACGTGAAGAGAGGGCTTTTTAGATCAATGGGGTACGTGATGTAACATGTGTGAATGTGTAGTTGATGTATTTGGCAGTGCCTAGACAGGTATGTATGTGTATTACATATTCGAGAGAGGCATGGATAGAAAGGCCGGCGAGGGGAGGGGGACGTGGGAGAGATAGCACGAGAAATGAGAGAGGTCTAGAGAGAAAGACGAATACGATGTCACGGTGAGAGATGCCCTTGAGTGTGTATATGCAAGGGGGGATAGAGGCATGAGGAGAATTTTTTTGTGTGGTGTCTGTGTTGGTATGTGTGGGTGTGAGAAGATAACGAGACCTGCGGGCAGAGGGTGTGTCATCGCGTGAGGTGAGGCCCTTGGATCAGTTCTGTCCTGTGCCACATTGGTCGGCCCGTGACGCATTTAGGGGGACCCATGGATGACTAGTCGTACAAGACAAAGATAGCAGAATCGTGAAGGACTGTGTCCACTGACAAAGCCGGCTAGGATTTGTAACCCTAGGTCCTCGGACTAAGGTAACCCCTTATCTCTGATATTACTATTCATCCAACCTAACTTTAAGGGGCATCCTACAGAATGCTCTACTAGTATCATACTCGTCGATTAGGAAGAGAGGTGTGAGAGAATGCGTGAGAGACAGGCCTAAAGATAATGTGCGTATGGGAGACACGTAGGCAGGTCTACGTATATAGAAAGGGTCGATGGGGATTGTGCGTGTGTATGCTTGTGAGAGGAAGAGTGCTTGTGATAAAGATTAGTGAAAACATTCGTAAATGGTTACGAGAGGGAGGGAGGGTTATATCGAGGGCATGTCTGCGAGAAAGACACCTCGGGAGAGAGTGTGTGAGCATGTGTGAGAGACCACCGATGGAGAGTGAAACTACACGTAAAAGACTGATGTACACATTGATTAAAAATATAAAATGTATCCAAATATTAGGATAGGATCATGATATTTGCAATTCGCGTAAGGAACGGTCATTGATCCATCAGACATCTAGATTCTATCGAATTTGAGCATGTCTATGTTATTATTCGACATAACTGATCCACATAGTTAGTATTTTGAACTCCAGACAATGCATCGCTTTAGCAATCGAATATAAACGTGAGATAGTTCATGTTGTGTGTGTGAAGCACATCATACATACGAAAGTTACACAATGAACATTACAAATAGCTAGCTATGAACTAGCATACATTTGAATTCAACTTAAGGTGGTTTAAAAAATTCAAATTCAACATGAAGTCCATTCAATTATTTGAATTCGATGTCATGTCATTTGTAAATCATACCTAAATTATAGGGGCACCAATCTTTGCTCTGCTTTTGTACATAATAGCATATATAGTCGTGTTCAAAATAGATTTAAATTTAGCTCCTCCATTCCAAAATAATCATAGTTATAGGATTTTCAAGTGTCAAAATTTCAAAAAGAAGCGGATAATTTAATGAGGTTTTCAAACATACAAGGTCAAATTTAATGTTGTCTATTTAGGTCAATCCTCAAAGTTCATGAGTACTCTAAACGTGAATGCTTCTATTTCAAAATTTCGAACGAAGCGCCAAAAGAGCCTCTACTTGCCGGAAACCGCATGAGACCAATGTTTGGTAGTAGAAGGAAATTACTTTTCTAACGCCGACCCGTGAAACCTACCGGTGCGACGTCCAAAGGTCTAAACCGGGGTAGGTTTGTGGCTTCATCTAGACGCCACGCAACCACCTCCGAAAAACATTCATACACAATGACCGCCTAAGCACACATGCGCGCGGCGGAAATCGCTCCCACCCACTATTTGGTACACCTGGGATTACCATCCTACCCCCGACCCGCAGTAGGTCCGAAATTTAAGAGGGGGGGACAGTTTGTACTTTCCCCAAATTTCAAACAAGCGCGTCCCATTTGTTCAAAAAAGCCAAAAACAAGCGCGTCCCATACCAAAACATGGTTCTCCCTTAGCTCCCCCGCCCCCCGCCCCCCGTCCGATTCCCCATTCGTACTCTGTGGGAGCCAAAACTACCTATCCACCATCCGCGAAACCCCGGCGTCCTCCGTCCGCCAGCCCATCCCACCCATCAACCGCCGCCCTCCTCCATCACGCCTGAGCCGATACCCCGACGTCGTCATCCACCGCAAGCTCAACCGCAACGCCCTCCACGGCTAGTAGTTGAAGCCGAGGCCGAGTTGTCCACACCCGAGCCAGTTCAACCATGCCGTCCTGCGCCTCACCGCTGCCGCTCCAACTTCACCACCGTCCACCGCACCGGAGCTGTTCCTGCTACGCCGTCCTTTGCCGCCTCGGATCTGCTTCCCCTCCGCCGACAGACGGCCACCGCAACCGAGTCAAAAATTTGGCCATGGGTTCGTCCAAGGCTCCGCCCTCCTCCAAAACATCGGTTCCCCAGGTAAAAACAAGAAAATCGGCGCAACTTCTGGAGGATGCAGCACTGGCAACTGGAAATGGTACTCCTCTTCCCTTATTCCTGCAAATCTTAGGTGTTTGCTTGCACGGTATTCATCCCACAGAAGACACTAGTTGACCGCTTCTTCTTGATACTAGATGTTCCTAGTAACTCGTGATGCACAAGGTTTCTCCTCATATACTATTTCACCTTAGCTAGAGGTCCGTCGGCCCCCCTGGATTTCAATTCCTGGTCAGTTGATTCCCAATTAAAGGAAGCATTCCCCAGCGTAACAGGCGCTAATCCGCCTATTAAACCGGGGAAGCAGTGCCTTGGTGTTTATCTTAGGGGCGTCTGGGGCCTAGAACTGCTGGCGCCTGATCTGGAGGTCGGCCGGGATTAAAGGGATGGCTGGGGGGCACTGCCAAGCACGGAAGTGGTGTGAGGTCGAGGGGAGGGCGGGGCGGCGGAGGCAAGGGTCTGGGCCGGTGGTCGCTGGCGGTTCGAGAAAGATCGTCAACAGTGACTGGCGGGACGTGGATGAAGGCCATCTGCCCATTCCTGACAGACGGTTCATAAAAAATCGACTGACCTATTTATTTTCAGTTGACCGTTATTTTGATAGGACCACATGTGGTGGTGTGCTGGAGGAGTACCTGCATTTCCCGACCATCCCTGTGCTCATATATTACAAAATCATACGGAGTAGAATCTAATTTTGTTTGCCATGCAATGTTGTAGAGCTATCATATGTCTCCTGTCATTTATTTTTCAGCCACCTGCTGTCTGCTACTTTTACAGTGCACTAGTTCTGCACACACTTCACCCATACTCTCACTATTGTGTTTTTATGCAAGGGTATTTCAGACTCTGCCTTGACAGAAGCAGAAAATAAAAGAGAGAAGTCGCTCCTGCTTGCTTCGCGGGCAGGTGATACGTCCATTTTGCATCATGCTTTTATATCGATATTTATTGCATTATGGGTTGTTATTACACATTATGTCACAATACTTATGCCTATTCTCTCTTATTTTACAAGGTTTACATAAGGAGGGAGAATGCCGGCAGCTGGAATTCTGGGCTGGAAAAGGAGCAAATATTAGAGACCTATTTTGCACAACTCCAAAAGTCCTGAAACTCCATGAAAGTTATTTTTGGAAATAATAAAAAATACTGAGCGGAAGAAATACATCAGGGGGGCCACCACCTGTCCACGAGGGTGGGGGCACGCCCTACCCCCCTAGGCGCGCCCCACTGCCTCGTGGGCCCCCTGTTGGTCCTCCGGTGGCCATCTTCTACTATATGAAGTCTTTCGTCCGAAGAAAAATCATAAGAAAGCTTTCGGGACGAGACTCCGCTGCCACGAGGCAGAACCTTGGCGGAACCAATCTAGGGCTCCGGCAGAGCTGTTCTGCCGGGGACACTTCCCTCCGGGAGGGGGAAATCATCGCCATCGTCATCACCAACGCTCCTCTCATCAGGAGAAGGCAATCTCCATCAACATCTTCACCAGCACCATCTCCTCTCAAACCCTAGTTCATCTCTTGTATCCAATTCTTGTCTCCAAGTCCGGGATTGGTACCTGTAGGTTGCTAGTAGTGTTGATTACTCCTTGTAGTTGATGCTAGTTGGTTTATTTCGTGGAAGATCATATGTTCAGATCCTATATGCATATTAATACCCCTCTGATTATGAACATGAATATGCTTTGTGACTAGTTACGTTTGTTCCTGAGGACATGGGAGAAGTCTTGCTATTAGTAGTCATGTGAATTTGGTATTCGTTCGATATTTTGATGAGATGTATGTTGTCTATCCTCTAGTGGTGTTATGTGAACGTCGACTACATGACACTTGACCATTATTTGGGCCTAGAGGAGGGCATTGGGAAGTAATAAGTAGATGATGGGTTGCTAGAGTGACAGAAGCTTAAACCCTAATTTATGCGTTGCTTCGTAAGGGGCTGATTTGGAACCATATGTTTCATGCTATGGTTAGGTTTACCTTAATACTTTTGTTGTAGTTGTGGATGCTTGCAATATAGGTTAATCATAAGTGGGATGCTTGTTCAAGTAAGAACAGCACCCAAGCACCGGTCCACCCACATATCAAATTATCAAAGTACCGAACGCGAATCATATGAACGTGATGAAAACTAGCTTGACGATAATTCCCATGTGTCCTCGGGAGCGCTTTTCTCCATATAAGAGTTTGTCCAGGCTTGTCCTTTGCTACAAAAAGGATTGGGCCACCTTGCTGCACTTTATTTACTTTTTTTACTTGTTGCTCGTTACAAATTATCCTATCACAAAACTATCGGTTACCTATTATTTCAGTGCTGGCAGAGAATACCTTGCTGAAAACCGCTTATCATTTCCTTCTGCTCCTCGTTGGGTTCGACACTCTTACTTATCGAAAAGACTACGATAGATCCCCTATGCTTGTGGGTCATCAAGACTCTTTTCTGGCGCCGTTGCCGGGGAGTGAAGCGCCTTTGGTAGGTGGAATTTGGTAAGGAAAAAATTTATATAGTGTGCTGAAATTTACTGTCACTTATTATTATGGAAAGTAATCCTCTGAGGGGCTTGTTCGGAGTATCTTCACCCCGACCAGTAGAGCAAAGAGTTGCTCCTCAACCTACTGAACCTACTGAAAATGAAAATGTTCACTTTGAGATTCCTTCGGGTATGTTAGAAAAACTGCTAGCTAATCCTTATGCAGGAGATGGAACAAAGCATCCTGATGAGCACCTAATATATGTGGATGAAGTTTGTGGATTATTTAAGCTTGCAGGTGTACCCGGTGATGTTGTTAAGAAGAAGGTCTTGCCTTTATCTTTGAAGGGAGATGCATTGACATGGTATAGGCTATGTGATGATACGGGGTCATGGAACTACAAACGATTGAAATTGGAATTTCATCAGAAGTTTTATCCTATGCATCTTGTTCATCGTGATCGCAATTATATATATAATTTTTGGCCTTGCGAAGGAGAAAGCATCGCTCAAGCTTGGGGGAGGCTTAAATCAATGTTATATTCATGCCCCAATCATGAGCTCCCAAGAGAAATAATTATTCAAAGTTTTTATGCTAGGCTTTCTGATAACAATCGCACCATGCTCGATACTTCTTGTGCTGGCTCTTTTATGATGAAGACTATTGAATTCAAATGGGATTTATTGGAAAGAATTAAATGCAACTCTGAAGATTGGGATCTCGACGAAGGTAAGGAGTCAGGTATGACACCTAAGTTTGATTGTGTTAAATCTTTTATGGATACCGATGTTTTCCGTAAGTTTAGCACTAAATATGGACTTGACTCTGAAATAGTAGCTTCTTTCTGTGAATATTTTGCTGCTCATATTGATCTCCCTAAGGAGAGGTGGTTTAAATATCATCCTCCCATAGAAGTAAAAGTGGCTGCACCTAGTATAGTTGAAGAAAAGACTGTCACTTATAATGATCCTATTGTTCCTACTTCTTATGTTGAGAAACCACCTTTCCCTGTTAGAATAAAGGATCATGCTAAAGCTTCAACTGTGGTCCGTAAAAGCAATATTAGAACTTATACACCTCCTGAGCAAATCAAAGTTGAACCCAATATTGCTATTGTTAAAGATCTCTTGTCTGATAATATTGATGGGCATGTTATTTATTTATGTGAAGAAACTGCTAGAATTGCCAAACCTTGTGCTAAAGATAAACATAGACCTGTGGTAGGCATGCATGTTATTTCTGTTAAAATAGGAGATCATTGTTATCATGGCTTATGTGATATGGGTGCTAGTGCTAGTGCTATACCTCATGACTTATATAAAGAAATTATGCATGAAATTGCACCTGCTGAGATAGAAGGTATTGATGTTACCATCAAACTTGCTAATAGAGATACAATATCACCCATTTGAATTGTTAGAGATGTTGAAGTCTTGTGTGGGAAAACTAAATATCCTGCTGATTTTCTTGTTCTTGGTTCCCCACAAGATAGGTTTTGTCCCATTATATTTGGTAGACCCTTCTTGAACACCGTTAACGCTAAGATAGATTGCGAAAAGGATGTTGCTACTATTGGTCTAGGTGATATGTCTCATGAGTTTAATTTTTCTAAATTTCGTAGACAACACTGTGAAGAGGAATTACCTAGTAAGGATGAAATTATTGGTCTTGCTTCTATTGCCGTGCCTCCTAGTGATCCTTTAGAAAAATATTTGCTAGACCATGAAAATGATATGTTTATGAATGAAAGAAGGGAAATAGATGAAGTATTGTTTAAACAGGAACCCATCCTGAAACACAATTTGCCTATTGAAATCCTAGGGGATCCTCCTCCACCCAAGGGTGATCCCGTGTTTGAGCTCAAACCGTTACCTGATACTCTTAAATATGCTTATCTTGATGAGAAAAAGATATATCCTGTTATTATTAGTGCTAACCTTTCAGAGCATGAAGAAGAGAGGTTATTGAAAACTCTGAAGAAGCACCGTGCTGCTATTGGATATACTCTTGATGATCTTAAGGGCATTAGTCCCACTCTATGTCAACATAAAATAAATTTGGAGGAAGATGCCAAACCAGTTCGTGATCATCAACGACGGCTGAATCCTAAGATGAAGGAAGTGGTAAGAAAAGAAATACTAAAGCTCCTTGAGACAGGTATAATTTATCCCGTTGCTGATAGTCAGTGGGTAAGTCCTATCCATTGTGTCCCTAAGAAGGGAGGTATCACCGTTGTTCCTAATGATAAAGATGAGTTGATTCCGCAAAGAATTATTACAGGTTATAGGATGGTTATTGATTTTCACAAATTAAATAAAGCTACTAAAAAGGATCATTACCCCTTACCTTTTATCGATCAAATGCTAGAAAGATTATCCAAACATACACATTTTTGCTTTCTAGATGGTTATTCTGGTTTGTCTCAAATTCCTGTGTCAGCCAATGATCAATCAAAAACTACTTTTACTTGCCCTTTTGGTACTTTTGCTTATAGACGTATGCCTTTTGGTTTATGTAATGCACCTGCTACCTTTCAAGGATGCATGATGGCTATATTCTCTTACTTTTGTGAAAAGATTTGTGAGGTTTTCATGGATGACTTTTCCGTCTATGGATCCTCCTTTGATGATTGCTTGAGCAACCTTGATCGAGTTTTGCAGAGATGTGAAGAAACTAATCTTGTCTTGAATTGGGAAAAGTGCCACTTTATGGTTAATGAAGGTATTGTCTTAGGGCATAAAGTTTCTGAAAGAGGTATTGAGGTTGATAAAGCCAAGGTTGATGCTATTGAAAAGATGCCATGTCCCAAGGACATCAAAGGTATAAGAAGTTTCCTCGGTCATGCCAGATTTTATAGGAGGTTCATTAAGGACTTCTCAAAATTTCTCGGCCTCTGACTAATTTATTACAAAAAGATATACCATTTGTTTTTAATGATGATTGTGTAGAAGCATTTGAAATACTTTAGAAAGCATTGATCTCTGCACCTATCATTCAGCCACCTGATTGGAATTTACCCTTTGAAATTATGTGTGATGCTAGTGATTATGCTGTAGGTGCTGTTCTAGGGCAAAGAGTTGATAAGAAATTAAATGTTATTCAATATGCTAGTAAGACTCTAGACAATGCTCAGAGAAATTATGCTACTACTGAAAAAGAATTCTTAGCAGTTGTATTTGCTTGTGATAAGTTCAGACCTTATATTATCGATTCTAAAGTAACTATTCACACGGATCATGCTGCTATTAAATATCTTGTGGAAAAGAAAGATGCTAAACCTAGACTTATTAGATGGGTTCTCTTGCTACAAGAATTTGATTTGCATATTGTCGATAGAAAGGGAGCTGAGAACCCCGTTGCAGACAACTTGTCTAGGTTAGAGAATGTTCTTGATGACCCACTACCTATTGAGGATAGCTTTCCTGATGAACAATTAAATGTCATAAATACTTCTCGTACTGCTCCATGGTATGCTGATTATGCTAACTACATTGTTGCTAAATTTATACCACCTAGTTTCACATACCAGCAAAAGAAAAAGTTTTTCTATGATTTGAGACATTACTTTTGGGATGACCCACATCTTTATAAAGAAGGAGTAGATGCTGTTATTAGACGTTGTGTACCTGAGCATGAACAGGAACAGATCCTACGCAAGTGTCACTCCGAGGCTTATGAAGGACACCACACTGGAGATAGAACTGCACATAAGGTATTGCAATCCGGCTTTTATTGGCCTACTCTCTTCAAGGATGCCCGTAAGTTTGTCTTATCTTGTGATGAATGTCAAAGAATCGGTAATATTAGTAGACGTCAAGAAATGCCTATGAACTATTCACTTGTTATTGAACCATTTGATGTTTGGGGCTTTGATTATATGGGACCTTTTCCTGCCTCTAATGGATACACACATATTTTAGTTGCTGTTGATTACGTTACTAAGTGGGTAGAAGCTATTCCAACTAGTAGTGCTGATCATAACACCTCTATTAAAATGCTTAAGGAAGATATTTTCCCGAGGTTTGGAGTCCCTAGATATTTAATGACTGATGGTGGTTCACATTTTATTCATGGTGCTTTTCGTAAAATGCTGGCTAAATATGATGTTAATCATAGAATTGCATCTCCTTATCACCCGCAATCTAGTGGTCAAGTAGAATTGAGTAATAGAGAGCTCAAATTAATTTTGCAAAAGACTGTTAATAGATCTAGAAAGAATTGGTCCAAGAAACTTGATGATGCATTATGGGCCTATAGAACTGCATATAAAAATCCTATGGGTATGTCTCCGTATAAAATGGTTTATGGAAAAGCATGTCACTTACCTCTCGAACTAGAACATAAGGCATATTGGGCTATTAAAGAGCTCAACTATGATTTCAAACTTGCCGGTGAGAAGAGGTTATTTGACATTAGCTCACTTGATGAATGGAGAACCCAAGCTTATGAAAATGCCAAGTTGTTTAAAGAAAAAGTTAAAAGATGGCATGACAAAAGGATACAAAAGCGTGAGTTTAATGTAGGTGATTATGTATTGCTATACAACTCTCGTTTAAGATTTTTTGCAGGAAAACTTCTCTCTAAATGGGAAGGCCCTTACGTTATCGAGGAGGTCTATCATTCCGGTGCCACAAAAATAAACAACTTCGAAGGCACAAATCCGAAGGTGGTGAACGGTCAAAGAATCAAACATTATATCTTAGGTAATCCTATAAATATTGAAACCAATGTTATTGAAACAGTAACCCCGGAGGAATACATAAGGGACACTTTCCAGAACGTTTCAGACTCCGAAAAGGAATAGGTATGTGGTACGGTCAGTAAACCGACTCCAAAACAATTCTAATGGCAATATTTCTCCGTTTTCGAATATTCAGAAAAATAGAAAAATAAGAAGCAGTCCGGGAAGGACACGAGGGCTCCACGAGGGTGGAGGGTGCGCCCTACCCCCCTGGGTGCGCCCCCTACCTCATGGGCACCTCGTGTGCTCTCCATACTCCGTTTTCTTGCACGGTACGTATTTTGGTCGGTAAAAATTCATTATATAATCTCCCGAGGGTTTTGACTCCTGTATCACGCAACTATCCTCTGTTCTTGTTTCGAGCTGTTTTCTGTCAGGGTTATCAAGGCCAGGCATCATGTCGCCCCCCTCCTCCAACAATGGTGACAACGATGCTTGTCTAATGAAGATAGAGCTGAAGAGGGAAGAACCCATGGAGATCAACAAGGACGAAGGGATCAAGAAGGCCACGGAGGACCAAGTTCCGGCAACAGAAGACATCCTTCAACTTGATCACAATCTTCTTACCCCAACTGAGGTCGAAGCTTTCAAGATGATTGAGTTAGCTCGTATACAGAACAAGTATCTCACACGTGAAAATATTTTGTTGAAGGAGCATATCGTTGCACCCAAGGGCATTATCCGCAAGCTGGAGGACCTCTTACGCTCGATGTGCGACTATCCATCATCACCACCATCTTCTTCACCAGCAAAGGAGACATAATCACATGGGTATGGGCACTCCCCTTGGCAACTGCCAAGCTTGGGGGAGATGCCCCGGTATCATATCACAATCACACTCCTATCTTTACCGTTTTTCTTAGTTCGATCCTATTAGTAGTATCTTGATCTAGTAGAATAAAGTTTTGGTATGATCTAGTTTTGGGTTTTTCTTTATGATCTCTCTATGTAATCGAGTCCGTGAGTTATATAATAAAGATTAGTGTTGAGTCAAGGGCTTGATTATTTTGCCATGATCTTGAGTGAATGAAAGAAAAGAGAAAAGAATAAAAAGAAACAAAGAGATCATATTGATCTTATTAAGAGTAATGACTTCACAGAAAGAGTATGATGATTAAAAATTGTTGGGAGTTGACAAACATAGCTTTGGTCATCGTTGCAATTAATAGGAAGTAATAAAGAAAGAGAGGTTTCACATATAAATATACTATCTTGGACATCTTTTATGATTGGGAGCACTCATTAAAATATGACATGCTAAAGAGTTGATGTTGGACAAGGAAGACAACGTAATGGGTTATGTTTTCTTATATCTGAGATAAAGTATATTGTCATGGATCATCCAACATGTTGAGCTTGCCTTTCCCCCTCATGCTAGCCAAATTCTTTGCACCAAGTCGAGATACTACTTGTGCTTCCAAATACCCTTAAACCAATATTGCCATGAGAGTCCACCATATCTACCTATGGATTGAGTAAGATCCTTCAAGTAAGTTGTCATCGGTGCAAGCAATAAAAATTGCTCTCTAAATATGTATGATTGATTGGTGTGGAGGAAATAAGCTTTATACGATCTTGTGATGTGGAAGAAATAAAAGCGATGGACTGCATAATAAAGGTTCATATCACAAGTGGCAATATAAAGTGACGTTCTTTCGCATTAAGATTTTGTGCATCCAACCCTGAAAGCGCATGGAAACCTCTGCTTCCCTCTGTGAAGGGCCTATCTTTTATTATTAACTTCTACCTTATGCAAGAGTCATGGTGATCTTCACCTTTCCTTTTTACATTTTATCCTTTGGCAAGCACAGGATGTTGGAAAAATCCTGATAGATATATCTAATTGGATGTAGGGGAGCATGAGTTATTATTGTTGACATTACCCTTGAGGTAAAAGGTTGGGAGGCAAAACTATAAGCCCCTATCTTTCTCTGTGTCTGATTAAAACTCCGTAACCACAAGTATTGCGTGAGTGTTAGCAATTATGAAAGACTAAATGATACTTGAGCATGTGGACTTGCTAGAAAGCTCTGACATAGACTCTTTCTGATGTTATGATAAATTGCAATTGCCTCAATGACTGAGATTATAGTTTGTTAGTTCTCAATAAAGTTTCTGATTCATACTTTGCACTGTGAGTAGATTATTACTTGAGCATAAGAAAGCATATGACAATATCCATATATGTTGCTGTTATGAGAATAATCATGATGCCCTCATGTCCATATTTTATTTTATCAACACCTCTACCTCTAAACATGTGGAAATATTTATCTTTATCGGCTTTCGCTTGAGGACAAGCGAGGTCTAAGCTTGGGGGAGTTGATACATCCATTTTGCATCATGCTTTTATATCGATATTTATTGCATTATGGGCTGTTATTACACATTATGTCATAATACTTATGCCTATTCTCTCTTATTTTACAAGGTTTACATAAGGAGGGAGAATGCCGGCAGCTGGAATTCTGGGCTGGAAAAGGAGCAAATATTAGAGACCTATTCTGCACCACTCCAAAAGTCCTGAAACTCCACGAAAGTTATTTTTGGAAATAAAAAAAATACTGAGCGGAAGAAATACATCAGGGGGGCCACCACCTGTCCCCGAGGGTGGGGGGCGCGCCCTACCCCCCTGGGCGCGCCCCCTGCCTCATGGACCCCTGTTGGTCCTCCGGTGGCCATCTTCTGCTATATGAAGTCTTTCGTCCGAAGAAAAAACATAAGAAAGCTTTCGGGACGAGACTCCGCCGCCACGAGGCGGAACCAATCTAGGGCTCCGGCAGAGCTGTTCTGCCGGGGACACTTCCCTCCGGGAGGGGGAAATCATCGCCATCGTCATCACCAACGCTCCTCTCATCAGGAGAGGGCAACCTCCATCAACATCTTCACCAGCACCATCTCCTCTCAAACCCTAGTTCATCTCTTGTATCAAATTCTTGTCTCCAAGTCCGGGATTGGTACCTGTAGGTTGCTAGTAGTGTTGATTACTCCTTGTAGTTGATGCTAGTTGGTTTATTTGGTGGAAGATCATATGTTCAGATCCTATATGCATATTAATACCCCTCTGATTATGAACATGAATATGCTTTGTGAGTAGTTACGTTTGTTCCTGAGGACATGGGAGAAGTCTTGCTATTAGTAGTCATGTGAATTTGGTATTCGTTCGATATTTTGATGAGATGTATGTTGTCTATCCTCTAGTGGTGTTATGTGAACGTTGACTACATGACACTTCACCATTATTTGGGCCTAGAGGAAGGCATTGGGAAGTAATAAGTAGATGATGGGTTGCTAGAGTGATAGAAGCTTAAACACTAGTTTATGCGTTGCTTCGTAAGGGGCTGATTTGGATCCATATGTTTCATGCTATGGTTAGGTTTACCTTAATACTTTTGTTGTAGTTGCGGATGCTTGCAATAGAGGTTAATCATAAGTGGTATGCTTGTTCAAGTAAGAATAGCACCCAAGCACCGGTCCACCCACATATCAAATTATCAAAGTACCGAACGAGAATCATATGAACGTGATGAAAACTAGCTTGACGATAATTCCCATGTGTCCTTGGGAGCGCTTTTCTCCATATAAGAGTTTGTCCAGGCTTGTCCTTTGCTAGAAAAAGGATTGGGCCACCTTTCTGCACTTTATTTACTTTTGTTACTTGTTGCTCATTACAAATTATCCTATCACAAAACTATCTGTTACCTATTATTTCAGTGCTTGCAGAGAATACCTTGCTGAAATCCACTTATCATTTCCTTCTGCTCCTCGTTGGGTTCGACACTCTTACTTATCGAAAGGACTACGATAGATCCCCTATACTTGTGGGTCATTAGCAGGCAAGATACGTGTTTTCGCTTTAAAGGTAGGATGTTCAATAGATGGAGACAGTAAACGTAGCTCTAGAGTTGATGATCTCGCTCGCAATGAACCACCATCCCAGGTGCCTGCTTTAACTTTGTGGTGTCATATGTGGTTGCATGTTGCATATGGTGTCTAGCTTGTATTCGAAAGGCCGAAGTTGGTCTTTATTAAGATAAGGAAAGATATTTTTTACATGAACCACCATTCCGGGAGCACCAGAGGACAAATAGCTAGTCAGGGCACTGGCCGAGCCAGTGACAAGCCTAGCACAGACAGGCATCACCTGGAAGCCAACTAAAAAGCCACGATGGTGCCGAAGCAGCCCGCCTCCCACCAGGCTCTCAGGTCCTAGATGATCATGCTCACCACTCCAGCTGGATGTCTAGCTTGTATTGCTTCCAATTTGGTTAAATTGCATCTGCTTAGCTTACATATTATAGGTTTGAATATGACATGCCTTCCTGTTTTTGGTACATACTAGTACATCTGTCTATTAACCATGTTCTTACATCAAACTAATGTTCTTGTGTATCCCTCATCAATCACTTATGATGAGGTAGTCAGGCTAGTGGACTACTGTGAGTAAAGATCTTCATTTAAAGAATATAGCGTCAGCCTCCCCACATGATTCTCAAGAAACAGCAAGGCTAGATGTAGATAGTGAACGTAGCTCTGTAGTTGATTACCGCATTTCCCCTACACGAGCATGGCAGGTGCTTGCTCTAACTTGGTAGCGTGATATGTGGTTGCATGTTGCATATTGTGTCTAGATTGTATTTCTTCCAATCTGGTTAAATTGCATGTGCTATTCTGCTTAGTTTATACACTATACCTATTAATGCGACATGTCTTCCGGTTTTTAGTACATGGTACATCTGTCTATTAAGCATGTCCTTACATAAAACTAATGTTTTTTGTATCCCGCATCAATCAATATGACGAGACACCTTTAGTATATGCAGTGCGATATTAGTTGCATCTTTCATATGATTTATAGCATGCGCTGCTTCTAATTTGTTGAAATGCCATTTATGATGGGACGCTTTTAACTTGGCATAGTCATATTGGTTGCATATTTCATGTGGTGTCTAGCTTGCATTGCTTCTTATTTGTTGAAATGGCTTCTGCTTAGTGTACACAAACAGTTGTCAATATGCCACGTCGTCCTAGTTTTCGTACATATTCCATCCTGGTATCATGTGTTTGCCTTACATCAAAGTAGTGATTGTCAGTATCATGCATGAATGAGTTCTGCAGAGTGAATTTTATTGCTTTTTCTTGTTGGTTTTACTTGACAATTCAAAATCAATAAAGCGGAAGTTAGCAAGGCAGCGGATAAAGGTGCTCCTTCCAAACGGAGGGCCTCTCCAGATTCTACTCCTCCAACCCCCAAGATGATTTGCAAGACAACACATGCATAGACACTCAAGGTAGTTGTGTTGATGATGAGCACGTCTCCCCTAGTGCACCATCACAGGTGCTCCCTCTAACTTGGCACTGTTATATGTGGTTGCATGTTATGTATGATGTCTAGCTTGTATTGCTTCTAATTTTTTTGAATTCCATCTGCTTACTTTACACATTATACTTGTTAATAAGACACGTGTTCCTGTTTCTAGAACATACAATATCTGTCTATCACACCATGTTCTTACATCAAAGTACTATTGTTGTGTTACCTGCAACAATCACTTATCATAAGACACGTTTGACTTGGGAGTGTGAAATAGGTTACATCTCGCATTCTTTTCTAGCTTGTACTACTTCTAATTTGTTGAAATGACACTTATGACGAGACAGTTTTAACTTGGTAGAGTGATATTCATTGCATCTTTCATATGGTGTCTAGCTTTCATTGCTTCTAATTTGTTGAAATGCCTTCTCCTTAGTTTACACATCATAGGTGTGAATATGCAATACTGTCCTTTTTTGTTACACATTCAATCGTCCTATCATGCGGTCGCCTTACAGTAAAGTAGTGCTAGTCAGCATCCTGCATCAATGAGTTCTGAAAGGTGGATTTTTATTCATTTTTTGTGGGTTTGAATTGACAAGGCAATAAAACTAAGAAGCAGGAAGGAAAAAATAAGGCAGGGACTGATGGCGGTCTTCCGGCGGAACCGGCATCCCAGGTGCTTTCTCTAGCTTGGCAATTTGATATTGTCTTGCATGTTGCATACGGTGTCTAGCTTGCATTGCTTCTTATTTGTTGAAATGGATTCTGCTTAGTTTACACAAACAGTTGTGAATATGCCATGCCGTCCTATTTTTCGTAGATATTCCATCCTGGTATCATGTGTTTGCCTTACATCAAAGTAGTGAATGTCAGTATCATGCACGAGTGAGTTCTGAAGAGTGAATTTTATTACTTTTTCTTGTCGGTTTTACTTGACAATTCAAAATAAAAAAAGCGGAAGGAAGTTAGAAAGGTAGCGGATAAAGGTGCTCCTTCCAAAAGGAGGGCCTCTAAAGATTCTACTCCTCCAACCCCCCAAGATGATTTGCAAGACAACACATGCATAGACACTCAACGTACACTATAAAAAAAAGACACATCCATGACATTTTGGGCCGAATGAAATTTTTTCTGTCATGCTTATGACACTTCTATGATGTTAATTGTGACAAAACCCGGTATCATCATAGGTGTGGTGGGCTCCTACTTCTATGACAAAAAATTATGACAGAAAATGGGCTTTTCATCCTGGGCAGGCCGGAGACGCAGCTGCATGACATTCTTTGGGCCGTCCATGACGGAAAAAACCATGGTAGAAGAGAGGGCGAGGAAAATATCGGGGGAGTTCCCGCTTACGGTGGGTGGTCGGGAGCCGAGCGATGCGCGTTTCTCTCATACGTACGCGCGTGTGTGCGAGGAGTTGGGCTCTAACTGAAGCTGAGCAAGGCGTTGGGCTCTAACTGAACCCGAGCGATTGCACTGCAGGCTACATGTTACTGAACCCGAGCGATCGATCGATCCATTGCTGTTAACTGAACCCGATCGAGCGATTCCTTTGCTACTGCTGCTAACTGAAGCTGATTGAACCCTGCTGCCTCCTTCCCTGGATAAACAGTCAGCGTTGTTGGGGGAGGGGGGTTTGGATGAACAGTTCCCGGTGGGGGGGGGTTGGATGAACAGGACCCCGTGGTAGTAGAGGCCGTTGCCGCTGGATGAACAGTACCCCGATCGATCGAGCCGGTTGGGGGCTGGATGAACAGGACCCCATGAAGGGCAGGATGAACAGGACGACCCCGTGGAGGGCTGGTTGAACAGTAGCCGATGGAGGGCTGGATGAACAGTAGCCCGTGGAGGGGTGCTTGAACAAGACCCTATGGAGAGGGCTGGTTGAATAGTAGCCGGTGGAGGAGCGCAAGGTTGAGGCTGGATGAACAGGAGCCCATGGATGAATAGTCGGAGGTGGAGGCTGGAGGAGGTCGATGGTGGATGAACAGTAGACCGTGGAGGCTGGAGGAGGTCGACGGTGGAGATGAACAGTATCCCGTGGAGTCCCATTTTGTGGTACGCCACACCCCTCCCGATGAACAGGACCCCCGTTTCGAACGTAGCGCTCCAACACAAGTCTGTTTCCTCCATTTTGCGGTACGCCACACCCCTCCCGATCAACAGGACCTCGTTTCGACCAAGAGAAGTCTATTTCCTCCGTTTTGCGGTACGCCCGACCCCTCCCGATGAACAGGATCCCATTTCGACCGTGGCCGGTCGAACACAAGGCCGTTTCCTCCGTTCTGCAGTATGCCAGGCCTCGTTTCCATCGGCTGTTCCGTCCAAGCCGGTTGGCTCCCGATAAACACGATCGTGCATTCCGTTCCGACCCACCCGGTTGTACGTATGTGGCCGTATTTACTTTCTTGCACCCTGGCTGCTATACGGACGTGTACATGCTATGTGCGCGCCTCTACTACGACACGTGTGCGCCTCTACATCGACCAGTATGTACGTACACGTTCGCGACCAGAATGACAATGCTACGTACGCTTCCACCAGGTGGGTCCCGACTGTCAGGCACTTCCTTGCGTGCAAAGATGTAGCTGGTGGGTCCCAGTAGTCAGGGGGGAAAAAAATTCACGAAATACGATGGCCCGTCCGGTGGGTCCCTGCTGTCAGGTGGAGGAATAATAATTTTGTGTGTAATAAGGAGGCACTTCCTTGCTACTGTCGTGGACCCAGCTGTCAACCTCTCCACGTAGAGTACTCTTCCGATGGAAGTCGTTCCTTGACCATGTTGACCATGCCGCGCTGAGAGCACCAGGGCGATGGACGACGGCGAGGCCTACGAAGGGGACGACGCAGAGCCGGGGAAGACGCGGCAGTGGAATCCCACATGGAGAGGAGTACGAGGGTTCACTGGTTCGGCTTCGGTGTGAGGCTGCCGTCACTGCAGGGCCTGGCCAGTGGTGGGAGTAGTAGGGGGTGGTGAGGCCTCCGTCACATCAAAGCCAGCCACTGGAGGTAGGAGCACGCAGCACGACAGGCGCTACTTTCGGCGGCTGGAGCAAGAAGACCAGAGGTTGAACAAGCACTACAGCCATTGGATGGACATCATACGGTCGCTGGAGCTAGAATCGTTCATATTGACTAAGTTGACAAAGCCCTCCGTCTACATCAACTTAGTAGGCCCACAAGTCAGCCTCCCACTATGGTGTGTCCCAGCTAGCAGAGGGTATTAATTTTTTGTGCATAATAAGGAGGCACTTCCTTGCGTGCGAAGATATAGCTGGTGGGTCCGAGCTGTCAGCGTGAGTATTCATTCTTTTTGGCGTAATAAGGAGGTACTTGCTTGCGTGCGGCCATGGACCATGTGGGTCCCAACTGTCAGCCTCTCCATGTACATCCCTCTTCCGATGTTGTCGTTTGTTGACAACGTTGACCACGCCGTGCGAAGAACACCAGCGCGATGGACGACGGCGAGACCCAGGAAGGGAATGACCCGGAGGCGGCGAAGCCACATCAGTGGAGGGATGTGGGTGAGTAGAGGGATGGCCTGGCCAGCAATGGGAGTAGTAGGGGGCGGTGAGGCCTGCGCGGCAGCACAGTCGGCCACGGGAGGCGGGAGCAGGCAGTCCCGCCGGCGCTGGATTTGGTGGCTGGAGCAAGAAGATCAGAGAGTGAAGAAACACGACGGCTGTTGGATTGACATCCAACGGTTACGTCTACTAGAATCATTTGTTGACGTATATAATAAGTAAAAAAATCTTGCATACGCGTCAACTTAATAGGCCCACAAGTCAGACCATTCCCTATTTTTTTAATAATTTATATTTAGCTCATTGCAATTTCTTATGCAATTTATGGCAGTCCGTTTTTTTTGTTGGCCAGGGCCAGGGTTAAAAATTTAAACGAAAATTCGCATATTTCTGTGGGTTCCAAACTATTTTTAATACCTAAATGTTGAGCCAGATTTAAAGTACTTTGAAGATATATTTAAATTAGGTTAAAGCAGAGTGAAATAAGAATCTGAAAATGTGAAAAAAAACAGAAATTATAAAGTAATTGCCAATTTGTCATCTGTTTTTATATTTACCACCCATTTCATATTACTTTCAAGATTTGCAGGCGTCTTGAAAAGAGTTGCAGCCCATCAGGGCGTAGAAAAATAAGTAGGCCTGGGTTGGGTATTCTTCAGAAAAAATAAACTGGGCTCATTTTGACAAAGAAAATATAGCTGGGCTGGTCATATGGTGAACATAAAATATAAGCATGGGCTAGACGGGCCACAGCCTAGTTGAAACCCTGCTCCATCTCAACAATAACAAAAAAATACTGCTCGAGCAGCTACGTCCCACGTGTCAGCCGATCTTGTGTTGTTCTCTTGTCTATTGACTATATACGCTGATAATGTCATCGGTCCCAGATGTCAGGAAACCACTAGGAGGAAGCATTTTCTTTTTCCATACGCTGATAATGGAGTATATATAATAAAAAATGAGGAACTTCCTTGCGTCCGGCCATGGACATGGTGGGCCCTACTGTCATCCTCTCCACATACAGTCCTCTGTCAATTCTTGTTGTTTGTTGACCATCTTGACAATGTGAGAGGGCGGCACCGCGGCGAGTGCACCAAAGCGCACGGAGGACGAGGGCGAGGCCTCGGACGAGGGCGATGCCTCGGACATCGGTGTTAACGATTTAGGAGATGGTAAGGCGGTGATGCGTTGATGTCTACTACACAACCTTCTTCTTGTAGACGTCGTTGGGCCTCCAAGTGCAGAGGTTTGTAGGACAGTAGCAAATTTCCCTCAAGTGGATGACCTAAGGTTTATCAATCCGTGGGAGGTGTAGGATGAAGATGGTCTCTCTCAAGCAACCGTGCAACCAAATAACAAAGAGTCTCTGGTGTCCCCAACACACCCAATACAATGGTAAATTGTATAGGTGCACTAGTTCGGCGAAGAGATGGTGATACAAGTGCGATATGGACGGTAGATATAGGTTTTTGTAATCTGAAAAATATAAAAACAGCAAGGTAACTAATGATAAAAGTGAGCGTAAATGGTATTGCAATGCTAGGAAACAAGGCCTAGGGTTCATAGGTTCACTAGTGCAAGTTCTCTCAACAATAATAACGTAATTGGATCATATAACTATCCCTCAACATGCAACAAAGAGTCACTCCAAAGTCACTAATAGCAGAGAACAAACGAAGAGATTATGGTAGGGTACGAAACCACCTCAAGGTTATCCTTTCTGATCGATCTATTCAAGAGTCCGTAGTAAAATAACACAAATCTATTCTTTCCGTTCGATCTATCATAGAGTTCGTACTAGAATAACACCTTAAGACACAAATCAAACAAAACCCTAATGTCACCTAGATACTCCAATGTCACCTCAAGTATCCGTGGGTATGGTTATATGATATGCATCACACATTCTCAGATTCATCTATTCAACCAACACAAGGAACTTCAAAGAGTGCCCCAAAGTTTCTACCGGAGAGTCAAGACGAAAACGTGTGCCAACCCCTATGCATAGGTTAATAGGCGGAACCCGCAAGTTGATCACCAAAACATACATCAAGTGGATCACGTGATATCCCATTGTCACCACAGATAAGCACGGCAAGACATACATCAAGTGTTCTCAAATCCTTAAAGACTCAATCCGATAAGATAACTTCAAAGGGAAAACTCAATCCATTACAAGAGAGTAGAGGGGGAGAAACATCATAAGATCCAACTATAATAGCAAAGCTCGCGATACATCAAGATCGTACCACCTCAAGAACACGAGAGAGAGAGAGAGAGAGAGAGAGAGAGATCAAACACATGGCTACTGGTACATACCCTCAGCCCCGAGGGTGAACTACTCCCTCCTCGTCATGGAGAGCGTCAGGATGATGAAGATGGCCACCGGTGAGGGATCCCCCCTCCGGCAGGGAGCCGGAACAGGGTCCCGATTGGTTTTTGGTGGCTACAGAGGCTTGCGGCGGCGGAACTCCCGATCTATTCTGTTCCCCGATGGTTTTAGGGTATATGGATATATATAGGAGAAAGAAGTCGGTAAGGGCGGGCACGCCCCCTGCCTCGTGCCTTCCTCGTTGCTTCCCTTACGTACACTCCAAGTCTTCTGGATTGCTTCCATTCCAAAAATAACTCTCCCGAAGGTTTCATTCCGTTTGGACTCCGTTTGATATTCCTTTTCTGCGAAACACTGAAACAAGGAGAAAAACAGAAACTGGCACTGGGCTCTGGGTTAATAGGTTAGTCCCAAAAATAATATAAAAGTGTTTAATAAAGCCCATAAACATCCAAAACAGATAATATATAGCATGGAACAATCAAAAATTATAGATACGTTGGAGACATATCATGCGTGCGCTGAGGCGCAGCCAGCCGTGGGAGGCGCAAGCAGGTGGCCCCGCCGGCGCTGGTTTGGTTTTGGCGGCTGGAGGAAGACAGGACTGAAGAAACACGACAGAGTGTAAAAGCAGCAGGAGTACTTAACAAGCTTAACTGAAACCAGCAGGGGCACTTAACAACCATAGCGGAAAGCAGTATGAGTACTTATACAGGTTCAACCATACAAAACATACCTCGAACAGTGCTACTTTGCCTACAGTTAACCAAGGGTGAGGCCGCCAAGCCCCAGGACAAGGCCCAGGCGCCACCCCGCGCATCCACAACCTCTGAAAGCGGCTTCATCTCGCAATGTGGTCAATAAACAGTATATTCGCTTTAGAGCCATGGAAAAGCAGGAACATAATCATTTGCCCTATTCTCCAAGATGGATGGGCCTTCATTATTTGAGACCACCCATGAATAAGTATCTTTTCACCTCCAAGGGGAATGGAGTAGGTCGACATAAACATCATGTCGTGACCAAGCGCAAGTCTGACATGACCATGGTCAAGCATCTGTATAGGAACAATAGAACTGGGCAGTTTCTGTTTCAAGAAGATCACAACTGTAAAACTGTGTATAAGCAAGAGTTTATGAACAACATATATAACAGAAAACAGCTTGTACCATAAGTTTCTCGACATAGTTGGACCTATTCAACGAGTGCAGCAGTGGCACATATATCCCACGTGGCCTTCCACCATTGAAACGCCCCACAAGGACCTCAAGACGATCAATAAAGTGTAGGAACTTGTGGATGTCGCCCAGTCAACTTCAGTGCCATCAGTAACAGCCGAGTTCTTACAGAATAACAAACGAGTAGCCTGCTTAACTCTGAAAAAACCTACACGTGCCACCAATTATAAGAAAATATTAGTTAGAAGTAGCATCTTCGTGAGAGATTCGTTGCTACTTCTAAAGTTAAATTGTGATTAGTTAGACAGAATAGGTGGATTAAGAAGTAATCGAGGCAACAAGCAAGAACCAGATACAAAACTAACATGGATGAACAATTGGAATGACGTTGGGGTGGAAGATCGCAGTGAAGATGAGACCAGGTTTTGCTATTTCAATCAACATTCGTGCGCCAACTTTCAGTCCGTAACACTTGAGAAAGTATATCCAAGTTCGGCCATAAAAAGCAGCGATCTTCTTGGTTCGTGAACCCAACTCGGAACTTATATCCATGGCTTGTGTTCACTGTGACCATTAAACTGGTGTATTCAGTTATGGCAAGGCCGAGCATCTAGAGTACATGTGTTTTGGCAGAGCAAGGAATGCACTATAGGAAAAATAATATGAGAACACAATGTATTCCCTATCCAAATCTAGAAATAATTTCCTCCTTCACGTCAGTGTTGACCATGGTACTAGTACCTTTTATCCAAATATAGCAATCCAAATTTACAAATTAGTCGACAACATGTTCAAAAAAAAACCCACCCTCCCGGATAGAAAAGAGGATTCTAGGAACAACCTGTGCATGTTTTAAAATCCTGTGTTAGGATGAGAAGGAACAAGTGTGGCATCTCGCCGAGGGCGCAGAAACCTGTAGGGTCCTCGCACTTTGGGCACTGCAAATGAAACACACTAGATTCAGTATGAAGAAAAATGCATCAACGGCGGCTGCTGCCATCCTAGGATTACCCGCGACCAAGGGACTTGGATTTATCGGGGATGGGTGAAGAATTCATACCAGGTTCTCCATGAGAAAACCCTATGCAATCGCCGAGCGGGGGTTTTTCTCTAAACAAGCAGACGAGGGAGAAGGGGATTCAGGCCCAGTGAAATATTGCCGCTTCGTCCGTCCAGCTTACAGCTAAAGCGGGAAAGGCGGGGTTTTTTGTGATTTGATGGCTCATTGGGCATTACTGCGGCGCTATGACCGGGGTGTGTCTACCGTGCAGTTTTGAACTCTAATTTGGTGCATATGGCACGTGGACCCCATTGCCGGATGCCCCACATATCAGCGAAAGGAAGTAGAAAGACAGGAGTAACTAGTTACACATAAATATATTTTTGACAGAGAGATACTCCCTCTGTAAAGAAATATAAAAATCTTTTATATCATAACTTTATACATAAGAAAAATCAAGGGGAATATATATAACATATATAATTATACAAAACAGAGTTTTTTTTACAGAGTATAGATGAGTTGGTGATGATGGTGTGCCTGCCATCGTGCAATAAAGGCCGTCCGATTTATATCTAACGGATAGGAAGGAAACTATGGCAATTTTGTAAAAAGGCGCCCACACACCTCTCCACGTTTGCAAATAAGGCCTTCCCTCGTTCATCCTTTTCTCTCACAAGATAAAATTCTCATACAAATGCATCTTGATGTTACGTGCAACGCATGGGCATAATGGGGGTTCAGCTGAGAATATAATACTTAGACAGGCTCACGGTTCTGGACTTTGGGCCACAGGCCGGTGGGCCTGCATGTTCGGGGGCCCATGTGTTCTACCTCAGCGCTTTTCATATTGCAAGAGATCGGTACGACGCTGGTTTTAGATGCTGTCGCAAGGCGAATACACAAAGTTGAATAAAGCACGGCAGCTGTTAGAATGAAATCGAACGACAGTTCCTAAGCAGCAATCAGAGTTGTAATTCTATGAACGATATACCATGTGATAAATAATACTGTCGTACTACGTATACACACAGGACACTTGTTTCACCATGCCAGATTATTACATCAAAATCTCTCGGAGGATAGGTCAGTTCGGCAGTTGCGTGCTGCTACTGAAGAATTTTAAAGTTGATTTGGACCAGCTCTCCTTGCCGAGAAAGTTCGATTTTGACATCATCCCCACCGCAAGATATGATTTAGATTTGAACCTTGACCATCCTTTAGCATCAATCATCATGCGACCATCCTTTGTACTTACGGTATATTGAGCAGGTTCATTCACACCAGGGCTGCGCGTGGTAAGAGAAACTTGGCCACGGTCGCCCGGATTGTTGAACGACTCCCTCGTTGCTCTAGGAATTCTCCGTTTGCAAACAAGAAGACGTACACAAATAGTTAGATCAACACGGTGAATCATGTGAAACAACATGGAAAGAAAAAAGAACGAAGCACTTGGGCGGCCAATGCTTACCAAGAAGGTGGACATGTCGGGTTTTGTAAGGACTTTGGTATATGAAGTGCGAACTGCAGCCCAGTCTGTTGCCGGTGCAACTGCTGGTTCTGTTGCCGCTGCACGGGCCAGAGCAGATGCAAGTTCAAGTGTTGGTGTAGGTGCCAAAGCCGTTGCTGGTGCCCGTGCTGGTGCGACTGGTAGTGTCGCTGCTGCTGCCAGAGATGGTGCTCCTTGTAGAGCTAGTGCCGGTGTCGGAGCAGGTGCTGGTGTCGATGCCTGATCCTCCGGTATAGCAGCCTGATCCTCTGACGCCATCGGTGCCCAATCCTCAGCTGGATTAGACTGAGTTTCTGCCACTGTCAGTGCTAGAGCAACTGCCGGTGCTCAGTCCGTTGCTGAAGGTGGTACCAATGTGCGAGACAACGGCGATCGTGTTTGGTCTGCTATGATAAGCTTTCTAACTTGACTAGGCTCCGTGACCGTGATCCAGTCTTTTTCTTCATTTCTTTTAAACGCGAGAAGGACTAATGTGGTGTGTTTGTTAAACCAAACTGCAGTTCATCATAGGGATTCAGCTTGTACTCAGACAACAGACTAATCCAATTTTTTCCAGTAATATAAGTGATGGACAGTGCCTTCGTTACTGACACGACATGAGAAGTGAAACCTGCAAAAATATCCATCATAGAGCAAACCAAACGGTTTATTCTGTGATGAATGTCACATGGCAAAACCTGCATCGTAAAATTGCAGCAAAAGAAAGAAAACATGACATTAAATCAATAAGATTTAGACAGTAAATCAGTAAGATTTACTTGATGTGACACGAGTGAATCCTTACCAGGAAATCACTATGTTGAAGTACTAAACAGAAGATTGATCATCCAACTACGGGTGGCATGCAGGGCCCCCGCCTACTCCCACAAGCAGGACAGTCCAAAGGTCATGACAAATCATATGGACCGAACATCCATGGGACTGGAAATCCTGGTGGGTGCGATAAACCCTGCAATGCATACAGATATTGGAGTGTAACCATAACTGATAAACCATCGTCACAAAAAAGATGATCTGGATACTTCAAAATATGCAGACTGAATTGAGTGGACAGACATTAACATAGACTGTTCTCAGGACTCACCACACACCAAAAGAGGCAGTACTAAACGATAAAGGTTTCACAAACACAAATCAAGTACTGAACAATAGTACTTACTAAAGACAAGCAAAGTTGCACTAATTAAACTCTGTAGACTATTTCTTGCCACCGACCTACGGGATGAACCCCGCATAACTGACTAGGCCATGAACTTCGTGAGAGATGTCTACCTGCACCATCACCATATCTTCAACCTTGGACAACCTAACAGAGTGGTCTTTCCACTCATAAACATGACGATGAAGACAGGCCGCATCAGATTTGTCGGGAAGCTTTACAAGAACCACACCCTTCATAATCGAAGGCACAACTAGGAAATTGTTGTGGTCAAGTACAGCCTCGAGAACACGCCTGACAACAATGCTATAGGAAAACACTAGTTCAGGACACATGGCGACAAGGACACAACAGCTGGATAGTTTAGCAATAGAACTCATCCTCAGGTCTTCCAGTTCACACGGCATGACTTTGAGAACTTCATCTCCACCATGGACCTGGTTCTAATTCAAACAGAAACCAGATATTTTATTACTAACTCCGTTCAGAAATATAAGATGATTTTCGATATTTTACTCCATATATGACTACATATACGCACAGAAATGAGGGAACAACGACACTAGAACATTTCTTCAAAGGCATGAGAGCAGAGGGATTACTTGCAATATCCATAACACAAGTTACTAAGGCAAATATACCCTCTTCAAAGGTAACATTGATGTTCATAAAGTAGTTGAAAGTAATCTATAAGAAATCAGTGTCAACCTCTCGCATGTTTTGGTCAAAAGAGGAATTTAGAACCGTCATTTGGCACACAAAAATCACATGCAAGATCACCCAGAAAGTTGTACTACTAGTACAAGTACTGCGTGTTAGATGAAAAAACACGATCAAGATCGAGAAAAAGATCGCCAAGAAGAGATATTACCTGGACTTGCTTAATGAGGGATCCCGGAGAGGGGGGCTTGGCTAGGGCGATGTCTTTGAGCTTTTCTGCGGTCGTGTCGGCGGGGTGCTTGCGCTTCTTTGTACCATGAGCCTCGACGGTTTTGGCCAGAGCCATATACATCACTTCGGCCAGTGCTGCAGCGTCCATCAAGAAACTGTCAAATAGAAATAAAAGAAAAGAAACCATAATCACAAATCCAAAAGAAGAACAGAGAGGGGGTTACAGGATGAGTCTCGGGGTTGCAAGACCGGGCCTTGGCTAGAATCAACACCATTGATACGCTCGCCTTTCCTTCTTTGGGAGAGAAGAACAATGGCCGAAGCATGTCGGGGTTTTCTTGAAGAAATGGGGAACAAGATGAGGGAGAAGCGAGTGGGGGTTTTCTTCAAGAGAGGAAGCTGACAGAGAAGAGTGAAATGATGGTTACTTCGTCCGTCCAACTTACTGCTGGAAAGGAGGGGGTTTTGTGATTTGACGGCTCATTGGGCATTACTGCGACGCTTCAATCGGGGTAGTCTACCGTGCCGTTGGGCACTCTACTACGGAGTAATTTAGTGCATGGCTGGCGGATCCCGATGCTGGTTGTCCCACACGTCGGCGAAAGTGAGTAGCAAGGTTCCTGACGACCGTCGAGGAGGATCCGCACGTTAGAGCGTGTCCACTGTTTTTCTGAAGAAGAAAAAATGATTACAACAAGCGTTCACTCTTACGACGGAGGAGTGAGAACCACGGCAGCCACCTGAACATACACAGTGCTCCTACTACTAGGCATGTGCAGTGGTTCATACATCAGTACTACATAATCTTGTTGCTAGTGTAGTAAGATATGACGATAACAAATGATGTTGTGCGCATGTCAACTATATGAACAGTAATGTAACATAGTACCGCTTTTTCGACTGTCTGGTTGAGAATGAACGATGAGATCGATGTTAACAGAACTAGGTCTACAGCGCACGGAGAGTACAGTGCTACAGTACTCCATGAAACATGAACCATATGAAGCACAAATCAGTGTTAGGCAGGGTGTATGAAGGGTGCACGGGATGGGAGCAAAAGTTCCCTTCTCGACCCACTTTTGGGTGTTTGGCAGAGTGCATGAAGGGTGCATGAGTCCACACTAGTAGGTTAACACAAATACACGAAGAGGGAACAACTATATTGAGATGAGAATGCAACCAAACACACACACACACGCTTTGTGCTACAGTGACCGATC
This sequence comes from Aegilops tauschii subsp. strangulata, assembly GCF_002575655.3. Taxonomy (NCBI): domain Eukaryota; kingdom Viridiplantae; phylum Streptophyta; class Magnoliopsida; order Poales; family Poaceae; genus Aegilops; species Aegilops tauschii. The sequence goes on from NC_053038.3 coordinate 141,879,685, forward strand.
TGCACCGTCTGAGTTTGATCCAACGGTCATGTTGCGCCGAAACATGGACATGCCCATGCAGAGGACGCCTAAACACCACCGAAGTCCCTCTGCTTCTTGAGGTGCATGACGTTGGTGATGCAGGGTGCAACCACCCGCAGAGCCCGCTCCCGGTTGATGGGAGCCAGCTCGTCAAAGACGGCGTCCAATGGCATGAATGGGTTCTGGTGATGGAGCCCTGAGAGGATTCGCCCGGCAACGGTGACGGCCGCCCGCAACCCTCCTTGTCCAGCTTCGCCCCCACCATTGTGCGGAGACGGCTCAGCTCCTCGGAGATATAGGTGAAGAAGGAGACTAGGTCAGGAAGCCGCAGCTCGTTGAAGTCGACGGGGTGGTCGAACGGGTTTAGCCCGACGGCCGGCATGGTCGCACTGGCACGACGGTAGGCCTCGCACAGGCACAACACGTGTGTGGAAACTTGGCTACCAAGTGGCTGAGGCGATCCTGGACCTCGTCACGATCGGCCGGCTCGCACTCCAGCCGGCTCCCCTGACGGCCTATTGTATCTCCCGCTTTCTGCAGCAACGCCGCCGACACCTCTAGCATCTTTGTGGTGGACTCCTGCCGCATTTGATGCTCCGTGAACTCCCGCACATAATGGAGGAGCATGGCACTCCTCTCCTCCTTGAGCTCACGGAGCTCCACGTCCTTGGCCCTAAGCTCCGCATCCTTGGCCTGGAGCTCCTGTGTCAGGCGCCTCACCTCAGACTCCGTGATCTGCTGCGCCGCCATGGCACCAGGTAGAAGCAATGGGGAGAGGAAGCAAAGGGGGCGAAACGGCTGAAAGGCAATGCAATCTACGGGAAGGCAGCGGGAGCCAGCCGAGGAGCGGGGTGAATCTTTTGGCTTTCACCATGGGAAAACACCAGTCGACGACTTTTCACATCAGCGAGTAGTGAGTTTTACAGGCGGAGTCATCGTGACTAAATTGCTGCTGCGCCGTCAATCAAAAAATTAAAAATCCTTCCGCGCCTGCAGCACCCAAACACCAGAGCAACGCTGCGGTGGATATTTAAATTTACCTGCCAACAAGGAGATAAAAAAAGGGGTGAAAAAATAAATGTGGCGGCGGCCTAGCTAATCGGTCGCACTAGCGCAACTAGCTAGCCACGGTGCTTCACTGATGTACTCGGCGGGAAAGGTGGTCTTTCGTGATTTGACGACTCATTTACTTGCTTCGGCACTACAACCGAGGAGGACCCAGAAAACGCGCGGTAGGGCGTCCCACGTCTCGGCAAGGAAGAATATATGCGTGCACCACCCGGGAGGACCCCAAAACCGCGCGGTAGGCGTGCCACATCTCGGCACGGAGGAAAAATGTGCATGTAAAAATATATTGTATCAGACGTAGTACCTATGGTTTGACCTCGGGACCCAGCCAGTCGGTCGAAAACACCCCACTAGCCACACAACTTCATCATGCTAACGTGGCACGGAGGATAGGTGTGGTTAGCTCCGTCTCGACCAGCCACAACGTCTCTTGTTCTAGGCGATTCTTCTATTTTCCAAGATCGTTTTAGTTATAATAACACCACGGCAAGCTAGCACCGCTCTTCGTGTGTGCCCGTGCGTCTAAAGGATAGGAGAGAGAGATCGCAGACCTGGGACCCACCGGTAAGTGGGTCAACGGTCATGCACGTGTTGACGAGCCACTCCCTCTACTCTACTCAACGCAATACTGTATAAAATCAAGTTATGGGACAAAGCCAACAATCGTTGTTGTTTCAGGCTATCGACTTACGCTTTGTAGTCCAGGTTGCCAGTTCGAATCTCGTCTTTCAGATTTGTTAGTTTTAGGTCCAAATTTGACCAATGACTAGTGGGACCCTCGTGTGTTGTTCCGATATTCCAGTGTTTTATGGTTTTTTTTGAACAAACACTTTGCGCGGTTAGACAAGTAACGGCACGAGTTACACGTATTTTGCAAGTATATGAACAAAAATGACAGCGTCATAGAATATCACATCCACCCCGCAGCTTAGATTCCATGGTGATACGAGTTTTTTCATCGTTGGAACTGAGATCCAATGGCTTGGGAGTAGTCTTTGTAATTATGCGCAATTTCCAAACTCTCCAAGGGTTTTTTTGCAAATAAAACATTCAGGCCTCGTGTGTGCCGCTGCATCTTGGATCCAACGGCTCCCCGTTGCTCATATTAGGTGCTCCCCGTAGCTTAATTAGCCGCTATGGTGATACGAGCATCTAGGTCGTATGATTTGTGATCAGATGCCACATGCGTAGTACTTGTACTTTCTGCGCAATTCCCAAACTCTCTTAGGTGTATATTGCAAAAACATTCAAACCTCCTACTGTGAGCCGTTAGATCTCCGTGAACTCATATCACCATAGAATCTACGGTGCAGGAGCACCTCATATTCTCCCATGCGAGAAAACATCAGGTGCTCTCGCAGCTTGGATGCTACGGTGATACGAGCTTCAAGGTCGTTTGGTCTGAGATCCAATGGTATATGAGCAGTCTTTGTGCTTGTAAGCAGTGGCCGAACTCTTTGGGGGCTTTTCTGCAAAAAAAATGAACCACCCAGGAGGTGTTGGGTCACAAATCCAACAGCTCCGAAGAGCTTGTATCACCAAAACATCTAAGGTGTGGTAGCACATGATATTCTGACATACAGGAGAATATGATGTCCTCCTTCATCTTAGATGCTACGGTGATACGAGCTTCTAGGTCGTAGGATATGAGATCCAAGGGCATCTGAGTAGTTTTTGTACAAATTATGTGCAATTCTCAAACTCATTAAGGTTTCCCGTAAAAATATTAAGACATCGTGTGAGCTGCTATATCTCAGATCTACAAGCTCCAAGCAAGTCGTATCAGCATATAGAATCTAAGGTGTGGGGGCACATGATATTCTCCCGGGGAGGAGGGTGGGGACAAATATAATCTAAGCTATCCTAAACACAACTTCACAATTTTATCTAAGGTCGAGGGGTTAGCCCCCGACAATCTACATAGCTCCGCCTAAACACAACATTTGCATGTACTGTAGTACTAGACTTAATATTCATGTTTTAGTTTCCTGTTTATTTTAAATATTGAATGAAGGACCATGCATGTCTTACATTTTACTCCTTTCGTTCCTAAATATTAGTCCTTCTTTGGTTCATAGGGTAGGAAAATCATAGGAATAGGAAAGTCATAGGAAATGAGATGACATGTATCTCAAATCCTATGAGTAGGAATAGGAAAGGAGATGCCCTTTGATTCACATCATAGGATTTTTTTTCTATTAAGTCTAGGCTAATGTTTATTTTCCCATGAAATGTGGAGGATAGGAAGAATTCCTTCATAGGAATAGGATTCTATTCCTACAAGCAAAGGAATTTTTCCTATAGAAATCCTATCCAATGAAATTCCTACAAGATTCCTCTAAACCAAAGGAGGCCTTAATATTTTTACAGATTTCAAATGTACTGCCACATACGGATGTATATAGACTTATTTTAGAGTATAGATTCACTCATTTTGCTCCATATGTAGTCACTTGTTGAAATCTCTAAAAGACTAATATTTAGGAACAAAAGGAGTATTTTTGAATTCATGCCATACATGCATGGTTTGGAAAAATAGGTGCACTATACTTATTGGATTGTTCTTGTGTTCGTGTGTGTGTGCGCGCGCGCGTGCGTGTGTGTGGTCATATGCTTGATACATACAAAGATTTCTCACCACCATACCGTTCATCTTTTATATTTGAATTTGCAATGAAAAACTTACTAGGGATACCATGAAATGTGAAATCCACGTTGAGATCACTATATCACAAACTCACTCTAATTCAAGAACTCGTCATAAATCAATTACCACGTTGAGATTACTATTTGCAAGGAAAATACGGGCATTGTAATACACATAGATTCATTCGGCAATTTAAAAGATTCATTTCGTATTCTCGAATGGTAGGACCCAACGGCGTACCAGCCAGACCTTGGCTCGTGTTGATCCTAAAAAAATGGGCTCGTGTCCTTCTGGTGGCGTGCGTGGTATGCACATTAGCCAACCCCAACCAGTTGAGCCTCCTCATTTCGAGTCGAAATATCTGGCGGGCAGAATTCCAGCCCTAGGAAATTCCCCTCATGTCCCCGGTCCATAATGACTACCGATGAACAATGGAGGGATGCTTTAGTAACTAGACAACGTTACCTACCATGCCGAGCACGGTTCAATTCCCTCGGTCGCTACTACCCAAGGTCACCCGCCAACTGCATTGCCTGGTACTAATAGGAGTACTACACCAGGATGAGCACAGAATTGAGCCCGTTTGTTCATGCCTAGTACTTAGTTAATATATCAGGCAATGCACTGGTACAGAGGGATTATCCTTTTACTCTGCATATATAACTTGTCTAAAGTCTAACTAAGCAAAATGTTTTACCAAATCCTTTCTTAAGAAATACAACAGGAAAGATGTATCGCTTGAAAATTTATTGCATGATGCAGGTTATGATATTGTTTCGAATCTTGGATTTTAAATTTCAGAAAATCCAAAAGTGACCAGAAATTCATGAAACTGAGCATGGTCACGTGATATGACACAAATATTCCTACGTGATTTGTTTCTTCAATTTGATACAAGCTGCTTATGAGAAGTTGCACAAATGAAGAGCCAAGGTATTTTGGAACAAAGACCTGTCACGTTAAGGCGAACGCTTTCACTATTGAAACCGTGGGCGTTTACGTGCCGCCACGAGTCCCGCTTCTCATCGGCAGGTGCCGTCCGAGCAAGCGTGTGAGTCGGCGGGAGGCGTGCGAGCAGACCGTTGCGCCAGCTGATAGGGAGGCGTGCGAGCAAACCGCTGCGCAGGCTCACGGGGAGGTGAGCCCTTTGACCAGGCTCCGCCGCCCACCATCGTCCCAACTGCTCCCACTTTTAATGTCGCTGGCGCTGCAGTTTAAAATCAACCCCGTACTACCCGGTATCGCTACAATCTTCTCTCTTCATCTCCGATTCTCATGTCGTCTACCTCCAACCAGCCTAACCTAACCGTACGCCGTGCCGCATCACAATGGTCTGCCCTTAATCTTCCAGTTTCCGGAGGAAAACACCCAGCCGAAGTCTCAAGAACATAAGGAGCTTTGGGACGAGCTCGGCCTTGCGGGAAGACGTCGCACCTGTCCCTGCTCCCGTTCCAGCTCCCGTCGCCCCGACTGCGCCAGCGCCCATCCCCGTGGCATTGATAGGCTGGGAGCCGCACATTGTCGCCGAGCTTGATGTCACGGGGTTCCACGAGGTCCCCACCGACTTTCACGTGGCCGTGCACCTGCCAGCGCATGCGCCTGCGCGTGCACTGACGTGCACGCCCGTGCACCTGCCAGCGCATGCGCCTGTGCGTGCACTGACGTGCGTGCCCGTGCCGGTGCCCGTGCACACGAATGTCTCTGTCGCGCCGTTGCCAGCGCCTGTCCCCGTGCGGGTGCGAGTGCCCCCCTCAGCGGCATGGATGGCCGCCGTCGACCGATTCCTTGCACCAACGCCAGTCGCCTCCTCCCGTCAGTTGACTCGCTCCTGGAGACCGAAGTCCAGAACATTGTGGCCTTCCTTGAAGCTAGGGCCAACGTCCAGGAGTAAGCCAACAACGGCGCAAGACGCTGCCGTCGCCGTCAGTCAGTGGCCCAACGACACAAAGAGCACGACAGAGGAGCCGCTTCCCACCGCAAGACGCCCCCGCCGCCACCGCGTAATCTAAATTTGCCATGAAAAACATTCGGATTGCCATGCTTAAAATCCGATCATTTCCGTTTATTTTAGGTCGGTCATCGTATGAATGTCAAGTCGGAGTCAGATTGAATGAAATCTATGGCTTGATCGATTGAATGTTCTGCTAGAGCCATATCAAATTAAATATAAAACATCATCAAGCCACATGTATTCCTTCTCATCCAACGACCTAGACTGCTTCAATGTCGAGCGCTCAACACATTTAGCGTGCAGTTAATTTCATGCCAAAAATAGTGCTAATCACATAATAACAAGCAAATAATATCCTACTTAATATCCGCATGCACTTAATATACTTCCAAATTAACGTAGTACTACTAGTACGTGAAACTCGTGTCGTAACTTGTGAACGCGTCCAGATATGGTCAACAGCAACATCGCCCGCGAGTTCTTCGTGTTTGCCCGTGCGTCTAAACGCAGAAGGGGAGGAGAGAGAGAGCACACATGGAACCCACCAGCAAGTGAAGGCGAATAGTACATGCTAACGAGCCAGTCCCACTAATGTACTAAAAATAATATTACATGTTATCCATTAAATAGGCTGTGGTAATATAAAAACACTATATGAACAAAGGGGGTACAACAAACATTGTTGTTCTATGTATGTTGCCTATTGACGTGTGGCTTGAAGGCCCTGGTCGCATGTTCGATCCCCGTCCTTTATATTTTAATTTGTATATGGGTCCAAATTTGTTTCATGACAAGTGGGCCCCTCGGTGTGTAATTTGTAGCACTTTAATTTGTGGGTCAAAATTTGTTCCATTCCAGGTGGACTATCGGTGTGTAGTTTTGTAACTTAATTGTAATAATTAAAGAGAACAACAGAGTCTTTTGCAATAATACTATGGTGCAACGTTGAAGGCGAGAAAGGACGTGCGAGAGAGCAATGACCGAGCCAGAGGGAAATCAATTGGGGGAGGTGCGGGGGTTGCAACGGTGTTCGGAGTAGTTGTGGGCCGAATGCTATGAAAATATAATCTAAACCCACCGGAATAAATGCCTACACAAATTAATCCAAGGTTGGAGTCCCCCTCGCAATGTAAATAGCTCCGACTTTGCGAGGGATGGAGAGGTAGCTTCAATGTGTGGAAGATACGGCGTGAGAAAGTGAGGTTAATCAAGAGACATATAGATAGAGAGACAAAGTGAGTGTGGTACGACATTCATTGAAAAGATATATATGCTCTGGAGAGATATTGTCGGATTGAGCTTTTGGGAAGGGCCAGGGCTGTAAGATAGAGCTTGAGAGATGATCCAGCCACAGACATGTAGATATATTTTGTGCGTGGGAGGAAGCAAGGTCAATCGATTACATATATAAAGGGAGAGAGATTGAGCGAGTGTGGGTCGTCGTGCGATCGAAAGAGTGAGATGGGTTGGAGAGAGTGACCTAGATAGACAATGTGCGTGAGAGAGTATACAATATGAATATGTCGAATTGGGCTCAAACATGGAGATATATCGTTTGTTTCCGAGAAAGAGTGAGGTCAATCGAGACATACAAAGAGAGAGAGAGAGAGAGATTGAGCGAGCGTAGCCCGCCATGAGGTCGAAAGAGTGGGGGCGGCTTGGATGGACTGACCTAGATAGACAATCTGCATGAGAGAGTATAGAGTGTGTCGATCGAGGCCTGAACAGGGAGATATATCATTTGTGTGTGAAAGAAAACAAGGTTAATCGAGACTCAAATAAAGAGAGCGAGATTGAGCGAGTGTGGCCCGTCGTGCGGAAGAAAGAGTGAGACAGTCTCGAGGGAGTGATCTAGATAGACAACGTGCATGCGTACTCACGAGAGGTTGGGGGGCTATATAGGCAATGCATGTATCTAGCGAGAGAGGGTGGGAGGGAGAGAGAGAGGGAGAGCTCAGCATGGGGTGCAATGGTGGGTGTGTTAGGTAAATACATTTGGTAACAGAGTGGAAAAAGGGCGTTGTGTAGTTGAGAGAGTTAGAGATCGAAACATGGAGAGAAAGAATGAACGTGTGTCAGAAACCGATAGCTTCCTAAGGTGGTTAGGAGAGGAAGATTGACCTATACAGGAAGTATGTAGCGTGTGTGCCGAGGGGGCTTGGGGCTAAAAACAACATTTGAATGTAGATAGTACGAGACTTAATATCGATGTTTCAATTCCGTGTACATTGTAAGATTTGAACCGAGGACCATTCATATGGGTAATTATTTCGAATTCGTGCCATATTAGGTTTGGAAAAGTTGACATTGACTTGATTGTTGTGCTATTTTGTAGGTCATATGTTTGAATCCATCTAAAGTTTTTTCACTACCATGGTGTTCATCATATACATATGAATTTGTATTAAAAAGTAGCGTGGATACCGTGAAATGTGAAATCCACGTTAGAATTGGAGATTGCTATGTGACACACACTCTAATTCAAATAACTAATTATGTGACACACACTCTAATCCACGTTAGCGTGGATACCGTATCATTTTTTCAAATAACTCCTCATTAATTAATATATAGTATCTCGTTTCGAATGACTAATTATTTGCAAGGAAAACACGGGCATGGTAATACATACAGATTCGTTTGCAAATGAAAGAAGATTTGTTTGCATTCTCAAATGTAGGCGCACCAGGCAGACCAGGGTCGTGTCGTGGTGGTCGCGTGTGTTGTACGGACACTTAGCACCCAGCCACCCACCCCCCTCCCTCACTCCCCCCTCCCCCCCAAAAAAGAAAAATGACAAAATAAGTTCGCGCTTCCATGTTTCGGATTGAAATATCTGGCGGCCCCAATTCCAGCCCTGCGAAATCTCCCTTCTCCACCGTCCCCTTCCGCGCCCAGATTGGTCAAATCCCTAATTCGCCGCCAACCCAAGCAAAGTTTGAATCACCCCTCGTCTTGTCTCTTTCCCCACCTATGTGACGGACGACGACGACGAAGACGACGGTCGTGCTTCACCACCGCACCGGAGCTACCTCATCTATGCCCTCGTCCACCGCACTGGGTGGTCCACTGATACGTCGCCATCGTATCTACTTTTCCAAACACTTTTGCCCTTGTTTTGGACTCTAACTTGCATGATTTGAATGTAACTAACCCGGACTGACGCTGCTTTCAGCAGAATTGCCATGGTGTTATTTTTGTGCAGAAATAAAAGTTCTTGGAATGACCTGAAACTTCACGAAGAATATTTTTGGAATATATAAAAAATACTGGCAAAAGAATCAACACCAGGGGGCCCACACCCTATTCATGAGGGTGGAGGGCGTGCCCACCCCCCTGGGGCACGCCCCTGCCTCGTGGGCCCCCTGAAGCTCCACCGACCTCAACTCCAACTCTATATATTCACGTTCGGGGAGAGAAAAAATCAGAGAGAAGGATTCATCGCGTTTTATGATACGGAGCCGCCGCCAAGCCCTAATCTCTCTCGGGAGGGCTGATCTGGAGTCCGTTCGGGGCTCCGGAGAGGGGAATCTGTCGCCGTCGTCATCATCAACCTTCCTCCATCACCAATTTCATGATGCTCACCGCCGTGCGTGAGTAGTTCCATCGTAGGCTTGCCGGACGGTGATGGGTTGGATGAGATTTATCATGTAATCGAGTTAGTTTTGTTAGGGTTTGATCCCTAGTATCCATTATGTTCTGAGATTGATGTTGCTATGACTTTGCTATGCTTAATGCTTGTCACTAGGGCCCGAGTGCCATGATTTCAGATCTGAACCTATTATGTTTTCATGAATATATGTGAGTTCTTGATCCTATCTTGCAAGTCAATAGTCACCTACTATGTGTTATGATCCGGTAACCCCGAAGTGTCAATAATCGGGACCACTCCCAGTGATGACCGTAGTTTGAGGAGTTCATGTATTCACTAAGTTTTAATGCTTTGGTCCGGTACTCTATTAAAAGGAGGCCTTAATATCCCTTAGTTTCCAATAGGACCCTCGCTGCCACGGGAGGGCAAGAAAAAGATGCCATGCAAGTTCTTTTCCATAAGCACGTATGACTATATTCGGAATACATGCCTACATTACAATGATGAACTGGAGCTAGTTCTATGTCACCCTAGGTTATAACTGTTGCATGAGGAATCGCATCCGATATAATTATCCATCACTGATCCAATGCCTACGAGCTTTTCACATATTGATCTTTGCTTAGTTACTTTTATCGTTGCCACTGTTACAATTACTACAAAACTGCTACTGTTACCTTTGCCAGTGTTACTGTTACTTCCATACTACTTTGCTACTAAGTACTTTGCTGCAGATATTAAGTCTTCCAGGTGTGGTTGAATTGACAACTCAACTGCTAATACTTGAGAATATTCTTTGGCTCCGCTTGTGTCGAATCAATAAATTTGGGTTGAATACTCTACCCTCGAAAACTGTTGCGATCCCCTATACTTATGGGTTATCAAGACTATTTTCTAGCGCCGTTGCCGGGGAGCATAGCTCTAGTCTTTGAGTCACTTGGGATTTATATCTGTTGATCACTATGAGGAACTTGAAAGACGAAAAAACTAAGATTTATCCCTCAACTACGAGGGGAGGTAAAAATCTGCCATCTAGCTCGGCACTTGATTCACCTTCTGTTATGAGTAAACTTGCGACACCTACTCCTGCTATTGATTCTGATATGTCGCATGTTATTGATGATGCCACTTCTGCTTTGCATGATACTTATGATGAAACTACTTCTATGCTTGATAATATTGTGCCATTAGGTGAATTTCTTGATGAACAACTTGCTAGGGTTAGAGAGAATGAAATTATTGAAACTGATAATATTGATGAAAGTGATGATGAAGATTCTCCCCCTAGATATGAATTGCCTGATGTGCCTGAGGGTTGTGTTATGGATGAAGAAACTGCTAGAGACTTTGTTGCGTGCAAAGATAGATATGAGCTTAAGAAACTGTTAGCTAAGCTGAAAGAAAAGTCTTTGAATGCTAGAATGAAATATGAGCCTGCTTTTGCTACTTCACCTATCTGTATTTCCGATAAGGATTATGATTTCTCTGTCGATCCCGAGATAATTACTTTGGTTGAATCTGATCCTTTTTATGTCTATGAATCTGAAACTATTGTGGCACATCTTACTAAATTAAATGATATCACCACCCTGTTCACTAATAAGGAAAAAATTCGTTACTACTATATCCTTAAGTTATTTCTGTTCTCATTAAAGGGTGATGCTAAAATATGGTTTAATTCTCTTGATCCTGGTTGTGTGCGTAGTCCCCAGGATATGATTTATTACTTCTCTGCTAAATATTTCTCCGCTCATAAGAAACAAGCTGCCTTAAGGGAAATATATAATTTTGTGCAAATTGAAGAAGAGAGTCTCCCAGAAGCTTGTGGGAGGCTTCTCCGATTACTTAATGCTTTGCCTGATCATCCTCTCAAGAAAAACGAAAAACGAAATACTTGATATCTTTTATAATGGACTAACCGATGCTTCCAGAGACCACCTGGGTAGTTGTGTTGGTTGTTTTGAGGGAAAGAACTGTTGATCAAGCTGAATTGCTATTGAATAATATGTTGAGTAATCAAAATAATTGGACACTTCCTGAACCAACTCCTAAGCCAACTCCAAAGAAAAGGGGTATTCTATTTCTCAGTCCTGAAAATATGCAAGAGGCAAAGAAATCTATGAAAGAAAAGGGTAGTAAAGCTGAAGATGTTATGAATTTACCACCTATTGAAGAAATACATGGTCTTGATAACCCGACACAGGTAGTAAAGGTAAATTCTCTCTATAGATATGATAAGGGTGAAATCCCATCTACTAAGTTTGCTAGCCAATGCTTGGATGAGGTTGATGATTTTATTGTTAAACAAGAAAACTTCAATGCTTATGTTGGTAGACAATTGAAAAGAAATGCTTATATGATTGAACACTTGAGTGATTATATGTCTAGAGTTAAAGGTGAACTTAAACTTATTTGTAAACATGCTTCTATGGTTACCACTCAAGTAGAAAAAGTGCTTAAAGCTCAGAATGATTTTCTCAATGAATTAAATAATAAGAAAAATGATAATGTTGTTAGAGTTATGACTAGAGGGGTTAAAATGACTCAGGAACCTTTGTATCTTGAGGGCCACCCTAAGAGAATTGAGCAAGATTCTCAGAGAACTAATGTTGATGCACCCAGTTCTTCTAAGAAGAAGAAAAAGAAAAATGATAGGACTTTGCATGCTTCTAGTGAACCTGTTGTTGACACACCTGAGAATCCCAATGATATTTCTATTTATGATGCTGAAACACAATCTGGTAATGAACATGAACCTAGTGATAATATTAATGATGATGTTCATGTTGATGCTCAACCTAGCAATAACAATGATGTAGAGATTGAACCTGCTGTTGATCTTATAACCCACAATCAAAGAATCAACGTTATGATAAGAGAGACTTCGTTGCTAGGAAGCATGGTAAAAAAAGAGAACCATGGGTTCAGAAACCAATGCCTTTTCCTCCTAAACCATCCAAGAAAGAGGATGATGAGGATTTTGAGCGCTTCGCTGAAATGATTAGACCTATCTTTTTGCGTATGCGTTTGACTGATATGCTTAAAATGAATCCTTATGCTAAGTATATGAAAGATATTGTTACAAATGAAAGAAAGATACCGAAAGCTAAAATTTCCACCATGCTTTCTAATTATACTTTTAAGGGGATTATTCCATCTGTGCCCCCAATTCCTTAGTTGTGCTCAGTTTTCCCCATTTGCGAAATTTGGGTCCTTTTTGAGCAATTTTTCGGGGGAAAAGTGAGGAAAATGTGAAAGCAGAAAACCTGACACATGGGGAAAAGTGAGGAAAAAGTTAACGAATGGGGAAAAGTGAGCACAACTAAGGAACCGGGGGCATAGAATTAATAATCCCTACTTTTAAAGGTGGAATCCAAAGAAACTTGGAGATCCAGGAGTACCAACTATACCATGCTCCATTAAAAGAAACTATGTTAAAACTGCTTTATGTGATCTTGGAGCCGGTGTTAGTGTTATGCCTCTCTCTTTATATCGTAGACTTGATTTGAATAAGTTGACACCTACTGAAATATATTCGCAAATGGCCGATAAATCAACTGCTATACCTGTCGGTATTTGTGAGGATGTGCCTGTTGTGGTTGCAAACGTTACTATTTTAACAGACTTTGTTGTTCTTGATATTCCCGAGGACGATAGTATGTCGATTATCCTTGGTAGACCCTTTTTGAATACTGCAGGGGCTGTTATTGATTGCAAGAAAGGCAATGTGACTTTTCATGTTAATGGTAATGAGCATACGGTACACTTTCCGAGGAAACAACCTCAAGTCCACAGTATCAATTCTATTGAAAAAATTTCAACGATTATTATTGGAGGTTTTGAATTCTCTCTTCCTACTGTTAAGAAGAAATATGATATTCTTATTGTTGGGGACATGCATATCCCCGTTGAGGTAACCTAGTGTTATTCGAAAATTCTCCGGTTTCATGCGATTCGGAAAGAGTTTGTTAACAAGACTTGATCAACCTTGTTAGTGGATTCCTTTTGATGGGCATGAGATGGATGAAGTTAGAAAGCACAACTCTCTGTACCCTCTTTTATTTTCTGTTATTTAGATTAAATAAAGCAAAAATAGTATTTTCTGTCTATTTTCTGAATTATCCTTGCAATAAAAAATACCCCGAAAATAAAAGTTCTCCAAATGTCCTGAAATTGAAATATGATTTTTGTAGAATATTTAAGAATATCTGGCACTGAGAACACACCAGAGGGGGCCACCACTTGGCCACGAGGGTCTAGGGCACGCCCCTGCCTCATGGGCCCCACGTGGCTCCCCCTCCACTTATTCCTGCACCCACACACTTCGTCTTCCTCCAGAAAAAATCACCACACAGCTCAAACTCGTGGTCTAGCTCGTTTTGCTATGATTTTCGATCTCCTTGCTCAAAGCTCCACTCACAAAATGGCTTTGGGGGATTGTTCTTCTGTATGTTACTCCTCCAATGGTCCAATTAGTTTTTGTTCTAGTGATTTATTTATAGCAAATTTTTGCTGCTTAGGTGACCCTGTTCTTGAGCTTGCATGTCAAATTTATTTGGTCCCAAGTAGTTCTAATGCATCATATAGTCTCTAGGCACTTGTGGGAGTAGTTGCTATCAATCTTGCTGAGTTTGGTTCACTTTTATTTTGAGTCACTAATAATTTCAGAAATTTTTCAGAGGAAGAAAAATGTTTAGGATAATGTACCAAGGTGGTTCCTCAAGGAAGCAAGCACCCAGGCTCGCGACACGTGAGCCGGACAATGAAATACCAAGAGAAGCTCAAGTGCGGCCTTGTGAATGGCCGTCAGAAGATTTTATGGTCCAAGCAGGGATTAAGGAGGAATTTGACGCATATGTGCGTAATGCTGAACTTGAGGGCTTCGTGTCAGATAAGTCCCCCAATATTACTACCTAACTGATTCCTTTGTGAGAAGGTTTAAATTTACATCATCACGCAATTCTCACACTGTCCTATTTGATCTTTATGATAAATCTTATACCATGGACTTAGAAGATTATAATACTGCTTGTAAACTCCCGCAGTGGGCTAATGCTAGTGAACCTCGCAAATCTGAATATAAAGATTTTCTTGCTAGTATCACTGTGGGGGAATCTAGAGAAATCACACAAGCTACCATAGGGAGCATTCATTTTCCTGCCATACATTATTTTGCTCTCATCATGGGTAGATGCATTAATGGTAAAGATGAGGCTTGTCACATGTGCATTCCAGATCTTTGTGTACTCAAGAGTGCGGTATTAGGTGATAAACAATATAACTTGGGGGCCATCGTTGCACGAAGGTTGCATCTTAATAGTTTAAGTGGAGACTTGTTTGGTAGAATTTATGCAACTCATGTAGCTAATTATCTTGAGATACCCATACATGAAAATGATATGGAATTGCCCCCTTCTTATCTAGATTATAATGCTATGGCTCGTCATCAGTTTGTTGAGAGGAACGAACAGTTCCTCCAATACCGACAAATCTTTGACAGACGTCACACTGTCCATGTTGCTCTCCCTGCTCCTGCTTTCTTTGACTTTCAGGCAAAAGGGAGATATGTTATAACCAGGGAGGAGGCGAACGAGTATGAGAGGAGAACGGAGGCAGCTAGCCTCCAAGCTGCAGCTCGTCAGGCAGTAGCCGCTGCATCTCAGTACGACCCCAGTTACAACTTCGGATATCCGCCAGGCCATCCATGGGCATAGACCAACTTAGGCCAAAAGCCGCTTGGGGGAGTACGTATTTCCCACCGACATTACATTCATGTTCACACACTCATGCCAGTTGTCGGTGCTCATACTTTTTCATTGTACTATCCATGCTAGTTTATTTTCTTTTCTAAGCCTTCTTCTTGTGTGTTTGAAAAACCTTAAGAAAAACCAAACAAAATAGTTATAGCTTTTAGCTAGTTTACTTTCCATGCCTGTAGTAGTATAATTAAAAGAAAACCCAAAAAGATTTCTCGTTCTTCTTTTTTTTGTTGGGAGTTTTCCCGTGTAAATAGTTTTATTTTATTTCTTTTTCTTTGGGGGTCGAGAGGAGAAGACCATGATGAAAATGTTGAAATAGCTCTTATATGCATTATTGTTGATTTAACAAAGAGCCCATATTACCTTGTCTTCTGTTGTGTATTAAATGCTTGCAGATTCCAGCTTAGTCCAATGCACGTGCACTATTATTATCATCCACATCGTTCGGTCGTGCAAGTGAAAGGCAATAATGACGATGTATGATGAACTAATTGAGATGGGAAAAGCTGGTATGAACTCGACCTATCTTGTTTTTGTAAATATGATTAGTTCATCATTCCTGATTCAGCCTATTATGAATGAAACATGTTTGCAATGACAATTAGAGATTATAGTTGCTCATGCCATGCTTAATTAGCTAGGAGTTTATAATGGTCTACCTTGCGTGCCAACATGCTATTAAAATGGTTGTGATTTGGTATGATAGGATGGTGTCCTCCTTTGAACGATTCGAGTGGCTTGACTTGGCACATGTTCACTCATGTAGTTGAAACAAAATCAACATAGCCTCCACGATATTTATGTTCATGGTGGATTATATCCTACTCATGCTTGCACTCAGTGTTGATTAATTTAATGCATGTTCATGACTGTTGTCGCTCTCTAGTTGGTCGCTTCCCAATCTCTTTCTAGCCTTTACTTGTACTAAGCAGGAATACTGCTTGTGCATCCACTTCCATAAACCCCAAATTTATCCCATATAAGACTCCACCATACCTTCCTATATGCGGTATCTACCTGTCGTTCCAAGTAAATTTGTATGTGCCAAACTCTAAACCTTCAAATGAAATTTTGTTTTGTATGCTCGAATAGCTCATGTATCAACTAGGGCTATCTGTATCTTCCATGCTAGGTGGGTTATTCTCACGAGGAGTGGACTCCGCTCCTCACTCACGAGAAAATGGCCGGTCACCGGGATGCCCAGTCCCATGCTCAAATCAAATCAAAATAATTGCAAACAAAACTCCCCCATGACTGTTGTTAGTTGGAGGCACCCATTGTTTCGGGCAAGCCATGGATTGATGCTTGTTGGTGGAGGGGGAGTATAAACTTTACCATTCTGCTTGGGAACCGCCTATAATGTTTGTAGCATGGAAGATATCCAGATCTCTCGGTTGTTATGTTGATAATGAAAGTATGCCGCTCAAAATATTATTCATCTCTATTTCAAAACTCGAGCTCTGGCACCTCTACAAATCCCTGCTTCCCTCTGCGAAGGGCCTATTGTAAGTGCATCTACTGCCACCCCTGGGTGGTTTTGGAGTATTGACGACAAACCTGGTTGAGGGACTAATGTGTTTGTGAGAATTGCAGGATAACACAGGTAGTAGTCCCGCATTGATTCGGTTTACCTACCGGAGATGACCCCTAAAAATGTGTGAAGACAGTGAAGACAATGGTGGTATGTGAAGATAATCGCAATGAAGATTATGACCCGAGAAGATGTTCACGTGAAGACTATGGAGTGTGAAGACATAGTTGTTTCGTAGTTTCCTTTTCTTCTTTGTTGTGTCATAGGAACCACCGTACTGTTAAGTGGGGTCCAAGTGAACAAACTCAGAGTGACTGAAGTGATGCTCAACCAAATCCTATGTCTTCGAGCGAAGACAATGAGAGGAAATCTTATCCAGAGTTGGATGAGTCAGCTTTACTTGTAGCCCAAGTCAAGCTGCCGCGTGTGTTTGAAATCTGACCGTTGGACACGTGTCAGTTCCTTAGTGACCTAGGGTCATTTTGGACAAATCAGGTCGGGTTGCCTAGTGGCTATAAATAGCCCACCCCCTGCACCATAAATTGGAGGCTTCTCAGAGTTAGTGCACGGCTTTTGTCATTTGAGAGCAACCCTCCTCGAAGCCTTTGAGAGAAAGATCCTTGCGAGGACAAAGCCCAAAACACCCAGAGTCAAAGAGTGTTAGGCATCACTGAAGTCTTTCTGGCCACGTGACCTAAAGACTTGTTACACTTGAGGACTGTGAATCCTCCAGCCGGTTAGGTGTCGCGTTCTGAGCATCCAAGAGTCATTGTGGATTGCCGGTGAACAAAGTTTGTGAAGGTTTGGAAGTCTACCTTGAAGACTTACCAGAGTGATTGGCGAGGACTGAGTGTCCTTAGCTCAAGGGGAATAAGGTGAAGACGCGGTCTTCTGAGTTGAATCTCAGCCCCCTAACCAGACGTACAGTTGTCACAGCAACTGGAACTGGTCCAACAAATCCTTGTACTCACCAAGCAACTGGTTCTATCTCTTCCCTCACTTATTTACAGTTTGTCTTCGTGAAGTCATTTGCATGCTTGCCTTCTCTGTTTGACTTCACTGTGTGATGACGATTGTTGTTTGGGTTCATACTATCTTCCATCCTGATCTGTACTACCTAGCTGCTAATACTCATCGTGCTTTCACTTCATTACTTGCTTGACTATGGCTTGTCTAGTGTAGTCTACCTTCCGCTGCATATCAATAGGTTCATATTTATCGTTTGTCTTCAAAGCTCCTATGTTTTGAAGACTTTCATAAAAATCGCCTATTCACCCCCCCTCTTGTCGATAACTAGCACTTTCAATTGGTATCAGAGCAAGGTACTCCCTTGTTCTGTGTGATTCGGTTTAACCACCTGGAGTTTTAGCTATGTCGACTGCAGGGATAATCAAAGTCTCCGCTACATGCCCTGTCTTCGATGACACTGATTACCCCTACTGGAAGAATAAGATGCGTATGCATCTTGAAGCCATTGATGTCGACCTATGGTATGTCGTCAAGAACGGCGTTCCCAAGGGCGGTGAAGGTGTCACCCCTACTGATGTCAAGAAGTTCATTCAACTGGATTCTACTGCCAAGAACATCATCTGTGGTCATCTGACCAAAGGACAGTATGGCCGTGTGAGTGCTCTGGAAACTTCGAAGCTAGTCTGGGACTGGCTCTCCAAGGTCAACGAAGGCGTCTCAACCCAGAGAGACTCAAGGATCTGTGTTCTTCGCAACCTTTTCAACTGCTTCAAGAGAAACGACAATGAGAATGTCCAGCTCACGTTTGATCGCCTCACTAACATCACAAATGAGCTACATGCTCTTGGTGCCACTGAGATCACCAAGCATGAAATTGTCAAGACACTCCTGAGATCACTTCACAGCTCGTTTGACACCCTAGACTTGATGATCCAAGAAGGCCCTGACTTTAGGACTCTCGATCCGTCTGACATACTTGAGAGGCTCAACACACATGAGTTCCAGTTATCTGAGAAAAGAGAGATCTATGGTTCTAGCTATGGACGTACACACGCTTTGAAGGCAAAAGTTGTTTCCTCATCTGAAGAAGAATCTGACTGCAGTTCTGGGGACCCTAAAGGCATTGGAAAGGAGCTCGCTATGCTTGTGAAGAAGTTCCAGAAACTCACAAGAAGAAAGGCTTCAGAAAGTCTTCAAGATCCAGCTCGAGAAATGATGAAGCTTCTACTCATGACCACAAGAAGAGAACATGCCACAAGTGCAAGAAACCTGGTCACTACATCTCTGAGTGTCCTCAGTGGGACAATGAGACCAACAAGAAGAAGAAGAGCAAGGAATATGATTCTGATGACAAGAAGAAGAAGAAATCCTCAAAGTCGTCTTCCAAGTCTTCGTCCAAGTCTTCATCACATAAGAAGAGCTCATCTGGCAAGGCTTGTGCTTTTGTTGGCAATGAGATGGATTCAGAGGAGGAGTCTGCTTTTGAGGAGGCAGAGGTGGAGTCTGAGGAGGAGTCAGACTCTGGTGTTGCAAGTCTAGCTCTAGCCACAGCCTACGTTGCCAAGTCCATCTTCAACACTGAAGACAATGGCTCCGTCACCAACGCTGATGCTAATGACAAGGACGACTCTGCCCCCACCTACTGCTACATGGCACGTGGTTCCAAGGTAAACTCACGCGATGCTTACTTTCAAACATCAAGTGAAGATGACTCTGACTGTGAATCCAAACCTAGCTACAAAACACTTGATAAAATTGCAACTGAACAACGGAAAGCTATGGAACATATTCAAAAACTGTTAGACAAAAGCGATGACCTGTTGGACGCGAAATGACCCGATCTCAGTCCTTAATTGAGGACATCAAAAATCTTCATGTTAAGTACGAGGAACTTGAAAGTCGTCATGAAACGCTCTCAATAACTCATGAAAAGCTTTCCTATGATTATCTTCAAAGGAAGCAAGAACTTGAGAAATTGAGAGCAGTTCATGAAGATCTTCAAAAAGAGAACGAGTCACTTCATGCTCAACAGATCAGTCCCGCTCAGGAAGGATTTGAACCACCATGTCTAAAATGCCTTGAGCGTGATAACGCTACTTCTGTTGCTGAATGTTCTGCTACTGCCTCTGCTACAATATCTTCAACTGTTGATGTGGTAACTAACCCCTCTGCTGAGGATGCCACTACTATTGCTGATGAAAATGCCAGGCTGAAGACATTGCTTGAGACTGTGACATACAAAAGCCTCAAAGGGCATCAGACACTATGTGATGTCCTCAAAAAGCAGATTCTGAGACGAAACCCTAGGAAAGAGGGTGTTGGGTTTGAGAGGAAAATGAATGTTGATGGTTCTTACTGGCAGCCTTAGCAGTACCCCAAAACCACATGGGTTGCTGCAAAGGGACCTTCAGTGGACCCATCCACCTTATCTGGCTTCACTTGTGCTAACCCTATCATCATTGATGAATCCTTTGATGCAAACTATAAACTATTTAAGAATCAGAATGGTGAAGTGTTTGCCAGGTATATTGGTACTAACTGCAGGAATGGACCACCCATGAAGAAGATCTGGGTGCCCAAAAGCTGTATTGAGAATCTTCCTGTGAATGTCATCATGACACCATCCGGGAAGAAGACAAACCCCAGACCAAAGGCTTCACATGGCCCAAAGGCTTCATACAGACAGAGGACTCACCAGAGTCACCCTAACGCCAATGTTTTGCAGGGAAATCATACTCAGGCTTATGAATATGAGCGTGTATCATCAAACTGCTATGTTCATAAGACTAAGAACTATTCTTCTTATTCATATGAGTATTATTCACCACCTGCAAGGCTATTTGCTAGGGCTCCAAAGCCAAAGTTCTCAGATGCTGCACTTAGACTCATTGCTTCTAAGCCACCCCTGAAAATGTGGGTGGTTAAGAAGACTAACTATCTTTTGCAGGGAAAGGTCTCCAGCCAAAAATCAAAGGCGTCCGATGCTTATGCTGGGGACCTAAAACATCTTGTGGGGTGCAAGATAAAATGCCCAAATGGTCTTACTATGTATTTTGTTCCTGAATCGCCTACCAATCATCCTATCAGTCTAACCTTGATCTGAGCTTTGATAATCCTCTTGTCCGTCAAATGTTTATGCTTCACAATACTCTTGGTGAAGCCTATCCCCCAAACTGTACTGTAGGGTATGACACCAAATGCTTCAGAATGGATTATGGATAGTGGATGCACTAATCACATGACAGGTGATCGAAGTCTTCTCATGGACTCAACCTTATGTCCATCTGACAAGAGTCACATCACATTTGCTGACACTGGTAAAAGCAAGGTATTGGGTATAGGTAGAGTTGCAATCTCAAAGGATCAGCACATGGATAAAGTGATGCTTGTTGAATCCCTTGGTTTCAACTTAATGTCTGTCTCAATGCTTTGTGATTTGAACATGATTGTGATATTTGGAAAATATCGTTGCCTTGTTCTAATGGAATCTGACCAAGTCTCTAGTCTTTGAAGGGTACCAGAAAGATGGTCTATATATGGTAGATTTCTCAGCAGGACCACAGTTGGCCGTATGTCTTCTAGCAAAAGCTTCAGAGTGATGGCTCTGGCATCGGAGGCTAGGGCATGCTAGCATGAGGAACTTGTACACTCTCGCTAAGAAGAAACACGTCATAGGCATCGAGGGTGTCAAGTTCAAGAAGGATCATCTGTGTGGTGCCTGCGAAGCTGGAAAAATGACGAGGGCCAAGCATCCCTCGAAGACAATCATGACGACATCTCAACCCTTCGAGCTGCTACACATGGACTTATTTGGTCCTACTCACTACCCTACTCTTACTACCACTGCTTGTCTCTATGGCTTTGTCATTGCTGATGATTATTCAAGATATACTTGAGTGCACATAATCCTCTACAAGAATGAAGTGCAGGATGTCTTCAGACGCTTCGCCAATCGTGCCATGACGAACTATGGCATCAAGATCAAGCACATCAGAAGTGACAACAGCACAGAGTTCAAGAACACTGGCCTCGATCTTTACCTTGATACATTAGGCATCACTCATGAGTTCTCTGCTCCATGCACACCTTCGCAGAATGGCATCGTGGAGCGCAAGAACAGAACACTTATCGAGATGGCTCGGACGATGCTTGATGAATACTAGACTCCAAGGAAGTTCTGGCCCGAAGCCATTGATACTCCATGCCATGTCATCAACCGTGTTTATCTTCACAAGCTTCTGAAAAAGACATCCTATGAGCTCCTAACTCGTAAGAAGCCAAACGTCAGTTACTTCAGAGTATTTGGTGCTAGGTGCTGGATCGGGGATCCACATCACACTTCAAAATTTGCACCAAAAGCACATGAAGGTTTTATGCTTGGTTACGGAAAGGATTCGCACTCCTACAGAGTCTTCAACCTCTTTCACTATAAAGTGGTTGAAATTGTAGATGTGCGGTTCGATGAGACTAACGGCTCGCAAAGAGAGCACCTGCCAAATGTGCTAGATGAAGTTCCACCTAGTGAATCCATCAAGCTTATGGGAACTGGAGAAATCATACCGTCTGAGGCACAGGCTGAAGAGGAACTTATCATTTCTGCACCTAATCAACCTGAAGACAATGTTCAGCCTGAAGTCAATGCTCAAAATGGAAGACAATGATCAGCAAGAGCAAAATCTTCGTCCAGTTCATCCTCGTGTTGCAAATGAAGTACAGATTGAGAAGATAATTGATAGCATCAATGCACCTGGTCCACTCACTCGTTCAAGAGCAACACAACTAGCTAATTTATGTGGGCACTTTGGATTTGTCTCAATATCTGAACCCAAGAAAGTTGCTGAAGCCTTCATGGAACATGAATGGGTTCAAGCTATGCAAGAAGAGCTTCAACAGTTCGAGATGAACAATGTGTGGGAATTGGTCAAGCGTCCTGATCCTCGCAAGCACAACATCATAGGCACCAAATGGATATATCGCAACAAGCAAGATGAGCATGGTCAAGTGGTCAGAAACAAGGCTCGTCTCGTTGCCCAAGGGTACACTCAAGTTGAAGGGATTGACTTCGATGAAACATTTGCTCCCATGGTTAGGCTTGAAGCCATACGCATACTGCTAGCC
This sequence comes from Aegilops tauschii subsp. strangulata, assembly GCF_002575655.3. NCBI lineage: Eukaryota > Viridiplantae > Streptophyta > Magnoliopsida > Poales > Poaceae > Aegilops > Aegilops tauschii. Next base: position 141,902,341 of record NC_053038.3, read on the forward strand.
TACGCCAACCATCACAACATCCTTCTGTACCAAATGGATGTGAAAAGTGCCTTTCTCAACGGCAAGATTGAAGAAGAAGTGTATGTTGCACAACCACCTGGCTTTGAAGATCCAAAACATCATGATATGGTATACAAGCTCAACAAGGCACTGTATGGCCTCAAACAAGCCCCTTGTGCTTGGTATGACACACTCAAAGACTTCCTGAAGAGCAAAGGCTTCAAACCTGGTTCTCTAGATCCTACACTCTTCGCGAAGACATATGATGGAGAACTATTTGTGTGCCAGATCTATGTGGATGACATTATCTTCGGCTGCACTAACCAGAAATACGGTGATGAGTTTGGACACATGATGCATGAGCAATATCAGATGTCCATGATGGGTGAGCTGAAGTTCTTCCTAGGTCTTCAAATTCGTCAGCAAAGCAACGACATCTTCATATCTCAAGAAAAATACCTCAAATACTTCCTGAAGTAGTATGGAATGCAAGATTGCAAAGGTTACACGACGCCAATGCCAACCAAAAGTCATCTGGGTCCTGACGCTAATGGTAAAGAGTTCGATCATACCGCTCTATGATTGGTTCTTTACTTTATTTATGTGCAGCTAGGCCAGATATCATGCTTAGTGTTTGCATGTGTGCCTGATTCCATGCGGCATCAAAGGAATCGCATCACTTAGCTGTGAAGCGAATTCTTCGATATTTGGCTTACACCCCAACACTAGGATTATGGTATCCAAAGGGCTCAGAGTTTGATCTAGTTGGATTCTCGGATGCTCATTATGCTGGTGACAAGGTGGATCGCAAGTCTACATCAGGCACATGTCACTTTCTGGGACGATCACTTGTCTGTTGGTCTTCAAAGAAGCAGAACTGTGTGTCTCTCTCCACTGCTGAATCTGAATACATTGTTGCTGGATCTTGCTGCGTTCAGCTTCTATGGATGAAGCAAACTCTCAAGGACTATGGCATCCATCTGAAGCAAGTACCACTCTACTGCGACAATGAAAGCGCCATCAAGATTGCCAACAACCCAGTTCAGCACTCGAAGACAAAGCACATTGAAATTCATCATCACTTTCTCAGAGATCATGTTATGAAGGAAGATATTGATATCATTCACGTCAACACTGAAGAGCAATTAGCAGATATCTTCACAAAGCCCTTGGATGAGAAAAGGTTTTGCAAGTTGCGATGTGAGCTAAATATCTTAGAATCCTCAAATGTCCTGTGATTGGGCACACATCCTAACACTTATGCATGTTGATGACTTAGATGTGCAACACACGACGTAAAGTATATCTTCAATCAATGAAGACATACACTCTAAGTGTGAATACATTAATGTGAAATTTGACTTCGGAGCGCCACGATAATTGTGCGCCGTGTCTGGGTCTAATACTTCCTATACGGTGGGTAACGCCACCACCAAACCTTTGTTTGAAGTGTTTCATTGGGCGTCTCATTTGCTAAGTCTTCACATTTGATTTATCTTCAACCTTAATTGGACTTCATGTTTATCTTCACTTTGTTTATTTGGTCTTATATATACATATATTTGTGTTCTGTCCTCTAGAGCATTCACTTATAGCTATGTCTTCTTGCTTGAATCTTTTGATCTAAGTGAATGTGATCGGACCCTTACCTCTTCTATGCTTCTATCTGAAATTCTATCTATCCAAATCATATGCATTCTATTGAAACTGACAAATGTCTTCTCTGCGTCCTTGTCAGCAGAAGATACAGAGACAAAAATTGAATCTGTTTTAAATGCTATATCCTTATTGCCTGAAACCCGGAGAAGCCGGAACGACCACCCGACAGTCCAGGCGTGCGTGGGAACATGGAACAACTTCCAATGTGTTGCATGTTTGCCACGTGTCCCTCAGATGTGAACCGCCAGGGGCACCTGCGTAATTGCGTGTGATGTCCCATTCCTTATAAATACACATCACATCACGGTCAAAACCCTTCTCCCACCTCTCCACCTTGCACAAACCCTAGCGCCAACGCTAGCTCTCGACGACACCGGCGACGAAGTGCTTAGCTGCCACGACCTCACCGACGTCATCCTCATGTCGGCCGCGGACCTCGTCTCCTCCGCCGCCGCCGTAGGTGTCTTCCATCGCCAAGTTAGGGCACGAGAGATTGAACTGCTCGGCCTCCCACTCCACTCCATCTAGCAGTTCTTCGTGTGGTAATTAAAACTTACTTTTTACTGCCTTTTTGATCTGATAGATTCATCTTTCTCCACCAAAAGTGGTTTCTAAACCTACAAAATTGGATCTATCCTGTTCTGCATCTCATATCATGCCTAGTATATTCACTTATGCTTCACAACTAGTTAGATTCCTCACTTGTACCTATTCTTGGATTCGTACAAATCTAGAACCAACTCTCAACATATAAGTGAATGTCTTCGCGCTATGAGGTCAATGTCTTCAAACTAATTTATCTTCAAAATCTTCTGAGAATGCATATGACCTCTTCCCCTTCCCTCGCATCTCTAATGCTATCACAGGTCCATGTCCGTGGGAGAATCCCTTGGTTCTCGTAGTCTGCATTCATTTGCAGAGTTTTTACAGCGTCACATTAATTCTCATGAAGCCAGTTACTGTCTGACCAGCAGACGGAAGCCTTTGCAAGTTCTGAAGCCATTCAATTTGAACTTCATGGCCACAGAAAAGTCAGCAAGAAAGGGCGGCAGACAGCGCCATGGGAATACATCCAAAGATTTGCCACCAGATCTCTATGAGTTATACAAGACAAACACTGAAGAAACCTATGGTGAACGCAAGACTCGATTCCAATGGATTCGCAGATACTTGGCTGAACAATGGTTTCTGTACAGATTTGTGACTGCAGAGTCAGTAGAGAAGAATGCCAGCAAGCGACCATGGGGGATATTCTCTTCAAAAATCTTCCACCCAGGTCCAGAACTGAAGCCATTGCTCAAGGTTTCTATCCTTGCATGGTTCGCGGACCACAGCCAGAGAATGCTGACCCATCTTCTCTGCTATGGTGTCATGACGACAATCTATTCAAGCGCAACTACAAGTTTGCCAAGGATTCTGCTGTGAAAAATAAGAAAGCATTTGGACTCAACTTCAACCCCGGTCCATCTGCTCCTCGGGCTGATGGCACCCATGATGCTGAACCCAATATCGTTGGGTCCTTCTACAACCTCGAAGGTCTCATCACACACATTGCTGTTCAGGGGACAGCCGTTGTCGGTGGAAACGACACCTATGGGGTCCCTGGGATCCCTTCTACGGTCGGCGGGCGCGAGGTCATGAGAAGAGCAGGTTTAGGAGCTAGCACAAAGATTGTTTACCCAGGTTCGGGCCGCGGGGATGCGTAAAACCCTAGTCCTGCTTTGGTGGATGTATTGAGTGTTCTTGAGCTCTCAAACTAGCTACGGTCGCCGTGTAGTTCAAAAGAGCCGAATCCTTCTCCTGGTCGCCTTGGGCCTCCTTTTATAGGAAAAGGGGTTGCCACAGTGGCACACAGGAGGTGGAAAGGCGTACAGTGCGCGAGCTTATCGCTCGGCATTATGGGACAAAGCGCATTCAATGCGCTACTTAGGTGTCCATTAGCTTTATCGGGGACGGGAACGAGGCCCGTCCCGTCCGTCGCTGCTCCACCTCGCTTCGACACGCGCCCAGGCCAGCGATGCGTGCAGCGCCATGTAGGCAGGTAGGCTGCTGAGGTGGTGCGGTGGTGGAGCCTTCACGAAGATTTGCATGCCACCATGCGGGTGCTTGCTGAGTTGGCCTAGAAGCCCCGTGTTGCCACGCAGGTGCCTGCCCAGCTAGTTGGGCTGGCAGCTGCATGCGAACGGCGGTGGAGTCTTGGTCGACGCGGGCCTGGCTGTGGCCCCGCTGATGCCCTCGGAAAGGGTCTTGCCGGGGGCCCGGCAAGGGTCTTGTCGTGGCGTTGCAATCGTCCCCGGCAAGGCGCTTGCCGGGGGTCTTGTGGATTTCCTCGGCTAGGATCCCGCCGAGGGTCGCCGTCTTCTAGTCCTCATCTGATCTCATATGTTTATGATCTTGACGAAGATCTGCATGCCACCACAGAGGCGCCTCCCGAGCCTTGGTTCCAATGTAGTTGGTGGTGGCGTTTGGAACCCTTGGGCTCAAGGGTGGCTCGCTCCGCTGGCGTTGGGCAAGCTGCCCCGGCAAGGCCCTTGCCGGGGTCGCGGAGGCCGCCCCGGCAAGGGTCCTGTCGGGGGAGTCCACCTCGCCTCCTTGCTGTCTTGTGTTTCTGGTCTTGGCGTTGTCTCAGTTGTCTTGTGCTTCGGCTCTTCTCCGGCTTCCCTCCTCTGTCCTGCTTAGTGTGGCCGCGGCGCGCGGCTCTGACTGCCCGTGCACAAGTAAAGGGGACAAAAGGAGAGCCCCTACTTTTCTACACCGACAGTCGTGGAGCACTCTGCTGACGACGCTGATTCTGATAAAGCTCCTGCTCCTCCTAAGCCACAGAAGCAGAAGAGACCAAAGGCTTCAAAGCCCTCCACTGCGCGAAAAGCTTCGCGTGCGAAGCCTCTGGCTACTGCCCCTCCTGAAACAAGTGTGCAGTCTGAAGATCTTTCTCGCATCTCAAAGACCAAGAAGTCTTTAAAGAAGAAAAAGCCCATCCAGAGTTCTGGGCAAGCACTAACCCCAGCTGCCGTTGTGAGGAACGAGGATGAAGCCATTGATTTTTCAAGTGATGAAGATCTTGGCGATGATGCTCTTGAGCTGCTGATAAAGAGCAAGCAAGAGGCAGAGATCTTAAACGATCTGCCCCTCTTTGATGTGGACATCTTGAATAACTTCATTGTTGAATGGTTTGACAACCCAAGCCTCAGTATCGATGATCTTCAGCTTCCAATTGGCATCAGTGTCTCCTTCCACGGAGCCATTGCTCATGAGCTGGCTCTGGCTTAGAAGATTGTCGAACTGAAGAACAAAATTGACTATGAGAAGGCTCAATTCAAGAAGCACATGGCCAAGCTCAGCGTGGCTGATCTTCAAAACTTCAAGCAGATGATGCATGACCTCAAGGAGGCGTTTCACAAGAAACATGAGGAAGCAAAAGGTTCAAGAGAGCGAATGAAACACCTCGCTACAAAATGTGTTCAAGCTCACAATGAAGTAGAAAAGCGCAAGGCTCTTGGGCGTCCAGGCATCGACCCCAAGATGGCTGCCAAAAAGAAGAAGCTTGTTGTGGCCCAAGCTGAAGCATCAGGGCGGGAAGAACCTCGCATTGTCTTCCCTGCCAGCATGACAGGCGTGAAGCCAAAGGTTCCCACAGCTGCTTCAGAACTTAAGAAGACAAGGGAAGCTGAGGCCGAAGCCAGAAAGCGCAAGAACAAGAACGCCACTGATGATGCACCACAGACCAAGAAGCGGAAGACGAAGTCTTCGAAGAAAGATCGGGCTGCTCCCATAGAGCCCCTTGTTGTCGAGCCCATCTCAGTTGCTCGTCCTGCATCTACCAACCGAGAGCGTCAGCTAGTACTTCATGAGCCTGCTTTCACAGAGGCTCCTGAAGCTGAAGACATTCCAGCTGTTGACCCCATCACAGCTGAAGACATTAGTCATCAAGACAATGTAGATGATGATGAAATCCTTCCTCAGATCGAGCACCAACTAGTATCATCGCCTGTTCTCATGAACAACGAACTCATCAGCATTGGTCGTCCCTTGACGCCAATCACACAGGATGCATCGTGGGCTGATCACCCCCAACAAGACACACCAAGTCAGGAATCACCCAGTACTCCCCCACCTCAAGTCACCACTCCGGTGCTTGACGATGATGACTATGTGGTCCAGCCAACTCCCTCTCCAAAAGCGTCGCCCGCAATCCGCAGGCTTCGCAAAGGACCAAGGCCACAAGTCACTTCGTCGAGCATTCTAGAAGGAGAAGTGCAACACAACTCAGTGGCACGACAAGTGTTTCCTGACGCCACTCCAACTGTGAACGTCTCTGAGTCTAAAGCCAAAGCTGTTGAAGACATTCCGGCTACATCAGTGGATGACCAACAAGAACCCCGTCAAGAAGAAGAGCAAGCTGCCACACCCCCTACCAACCAAGAAGTTGTTCTCGAGGAGAACGAGTATGTGCCTGACCCTCCAGCTACTCGAGTGGAGGTTGAAAACACTGAGGCGGCCACCAAAAACACTACTGAAGCCAATGACGTGGTCATGGCTGAAGCTAATGTGGCGCCTGAAGTGAATTTGATGCCTGAAGCTAATGTTGCAACTGCAGCCATTGTGCAGCGTGAAGCCCAAGACAGTGCCACTACTCCTGTACCGCCTCCAAGGCCACACACCATTGAGCAAGCATTTGATCGTGGTCAGCTAGTTACTGTCAGATGGCCTATTCTGGTTCCTCCTCCTGCTGTCGGACCACAATTTGACTACCATGTCGAGCACAGGCCTCAGGTCCAGAAGCCAAAGCCCAGGCTGCCAAGGTTTCTAGGTACTGCATCTTCATCCGGATCGTTCAATGTGAATGGCTTAAAAGCACACAACACCTTGTTTTATAGTGACAAGAACCCATATACGAAGCCAAGAATTTCATCTGATCGGTTCTGGAGCTATCAACAGCGCAGTTATTATTCTTGTATCTTATACAATCAAGGGCGCATTTTTCCCCATATGCGTCTAGACTGCGAAGCCATTGCTAGTCTGCCCTGCTTGGAAGAATCCCTAGACTGCTTCAGAGATGCTGGTCTTCTTCAGTTTGTGACCGACAAAGAAAACTGGAATGAGGAGCTTCTGCTACAAATCTTTGCCACTCTTCATATTCGTGGCTACAACAGGGATCCGAAGACTTGGGTCCTTGAGTGGATGACAGGCAATGTACACCATAAAGCCAAAGCTCAAGATATTATTGAGCTTACTGCCCTGCCCACTCCAGGAGAACTTTATGAACCTGGTTGTCAGCTTCACCACAATGCCTTGGAAAGCATATTCAAGAAGCCTGAGCCGAATATGAGCCAAATGCTGAGTATGATGAAGCCACTGCCTAGAGATGCTGAATATCCAACGGAATTCTTTGTTGAAGACCTAGAGTATCTCCCCCACACCATTTATCATATCATCAGGCGAACTCTATGGCCTATCAAAGGACATTCTCCTGCAGCGAAGCTTGAAGGAGCAATGAAGACATTGGTTTTCTATATCCTCAATGGCATCAGCTTCAATGCTCGGGATTTCTTCATCAGGCAACTTGCAGCATCCGGCTCTGATCTCTTTGGTCTGAAGTTTTATGCTCCATGGGTAATGCGCCTCATTAAGTTTCACTCTTCTATCAGCTATCAGCCCTCTGCGCGCAACCACCTTGTCTTCTTGCCAGAGGTTGATATGTCTGTCGAAGCTATATACCCTAAACCTGCCAAGGAGCCTATATATCTTCACAATGCAGATCACCAAAGCTTCACGCAACCTATTGAAGGAGTTCTTGCTGCTACTCTAGTTTATCCTCTGGCTGGTAACACACGTGCACCTCATCGTGCAACAACTGAAGCCACTGAGAGCACAATTGCACAAAGGCCTCGGAAGCGATCTCGCGTTCTCAATGACTGAGAGCTTCTGGTGGCATTGCATCAAAACAGGATAAGCATCATGACTGGCTCAAGCGTCAGATGCAGAGCCTCTTGGTGGATGTTAATCGCATTCGCAATCTTGCCACCAAGAATGCATTTGTCACTCATGAAACCTGTCAGCGATCATGGAAGAGTCTGACATTGCTCAGTTCTGAAGATGATCTTCAACAAGATGGCTTCACAGAGAGATTCAAATTTGATTCCACTCCTCTAAGGAACGTTGTCTTGCGTCGGACTCCCTCACTCGAAGACTCTGAGTACTCCTCCTCAGCGGCAACTGTAAATGCCAGAGTCATTGATGACGAAGATGATGCTACTTCACCAACTACAACTTCGCCTCGAATCGACACTGCACCAAGTTCTTCTGCACCACCAGACTACAACGTCGACCCTACACCTTCACCTACTCCTCATGGGGACGAGTAGAAGCTCTATGTCTTCAAACCTTTTTGGTCCTTAGTGATAAAAGGGGGAGAAGCATATGAGTTGATAGTCTTCAAGCGGGTCCTTATGGGTGGTTGCTATACTTTTTTCCAAGTGTTTACAACTCTCACTTTTGATACTTTTGGTTCTTTGAGTTGTAACACTTAAACTTGATGGTCATCTGCTACCTTCTGTCAACTATGTGATGCGACGATAAATTCCGCACGAAGTCATTCCGCAGACATCCATTTTTCATTATGCATGTCATTACCTTCGTTATATCCTTTCATGCATGATGAATTGTCTTCATTAGCTAAAGAGGATCTCCACAAGTAAAACCTGCCATGTGCATTTCCATTCAAACACAAACTATTTATATGCACATCTTCAGGGGGAGCCTTTTGCTACTTATGAAGACAATATCTTTACCCTTACAATTTCACATACTTTTATCCCCGTTGAAAACTTCAACCAGATTGTCATCAATCACCAAAAAGGGGGAGATTGTAAGTGCATCTAGTGCCACCCCTAGTTGGTTTTGGAGTATTGATGACAAACCTGGTTGAGGGACTAATGTGTTTGTGAGAATTGCAGGATAACACAGGTAGTAGTCCCTTATTGATTCGGTTTACCTACCGGAGATGACCCCTAAAAATGTGTGAAGATAGTGAAGACAATGGTGGTTGTCGGATGTGGGGTTCCGGCAAAACCCTTAAGGTTCGAACTCTGGGGTGCGCGCAAAGTTCTTTCCCTCCTATCGATCCACGCCCTAGCTCACTAAGATCTTGCGGACAAACTCACAACACAGAAAGACACAAGATTTATACTGGTTCGGGCCACCGTTGTGGTGTAATACCCTACTCCAGTGTGTGGTGGTGGATTGCCTCTTGGGCTGATGATGAACAGTACATGGGGAAGAACAGCCTCCTGAGGTTGAGGTGTTCTTGTGCTTGTCGAACTTGTGTGGGTGAGGACTCGATCAGATGAGATCAAGCTCCCCTGCCCTATTGTGGTGGCTAGTTCTACTTATATAGGCCCTGGTTCTCTCCCCAGCGGGAAGGGAGCCAACAACGGCGGCCAATTTGAAAGGGCATAGCTAGTACAAGCTATCCTGACAAAAGCGGTCTTCGCCTGCGAAAGGCTCTGGTGATGACGTCTTCTTGGGCTCCATGGTGACCTCCGTCCTGCTGGCCTGCTGGTCTTGGTCTCGTTGCACTGATATGGAAACCTTTTCTTGATGCCTCGGTACTCCGTGCCTGCGCATGCCCCCTTGGCACCAAAGAGGAAACAAGGACGATGCGCGCGCTGGCGCCCGCCTGGCGCCCGTCTGATCCTGATCGTCATGGCTCATGTCACGAGAGCCTCATGAGGTTCGCTCCGCCTTGATATCTCCGCTCCTCGCGAGGCAGCCTGGTGAGGCCGCTCCTGAGGAGGTCTTGCATCGTCCGCCTCGCGAGGCTTGGCCCCTCGCGAGGGTCTTGAATGCCTTGTTGATGAAGATGGGCCGTACAGGCCTGCTCGCATAGCCACGCCGTGGGCCTCAGGCAGGCAAGTCTGGGGACCCCCGTTCCCAGAATGCCGACAGTAGCCCCCAGGCCCAAGGTGCGCTCGGGCTTGGCTTCGCGGCGAAGCCAAGGGCCAAGCGCGTAGCGCCATGGGCCCCAATAGCCTGCGGCCTTGGTCGACACGTGGCGGTTGATTGGACGTGGGCGTCTCCGCTTCCCCACGCTGCCTCGGCAACCGCCCGACTTGACAAGTCCCTGCGACATGCAAGGAAAACCATCATTACATGTGATCGTGGGAGGCGCCGGTTGGCCTTCTTCCGCTATAAATGAGAGGGTGGCGGAGCCCCCGTCACCCATCTCTTCCTTGCTTGCTTGCTTCTTTCCTCCTTGCTCCTCTGCTTGCAACAACGGCGCCCATCCGAAGGTTTTCCGCGGACGAGAAAGGAAAGGCCCCCCGTGACGATCCGGGGCCGCTTCCGCCGAAGAAGAGGCCGGTCCATCATCGCGACGAAGCAGCGATGCGGGTGGTGACGAGGCCTTGGTGCGAGCGGCCTCCTCCAGGGTATCCGCCACCCTTGTACGTCCGAGCCGATGGCTCAGGAGGGCGGAGCGACGAGCGGCGCCACCCGCGGCGCGCCCGTGGTCGCCGCGCGGCGGCGATGCGTGCCATTACTCCTGGAATCCATGCCGCGGATTCCTCGCGCGAGCTTGTGCTATGGGCGCCGATGCCCCCAAGCTCTCGGATCCGCTTCCCGCGGTTCTTCTCTGACGTGATGCTGCCGAGGGGGCCTCTTGAGCTCTGGCTGCAGCATGCCGACTGCAACGCTCCGGCGACTGGAGCAGAGATTGAAGTGGTCCCCACCGGCAAGATCTTCATGACTCGCGGCTGGGGTGAGGTTGCGCGGGTTTGCCGTGTGGAAGGTGCCCTCGCGATCCACTTTGAGTTCGACGGCGCCACCACGCTCTTCTTCAAGGTCTTCGATGCGGAGGGCCACCGCCTGGAGTGTTGCCCTGGAGGGGAGCACCTGGCTGACGCGCGCTCCGCTCGTGGCTACTCCAGCAGCAGCAGCCCCTGGGAGTCTAGCAATTCTCCTGAGCTTTACGAGACTCCGAAGACGAGCGACGATAGCTACGTGCCCCCGAGCTCTGCTTCAACGCCACCGACAGCCATCGCACCCCCGATGCCTACACGATGCCGCAAGAGAGGTGGTAATTCATATCTCCTCAACTTTTTGATCTCAACCAGAAAATAGATCGTAACTTGATTACTGTACTTTCTTTTCAGCTCTTAGGATTTAGTTCTTAGTTCGAAGCAAACAATGGATGCTAAATAGCATTTCCCCGGTTTGCAGCTTTAAATCTGCCATGGCCCAGTCATAATAGGGTTTAATTGATCATGCTTAGGGTTTAATTGATCATGTTGGTTCCGTGGTGGTTTCTTTAATAGAAATCGGAGGGGAAACCCTCTTTTGCTCAAAAAAATGCTTAGGGTTTCCCCCTTCTATGATCACTATACGATCAGCATACGTGCTTCGTGTCATAATAGCACTGCTCCACCCATCAAGCTAAACAAGCTTAGTTGTTCAAATACGAATCTGATATTATTAAAACAGAGTCGTTTAATTGGTCAGCTAAATGTTCCTAATTTAGTTTCAAAAATGCATGTTCGCCGCTCGGGTGTGTGTCCCTACAGGGTGCCCATGGTGGGCCGCGGCTCATCCTGGGATTTTGGGTCGGTGCAGGCCCCGATTCCCCTCTGTTCTGCTACGCGCTTCTGATCTCTACTCGCCCCCAGCCGCCTGCATCACTGACGACTTGCCGTCCATGGATGGCATGACTCTAGGAGGAGACGTCGGACTAACAAGAGGTCAGGAGCCGCTCGCCCAATAGCGTCACCATTGCCCGGGCGCGCCGCCGTGCCTACCTTCCCAGTCCGTTCAGGGCTCAGGCATGCAGCACCCACTAAGCACAGACGATTTATCCTGAGATACGTCCTCAACACTCAGCAGCCACTGCTCATCACCCATTCTCTAATTGATTCATTACTCATTAGGCAGGACTGTCATTAGGGTTTGTTGTGTGCTGAGTGCTACCTACACTTAATGGTTCAGATGTATTTCAGTAATCTTTAGTACCTGTAAAGTTCACAGAGTTTCAAAATTCTGGCCCTAGGAACAGACACTAGTCATTTTGGATTGTTGGTCGTAGTAACATTGACCCAGATTACTACTGCAGGCCAGGTTTGTTGACAATTTTACTTGTCTTTCTTACTCATTCGATATGATATCCAATTATTCACGTCGATTAGTTGCGAACAAAGTGCTAGACAAACTTCTTGATTCAGATTTTGGACGGTCTCTTACTGCAATTACAATTCTGCATACTTATCCTAGTAAGGTCACAAGTAAATGATTGATTCACTACATCTATGCTTGCCTTGTCATATTTGTTGTCAATATTCTTTTAGGGTGGACCACCCTGTTTCAAAATACTGGAACCGTAGACATGAGTGAATAGTATTTCTCTGTGTGATCTCTTCCATCATGTGTGGGCAACGAACACTGCATTGTATAGAAAGAAAGTGTCATTTCCAGCTTTTACATAGACTACGATCTTCTACATGGAATACAATCTGCCTACTTTCTTTGTGTCACACTACCAGCACTCCACCCTTGAAGCTAAACATTATGCCACTGATAATTCCTTAGTTTATTTGTTCAAATACGAATTTGATATGATTCTAATGTTCCTACTTCAGTTTTGAAATGTGTGCCTGCCTGTTATAGAGACATAAGAGGTTTGTATTTCTGTGTGTGGTCTGGTCAGCACGGTTGGGGGGTGAACTTTGCATATGCAGGGGTTTATTGGGAGACACTCTTCGAGTTCAATCCGCAATGCATTCCATAGATAATCTGACTACTTTTTATGTTTTCATGAATCTCAGATTCTGAACAGCATCATAATGATTATGAGCTTGCGCGCATGAAAGGAATAAAGCAGAACAATGCCATGGCTGTCAAACTTGGCATTAAGGGACTGAAATCAAGTCAGGATGCAATGCAATGCGAACGCTCTCCATCTACAGATTCGTGCTCAGAATATGATCCTAACAGTGATTCTGAGCTAGAGGGAGACCTAAGTCAATGTAGCTCCCTAGTGGAGGAGTTAGAGGCAGATGCCCTATCTTATTCACCCATCAAGGTGCTTGCTCTAACTTTCCAAGGTTATATTGGTCGCACATATCTTGCAAGTTATGCTTTGCATTACTTCTACTTTGTTGCACTGCCATTAGCTTAGTTTACACATTGTGTATGTGAATAGCGCCCTGCCTATCCATTTTCAGTACATATTCCATCTGTCATCATACCATATTTATCCATTCAAATGTTGTTCTTGTGTAACATACGTTCAAAAGGAAGAGGGCGATTGCTGATCGCGAAGGAGGAAGAGCAAAGTATTTGGAAAAAGTAGTGACACCTGATAAATCAAATAGCCCGTTAGGTGTAGTTGCAATATCACCTGACCCAAAAAACACCCCAACTCTAGCAGACTCTAGCCCTACTACACTGGTCATTTCTGATGCCCCAACTCAGCAGACCCCAACTGCAGCAAACAATATGATGATGCCAGTTGACATAGCACCAGCTCTATGACGCAAAACCCCCATTCCAGCAAAGAGTACACCAAATCCAGTTGCCAAATCCCTTTTCGAACCAGAGAGAGCCCCAATTGCAGCAAATAGGATCCCTGTTCCATTTCTTCCCCGTTTAGAAGATGAAGCTTATGTTGTTGTCAGGAACTTTGTGCGCATCTTTCCTTCATGGAAAGATTATACCGCAGACACAGAACAATTTCCAATCTTCCTTCGCAACTTACGCGTAAGTAATGTACTAATGTTATTCATGGTAATTACTGCATATGTTTCTGCTGACAGAAGACACAAGATTTCATTCTTTTAAATAGGCGAGGACCTAACTGGATTGTCAAGACGAGCAAGGGTTGGTTGCGCTTTTCAAGCACTCATTGATGAAGTATCGTTTATACCTGAGGCAAGCGCACTTCGATGGCAAGCCTCTAAACGAAATTTCTGTAAAGTCTCTGGTGCTACATTTATCGGACAGTGACTGGAATAATCTTGTTACACATTGGTTGCGTCTGCAGCATAAGGTACTGTCTATGATATCACATCACAATTTGAACTACATTTCTGCATTTTCCTTAATGTCTCACTTGTACGAAAACTGTTAGCAGAAGAACATTCATTCTCAAGGGACCACAGAATCTCGCAACTATACTGCACACTGCATTGCTCTTGTGAGTACCTCTTGCCCTGTATGACCATACTTACTTTCATAGTTGTTTCATTATGTAGCATCACTTCACATGTTAGCCTCATTATCGTCCATTTGGTGGACATTATAACATCCGTATGGACTCTTACATAAATTTAGATTTAACCCAATGCTTTTTAAGAGGTTTAGCTCTGCAGTCCTCTTGTAAGGACTGAACGTCGTCTATCACTGTACTTACCCCTATTGCGGGATTGGTGCAGAAATGTAGCCCATTGCTCTTGTCAGTACATTTTGTCCTGTAACGATTGTACTTCCAGGGATTGGTAGTTGATTATGTAGCATCAATCTGCATCTAATCTTCATTATCCTCTATCCCTTCCAGTATTATCATATCTATAATTACTCTCTACAAAATGTAGAGTACAGGCAATGCTTATGAAGAAGATTTTGTGCTGGAATTCTTGAGTTATCCTTCCCTTGACATGGAGAAGGGCATTATAAAGCTGGTGTTAACTGTTAATGTAAGTCAGTCCTTCTAAAGCCTTTATCCTCAACTGTTGTTTAATTTGCTCATACTCCCTATCGTTTACTACTGTTTAGTTTGCTGTTTCTATCAAAGTGCATGTTCGCAACAACCATAAGTTCCAAGTTTTACTTGTAAAACCAAATTCCTTATTCATACCATGCACATTACTCAATACTCCCTATATGTATGCTTGTTTTTGTGGATCTATAATCCAGTGTGTGGTGAAGCAGCCCACGTTTGCACCTTGTCATTTCCTGTTTTATCTTACTGATGTGGCTGATGATATGAACAACATGCCATGCACATTAACCAAAATAGATAAAATGATTGTCTTTGCCCTTCATCTATGCTTGTTATGTTGACATGGTAATCCGGTAGTGTGGTGAAGCTCCCCGCATTATGAACAATGCCAAATTATGTTATTGATATTTTGAACTTACTCTTTCTTTTCAAATTTGAAATTGGATGGAATTGACAGCACAGTTATCATCTTTGTTTATACATGTGCAAAACCTGTGTCGGTGTGGAACGACACCTATGGGATCACAAGAATCCCTACTACGGTTGCCGGGGCGCAGGGTTGCGAGAAGAGCGGGATCAGTAGTCAGCACAAGGATCGTTTACCCAGGTTCAGGCCGCGAGGATGCGTAAAACCCTAGTCCTGCTTTGGTGCGTGTATTTCAGAGAGTTCTTGAGCTCTCGAACTAGCTATGGTGAGTGCCTGGTTCAAAAGTGGTGGGTGTCCCCTAGCTTTATCGGGGACGGGGGTGAGGCCCATCCCGTCCGTCGCCGCTCCTCCTCGCTTCGCACGCGCCCTGGCCAGCGATGCGTGCGGCGCCATGTAGGCAGGCAGGCAGCTGAGGTGGCGCGGTGGTAGGGCCTTCACGAAGATCTGCATGCCGCCACGCAGGCGCCTGCTGAGTTGGCCTGGAAGCTGCATGTTGCCACGCAAGTGCCTGCCTAGCTGGTTTGGGCTGGCAGCTCCATGCGAACGGCGGTGGAGACTTGGGTGGTGCGGGCCTGGCAGTGGTCCTGCTGGCGTCTTCGGCGAGAGCCTTGCCCGGGGGCGGCAAGGGACTTGCCGTGGCGCGCTGTCGTCCTCGGCAAGAATCTTGCCGGGGGGGTCTCTTGGCTCTCCTCGGCAAGGATCTTGTCGAGGGTCGTTGTCTTCTGATCCTCATCTGATCTTGAATATGTCTTCACAAAGATCTGCATGCCACCAAGGAGGTGCCTCCCGAGCCCTGGCCCCATGTGGCTGATGGTGTTGGGGACGTGGGCTCAAGGGTGGCTCGCCCTGTTGGTGTTTGGGCATGCTGCCCCGGCAAGAGTCTTGTTGGGGCTGCTGAGGCAGTCCCCGGCAAGGGTCTTGCCGGGGGAAACTGCTCCGCCCCTCTGCTTCTTTGCGTTCTTGGTCTTGGCGTTGCTCTGGCTGTCTTGGGCTTCGGTTTTGCCTTGGTTTACCTCCCCTGTTCTGCTTGGTGTGACCGCGGGCGCGACTCCGACTACCCGTGCATAGGTAAAGGGGTACAAAGGTGTGCCCCTTCTTTTGTACACCGACAGGAGCCCCCGGGCCTGGGCCACACGTAAGAGCGACGCGTTGTTGGGCCAGGCCCAAAACGGTGCGCGGGCAGGCGGGGCGATTTTTTTACCGTGGTAAAAACTTTTCACGCGCTTCGCTTCCCACGACCTGTGCGCAGCGTGGAGGGGTGCGCATGACGTGGGCGGCATGCGTGGGGCGGTTCCTGCACGCATGCATCACATCGCAGTAAATGGGCAGCGCAGCCCGCGGCCTCCCCATAAAAAGGGATAACCGCGAGCGCACTGTTCCTTTACCCTTCGCGCAATCCCAATCTCGGAAGCCTCCGCTCGTCTTTCTCTTCTTTCCTAAGCTTCGCCCTCGCTCGCCGCCGTTGCGTTCCCGCCGCCCTCTGCTTTGCCCTTCTCCCCCAGCCGCCATGGCGCCGAAATCCGTCAAGGGCAAGGGCGTGGCTAAGGATGCCGGAGTGGCGGAGCCGCCGAAGAGTGCGCAGGCGGTGCAGCGGACGCAATCCGCCCTCTTCCCCTCGACAGTTGACGTGTTCGAGCTTCGGAAAGCCTTCAAGCCCTTGTGGAGGGTGACGACGGGGGGAGAGAAGTCGGGGCATCCAGCCACGCGCGTCATCCCTGCCAACTGCGCCGAGGCCGCCCCAAATCGGTACCCCTTTTTTGTTGACTATTTTTCCTGCGGGCTTCGTCCGCCCTTCTCCGATTTCTTCAGCGACATCATGCACACCTTTGGCTTCCGCCTCTTGGATTTTACCCCGAGTGCGGTGGCGTGCATGGCCCTTTTCGCGCACCTCTGCGAGGGTTTCGCCGGGGTGCACCCCAACACGGCGCTCTTCCGCCATTACTTCTTCCCTCGAATCCAGACGGGAGGCGCCATTTCCGGTTGCGTCACCTGGATCCCAAGGTCCAAGGGAGCGTACCTGGATGGCGCTATGAAGGAGAGGTGGGAAGAATGGCGGGGCTGATGGTGCTGGATCGAAGAGAAGGACCCACCGGCGTTCTGCGAAGTTCGCCGGGCGCCGCCGGTTCGCAAAAGCGATTGGAGTGACGTCGACGCCGATGACGAGAAGCTCACGGTTGCCACCACCAGGATCCTTCGGCTCACCGAGGCCGGGCTCACCCTCGAAATGATCGGGACAGACTTCATCTGCCGACGGATCGCCCCACTGCACAACAAAGGGAGGCCAACCTGGCTCTTCACCAACCCCGCCGACATCATGCGGCTTCGCCCCAGCCTCGACCGCAACTTCACGGTGATGGGGCATGCCCACTTTTCCAACCGAATTTTCCAGCTCGATGTGGGCCGTGACGGCGAGGTTGAGCGGACCGGCAAGGTCGCGAGGGCCGCCGCGAAGGCCGGCAAGGTCTTCAAGGGGCCCTTGTTCAAGTTGCCTGCGGGAGTGGTCCCGTTGTGCAACAATTCACGCCAGACCGACATCATCGCCATGATGCCGGACTGCAATGCGCATGGCCATGACCCGAGCTGGGCCGAGCCGGAGGACGCCGAGGTGCAGCAGTTCTTCGACACCCTGCACGAGGGATATGTCAACGCCGACGCCGAGCGGCTGCTCGTCCAGGACACCACCCAGGCGGAACTGGACTACATCGCCACCAGGGCCAGGGAGGCGCAGCTCGCCGAGGAGGCCGGCAGCGCTGGTGGTGTGGAGGACAAGGTCGCGACGGCCGCGGAGGAGGAGGAGCTCGCCCGATGGGCGGTGGCCGCCAGAGAAGCCAGCAGCGCCGGCACCAAGGCTCCTCTGGTTGAGGAAGCGGCCGACGAGTCGTCGGAAGAGGGGGCGGGGTTGTTGACCCTCCGGCCACGGGGAGAGGGCGAGTCCTGCGGTGGGCTGGGCCGCACAGCGGCCAAAATCCTCGGAGGAGGCCACGCGTCAGACGAGGGCCGCGATGGCGAAGAAGGCGGTGAAGGCCGCGGCAGCGAGGAAGAAGGCATCTGCTTCTTCTTCGTCCACACGCCCGCAGACTCCGCCCTCCTCCCCTCCTCCGGCAGACGCTGACGCGGGGGTCACTTTTGACTACGGATCCCTCAGCCCGAGGAGGAAGAGGAAAACAGCAGAGGAGGAGGTGGACGACGAGTAAGTATCTGGCCTCTTCTCATCATCTCTGTCTCCTCGATCTGTGCCGCTTGTCTTGACTTGTTCTCATCTTCGCAGGGACGCGGAGACGCTGGCCCAAAGGGTGAAGAGTGCCAAGACCTCGGCGGGCGGCCATCTCCCGGCTGGTACGTCAAGGGCGCCACTGGTGGTGTTGAGCAGCCCGGTCAGCTGCCCCCGGCACAGCCCCCAGCGTAAGTTCATTACCCTCCCCTCGTCGACATGTGTCGGGGGTACGGTACTTTGGTGCTGACCCTGCCGGGTATGCAGGAGGAGAGCGGCAGCAGTAGGAGCCGCAGAGGGCTACTCCCAACACGCCGCCCCTATCAACCACGCCGCCCCGAGGGGCGTCTCCGGCAAGGGCGCCAAGCACCGAGCCTACGCACATGGAGGAGGAGGAGGAGAACTTGGGTGCTGGCGGCTTTGCCTCGACGCCAAATGTTGGCGGGGTGGGGACTCCTTTTTCCCAGCCTGGTACTGGCGCTGGTAAGTCGCTCGCCTCTCGCCCCTGTTCCTTTTTCTTTCTTGCTGACCCTTGGTCTTGGCCTTGCCTCACCCCCTTCTTCGGTGTCCAGATTCCTCCTCGGTGAACCCAGAGGACGTGGACGCCATCATCGAGGACGTCGCCAAGGCCGCCGAGGCGGACCTGAGAGGATCGCCGCCGAGGAGGCCGTCGAGGGCGCTGCTGAGGACGCCGCCAAGGGGCCTGCCGGGGAGGCCGGCAATGTAATGCCCCGAGACCGATGCTCTAGAAGCCTTCAATGTTCTTCGTTGTCGTTGTGTGTATTTATTTATTTGTTGCATTCATCATCACATCATCCGCATGTTTTATTAAAACTCTTTGTTCGTTCGTAGTTGCCGCGTCTCTCAGTTGTCCGTTCCGAGACCAACCCGGGTTTTCGAGTCCCTCTTGTATGGCCGCTTAATCTCCTTGCTCAGTGCTCAAACCCCTCGCGTGCGCAACCGAAGCTGTCCCGAACTTGACCCGAGCTGTCATGACCATTGGGTCCGGATCATCGCCAAACATCTATAAAACATCACTATTTTCTTTGTTGGACTCTCCTAGCTTATTTTTCTTGACAGTCCGATTTAAATCGGAGGGCCCAAATAACCCCTAATCTAATCCCCAGGAGATATATTTTGACCAACCCTAAAATTGAGGAGAGATGTCCCATCCTCCAAATTCCTCCGCCGCCGCCGCTCCAAATCCCCCTCGGGATCCATCCCCAATCAGCCTAGCTACTTCCTCCAGCCCGAACCCGCAGCCTCCTCCCTCGATCTGCGCAGCCATCCAACCAGCAGCCACACTCCTTCTTCGTCCCCGTGCAGCAGCGAGGAGTGCCTGACCCCGCCTCATCTCCGCGCGCCGACGAGCTTCGTTCAAGATAAGCAGCGCGCCCCTTTTCTTTTCCTTTTCTCTCCCTTCCCCTGGTTCTTCTCTCCCCTGACCGCACTATCTTCCTCTTCTCTGGTTCACAGGAGACCACCATGGCCGCAGCATCAAGCTCCGTCGCCGTCGTTTCGTGCCGGGAATGGATGGATCCATGAGACCCGCGCCCGGATCTGCCTCTGCCGCGTCATTCCGCCGCCTTGCCAAGTTCCGCGCCAAGCTGCCTCCCCTGCGTCCTCTGCATCGTGTCGCGCCCTTGTTCCTCTGCCGCGGCCCACGCCATCCTCGGCGAGCAAGCCGCCAGCAGCGCCGCAGCCGTCCTCGTCCACGCGCTCGAGGCGTCGAGCGAGGACCTCGCTGGCTCGATCTCCTGCCTCCTTCACCCACGCGTCGCCGTGCCCTGCATCCCGCGGCCAGCCGTGCCAAGTCCCTCGTCGCGCCTTTCGCCAAGTCTATGCCGCTGCCCTACATCAGTCTGCCTCGCGCCGACCTTCGCTGCTTCCCCACCGTTCCTCGCCTCCCGAAGCAAGTTGCTTCGCCGGCCTCCTCTGCTTCGCCTGCAAGCCCGCTTCCCCGCCGGACCATCGCCGTTGCCAACAATCGCCCTTGCCTCTGCTTCGAGCGACAGAATAGCGCCTCGCCCGCGTTGACTTCTCGTCGCGAGGCTCCAGCCGGCCTCGTCCCGATCTGCCAGCCCGCGTCCAGCCTCCCCACCGAGCCGGCCTGTTAGCCCATGGGTGAGCAGCCCCCTCCAGCCCCTCTCCTGTACACTGTTGGCCCAGCAAGTTTTAGCCCAGTGGATATTTTTTCCCGTTCTGCGAATTTGTCTAATTATCCAGAGAGCTGCCAGTTTTATAGAAAAGTCCCTCTAGATCATGCATTTAAAAACTCACCAATGGTGCATCGGATTAAAATGATGTAAATATGAAAAGTGCTTAGAATTTTGTCTAGTTTCATAATATGCCACTTTCATCCATGTTTAAAATGTTTAAAATGCTGTTTGTTTAAATTTGCTCGAATGCCATGTTAAAATGATTTATTTCATAACTAAATAATCGTAGCTCCATTTTAAATAAACTTGATATGTAAATGGGGTAGGAAAATGCCTAGTTTAACTTGTTGCACTTTATTTTCCTGTTTAACAACAATAAAATATGGTTTTAGGCAGAACAGTACCAAATCTAAAATATGCATATGAGGATTTTCTGGAATTGTTGTTTGTTGTTCCGGCCTCATTTAAACTTGCCTAAATAGTTAGCTTACTTATGCTTCACCTCTTGCCATGTTAAACAACATTTAATATTGTTGGGTACATAACCGAGAGAGAACTAAACAATCGTATGTGGTGTTTCGTCAATATGCAACTCGTTGCATATTGAGCTCCACTTAATTTGTAGTATTGTTTTGTTGCACTTTGCCATGCCATGCCTCATTAAACCGGACATGCATCATACTTGATTGTGCATCATGCCATGTTTATGTGGTGGTTGTTTACTATGTTGTTTGTTTCTTTCCGGGTTGCTTCTCTCGTTAGCTTCGGTTTCGTTCCGGAGTTGTAAGGATTCGTTCGACTACATCCGTTTGTCTTCTTCATGGACTCGTTCTTCTTCCTTGCGGGATCTCAGGCAAGATGACCATACCCTCGAAATCACTTCTATCTTTGCTTGCTAGTTGTTCGCTCTATTGCTATGCCGCGCTACCTACCACTTGCTATATCATGCCTCCCATATTGCCATGTCAAGCCTCTAACCCACCTTTCCTAGCAAACCGTTGTTTGGCTATGTTACCGCTTTTGCTCAGCCCCTCTTATAGCGTTGCTAGTTGCAGGTGAAGATGAAGTTTGTTCCATGTTGGAAGATGGATATGTTGGGATATCACAATATCTCTTATCTTAATTAATGCATCTATATACTTGGTAAAGGGTGGAAGGCTCGGCCTTATGCCTGGTGTTTTGTTCCACTCTTGCCGCCCTAGTTTCCGTCATACCGGTGTTATGTTCCTTGATTTTGCATCCCTTACGCGGTTGGGTGATTTATGGGACCCCCTTGACAGTTCGCTTTGAATAAAACTCTTCCAGCAAGGCCCAACCTTGGTTTTACATTTGCCTCACCTAGCCTTTTTCCCTTGGGAGTCGCGCATCTCGAGGGTCATCTTTATTTTACCCCCCGGGCCAGTGCTTGTCTAAGTGTTGGTCCAAACTAGAGCATCGTGCGGGACCATCCCTTGGCAACTTGGGTTACGTCGGTACCTGTACGCTTCGCTTATCCGGTGTGTCCTGAGAACGAGATACGTGCGACTCCTATCGGGATTGTCGACACATCGGGCGGCTTTGCTGGTTTTGTTTTACCATCGTCGAAATGTCTTGTAACCGGGATTCCGAGACTGATCGGGTCTTCCCGGGAGAAGGACTATCCTTCGTTGACCGTGAGAGCTTATAATGGGCTAAGTTGGGACACCCCTGCAGGGTATTATATTTCGAAAGCCGTGTCAGCGGTTATGTGGCAGATGGGAATTTCTTAACGTCCGGTTGTAGAGAACTTGACACTTGACTTAACTAAAACGCATCACCCGCGTGTGCAACCGTGATGGTCTCTTTTCGGCGGAGTCCGGGAAGTGAACACGGTTTCTGGGTTATGTTTGACGTAAGTAGGAGTTCAGGATCACTTCTTGATCATTACTAGTTGATGACCGTTCCGTTGCTCCTCTTCTCGCTCTTATTTGCGTATGTTAGCCACCATATATGCTTAGTGCTTGCTGCAGCTCCACCTCACTACCTTCTCCTATCCATAAGCTTAAATAGTCTTGATCTCGCGGGTGTGAGATTGCTGAGTCCTCGTGACTCACAGATACTTCCAAAATAGTTGCAGGTGCCGACGATATCAGTGCAGGTGATGCAACCGAGCTCAAGTGGGAGTTCGACGAGGACCTTGGTCGTTACTATGTTTCGTTTACTGATGATCAGTAGTGGAGCCCAGTTGGGACGATCGGGGATCTAGCATTTGGGGTTGTCTTCTTTTATTTTGGTTCCGTAGTCGGGCCTATGTGTGTACTCTGATTGATGTATGATTTATTTATGTATTGTGTGAAGTGGCGATTGTAAGCCAACTCTTTATCCCATTCTTGTTCATTACATGGGATTGTGTGAAGATGACCCTTCTTGCGACAAAACCACAATGCGGTTATGCCTCTAAGTCGTGCCTCGACACGTGGGAGATATAGCCGCATCGTGGGTGTGACAGGCAAGGCCACCGCTGAGGAGTCCAGCAAGGGGCCTGCCGGGGAGGCCGGCAGGGCCGCTGCCGAGGAGGAGGAGGTGGTGGCTGATGACCAGCCTTCCTCCTCTGCTGCTTCCGGCTCCGGCAAGTACCTGAGGGTGAGTGACGACTTGTTCGTCCACCTTCCAGGCACGTCGAGCACCAGGGCACCCATCGAGGGAGAGGTGTTCGACGACGAAGTGCTTGCCACCGCCGGGCTTGAGGTCGTCGACGAGCCGAGCATCAGTGGCGACGGCTCGCAGGAAGAGCGGCTCCTCCATGCCATGGGCGCCAGCTTCCGGAAGCTCCAGGCGCTCCACCACGCCCGCCTGGACAAGGCTAAGTCCAGGACGGCGGTGGTGGACAAGGCGGAGGCGGACCTCCAGAAGCGCGTCGCCGAGACGCAGGACTGGTTCCGCGAAGCTCGCGACGAGCTGAAAGCCGCCCGGGGCGAGCTGCCAAGTGTGACGTGGAGCTCACCACGAAGCTGGCCGACATCGAGAAGGCCCAGGAGACAGCTGCGGGCTTGGCCGCGACAGCCGAGGCCGCCCGAACCCAGCACCAGGCCGCGCTAAACTCTCAGGAAGAGGACCTCGCTGCGCGCGAGGAGAAGCTTGCCGCCACGCTTCACGGCAAGGATGAAGAAGTGGAGAAGCTTGTCTTGCAGCAGACCAGCGAGCTGGAGCAGAGGCACAAAGAGGCGCTCGATGCTCAGGCCCAGGTTCACGCCGACAAGGTAAAGGAGCTGGAGGCGGAGCGGGACGGGCTGAAGGAGCAGGCCCTGAAGCTGTCCCAGGAGAAGGACACGCTCAACAGCGCCCTGACGGAGGCGCAGGGCGCGGCCATCAGCAGGGCTGGGGAGCTCCTTGAGGCCAACAAGTCTGTCGAGGACCTCACGCTGAAGCTGGAGGGCCTCGAGGGGATGCTCACGGAGGCCAAAACCCGGGAGGGGATCCTGGCCAAGGAGCTGGAGACCGAGAAGCAGCTGCAGAAGAACGAGGCCGCCGAGCACAAGGATTTCAAGGAGGGCGTGAACCGCTGGATCGGCCGCCTCGAGGACGTTGCCGGCAGGATCACCGCGTAGTGGGCTACCATGGGGATGCCAAGCGTGAGGTACGCCCCGGAGCGCAGCGGGACCACCAACGCCAACCTGACCTTGTTCTTCGAGTGTGTTCTCGGGGCCTTGGAGTAGCTTCACGCCAACCGGGCGGCCTCGCTGGCCGACGAGGCCCGGAGGCTTTGCAAGGGCGCCATGACCAAGGTTCTCACCAAGCTGGCACACTCGTACCCCGACCTCGACTTCGACGCCGCGCTGGAGAGCTTGCCGGAAGGTACCGACCTCGCGCCGCTCAGGGAGCGCATCAAGCCCATCATCAGCCGTGTCGGCGGAATTCTGAGGGTGGAGGGCCAGCGCCGGGATTAGGCACCCCGTTTCTTATCGCCGCTGCAAGTTCACAACCAAGACAATTGCTATCTCTAGTTAGAACCGCAGCAACAATTTGATGTAATATGACTCTGCAGCATGTTTAATATCATGCATGTTATTTTCCCGTTCGATTTTCCTTTGTGTGTCCACCCTACGTTAACCGGGTAGGTTTGCCGGTGCGTAAACCCAGGGCGGCGTCTTGGGGACGGATCCTCATTGGCCAGCCGGGTGTGCTTGCTGCCAGGCGAACCACCTTACCGCCCTTAGCGCGGCCACCCGAACTTTCGAGTTTGACTCGAGTCAGAGTCAGGAGTGTTGCCAAGTGCGGAAGGCTACCCCGCCACTCTCGACGCGGCCGCTTTGAGCTGTTGAGCGGACTCGAAATAGAACAAGGGCGTTGCCAATTGCGGGGGCCCCCTTTGCATGCAGGTTTCTCATACATAGTCAAGATCTCCGAGGACGATAACCTTATATATAAAAGGAAGTAACTCAAAGTTCCGAATGACTTAGCTTTTCTGCCCTGTATGACCATACTTACTTTCATAGGTGTTTCATTATGTAGCATCACTGCACATGTTAGCCTCATTATCGTCCATTTGGTGGACATTATAACATCCGTATGGACTCTTACAAAAATTTAGAATCAACCCAATGCTTTTTAAGAGGTTTAGCTCTGCAGTCCTCTTGTAAGGACTGAACGTTGTCTATCACTGTACTTACCCCTATTGCGGGATTGGTGCAGATATGTAGCCCATTGCTCTTGTTAGTACATTTTGTCCTATAACGATTGTACTTCCAGGGATTGGTAGTTGATTATGTAGCATCAATCTGCATCTAATCTTCATTATCCTCTATCCCTTCCAGTATTATCATATCTATAATTACTCTCTACAAAATGTAGAGTACAGGCAATGCTTATGTAGAAGATTCTGTGCTCGAATTCTTGAGTTATCCTTCCCTTGACATGGAGAAGGGCATTATAAAGCTGGTGTTAACTGTTAATGTAAGTCAGTCCTTCTAAAGCCTTTATCCTCAACTGCTGTTTAATTTGCTCATACTCCCTATCGTTTACTACTGTTTAGTTTGCTGTTTCTATCAAAGTGCATGTTCGTAACAACCGTAAGTTCCAAGTTTTACTTGTAAAACCAAATTCCTTATTCATACCATGCACATTACTCAATACTCCCTATATGTATGCTTGTTTTTGTGGATCTATAATCCAGTGTGTGGTGAAGCAGCCCACGTTTGCACCTTGTCAACTCCTGTTTTATCTTACTGATGTGGCTGATGATATGAACAACATGCCATGCACATTAACCAAAATAGATACAATGATTGTCTTTGCCCTTCATCTATGCTTGTTATGTTGACATGGTAATCCGGTAGTGTGGTGAAGCTCCCCGCATTATGAACAATGCCAAATTATGTTATTGATATTTTGAACTTACTCTTTATTTTCTAATTTGAAATTGGATGGAATTGACAGCACAGTTATCATCTTTGTTTATACACGTGCAAAACCTGTGTCGGTGTGGAACGACACCTATGGGATCACAAGAATCCCTACTATGGTTGCCGGGGTGCAGGGTTGCGAGAAGAGCAGGATCAGTAGTCAGCACAAGTATCGTTTACCCAGGTTCGGGCCGCGAGGATGCGTAAAACCCTAGTCGTGCTTTGGTGGGTGTATTTCAGAGAGTTCTTGAGCTCTCGAACTCGCTATGGTGAGTGCGTGGTTCAAAAGAGCTGAATCCTTTCCCAGTATGCCATGGGCCTCCTTTTATAGGCCGAAGGGGCTGCCACAGTGGCATACAGGAGGTGGAAAGGCGTACAGTATTGCGAGCTTATCGCTCGCATTACAGGACAAGTTGCATTTAATGTGCCGTTGAGGTGTCCCCTAGCTTTATCGGGGACGGGGGTGAGGCCCGTCCCGTCCGTCGCCGCTCCTCCTCGCTTCGACACGCACCCTGGCCAGCGATGCGTGCGGCGCCATGTAGGCAGGCAGGCAGCTGAGGTGGCGCGGTGGTAGGGCCTTCATGAAGATCTGCATGCCGCCATGCAGGCGCCTGCTGAGTTGGCCTGGAAGCTGCATGTTGCCACGCAGGTGCCTACCCAGCTGGTTTGGGCTGGCAGCTGCATGCAAACGGCGGTGAAGACTTGGCTGGTGCGGCCCTGGCAGTGGTTCTGCTGGCGTCTTCGGCGAGAGCGTTGCCGGGGGGCCCGGCAAGGGTCTTGCCTTGGCGCGCTGTCGTCCCCGGCCAGAATCTTGCCGGGGGGTCTCGTGGCTCTCCTCGCCAAGGATCTTGTCGAGGGTCGTTGTCTTCTGATCCTCATCTGATCATGAATATGTCTTCACAAAGATCAGCATGCCACCACGGAGGTGCCTCCTGATACGTCTCCAACGTATCTATAATTTTTGATTGCTCCATGCTATATTATCTTCTGTTTTGGACATTATTGGGCTTTATTATTCACTTTTATATTATTTTTGGGACTAACCTATTAACCGGAGGCCCGGCCCAGAATTGATGTTTTTCCCTATTTCAGAGTTTCGCAGAAAAAGAATATCAAACGGAGTCCAAACGGAATGAAACCTTTGGGAACGTGATTTTTGGAACGAACATGATCCAGGAGACTTGAACCCTAAGTTAAGGAAGCTTCGAGGAAGCCACGAGGTAGGGGGCGCGCCTACCCCCCCCCCCCCCGGGCGCGCCCTCCACCCTCATGGGCCCCATGTTGCTCCACCGACGTACTCCTTCCTCCTATATATACCTACGTACCCCCAAATGATCAGATACGGAGCCAAAAACCTAATTCCACCGCCGCAACCTTCTGTACCCACGAGATCCCATCTTGGGGCCTATTCCGGAGCTCCGCTGGAGGGGGCAACGATCTCGGAGGGCTTCTACATCAACACCATAGCCCCTCCGATGAAGTGTGAGTAGTTTAACTCAGACCTTCAGGTCCATAGTTAGTAGCTAGATGGCTTCTTCTCTCTTTTTGGATCTCAATACAATGTTCTCCCCCTCTCTCGTGGAGATCTATTTGATGTAATCTTCTTTTTGCGGTGTGTTTGTTGAGACCGATGAATTGTGGGTTTATGATCAAGTTTATCTATGAACAATATTTGAATCTTCTGAATTCTTTTATGTATGATTGGTTATCTTTGCAAGTGTCTTCGAATTATCAGTTTGGTTTGGCCTACTAGATTGATCTTTCTTGCAATGGGAGAAGTGCTTAGCTTTGGGTTCAATCTTGCGGTGTCCTTTCCCAGTGACAGTAGGGGCAGCAAGGCACGTATTGTATTGTTGCCACCGAGGATAACAAGATGGGGTTTTTATCATATTGCATGAATTTATCCCTCTACATCATGTCATCTTGCTTAAGGCGTTACTCTGTTCTTATGAACTTAATACTCTAGATGCATGCTGGATAGCGGTCGATGTGTGGAGTAATAGTAGTAGATGCAGGCAGGAGTCGGTCTACTTGTCTCGGACGTGATGCCTATATACATGATCATACCTAGATATTCTCATAACTATGCTCAACTCTGTCAATTGCTCAACAGTAATTTGTTCACCCACCGTAAAATACTTATGCTATTGAGAGAAGCCACTAGTGAAACCTATGGCCCCCGGGTCTATCTTCATCATATTAATCTTCCAACACTTAGTTATTTCCGTTGCCTTTTTACTTTGCTTTTATTTTACTTTGCATCTTTATCATAAAAATACCAAAAATATTATCCTATCATATCTATCAGATCTCACTCTCGTAAGTGACCGTGTAGGGATTGACAACCCCTTATCGCGTTGGTTGCGAGGATTTATTTGTTTTGTGTAGGTGCGAGGGACTCACGCGTAGCCTCCTACTGGATTGATACCTTGGTTCTCAAAAACTGAGGGAAATACTTACACTACTTTGCTGCATCACCCTTTCCTCTTCAAGGGAAAACCAACGAAGTGCTCAAGAGGTAGCAAGAAGGATTTGTGGCGCCGTTGCCGGGGAGGTCTACGCAAAAGTCAACATACCAAGTACCCATCACAAACCCTTATCTCCCGCATTACATTATTTGCCATTTGCCTCTCGTTTTCCTCTCCCCCACTTCACCCTTGTCATTTTATTCGCCCTCTCTTTTCCATTCGCCTTCTCCTTTTTGCCCCTCGCTCCTTCTGTCGTTATGTCTGAAATTGGGGAAATTATTGCCGATGTGGACAATAATAATATCATGGAAAGTTCGGATGCTCCTGCTGAAGAACCCCTACCTTGCATACAAAAACATTTCGTGGTAATATTATTGGAAAAGGGGTTATTCAAGATTTCTTTACTTGTGCCGGTGCTTTGCCTTCTATGGGCAGTTCTATTCTTCATAGAACTAGTAGTCTTGCGGACGCTATTGCCATGCTTATAGTTGAACTTGAAAGGCAATTTATGCACATGCACCCTTGCATACAAAGGATTTTCCTAGAATTTTCTAATATAGAGCATTCTTCTGTTAAGCATGCCTCTACTATATTTTTGGCTCATGAATTCAGATTTATAATAAAAGAGGCCAAAGAAATCTTTGCGCGTTATAGGGTGGACGCTGGCCGTCCTCCTATAGAATCTATCCTCTTTGATCAAGAAGAAATAATGCGTTTTCAATCTCTAGACTATGTTGCTTTCAATGAAAACCTTAGAAAAAAGGTCCCTAACAATATTCTAGTTGATAGAATTTCTGAACTTAATGATGATTTGGCTATTCGAAATAATGAGCTAGGATATTCTCTCGAGTATAGGCTCACAAAGTTCTGTCAAAAGAATGCTTATAATGATGAATTGGTTGTGCAATATGAAGGGCCGAAGGAGGAACCTATACCTCCTAATATTGATCTTGGGGACTTTTGTCCCATTAAATTTAGCCCGTTTGATTACTTTTGCTTGCCTCAAAGAAAACTTGCTGCCGAACGTAGAGAGTATGAAATGAGTTTCACTGATCTATCCTATTACTATGGCACTACCTAGATCTATCCTTACTTTTATGCCTAGCTAGGGGCGTTAAACGATAGCGCTTGTTGGGAGGCAACCCAATTTTATTTTTAGTTTTATGCTTTTTGCTTCTGTTTAGTAATAAATATTTGATCTAGCCTCTGGTTAGATGTGTTTTTATGTTTTAATTAGTGTTTGTGCCAAGTTAAACCTATAGGATCTTCTTGGATGATAGTTATTTGATCTTGCAGAAATTTCCAGAAACTTTCTGTTCACGAAAATAATTGTTAAAAATCACCAGAACATGATAAAATATTGACTCCAATTGCTGCTGATCAATAAACAAATTGTCTAGGCCGTCCTATTTTGGCTAATTTTTTGGAGTTCCAGAAGTTTGCGTTAGTTACAGATTACTACAGACTGTTCTGTTTTTGACAGATTCTGTTTTCGTGTGTTGTTTGCTTATTTTGATGAATCTATGGCTAGTAAAATAGTTTATAAACCATAGAGAAGTTGGAATACAGTAGGTTTAACACCAATATAAATAAATAATGAGTTCATTACAGTACCTTGAAGTGGTCTTTTTTTTTCTTTCGCTAACGGAGCTCATGAGATTTTCTGTTAAGTTTTGTGTTGTGAAGTTTTCAAGTTTTGGGTGAAAGATTTGATGGATTATGGAACAAGGAGTGGCAAGAGCCTAAGCTTGGGGATGCCCATGGCACCCCCAATATTATCTAAGGACACCTAAAAGCCAAAGCTTGGGGATGCCCCGGAAGGCATCCCCTCTTTCGTCTACTTCCATCGGTAACTTTACTTGGAGCTATATATTTATTCACCACATGATATGTGTTTTGCTTGGAGCATCTTGTATGATTTGAGTATTTTCTTTTTAGTTTACCACAATCATCCTTGCTGTACACATCTTTTGATAGAGACACACATGATTCGGAAATTATTAGAATACTCTATGTGCTTCACTTATATCTTTTGAGTTAAATAGTTTTGCTCTAGTACTTCACTTATATCTTTTAGAGCACGATGGTGGATTTGTTTTATAGAAACTATTGATCTCTTATGCTTCACTTAGATTATTTTGAGAGTCTTAAATAGCATGGTAATTTGCTTAAATAATCCTAATATGCTAGGTATTCAAGATTAGTAAAAACTTTCTTATGAGTGTTTTTAATACTAAGAGAAGTTTGATGCTTGATGATTGTTTTGAGATATGGAGGTAGTGATATTAAAGTTGTGCTAGTTGAGTAGTTGTGAATTTGAGAAATACTTGTGTTGAAGCTTGCAAGTCCCGTAGCATGCACGTATGGTAAACGTTATGTAACAAATTTGAAACATGAGGTGTTCTTTGATTGTCCTCCTTATGAGTGGCAGTCGGGGACGAGCGATGGTCTTTTCCTACCAATCTATCCCCCTAGGAGCATGCGCATAGTGCTTGGTTTTTGATGACTTGTAGATTTTTGCAATAAGTATGTGAGTTCTTTATGACTAATGTTGAGTCCGTGGATTATACACACTCTCACCTTTCCATCATTGCTAGCCTCTTCGGTACCGTGCATTGCCCTTTCTCACATTGAGAGTTGGCGCAAACTTCGCCGGTGCATCCAAACCCCGTGATATGATACGCTCTTTCACACATAAACTCCTTATATCTTCCTCAAAATAGCCACCATGCCTACCTATTATGGCTTTTCCATAGCCATTCCGAGATATATTGCGATGCAACTTTCCACCATTCTGTTTATCATGACACGTTCATCATTGTCATATTGCTTAGCATGATCATGTAGTTGACATAGTATTTGTGGCAAAGCCACCGTTCATAATTCTTTCATACATGTCACTCTTGGTTCATTGCATATCCCGGTACACCGCCGAAGGCATTCATATAGTCATACATTGTTCTAGTATCGAGTTGTAATCATTGAGTTGTAAATAAATAGAAGTGTGATGATCATCATTTAATAGAGCATTGTCCCAATAAAAAAAGAGAAAGGCCAAAAAAAAGAAGGCCAAAAATAAAAATAAATAAAAAGAGAAATAAAAAGGGACAATGCTACTATCCTTTTTTCCACACTTGTGCTTCAAAGTAGCACCATAATCTTCATGATAGAGAGTCTCTTGTTTTGTCACTTTCATATACTAGTGGGAATTTTTCATTATAGAACTTGGCTTGTATATTCCAACAATGGGCCTCCTCAAGTGCCCCAGGTCTTCGTGAGCAAGCAAGTTGGATGCACACCCACTTAGTTTCTTTTATTGAGCTTTCATACATTTATAGCTCTAGTGCATCTGTTGCATGGCAATCCCTACTCCTTGCATTAACATCAATCGATGGGCATCTCCATAGCTCATTGATTAGCCTCGTTGATGCGAGACTTTCTCCTTTTTTGTCTTCTCCACATAACCCCCATCATTATACTCTATTCCACCCATAGTGCTATATCCATGGCTCACGCTCATGTATTGCGTGAAGGTTTATAAAGTTTGAGATTACTTAAGTATGAAACAATTGCTTGGCTTGTCATCGGGGTTGTGCATGATGAGAGCATTCTTGTGTGACGAAAATGGAGCATGACTAAACTATATGATTTTGTAGGGATGAACTTTCTTTGGCCATGTTATTTTGAGAAGACATAATTTCTTAGTTAGTATGCTTGAAGTATTATTATTTCTATGTCAATATTAAACTTTTGTCTTGAATCTTTCGGACCTGAATATTCATACCACAATTAAGAAGAGTTACATTGAAATTATGCCTAGTAGCACTCCGCATCAAAAATTTTGTTTTTGTCATTTATCTACTCGAGGACGAGCAGGAATTAAGCTTGGGGATGCTTGATACGTCTCCAACGTATCTATAATTTTTGATTGCTCCATGCTATATTATCTTCTGTTTTGGACATTATTGGGCTTTATTATTCACTTTTATATTATTTTTGGGACTAACCTATTAACCGGAGGCCCAGCCCAAAATTGCTGTTTGTTGCCTATTTCAGAGTTTCGCAGAAAAAGAATATCAAACGGAGTCCAAATGGAATGAAACCTTCGGGAACGTGATTTTTGGAACGAACATGATCCAGGAGACTTGAACCCTAAGTCAAGGAAGCTTCGAGGAAGCCACGAGGTAGGGGGGCGCGCCTACCCCCAGGCGCGCCTACCCCCCCCCCCCCCCCGGCGCGCCCTCCACCCTCGTGGGCCCCACGTTGCTCCACCGATGTACTCCTTCCTCCTATATATACCTACGTACCCCCAAACGATCAGATACGGAGCCAAAAACCTAATTCCACCGCCACAACCTTCTGTACCCACGAGATCCCATCTTGGGGCCTGTTCCGGAGCTCCGCCGGAGGGGGCATCGATCACGGAGGGCTTCTACATCAACACCATAGCCCCTCCGATGAAGTGTGAGTAGTTTACCTCAGACCTTCGGGTCCATAGTTAGTAGCTAGATGGCTTCTTCTCTCTTTTTGGATCTCAATACAATGTTCTCCCTCTCTCTCGTGGAGATCTATTCGATGTAATCTTGTTTTTGCGGTATGTTTGTTGAGACCGATGAATTGTGGGTTTATGATCAAGTTTATCTATGAACAATATTTGAATCTTCTGAATTCTTTTATGTATGATTGGTTATCTTTGCAAGTCTCTTCGAATTATCAGTTTGGTTTGGCCTACTAGATTGATCTTTCTTGCAATGGGAGACGTGCTTAGCTTTGGGTTCAATCTTGCGATGTCCTTTCCTAGTGATAGTAGCGGCAGCAAGGCACGTATTGTATTGTTGCCATCGAGGATAACAAGATGGGGTTTTTATCATATTGCATGAATTTATCCCTCTACATCATGTTATCTTGCTTAAGGCATTACTCTGTTCTTATGAACTTAATACTCTAGATGCATGCTGGATAGCGGTTGATGTGTGGAGTAATAGTAGTAGATGCAGGCAGGAGTCGGTCTACTTGTCTCGGACGTGATGCCTATATACATGATCATACCTA
This sequence comes from Aegilops tauschii subsp. strangulata, assembly GCF_002575655.3. NCBI lineage: Eukaryota > Viridiplantae > Streptophyta > Magnoliopsida > Poales > Poaceae > Aegilops > Aegilops tauschii. The sequence goes on from NC_053038.3 coordinate 141,935,383, forward strand.
GATATTCTCATAACTATGCTCAATTCTGTCAATTGCTCAACAGTAATTTGTTCACCCACCGTAAAATACTTATGCTCTTGAGAGAAGCCACTAGTGAAACCTATGGCCCCCGGGTCTATCTTCATCATATTAATCTTCCAACACTTATTTATTTTCTGTTGCCTTTTTACTTTGCTTTTATTTTACTTTGCATCTTTATCATAAAAATACCAAAAATATTATCCTATCATATCTATCAGATCTCACTCTCGTAAGTGACCGTGTAGGGATAGACAACCCCTTATCGCATTGGTTGCGAGGATTTATTTGTTTTGTGTAGGTGCGAGGGACTCGCGCGTAGCCTCCTACTGGATTGATACCTTGGTTCTCAAAAACCGAGGGAAATACTTACGCTACTTTGTTGCATCACCCTTTCCTCTTCAAGGGAAAACCAACGCAGTGCTCAAGAGGTAGCACCTCCCGAGCCCTGGCCCCACGTGGCTGATGGTGTTGGGGACGTGGGCTCAAGGGTGGCTCGCCCTGTTGATGTTTGGGCGTGCTGCCCCGGCAAGAGTCTTGCCGGGGCTGCTGAGGCAGTCCCCGGCAAGGGTCTTGCCGGGGGAAACTGCTCCGCCCCTCTGCTTCTTTGCGTTCTTGGTCTTGGCGTTGCTCTGGCTGTCTTGGGCTTCGGTTTTGCCTTGGTTTACCTCCCCTATTCTGCTTGGTGTGACCGTGGGCACGGCTCCGACTGCCCGTGCATAGGTAAAGGGGTACAAAGGTGCGCCCCTTCTTTTGTACACCGACAACATGTCATCTCTCTGCTTGTTTCAGGGTGATATACCTGATGGCATGCACAAGTCTGCTGAAGGCTGTGAGACAAACCCAACATATATTGTAGCAAAGAAGGCAAAACATCTTAAGATAGCGAGACAACCGCAAAGTCTTGTCTTAATGCAGTGTTCAAGTTACTTGAGACTAGCAGTCAGACAAGCTCACAGAATTCACTGTCTGAATCAGTTCGACTTCTTCAGTCCCAAGTTCTAGCAGAAAGGCATTGGTCAAATTACGGGTTCCGGCAAACCCTTGAGGTTCGAACACTGGGGTGCGCACGAAGATCTCTCTCTTCCTAGATCGCTCTCGCAACGATCTCAAGGCCTAGCTCGCCGAACCCAAGGAAAAAGAGACACGAGGGCTTATACTGGTTCGGGCCACCGTTGTGGTGTAATACCCTACTCCAGTGTGGTGTGGTGGATTGCCTCGCGGGCTAAGTATGAACCAGTACAGTGGATGAACAGCCTCCTGAGGAGAGGTGTTCTTGAGCTCGATGAGCTGGTGAGATGGCGTTGCCGGAGTGGATCAGATCCAAGATAAGTTCCATCCTATGGTGGTGGCTAGTCCTATTTATAGAGGCCCCGGTCATCTTCCCAAATGTTAGGAGGGAAGGAATCCCACAATGGCCAAGTTTGAAGGGAGACAACTAGTACAAGCTATCCTGACAAAAGGTGGTCTTCGCCTGCCAAAGGCTCTGGTGGTGCCGCCGCCGTGGGCTCCGCGGTGACCTCCGTCCTGCCGTCCTGCTGGTCTTGGTCTTGTTGCACCGATATGGAAACCTTTGCCTGATGCCTCGGGACTCCTCGCCTGCGCCTGCCTCTTTAGCACCAAAGAGGAATCTGGCACTCTGCGCCCGTTGGCGCCCGCCTGGCTACGATCGTCATGGCTCACGTCATGTGAACCTCGCGAGGTGCCCCTTGCATAGATATCTCCGCTCCTCGGGAGCCAGCCTAGTGAGGCCGCCCCCCGGGAGGTCTTGGTGTCATCCACCTCGCGAGGCTTGGCCCCTCGCGAGGGTCTTGAGTGGTTGATACGTCTCCAACGTATCTATAATTTTTTATTGTTCCATGCTATTATATTATCTGTTTTGGATGTTTAATGGGCTTTACTAAGTACTTTTATATTATTTTTGGGACTAACCTACTAATCGAAGGCCCAGTGCGAATTGTTGTTTTTGCCTATTTCAGTGTTTCGCAGAAAAGGAATATCAAATGGAGTCCAAACGGAATGAAACCTTCGGGAGAGTTATTTTTGGAACAAACGTGATCCAGAGGACTTGGAGTGGACGTCAAGAAAGAAGCGAGGAGGCCACGAGGCAGGGAGGCACGCCTGCCCCCCTGGGCGCGCCCCCCACCCTCGTGGGCCCCTCGCAGCTCCACCGACCTACTTCTTCCTCCTATATATATACATATACCCCAAAAAACATCCAGAAGGGCCACGAAACCCTATTTCCACCGCCGCAACCTTCTGTACCTGTGAGATCCGATCTTGGGGCCTTTTCCGGAGCTCCGCCGAAGGGGGAATCGATCACGGAGGGCTTCTACATCAACACCATAGCCTCTCCGATGATGTGTGAGTAGTTTACCATAGACCTTCAGGTCCATAGTTATTAGCTAGATGTCTTCTTCTCTCTCTTTGGATCTCAATACAAAGTTCTCCTCGATCTTCTTGGAGATCTATTCGATGTAACTCTTTTTGTGGTGTGTTTGTCGAGATCCGGTGAATTGTGGATTTATGATCAAGATTATCTATGAACAATATTTGAATCTCCTCTGAATTCTTTTATGTATGATTTGTTATCTTTGCAAGTCTCTTTGAATTATCAGTTTGGTTTGGCCTACTAGATTGATCTTTCTTGCAATGGGAGAAGTGCTTAGCTTTGGGTTCAATCTTGCGGTGTCCTTTCCCAGTGACAGCAGGGGCAGCAAGGCACGTATTGTATTGTTGCCATCGAGGATAAAAAGATGGAGTTTATATCATATTGCTTGAGTTTATCCCTCTACATCATGTCATCTTGCCTAATGCGTTACTTTGTCCTTATGAACTTAATACTCTAGATGCATGCTGGATAGCGGTTGATGTGTGGAGTAATAGTAGTAGATGCAGAATCGTTTCGGTCTACTTGTCGCGGACGTGATGCCTATTTACATGATCATGCCTAGATATTCTCATAATTATGCACTTTTCTATCAATTGCTCGACAGTAATTTGTTCACCCACCGTAATACTTATGGTATCTTGAGAGAAGCCACTAGTGAAACCTATGGCCCCCGGGTCTATTTTCCATCATATAAGTTTCCAATCTAGTTTTACTTTGCATTCTTTACTTTCAGTATATATTATAAAAATACCAAAAATATTTATCTTATTATCTCTATCAGATCTCACTTTTGCAAGTGGCTGTGAAGGGATTGACAACCCCTTTATCGTGTTGGTTGCAAGGTTCTTATTTGTTTGTGTAGGTACGAGGCGACTTGTGTGTAGTCTCCTACTGGATTGATACCTTGGCTCTCAAAAACTGAGGGAAATATTACGCTACTTTGCTGCATCACCCTTTCCTCTTCAAGGGAAAAACCAACGCAAGCTCAAGAGGTAGCAGTGGTTGCTGCTGAAGATGGGCCGTACCAGGCCGTTGGTGGAACCACGCCCTGGGCCACAGGCACGCATGTCTGGGTACCCCCATTCCCAGGACACCGATAGTAGCCCCCGGGCCCAAGGCGCGCTCGGACTTGGCTTCAAGGCGAAGTCAAAGGGCAAGTGCGGAGCACCGCGGGCCCCTACAGCCTGCGGCTTGATTGACGCATGGCGACAAACGGGACGTGGGCGCCTCCACTTCCCCATGCAACCTCGATAACAGTTCGACTTGACAAGACCCTGCTGCATGCAAAAGAAAACCATCATTACCTGCGATCGTGGAGGCTGGTGGTTGGCCTTCTTCCGGCTATAAATGAGGAGAGGGGCGGAGCCCCTATTGCTCATCTCTTTCTCCGCTTCGTCTGCTTCTTCTTCTTCCTTGTTCCACCGTCTTTCTGCGACACCCATGGCGCCGACGAAGAGGTTCTTGGCCGCGGAGAAGGGGAAAGCTCGCCAGGAGGGGCCCCGCTCACCACTTCTTAAGAGGGGGCGTGGTCGCCCCCGTAAGCACACCGCGACGCCCACTGCGGCCCCTCGCGGGCGCGGGCATACCTCCTCAGGGGCCGGCGTCGCCCTTGGCAGCCATGGTGGCGTCTCCTCCCACAGCGGGGGGTGTTCTAGGCGAAGCAGCCCCCGCGGCGAGGGGGGCGCGCCCTGGTCGCCCGGCCCCCTCGGCCGCGCTTCCATTCGGCGGAGGTGTTGCCAGAGTTTGTCGTGTGGTCGGAGAACCCGACCAGTACCTGGCTTTGGCTTCCGCACTCCTTTGCCGGCGAGCTGCCGGCCACGGCTGCTACAGCAAGGCCTCATGGGTCGCGGTGGAGGTCTCCGTCGCCAGCAACGTAGCCCTAGCCCGCGGCTGGCAGGCATTTGCCCGCGCGCGTGGTCTGAGCGGGTGGTGCACCCTCCACTTCAAGTTCGACGGTGCCGCGACCCTCTTCGTGAGGGTGTTCGGGGAAGACGGTCGCCGCGCTGGGTGCTGCCCCGAAGACAGCGATGGTGACAATGTGCTCGGCCTTGGCGACGGCCGTGACGAAGACGAGGGCGAATTCGCCCTCGGCGATGGTCGTGGCTCGTCCAGGAGCGGCGGCTCCTCCTCTGGCGAAAGCTCCAGCAGCAGCGGCTACGACCAGCCGCCACGTCATCAGGCTCGCTTCGAGGACAGCGGCGGGTCATCTCGTCGCCACGCCCCAGTGAAGCATGCGGAGGGCTCCGGCTGAGTTTGGGGGGCGCTGGGGTCTGACCCTTGCGAACAACTGCGGGCGTAGGAGCCGCTTTTGCCCGTCCTCTCCTTTCTTCCTGCATTTCAAAAAACAAGTATGGGGCCCTGCGAGGGCATGTAATGAACCGTAATTTTTATGCCGCTTATGCTATATTCATTGTTTCTGTACTGTGCTGTGGTGCTTGTGCTTTATGTAGACGTAGAGGGATAACTTAGCTTGGTATATCTGAGGTAGTTTTCACCTCATGAGAGCGTGCGCCTCCTGGCATCTGATGATGCTTCCCTGTTGCAGACTCGGGAGCCACTGACCTTGGGAAATACCATGAAGCTACAGGAATTTGTTAGGAAATCCTTATCCTTTCTTGCGTGAAGCCTTAGGCGTGGGCTGATCATGGCCTGGTGCACCACGTCGCGGTACCCGTGGAGTACGGACTTAGAGGGGTGCGCCGATCACGAGCTCAATCAAGGGCGCCTCATGAAGATCAGGAGAGCCGAGGCTCTGGAGCCGGCAGGGCTCTGGCGAGGTGTGCTCATGACCAGGTTAGCCCAGCATACGCGCACACCTGCCCAGCCCCCTCGCCAGGCGCGCGAGCGAAAGCGCCGGGCAACTGCCCCCCCCCCCTAGTGCAAGACAAGGAGCCGAGCGAAGAATCCAAGAGAGGAAGAGACTCAACCAAGCGATCGGGAAATGCCAGAACTTCAAATTCCATTAAAAAGGGGGCAAACCAAATACAAAAAGCAAATGAAAAGCCACGTCCGGCACCTAGTCTAGTCTTCTCACCAGCGCGGAGCTAAGTGCTGCCACTAGGACGTGGGAGGATCCCCCGAGGCCCGAGGGCGGCACTCCGGAGACTCCGGGGCATGTACAGCCCCACTCATTATTACGTGAGAGTGTCACGAGCGGAGACCTCCACAGGCACTGGGCCATGCTTCATGGGTAGAACTTCCGGAGGTGCTGGATGTTCCAGGCGTTCTGGATGGGGATCCCGTCCTGCGTCGCTAGGCGCACGACGCGAGGCCTGGAAATGCGGGCCATCCTAAACGGTCCCTCCCACATGGGTGAGAGCTTATGCAACCCTTCCCTGGAGAGCACCCGCCTCAGGACGAGATCACCCACCTCAAGGTCCTGGAACGGACGCTGCGGCAGTGATACCATCATAGCGCCTACTGGTACCTTGCCGCTCGGAGCGAGGCTTGGCGGCTACATTCCTCCCCCAGCACGAGGTCCATCCCCCGCATGGCATCCTGATGCGCCTCATCAAACGCCAGGACCCGTGTGGAGCGATGCCTGACCTCGCGAGGGAGAACCGCTTCTGCTCCATAAACGAGGAAGAACGGGGTCTCACCTATTGGCTTGGTGGCGGTGGTGCGGATGGACCACAGCACGGACTGGAGCTCTGCGTGCCAGCCCCTGCCGCAGGCCTCGAGCTTCTTCTTGAAGGTCCTGGTCTTGAGGCCTCTCAAGACCTCCGTGTTGGCGCGCTCGGCTTGGCCATTGCTCCTGGGGTGTTCCACTGAGGCGTAGCAAATCTGCGTTCCAAGGTTAGCGCAATATGTCTTGAAGAGATTGCTAGTGAACCGCGAGCCGTTGTCGGTGATGTTGCGGTTAGGGAACCCAAACCGGTTGTCGAGGCCCTTGATGAACTTGACTGCGGACCCGGCTGGGATGGTGTGGATGGCTTCCACCTCCGCCAATTTGGTGAACTTATCAATGGCGACGTAGAGGTAGCGGTAGCCCCCGGGCGCTCGAGGGAACGGACCCAGGATATCCAGCCCCGAGACCGCGAACGGCCAGGAGAGTGGGATAGTCTGGAGGCCTTGAGCTGGCTGGTGGATTTGCTTGGCATGGAACTGGCAGGCCTCGTAGGATCTCATCTGCTCGGTTGCGTCGTTGAGTGTCGTGGGCCAATAGAACCCGCTGCGGAACGCCTTGCCCACCAGGGTGCGCGACGACGAGTGATGCCCGCAATCTCCGCCATGTATGTCAGCTAGCAGCTTGCACCCCTGCTTCCTGGAAATGCATCACAAGGAAACATCATTTGGTCATTTTCTGTACAGCTCACCGTCCTGGATGCAATATGTCGTAGCCTGCCGGGCCACACGCTTCGCGTCATCCTGTTTCTCCGGCAGTGTTCCTTGCACCAGGTATGCCCAGAACTCCTCGTTCCAGCACCCCTCCTGAGGCTCGAGCGCCAGGAGCAGGCGTGCTCCTGAGGTCGGGCCACAGGCGGGGGCTCCCGAGGCTGGTGGCTGGGGGAGTTCCTCTTGAGGCGGTGCAGGCTCCGCGGCCAAGGGGGCCGTCGAGGGCTTGAAAAGTCGCTCTTCGAAGACACCAGGCTCTTGGGGCTGGCGCCTTGACTCTCTCTTGGTGATCTCATCGGCTTCTTTGTTTGTGTCGCGTGGCACGTGTTGCAGTTCCAGGCCCAAGAAATGCTTCTCCATCTTGCGCACCTCCGCGAGGTACGCCTCCATGTGCTTGTCCCTCAGCTCGTACACCTTGTTGGAGAAGTTGATGAGGAGCTGGGAGTCGCCCTTGATGGTGAGGCACTTCACCCCCAAGGCTGTTGCAGCCTTGAGGCCGGCGATCAACCCCTCGTATTCTGCGATGTTGTTGGAGACCTTCTTGCCCCGCTGGAAGTAGAGTTGCACGGCGTAGTATAGCTTGTCTTGGGTGGGCGAGATGAGCACGGCGCCAGCCCCCGCACCTTGGCGTGTGAAAGCACTGTCGAAGTACATGACCCAGCCATCTGGCACTTCACTTCCTGGCGAGAGGGATCGGCTCTCGCCTGCTTCGGGCTCCGGAGCGTCGGTCCATTCTGCCACGAAGTCGGCTAGGGCGGCTCCCTTGATGACCCTGGTTGTGCTGAACTCCAGCTGAAATGCTTGCAGTTTGATGTTCCACTCAGCGACTCTTCCACGTTGGGGATCCAGAGCACCCTCTCCAGTGGGTAGGCTGAGACGAACTTAATTCGGTGGCCTTGGAAGTAATGACGCAGCTTGTGTGAGGCCACCAGGAGTGCGAGCAAAAAGGTTCTGTGGCATGGGATATCATGCTCTTGCGTCCTGTAACACCGTGCTGACGAAGTATACCGGGTGCTCAACAAGGACGGGAGCATCGACGGAGCCTGTAGCCTCCGGAGGTTGTGGCGCCTCTTGAGTTGGGGGGACCTCAAGAGCTTGGTCACCCATCGGGGCCTCCGCAGGACCAAAAACACCGTCTTGTGGGGCCTGATCATCCGCAGGCATCGTTGTGGATTTAGCGGCGCCGTCTCGGCGCCGCACCGTCCCGGCTGAAGGTGTGGCATTACGCGGCGTGCTCTTGGCCTGGCGCTCCTCCCGGACAGCCACCAACGCCGCACTGGCTGAGTGGGGCGTGGCGGCCAGGTAGAGCACCAGGGGCTCGAGGGGACGAGGCGCTACCATCACCAGAGGGCTGGTCAAGTATCTCTTGAGGTCTTGATACGCCAGGTCGGCCTCTCGAGTCCACTCGAATGGGCCCTTCTTCTTCATCAGCTTGAAGAACGGTAGGGCACGCTCCCCCAGCTTGGAGATGAAGCACCCCAACTTAGTCACGCAGCCCGCGAGCTTCTGCATTTCCCTAAGAGTTTGCGGCGGGCTCATGTGTTCTATCGCCTTGACCTTCTCTAGGTTGTCCTCGATCCCCCTGTGCGACACGAGGAAGCCCAGTAGCTTGCCGGAGGGGACACCAAAACACGCACTTCTCCGGGTTGAGCCGTAGGTCCACCTGGCGCAGGCTGGTGAAAGTCTCCTCCAGGTCCTGAATGAGGGTTCTTGCCTCTCGAGATTTTACCACGATGTCGTCGACGTAGGCTTCAGCGTTTCTCCCTAGCTGCTGGCCCAGGGCGATGTGCATCAGCCACTGGAAGGTTGGCCCAGTGTTACGTAGCCCGAATGGCATGCAGGTGTAGTAGTATACCCCACACGGGTCTTCTCCACGTCCTCCACCGCCATCTTGATCTAGTGGAAACCCGAGAATGCGTCCAGGAAACACAGCAGGTTGCACTCGGCGGTGGAGTCGATGATCTGGTCGATGCGCGGGAGTGGGAACAAGTCTTGGGGGCAGGCTTTGTTGAGGTTAGTGAAGTCAACACACATGTGTTCCTTCCCGCCTTTCTTGGGCACGACGACGGGGTTTGCCAGCCATTCCGGGTACCGGACCTCGCGAATGATGCCTACCGCTTGTAGTTTGCGAGTTCCCTGGATGATGAAGGACTGCTTCTCTGTGGACTGTCGTCGCGCCTTCTGCTTGACAGGGCGCACATTGGGGCACACCCTTAAGTGATGTTAGATTACCCCCCTTGGGACCCCTACCAGCTGCTTGGGCTCCCAGGCGAATACCTCCTTATTCGCGCGTAGGAACTTCACCAATGCCTCCTCATGGTCCAGGTCAAGGTGACCGGGAGGCCTATTTGCCCCAGGGGGCTGGTGGATCCGCTACTGACTCCGGAGAAAGGCTTGGTGGGGCGGAGCCGGCCGTACGGCACGTGAAGCAAGCCGAAAGCTTCCACGGAGAGCACGTTGAGGCCAGCTCCACCGTCGATGAGGGTCTTGGCCATGGCGACATTGCAGATGGTGGGTGTGCAGAGCATTGGGAGCGCGCCCAAACCAGTAGTGGTAGCGGGGTGATCCCCTGAGTCGAAGGTGAGGTCGGCCTTGGGGGGCGCCCATCCTGGAGGGGCTCCCTGTTGCACAGAGGCGGCACCGATCTGGCGGAAGAACTGCCTGACATGGCGGTCTGAGGGCGGTGCCTGCGAGCCGCTGAGGAGGGCCGCGACGGCGACAGGCGCCGGCGCCGCGAAGCGTGTGACGAAAAGGCCGCGCAGCTCCTCCCAAGAAGCCACAGAGGATCCTGGCAGGTTGAGCAGTCAGGCGCGCAGCGCGCCAGCGAGGGCCATGGGGAACCAATTGGCCATGACCTTGTCGTCGCCTCCAGCCTCCAGAACGGCCTCCTCGTATGCCAGCAGGAAGCTCGACGGATCTGTTGCGCAGTCGTAGCGGGGTGCCATCTTCGGCCTGAACTTGTGCGGCCACTGCACCCGCCGGAAGGCGGGGTGAGGGCCCTGAGCCCCATGGCACCATCACGGGCGTCCGTCGGTCCACTCGGAGGAGCAGCGCCGGCCATGGGGGGCCGAACAGAGAGGTGAAGCTGGTGGAGGAGCGAAGCTTCGGCGGACCCCTACCTGGCGTGCCAAATGTCGGATTACGGGTTTTGGCAAACCCTTGAGGTTCGAACACTGGGGTGCGCACGAAGATCTCTCTCTTCCTAGCTCGCTCTCGCAACGATCTCAAGGCCTAGCTCGCTGAACCCAAGGAACAAGAGACAAAAGGGTTTATACTGGTTCGGGCCACCGTTGTGGTGTAATACCCTACTCCAGTGTGGTGTGGTGGATTGCCTCGCGGGCAAAGGATGAACCAGTACAATGGATGAACAGCCTCCTGAGGAGAGGTGTTGTTGAGCTCGATGAGCTGGTGAGATGGCCTTGGTGGAGTGGAACCGATCCAAGATCAGTTCCCTCCTATGGTGTTGGCTAGTCCTATTTATAGAAGCCCCGATCCTCTTCCCAAATGTTAGGCGGGAAGGGATCCCACAATGGCCAAGTTTTAAGGGAGACAACTAGTACAAGCTATCCTGATAAAAGGTGGTCTTCGCCTGCCAAAGGCTCTGGTAGTGACGCCGCCGTGGGCTCCGCGGTGACCTTTGTCCTGCTGGTCTTGGTCTTGTTGCACCGATATAGAAACCTTTGCCTGATGCCTCGGGACTCCTCGCCTGCGCCTACCTCTTTAGCACCAAAGAGGAAATTGGCACTCTGCGCCCGCTGACGCCCGCCTGGCTTCAGTCGTCACGGCTGACGTCACGTGAACCTCGCGAGGTGCCCCTTGCATAGATATCTCCACTCCTCGGGAGCCAGCCTAGTGAGGCCGCCCCCCGAGAGGTCTTGGTGTCATCCGCCTCGCGAGGCTTGGCCCCTCGCGAGGGTCTTGAGTGGTTGCTGCTGAAGATGGGCCGTACCAAGCCGTTGGTGGATCCACACCCTGGGCTGTAGGCAGGCAAGTCTGGGTACCCCCGTTCCCAGGACGCCAACGGTATTCTGCAACTCAACTTCGACTTGAAGTCCTATCTCTAAGAAAGATTGTGGAGAACACCAATGTGAACCTCATTGCTAAACAGCTACACCTGGAAGCTATGACCGACATGCTAGGCCGGTCTCATAGCCTTGCTCAGCAGCTTGCGCAGCAGTTCACGTGCAAGGCTAACCTTTCTTGAACTGTCTTGGAAGTGGTCTCGGTTCAGTACTATTTTGTTACGCTGCAATGGTGCCCAGTTTTTGTAATCTGCTTCTTCGTTGCGCTTTATGATCACTGGAGGCGAACTTCGATGCCCAGTGGATGTAATATACCATAAATCCTTTATTGTATAGTGTAGGTTTATTCTAAGTTACTATGCCTTAATTTCTTTATTGTATAGAGTAGGTTTGTTCTTAATTCCTACTATTTACTGCCATCATTCGCTATCAGAAAGAAAATCTGATGTAGTCGACCGGGCCGAAACATTTGCCTATAACGGGCCTGGTTTTTAGCGGGCCACAATTGGGCCGGCCTGCATCTTTCTTGGGCCCGAATGCCCATTGGGGCCTTCACACTTTGCGCCAGGCCCACAACTTAATCCGGCCTATATTCGGCCCAAATTTTAGTTGGGCCTTTTGTGGACCCAACACTTAGTTTGGCCTAGCGTTGGGCCATTAACAAGTTGAATATTCTGCTAGCCTGTTACGGCCCAGAAGAAACCATGGACCTTTAGCAGGCCGAAATTCATGTTGGGCCTCAATTTTCACTAGTCGTCGACGGGCCTTCAGCAGGCTGAAGTGTAGACCGGGCCTTTTCTGGCCCGGTTATATGACGGGCCGTTACCAGGCCGAAACATATCTCGGGCCTTAGTTGGCCCATTGATACAATGGGCCTTTAAGAGGCCGAAAGCTTAGTACAGGCATCAATGGGCCGAATTATACGACAGGCCTTTAACAGGCCCAAAGTCACGTTGGGATGAACTGTTGCCACCTTTATCATGGGCCGGTAGTGGGCCGGATGTCGCGTCGGACCATATATGGCCCATGGGCAGCACGGGCCATTCCCAAGCCAAAAGACACACCGGGCTGAAATGGTCCCATGTCTTCATCGGGCCTCTAACAGGCCAAAAGTCACTGGGCCGTAATTGGGCCCGAATATTCGGCGAACAATTAACAGGCCAGATCTGGCTTCGGGGCGTGTCAGGGATATACCCTACGGTATGACCCTGCCAGACTTGGCGACTCACCAGAGACCCGGCTGACACTTGGTGACTCACTGGAGACCCGCCCGAGCCTCGGTGACCTATTAGTGACCCGGCGGGCGGGTCAGACGATCAACAAGACCCAACAGCCCATAAGGCGACTCGTGGAAGGGCCGGCTTATGTTCTAGAGGGCCGGATTAAGAGGAAAGGCATAAGGAATATTTTCCTTACAAGGAAGCAAGACCCGGACTTGTATCCGGCTTGTATTAGAAGATAGACTAGTCCTAATCCTCGCAGGACTCCACATGTAACCCGCCCCTTCAACTTATATAAGGAGGGGCAGGGCACCCAAGAGGGACAGGTTTCACAAGTTGAGACAGACAAATCAATATCAATGAAGCAGGATGTAGTCTTTTACCTCCACCGTGAGGGGCCGAACCTAGGTAAAACCTCGTGTCTCTCGTCCCACTCAACCCCTCTCAAGCTACCACATAGATGCGTTGGCCTCACGACTAAGTCCTTACACTAAGGACATCTGCCATGACAAATCCACGACAGTTGGCGCCCACCGTGGGACGTGCGCACGGTGGTATTGTGTTCTTGGAGGGATCTCTTCAGGGATCGAGAAGCTCGCGATTGATCAGATGAAGAAAGACGGTTTGATGATCAGAATCATGACTAACTTTGAAGTTTACAGTACGAGGTTTGAGATCAAGAAGTTAGGGTTCCGTCGTCCGCGCCGCCGGACGTGACGAAGCAATCCGTCGAAACCGTTTCTATGCCAAGTCCGAGGTTGAGAGGAATTGATCTGTTGTGTGTATGCGTTCAAATCGTTCCAAGGTTACAGCCGGATCTGCCAAGTCCCGAGAAGGCCAGGCGATCAGCGATAGTCCAAGTTTACCCGTATATAACCGGGCCAACCACTGGACGCAGTCAACCTTGATCGGTTTTTGTCTTAGATTAAAAGAGGAAAAAAATATGGCCACGACCCGGAAACGGGGCCGGCCACCATCCAGATTCCTCCTACGCCCGCGACTTCGTTTCGAGGTGCCCGCCTCTGCTGCCTCGCGGCTCATGCTTCCGTGGCCGTCTCGCCCATGCGGAGAACCGCCGCACCACTGAGACCTTGAGCCGCCACTACAAGCCGCCACGGCCTCACCTTCAAACCGCCGTAGCCTCGCGCCACCTCGAGCGCCACCTCTGTGCTGCTCCTCGGCGAGCCGTCGTTCGCCTCAGACTCCATGGCCGAGCCGCGGTCGATGAGCTGCCTCCACGTCGAGTAGCCGTGCTCACCTCCACGCTGCCATGACCTCGTGCACGCAGCCCTGTCTGTTCCTTGTTGTTGAAGAAGCCTTTGAACCAAGTGATAGCACTATTTCTCTGCGGTCGACTTGTCGCTTTACATCTCCTGCGGCCCAGCCCACATCACGCGCATCTTCTGCTCGGACAGCAGGATAAGAAAAACTGCTTGATCTAGCACACGTGAGATCTACAGACTAACTTAGCACATGCACTTGAATCAAGTGTCCACAGTGCCTCTTAGACGGAAAAGTCAAAACATGATGGATTCCCATGCTTTTCCACGTGAAGAGCCCTCAACTACAACTCCTTACCAGAAAAATTCCAAAGAAGTATAACTACTGTATATACATGGAGGGAGTACAATCACTGTACATGCATGAACTCCCGACTTACTGCAAGCTGTGGACTGCTTCTCCTGCGAGCCATCGCTCCACATGCAGCCATTCTGGCTCGCCCTTGTTTTGACATGCCCTCTGCCGGCTCCGGTCTGCCTTATGGTCCCGCCTTTGCCTGGGCTTAGTTCTGCTTTGCTCTGCACCTTGCCCCGCGCTGCTTCCGCAAGCTCCTCTGCCATCTGAAGAAAAAGACAGCAGCACAGGAAAAGAAGGGAGCACTGCATGTATAAAAAAATCAGCCATGAAGTGTGTGGAGCTACTGACTCGGAAGTGCGAGAGCCATCGGGGTCACGTTGAGCCGCCTCTGCCTTGTTGAGCCGCCAGGAGTCGTCGGTCTGCCTGAACCGCTGGGACTATATTTAGTCGCCGGTCTGCCTGAGCCGCCTCTCTCGCGATGAACGGATCATCTGTCGCCTGAACAAATCAGGTGATGTCCATTTAAATTTATCTTATTAGCACATATTGTTTTTGTCAAAAAACAGTTTATCTTTGCCTTGGTCTACAATATTGTTTACACAGGACAATTGTTCACTGCAAGAGCGATGGTCGTGTCATGGATGTATAGCTCGCGCCACCATTATCATATGCTAGCATCTGACCGTGCCATGATGTTCGATGAATATATGTGCAAACCGCCGTTTTTACGGCCCAATTTACATCAACATGACGTGGTTGACTCGCTCGTCTGCGCGGTTTACCGCGCCTGCGATTGACAGGCCCGTCCGCGCTGGCTTACAACGCCCTGGCTGGCTCATCTGTCTGCACCCACGGCCGACTCGGCCGTGATTGATTTGAGCTTCACCGTGGTGATCATCAACTCCGTGGTGGATAATTTCTGGCCTAACATATCAGGTGAAATCCATCCAGTATATTTTTATATTACATATTTCTTTCTTTAAAAGAGCAATTACTCTGGCTTGCAAGTTCTCTAATGCAGGACAAGTTGTCTACTGCAAAAGTGACCGTTATGTCACTGAGTTTGTTGAATGACTCATACCGGGAGTATATAACAAGCATTGTGAGGATCATCAACTCGTTTCAAGGTTCTGGTTTACATAAATTCCAGCGTTCCGCTGCTCAACTGACCGGTTCACATCACGGTCAAGTATGGAGAATCTCAAGCCACCTCCTCGAGTCGTCTTAAGACTTGGGGGCTACAAGACATGACTCGGCCAATTCATGACCCCGGGTCATTGGAGGGAAAATAACCGGGTCCCGGAGGCTGCTGCCATATTGATAAAAAATTAAAGGCCGTTAGAAAATTTCCGGCTTAAAATGAAGAATTCCGGTTTAAAATCCAGCTTAAGGGAAATCTGTTTCTCACAAAGCTTTGAAGCTGTCAATATCTGGTTTAAAATTCCGGTTCAAAAAGAATCCATCTCTTGCAAGTTCGAGTTCTTAGGAAAAATTGAAGGTTGCCAAAGAGACCTTGCTGCCATGATGCGCGGTTCAAACATGGGCATCCTGCCTTATAGGCTTATCATATTATTGATCACTTGGGGGCTTCCTGCTCAATGAGCATAGCTGTGGCTACCCTCTGGATCCGGCTTGCACGCCTTGTTACAAATTACATGGGGGCTTCCTGCTCAATGAGCATAGTTGTGACTACCCTGTTGATCCGTCTTGCACGCCTTGTTACAAATTACGTGGGGGCTTCCTGCTCACTGAGCATAGCTATGACTACCCTCTTGATCCGGCTTGTACACCTTGATTGCAAATTACTTGGGGGTTTCCTGCTCATTGAGCATAGCTATGACTACCCTCTTGATCCGTCTTGCACGCCTTGATTCCAAATTATTTGGGGGCTTCCTGCTCATTGAGCATAGCTATGACTACCCTATTGGTCTGGCTTATACGTCCAAATTGAAAAATTACTTGGGGGCTTCTTGTTTAATGAAACAGAGCTTTGTTTGTCCCTTGTAATAGGCTTGGACGCCAGGTGTATTCACCAAAAATCCGGGTTATCCTGTCTTTGTATGCTTGCCACTCCGACCAGGTAATCCTGGAATGACTCGCCGTACTCTTGACAGTCAATCTTATAAAGACCATGAACTTGTCAAAGTTAAAACGGCGATTGGTCATGTGAGGCCCGGCTTACAGGTTTGAATTAAGGATTAACTCAGTGGCTATGCGGCCCTTGAATAGCACTTGATATTGAGACTTGGCAGCCTATGGAGGCCTTGATTTTTCTGATTTGTTATTGTTTTGAACACTTTTTGAGGTTCATCTTTTGTACAATATTGATATATGGTTTGAAATTGATTCAGGCCACGTCGCCTTGATCCTTATGATTCATATTTGAATCTATCTGGAGTTTTGATAACTCGGCCTGGCTTTGGACGTTAAGTCGCCAGTGTGCTTTGATTGTCCACTTAGAGCGCTGCGCTCTAAGTCTTTGGGCTGTTACCCTTGCTGCATCTGGAGTTGTAAGCCGGCAGTATGAACTGATTTCACAGGCCATGTAGCCTTGATTATATGACTCATCATTGAGCATCTTTGGGTTTGATAACCCGCCTTGATAGCAGACTTTAAGTCGCCAGGATATTTTGCCTTGAGCAATCAAAATGATGATATTTCATGACTCTGGGTTGATACTGGCTCCGGATTATAATTATTAAGGCATCACCATGGTATTAATCTACAGGTATGTCTTTCAATAATGGTATGAATATGTTGGGTTTGGTAAACCGCCCTGGCTTTGGACGTTAAGTCGCCAATATATTTTGGATTGCGCCATTAGAATTATGCGCTTATAAATCTTTGGGATTGTCACCCTCAATGGATACGGCAATATAAGCCGGCAGTATAAGTCAATTTTACAGGTATGTTTCCTGATTATATAAGTATGCGAGGTTTGATAACCAGCCCTGGCTTTGGACATTAAGCCACCAATATATTTTGGATTGCGCCATTGGAATCATGCGCTTATAAATCATTGGATTGTTATCCTCACTGGATGTGGCGATGTAAGCCGGCAATTTGAGCCAATTTCCCAGGTATGTGTTTAAATTGTTGAATGAATATGCGAGGTTTGATAACCTGCCCTGGCTTTAAGTCACCAGTATGTTTAGGCTTGAATGGCCTTAATCCTAGTCTTTTCTATAAATTGCATAGGACTATATTATGTTTGGGTTGTTACCCGCCCTGGCTTTTGACGTTAAGTCGCCAGGGCATATGTTGTTTAAACTCTGTGTAGGATTTGCAGAGCTATGACTTACGTAAATGATTAAGTTCAAGCCCATCATCAAAGATTGAAATTGGTGTTTCAAAAGGGTTATCAATTATTTATTTTCACAAAGGCTATAAGCCGCCAGGTTATAAAAATCCCGGATTACAATGGATGCGCATTAAGTCGTCATCGGCCAAGAGCATTGAGTATTTAAACTCTGGATTTACTCGTCAACACACAAGATCTTGTGATTGTTTTCATGCCAGAGCAATGGCTATTATTTTTTTCATCCAAAAATACCAGCTCACAGCAGAAAGGATGGTCTGATATTGATATGCAAGAATTTCAGTAATATTATCTGGAAAATGGATATGATTTTATTTACAATGTAAGGCATAGTCCCGAGTCGCTGCAAGCTTACGACCCAGCACTTGGGAGCTACATTATTCAAATCATGATTATACCAAATATGGAAGTTCCATGTCGCTGCAAGCATGCACCATGACACTTAGGGGCTAATGCAAGGTCATTTTTTACTTGCCTTATTGAAGACCCGACTCATCACATCGTAATGAGCCGGCCCTTGGGGGCTACTAATTGCTCCTGTCAAAAATTCAAAGTACACAGGCCTTAATCCATTATATTGAAGGGTCCATTGCTTAGTTGGTAGAGCACAAGGCTCTTAACCTTGTGGTCGTGGGTTCAAGCCCTACGATGGAGGCTACGTCGTATGATGTTACTTTCAATGAAGTATATATAAAGTCCCAGCTCAGTATTGTCTTGCTGAGCCGGCCCTTGGGGGCTACACATTACTGTTCAAGTCTACATGATCATATTTACAAAGTCCCTGCTCATTATTGCATAATGACCCGGCCCTTGGGGGCTACACTGGTTGAAGTTTTTATGAGCATAAGGCAATTACAAGTCCCAGGTCACTGCAAGTATGACAACCCGGCACTTGGGGGCTACATATGTGGAATATTCAGCTTTGACTAGTGACTGAGATGAACAACCTGGATTTCTTCAAGGTTGCAACACTTATATTGAGGCAAGTCTTAAGCTGTTACTACGCTCCCTTCTTAAGACTTGGGGGCTACAAGTGATATGCATATAAGGGAGGTATGCTTTCAAGCTTAATGTTAGCAACAATTATGATCCGGTGCCATCAATATTTACAAACCGACATTTTTGGCAATGATAAACCGGCAAGTTCTACATCTTCAAGCCGGCTGAAAGTCAGATGAGTATTTCAAGACCAATATTCTTGTTAAGCATTGGGAGCTGAATCAAATGAATTATTCTTCACAATATTTGTCTATGAGAAACCAATGTCAGAAAATTGATTATGAAGCTGACCTATTGACCTGGATTTTCTAAGAAGAAGGAAATGACAAGGACTTAAGGATGATCCGTGCCGGCTTAGAAGAATTTTTAACCCGGAGCACAACCTGTCAAATTTGTTCTTGTGTTTAGGTTGCAGGATCAGTTTAACATGCATAAATCCAAATTAAACTGGGGGCTAATGTCGGGGATATACCCCGCGGTATGACCCGGCCGGACTTGGCGACTCACCAGAGACCCGACTGACACTTGGCGACTCACTGGACCTGCCTGAGCCTCGGGGACCTATTAGTGACCCGGCGGGCGGGTCAGATGATCGACAAGACCCAACGGCCCAGAAGGCGACTCGTGGAAGGGTCGGCTTATGTTCTGGAAGGCCGTCTTAAGAGGAAAGGCATGAGGAATATTTTCCTTACAAGGAAGCAAGACCCGGACTTGTATCCAGCTTGTATTAGAAGATAGACTAGTCCTAATCCTCGCAGGACTCCACATGTAACCCTCCCCTTAAACTTATATAAGGAGGGGCAGGGTACCCCAAGAGGGACAAGTTTCACAAGTTGAGACAAACAAATCAATATCTATGAAGCAGGATGTAGTCTTTTACCACCACCGTGAGGGGCCGAACCTGGGTAAAACCTCGTGTCTCTCGTCCCACTCAACCCCTCTCAAGCTACCACATAGATGCATTGGGCTCACGACTAAGTCCTTACACTAAGGACATCTGCCGTGACAAATCCACGATAGGCTGTAAATGGGCCATTATTAAACAGGCCATTATTGGGCTGGCCCACTAGTACGTGAGTAGGTACTACGGGCCTTTGAGTGGGCTGGCCTTTTTAACCGATATGGGCCTCTGTTGGGCCCTGCCACGTGTCAACGTATCATAGGCATGTCTCCTCCAATGGACGGACGACATCTGGCCCACCGAGGAGCAAACACGTGTTTCCTCCGGCCAATGAGAATTTTACACGTGGAAAATCCCCATTGGTCCGGGCTGTTAACGGGTTATCGGATCCAAAACCGGAACCGATAGCTTAATGGAGACCCGTTATGGTCGATGCCACGTGTCGGTCACCCTTGACGAAAGCACTTCTATGACGCGCGATTTATCGTCATGGAAGTGGACACTTCCATGATGATAATTTTGGTAATGTCATTGAACACTTCTACGACAACACAGGTATGACTATCTTGATTCTTTCATAAAATCTTCATGGATGTACATGCATGACAGAAAACGTGACCTACTGTGACAAACACGTATCATCACAGAAGTGTTTTTTTGTAGTGGTAGCTTTGTTGATGATGAGCACGTCTCCCCTAGTGCACCATCACAGGTGCTCCCTCTAACTTGGCACTGTTATATGTGGTTGCATGTTATGTATGATGTCTAGCTTGTATTGCTTCTAATTTTGTTGAATTCCGTCTTCTTACTTTAGACATTATACTTCTGAATAAGACACGTATTCCTATTTCTAGAACATACAATATATGTCTATCACACCATGTTCTTACATCAAAGTACTACTGTTGTGTAACCTGCAATAATCACTTATCATAAGACACGTTTGACTTGGTAGTGTGATATAGGTTACATCTCGCATTCTTTTATAGCTTGTACTACTTCTAATTTGTTGAAATGGCACTTATAACGAGACAGTTTTAACTTGGTAGAGCGATATTCGTTGCATCTTTCATATGGTGTCTAGCTTTCATTGCTTCTAATTTGTTGAAATGCCTACTCCTTAGTTTACACATCATAAGCTGTGAATATGCAATGGCACTAATGACGAGAGACCTTTAACTTGGTAGTGTGATGTTGTTTGCATCTTGCATATGATTTATTTCTTGTACTGCTTCACATTTGTTTAAACGCCAGTTATGACGAGACACTGTTAACTTGGCAGAGCGATATTTTTAGCATCTTTCATATGGTATCTACCTTCCATTGCATTGCTTCTAATTTAGTGAAATTTCTTTTGCTTAGTTTACACATCATAGTTCCGGTTATCTCATGCCATCCTGTTTTTCGTACATATTACATCCTCCTATCATGTGGTTGTCTAACATCAAAGTTCAGTTCGTCTGTATCACGCATCAATTTGTTCTGAAGAACTAAATTGTTATTCCTTTTTCTTTTTGGCTTGACTTAACATGGCACAGAGAAAGAGGAAGGGACACAGAATGATAGGGGATGGTGTTAGTACTAAGGACACATGGAAAGTGAAGCGGAATAATCCTGCAGATTCTGCTGGTACTGATGGTGCAATAGAAGGTCAAAGTCCAGTGGAAAATTGTACAAACGGGGTATCCCGTGCTACACGAGCTGCAGAACAAGCCAAACAGAAACAAATAGCGGCCACCAAACAAGCAAAGACAGCCCTAGTTGTTGCAACACCTTCCAAAGTATCACCAGTTGCACGAGTTACTCGTTTGTCAACTCAGCTAGCAGCACGTTCCCAAGCTCCCTTGCCACCTAACACTACTTACGAAGCACTCTTGACACAAGACGAGTTGGCAAGATCAGATGAACTTTGTGAGCTTCAACAGCAAGAAGGTAGTTGCTGGAGTCAAGTTACAGTTGCATGCTTCTTTATATGTAGTCTCACAGTTTGATGTACACTAACACTTCCTATGTTCGTTGTTGGACTAGCACCTAGGCGCAAGAGGAAACAAACATAAGGGATAATGCTCGATAGGTTAACTAAATCTAGAGGAGGAAGAATGGAGATCCATTTGAGGCAGGTTTAAAAAGGCCACGTGATGCTACAGAGTCAGCCAAGTTAGTATTAGAGTCAGCGGTTGTCGTTAGGTGTCATGTATGTATCCTCCCAACATGGATTCAGTATAGGAATGACAAATACGAAACCCAATTCAACACCTTCCTTGACCATTTATCTGTAAGTATGGTTATGTATGGAAACTAGTAATATCGTCTTGATCTGTCCCATACTTTCTAGGTTGTTGATAATGAGACTCCCATAATTTTCAACAGATGAGGTTCAAGTTGGATAGCCAAGATGATGCAACCAGACAAGCTTGCACCCATGTTTTCAAGTTTGCTCTGCGACAATAACGGTATAACTTGAGGAAAACTCACTTTGAAGGCAAGGCTAACAGTGAACTTGCCCAAACATCTCCAGTGGAAAATATATCGGATGAAGACTGGAGAGGCCTCGCTAAACACTGGTATGATCCAAAGTATCAGGTACATTATATATATGTGATCAGATCACATGTTGAAGTCCTATTTATGCATGTGCCTCACAAATCTATCTTCTTGTAGGTGAACTGTTCAAAGAACAAGGCCAACCTTACGAAAGTGAAATTCCAACAGACGACAAGATCTCGTAACTATATTGCACACTGCGAGGCTCTTGTAATTAGTGTTGTTTCACTCTTTTTGCTATACCATATTATCAGATCTATATTGGCTTGTTCCAAATGCAGAGGAAAGCCCGCAAGGACCAAAAAGTACCTGAACCAAATGCTATGGAAATCTTCAAGGACTGTCACACCAGCAAGACGAAGGGCATGACTACACCAGTCAAAGCCGATGTTGTAAGTCCTTAATTAGCATGCCTTTTAACTACTACTTACTCTGACTTGTGCATTAAACTGCATGGTTTGCAGCCAATGTCTATTACTCTTTTCAATTTTATACACAATTGTCTTAGCGTATCATTGCACCTTACAAGGTTTAAAAGAGAGGAGTGATGTTCCTTTGATCTTGATCTGTAATCTAGTTCCGTGCTGGACTTGCCCAATGTTACAATTGCCTGTTTGTCTGTTCTCAGTTGTTTTGTGATATGAATGATGTCATACTATGCTTACCGTATTATAAACTTTATCTCTTTATCCTTAGTTGTCAATACAATGTGAAGAAATAGACAATACATTAGCCATGGTACATGGTCATATGTTTGGAACCTGGTTTTATTATGTACTTTGCAGTAAAATACAACTATATTTTACATGGGTTCACCAGAATAAGTTCTGTATATAGACCAAAGCTATTTTGTTTAGTCTTGCTGCCTCCTTAATATCTTCTGTTCTGGTACTACTAATGTAAAAAACTCAACTTTTCAGCAAGCTATGGAAAAAATGGTGGAACCGCCACCTTCTGAAGGTGACGAGGCAACTATAACCGTAATGTCACCTCTTGCTGCAGTGGGTCAGTACCTGTCCACTAATAGTGCCAAAAGCATGTTCCTGCGTAATACTGGGTTGGTTGTTAAGGCAATCTCGTCCAAACTGCCTCATGATCAAGATATGCAAGCTCAAAACAGTGTTATATCTGCGCTCCAGACACAAGTCCATTCCCTAACAGAGACCCTTTGTGAAACGAGGAAAGACATTGTTCGATGTCGTCAAGATATGCATGGTTTTGAAACCGGACTATCAAACATTTGCTATGTTGTCAGGAGCCTAGGAGAAATGAAGGCGAAGGGTGCTCCATCAGACAATAAAACATGAAAACGTAACAGTCAGGTCAAATGAACTGAGCTTCTGAACTTCTGGTGGTGCATTTATCTGCCGGACTATAACTTTTATGCCAACCTTCGTTTTGTTTTATGGTTGTACTTTGTTTTGTTGCGATACAAAATTTGTTCTTAACGTGCAGCTGCGGCTGAAGAAAACAGGAAGCCATTTTTGTATAGTGTAGGGTGTTCCCTATATTTGCACTGGTGGCGATCTTTGATGCCCAGTGGATGTAATTTGTGCAATCGCCTTAATAGCCTAGCATTAGTTTCGGGCTTATTTATTTCCTAGTCTTCTTTTTCCCTAGTTTGCTAGTGGCTGCAACAACCATGGGCCATATACGTACTTTGGTAACCTTAACCCTGCTACAGGCTGTAGGATCCATAGGCCTCCTACGGGCCGTCGGATAAATGGGCCTCCAACGGGCCGTAGAATCGGTGGGCCTCGGGCCGTCGGAAAAATGGGTCCACATGGGCTGTAAACGGGCGTAATTGGTATCGGCCCAACATGGTAACGGGCCGTTAACAGGCCGGAGGACAGCAAAGGCTTAATTCTGTCACAGGCATAACGGGTCGTTAATGGGCTAGAATATAGGACGGGCTAGAAAAGGCGCAACGGGTTAACAGGCAACAAACGGGCCGATTCTTGCCAAGGGCCGATTCTAGCCAGTAACGGGCCGGAAGTAATCGAGGGCCGGAAAGGAGCCCAAGAACGTATGGGCCGTCAGTAGGCTGAAAGCTAATACGGGCTGGAAACGGCCCATGTGAATCATGGGCCATTAATGGGTACAAAGGAATTTAATTTTCATTATGGGCTACAGTCATCGTGGGCCACTAAAGGGCCTAAAGTTACGAAAGGCCTCATATGGGCCAAAAGACATTGTGGGCCATACATGGGTCAAAAGTGAAACGGGCTGGTGTTATATTCGACGGCCCACATGACGTTGTTGGGCCGATTTTGGGAAGGCCCTAACGGGCCGTGAGTTACCGGGCCATAAAATGGGCTATTTGCGAACAGACCATTAACAGGCTTTTCATGGGCTAGCCCGCTAACTTTTGACCAAGTCAAACGGGCCGGCCTTTGTAAGCTAAATGGTCCAGTGGTGGGCCGTCACACGTGTCGACATATCATAGGGGCCTATCTGATCCAATGACGAGCTGACACGTGTTTCCTCCGGCCAATGAGAATTTTACACGTGGAAAATACCCATTGGCCCGGGCTGTTAACGTGTTATCGGATCCAAAACCGGACCCGATAGCTTAACGGCGACCCATTACGGTCGATGCCACGTGTCAGTTACCCTTGACGAAAGCACTTCCATGACGCGTCATTTATCGTCATGGAAGTGAACACTTCCGTGATGATAATTTTGATATTGTCATGGCACACTTCTACGACAGCACAGGTATGACTATCTTGATTCTGTCATAAAATCGTCATGGATGTACATACATGACAGAAAAGGTGACCTACTGTGACAAACACGTATCATCACGGAAGTGTATTTTTTTGTAGTGAATGTGATGCTCTATATGTGCAATTATTTACTATGCAGTACATTTCATCAATCCAGTTTTAAACATACCAATAGGAATGCATATATTTGCTTGTTGTTAATCCTGTTATAGCTAGCATATGTCTCTTTTAAAGTTTTTTGATTGTTCGGTTGTCTGTAGTTAGCATATCTCCAGTTTCAAATGCTATCTTTGGTTGTTCCTAGTATGCATTGTTTATTCCAGTCATTCACAACGTGATGTTCTATATGTGCAAGTATGAACTGTGCAGTCCAATTTCATCAGTACCAGTTTCAACAATACCACTATGAATGACTACATTTGGTTGTTGCATCTTGTAGTTAACACGCCTTTCCATTTTTATTTAACAATAACCAGTGTACTTACACCGGCACAATACCAGTTTGAATGACTATGTTTGCTTGTTGTTAAATATTAGGCATGTTGTAGTTAACACACCTTTCCACTTGTTTTGCTTTACTAGCGTGCTTAAACATGCACATTGAAGCTATCTTTTGGAGATTATTTTGTCTGCCATGGATAATTTTGGATGCTGTTTAGCCTGTTGTGCTTAACATGTTTCTTGATGTACCTACACAGGAAAATTTTGGGAACGGCTATTGTTTTCCATCGAGGTTAGTTTCATCACATGGCTTATATATGTTCACTATTCAGGATATCGGTAGCTGGTGCCATATAGGCCGGGGGCTGATAAGGGACTAATCGGTGAATCAGACTTTCAACTGAATATATCTGCAACCCATTTATCGTTAGGTTAACTAGGGCCATATGTAATATATCTGAGGCTACATATCAACATGCACTGTACTTAATGTCTAAATATGCAATCCAAGGCTACATAGCAACAACGAAGAGTGTTACATTAATGTTCTGATGATGCCTAGATATACGTAGAAGAGCAGCAGCAACAGCAACAACAACAACAACAACAACAACACAACCCTGTTTGGATACTCAACTTAGCTAGAGGTTAGAGTTAGGGGCTGTTTAATTTTCGCCTTTGCCTGCCCTGCCAATCTTGGCCAGCCAAATAATTGGCGCAGGATCTGGCCACCCGTGACTTGCCAAAACTTTGGCGTCAAACTGAACTAGAGATGTTGGGGTAGGTTGGGCTCACCAAAATATTGGTGCTCATCCAAACAAGGCACAAAGCATGGTCAACGACCAATTTTTCATATGGGTAACCGGGTGCTGCAATCCAAACAGCCCCTTAGTTTCTAGCTCATGACTAACCCTGAACTAACTCCATCCAAAGAGTTGTTTGGATGGCAGGGTTAGATTGACAATAAATGCACTAGGAGAATTAGCTCCAATTAGCACCTCTGGGATTGGATAGTTTTTTTGGGTGGGTTATAGATGCAACTAGCTCAAACTAGCCCTCATGTTTAGATATACTTTAGGGCTATTTGAGCCCGAACTAGCTCAAACTAACTGTAACCCATGGATACAGCAGCAGTTCATCAGCCGATAATTTGTAAGAATGCAATAAACTCCTTGCGGACCATAATATAAGATGTTAATTCATCTAATATGTGAGTATATTGGATGTTGTAAGATATTATAAAAGAGTGTTGTACTACATCATTGTGCAATTGTTGTTTAGCTTCTAATATTAACTTGGTGCTTTTAGATACATATGCCATTGGTAAAGATCCGCGCTTCGACCCTTTCTGCGTATGGAGAAATGAGATATAGATGAACCAGCATCAAGTGAGGAAGCTGATAAAGATTATTAGTAAAATGGGTCAAAAGATGGCAATTAAACTATTTGTTTACACTTTATCCAATACAACAGTGAACTGCAGGATGATAAGTAAGAACTGTAACATCCCAAATTTTCAATTTAGAATGTTATACATAGGTCATTCATGCATATCATATTTTATTTGCATTTCGTTTCGCGACCCTCGAAATTCTAAGCAACTCAAGGACCCTCGGAGAGAGTTGGGGATTTCACGGTTTTCATATTTGAATTTTATCAAATATCGAAACTAGGATCATTTGTTTTATTATTTTTCTCTCCAAAAATATTTCATATAAAAATATAAGAGAGGAGATAATATGACTTCTCCAAAATAAATGAAATATTGGAGGAAAAATATTAAAATCAAATAATTAATTTTATTGGGATTTTATTTGAATTAGAAAAAATATGCATTTTTCAAAATTGCATTTTTAGGCCAAGAAAATGTTCACCCTATTCTAAATATTTTATTTAGATGGTGAAAATTTGTTTTGGTATTTTTAGATTTTTTTTATTTTTCTAGGATTTCTTTTCGGCAGAATATGTTTAAAAAAAAGCCCCGCCGGACCTAACTGGGCCGCGGCCCAGCTGGCCCAGCCAGCCCCCCGCCGCCGTCGTCTCCGAGCCGGACTCCTCGAGGGAGTCCGAGCCGCCGCCGCCATGGCCCCGCCCCTCCCGCAAGCCGCCTCCCCTCCCCCTTTAAAAGTCGAACCCGGGGCCCCCTTGGAGCCCCAAGTCGTCGCCGCCGCCAGCTGCCAACCCCGCCGCCGCTCGCCGCCTGCTGCTGCGCCGTCGCCGAGCCGCTGGCGCGCCGGCCTCCGCCGCTCCGTGCCGCACCGCGCCGTCGCCCCGCTCGCTAGAAGCCGCCTGAGCCGCGCCGGAGTTCGCATCTCGCCGTTCGGTTTTTTTAGGTTTAGGTAAAAACCGTCGATTTTTTTAAAAACCCTAGTTCGATTTCTTCGGTTCGCCGGTTTTTGTCGGTTTAGTTTATTTAACGGACGTTCGTCCGTATGTTCGTTTTAACGAACGGTTTTCGCCCGTTAGTCACAGACAGCGAACATTCGTTCGTTCGCCTGTTCGTCAGTTTTCTTTTTCTCGGGTTTTTCGCGATTATTCTCGATCGTGATTTCTGATCCGATTTTCGTTTTAGTTTATCTTTTCGCTCGTTTATCAGAATCAGGCGATTCAAGCGCCTAGATCTTCGTCTCGAAACCCTCTTTTTGTTTAACCAACTGGAACAAGATTTTGGTACTATAAAATTTGACTTTAGTTCAGATTAGTAATCGGATCTTGTTTCTTTCGCAGTTTGAGTTTCATTGCTCCGTTTGATTTGATTCTTTTTGCAAACCGGAGTTCTTAAGTTGAACTTTCTGGTTAGATCTTCTTATTTGAGTTTTACCCGTGCTTCTATGATTGATTACTTATGTATGTTATTGTTTGTTTGCGATAGAATTCCCGGAGTGCGAAGTGTGCTACTACGAGTCCCTAGGTTTTGAGGATCATCAGCAAGGCAAGTAACACATTGATCATATCCCTTTATTACCCAGTTTTTGTGCATTAGTTCCAATCCTCAAACACTGCATGATTAGGATGTGTTTAACTTGTGGGTTGGAAGTAGTTGATGAGGTAGAACCTATTACCTGTATTCATATCAAACCCTTGGGAGTTACTTCTACGTTATGCTTATATTGCCATGCTATGCTCGTAGACGTGGATTGGGTTTGAGTGTATCCATGACAGATGTGAGATTGTTAATAAATGGTTCAACTTAAGGTGGAAACTTTAATACACATCTGGGTGGATTGCTTGTTTGGGCACCTGGAGAATCCAGTGTTGTCCTAGGATATCCCGGAGTACCCGTGTGATCATCCTATGGTCCGCCACCCAGGCTCAAAGGGATCTTAAGATTATTCATGCTAGAAACTTTCGTGTGCAGCCACAAGCCATTATGGGCTCTGGCATAGTTGAGTATGTTGCATGACCTCTTTCAGTGGTGGGCTAGCAGATGTAGGGGAAAGTAGGTGTAACTGTCCACCCAGAGTAAAGAGTTAGTGCTTCTGAAGGACTGTGTCTCAGTCATCCTATTCTCAAACACCATGTAGTGCGAGAAATCCAACGGAGGAGATCGAGTCTTGTGGGGAAAAGTGCGCAAACCTCTGCAGAGTGTACAATCTAATCACGATTAGCCGTGTCCCCGGTTATGGACATCTTGAGTATCTAGTACTTGGATTTTCCTATTGTATCTCATCACTCTAATTTAATTTGCTGGGTTGATAATTACTCTTAATTGGGATTGAGTTGGAGGAACCTTCTCAATGATGTTTCAACTACCATGATAGTTAAATAAAATTTTATTCCTTTGATGTAGGGAAAATTTGGCTTTTCGCAAAAACAATATAACTTTAGAGCCTCCACCAGCCATATATGCATGTAGTGATAGCATTTATCTTTTCGTTGCTCTACTTTGTTATATTGCCAGCATATTCCATGTGTTGACCCATTTTCGGGCTGCAACATTTCTCGTTGCAGACTTTTCAGACGAAGAGTAAGGATCGCTAGGTCGTTGCCGTGCAGCTCAGCTATGCCGTTGGAGTTGATGGACTCACTTTATCTTCCAAGCCTTCCGCTGTTATCGTATTAGATGGCCTTAAGCCATATTTATTGTAATAAGTTCTCTTTGGAGACATTCGATATAATAAGTGTGTGATTGCTACTCTGTTATAAATCCTTCGAGTATTGTGTGTGTCAGCATTACCGATCCAGGGATGACACTGAAGCACAGAGACTTGACCGTTTGAGGTCGGGTCGCTACAAGAACTCTGCAGGCTTCTTTTTACTGCCCATAATGAGTTGTGTTAGATGACAATGTCTAAATCTTTTTCCTTTCCAGTGGTTCCCGAAGCAGTTTACTCAAGATTACCTCTCAAACTACATGATTGGTGGGCATGCATAGGTTAAAGTATTTCTACCAGAACACGATGATTATCTAGATGTTTTCATGAAGACCGTGAAGGATGGGCGGTCGGCCATCACAAGGGGTTGGACTAGAGTCGTGTGTGCCTTATGCATGGAGGAGGGCACAATATGGGCATTCCGCTTCACCTTGTTCAGCAACCAGAATGTATTTCGCCTCTTTCTTTACTGTCTTTAATACTACAAGTATACAACTGTGGTTCATCATTCTTTATTTGGTTCTTATGTAATTGTTGATATGTACCTATGAATCGAATAATGCATTGGTTGTTTGAACCTGATGGATATGAATAAAGCTATAACATACATTCAAATTCAAATTCAAATCCGGTACAATTTGAAATAGCAACAATTAAATTACGGTGAAATTACGCTCTTCAGGTCGTTACGGCACACACGGTTGGTAAAACACAAACGTTTGTGATATACACCATAATCCGAGACAGTTCACAGAGAGGAAACGTGTGCAAGCATGCACAGAGTTGCCGTTTGCAGAGCGTGTGCGATGTCAGACAATATCACAAACGGTGCGGGCAAACTAAACGTTTGTGATAGTTGCCTTATCGTACACGATTCGCAACCATGAACTAATTCTGATGAAGTATGCGTCGTAAATGTTGCACCACAGAATAGCGTGTGCGATAGTTGTCATGTACGACGATGTTACGACAGTCCGACGTTTCGTAATCCTATCCGACACTCATACGATGATTAGCTAATCTTCTTAAT
Organism: Aegilops tauschii subsp. strangulata; assembly: GCF_002575655.3. Lineage (NCBI taxonomy): Eukaryota > Viridiplantae > Streptophyta > Magnoliopsida > Poales > Poaceae > Aegilops > Aegilops tauschii. The sequence goes on from NC_053038.3 coordinate 141,965,005, forward strand.
TAGTTATCGCATACGGTTTGGGACAAGCGAATGTGTGTGATTGTATGCTTATCATACACGCTCTATAATAGTGAACCGTTTGTGATGGGTCGCGCATCATAAACGTAGCACCACAGAATACCGACTGCGATGGCAATGCGAGCACAAACGAGTAGGAGTAATGTATATGCATCTTGGCTCCCTATCCCCGGCGGTTTATGGGTTGTGTGGGAAGGACCCCCCTATCTCCCACACTCACTTGGCGATGGTTCTAAATGTCGTCGCGGAAAGGGGTTAAAAACCGTTTGTATAGCACCGACGCGTACCAGTGTATCACGATTTCTTCATGAGGACTTTGCCTAATGTTGCATTGTCGCCATTCGAATTGAAGCCCTATGCTCCTTGGATAATGAAATTCATCAGAACCAGCTCTTCAATTCACTACAAGGCAGATTTTCAGAATCACCTAAGCTTTTTGCCTCCCATTGAAGTCCTCAAAAGGACTATTTCTTCAGTTGATGAGAAAGGCAAAGCTGCTGTTATTGATGAAGGCACTCGTCCATTGGATGGTTAGTATTGTAAGGCTGCATCTTACTGCACCAATGATGACTCTGCTACTCAAGATTCTGCTACTAGAGCCCATGAGCAAAATCCTCAAGCCACTGCCCAACGAGTGATGACTGATCGTGAGCTTCTTCTAAGTCTTCACCAGAAGGTCAATCGCAATCACAAGTGGGTCAAGCGTCAATTTGGCTCAATTCTTCAGGCTATGACCGTCACGCGGAACACTATGAAGAAGAACCATTATTATGTGCATGAAATCTTCGATCGCACTTGGGCTATTCTTTCGCATATTTACAATGATGATGACCTCAAGCAGATGGACTTCAAACAAAACTTTGAGTTGTCAAATCTACCCTCAAATAAATTCAAGAAGGTCAAAGTTCCTTAGCTAGTCACAAGTTCATATTCTTCATCGTGTGAGACGGATGAAGCTGAGGATCTGGACGACACTACGGTAGGCCCTACAATGACAAATGACCCCGAAAACGCTGGCGCACCTGCATTGACCTCATGATGATATTCTTCACGGGCGTTAGTCCTCAAGTTTCGTCCCTTTTGGTCATTTTATGACAAAGGGGGAGAAATTTGAGTTAGTCTTCAAGCAGGTCTTATATATGGGTCGTTTTTTTGTTAAGTTACAACTCTCTCTCTTCTAAAGTGTTTGTTGGTTGAGTTGTAAACTTAAGTCCGATGGTGGTCTGATACTTTTGAACTACTTTCTGCATGCTTATTTCCTCAAGTACCTTAATGCACGCATGCTGAATTTCATCAGACACCATTTTCCATCATGCATTTCAAATTCTTCATATTATATGTTAAATACGTGAATGGATTACAAGATATAGGGGGAGATCTCCATGATATTATTCTACTATGTGCATTTGCAATCCAAAGCAAATTCCTCAAATATGCACATCTTCAGGGGGGTTCTTCTATATCTTGCAATCAAATTCCTCAATATCAGTATTTACAGTTCATATGTTTATCCCCGTTGAAAACTTAACCTATTTGTCATCAATTACCAAAAAGGGGGAGATTGTAAGTGCATCTAGTGCCCCTTAGTGATTTTGGTGTATTGAAGACTTATAGGTTAAGAGACTAATGTGTTTGTCAGTATACACAGGTTCTATAAGTCTCTGGGTAGTTTGATATTTACGAAGAAAGTCGACCCCTAAAACATGAATGTCTTCAGTTGAAGACTTTGGTTTTCTTGAAGACTTTGAAAATGAGGAAATTGGTGTGCCCATGAAGATATTGATATCGATGCAAGGATTATGAAGCGTGAAGACTTTTGTTTTCGTAATTTCATTTTCTCTTTCTTGCGTCATAGGAAACACCGTACTGTTAAAGGGGGTCGAGGTAAAACTAAGGAAATGTTTCCAAGTGATGCTCATCTCAAAGCCTACACATACCCAATCCTTCGAGTGAAGCCTTTGGAAATCTCATACAGTTCAGTCAAGTTCTTCAGTGACAGAGACGAAGATCTTCTGGTCTCTGTGGAATTTGTTCTGGCTGAGGAGTTAGGAATTCGCCATTGCAGATTACCTACAGTGAGGAATTTGAGAGCTCAAATTTCTGACCGTTGTTGTGCTATGCGCCAGGTGTCCCAAATATCTTATCCACCTAACGGTCATATCATTGAAGGGCATTTATATCTTATCATGTCGGGGTGCTCCCCGGCTATAAATAGCCGCCCCTTTCAACCACTAGTTGGTTGGCTACTCCGAGAGAAACTGACACTTGTCATTTAGAGCATCCCATCCTCCGAGGACTTTGAGAGAAAATCATCAGTGAGGAAAAACCCAAAACCCAAACACCTACAACCCAAAGTGATTGAGCATCACTGAAGAGATTGTTCCTGTGTGGAACCGACTCTTGTTACCTTTGAAAGATTGTGCATCTTCTAGACGGTTAGACGTCAAGGCCTAGAGCATCCAAGAGGAATTGTGGATCGCCGAGTGACCAAGTCTGTAAAGGTTTGGAAGTCACCTGAAGACTTACCACGAGTGATTGGGCGAGGTCTGTGTGACCTTAGCTCAAGGAGAATACAGTAAGGACTGCGTGTCCTTTGGTTTAAATACCAAGCTGCTCCAACCAGGCATACAACTGTCACAACAATTGGAACCGGTCTACCAAATCATTGTCTTCACCGAGCTACTCGTTCTATTTCCTCAACCCTTTCATTTCCTCGCTCATGTGTTGATGAAACTGATCGTTGCTATTTGAAGACTTTGACTGAAGACTTTCTCGATTTCCTTAATCCTATTTCTTTAGTCATCTTGTCTTCTGCCTAGTTATCCTGTTTACACGCTACCTGTGCTCTGTGTATGTTTAATTTCATCATGATGACAATGCTACTATCTTGTTATGCATGCACCTGAGTACTTATTCCGCGTAGTTCGTCACTTAGCAAATTCCTCAAGTAGTATATCCTTAGTGAAGAATTTGTAAAAATTGCCTATTCACCCCCTCTAGTTGATATAACGCACTTTAAGTGTTCTTATTGTGTGGTGTGGTGCGAGAGATGAAGGTAAATGGTCGCGGGAATAATTGGGGGCTGGGCGGCCTGGATTCTCGGGGCGTCCGCATGGCAGTTTTTGCAGTGGGTAACTGCATCATGGCGTCGTGCCTGGCGCAACCGCATGCATAATGGCCGCACGAACGTACGTGATCGTGCGCCGGCCCCAAACACTCGCAGCACGCGTGGAGGGACGAGGGCAGAGCGCGCGGAGGGACGTGAGATTAGAGCGCGCGCGGCAGGACGTGAGAGTAGAGCGTGCCGCGGCCGCCTCAACCGCGAGCAACCACACACATAGAGCAGTTGAACACGGAGGGGGTCGTCTACAAGCCGGCCGGCAGATGCGATGCTGCATAGAGAGCGGCCGTGTGCTACTACCTCCGTCTTGGTCTATTAGTCCTTTTTATATTCTGTGCCATATTTTGACCTTAAATTTAACTAACAAAATGTTAATGCATGTTATAAAAATTATATAATTGGAAACTATGTTCAAATACGAATCTAACAATATAATCTTTGGCGACATGCATTCGTATTTTATTAGTTAAATCTCTAGTCAAAATTTGGCACAAAAATAGTAGGTAAATTAAATCGCAAACATTCTTTTATTAACCGTATGTGTACGTGTCCTTTTATTCTCCTCTCGCACGTCTTGTCACCCTGCTATCGCAGACGGGTTCGAGCGCAAGCTTGAGCAACACGCGGGGGCGTTCTTTTGGCCAAACGGTGGCTCGAAGTGGTGCCAATGCATCGTCGGTGAGCCCGTTCCCGCACAAGCGCGCAGGTTCCCGTGCAAGCTTCCCGCCCGACTCGGTGAAATCCCCCAAAATCTTAATGCTTACCAGCCTGCTATATAAACCCTCACGCCCGACGAGTCATGCGTCGCATTTTCCCCTCCCTCCCTGTAGCTTATCTCATCTACTTCTCCCACAATCGCCAATGGCACCGGTCCGTCGTTGTTGCTCAGCCACTCCACCGTCATCAGAGGACAGCTCCAGCTGGGAGGCTACACCGCGGCGGCGGCGCAGCCCCGGTGTAGTGTAGTGCGTGTGGCATCCCTGTTGGGTGTGCGCGGAACACCCACCACACGCTCCGCCGCCGCTGCCCAAAGATAGTTGTTGCCGGCTGCCATTGCCACCACCCCACCGTCTGCTGCCGTGGCCGCCACACCACCGCCGAAAGCCAGGGCCATCGCCGGCTCCGCTGCAGCGACCCGAAGGCGGGAGGTGGCCGTTGTGGCCGCCAGTCCACTGTCGGCCACTGTGGCCATCACCAGCTCTGCCACCAAGGCCCGAAGGCGGGAGGTGGTGGTCTTGGCCACCACCCCATCATCGACTGCCGTGGCCGCCAGCCCACCGTCGACTACTGGGGTCATCACCCGCTCCGCCACCACTGCTAGAAGGCGGGAGGCGGAGGTGGATGCCCCCACGCGCATCAGCGACCTTGCGCACTACATTGAGTTCCTGCGGGAGGAGGAGGAGCGCCTCGTTGAGCACGCAAAGAGCCTTACCACCGTTGTGGCCGCAGCACACGCCGCCGCAGAGGCGAGGAATCATGAGATCTACGAGTTGTCCCACCGCTTCGAGAGGGGTCGTCTGGAGCGGTAGAGGGCGTTCAAGGTGAGCATCGCTGAAGGTGCAGCAGCACCAGGAACCCTCTTGCAGTTGTCCAGCTCATCGGTAGGCTCCTCCTCCTCTACCTCTTACTGATCATGCTCGGCAGAGGAGAGGCTGCTGGAAGTAGTACAAATCCCCTCCATAGTAGTACTAGTATTTAGGGGCTATTTTGTTCAGTTCATCTGACTATAGATGTGGTTGAACTGTAGTACGGACTTAAAATTAGCTAGTATATATAGTTGAACTAGCTATTTCAGTACGTGGTTGGCAACAATTGGGGAAAATTTTGGTTGGTTCAGCTATCAAGTTGAACTATTTATACAAAGAACGACTGCTTAATCTATGAATAAAATCTATGCTTACTGAATTTTAGTTGCAAAATTAGATAGTGCTAGTGATTTTTAGCTGCAAATTTTGACAAATGGCAGGGTTACAAGGTTGACAAAGGGCAATGTTACTAGATCAACAAATTTCAATCTTTCCAGTTTGACAAATGGCAATATCCCCAATATAACAGCTGCAAATTTGTCAAATTGTCTGTACATGGTTGCACACGGATCATCCAAAAAACCCGTTTGCGTTGAAGGGATGTATAAACCCTGTGTGCCAGATTTTCTCTTGGTTTAGCGGCGAAGTCTCGCTATGCATACTGTATTCAATCTGAACCGTTTGCGTTGAAGAGATGTACAAATCCTGCACGGTAAATTTTCCCTTGTCTTACTAGGGAAGACCATAGCTCTCACTTTGCATATGGGTGTTCTATCTAAAAAGTTTGCGATCAAGAGCTGCACAAATCCTGCTCAGCACATTTTCCCTTGGCTTACTGGGGAAGCTGTCGGTTTGCATACGAGTGTTCTATCTAAAACGTGTGTGATCAAGAGCTGCACAAATCCTGCTTTGCACATTTTCCCTTGGCTTCCTGTGGAAGCTGTCGATTTGCATACGGGCGTTCTATCAAAAACGTTTGCGATGAGTGTTTTATATTTTAAAACCATTGATGATCTTTTAAAGAAAATTGTTTGATAAGTATATATAGTCAGAGAGAAAAAAGCAAGTTCATTCAAACCATATCTTTCATTCAGTCACACTGCGAATTTATATTCAGACGATCGAGATGCAGTATTAACCCCCAAAAAACTAATTCCAGTAGTAGCGGAGGCGGCGTGCCGCGCCGGTGTTGTCATTGTCGTCCTCTGGGACGACGTTGTTGAAGTCTTCAAGGCAGCACATAATGTTATTCACTATGTCGTTGCGCGATCGATGGGCAGGGTGCGGGAGGACGACAACTCGCGGCGCTGCAAGGTAGCGGTCAACGGCGACATCCCATGCCGCTGAGGGGGGCGCGCTCACGGGCACGGGCGGTGGGTGCAGGCAAACGCACGTGATCGGCGTCGCAGTGGGTGCAGGGGCGAGCACGGGCACGGGCGCGTACACGAGCTCGCGTGGGTCCACGGAGACCTTGCTAACGCCCGCGGCTTCCAGCTCTGCGATATTGCTCAGCGACCAGCCCGTCAATGCTATGGGGATGGTCGCTGGCGCGGGCGCAAGGATGGGAGCTGGGATGGGAGCGGGGGCAGCAACCATCGTGGCCAGCTCATTCAGGTCCATGTCCATGAGGCCCCATTCCTCCTTACTTTCTATATCGTCTGGCTTGGAGTCGACTTCGCCAAACTGGAAGACTAGTGGCAGATGATCCTTCTGCGCCATGGTGTTGGTGGAGGTCTACGGGAGGGGAATGGGAGGTGAACAGTAAGGCCGCCCATATTAAACAGCGGCTCGGGCGCCATCAATGGAGAGGATGCGAGCAAGGCAGGCGGCCATGGAAGTCAAAGGGCTTGCTTCCCAGTGAGCCTGCGCAGCGTACAACTAGCATGCTTCCGGTGAGCCTACGCACTGGAGGACAGCTTGCATGCCTCCTGGTCAGCCTGCACTCGCACGCCTCCCGTCTACTCAAGGAGTTGTCTGCATGGCACCTCCCGTGATTGGTTAATAGAACGCACATGATTTAAATTATACAAAGGTTATCCATTCTCAGAGTCGAAGACACTAGATGAAGAGCACATCATGTACGCAGCAACGGATGCCTACCTTTGTTTAAATATCTACAAGGGTTGGATGAAGAAGCAGAGCCCAGTGTCCGGTTCAAGCAAAGAAGTGTCAGCAAAGAGAAAGAGGAAGAGGGACGAGGACGAAGTCGAGGACATGGACAAGGACTCCGAATAAGGTGGCAGTGCCGTTGCTCATGCTGGTTCTACTACAGTGTCAAGCGGACTAGTTGCTTAGTTTTATTTCAGGGGTGTGTTGTGCTGAGCCCCTAGCAGAACTATGTTATGTTCTTTCTCGTTATTTGAACTCTTTAGTAGTACGTACTAGTATGTCTTACTATTGTTCTTCTTGTAGTTAGTACTACTACTCATCTCTTCGCATTCCTACTGTACTTAATATGTACTGGTAGTATAATTTGGGTCAGTTGATTTGTGAAAGAAGAAGTTCGCTGGAGTGAAGGAAGAAGACGGCAGAGAAGCTACCCCCGTAGTATCTATATTAGGGTGGCAGGGTGCCCATGATCTATCTTATGAGTGTTGGGTGTGGAATGCAGTTCGCCGGAAAAAATGGATCGTGCCTGGGGTTAAACGGATGGCAGGAGTGGGGGAGCATGGCGGTGGCAGGACGTTCAGGGGAGGCCGAGGCGGTGGCGGCAGGCGGTCAGGCCTATGGCGGGCTGGCGGCTCAATGGTTGAGAGAGAAGATGAGCAGTGCATCATTTTCTGAGGATGAAGAAGCCCTTCTGGCCGTCTATGTTGCATCCAACGACTCACAAGAGTCGACTGACCCAAATTATTCCTTCAGATTGCATGATCCACGTGGCATTGAATGTCTCAAAGGTAGATTCCATGTCCGCACCCCGTTTGCGGGCGCGGCCGGCTTCTGCCGTGATAGCCACCATGCGAGCCTCCTCCGCGCGGGCGGAGACGACAATGACAGGCTAACTCCTCCTCGTCGGCATGCTGGAGCACGCGCTCGTACTCCTCCTCTTCGTATGCTGCGGGCATAGACGTGGCTCGACCTGCTCACGTGCTTGGCAGCGAGGCGTCATCGCGAGGAGGGACTGCAGACGACGGTACTGCAGAGGATCTCAACCCCTCCCCCGCTCACGTCGTCTACAGTCCCTCCTCGCGATGACGCCTCGCTGCCAAGCACGTGAGCAAGTCGAGCCACGTCTATGCCCGTAGTGTACGAAGAGGAGGAGGACGAGCGCGTGCTCCAGCATGTCGAGAGGAGGAGCTAGTGTGTCCCACATGGCAGCGATAGTACTGCACCGTACAGTACTGCAGCGACTGTATGTATGCGCAACAGCGGCGGCGGCATATGGATGAGTGCGCTTATAGGAGCTTGGTAATAGGGTTGGTCAAACTTAAAAGAACACCATACTAATACGTAATCCTTTGCAAGTGCATGCATCACGGCCTCGCTTATACACCACATTAGTTAGCACAACATCAATATGGAATCCTGTGCAAGCGCGTGCACCACGGCCGCGCGGTCGATCGAAAGGTGTGTCATGGTGTCGCACTAGAAGGATGTCGATTGAACCTTTTTGTGTGTGTGTGTGAAAACAATCCTCGAATATTACTCTATTTTTTTGCTGGAAAAATTCTTCACGCTACAATATTTCTATATATTTGTATTTAGCTTCAGCTCGTGATTATTTGGATTTGGACGTTTTAGGTGCCCCCTACAAAAAAAATTAATAGTGATTCTGTGTGTGTAACAGAAAGAGAGCGCGTGTATGTGTCTATATGTGTGTTGTGGCGGAAGGGCAATATGGAGATGGTATGCGTGTGATAGTCATAGAAAGGTGTGAATGTGCATATGATCATGTATGAGTGAGACATAGATATGCCGAGATGTTGTGTATACATTAGAGAACAGTCTTTTTTTTGTGTTTTTTGTGTGTGTGACAGAGAGAGGAGCATCCATAACACAATATCTGTCTCTCTCGATTCGACGTCCCTCACACAATCGCATGTAACACATGCATCAACGCACTGACACCCTCACCCAACCCCTGGTTGCCTCAAGGCCCCCACATCGCTCTCTATCTCGCACACACAATCTCTTCGTGAAAACCCTATTTGGAATGCATGTACCTCTCCGTCACATACACACCATGTACCAAGCACACACATTTATCTCTCACTATGTCTCTTTGCCTCGCAAACACACTCCCCATAGTCCTCTCTTTGTATCCCGCACACGAACTCTCTATTTATTAAAATACATTAAAACTGTGCAACTTTCCAGCCCTCTGAGGCCATCAGGTCTGTGGCCGTCCGATCTTCAATTTCAGGCATTTTCGACCGTTAGATTTGAAGTGAGTCGCACCAAATCAGCCTTCGTTCGCTAAAACTATGCAACTCTCCCGTCCTCTCAGGCCATCAGCGTCCGTGGCCATCCAATCTTTAATTTCAAGCATTTTTGACCGTAAGATTTGATGTGAATCGCACCTAATCGGCCTTCGTTCGCTATTAACGAGCGCGAACTGTGTGAGCCGCTGCTCCGATCGCTTTTTGGGTTGTCTGGGGTTAAATTGGGCCTCATGGGCCTGTAGCAGCCTCCCCTAAGCCATTCATTTCGCTAGGTCGCACGTCTCCCCCTTTCGCGTGGTGGCTCTTCCCATGGCGGTCAACCTCTGTCGCGCTCATCCCCATTCATGTACACTGATGGGATCCTGCTTCCCACTGCGCAAGGGCGCCGGTACGGTAGCCTCCCACAACCTGGCTTAGATTTCGGACGGCACCACAACTTCGGCTGGGGGCCTCAAGCATCGGCGGTGACAACGGCAGCGAACCATCGCTTGTCGGTTGGATTCCACTTGCCGGTGATTGAGGAAATAAATCGCCATGCCACTCTTCAGCGGCTACTACTTGCAGGTCTGTTACCACTCCGTGCTCTTCCATTCCTCTGCCCGCGTTATTGATGCTATTCTTTCTCCTCCCAAAATGATGCAGGTGATCTAGGTTGACTGACTCATGTGTGCTTCCAAGCTAGGATTAGCAGTTCCAGTATAATTTTTGCCTTTGGATTGTAAGTAAACTCCGTTTGGATGAGCATCCTTTTCCATTGACTAATAATAGCCAATCCAGATTTGTTTGATCTGTTTGCATTTTCTGGTATATACTTTACATATAGAGGTTCTCGGTGTACGTATAGGACCAGTAATATAATAGTTCTAGAAATTCTGTAGCCGTCTGCTATTGCAAGATAATGGATTCAGGAGAGCCAATTCTAATTGGGATAATTAAAATAGGCAGAAGGCATTACTAATCTTGACATGAAGAATCACATTATTCTGATATGTCCATGATATTTTAGTGCTCACTTTATTTTACTGATGTTCCAATTTTAGCAGTATGCAGTAATATCATATACTCTAGACCAAATTTGAATTTACCACATGACATGTGCTTTGCAGGATAAATCGGAGAACATCTTTGATGCTCCTTTGATAGAATATAATGAGAACAACATGATATGTAAGGCATGTACTACATGGATCTTGATTCGGAATTCAGCAAAACAACTCTATTGAGTACCTGCAATAAAATAGTAAATTGTTGTTCATGATCCTACAGTTTCTGAAGTCAAAAGTAGCAGTGTTTCATCTAATTGTATCCTTCAAAGCTAATAGAGTCCTTCATAATCTTTTTTGGGTGTGGTCTCTATTAGTCACTATGTATTCGCTGAGATTCTTTCATTTTGTTGAAGCTGTATGTGCATCTGCTTTTGTCCGTGCCATGGTAGGCGGCGCTGGATCATCTATGTTGAGGATGGCTTCACCGACTTGTGCATCGTCTGAGCTCTGTTTCCCTTTCCTAGGGTTTAACAAAATCGCATTTGTTATTCGTCAAGAGGAGGCCCACATGCAGCAAGGTATGGCAATGCAAAATCAATGCATGGCTTGTTCGGGACATTACAGTTCGAAGGACATGCAAATGTTTGATTCTCCATGTACAGTGTCAATCAACTGTTGATTGCAGGAGCAAGGTGTACGAAAAAAAATTGGAACCAAGATACTCATCTGGAGTTTAGTGTTTTATTGCATCAACATAACAATTCGCTGTCTTATTGCAGGTAAACAATAGTGTTCGTTTGCTGCATTCAGAATCAAGATCTATGTATTACATGCCTTGCGTATTGTATGTTGTTGTCATTATACTCTATCAAAGGACCATCTAAGTTGTTCTCTGATTTATGAATTTTCTCTACAGGGATACTGGCTACTTCCCCTTTCTTCCTCTGCCATCTTCCCAGCAACCATGGTTCCCATACCACTGCTCATTGCAAGGTTCCGTCTGCCTTCCCTCTCACTCTCACAGGAACGCTCACTGGCAGCACACAGGCCTTTCCTGACAGTGCCATGGCACCTCTCTGTAGGTGAGCGACACTGCCATTTCCTTCCAAGTGTGCCATATTTTCTTTTTTAAGTTATTACATGCTGATTTACAGGTTGGTTTAGTCTATTGTATCATGCCTCTAATTCTGCTCCATGCTCAAGTCAACATGACACTTCTTCCCCCAAATTTTTTCTCGAATTATTCTATGTTAGTTCGGTTTGTCCTATCAGGCCGAATGAGCTGTCCACATCTCCATGTACAAAGGGTTAGTATACATCTACATAATCAGATGCTGGAGGAAATGTAGCATAATATATCTAATCATATTATATGCTTTACTTACAATGGTGCCTGCTCAGTGTAGCCATTTACTCATGAAATGTAACGTTTCTTTTTACAGAAAATAGACAAGATGGGGACAACAAATTTTCTTTCTCCCAATTCTGGCACCCCCATCAATTGCTTAATTTTTCATTACAATTTTAATGTCAATATTTTTCCTTAAGAAATTTTGCTAACCGTGGCTTCATTGCTAATCAGTTTATGGTTCATGTACTTGCCCAAAACATAATGTTTAGTTGTAGTTGAGCAAACACAACTAGATCGTGTTAATGCATAAGTGAAATCAACAGTCTTGAGGAACCTAAAATCTAAGGTATATATGCACTGCGATATGTTTTACTATCCTCCTGTTAAATTCCAAGGTCTTTATCTTGAGGATCATTGTATATTGGTATTTTGTTGCTCTTTCACTAGAAGATGATGCCAACTTGTTTTCTAATTTGTATATGATAAAACTGCAACATGTCATAAAAAGCAGGTTTGGAAGAATGGTATTTTTTAAAGCAAGTTTGGAAGAATGGTATTTATCTAAATTACGGACAACAAATGCCAGAATGGAATAAAAAGTAAATATTCATTAACACTTGAACACATTTGTTGGAATATAGTGGTTGCTGTATGATCTTGAAGCATGTATTGCATTGTAACAATACAAGGCACGTGCTACTGTTTGACATGTGATCTTACATTGGTATTATTATCCCTGATTTTCTTTTAGCGACTACTATATGATCTTTGAAGTATCTAATCCAACGTTTATGGAGCATCAAGTGGCTGGGTTGAGAAGAGAAGTTATTTGTTGGACCTACAAGGCGCAGAAATCTAGCTGGCAACAGAATTATTTATATTTACGAATGCAGTAATATGCAATACATAGTGTGTTTTTTAGAATTACTTATGTGTCATGTTGGAAACAATGTTGCTGGTGCCTTTACGTGTTACTACTGCTTTATTGTTCATGTATAATGCCTTCACATATTTGTGCCAAGCTAACATTCAATATATATTACAAACAGACGGGCGGAGCAACGCGCGTCAACGATGATCTAGTATTGCTTAAACATTGACGTTGTCTTGCACCATTAGCATCTCTTGCATGCTCACTATGCATACACATTCTCTCCATAGGTTTGATTTCTCTCAATATTTGACACACACACAGTCCCCCCCACCCACCCCCCGAGCACACTATCTATCCCCATCCAAGGTTATATAGCAACCACTGCCGTTGTGCTTATCTGCACCCCTACATGCACACCACCTTGATCTTCAAGGAGGGCATCAGGAAGAACGAAGACGACGACCAGACCGCACTAGAGACTGCAGGGCCATTTAGAAGCAGGATGATGTGATGACGGCTGAGTAACTCCTTTCCTCTTTCTCTCTCGCACAAAATTATCAATCCCTCAGCCCGCAAGATTCCCCTCTAGTCCATGTTCTTTTGAGCTCTGTCATCAAACCTTTTATCTCTTCTCCTCCCACATACACAAAATCTCAATGCACACGCATCTCACTCCTTATATTACATGTCTCCATCTTCCTCACAGACCTAACTTCTTCTTATGTATACATATATATCCCTCTCTTGCACACTTCCTCTCTCTCTCTCTATCTTGGTTTCTCTCCTACTGTCTCGCCCACATATATACAATCTTTCCCGTCCTCTGTCTCTTTCTTCCACTAGGTGTATATCTTGTGTGTTGACCGCACGCGTCTCTCTCCCGCCATTGCTCCATCTTCACAAACTCTCTATGATTCACAATGTGTTCTGAAAATTGCTTTAGACTGGATCATGTAGAGTTACTAGAAAGAGGCTCGTGCGTTGCATGGAACATCAAGATGCATTTATATGAGTAGTTTATCTTGTGGGAGATAAGGATGAACGAGGGAAGGCCTTATCTACAAATATGGAGAGAGGTGCAGCTATCTTTTTGCAAAATTGTCATAGTTTCCTTCCTATCCATCAAATATAGATTGGATGGCCTATATAGCAGGATGGCAGGCACACCATCATCAACAACTCCGTTTCTTATAAGAGTAGAGATGGTTGGTTTTGTTGCATCCAACAAATTAATAACTATGAAATGCATTTAGATTTTCATTTGAGTTGGATTATGCGAGGTTGAGCATATTGTGAAGTACTATAGACCCGGTATTCATCTTGGAATTCAACAATGCTTCTAAATATTGAATTTTATAAACCATTACATTCGAAGTCAGTAGCTTAATATATTTATTTCACAATTACAACAAATAATTAATGCCATGACAAACTAAGAAAACATATGTGTACTCCCTCCGTTTTTATTAAGTCCGCGTATTAGCATTGGTCAAAGTCAAGTTTTATAAACTCTGACAAAGTTTATAAAAAATATTAACATATACAACAACAAATCAATACCATTAGATTCATTATTGAATGCACTTTCACATCATACAGATTTGTTATGGTAAATGTTTATATTTTTCCTATAAACTTGGTCGAACTTTAGGAAGTCTGACTTCAGTCAAACCTAGTATGCAGAGTAAATAAAAACGGAGGGAGTACAATACTCCTAGCTGCTCAGCCCAATCACACAACACGCCACACGGGGAGTAGGGAGTAGTACAGTGTTACAAATTTTCAGGTCGGCGGCAAAATCTCCCGCTTCCATCGAGATCGCCCATGACTCAGATTCGACCAATGCAAAGTTACCATCATACCCTTGGTCGAACAAGCCGACGTATGCCGGTTGGTCGGGGGCTGTTTTGGTAACTTCATGTTCACCCCACCTATCCAACCCCACATCGGCACCCAGAGTACTCCTCATTACTCCCCATTTTCTATCCCCATCGCAAAATAGAATTCTCCACGGCACTTCAGCACCTTCGTGCCCCTCCCCTTCTTCATCGGTGCACGCGTCCACCGCAGCGCATTTGCCTCATCGACGATGTCGTATGCCGCACTTGGGCCGGTCCGCCTTCGCTATCATACACGGAGCCGCTTCCCCGGTGCCGTCTTCCACGGTCTCGAATCTGCTTCCCGGAAGCCAATGCCAAGCGCAGCAGGACCACTGTCGTCAACAATGAACTGACTCCCGTTGCTGACCATGATGCACAGACGCCGTTGCGACCTTCGTACTCCTCCTGGATTGGTAATGTGTATATTGATTCTCTTAGAAGTACATGTGCAGTTCCGGTTATGTTCATGCCTACCCTTCAAATTTCCTGGCTGCTATTGTTCCTGTAAAAGTATTTGGTTATAGCTTGCATTGTCCAACAAAATATCATCTTGTAATTATGTGTCGCTCCTGTATTACGTTGTGCTTGGGCAGGTTCTTCATCTGTAACCAGTAGTGTCACAAATGATGGAAGTTTTTTAGAATAGCAGGGAGGTGATCCCCCTGTTCTATTCACTCAAAATGAAACCACAACGTAGTTCAAGCAAAATTGAAAAGCCACATAGCAGGATATTAAAAATCACACGTGCTAACATGGCAGATGAGTGCTTTAATGTTGCCCACAAGATGCGTGACTATTACTATATTTTTCTTGCCATGTTGAGATTTTAAAACTACGAGTGCGAACATACAGAGGAGCAATGAAGACCAAATACACGATGTTGGGGTCATCTTCAGGGAACGTGGCAAGTTAAAGAGGAGTTGCACCAAACTTAGGAAACGAGCTTTGGTAAGTAGCAACCTTTCAATTACTTTGACATTGAGAACCTGACTAGCAGTGGTGGATGTTTTGTGTGTCCTTGATGGTTTCGTTAATGAAATCGTAGGGAGCCCCTTTTGATCATTTTTTTACTTTGACATGGTATGTCTCTGGCAGCAGTAGTGAACAGAGGACCAGGCTAGGCCCTGGGCAAGCCCCGAGCCCAAAACAGCGTCAAACCATGTTGTCTGCTTGGCTAGGGTTCTTGCCATGCAATCCAGCAGTGTGGCAGACTATTAAACTATAATAGGCAAGACAAACAATTTCCTATACACTTGATTAGGCTCTCAATCATTTGTAGGATCTCAATTTACTCAGTGGACCCACCATACCATAGGATCAATCTTTTGTAATTTAGTGTTGAAGCTAGTCAGCCAAACGCGCCTATAGACGCCTTGGAGATCATCTGCTTGTCGGTTGTTTTGCTGCAGCAACCCTTGGCTTAGTGCACCCCTCTGCTGGTTTTTCTATTTCTCTTAGCCTTGTGTTCTTCGATGTATATGTCGTAGTTTCTATAAGCTGGCTCTGCTTGATATGTAATAAGCACAGTCTTAATTGTCCTAATGCTTTCCTTTTTAGCTTGATGTAGGAAGTGGGTGTTCTCACCTTGTAGTTTGTTTTTATATTTCTGCTTTTGAATTCACTTCTCCTAGTCCTATTTATCGGGCTTCTACATAATAGATCTGGGGAGCTCTGACTATTAATCTAAAAAAGAAGTAACTTTTTCATGTCAGGAAGCAGTTCCTACGAGGAGAGAAGTATGGTCAACCTCGACACCATGTTTCCAAAATGAGGCTGGATTACACACAAGGTGCCATTTCCCTAATGACGTCGGATTAGACACAAGGTCCAAATTCCTAGATGATGTTGGATTACTCACAAGCCAGGTGGAGTCGTCAACTGTTCGCGTCCTTGTTGCTCTAGTAAAGACTGAAAGAAAATGTGCAACAACCCTTGAGAATGTAGCTGAGTTCCTAAGAAGCGAAAAGAGCAATCAGATGCTCTCTTCACCCAAGCCAAAGAAGAGATGGAAGAAGCGGGAAAGAAGCTAGCAGAGGCAGATGATGTCTGCTAGAACTACGTCGGTATTTTCCCAAAGAGAAAGGGATGATGCAGCACAGCAACGGTTGGTATTTCCCTCAGTGATGAGACCAAGGTTATCGAATCAATAGGAGAACCACACAACACTACGTGAACGGCGCCTGCACACAAATAATAAATACTCACAACCCGACGTATTAAAGGGTTGTCAATCCCATTCGGGTAACGGCACCAGAAATTGGCAAATGGACGTGAGAGAGTTGTAATAAATTGATAGATAGATCGCCAAATCTAAGATAAAGTGCAGCAAGGTATTTTTGTATTTTTGATTTAATAGATCTGGAAATAAATGCAAATAAAAATAGATTGCGAAAGAAAATATATTAAAGAAGAGACATGGGGGCCGTAGATTTCACTAGTGGCTTCTCTCGAGAAAATAGCAAACGCTGGGTAAACGAATTATAGTTGGGCAATTGAAAAAAATTCAAATAATCATGACGATATCCAGGCAATGATCATTATATAGGCATCACGTCCAAGATTAGTAGACCGACTCCTACCCGCATCTACTACTATTACTCCACACATTGTAACATCCCAAAATTCTAAATTTTGGAATGTTATATAAAATAGATACTTCTGCTTGGTTGTATGATTGCTTGAGTGAAATTGACTGAAATTCGTATCTGTTTGAAAGTTAAATGAGAGGGAATAAAAGGACTTTCCCAAACTTTCATTTTGCATTTTGATGTCCGTGAATTCAAATACTTTTCAAATACAAAACCCTAGAGAGAAGATGACATGACTTCTTCCATTTATTGAAATGAAAAGGGTTTTGAAAAGATTTGAATTTTATTTGGAAATATTTTCCAATTCAAAAACTTTAAGCAACTCAATGATTTTCATGAGAGAAGATAAAATGACTTCTTCAAAAGATATGAAATATGAGTTGGAAGTTTAAAAGGATCTAATTTAAAGTCATTTTGGAAATTCTTTTCAATTTGGAGTATTTGGGTTTTATTCAAATTAATTTTCTCCAAAAATAAAATATATGGAAAATAGGGTAACATCATTCCCTACAGTAGAAAAATTTGAGAGAAATAAATTTGAAATCATTTTGGTGTTTTTAAAATGATTTTTATGAGGTTTTATTGCAGCAGTAGCACTCTTTGCTTTATTTGAATTTTTTGTATTTTATTTGACGCTAGAAAAATGTTCACGTTGTAGAAAATCTTTTTTTGAAAATTTTGATATATAATATGCCTATATAAAAATTTTATTTTATTTTTCTTTATTCGGTTTCCGTCTGTTTCTATTTAAAAAATAACAAAAACTGTACATGTGGCCCATCACTAACTGCCGCGCAGGTGCACATCATAGTACCAGCGGGCGCCCCATCTTTTTTTTCTTTTCCTATATGGGCCAGGCCAAGCCAGCCTTTTCCTATTTTTTTTCTTAGGACGAATTTTGTTTAAAAAAAAACTGCAGCAGCCCCGCCGGCCGACCCGCCTTACGCGTTTAGGCCCATGCGACGCGCCTTCTCTGTTTCGTTTTCTTTTCATCTACTCCCTCCGTTCGGAATTATTTGTCGCGGAAATGGATGTATCTAGATGAATTTTAGTTCTAGATACATCCATTTCCGAGACAAGTAATTCCGAACGGAGGGAGTATATGTTTAGTCTCACATTGCCTAGCCTTTGACCCCTAAACCTTTTTTCCACCTATAAATATAGACCCATAGAGCCTCCAAAAATCATCCGACTCGGGTTAAATTAATATTTTGGTTTGACTAGATTCCTTAAAGAAAAATATTTTTCTCCTCTCCGGCGCGACTTTTGAGAATTGTCTCCTCTCTCTGAAGTCATCTTTTCTCTGCCTTATAAAGGTATCTTTCTTTGTTTTTTTTCTTTTTTATACTTCCGTAGTTTATTATTTCTAGACTAATACGATAGAATAATTAGATTATCAATTAGTCTACGTATTTATACGTTAGACCTTAGCCATAGCTATTTTTCTTTCATAAAACAGCTTGGCCCTGATTTTTCAAATAACCATAACTTTTCACTCGTTTATCCAAATTAGATAAAACCAGCGCCTATAGTTTCATCTTGTTCTCACCTATCCAGTTAACCTGTCACGTCAACTTTTTGAAATTTTCAAATTTCGAATTTTGTTCAGATTCATATTCAAACTTCTTTTGAACATAACTTGAGTTTCGTACCTCCGATTTAGTTGATTCTTTTTGCAAATCGAAGCTCTTGACTTAAACTTTCTGATAAGGCCAAATTCACATAATTTTGGTACTGTTAGAAATTGTTTTATGTTGCAAGAGTTATTTGCTTGGTTTTGATGTTTTCCGAACTGTCTTCTTCGTTCTTCCCGATCTTTTGAGTGATTGCTTATGCGTGGTTACTATTGCTTGCGTACGATAGATTGACCGGAGTGTGACGAGTAGAAATTATCAAGAGTTTTGAGTGCGAATCATCTTCATCAACAGTAAAGGCAAGTTCACACTTTGATCATATCCCTTTCATCCCCTGTTTTTATGCATTAGTTTCACCCTCAAACATTGCATGAGTAGGATTGATAACATGTGGGTGTTGGGAAGTAGTTGATGAGGTAGGAACCTATTGCCCTGCATTCAAACCTTGGGAGTTACTACTACGTTATGCTTATACTGCTATGCTATGCTCGTAGACGTGGATTGGTTTGAGAGAATTCATGAAAGATGCGAGAGTTATTATTATCTAAGGAAACTTAAGGTGGCTACTTTAATACACATCTGGGTGGATTGGTTGGGGCACCTGGAGAACCCAGTGCTTGCCCAAGGGGATCCCGGAGGACCCGTGTGATCACCCTATGGAATGCCACCCAGGCTCAAAGGGATCATAAGATTATTCATGCTAGAAACTTCCGTGTGCAGCCACAAGCTATTATGGGCTCTAGCATAGTTGAGTAAGTTGCATGAGCTCTTGAAGAGGTGGATCAGCAGGTAGAGGGATGTAGGTTGGTATGGTCTACCCGGAGTAAAGAGCTAATGTTTCTGAAAGACTGTGTCTCGGTCATCCGTTTCTCAAACACCATGTAGTGCGAGAAATCCAACGGAGGCGATCGAGTCTTGTGGAGAAAAGTGCACAAACCTCTGCAGAGTGTACAAACTAATCATGATTAGCCGTGTCCCCGATTATGGACATCTTAAGTATATGGTTCTTGGATTATCATGTTGATCTCAACACTTTATTTAATTAACTTGATTGGGTTAATGATTATTATTTTGGGATTGAGTTGGAGGAACCTTCTCAATATGTTGTCAACCAACTTTGTAGTTAAATAAAATATATTCCTTTGTAGTAGGGAAAAATTGGCTTTTCGCAAAAACTTTATAACCATAGAGCCTTTCCACCAGCCATATATGCATGTAGTGATAGTTATTATTCATCATTATCCTATGGTGTGAATTTGCCAGTACATTCAATGTACTGACCCTTTGTGGCTGCAACGTCTCATGTTGCAGGATATCTTACGATGAGTAAGTGATACGTTAGGGTTACGATTTCTACACTCAACTTTGCCGTTGGTATTGATGGGAATCCACAACCTTGTTGTTACTTCCGCTATTTGGATTGAGGTAATAGCATTTACGTTACTTTATACATGTGATTTACCTCTGTTATAAATCCTCGAGTACTGTGTGTGTCAGCATACCGATCCAGGGATGACACTTAAGCACAGAGACTTGACCGTCTGAGGTCGGGTCGCTACAAGATGGTATCAGAGCACATGTTGACTGTAGTACGTGGCCCTAGAAACTGACAAGCCCATAGGAAAGATTTTCTCTACAACTTTCTTTTCAAAAGATCTTTTACCTCTCTTCTCTTCTGAGCTTATTCAAATATTCCCTTTTAGTTAGACTATACCCCCTTTCCCCTTTTGACCACCCGAAGATTCAACTAATGCGACCACTCCAAGAAGTACAAGACATCGGACAACCAAGACCACTTCGGAATGAAGAGGATTTTACCGTGCATTATGATAATGGAAACTACAATGGTTGAAGACTCCGAAGACTAGGAGGATTTGAAGGCTCTGAAGAATTCCCAGATTTGTATGACCTCGGAAGGCTACCCTTATGGAACTTGGCAGACTATGGAAGCTGTCAATACCCGAGATCAAGATGTATCGGAGAAAGACCGGAACATGGAGCATTAGAACTCAAAGTTTTTGTCAAGAAAACCCTAAGGCAGGAGATATCAATTATGGAATGATAGCTCATGGCAATGACAAGGGCAGAAACACGACTATCCATGGTATTATCGCCCGCTTATGCTCTTGGCACCGTGCTGAGTTAAGCATGCATGTTTTTGGAAGGATTGGATGGGAGAATGCTGATGGAGCACCTATCAGCAAAAGATGAAGTTTAACCTTAGCTGGTGTATCACCGGGATCTGGAGAATTACATCAGGAGTTTTAAGATGGACCTGCAGGAAGCCGTATTTTGACAAAGAAGCATTTCGTGAAGAACTCGGGACCAGAAACTAAAAGTAGCCAAGCTGGAGGAGCAAAACCTCGAGATACCAGAGATTCGTCAGGAACTGGAGGACAGTAGGACCATGGTTCATGCCAAGGATGTTGAAACCCAGAAGTTTGGAACGCAACTCCAGAAATATTAAAGGACGTCACGATAGACTTTGCGACAACAGAGATGATCTGGCAAAAGAACTTGAGTAGGACAAGCATGATCGAAAGAAGCCATCGGAGACATGAACAAGAATCGAAGAATTTGATGACTTTGAAGATTTATTAACCTTTAGAAGACCAAACCCATGTTATATACCTACGTAGATGCGACGATTGTGAGCTGTCATTTGTTTGATGTTTTTCCGACAGCCACAATAAAAATATGTCTTTTCAAAACTTTTGGTTGTATTGTGTGCATCCCTCTCTATCTCTCTTATCCCACCCCAGAGCCCTTAGAACCAATAGAGGATGAATGGAGATGAGCTTGTATTTTCTGGACCTATGAGTCAATTGGAGACAGACCGATGGATTCAGAACATGGAAGATCATATGAAGAATAACACTATAGCTGGAAAGGATATGACCCAGCATGCTCTTCAGTGCTTTGAAAGAGGTGCTGCTACTTGGTGGAGGATGTACCAAACCATGAAGGGATGGCAATGAGTAACCACTTGGAAGGAATTTAAGTTGACTCTGCTAAAATTTCGGTTTGTGTCCCAAAAATTGAAGCCTTATGGAATGGATATGAAGAAAACTTGTGCATGCAAGCTTTGTGGAGAAATAGGACACAACCATAAAGAACACAAGGATGAATGCCCTCATTGTGAAGGAAGTCACCCAGCTGAAGAATGCCCAACTAGGCAGATTACTTGTTCTTATGTGAAGGGACTACCCACTACCCTGCTCAGTGTCACATTTACCCCATGGTACAAAGAACCATCCAGCAGAAGAAAGAAGCAATGAAAGGAGCCCTCATGGAAATTCTAGAAGAACCAGTGATGAAGGAAGAGGTGGAGGACACACCCAAAGAAGAACCAATTAAACCCTGCACCAAGTCATGCTATTCATGTGGAGAAGAAGGACACATCTCCCAGAATTGTATGAATGGGGATCTAGTAGAATTCCCGACGGAGGAAGTAGAGTATGACCTACAGGAAATAGAAGCCCTGATTGGAACGGAAAAGTCCAGGAAGAGAAGTAGATTGGATTCCAGAAAGGACCTGAGTCATATCACCTGTTTCAGGTGCAAGGAGTCAGGGCACTACTTCAACAGTTGCCCAAAAAGGAAACCTCGAGACATGTCAGAAGTAATATGTTTTCGTTGTAATGAAGCAGGGCACTTTGCCAGAGATTGTCCCAAGGAGAAGGAGACTTGTGATAATTAGTTGTGTCTTTGAGAAGTATGGTGGTAGTAGTAGTAGTAGTAGTAGTAGTAGTAGTAGTAGTAGAAGTAGTAGGAACAACTCTTTTGTATTGAAGTGTTGAGTTGAGGCATGTAATGGAAATGCAGGAGATTGTAATAATTGGAGAATCAATAAAGTTAGCATCGTTGGTACCGATATGGATTTTATAAGTTGTTACTCTATGAAGAAAGATTTTGACCATTTTCGAGGATATGAGAAATATGGTCTATGGAGGAATTGGAGCATTTTAAGGGTGGTAGTACCCTATGAGAACACTTGAACCCTGGAGAAGATAAATGATATTCCACGGAGTGGACGTTGGACAAGATAATTACTAGTTTTGTCTCGATATGTGGCATATCCCAAGGATATATGAAGTACTATTGGATATAAACGAGGTATGATGTTGGCAATATGGAGCAATTGTAACTCCATGATGAGTCGGAGTAATCACGTCTTAGTTTTGGTACCCGTAGAAGGAAGAGAGACAGTATAATTGGATGGATTTAAGAATGCCAGGAAGCTGGATGTTGGAATAAGGATCAGTTGCCCTGATGATGAATTCAAGGTTTGCAAGTGATGAGATGGGCCATAACCCACAGGCCCCAGGACTTGCCAAGAAGCAAGCACATTCTTGCTGAAGGAAAAACCCTGGAAGAAGTTACGATTTTATCAACAGACGATTTTATAGGAGTAACACAAAACCTTGAGAGTTGTGAAGAAACGATAGATGTTTGTTTGGCTTGCAGAATCAATGGATTTTTCTGAACTTGGTTCGTCGACAAGAGAAACTTCTGCAATGCTTGTGAGGATGACCGAGTGTTAGATTGCGAGGTTCGCTAAACCATATATCAGGTAATGATTTGGGTGCGGGATGGATTGATCACCATACCGACTTACTCTTATTATTCGCCTTGCTATATGGGATGGTAAATCTGAGTGACTTGCCTATAGTGGAGAGACGACGATTAAAACCTTGTTTGAACCTTAGAATGGTATAAGTATTTTTTCCCTTGTACAAGGCAGCTTTTGCCAACCGTAGGTTATACGGTGAGGATCAACCAGACCCATTTCCTGCAGGAGAAACCATAAATCGTTGACCACCATGAGATATCGATAGTTGTTTAGTTTTGGCGCCAGACCCGTCAGCTAAGAAGACCCAGTCATGGAAGAACCTTACCAAGATGAAAGGACAGAAGAATTGTGGTAAAGGTTATGCCACTATAGGAAGAGCCCAGAGAAGGAATTATCCTGAAGATCTGAGAAGACCGACACTGTCAACAATAAGGATGAAGTATATGAGTATTGATGAGATCGTAACGATGTTTCTAAAGGGTGGTAGCACCCCAAACCCCGGAGACGATCGATGGAAATTGAGAAGACCCCAAACCTAACCTATTTCTTTCTAGCCTCTCCGAATCTCGAGGACGAGATTCATTTTAAGGGTGGTAGGTTTGTAACATCCCAAAATTCTAAATTTTGGGATGTTATATAAAATAGATAGTTTTGCTTGGTTGTATGATTGCTTGAGTGAAATTGAGTGAAATTCGTATCTGTTTGAAAGTTAAATGAGAGGGAATAAAAGGACTTTCCCAAACTTTCATTTTGCATTTTGATCTCCGTGAATTCAAATACATAACCCTAGAGAGAAGATGACATGACTTCTTCCATTTATTTAAATGAAAAGGGTTTTGAAAAGATTTGAATTTTATTTGGAAATATTTTCCAATTCAAAAACTTTAAGCAACTCAATGATTTTCCTGAGAGAAGATAAAATGACTTCTTCAAAACATATGAAATATGAGTTGGAAGTTTAAAAGGATCTAATTTAAAGTCATTTTGGAAATTATTTTCAATTTGGAGTATTTGGGTTTTATTCAAATTAATTTTCTCCAAAAATAAAATATATGGAAAATAGGGTAACATCATTCCCTACAGTAGAAAATTTGAGAGAAATAAATTTGAAATCATTTTGATGTTTTTAAAATGATTTTTATGAGGTTTTATTGCAGCAGTAGCACTCTTTGCTTTATTTGAATTGTTTTGTATTTTATTTGACGCTAGAAAAATGTTCATATTGTAGAAAATCTTTTTCTGAAAATTTTGATATATAATATGCCTATATAAAAAATTTATTTTATTTTTCTTTATTCGGTTTTCCGTCTGTTTCTATTTAAAAAAATAACAAAAACTGTACATGTGGCCCATCACTAACTGCCGCCCAGGTGCACATCATAGTACCAGCGGGCGCCCCATCTTTATTTTTCTTTTCCTATATGGGCCAGGCCCAGCCAGCCTTTTCATTTTTTTTCTTAGGCCGAATTTTGTTTTAAAAAACTGCAGCTGCGCGGCCGGCCGACCCGCCTTACGCGTTTAGGCCCATGCGACGCGCCTGTTTCGTTTTCTTTTCATCTACGTACGTATATGTTTAGTCCCACATTGCCTAGCCTTTGACCCTAAACCTCTTTTCCACCTATAAATATAGACCCATAGAGCCTCCAAAAATCATTTGACTCGGGTTAAATCAATATTTTAGTTTGACTAGATTTCTTAAAGAAAAATATTTTTCTCCTCTCCGGTGCGACTTTTGAGAATTGTCTTCTCTCTCCGAAGTCATCTTTTCTCTGCCTTATAAAGGTAACTTTTTTTGTTTTTTCCTCTTTTTATACTTCCGTAGTTTATTATTTCGAGACTAATACGATAGAATAATTAGATTATCAATTAGTCTACGTATTTATACATTAGACCTTAGCCGTAGCTATTTTTCTTCCGTAAAACAGCGTGACCCTGATTTTTCAAATATCCACTTTTCACTCGTTTATCCAAATTAGATGAAACCAGCGCCTATAGTTTCGTCTTGTTTTCACCTATCCAGTTAACCTGTCACGTCAACTTTTTGAAATTTTCAAATTTCGAATTTTGTTCAGATTCATATTCAAACTTCTTTTGAACATAACTTGAGTTTCGTAACTCCGATTTAGTTGATTCTTTTTTCAAATCGAAGCTCTTGACCTAAACTTTCTGATAAGGTCAAATTCACATAATTTTGGTACTGTTAGAAATTGTTTTATGTTGCAAGAGTTATTTGCTTGGTTTTGATGTTTTCCGAACTGTCTTCTTCGTTCTTCCCGATCTTTTGAGTGATTGCTTATGTGTGGTTACTATTGCTTGCCTACGATAGATTGACCGAAGTGTGACGAATAGAAATTATCAAGAGTTTTGAGTGCGAATCATCTTCATCAACAGTAAAGGCAAGTTCACACTTTGACCATATCCCTTTCATACCCAGTTTTTATGCATTAGTTTCACCCTCAGACATTGCATGAGTAGGATTGATAACATGTGGGTATTGGGAAGTAGTTGATGAGGTAGGAACCTATTGCCCTGCATTCAAACCTTGGGAGTTACTACTACGTTATGCTTATACTGCTATGCTATGCTCGTAGACGTGGATTGGTTTGAGAGAATTCATGAAAGATGCGAGAGTTATTATTATCTAAGGAAACTTAAGGTGGCTACTTTAATACACATCTGGGTGGATTGGTTGGGGCACCTGGAGAACCCAGTGCTTGCCCAAGGGGATCCCGGAGGACCCGTGTGATCACCCTATGGAATGCCACCCAGGCTCAAAGGGATCATAAGATTATTCATGCTAGAAACTTCCGTGTGCGGCCACAAGCTATTATGGGCTCTAGCATAGTTGAGTAAGTTGCATGAGCTCTTGAAGAAGTGGATGAGCAGGTAGAGGGATGTAGGTTGGTATGGTCTACCCGGAGTAAAGAGTTAATGTTTCTGAAAGACTGTGTCTCAGTCATCCGTTTCTCAAACACCATGTAGTGCGAGAAATCCAACGGAGGCGATCAAGTCTTGTGGGGAAAAGTGCACAAACCTCTACAGAGTGTACAAACTAATCATGATTAGTCGTGTCCCGGTTATGGACATCTTGAGTATCTGGTTCTTGAATTATCATGTTGATCTCAACACTTTATTTAATTAACTTGATTGGGTTAATGATTATTATTTTGGGATTGAGTTGGAGGAACCTTCTCAATATTTTATCAACCAACTTTGTAGTTAAATAAAATATATTCCTTTGTAGTAGGGAAAAATTGGCTTTTCGCAAAAACTTTATAACCATAGAGCCTTTCCACCAGCCATATATGCATGTAGTGATAGTTATTATTCATCATTATCCTATGGTGTGAATTTGCCAGTACATTCAATGTACTGACCCTTTGTGGCTGCAACGTCTCATGTTGCAGGATATCTTACGACGAGTAAGTGATACGTTAGGGTTACGATTTCTACATTCAACTTTGCTGTTGGTGTTGATGGGAATCCACAACCTTGTTGTTACTTCCGCTATTTGGATTGAGGTAATAGCATTTACGTTACTTTATACATGTGATTTACCTATGTTATAAATCCTCGAGTACTGTGTGTGTCAGCATACCGATCCAGGGATGACACTTAAGCACAGAGACTTGACCGTCTGAGGTCGGGTCGCTACACACATCGATTGCTATCCAGCATGCATCTAGTGTATTAAGTTCATGGAAAAACACAGTAATGCAATAGGAACGATGACATGATGTGGACAAGATCTATTTATGTTAAAATAGACCCCATCTTGTTATCCTTAATGGCAACGATACATACGTGTTGGTTCCCCTTCTGTCACTGTGATCAAGCACTGTAAGATCGAACCCATCACAAAGCACCTCTTCCCATTGCAAGATAAATAGATCAAGTTGGCCAAACAAAACCCAAATATCGGAGAAGAAATACGAGGCTATAAGCAATCATGCATATAAGAGATCAAAGAAGACTCAAATAACTTTCATGGATAAAAAGACAGATCTGATCATAAACTCAAAGTTCATCAGATCCTAACAAACACACCGCAAAAAGAGTTACAGCATATGGATCTCCAAGAGACCATTGTATTGAGAATAAAAAGAGAGAGGAAGCCATCTAGTACAAACTACGGACCTGAAGGTCTACAAAAGACTACTCACGCATCATCGGAGAGGCACCAATAGACATGATGAACCCCTCCGTGATGGTGTCTAGATTGGATCTGGTGGTTCTGGAACTTGCGGCGGCTGGAATTGATTTTCGTCGACTCCCCTAGGGTTTCTGGAATATTGGGGTATTTATAGAGCAAAGAGGCAGTTCGGGAGGCCACCGGGGTGGGCACAACCCACCAGGGCACGCCTGGGCCTCCAAGCGCGCCCTGGTGTCTTGTGCTCACCTCGGGCTCCCTCTTCAGTACTTCTTTGGCCCACTGGATGTCTTCTGGTCCAAAAAACTCCACAAAAAGTTTTGCTGCGTTTGGACTCCGTTTGGTGTTGATTTCCTGCGATGTAAAAAACATGCAGAAAACAACAACTGGCACTTGGCACTATGTCAATAGGTTAGTACCAAAAAATGATATAAAATGACTATAAAATGATTATAAACATCCAAGAATGATAATATAACAACATGGAACAATAAAAAATTATAGATACGTTGGAGACGTATCAGCATCCCCAAGCTTCATTCCTGCTCGTCCTTGAGTAGGTAAATGATAAAAACAGAATTTTTGATATGGAATGCTGCCTAACATGTCATCACATATTCTTTTCATTGTAGCATGGACATTTGGACTTTTATACGGTTCAAAGCAATAGTCTAGTTTTGACATGAGGACTTTAATACTCAAGCATATCAACAAGCAACCATGTCTTTCAAATATCAGCGCTAACATAAGTTATCCCTAGCCCATTATGCTCAATCACTGATCCATTCATGAAACACACTCGCATATTAGCTACACCCAATGCTCAAGTACGATCATAATGCCCCTTAGTTGGTGCTTTATAAGAGAAGATGGAGACTCAAATAAAAATAAAAATTGCATAAAGTAAAAGAAAGACCCTTCACGGAGGGAAGTAGGGATTTGTAGAGGTGCCAGAGCTCAAAGCAAAAAGATAGAGATAAAAACATTTTGGGAGGCATGCTTTTCCTGTCAACGAGAATGATCGAGTAGTTCCCAATACTTTCCATGCTAGATATATCATAGGAGGTTCCCAAACAAAAATTAAAGTTTATTCCTTTTTCAACTATACTTTCACTTTCTATGGCTAGCCGTATCCACGGGTGCCTTCCATACCAACACTTTCCAAGGAATTTATTATTTGACAACATAAATTAAATTCATTTTTCATTTCTGGACTAGGCATCCCTAATACCTTTGCCTTACTCTCGTGCAATGACAAGTGAATAAACACTCATCGTGAAAATAACATATCTAGCATGGAAATATATTAGCCACCCCCTACCGTTTCATGAGCGGTACGAGCACACAAAAGAGAAAATTGTTTTGAAAATTAGAGATGGCACATACAAATTTGCTTAGAACGGCGAAAGAATACCGCATATAGGTAGGTATGGTGGACTCATGTGGCAAAACTGGTTTAAAGGATTTTGGATGCAGAGATAGTGATCATACTTAGTGCAAAATGAAGGCTAGCAAAAGATTGAGAAGCGACCAACCAACAAACGAAAAATCTCATAAGCAAGCATTAAGCATAATTAACACCGAACAATGCACCACAAGTAGGATGTAATTTCATTGCATAAATATTGACTTTCATGCTTGCATAGGGAATCACAAACGTTAACACCAATATTCTTACTAAAGCATAATTACTCATCAACATGACTCACATATCACAACATCATATCTAAAAACTATTACCAAGAATCAAGTTTATTTTGTCCAATGGTCTTCATGAAAGTCTTTATTATATCCTTCTTGGATATCTATCACTTTGGGACTAATTTTCATTTGTTGCTTCTGATAAGCTCAAACAAATATAAGTGAAGATCATGAGCATAATATTTCTTTCTATCAAATTAATTTAAGTGAAGCAAGTGAAAATTTCTTCAAAAATACTAAAGCACACCGTGCTCAAAAAGATATAAGTGAAGCACTAGAGCAATTCCATAGCTCATAAAGGTTTAAGTGAAGCATAGAGAGCAATTCTAACAAGTCATGGCATAATTTTGTCTCTCTCAAATAAGTGTGTCCAGCAAGGATTCATGACTTAAAACAAAAGGCAAAACAAGCAAAGACTCGTATTATACAAGACGCTCCAAGCAAAACTAATAGTATGTGACGAATAAAAATATAGCTTCGAGTAAATTACCGATGGTCATTAGAAGAAAGAGGGAATGCCACTCGGGCATCCCCAAGCTTAGTTGCTTGCTTCTCTTTGGATAATAGCTTGGGATGCCATGGGCATCCCAAATCTTAGGCTCTTCTTACTCCTTATTCCTTCATCCATCGTAACATCACCCAAAACTTGAAAACTTCAATCACACAAAACTCAACAAAACCTTCGTGAGATCCGTTAGTATAAGAAAACAAATCACTACTATAAGTACTATTGCAAACCCATTTATATTTTATTTTTGCATTATATCTACTGTACTCCAACTTTTCTATGGCAAAAACTCTTCAAAAAAACCATAGAATCATCAAAACAAGCACACAACGCAAAGAAAACGGAATCTGTCAAAAATAGAACAGTCTGTAGCAATCTGGATATTTCGAATACTTCTGTAACTCCAAAAATTCTTAAAAATTAGGACTACATTAGCAATTTGTATATTAATCTTGTGCAAAAAGAATTGTTATTTTATCACGCTTCTGTTAAAAATGAGAATTATTTTCGTGAGCGCAAAAGTTTCTGTTTTTCAGCAAGATCAAATCAACTATCACCCAACAAGATCCTAAAGGCTTTGCTTGGCATAAACACTAATTCAAACACAAAAAACACAATCATAACAGTAGCATAATTGTGCAAACGCTCAAGAACAGAAAGCAAAAGACAAAAATAAATTTTATTCATTGGGTTGCCTCCCAAAGGCGCTATCATTTTAGGTCGCTAGCTAGGCATAATGCATGGTTCTAAGTATTGTCATCCTTCTCCTTAATTTCCTTAGAGGTCTTTTTGTCATGAGCGTTTGTAAAAACAACATAAAATATATTATCCATTGAAACCTTAGCACTATCAAGTTGCTTAGCATCATAACCTCTTTGATTTCCGCAACAATCCAAGAATAATGTTGATTAACATTATTAAAAACTTGTTGGATTATATATAAAATAGGGACTTCCTTTTTAAGATTGTCATCAAAAATTTGATTATCCCCAAGCAAATGTCTTAACGCATAATCACTATTATAGAGAATTTCATCTATCACCGGTTTTTTCATGATTTATACCATAGAAATCAAAGATTTCCCATGCTTCCCGTACAATGCAATCAAATTCATTCATAAGAACAAGGGTGGCCAACTTTTTAGCCTTGGGATTCTTTAGAACGGGCAACTCAAAAAACAATCTTTGCAAGGTAGGATGAGTGCGGATAAATTTATTTTCAAGTTTCGAAACTAGTGCTGAAATAGCTTCCGCATAAGATTTAGTCCTCTTAAGTATAGGAACATCATCAGGACTTAAATTTCCAACACAATTGAAAAATTCTTGGATACGTTCTTTTCCTATAACATTCCCTTGCCCCAAAACAAAAGTTTTAGCATCCAAATTGCCAGATCGTCCAATTTTAGGAGTTAGGCCATCATCTATTTATGCCATACCAAAGTCACTCATGATTGCAAACAAAGGGTAGATCTGACGAGAAAACGGCGAACGAAAAAAAGGGGCGAATAAAATGGCAAATTTTTGTGAAGTGGGGGAGCGGAAAACAAGAGGCAAATGGCAAATAATGTAAATTGCAAGGAGAGGAGATTTGTGATTAGGAACCTTGTAGATGTTGATGATGTCTCTGTCGGTGTCAAAACCGGCGGATCTCGGGTAGGGGGTCCCGAACTGTGCGTCTAAGGTCGATGGTAACAGGAGACGGGGGACACGATGTTTACCCAGGTTCGGGCCCTCTTGATGGAGGTAATACCCTACTTCCTGCTTGATTGATCTTGATGAATATGAGGATTACAAGAGTTGATCTACCACAAGATCGTGATGGCTAAACCCTAGATGTCTAGCCTGCATAATTATTGTTGGAAATATGCCCTAGAGGCAATAATAAATGGTTATTATTATATTTCTTTGTTCATGGTAATTGTCTATTGTTCATGCTATAATTGTATTGTCCGGAAATCGTAATACATGTGTGAATACATAGACCACAACGTGTCCCTAGTAAGCCTCTAGTTGACTAGCTCGTTGATCAACAGATAGTCATGGTTTCCTGACTATGGACATTGGATGTCATTGATAACGGGATCACATCATTAGGAGAATGATGTGATGGACAAGACCCAATCCTAAGCATAGCATAAAAGATCGTGTAGTTTCGTTTGCTAGAGCTTTTCCAATGTCAAGTATCTTTTCCTTAGACCATGAGATCGTGCAACTCCCGGATACCGTAGGAGTGCTTTGGGTGTGCCAAACGTCACAACGTAACTGGGTGACTATAAAGGTGCATTACGGGTATCTCCGAAAGTGTCTGTTGGGTTGGCACGGATCGAGACTGGGATTTGTCACTCCGTGTGACGGAGAGGTATCTCTGGGCCCACTCGGTAATGCATCATCATAATGAGCTCAATGTGACTAAGGCGTTAGTCACGGGATCATGCATTGCGGTACGAGTAAAGAGACTTGCCGGTAACGAGATTGAACAAGGTATTGGGATACCGACGATCGAATCTCGGGCAAGTAACATACCGATTGACAAAGGGAATTGCATACGGATTGATTGAATCCTCGACACCGTGGTTCATCCGATGAGATCATCGTGGAACATGTGGGAGCCAACATGGGTATCCAGATCCCGCTGTTGGTTATTGACCGGAGAGGCGTCTCGGTCATGTCTGCATGTCTCCCGAACCCGTAGGGTCTACACACTTAAGGTCCGGTGACGCTAGGGTTGTAGAGATATATGTATGCGGAAACCCGAAAGTTGTTCGGAGTCCCGGATGAGATCCCGGACGTCACGAGAGGTTCCGGAATGGTCCCGAGGTGAAGAATTATATATAGGAAGTCCAGTTTCGGCCATCGGGAAAGTTTCGGGGGTTACCGGTATTGTACCGGGACCACCGGAAGGGTCCCGGGGGTCCACCGGGTGGGGCCACCTATCCCGGAGGGCCCCGTGGGCTGAAAGTGGAAGGGAACCAGCCCTTAGTGGGCTGGGGCGCCCCCCTTGGGCCTCCCCCCATGCGCCTTGGGTTGGGAACCCTAGGGGGGAGCTTCCCCCTTGCCTTGGGGGGCAAGGCACCCCTTCCCCCCCCCCCACTTGGCCGCCGCCCCCTTGGAGATCTGATCTCCCAAGGGCTGGCGCCCCCCCAGGGGTCCTATAAATAGTGGGGGGGAGGGAGGGCAGCAAAGAACAGCCTTGGGCGCCTCCCTCCTCCCCTGCAACACCTCTCTCTCTCTCGCAGAAGCTCGGCGAAGCCCTGCCGGAGACCCGCTACATCCACCACCACGCCGTCGTGCTGTTGGATCTCCATCAACCTCTCCTCCCCCCTTGATGGATCAAGAAGGAGGAGACGTCGCTGCACCGTACGTGTGTTGAACGCGGAGGTGCTGTCCGTTCGGCACTCGGTCATCGGTGATTTGGATCACGGCGAGTACGACTCCGTCATCCACGTTCATTGGAACGCTTCCGCTCGCGATCTACAAGGGTATGTAGATGCACTCCTTTCCCCTCGTTGCTAGTATACTCCATAGATGCATCTTGGTGAGCGTAGGAATATTTTAAAATTATGCTACGATTCCCAACAGTGGCATCATGAGCCAGGTCTATGCGTAGTTACTATGCACGAGTAGAACACAAAGAAGTTGTGGGCGTTGAGTTTGCCAATTCTTCTTGCCGCTACTAGTCCTTTCTTGTTTCGGCGGCATTGTAGGATGAAGCGGCCCGGACCGACCTTACACGTACACTTACGTGAGACAGGTTCCACCGACTGACATGCACTAGATGCATAAGGTGGCTAGCGGGTGTCTGTCTCTCCTACTTTAGTCGGAACGGATTCGATGAAAAGGGTCCTTATGAAGGGTAAATAGAAATTGGCAAATCACGTTGTGGTCATACGTAGGTAAGAAACGTTCTTGCTAGAAACCTACAAACCACGTAAAAACTTGCAACAACAATTAGAGGACGTCTAACTTGTTTTTGCAGCAAGTGCTATGTGATGTGATATGGCCAGAAGATGTGATGAATGATATATGTGATGTATGAGATTGATCATATTCTTGTAATAGGAATCATGACTTGCATGTCGATGAGTATGACAACCGGCAGGAGCCATAGGAGTTGTCTTTATTATTTTGCATGACCTGCGTGTCATTGAATAACGCCATGTAAATTACTTTACTTTGTTGCTAAACGCGTTAGCCATAGAAGTAGAAGTAATCGTTGGCGTGACGACTTCATGAAGACACAATGATGGAGATCATGGTGTCATGCCGGTGACAAAGATGATCATGGTGCCCCGAAGATGGAGATCAAAGGAGCATGATGATATTGGCCATATCATGTCACTATTTGATTGCATGTGATGTTTATCATGTTTTTGCATCTTATTTGCTTAGAACGACGGTAGCAAGTAGGATGATCCCTCATAATAATTTCAAGAAAGTGTTCACCCTAACTGTGCACCGTTGCGAAGGTTCGTTGTTTCGAAGCACCACGTGATGATCGGGTGTGATAGATTCTAACGTTCGAATACAACGGGTGTTGACGAGCCTAGCATGTACAGACATGGCCTCGGAACACACGCAATACACTTAGGTTGACTTGACGAGCCTAGCATGTACAGACATGGCCTCGGAACACGGAGGACCGAAAGGTCGAGCATGAGTCGTATAGAAGATACGATCAACATGGAGATGTTCACCGATCTTGACTAGTCCGTCTCACGTGATGATCGGACACGGCCTAGTTGAACTCGGATCATGTTTCACTTAGATGACTAGAGGGATGTCTATCTGAGTGGGAGTTCATTAAATAATTTGATTAGATGAACTCAATTATCATGAACTTAGTCTAAAATCTTTACACTATGTATTGTAGATCAAATGGCCAACGTTGTCCTCAATTTCAACGCGTTCCTAGAGAAAACCAAGCTGAAAGATGATGGCAGCAATTATACGGACTGGGTCCGGAACCTGAGGCTCATCCTCATAGTAGCCAAGCAAGATTATGTCTTAGAAGCACCGCTAGGTGATGCACCAATCCCACAGAACCAAGACGTTATGAACGCTTGGCAATCACGTGCTGATGATTACTCCCTCGTTCAGTGCGGCATGCTTTACAGCTTTGAACCGGGTCTCCAAAAGCATTTTGAGAAACATGGAGCATATGAGATGTTCGAGGAGCTGAAACTGGTTTTTCAAGCTCATGCCCGGGTCGAGAGATATGATGTCTCCTACAAGTTCTTCAGCTGTAAAATGGAGGAGAACAGTTCTGTTAGTGAGCACATACTCAGAATGTCTGGGTTGCACAACCGCTTGTCTCAGCTGGGAGTTAATCTCCCGGATGACGCGGTCATTGACAGAATCCTCCAGTCGCTTCCACCAAGCTACAAGAGCTTTGTGATGAACTACAATATGCAGGGGATGGAAAAGACCATTCCTGAAGTATATTCAATGCTGAAATCAGCGGAAGGGGAGATCAGAAAAGAACATCAAGTGTTGATGGTGAATAAAACCACTAAGTTCAAGAAGGGCAAGGGTAATAAGAACTTCAAAAAGGACGGCAAGGGAGTTGCCGCGCCCGGTAAATCAGTTACTGGAAGAAGTCAAAGAATGGACCCAAGCCCGGGACTGAGTGCTTTTATTGCAAGGGAAGTGGTCACTGGAAGCGGAACTGCCCCAAATATTTAGCGGACAAGAAGAAGGCCGGCAACACCCAAGGTATATGTGATATACAAGTAATTGATGTGTACCTTACCAGTACTCGTAGTAGCTCCTGGGTATTTGATACCGGTGCGGTTGCTCATATTTGTAACTCAAAGCAGGAACTACGGAATAAACGGAGACTGGCAAAGGACGAGGTGACGATGCGCGTCGGGAATGGTTCCAAGGTCGATGTGATCGCCGTCGGCACGCTACCTCTGCATCTACCCACGGGATTAGTTTTAAACCTCAATAATGGTTATTTAGTGCCAGCTTTGAGCATGAACATTGTGGCTGGATCTCGTTTAATTCGAGATGGCTACTCATTTAAATCCGAGAATAATGGTTGTTCTATTTATTTGAGAGATATGTTTTATGGTCATGCCCCGCTGGTCAATGGTTTATTTTTGATGAATCTCGAATGTGATGTTACACATGTTCATAGTGTGAATACCAAAAGATGTAAAGTTGATAACGATAGTCCCACATACTTGTGGCACTGCCGCCTTGGTCACATTGGTGTCAAGCGCATGAAGAAGCTCCATGCAGATGGACTTTTGGAGTCTCTTGATTACGAATCATTTGACACGTGCGAACCATGCCTCATGGGTAAGATGACCAAGACTCCGTCTCCGGAACAATGGAGCGAGCAACCAACTTATTGGAAATCATACATACCGATGTGTGTGGTCCAATGAGTGTTGAGGCTCGCGGAGGATATCGTTATGTTCTCACTCTCACTGATGATTTAAGTAGATATGGATATGTCTACCTAATGAAACACAAGTCTGAAACCTTTGAAAAGTTCAAGGAATTTCAGAGTGAAGTTGAGAATCAACGTGACAGGAAAATAAAATTCCTACGATCAGATCGTGGTGGAGAATATTTAAGTCATGAGTTTGGTGCACACTTAAGGAAATGTGGAATAGTTTCACAACTCACGCCGCCTGGAACACCTCAGAGAAATGGTGTGTCCGAACGTCGTAATCGCACTCTATTGGACATGGTGCGATCTATGATGTCTCTTACCGATTTACCGCTCTCATTTTGGGGTTATGCTTTAGAGACTGCTGCATTCACTTTAAATAGGGCTTCGTCGAAATCCGTTGAGACGACACCGTATGAATTATGGTTTGGGAAGAAACCTAAGCTGTCGTTTCTAAAAGTTTGGGGATGCGATGCTTATGTCAAGAAACTTCAACCTGAAAAGCTCGAACCCAAGTCGGAAAAATGCATCTTCATAGGATACCCTAAGGAAACTATTGGGTATACCTTCTACCTCAGATCCGAAGGCAAGATCTTTGTTGCCAAGAACGGGTCCTTTCTGGAGAAGGAGTTTCTCTCGAAAGAATTGAGTGGGAGGAAAGTGGAACTTGATGAGGTGATAGTCACCCCTTCCGAACCGGAAAGTAGCGCAGCGCGGGAAAATGTTCCTGTGATGCCTACACTGACTGGGGAGGAAGTTAATGATGATGATCATGAAGCTTCAGATCAAGTTACTGAACTTCGTAGGTCCACAAGGACACGTTCCGCACCAGAGTGGTATGGCAACCCTGTCCTAGAAATCATGTTGTTAGACAACGGTGAACCTTCGAACTATGAAGAAGCGATGGCGGGCCCGGATTCCGACAAATGGCTAGAAGCCATGAAATCCGAGATAGAATCCATGTATGAAAACAAAGTATGGACTTTGACTGACTTGCCCAATGAGCGGCGAGCCATAGAAAACAAATGGATCTTTAAGAAGAAGACGGACGCGGATGGTAATGTGACCATCTACAAAGCTCGACTTGTCGCTAAGGGTTATCGACAAGTTCAAGGGGTTGACTACGATGAGACTTTCTCACCCGTAGCGAAGCTGAAGTCCGTCCGAATCATGTTAGCAATTGCCGCATACTATGATTATTAGATATGGCAGATGGACGTCAAAACAGCATTCCTTAACGGCTTCCTTAAGGAAGAGTTGTATATGATGCAGCCGGAAGGTTTTGTCGATCCTAAGAATGCTAACAAAGTGTGCAAGCTCCAGCGCTCAATCTATGGGCTGGTGCAAGCATCTCGGAGTTGGAACATTCGCTTTGATGAGATGATCAAAGCGTTTGGGTTTACACAGACTTATGGAGAAGCCTGTGTTTACAAGAAAGTGAGTGGGAGCTCTGTAGCATTTCTCATATTATATGTGGATGACATACTATTGATGGGAAATGATATAGAATTCTCGGAAAGTATAAAGGCCTATTTGAATAAGTGTTTTTCAATGAAGGACCTTGGAGAAGCTGCTTATATATTAGGCATCAAGATCTATAGAGATAGATCAAGACGCCTCATTGGTCTTTCACAGAGTACATACCTTGACAAGATATTGAAGAAGTTCAGTATGGATCAGTCCAAGAAGGGGTTCTTGCCTGTATTGAAAGGTGTGCAATTGAGCACGGCTCAATGCCCGACCACGGCAGAAGATATAGAAGAGATGAGTGTCATCCCCTATGCCTCGGCCATAGGGTCTATTATGTATGCCATGCTGTGTACCAGACCTGATGTAAACCTTGCCGTAAGTTTGGTAGGAAGGTACCAAAGTAATCCCGGCAAGGAACACTGGACAACGGTCAAGAATATCCTGAAGTACCTGAAGAGGACTAAGGATATGTTTCTCGTTTATGGAGGTGACGAAGAGCTCGTCGTAAAGGGTTACGTCGACGCTAGCTTCGACACAGATCTGGATGACTCGAAGTCACAGACCGGATACGTTCATATTTTGAATGGAGGAGCAGTAAGCTGGTGCAGTTGCAAGCAAAGCGTCATGGCGGGATCTACGTGTGAAGCGGAATTGTCTATTGTTCATGCTATAATTGTATTGTCCGGAAATCATAATACATGTGTGAATACATAGACCACAACGTGTCCCTAGTAAGCCTCTAGTTGACTAGCTCGTTGATCAACAGATAGTCATGGTTTCCTGACTATGGACATTGGATGTCATTGATAACGGGATCACATCATTAGGAGAATGATGTGATGGACAAGACCCAATCCTAAGCATAGCATAAAAGATCGTGTAGTTTCGTTTGCTAGAGCTTTTCCAATGTCAAGTATCTTTTCCTTAGACCATGAGATCGTGCAACTCCCGGATACCGTAGGAGTGCTTTGGGTGTGCCAAACGTCACAACGTAACTGGGTGACTATAAAGGTGCATTACGGGTATCTCCGAAAGTGTCTGTTGGGTTGGCACGGATCGAGACTGGGATTTGTCACTCCGTGTGACGGAGAGGTATCTCTGGGCCCACTCGGTAATGCATCATCATAATGAGCTCAATGTGACTAAGGCGTTAGTCACGGGATCATGCATTGCGGTACGAGTAAAGAGACTTGCCGGTAACGAGATTGAACAAGGTATTGGGATACCGACGATCGAATCTCGGGCAAGTAACATACCGATTGACAAAGGGAATTGCATACGGATTGATTGAATCCTCGACACCGTGGTTCATCCGATGAGATCATCGTGGAACATGTGGGAGCCAACATGGGTATCCAGATCCCGCTGTTGGTTATTGACCGGAGAGGCGTCTCGGTCATGTCTGCATGTCTCCCGAACCCGTAGGGTCTACACACTTAAGGTCCGATGACGCTAGGGTTGTAGAGATATATGTATGCGGAAACCCGAAAGTTGTTCGGAGTCCCGGATGAGATCCCGGACGTCACGAGAGGTTCCGGAATGGTCCGGAGGTGAAGAATTATATATAGGAAGTCAAGTTTCGGCCACCGGGAAAGTTTCGGGGGTTACCGGTATTGTACCGGGACCACCGGAAGGGTCCCGGGGGTCCACCGGGTGGGGCCACCTATCCCGGAGGGCCCCGTGGGCTGAAAGTGGAAGGGAACCAGCCCTTAGTGGGCTGGGGCGCCCCCCTTGGGCCTCCCCCCATGCGCCTAGGGTTGGGAACCCTAGGGGGGGAGCTTCCCCCTTGCCTTGGGGGGCAAGGCACCCCTTCCCCCCCACTTGGCCGCCGCCCCCCTTGGAGATCTGATCTCCCAAGGGCTGGCGCCCCCCCAGGGGTCCTATAAATAGTGGGGGGGAGGGAGGGCAGCAAAGAACAGCCTTGGGCGCCTCCCTCCTCCCCTGCAACACCTCTCTCTCTCTCGCAGAAGCTCGGCGAAGCCCTGCCGGAGACCCGCTACATCCACCACCACACCGTCGTGCTGTTGGATCTCCATCAACCTCTCCTCCCCCCTTGCTGGATCAAGAAGGAGGAGACGTCGCTGCACCGTACGTGTGTTGAACGCGGAGGTGCCGTCCGTTCGGCACTCGGTCATCGGTGATTTGGATCACGGCGAGTACGACTCCGTCATCCACGTTCATTGGAACGCTTCCGCTCGCGATCTACAAGGGTATGTAGATGCACTCCTTTCCCCTCGTTGCTAGTATACTCCATAGATGCATCTTGGTGAGCGTAGGAAAATTTTAAAATTATGCTACGATTCCCAACAATTATGATTACCTCTACGGACTAAACCCTCCGGTTTATATAGACACCGGAGGGGACTAGGGTTGTACAAAGTCGGTTACAGAGAAAGGAATCTTCATATCCGAACGCCAAGCTTGCCATCAACGCAAAGGAGAGTCCTATCTGGACACGGGAGAGAGTCTTCTGTCTCGTATCTTCACGGCCCATCAGTCCGGCCCAAGTTACATAGGCCGGATGCCCGAGGACCCGTTAATCCAGGACTCCCTCAGTAGCCCCTAAACCAGGCTTCAATGACGATGTGTCCGGCGCGCAGATTGTCTTCGACATTGCAAGGCGGGTTCCTCCTCCGAATACTCCAAAGCAGCTCTCGAACATAGAGAACATGTCCGGCTCTGTAAAACAAACACCACACATATCCGCAGAGAGTATAATATTTTCACGAGTACAATCTACTGACAGGCCCATCTGCGCTGGCTTACAACGCCGCGGCTGGCTCATCTGTCTGCACCCGCGGCCGACTCGGCCGTGATTGATTTCAGCTTCACCGTGGTGATCATCAACTCCGCGGTGGATAATTTCTGGCCTAACATATCAGGTGAAATCCATCCAGTATATTTTTATATTACATATTGCTTTCTTTAAAAGAGCAATTACTCTGGCTTGCAAGTTCTCTAATGCAGGACAAGTTGTCTACTGCAAAAGTGACTGTTATGTCACTGAGTTTGTTGAATGACTCATACCGGGAGTATATAACAAGCATTGTGAGGATCATCAACTCGTTTCAAGGTTCTAGTTTACATAAATTCCAGCGTTCCGTTGCTCAACTGACCGGTTCACATCACGGACAAGTATGGAGAATCTCAAGCCACCTCCTCGAGTCGTCTTAAGACTTGGGGGCTACAATGACATGAATCAGCCAATTCATGACCCTGGGTCATTGGAGGGAAAATAACCGGGTCCCGGAGGCTGCTGCCATATTGATAAAAAATTAAAGGCCGTCAGAAAATTTTCGTCTTAAAATGAAGAATTCCAGTTTAAAATTCGGCTTAAGGGAAATCTGTTTCTCACAAAGCTTTGAAGCTCTCAACATCCGATTTAAAATTCCGGTTCAAAAAGAATCCATCTCTTGGAAGTTCGAGTTCTTAGGAAAAATTGAAGGTTGCCAAAGAGACCTTGTTGCCATGATGCGCGGTTCAAACATGGGCATCCTGCCTTATAGGCTTATCATATTATTGATCACTTGGGGGCTTCCTGCTCAATGAGCATAGCTGTGACTACCCTCTGGATCCGGCTTGCACGCCTTGTTACAAATTACATGGGGGCTTCCTGCTCAATGAGCATAGTTGTGACTACCCTCTTGATCCGGCTTGCACGCCTTGTTACAAATTACATGGGGGCTTCCTGCTCACTGAGCATAGCTATGACTACCCTCTTGATCCGGCTTGTACAACTTGATTGCAAAATGGGGGCTTCCAGCTTACTGAGAATAGCTATGACTACCCTCTTGATCCGGCTTGTACAACTTGATTGCAAATTACTTGGGGGTTTCCTGCTCATTGAGCATAGATATGACTACCCTCTTGATCCGTCTTGCATGCCTTGATTGCAAATTATTTGGGGGCTTCCTGCTCATTGAGCATAGCTATGACTACCCTATTGGTCTGGCTTATCCGCCCGGATTGAAAAATTACTTGGGGGCTTCTTGTTTAATGAAAAAGAGCTTTGTTTGTCCCTTGTAATAGGCTTGGACGCCAGGTGTATTCACCAAAAATCCGGGTTATCCTGTCTTTGTATGCTTGCCACTCCGACCAGGTAATCCTGGAATGACTCACTGTACTCTTGACAGTCAATCTTATAAAGACCATGAACTTGCCAAAGTTAAAACGTCGATTGGTCATGTGAGGCTCGGCTTACAGGTTTGAATTAAGGATTAACTTAGTGTCTATGCGGCCCTTGAATAGCACTTGATATTGAGACTTGGCAGCCTATGGAGGCCTTGATTTTTCTGATTTGTTATTGTGTTGAACACTTTTTGAGGTTCATCTTTTGTACAATATTGATATATGGTTTGAAATTGATTCAGGCCACGTCGCCTTGATCCTTATGATTCATATTTGAATCTATCTGGAGTTTTGATAACCCAGCCTGGCTTTGGACGTTAAGTCGCCAGTGTGCTTTGATTGTGCACTTAGAGCGCTGCGCTCTAAGTCTTTGGGTTGTTACCCTTGCTGCATCTAGCGTTGTAAGCCGACAGTATGAACTGATTTCACAGGCCATGTAGCCTTGATTATATGACTCATCATTGAGCATCTTTGGGTTTGATAACCCGCCCTGATAGCAGACTTTAAGTCACCAGGATATTTTTCCTTGAGCAATCAAAATGATGATATTTCATGACTCTGGGTTGATACTGGCTCCGGATTATAATTATTAAGGCTTCACCATGGTATTAATCTACAGGTATGTCTTTTAATAATGGTATGAATATGTTGGGTTTGGTAAACCGCCCTGGCTTTGGACGTTAAGTCGCCAATATATTTTGGATTGCGCCATTAGAATTATGCGCTTATAAATCTTTGGGATTGTCACCCTCACTGGATACGGCAATATAAGCCGGCAGTATAAGTCAATTTTACAGGTATGTTTCCTGATTATATAAGTATGCGAGGTTTGATAACCAGCCCTGGCTTTGGACATTAAGCCACCAATATATTTTGGATTGCGCCATTGGAATCATGCGCTTATAAATCATTGGATTGTTATCCTCACTGGATGTGGCGATGTAAGCCGGCAATTTGAGCCAATTTTCCAGGTATGTTTTTAAATTGTTGAATGAATATGCGAGGTTTGATAACCCGCCCTGGCTTTAAGTCACCAGTATGTTTAGGCTTGAATGGCCTTAATCCTAGTCTTTTCTATAAATTGCATAAGACTATATTATGTTTGGGTTGTTACCCGCCCTGGCTTTTGACATTAAGTTGCCAGGGCATATGTTGTTTAAACTCTGTGTAGGATTTGCAGAGCTATGACTTACGTAAATGATTAAGTTCAAGCCCATCATCAAAGATTGAAATTGGTGTTTCAAAAGGGTTATCAATTATTGATTTTCACAAAGGCTATAAGCCGCCGGGTTATAAAAATCCCGGATTACAATGGATGCGCATTAAGTCGTGATCGGCCAAGAGCCATTGAGTATTTAAACTCTGGATTTACTCATCAACAGACAAGATCTTGTGATTGTTTTCATGCTAGAGCAATGGCTATTTTTTTCATCCAAAAATACCAGCTCACAGCAGAAAGCATGGTCTGATATTGACATGCAAGAATTTCAGTAATATTATCTGGACAATGGATATGATTTTATTTACAATGTAAGGAATAGTCCTGAGTCGCTGCAAGCTTACGACCCGGCACTTGGGGCTACATTATTCAAATCATGATTATACCAAATATGGAAGTCCCATGTCGCTGCAAGCATGCACCATGACACTTGGGGGCTAATGCAAGGTCATTTTTTACTTGCCTTATTGAAGACCCGACTCATCACATCGTAATGAGCCGGCCCTTGGGGGCTACTAAATGCTCCTGTCAAAAATTCAGAGTACACATGCCTTAATCCATTATATTGAAGGGTCCATTGCTCAGTTGGTAGAGCACAAGGCTCTTAACCTTGTGGTCGTGGGTTCAAGCCCTACGATGGAGGCTACGTCATATGATGTTACTTTCAATGAAGTATATATAAAATCCAGCTCAGTATTGTCTTGCTGAGCCGGCCCTTTGGGGCTACA
Organism: Aegilops tauschii subsp. strangulata; assembly: GCF_002575655.3. Lineage (NCBI taxonomy): Eukaryota > Viridiplantae > Streptophyta > Magnoliopsida > Poales > Poaceae > Aegilops > Aegilops tauschii. The sequence continues at coordinate 142,008,241 of NC_053038.3, forward strand.
CATTACTGTTCAAGTCTACATGATCATATTTACAAAGTCCCTGCTCATTATTGCATAATGACCCGGCGCTTGGGGGCTACACTGGTTGAAGTTTTTATGAGCATAAGGCAATTACAAGTCCCAGGTCGCTGCAAGTATGACAACCCGGCACTTGGGGGCTACATATGTGGAATATTCAGCTTTGACTAGTGACTGAGATGAACAACCTGGATTTCTTCAAGGTTGCAACACTTATATTGAAGCAAGTCTTAAGCTGTTACTACGCTCCCTTCTTAAGACTTGGGGGCTACAAGTGATATGCATATAAGGGAGGTACGCTTTCAAGCTTGATGTTAGCAACAATTATGATCCGGTGCCATCAATATTTACAAACCGACAGTTTTGGCAATGATAAACCGGCAAGTTCTACATCTTCAAGCCGGCTGAAAATCAGATGAGTATTTCAAGACCAATATTCTTGTTAAGCATTGGGAGCTGAATCAAATGAATTATTCTTCACAATATTTGTCTGTGAGAAACCAATGTCTGAAAATTGATTATAAAGCTGACCTATTGACCTGGATTTTCTAAGAAGAAGGAAGTGACAAGGACTTAAGGATGATCGGTGCCGGCTTACAGAATTTTTAACCCGGAGCACAACCTGTCAAATTTGTTCTTGTGTTTAGGTTGCAGGATTAGTTTAACATGGATAAATCCAAATTAAACTGGGGGCTAATGTCGGGGATATACCCCGCGGTATGACCCGATCAGACTTGGCGACTCACCAGAGACCCGGCTGACACTTGGCGACTCACTGCAGACCTGCCCGAGCCTTGGCGTCCTATTAGTGACCTGGCGGGCGGGTCAGACGATCAATAAGACCCAACGGCCTAGAAGGCGACTCGTGGAAGGGCCGGCTTATGTTCTGGAGGGCCGACTTAAGAGGAAAGGCATGAGGAATATTTTCCTTACAAGGAAGCAAGACCCGGACTTGTATCCGGCTTGTATTAGAAGATAGACTAGTCCTCATCCTCGCAGGACTCCACATGTAACCCTCCCCTTCAACTTATATAAGGAGGGGCAGGGCACCCCAAGAGGGACAAGTTTCACAAGTTGAGACAGACAAATCAATATCAATGTAGCAGCATGTAGTCTTTTACCACCACCGTGAGGGGCCGAACCTGGGTAAAACCTCGTGTCTCTCGTCCCACTCAACCCCTCTCAAGCTACCACATAGATGCGTTGGCCTCACGACTAAGTCCTTACACTAAGGACATCTGCCGTGACAAATCCACGACAGGCCGTAAATGGGCCATTATTAAACAGGCCGTTATTGGGCTGGCCCACTAGTACCTGAGTAAGTACTACGGGCCTTTGAGTGGGCTGGCCTTTTTAACCGATATGGGCCTCTGTTGGGCCCTGCCACGTGTCGACGTATCATAGGCATGTCTCCTCCAATGGACGGACGACATCTGGCCCACCGAGGAGCAAACACATGTTTCCTCCGGCTAATGAGAATTTTACACGTGGAAAATCCCCATTGGTCCGGGCTGTTAACGGGTTATCGGATCCAAAACCGGACCCGATAGCTTAACGGCGACCCGTTACGGTCGATGCCACGTGTCGGTCACCCTTGATGAAAGCACTTCTATGACGCGCGATTTATCGTCATGGAAGTGGACACTTCCATGATGATAATTTTGGTAATGTCATGGAACACTTCTACGACAACACAGGTATGATTATCTTGTTTCTGTCATAAAATTGTCATGGATGTACATGCATGACAGAAAACGTGACCTACTGTGACAAACACGTATCATCACAAAAGTGTTTTTTGTAGTGGTAGCTTTGTTGATGATGAGCACGTCTCCCCTAGTGCACCATCACAGGTGCTCCCTCTAACTTGGCACTGTTATATGTGGTTGCATGTTATGTATGATGTCTAGCTTGTATTGCTTCTAATTTTGTTGAATTCCGTCTGCTTACTTTAGACATTATACTTGTGAATAAGACACGTATTCCTATTTCTAGAACATACAATATATGTCTACCACACCATGTTCTTACATCAAAGTACTACTGTTGTGTAACCTGCAACAATCACTTATCATAAGACACGTTTGACTTGGTAGTGTGATATAGGTTACATCTCGCATTCTTTTATAGCTTGTACTACTTCTAATTTGTTGAAATGGCACTTATAACGAGACAGTTTTAACTTGGTAGAGTGATATTCGTTGCATCTTTCATATGGTGTCTAGCTTTCATTGCGTCTAATTTGTTGAAATGCCTACTCCTTAGTTTACACATCATAAGCTGTGAATATGCAATGGCACTAATTACGAGAGACCTTTAACTTGGTAGTGTGATGTTATTTGCATCTTGCATATGATTTATTTCTTGTACTGCTTCACATTTGTTTAAACGCCAGTTATGACGACACAGTGTTAACTTGGCAGAGCGATATTTGTAGCATCTTTCATATGGTGTCTACCTTCCATTGCTTCTAATTTAGTGAAATGTCTTTTGCTTAGTTTACACATCATAGTTCCGGTTATCTCATGCCATCCTGTTTTTCGTACATATTACATCCTCCTATCATGTGGTTGTCTAACATCAAAGTTCGGTTCGTCTGTATCACGCATCAATTTGTTCTGAAGAACTAAATTGTTATTCCTTTTTCTTGTCGGCATGACTTAACATGGCATAGAGAAAGAGGAAGGGACACAGAATGATAGGGGATGGTGTTAGTACTAAGGCTAACAGTGAACTTGCCCAAACATCTCCAGTGGAAAATATATTGGATGAAGACTGGAGAGGCCTCGTTAAACACTGGTCTGATCCAAAGTATCAGGTACATTATATATATGTGATCAGATCACATGTTGAAGTCCTATTTACGCATGTGCCTCACAAATCTATCTTCTTGTAGGTGAACTGTTCAAAGAACAAGGCCAACCTTACGAAAGTGAAATTCCAACAGACGACAAGATCTGGTAGCTATATTGCACACTGCGAGGCTCTTGTAATTAGCTGTTGTTTCACTCTTTTCGCTATACCATATTATCAGATCTATATTGACTTGTTCCAAATGCAGAGGGAAGCCCGCAAGGACCAAAAAGTACCTGAACCAAATGCTATGGAAATCTTCAAGGACTGTCACACCAGCAAGACGAAGGGCATGACTACACCAGTCAAAGCCGCTGTTGTAATTTCTTAATCCGTATGCCTTTTAACTACTACTTACTCTGACTTGTGCATTGAACTGCATGGTTTGTAGCCAATGTCTATTACTCTTTTCAATTTTATACACAATTGTCTTAGCGTATCATTTCACCTTACAAGGTTTAAAAGAGAGGAGTGATGTTCCTTTGATCTTGATCTGTAATCTAGTTCCGTGCTGGACTTGCCCAATGTTACAATTGCCTGTTTGTCTATTCTCAGTTGTTTTGTGATAAGAATGATGTCATACTATGCTTACCGTATTATAAACTTTGTCTCTTTATCCTTAGCTGTCAATACAATGTGAAGAAATAGACAATACATTAGCCATGGTACATGGTCATATGTTTGGAACCTGGTTTTATTACGTACTTTGCAGTAAAATACAACTACTATTTTACATGGGTTCACCAGAATAAGTTCTGTATATAGACCAAAGCTATTTTGTTTGGTCTTGCTGCCTCCTTAATATCTTCTGTTCTGGTACTACCAATGTAAAAACTCAACTTTTTAGCAAGCTATGGAAAAATGGTGGAACCGCCACCTTCTGAAGGTGACGAGGCAACTATAACCGTAATGTCACCTCTTGCTACAGTGGGTCAGTACCTGTCCACTAATAGTGCCAAAAGCATGTTCCTGCATAATACTGGGTTGGTTGTTAAGGCAATCTCATCCAAACTGCCTCATGATCAAGATATGCAAGCTCAAAACAGTGTTATATCTGCGCTCCAGACACAAGTCCATTCCCTAACAGAGACCCTTTGTGAAACAAGGACAGACATTGTTCAATGTCGTCAAGATATGCATGGTTTTGAAACCAGACTATCAGACATTTGCTATGTTGTTCAGGAGCCTAGGAGAAATGAAGGTGAAGGGTGCTCCATCAGACAATACAGCATGAAAACATAATAGTCAGGTCAAATGAACTGAGCTTCTGAACTTCTGGTGGTGCATTTATCTGCCGGACTATTAACTTTTATGCCAACCTTCCTTTTGTTTTATGGTTGTACTTTGTTTTGTTGCGGTACAAAATTTGTTCTTAACGTGCAGCCACGGCTGAAGAAAACAGCAAGCCATTTTTGTATAGTGTAGGGTGTTCCCTATATTTGCACTGGTGGCGATCTTTGATGCCCAGTGGATGTAATTTGTGCAATCGCCTTAATAGCCTAGCATTAGTTTCGGGCTTATTTATTTCCTAGTCTTCTTTTTCCCTAGTTTGCTAGTGGCTGCAACAACCATGGGACATATACGTACTTTGGTAACCTTGACCCTGCTACAGGCTGTAGGATCCTTAGGCCTCCTACGGGCCGTCGGATAAATGGGCCTCTAACGGGCCGTAGAATCGGTGGGCCTCGGGCCGTCGGATAAATGGGTCAACATGGGCCATAAATGGGCGTAATTGGTATCGGCCCAGCACGGTAACGGGCCGTTAACAGGCCGGAGGACAGCAAAGGCTTAATTCTGTCACAGACATAACGGGTCGTTAATGGGCTAGAATATAGGACGGGCTAGAAAAGGCGCAACGGGTTAACAGGCCACAAACGGGCCGATTCTTGCCACGGGCCGATTCTTGCCAGTAACGGGCCGGAAGTAATCGAGGGCCGGAAAGTAGCTCAAGAACGTATGGGCCGTCAGTAGGCCGAAAGCTAATACGGGCTGGAAATGGCCCATGTGAATCATGGGCCATTAATGGGTACTGTTGGGGATATTACCACGGGGCGTAAACCGGCCAGGAGAGGCCGGGTTAACCCCATAAGTAGTTCATCTGTATCTGAAGTCCATGAAGACAGACGGTGACTCTTTATGAAGGCCCAGGGCCCAATGCCGGTTTAAGGCCTGTAGACATAAACCGGCATTGATATGTAAACTTGTATTGTAAGATAGAAGTAGCAGAGACCGAGCCGGACACGATTATGAGCCGGCCTAGGGATTCTGTAAACCGACGGGCGTCAACCCATGTATATAAGGGGACGACCCGGCGGCGGTTCAAGGACAACAGACAACAACTCGAGACTCATGCAAAGCGTATTCGCTCCCTGGTCATCGAAACCCCAGCAATTCCATCATAACTAGACGTAGGCTTTTACCTTCATCGTAAGGGGCCGAACTAGTATTAAACTCTCTTGCGTCCCTTGTCCGCTTTAACCCCTTTAAGTTAACCCGTAACGATGGCTCCACGACTAAGTCCTTTCTCTAGGACATCTGCCGTGACAAAACCACGACAGTTGGCGCCCACCGTGGGGCTATCGCACGATGGTTTCATGTTCTTGGAGGGCAACTTCGAAGGACTCAAGGGTTACGCTGTGGGCCGGATGACCAAGAGTCGTCGCGGCAAGCTCTACATCGACGATGCAGGCTGGGGCCCCGAGGCCGGCTCAATCGAGTACGGGTACCGGGTCCCCTTTGGTGGCATACACGTTTTCATTGGCAAGATCGGCAAACCGGGCCCTGAGCCGGACATCTGCACCGACCTCGTCGAAACGGCTCAGCGTGCGAGATCTGCCCGGGTCAAGCCTGTCATGAAGCGTGCCTTCGTGGGAGTTATCCATGGAGGGGAATCTGAGGATAGATCGGAATCTGGTGGTGAGACCGTCGTTTATTCCGGTGACGAGTCATTGACCGAAGAGACCGAGTCGTTATATCAGTTACAAGATGGCCGGATTGGGGGCTGTTTCGATGGGGACAGTATTCCGGACCCCTTCGATCTGCCAAACCGGGTTGCGATCTTCATGGCCGGTACGCAACCGGCGCTCCACTCCTCGACCGCAGCGGCGATGATTTCCGGATCGACAGCGGCAACAGCGGCCGGGGCAGGAGGCCCTGTGCGACCGTCAGCTCAGGTTCTATCTGATTTGTTTGACGCGTTGGCAACGCTGATGGCGGAGGCTAACCCGGCGGATCAGGATGCACACAATGCGGAAATCGCAGTGAAAGATCAGATCACCCAGGCCAAAGCCGACTTAGCAGCTGAGGATACCAGGATAGCCGTGGAGCAGGCCGCTTTGGATGCACAAGCTTACCGGATTATGCTGGATCAGAGTGCGTCGGACGAAGTCCTGAAGAGGAGGTACAGATCTCGCCTGTCGCCGTTTTATGACGCTAGAAATCTCTTTAACACCCCAGGAGCAGGGACCAGTAATCCGCCGGTGGTAAACCGGGCGGAGGCACCTGGAGTAGGGGCGCCGGTTCAGCCACGTTTGGTGGATTCGCCTCGTTAGAACAACATTGTAACACCGCGTGTCCCCACGCCACCGGGTCATTACTCTAACCCGATGGACAACATTGTCGCTGCCGCTTCACGGCTGGCGGCCATCCCGATCGAAGGCGATTCTCCGGCGGCGGTCGAGACACGTTGGGTTAAGGAGCTCCTTCAGACAGCCTTGGTTCAACAGGAGGCTTATTCATATAGTCGCGATCGGATTCATTCTACTCCCTGTCCAAGCCGGAGTTACAGCAGGCGTATGGATGAACCGGCAGTGTCAAGCAATGCGCGGAACCGTGATCCGCCCCGTGGCAATAACCCGGCGGGTGGTGCTGGTGATGCTCAGGAGGTGGTGGACCGGGCTCGGGCACGCAGAGAGGCCGAGTTAGCGGCGCAGCATGAAGCCCGTCAGCTTACTCCGGTTCGTCCAACCACATCGGTGGAACCAGGAGTTACCTCTAGTTCTTTGGGAGTGCCGTGTCTCATCCCGGCGTTGCGCAATGTGCGCCTGCCTAAGGATTTCAAGGGCCCGCGCAAGGTGCCGAATTACACCGCCGATTTATCCCCCGAAACATGGGTCGAAAGCTATGAGATGGCAATGGAGATGATGGATGTGGATGATGCGGCATGTGCGAAATACTTCACCATGATGCTAGAAGGGACGGCCCGCACTTGGCTAAAGAGCTTGCCGGCTAATTCTATCAGGTCATGGGCCGAGTTGAGAGCCCGGTTTATTCAGAATTTCAAGGATACATGCAAGCATCCCATGTCAATTCTGGACTTAGCTGCATGTGTCCAGGAGGAAGGAAAGTCAACAACCCATTGGGTGTGCCGGGTTTCGGAGATTTTGCATTCACCGGACCGCATCAACGCTGACACCGCAGTTTTAACATTGGAAGGCAATTGCCGGTTTGAACCCCTGAAGTTGAAATTGGGACGGCTCAAATGTCATTGTAATGACATGGGAACCCTCATGGCTGCACTGGTGAAGTATGCCGACTCTGATAGTACCAAGGATCCCGAGTCTGACGATGATAACACAGGGAAGGGAAAAAAGAGCGGCAACGCCAAGGGGCAGCACCACAACCCGGCGGGTCATGGAAACGGCGGCAAGCATAAGGCGGACCATGGTTTAGACTTTGTGGCTAATACTAACACACATGACAAGGGCCAGTGGCGTAAGGGTAAACCGCCCCAGCGCGGTGGAGGGCCAAGCCCTAATCCGGACCGTTTGGCTTATCTGTTGAACCACCCTTGTCCAAAGCATGGGACGAAGGAGAACCCGTCCACGCACCTCTGGAAAGATCGTTACATCATGCAAGAGTTCAAAAATTCTGGTTCTTTCCGGTATGATCATGGACTAGGAGGCGGTTTGGGCCCTGGGTCTCATGGGCCGGGTTATGGTGGAGGAAATTCTAGTTCAGGCTTCCACGGTAATCAGGGTGGACATAACAATCAAAGTAATCAGGGTAACCAAGGTGGCTATAATCATCAGGGCAATCAGCAGTAGCAGCAGCAGTCGGGTTACCAGAGCAACCCGAAGCAGTTGAATAGTGGACAGTATCATGTCTTCACCACTAGCTTGGACAAGCGCGATCAGAAGCTTCATAAAAGGGCGGTGAATGCCGCTGAACCGGCGGTGCCCCGTTATTTGCGCTGGTCTGAGCAGCCGATTGTGTGGAGAAGAGAAGATCATCCACCCCGGGTTGACAATCCGGGTCATCTGGCTCTGGTGGTGGCACCTCAGGTGGAAGGTTATAAGTTCACTACGGTACTCATGGATGGAGGGAGTAGTATCAATATCCTTTATTATGAAACTTTCCGTTGCATGGGGTTAACAGATAAAAATCTTAAATACGGTGTTCCATGGTGTGGTGCCTGGTAAGTCGGCATATCCTGTTGGTAAGATAGCTCTGGAGGTGGCTTTTGGAGATGAGCATGACTCGAGATCAGAAACCTTGACCTTTGAAGTGGTGAAGATCAGAAGCCCGTATCATGCCCTGTTTGGACGGCCAGCTTATGCTAAGTTTATGGCACGGCCTTGTTATGTCTATCTGCAGCTCAAGATGCCGGGTCACAAGGGAACTATAACTGTGCATGGGAGCCACAAGATTGCTCTGGAATGTGAAGAAGGTGATGCGGCTTATGCTGAGTCGGTTTGTGCAACAGAAGAGTTGAAGTTTTACAAGGACAATGTTGATCCAGCAGATATGACTTCATTGAAGAAACCAACTACAGAGCATGATCCGGCCCTGAAGTTTAAATCGGCTGATGAGACTAAGCTTGTTGACTTCGTGCCTGGCGATTCGTCCAAGCAGTTTAGCATCAGCGATAACTTGGATCCGAAATAGGAAAGCGCGCTCATCGAGTTCATCCGTGAGAATCGGGACATCTTTGCATGGAAGCCTTCTGACATGCCAGGTGTACCGAGAGAACTCGCTGAGCACACTCTCAATGTTGATCCCAAGTATAACCGGTCAAGCAGTTTCTCCGCCGGTTCAATGAAGAAAGACGCAAAGCTATTGGAGAATAAGTAGCCAGGCTCTTGGCGGCTGGATTTATCGTTGAAGTATTCCATCCTGAGTGGTTGGCTAATCCGGTGCTGGTCCTTAAAAAGAACGGCACTTGGCGTATGTGTGTGGACTACACAGACCTTAACAAAGCTTGTCCAGCAGATCCTTTTGCCCTCCCTCGTATTGATCAAATTATTGATGCTACGGCGGGTTGCAAGCGTTTGAGCTTTTTGGATGCATATTCTAGTTATCATCAGATCAAAATGGAAGTTAAGGACTAGGAGAAGACAGCCTTCATAACTCCCTTTGGAGCCTTCTGCTATGTGTCCATGCCCTTTGGGCTCAAGAGTGCCCAGGCGACTTATCAACGGTGTGTGCAGAATTGTCTTCATAAACAGATCGGCCGCAATGTTCACGCTTATGTGGATGATATTGTGGTGAAATCAAGGAAGAAGGAGACATTGATTGATGACTTGAAGGAAACCTTCGATAACCTGCGGGTTTACAAAATGATGCTTAATCTGGCCAAGTGCATCTTTGTGTACCTGCAGGAAAGCTCTTGGGTTTTTTGGTGTCTAACCGGGGTATTGAAGCTAATCCAGAAAAGATCAAGGCCATCACCTCCTTGGCCAAACCGAAGTGTATCAATGATGTTCAACGCCTGGCAGGCCGGATTGCAGCGTTGAGCCAGTTTATCAGTCGCCTTGGCGAGAAGGCTATCCCTTTGTATCAGATGCTGAAGAAAACGGATGACTTCGTCTGGAGTGACGCCGCTAATGAAGCATTTGAGGACTTAAAGCGGCAGCTGGCTAATCTGCCGGTTCTCGCCGCTCCGGTTGACAAAGAGCCATTGTTGCTATATGTGGCAGCTAACGCCTGGGCTGTTAGTGTGGCTATTATGGTGGAGCGCAAGGAGGCCGGAAAGGAATATCCGGTTCAACGACCGGTTTACTATATCAGTGAGGTACTTATTGAGTCCAAGCAGAAGTACCCGCATTGGCAAAAATTGGTATATGGGGGTTTTTATGGCAAGCCGGAAGCTTAAGCAGTATTTCCAAGGTCATCCCATCACGGCGGTCAGCTCTGCTCCATTGGGAGATATAATCCAGAACAGGGAAGCAACTGGTCGGATTGCTAAGTGGGCTATAGAGCTCGGGCCTCACGGGTTGAAATACATACCCCGAACGGCGATCAAATCTCAGGCACTTGTGGATTTCATCAATGATTGGACAGAATTACAAGCGCCAGAGGAGAAGCCGGATCATACTTATTGGACTATTCATTTTGATGGATCTAGGCAATTGGAGGGCTCGGGGGCTGGAGTCGTATTAACTTCCCCACGAGGTGATAAGTTTTGTTATGTTCTCCGTTTAATGTTCCCTTGCACTAACAATGCAGCTGAATATGAGGCTTTACTCCATGGTCTTCGGATGGCTAAGGAGATGAACCTAAGCCGAGTTAAGTGCTTCGGTGACTCGGATCTGGTGGCTCAACAAGTGTCCAGCACTTGGGATTCCAAGGACCCACTAATGGCAGCATATCGTCGTGAGGTGGATATTGTTGCAGGTCACTTTAAAGGTTATCAGGTGGATCATGTGGACCGGCGGAAGAATGAAGCGGCGGACGCTTTAAGCCGCCTGGGTTCCCAACGCAAACCGGTTCCACCTAATGTCTTCCTGGATGTTTTGCATAATCCGTCCGCCAAGCTCCCTGGTGAAGAGGATTTGGTTGTTCCTGATCCGAAGGCTCAGTTGGTGGCGGCTCTTCATGCTATTCGGGATTGGAAGGTTCCATATCTGGCGTATATGAACCAGGGCGAGTTACCAGAGGATGAAACTTTGGCCAGGCAGATAATCCGACGGTCCAAGTCCATGACTATTATCAATGGAGAGTTACATCATTGTAGTGTGACAGGGGCGTTTCAACGTCGTGTGTCTCCTGAGGAAGGCCGTGAAATTTTGCGTGAGATCCACGAAGGAGATTGTGGTCACCACGCCGGATCAAAATCTTTGGTGGCCAAGGCATTTCGTCACGGTTTCTATTGGTTGACAGCTCATGCTGATGCCGAGGACTTGGTCAAAAGATGTGATGGCTGTCAGAAATTCTCAAGGCGCGCTCATGTACCGGCTCAAGAATTGAGGATGATTCCAATCACCTGGCCGTTTGCAACTTGGGGGCTGGATATGGTTGGGCCTTTCAAGAGGTCCAAGGACAAGAAGACCCACCTTTTGGTGGCGGTTGATAAGTTCATGAAGTGGGTGGAGGCAGAGCCAGTTAGTAAGTGTGATGCAGCCACGGCGGTTCAATTCATCAAAAAGGTGATCTTCCGGTTTGGCTTTCCACACAGCATTATAACAGACAATGGTACCAATCTGTCAAAGGGTGCCATGAAGGAGTTCTGTCAACGTGAGCACATCCGACTTGACGTATCATCAGTGGCTCACCCCCAGTCCAATGGTCAAGCGGAGAGGGCCAATCAAGAGATCTTGAGAGGCATCAAACCCCGGCTTATGGTTCATTTGCAACGGACGCCGGGTTGTTGGGTTGAGGAGCTACCTTCAGTGTTATGGAGCATCAATACCACACCCAACAGATCGACAGGATACACACCGTTCTTCATGGTTTATGGAGCGGAAGCGTTTCTTCCTAGTGACATCCGTCATGACTCACCTCGTGTAGCGGCATACGTTGAAGCTGACAACGAGAAGGCACGACAGGAAGCTCTTGACCTATTAGATGAGGAGCGTGACATGGCGGCAGCCCGTTCGGCGATTTATCAGCAAGATCTGCGTCATTATCATAGCCGCGGGGTTAGAACCAGAACCTTTCAAGAAGGAGATTTGGTGCTTCGACTCATCCAGGATCAGACGGATATGCACAAGCTATCCCCCCCTTGGGAAGGACCCTTTGTGGTCAGCAAGAATCTGCACAACGGGTCATACTACCTAATCGATGTTCGAGAGCGCAAAGACTCACGTAAATCGGAAGAGGAGACCAACCGGCCGTGGAATATTGCTCATCTTCGGCCCTACTATACTTGAGCTATAGACTCTGCTTATGTACATATTATGACATTGTATATATTATGATCAATATAATAAACCGGAACCTCAGCTAAAGCAGGGTATCTGTTGTTTTTCTTACATCATGTGTGGTTACATGGAGCTTACAAAGCGACATCCGGTTTACCCCTTGATTTAGCTTCTCAAAGCTTTATATTAGATCACTTGGGGGCTTGGTCGTATCCGAACCATAGCTACACCTCTTGATCGGCGCAATGCCACAGCATCACTTGGGGGCTTGGTCGTATCCGAACCATAGCTACACCTCTTGATCGGCGCAATGCCACAGCATCACTTGGGGGCTTGGTCGTATCCGAACCATAGCTACACCTCTTGATCGTCTCAAAGCCACATCAATCCGGGGCCAAAGAGAGTGTTGTAAAACAACAACTCAAACATAGGCACCCACTGAGCACAACTCACAATGTTGCTTGGGGATTCTTTGCTGTCGAAATGAACTCAGAATCTACACTTGTAACAGGCTATCAAGCCATGGCTTGGAAGCCTGGTGTATACACCTAAAACCCCAGGTTAACCTGCCTATTTAAGTAAGTCACTCCGCCCAGGTAAACCTCGTATGACCCTTCGAACTTTGACAAGTTACTCTAAAATGAAGACCCTAAACTTGTCAAGTTAAAACGATGATTGGTTAAGGATTGAGGACCATCTTAAAAGGCTTTGCAAAAATGGTTTAACTCAGTGGCCTGGCAGCCCATGAAAAGCCTCGAATTTGGGGCCTGGCAGCCCGTGAAAAGCCTCGACTACAACGGTTTTTATTTGCCTTTTGCTAAGTTTTCTTTGTTTCATAAGATTTGTGATGTTTTTAAAACCGGTGTTTATCAACCCGGTTAGGCTGTCAACTACAAGTTGTCAATACACGATCAAATTATAATCCGGAGACTATCAGCCCGGTCTGGTTCTGACTCAAAGTCACCAGTATGGAGTAAACCGGTGTTTATCACAGCCCGGAACGGTTTTCTGATAAATCAGCATCATATAACAGGAGTTACTTCTACTCTGGATTAGGGTTATTACCCTCATTACACAGTTGGTCAGCCAACACTATGCCTAAAGGTCACAGGTATCATATATTTCCATATTTGGTTATCTTTTACAACCTTGGTCATATATATATTTGGGTATCATGACCCGCCCGGTGGTAAACGCCAGGGCGCTTTAAGCTTCTTATCTGCAGGAACAACTTGAATAAATAGCTATGGATTATGAACATCATATCTTAAGCATGGCGGATTAGCACGCATCAGTTGCAGATAAATATGCACGAAGGCATAACAGACCAAGTGTTTTGACTAGCCTATTACAAGGCGTTTCAGTGCCCAAAGGGATAATTGTTTCTCAATAAGCATTGCAGCACGGGGAAGACTAAACCGGCCCCCGGATTATGATTGATCACCAGCTTGCCCTGACGGCTGCGGATCATCTTGCACCGGTTCATCCTCTTCGTCTCTACCTAGCGGCTGGAAGTCAATAGTTGTCCAGTCGATCCCAGTTAAAGCTTGGAACACAGCTTCGTCACTTATAAGGGTTGACGGTTCAATATCAGGAGCATAAGTGTGCTTACGGATTGGAGGGATCAGATTTTGCGCTTCCGGAATTGGTGCAGCAACCCGTTTGTTCTTGTCATCATAACTTGCCTGATAGTATGAGAGATCATCTTCTTCAGCCAATTGACAAGCCAGTGGACGTACTTCCCGGTTTATGGCGCGGAGATCCTCCTGGCCAAATTCTGATCCGTCTTCTTTTAAGCTTGGGAAGCCTTTAGCCACGTCCACCGGATCAAGATCAGGCACCCACGCCTTTGCCCGAGTTAGAGCGGTCAGAGCTCCGGCCCTTGCCGCAGCTTTCTTTAGTTCTTCAACCCGGGCAGGCAGCATGGATAGCCTTTCTAAGGTGTCCTTGATCAATGTTGGAGGAGGTTTATTGTGTGAAGCGGTGCAGATGATCCGATGCGTGCCGGTATACAGCTGCTCTATCAGAGTATAGGCCACATTCAATTTCTTCTATACATCAGAGCCCAGATGGCTCCTCACCATTGTACACATTAGTAAACCAACAACACATGGGAGAGATATGTTGAAAGTACTAAGGAAAAGATGTTTTACCGAACACAGCAGTAGTCATGGCATGAATCTGCCGCTTTACGCCGGTCAGTTCATCAACTACCGGTTTAAGGGCGGCTTCTGCATTTTCAGCCCTTTTTATCAAAGCGGATTTTTCAGTCTCCCAATCCGCCCGCTCTTTGTTGAAGCCCTCTTTCAGTTTCTCCATAGCGCCTAGAGCGCAGGTCAATTCTTCCTTCGCTTTGGAGGCTTCAGCTTGTTGGGACTTCAGGTTCTCTTGCAGATCAGCGGTTTGGTTTTCCTTCTTGCTCAGTTCAGCCTATAAAGAGACAGATATATAATGAGGTGACAGTACATATTTGAAGTACCAAGCACATAACAAGTTATGCCCTTAGTACTTGGGGGCTAATGCATGTTTGCTCTTAATCATAAATTTTTACAAGTCCCAAGAACAATACAAGTATTAAGCTTGGCACTTGGGGGCTAATGTGTATTTGCTCATAAAATGCTGATATGGGAATTCTTCTACAAAGTCCCGGTTCATCTTTATAAAGTTAAACCGGCCCTTGCGGGCTACATCAGTGAAGTTAAGATGCATTGTTGCAAACATGAAATTGTTACTAAGTCCCGGTTTAAATTGGTATCTTAAACCGTCACTTGGGGGCTACTGGAGTTGATAAGCTGCAATTAAATATAAGAGAGAAACACTTATGAAGTTACCTCATATCGCTCCTTCATCATATTTACCAAACCGGCTTCATAGTCACGGCTGGTGTACAGACGGTTCAGGAAGCCAGAGTGAAGATCTTGAGCATTCAGATGGGCATAATTTGACAAATCGGCGTTCCATTTGCCTTTGCCAATTGCAGAGAGCTCATCTTTGGCAGTATGCTTTGACAAAGCGACAGGATTGCCCGGAGCGGTGTGGCCAGTGCCAGTAATCATAATGTCATCATCTTTGTCATCAGCAGCCGTTACTGGGGTTGGCGGTTTGTCAGTATTTTTAACTGGACTTGCCAGTTTATTGTTAGTTCGGACAGGGCTGGTTGGCTGGTCAGCATGGCTTGTGGTGTCAACTTCTGCCTTCTCAGCAACGAAGTCATGATCTTGAGGCGGTGGGTCATTCAGTATGGCATCAATGTTGGTCTCTTCAGGATCTGCAGTTTTCTCCGGTTCAACAGCCACGTCTTCATCGGCCGGTTTATTCAACCGAGCCTTCTTGCTGGGTCTGGGCTTGGCGCTGAGAAAAATAAACATGAGGATCAGTACAGTATATCAAAATAGCAACATCAAGGATAACAACAAGTGTATAGCTCACCCAAGAACCGTTTTGAGGGGTGGAAGTTTTGTGGCCGACGACTCGCCGGAAGATGAGTGAGAAGTACCCTGATAATTTGAATCAGACGGGTTAAGAGGCTGGCAGAAACAACCTGCTTTGGGCCATGAAGTATCAATGGGATAAGAGACCTCTGATTGGCGTTTCCGAACCGAACTGTTCGGTAAACCGGCGGAGGTAACTACCTGGCCGCTGTGCCGGGTTGTGCGGCGAGCCTCGTGCTGCTGCGTCTTCAAAAGAAAGTTTGGGTCCAAGTAAGCAAGGGGGTGAGAAAATTTTACTTTCCGGTTTGCTTGACGGATTTTTTATGTTGGCAGAGGATCTGAATTGGAGGAAAGAATGGTTACCTCTACGTCATCAGCATGACTGCCTTCAGCGTCGTCCTGATAATAATCATTGTCAATGAGATGTACGAAAAATGAACCAAGAGAGTCAAGTTCTACCTCTGATTCCGGATTACCCACATCGTCATCATCTGGTAGCTCGGAGGATGCAGTGGTCCTTTTCTTGGCAGGTTTTTTGATAACCTTGGTCTTTGGACGAACTGGCTTGACCGGTTTATCTTGCGGCTTGACCGGTTTGTCTTGTGGTGGTTTCTTGTTCCAGAATGGATCATCACCCTATCAGAAGATAATCACACTTTCAGAGAATATTTGGACAAAAGCAACTTCAGATAAAAAGATTATATGATTCTTACAGCTGGCGGTTTGTTGAAAGCGCAGAAAGGGAGTAGTCCGGTTTGGGCACAGACAGCCTCCGGTTCGTTCAGCAATTTCTTTACAGCCTCGGTGACTTTTGCATCTGTAAGCTGAATGTCAATGTGCCGCTGAGCATCCTTCAAACTCCCCGTATACTCACACATCAAACCGGAGCGCCGGCTTAAGGGCAGAATACTCCAGCTTATCCAGCAACGAGCAAGATCAACTCCTGTCAAACCGTTCACCATGAAGGCTCTAAGCTTTGATAATTGGGGAGCATAGTTGGCCCTTTCTTTTGCCGTCAACCTCTGAGGAAAAGGATGTGTGTTGCTAAGGCGTTCAGGGCGGTAACCCAGCAGGGGGTTTTCATCAGGTGGAGATGTATCCATACAATAAAACCAAGACTGGTTCCACTCTTTGGGGTGACTGTGGAGTTTGGGATGAGGGAAGGTGACTTCCTTCCTTTTCTGAACCGCCATTCTGCCCAGTTCCGTATTGGGTCCATCCGAGAACTCTGTGCGACGGTTTAAGTGAAAGAAATACCTAAACAGTTCGACTGTAGGTTCCTCTTGCAGATAAGCCTCACAGAAGACTTGGAAGTGGCAGATGTTGGTCACAGAATTGGGACCGATGTCTTGAGGGCGCAGCTGAAAACTGGCTAGTACATCTCGGAAATTTTTTGAACCGGGAGGGCTAAAACCTCGTCCGAGATGATCAGCAAACACAACTACCTCTCCGTCTTTGGGTGTAGGAGGACTTTCCAGGCCAGGGACCCTCCAGTGGATGACATCTTTCTTGGCTAAAGCGCCCGTTTTAACAAGATTGTTTAACTGCTCTTTGGTTACCCAAGAGGGAGCCCAATTGCATTCATAGACTTGCTTGGCCATGGCAATGGAAATCTGAAACATGATTATTGCCGTTTTAAGATTTACAGTGGACAGCTATACATCGGTATAAGGATACAAGCATATTGATAAACCGGATTTGGTTATTCGTAAACCAGAGTCTGACAATGGAAACGGTGTAATGCATTGGCAGTTCAACAGGGGACTAATGGTATCTACCAGGTCATCATTTTTTCTGTCAAGTTAAACCGCCTAATCTGGCATTAAAGGTATAAGTATAAAGTGTATAAGTGAAGGAAGAAACAAGTTTCACATCTCGCCATGGTAATTTCAGATCTACCGCGCGTTGGAAAAACAAAATATATTCTTACCTAATTTCCAGCGTGTTAAAGGTTCACCAAGTTCAGATGAGTTGGATATCAAGAAGGTGCCTTAACAAAAAGAAAGGAGTCTAAACTACAAAAGGCGCTGAAAATAGTCAGATCTAACCGGCCATTGGTGCTACCGAAGGAAGAACAGCTTCAAGCTATGAAAGAATACCGAACCCTAATGGCGGATCTAGGGCGAGAAGAAGAGGGACTTACTGGTGCAGGAGGAAGCGGCGGAGGATCACCGCTTTTCTCTGATACAATCAGGTTGATGCAGTGGCCTTTGTTGAAGCAGAGATGAACGACGACGGCGGCGACAAAGCTCGAGGGTCGGTCGGCGCGAGGAAGATGATGACGTGAAGAGGCACGAGGGGGAAAATGGAAAGACCCCCTGGCCCTATTTATAAGGGTAGAAAGATAAGCGTCGGGCGCGAAAATCGAGGAGCCTAAATTTTGGATATGAGGCGAAGCTGTCGCCTCGATTGTCGGAGGCTCATTAATGAAGGTGGATTATACACAGTTTTAAATAACAGGTGACGTCACGGCGGTTTACCATGATCCTAGAAGATGATGTCACGACGGTTTACAAGATCATGTGAAGATGTTGAAGAAGAAAATTAAGTATTGAGGATTGACATGAACCAGTTCAAATCAATCTGGGGCCTAATGTTGGGGATATTACCACAGGGCGTAAACCGGCCAGGAGAGGCCGGGTTAACCCCATAAGTAGTTCATCTGTATCTGAAGTCCATGAAGACAGACGGTGACGCTTTATGAAGGCCCAGGGCCCAAAGCCGGTTTAAGGCCTGTAGACATAAACCGACATTGATATGTAAACTTGTATTGTAAGATAGAAGTAGCAGAGACCGAGCCGGACACGATTATGAGCCGGCCTCGGGATTCTGTAAACCGACGGGCGTCAACCCATGTATATAAGGGGACGACCCGGCGGCGGTTCAAGGACAACAGACAACAACTCGAGACTCAGGCAAAGCGTATTCGCTCCCTGGTCATCGAAACCCCAGCAATTCCATCACAACTAGACATAGGCTTTTACCTTCATCGTAAGGGGCCGAACTAGTACAAAACTCTCTTGTGTCCCTTGTCCGCTTTAACCCCTTTAAGTTAACCCGTAGCGATGGCTCCACGACTAAGTCCTTTCTCTAGGAAATATGCCGTGACAAAACCATGACAGGTACAAGGGAATTTACTATTCATTATGGGCTAGAGTCATCGTGGGCCACTAAAGGGCCTAAAGTTACGAAAGGCCTCATATGGGCCAAAAGACATCATGGGCCATACATGGGCCGAAAGTGAAACGGTCTGGTGTTATATTCGACGGCCCACATGACATTGTTGGGCCGATTTTGGGAAGGCCCTAACAGGCCGTGAGTTACCGGCCATAAAATGGGCTATTTGCGAACAGACCCTTAACAGGCTTTTCATGGGCTAGCCCGCTAACTTTTGACGAAGTCAAACGGGCCGGCCTTTGTAAGCTAAATGGGCCAGTGGTGGGCCGTCACACGTGTCGACATATCATAGGGGCCTATCTGATCCAATGACGAGCTGACACGTGTTTCCTCCGGCAAATGAGAATTTTACACGTGGAAAATCCCCATTAGTCCAGGCTGTTAACGGGTTATCGGATCCAAAACCGGACCCGATAGCTTAACGGCGACCCGTTACGGTCGATGCCACGTGTCAGTTACCCTTGACGAAAGCACTTCCATGACGCGTCATTTATCATCATGGAAGTGAACACTTCCGTGATGATAATTTTGATATTGTCATGGAACACTTCTACGACAGCACAGGTATGACTATCTTGATTCTGTCATAAAATCGTCATGGATGTACATACATGACAGAAAAGGTGACCTACTGTGACAAACACGTATCATCACGGAAGTGTATTTTTTGTAGTGAATGTGATGCTCTATATCTGTAATTATTTACTGTGCAGTGCATTTCATCAATCCAGTTTTAAACATACCGATAGGAATGCATATATTTGCTTGTTGTTAAGCCTGTTATAGCTAGCATATGTCTCTTTTAAAGTTTTTTGATTGTTCGGTTGTTCGTAGTTAGCATATGTCCAGTTTCAAATGCTATCTTTGGTTGTTCCTAGTATGCATTGTTTATTCCAGTCATTCACAACGTGATGTTCTATATGTGCAAGTATGAACTGTGCAGTTCAATTTCATCAGTACCAGTTTCAACAATACCACTATGAATGACTACATTTGGTTGTTGCATCTTGTAGTTAACATGCCTTTCCATTTTTATTTAACAATAACCAGTGTACTTACACCGGCACAATACCAGTTTGAATGACTATGTTTGCTTGTTGTTAAATATTAGGCATGTTGTAGTTAACACACCTTTCCACTTGTTTTGCTTTACTAGCATGCTTAAACATGCACATTGAAGCTATCTTTTGGAGATTATTTTGTCTGCCATGGATAATTTTGGATGCTGTTTAGCCTGTTGTGCTTAACATGCTTCTCGATGTACCTACACAGGACAATTTTGGGAACGGCTGTTGTTTTCCATCGAGGTTAGTTTCATCACATGGCTTATATATGTTCACTGTTCAGGATATCGGTAGCTGGTGCCATATAGGCCGGGGGCTGATAAGGGACTAATCGGTGAATCAGACTTTTAACTGAATATATCTGCAACCCGTTTATCGTTAGGTTAACTAGGGCCATATGTAATATATCTGAGGCTACATAGCAACATGCACTGTACTTAATGTCTAAATATGCAATCCTAGGCTACATAGCAACAACAAAGAGTGTTACATTAATGTTCTGATGATGTCTAGATATACGTAGAAGAGCAGCAGCAACAACAACAACAACAACAATAACAACACAACCCTGTTTGGATACTCAACTTAGCTAGAGGTTAGAGTTAGGGGCTGTTTGATTTTCGCCTCTGCCTGCCCGGCCAATCTTGGCTAGCCAAATAATTGGCGCAGGATCTGGCCACCCGTGACTTGCCAAAACTTTGGCGTCAAACTGAACTAGAGATGTTGGGGTAGGTTGGGCTCACCAAAATATTGGTGCTCATCCAAACAAGGCTCAAAGCATGGTCAACGACCAATTTTTTGGATGGGCAACCAGGTGCTACAATCCAAACAGCCCCTTAGTTTCTAGCTCATGACTAACCCTGAACTAACTCCATCCAAAGAGTTGTTTGGATGGCAGGGTTAGATTGACAATAAATGCACTAGGAGAACTAGCTCCAATTAGCACCTCTTGGATTGGATAGTTTTTTTGGGTGGGTTATAGATGCAACTAGCTCAAACTAGCCCTCATGTTTAGATATACTTTAGGGCTATTTGAGCCCGAACTAGCTCAAACTAACTGTAACCCATGGATACAGCAGCAGTTCATCAGCCGATAATTTGTAAGAATGCAGTAAACTCCTTCCGGCCATAATATAAGATGTTAATTCATCTAATATGTGAGTATGTTGGATGTTATAAGATATTATAAAAGAGTGTTGTACTACATCATTGTGCAATTGTTGTTTAGCTTCTAATATTAACTTGGTGCTTTTAGATACATATGTCATTGGTAAAGATCCGCGCTTCGACCCTTTCTGCGTATGGAGAAATGAGATATAGATGAATCAGCATCAAGTGAGGAAGCTGATAAAGATTGTTAGTAAAATGGGTCAAAAGATGGCAATTAAACTATTTGTTTACACTTTATCCAATACAAGAGTGAACTGCAGGATGATAAGTAAGAACTCTGCAGGCTTCTTTTTACTGCCCATAATGAGTTGTGTTAGATGACAATGTCTGAATCTTTTTCCTTTATAGTGATTCCCGAAGCAGTTTACTCAAGATTACCTCTCAAACTACATGATTGGTGGGCATGCAAAGGTTAAAGTATTTCTACCAGAACATGATGATTATCTAGATGTTTTCATGAAGACCGTGAAGGATGGGCGGTCGGCCATCACAAGGGGTTGGACTAGAGTCGTGTGTGCCTTATGCATGGAGGAGGGCACAATATGGGCATTCCGCTTCACCTTGTTCAGCAACCAGAATGTATTTCGCCTCTTTCTTTACCGTCTTTAATAGTACAAGTATACAACTGTGGTTCATCATTCTTTATTTGGTTCTTATGTAATTGTTGATATGTACCTATGAATCGAATAATGCATTGTTTGTTTGAACCTGATGGATATGAATAAAGCTATAACATACATTCAAATTCAAATTCAAATCCGGTACAATTTGAAATAGCAGCAATTAAATTACGGTGAAATTATGCTCTCGAGGTCGTTACGGCACACACGGTTGGTAAAACACAAACGTTTGCGATATACACCATAATCCGAGACGGTTCACAGAGAGGAAACGTGTGCAAGCATGCACAGAGTTGCCGTTTGCAGAGCGTGTGCGATGTCAGACAATATCAGAAATGGTGCGGGCGAACTAAACGTTTGTGATAGTTGCCTTATCGTACACGATTCGCAACCATGAACTGTTTCTGATGAAGTATGCATCGTAAATGTTGCACCACAGAATAGCGTGTGCGATAGTTGTCGCGTACGACGATGTTACGGCAGTCCGACGTTTCGTAATCCTATCCGACGCTCGTACGACGATTAGCTAATCTTCTTAATTAGTTATCGCATACGGTTTGGGATAAGCAAATGTGTGTGATTGTATGCTTATCATACACGCTCTATAATAGTGAACCGTTTGTGATGGGTCACGCATCATAAACGTAGCACCACAGAATACGGACTGCGATGGCAATGCGAGCACAAACGAGTAGGAGTAATGTATATGCATCTTGGCTCCCTATCCCCGGCGGTTTCTGGGTCGTGTGGGAAGGACCCCCTATCTCCCACACTCACTTGGCGATGGTTCCAAATGCCGTCGTGGAAAGGGGTTAAAAAACGTTTGTATAGCACCGATGCATACCAGTGTATCACGATTTCTTCATGAGGACTTTGCCTAATGTTGCATTGTCGCCATTCGAATTGAAGCCCTATGCTCCTTGGATAATGAAATTCATCAGAACCAGCTCTTCAATTCACTACAAGGCAGATTTTCAGAATCACCTAAGCTTTTTGCCTCCCATTGAAGTCCTCAAAAGGACTATTTCTTCAGTTGATGAGAAAGGCAAAGCTGCTGTTATTGATGAAGGCACTCGTCCATTGGATGGTCAGTATTGTAAGGCTGCATCTTACTGCACCAATGATGACTCTGCTACTCAAGATTCTGCTGCTAGAGCCCATGAGCAAAATCCTCAAGCCACTGCCCAACGAGTGATGACTGATCATGAGCTTCTTCTAAGTCTTCACCAGAAGGTCAATCACAATCACAAGTGGGTCAAGCTTCAATTTGGCTCAATTCTTCAGGCTATGACCGTCACGCGGAACACTATGAAGAAGAACCATTATTATGTGCATGAAATCTTCGATCGCACTTGGGCTATTCTTTCGCATATTAACAGTGATGATGACCTCAAGCAGATGGACTTCAAACAGAACTTTGAGTGGTCAAATCTACCCTCAGATAAATTCAAGAAGGTCAAAGTTCCTTAGCTAGTCACAAGTTCATATTCTTCATCGTGTGAGACGGATGAAGCTGAGGATCTGGACGACACTGCGGTAGGCCCTACAACGACAAACAACCCCGAAAACGCTGGTGCACCTGCATTGACCTCATGATGATATTCTTCAGGGGCGTTAGTCCTCCAGTTTTGTCCCTTTTGGTCATTTTATGACAAAGGGGGAGAAATTTGAGTTAGTCTTCAAGCAGGTCTTATATATGGGCTGTTTTTTTTGTTAAGTTACAACTCTCTCTCTCTTCTAAAGTGTTTGTTGGTTGAGTTGTAAACTTAAGTCCGATGGTGGTCTGATACTTTTGAACTACTTTCTGCATGCTTATTTCCTCAAGTACCTTAATGCACGCATGCTGAATTTCATCAGACACCAATTTCCATCATGCATTTCAAATTCTTCATATTATATGTTAAATACGTGAATGGATTACAAGATATAGGGGGAGATCTCCATGATATTATTCTACTATGTGCATTTGCAATCCAAAGCAAATTCCTCAAATATGCACATCTTCAGGGGGGGTTCTTCTATATCTTGCAATCAAATTCCTCAATATCAGTATTTACAGTTCATATGTTTATCCCCGTTGAAAACTTAACCTATTTGTCATCAATCACCAAAAAGGGGGAGATTGTAAGTGCATCTAGTGCCCCTAAGTGATTTTGGTGTATTGAAGACTTATAGGTTAAGAGACTAATGTGTTTGTGAGTATACACAGGTTCTATAAGTCTCTGGGTAGTTTGATATTTACAAAGAAAGTCGACCCCTAAAACATGAATGTCTTCAGTTGAAGACTTTGGTTTTCTTGAAGACTTTGAAAATGAGGAAATTGGTGTGCCCATGAAGATATTGATATCGATGCAAGGATTATGAAGCGTGAAGACTTTTGTTTTCGTAGTTTCATTTTCTCTTTCTTGAGTCATAGTAAACACCGTACTGTTAAAGGGGGTCGAGGTAAAACTAAGGAAATGTTTCCAAGTGATGCTCATCTCAAAGCCTACACATACCCCATCCTTCGAGTGAAGCCTTTGGAAATCTCATACAGTTCAGTCAAGTTCTTCAGTGACAGAGACGAAGATCTTCTGGTATCTGTGGAATTTGTTCTGACTGAGGAGTTAGGAATTCGCCATTGCAGATTACCTACAGTGAGGAATTTGAGAGCTCAAATTTCTGACTGTTGCTGTGCTATGCGCCAGGTGTCCCAAATATCTTATCCACCTAACGGTCATATCATTGAAGGGCATTTATATCTTATCATGTCGGGCTGCTCCCCGGCTATAAATAGCCGCCCCTTTGAACCACTAGTTGGTTGGCTACTCCGAGAGAAACTGACACTTGTCATTTAGAGCATCCCATCCTCCGAGGACTTTGAGAGAAAATCATCAGTGAGGAAAAACCCAAAACCCAAACACCTACAACCCAAAGTGATTGAGCATCACTGAAGAGATTGTTCCTGTGTGGAACCGACTCTTGTTACCTTTGAAGACTGTGCATCTTCTAGACGGTTAGGCGTCAAGGCCTAGAGCATCCAAGAGGAATTGTGGATCGCCGAGTGACCAAGTCTGTAAAGGTTTGGAAGTCACCCAAAGACTTACCACGAGTGATTGGGCGAGGTCTGTGTGACCTTTGCTCAAGGAGAATACAGTAAGGACTATGTGTCCTTTGGTTTAAATACCAAGGTGCTCCAACCAGGCGTACAACTGTCACAACAATTGGAACTGGTCTACCGAATCATTGTCTTCACCGAGCTACTGGTTCTATTTCCTCAACCCTTTCATTTCCTCGCTCATGTGTTGATGAAATTGATCGTTGTTGTTTGAAGACTTTGACTGAAGACTTTCTCGATTTCCTCAATCCTATTTCTTCAGTCATCTTGTCTTCTGCCTGGTTATCCTGTTTACACGCTACTTGTGCTCTGTGTATGTTTAATTTCATCATGATGACAATGCTACTATCTTGTTATGCATGCACCTGAGTACTTATTCCGCGTAGTTCGTCACTTAGCAAATTCCTCAAGTAGTATATCCTTAGTGAAGAATTTGTAAATATTGCCTATTCACCCCCTCTAGTCGATATAACGCACTTTAAGTGTTCTTATTGTGTCGTGTGGTGCGAGAGATGAAGGTAAATGGTCGCGGGAATAAATGGGGGCCGGGCGGCCTGGATTCTCGGGGCGTCCGCATGGCATTTTTGTAGTGGGTAACTGCATCATGACGCCGCGCCTGGTGCAACCGCATGCATAATGGCAGCACGAACGTACGTGATCGTGCGCCGGCCCCAAACACTCGCAGCGCGCGTGGAGGGACGAGGGTAGAGCGCGTGGAGGGACGTGAGAGTAGAGCGCGCGCGGCAGGACGTGAGAGTAGAGTGTGCCGCGGCCGCCTCAACCGCGAGCAACCACACACATAGAGCAGTTGAACACGGAGGGGGTCATCTACAAGCCGGCCGGCAGTTGCGACGTTGCATAGAGAGCGGTCGTGTGCTACTACCTCCGGCTTGGTCTATTAGTCCTCTTTATATTATGTGCCATATTTTGACCTTAAATTTAACTAACAAAATGTTAATGCATGTTATAAAAATTATATAATTGGAAACTATGTTCAAATATGAATCTAACGATATAATCTTTGGCGACATGCATTCGTATTTTATTAGTTAAATCTCTAGTCAAAATTTGGCACAAAAATAGTAGGTAAATTAAATCGCAAACATTTTTTTATTAACCGTATGTGTACGTGTCCTTTCGTCCTCCTCTCGCACGTCTTGTCACCCTGCTGCCGCAGACGGGTTCGAGCGCAAGCTTGAGCAACACGCGGGGGCGTTCTTTTGGCCAAACGGTGGCTCGAAGTGGCGCCAATGCATCGTCGGTGAGCCCGTTCCCGCACAAGCGCGCAGGTTCCCATGCAAGCTTCCCGCCCGACTCGGTGAAATCCCCCAAAATCCCAATGCTTACCAGCCTGCTATATAAACCCTCACGCCTGACGAGTCATGCGTCGCATTTTCCCCTCCCTCCCTGTAGCTTATCTCATCTACTTCTCCCACAATCACCAATGGCACCGGTCCGTCGTTGTCGCTCAGCCACTCCACCATCATCAGAGGACAGCTCCAGCTGGGAGGCTACACCGCGGCGGCGGCGCAGCCCCGACATAGTGTAGTGCGTGTGGCATCCCTGTTGGGTGTGTGCGGAACACCCACCACACGCTCCGCCGTCGCTGCCCGAAGAAAGTTGTTGTCGGCTGCCATTGCCACCACCCCACCGTCTGCTGTCGTGGCCGCCACACCATCGCCGAAAGCCAGGGCCATCGCCGGCTCCGCTGCTGCGACCCGAAGGCGGGAGGTGGCCGTCGTGGCCGCCAGTCCACTGTCGGCCAATGTGGCCATCACCAGCTCTGCCACCAAGGCCCGAAGGCGGGAGGTGGTGGTCTTGGCCGCCACCCCATCATCGACCGCCGTGGCCGCCAGTCCACCGTCGACCGCTGGGGTCATCACCCGCTCCGCCACCACTGCCAGAAGGCGGGAGGCGGAGGTGGATGCCCCCACATGCATCAACGACCTTGCGCACTACATTGAGTTCCTGCGGGAGGAGGAGGAGCGCCTCATTGAGCACGCAAAGAGCCTTACTACCGTTGTGGCCGCAGCACACGCCGCCGCAGAGGCGAGGAATCATGAGATCTACGAGTTGTCCCGCCGCTTCGAGAGGGGTCGTCTGGAGCGGTAGAGGGCATTCAAGGTGAGCATCGCTGAAGGTGCAGCAGCAGCAGGAACCCTCTTGCAGTTGTCCTGCTCGTCGGTAGGCTCCTCCTCCTCTACCTCTTACTGATCATGCTCGGTAGAGGAGAGGCTGCTGGAAGTAGTACAAAGCCCCTCCATAGTAGTACTAGTATTTAGGGGCTATTTTGTCCAGTTCATCTGACTATAGATGTGGTTGAACTGTAGTACGGACTTAAAATTAGCTAGTATATATAGTTGAACTAGCTATTTCAGTACGTGGTTGGCAACAATTGGGGAAAATTTTGGTTGGTTCAGCTATCAAGTTGAACTATTTGTACAAAGAATGACTGCTTAATCTATGAATAAAATCTATGCTTACTGAATTTTAGTTGCAAAATTAGATTGTGCTAGTGATTTTTAGCTGCAAATTTTGACAAATGGCAGGGTTACAAGGTTGACAAAGGGCAATGTTACTAGGTCAACAAATTTCAATCTTTCCAGTTTGACAAATGGCAATATCCCCAATATGACAGATGCAAATCTGTCAAATTGTCTGTACATGGTTGCACACGGATCATCCAAAAAACCCGTTTGCGTTGAAGGGACGAATAAACCTTGTGTGCCAAATTTCTCTTGGCTTAGCGGCGAAGTCTCGCTATGCATACCGTATTCAATCTGAACCATTTGCGTTGGCACAAATCCTGCTCGGCACATTTTCCCCTGGCTTACTGTGGAAGCTGTTGGTTTGCATACGAGTGTTCTATCTAAAACGTGTGTGATCAAGAGCTGCACAAATCCTGCTTTGCACATTTTCCCTTGGCTTCCTGTGGAAGCTGTTGATTTGCATACGGGCGTTCTATCAAAAACATTTGCAATGAGTGTTTTATATTTTAAAACCATTGATGATTTTTTAAAGAAAATTGTTTGATAAGTATATATAGTCAGAGAGAAAAAAGCAAGTTCATTCAAACCATATCTTTCATTCAGTCACACTGCGAATTTATATTCATATGATCGAGATGCAGTATTAACCCCCAAAAAACTAATTCCGGTAGTAGCGGAGGCGGCGTGCCGCGCCGGTGTTGTCGTTGTCGTCCTCTGGGACGACGTTGTCGAAGTCTTCAAGGTAGCACATAATGTTATTCACTATGTCGTTGCGTGATCGATGTGCAGGGTGCGGGAGGACGGCAACTCGCGGCGCTGCAAGGTAGCGGTCAACGGCGACAACCCATGCCGCTGAGGGGGGCGCGCTCACGGGCACGGGCGGTGGGTGCAAGCAAACGCACGTGATCGGCGTCGCAGTTGGTGCAGGAGCGAGCACGGGCACGGGCGCGTACACAAGCTCGCATGGGTCCACGGAGACCTTGCTAACGCCCGCGGCTTCCAGCTCTGTGATATTGCTCAGCGACCAGCCCGTCAATGCTATGGGGATGGTCGCTGGCGCGGGCACGAGGATGGGAGCTGGGACGGGAGCGGGGGCAGCAACCATCGTGGCCAGCTCATTCAGGGCCATGTCCATGAGGACCCATTCCACCTTACTTTCTATATCGTCCGGCTTGGAGTCGACTTCGCCAAACTGGAAGACTAGTGGCAGATGATCCTTCTGCGCCATAGTGTTGGTGGAGGTCTACGGGAGGGGAATGGGAGGTGAACAGTAAGGCCGCCCGTATTAAACAGCGGCTCGGGCGCCATTAATGGAGAGGATGCGAGCAAGGCAGGCGGCCATGGAAGTCAAAGCGCTTGCTTCCCAGTGAGCCTGCGCAGCGTACAACTAGCATGCTTCCGGTGAGCCTACGCATTGGAGGACAGCTTGCATGCCTCCTGGTCAGCCTGCACTTGCACGCCTCCGGTCTACTCAAGGAGTTGTCTGCACGGCACCTCCTAGTCATTAAAAGTGTGACGCGTGGCGTCACGTGATTGGTTAACATAATGCACATGATTTAAATTATACAAATGTCATCCATTCTCAGAGTCGAAGACACTAGATGAAGAGCACATCATGTACGCAGCAACGGATGCCTACCTTTGTTTAAATATCTACAAGGGTTGGATGAAAAAGCAGAGCCCAGTGTCCGGTTCAAGCAAAGAAGTATCAGCAAAGAGAAAGAGGAAGAGGGACGAGGACGAAGTCGAGGACATGGACAAGGACTCCGAGTAAGGTGGCAGTGCCGTTGCTCATGCTGGTTCTACTACAGTGTCAAGCAGACTAGTTGCTTAGTTTTATTTCAGGGGTGTGTTGTGTTGAGCCCCTAGCAGAACTATGTTATGTTCTTTCTCGTTATTTGAACTCTTTAGTAGTATGTACTAGTATGTCTTACTATTGTTCTTCTTGTAGTTAGTACTACTACTCATCTCTTCGCATTCCTACTGTACTTAATATGTACTAGTAGTATAATTTGGGTCAGTTGATTTGTGAAAGAAGAAGTTCGCTGGAGCGAAGAAAGAAGATGGCAGAGAAGCTACCCCAGTAGTATCTATATTAGGGTGGCAGGGTGCCCATGATCTATCGTATGAGTGTTGTGTGTGGAATGCAGTTCGCCAGAAAAAATGGATCGTGCCCGGGGTTAAACGGATGGCGGGAGTGGGGGAGCATGGCGGTGGCAGGCCGTTCAGGGGAGGGCGGGGCAGTGGCGGCAGGCGGTCAGGCCTATGGCGGGCTGGCGGCTCAATGGTTGAGAGAGAAGATGAGCAGTGCATCATTTTCTGAGGATGAAGAAGCCCTTCTGGCCGTCTATGTTGCATCCAACGACTCACAAGAGACAACTGACCCAAAATTATTCCTTCAGATTGCATGATCCACGTGGCATTGAATGTCTCAAAGGTAGATTACATGTCCGCACCCCGTTTGCGGGCGCGGCCGGCTTCTGCCGTGATAGCCACCATGCGAGCCTCCTCCGCGCGGGCGGAGACGACAATGACAAGCTAGCTCCTCCTCGTCGGCATGCTGGAGCACGCACTCGTACTTCTCCTCTTCGTATGCTGCGGGCATAGACGTGGCTCGACCTGCTCACGTGCTTGGCAGCGAGGCGTCATCGCGAGGAGGGACTGCAGACGACGGTACTGCAGAGGATCTGAACCCCTCCCCCGCTCACGTCGTCTACAGTCCCTCCTTGCGATGACGCCTCGCTGCCAAGCACGTGAGCAGGTCGAGCCACGTCTATGCCCGCAGCGTACGAAGAGGAGGAGGACGAGCGCGTGCTCCAGCATGCCGAGAGGAGGAGCTAGTGTGTCCCACATGGCAGCGATAGTACTACACCGTACAGTACTGCAACGACTGTATGCATGCGCAACGGCGGCGGTGGCATATGGATGAGTGCGCTTATAGGAGCTTGGTAATAGGGTTGGTCAAACTTAAAAGAACACCATACTAGTACGTAATCCTATGCAAGTGCATGCATCACGGCCTCGCTTATACACCACATTAGTTAGCATAGCATCGATATGGAATCCTGTGCAAGCGCATGCACCGCGGCCACGCGGTCGATCGAAAGGTGTGTCACGGTGTCGCACTAGAAGGATGTCGATTGAACCTTTTTGTGTGTGTGTGTGAAAACAATCCCTGAATATTACTCTACTTTTTTTGTTGGAAAAGTTCTTCACGCTACAATATTTCTATATATTTGTATTTAGCTTCAGCTCGTGATTATTTGGATTTGGACGTTTTAGGTGCCCCTACAAAAAAATAATAGATATTATGTGCGTGTAACAGAGAGAGAACGCGTGTATGTGTCTATATGTGTGTTGTGGCGGTAGGGCAATGTGGAGATGGTGTGCGTGTGATAGTCATAGAAAGGTGTGAATGTGCATATGATCATGTATGGGTGAGACATAGAGATATGCCGAGATGTTGGCTAATTTTTTTTAAATAATACATTTTTTTATGAAATTACAGAAATATTACGCCGAAAATATTATTTTCAAAAATAATACACCGTCGGCCCGCTGCAGGCCGACTGGACCTAATCGGCCCACAGCAGGCCGACTGGTGGCCCATCTGCTTGCTGCTGGCCGATTGGGCTGTCGGCCACCAGATCAAGTCTAGTCGGCCTGCAGTTGGCCGACAGGGTCCAGTCGGCCTGCAGTTGGCCGATAGGCCTGCAGTGGGCCGACTTGGCTCAGTTGGCCTGCTGTGGGCCGACTGGTGCATGCCACCATTTTTTTCCGAATGATCCCTGTTTTTTTTTGTAAAACTATGACGTCGTCCGCACAACCCTTTCCCGCCATATGTTCGCGCCAACTATTTCCCGCCACCCGTTTCCCGCCACCCATTTCCTGCCAACCCTTTCCCGCCATACCGCAGTCGTTCTTTCCCGCCATATGTTCGCGCCAACTATTTCCCGCCACCCGTTTCCCGCCACCCGTTTCCCGCCATACCGCAGTCGTTCTTTCCCGCCATTTTCTCCTCTCTACCTATAAAACCCCCTTCAGACGGAGGTGGATAAGCATTGCAGTGTAGTGTAGTTGAGATGTCCCATTATCCTTTCGATCGTAGTTTTCACCCTGGGATGAGCAGGACTCTTCTGAGGCTAGCTACCGATTTCAGGATGGATAATAGGATAGTTCCATGGGACGAACTCACCGGTAGTGACACCATAATGAATGAGTTGGCTCACCAATTACGTAGGTCTGGGTGGCCTGAAAGGACCTATGAGGAGGTACGTAAAGAACTTCTTAGGTTGCATGACAGGTGGAAGAAGGTAGTGGTGCCGAAGAGTGAAACTTTCAGAAGGATTGCAGCAAATAATCCATGTTTATGGACTGAGGAGAGCGAGGACGAAGATGATATCTTCATGCCGCTGCTTCCGGGTTCTGCATCGTCGAAGGGAAAGAGTTCTTCATCATCGAAGGGCAAGGTTTCTGCATCGTCGAAGGGCAAGAGTTCTTCATCGTCGAAGGGCAAGAATTCTGCATCGATCGAGGATGACGATGATGACTTCATGTAGTTTTTATGCTGTATGTTGTGAGTTCAGTTACGTGCCATTTAATTTAGATGTAGTTCTATCTAGTTGTTTGTAATGTCTCGTTGTATGAATATTATGTTCTATCTAAATATGATCTTGTAGTTCGGATAACAGAGTACTAAAATAGAGTAGGCATATGTCTCGTACATAAGAACATAGTCATTTGTCTCATACATAGAATAGACATAAGTCTCACACAGAAATAGATGGTAATGTCTCTACTGATAGATAGAAGCATCAGTGACGACGTCTGGCCTGGCGGAGAGGCGGATCTCGAATGACAAATTCATCACATATAACTCAGTTTCCTGTAGCAATGCAACTCAACAACCCTTTTCCATTCCCATTCGCTCAGCATTTCTTGAATCTTGCCATCATCAGTTATGTCAATCAATTTTCTTTCCCCAGGGCCATCTGACTGCTTCCTGCTGACGTAGTACACAAAATCGCCTTCCTTCAACCGTTGCTTCAACATGAATTTAGTCTTCAACCAATCAAAAGTGAGGTCCACTTCACTAACTTGCACAACACTTGGAGAAAAGCCTTGGACATGAACAATAGGGCTAAGCACCCACTGAGTACCCTTAGCCATCTGCAACACACAAATCGCATTGAGTACCTAACCTACCCCTTAGCCATACTACCGGAGCACCTACGAAAAATAAAATGTGGGCTGAAATATACCTTTGAAGCGTGCGTGCGAACGAAGAACGACGAACGGCGGCCACCAAACTGCCGGTGCTCCGTGTCCAACGAAGAACGACGAACAACAGCTTCACCTCCACCACACTGCCCCAACTTCACCACCACCACACTGCAATGCTTATCCACCTCCGTCTGAAGGGGGTTTTATAGGTAGAGAGGAGAAAATGGCGGGAAAGAACGACTGCGGTATGGCGGGAAAGGGTTGGCGGGAAATGGGTGGCGGGAAACGGGTGGCGGGAAATAGTTGGCGCGAACATATGGCGGGAAAGGGTTCTTCATCATCGAAGGGCAAGGTTTCTGCATCGTCGAAGGGCAAGAGTTCTTCATCGTCGAAGGGCAAGAGTTCTGCATCGATTGAGGATGACGATGATGACTTCATGTAGTTTTTATGCTGTATGTTGTGAGTTCAGTTACGTACCATTTAATTTAGATGTACTTCTATCTAGTTGTTTGTAATGTCTCATTGTATGAATATTATGTTCTATCTAAATATGATCTTGTAGTTCGGATAACAGAGTACTAAAATAGAGTAGGCATATGTCTCGTACATAAGTACATAGTCATTTGTCTCATACATAGAATAGACATAAATCTCACACAGAAATAGATGGTAATGTCTCTACTGATAGGTAGAAGCGTCAGTGACGACGTCTGGCCTGGCGGGGAGGCGGATCTGGAAGCGGCGACCATCCCAACCTGTCGGGTGCCCTAATGTGACGAGGAGGAATCTCAGACTCTCCCTGGTCATGATGTGTATCCTGTGTGGGGCCTGGTGGAGGAGTCGAAAACATGTTCATCCACTGGGTGTGCTGCGACATCTGAACCTGTATGTTGTCCTCGGGATGTTGATCACTCCCCCACGTATCATGTGATGCCGACATAGACGCCTGATATCCATAGGCTCCTACGCGATGGAACGTTTCATCATGAAGAATGAGGTCGCATCAATTAATATTGAAAACAATAAATATGAAGACACATACCTGCTGGCTGTGACGTCTGCTCTGGCTCAAACATGAAACTGGACGAGGGACCGTGCTGCTGTGGCTGTGGAGATAACACGAAGCTCGACGAGGGACCGTGTTGCTGTGGCTGTGGAGAAAACACGAAGCTCGACGTGGGACCATAGTGCTGCGGGTGCCACGTAGAACTGCCAGGTTGGTCAGGACGGGGTGGCCTGGTTGTCGGCTGATGTGCTAGACGTGGACATGGTTGATGTCGGTGCATGGAGTGACGCGGCTGCTCCTGCTGGTGCTGAACAACATCGGTTCTCCGGGTGCACGTGATAGCCTCGTACACAGTCCGTATCTTATTCTGAATTCTTTCGAAGAAGGGATGTAGCACTGGACGATGCTGAAGAAGAGGTCCAGACGATAGTGATCGTCCAAAGGTGGTCACGTCGTCGTAGAGTTCGCGTGTCAAGGTAGCCTGCAAATTTCCATGACGATTAATAATGTCTGTCTCTTGCACGTCAAAGTATGTGACAACATTACGTAAAGAAAATATATCTTACCGCGTACCGCCTAGAGCCCGAAGTATCATAGCTCGGGTACATATCCGACGGAGCAGGATCCGGTATCTCCTCTGGGTGGGAGTACTCAACAATGCGTAACCGTGTTCCGGTCATGTAGCGCCGCAAATAGAGATTGAATTCATCGAGATCGAAATTGTGATTCTCGTGCCATAGATTTGTGTTTGCTGTCTCCCATTCTATAACATACGGCTCTAGTCTAACTAGCCAGTCAGCAGTAGTCCTGGTCATGCCCTTCCTTGTCGTCCTAAAATTGTGGTGTGTGTTCAACAATTACCTAAAGCTTCGAATGGAGTACTATGAAAGATAATGCAACATTGAAAAACTGGTTAATACATGTGGATGTGTGCTGGCACCGGGTTCTCTATAGGGGGAGGTAGCTCCAACTGCAGAAGACCAAATTGCCTCATAACCCTCTGTTGTGCCATCTCCTCGACGAAGACATCGAAGATGATCTTAGATTTTGTCATCCAGTAATCTCGGTCCCTTGTGCATAGCACAGACATACCACCAGGGTATCTCGCTTGTATGGCTGCTTCCGTGTAGGGCTGCCAGATGACCCCGGTGTACGCATCGAACTGCTCGTTCAATGCTGTGTATGCCTTCCTGGTCTGATCACTAGCAAAGCATCTCTACAGAGAAGAAAAGTTAGTAGCCGCTAGCATCGAACTATCTCTTGTGCAGAAAAAAGTTGCATTAAACTACAACACGGTGTGCCATACCTCGCGATGTGTCCAACACAGACCGAAAGTAGGCATGTCGATGCCGTCAACATCAAACATGGCGTCTATAGGCTCATGAACACGTACATCTGGTCACCCTATAGAGAACCTCTCCCACGACCACAGCTGTAGGAATAGAGGGCATCCAAGAAGGGCTGGCTTTCTCGATGTAAGCTGGCAACCGTTGCACATACCTCGGTATGTAGCCGCTAAGACCGCCGAACCCCAACTCCTCTGTCTGATCTGATCCGCCGTCTGAGCGCTCGCTATCTCGAGTGCCATAGGGATGTAGAGGGCGCTAATAGTGGTGACATGGTTCTCCGTGAACATCACCTTGCCGAAAAGCCACAGTAAGTAGGCCTCCAGGCTCCGAGTGATCTGTTCCGCAGTCAACGGCGCCCGGAAGTTCTGGATCTCCATTAAGCGAAGAGAAAGTATTAGTAAGCCGCAATTATTTTCTGTAAAACTGTATGCACGATAATTGAAGATAATAGGTAGGGGAAATTACCCGGAAATTTAGCAACCACTCATACTAGGTCCGTGATGCTCCCATACCGGATCCGGAGCATCCGGAAAAACACCATGAAAACGTTGTGTAAGAGCTCGCTCCCAACCAGCCGGTGCGTCCAACGGTCCTACGGCATGACCTGCCAATGGTAGTCCGAGAAAAAGTGACACATCCTCCAGAGTAGGAGCCATCTCTCCCCATCTGAAGTGAAACGTGTGGGTCTCTGCCCTCCAACGGTCCACTAAGCAGCTCAGCAAAGACCCATCGATGGCGAGGCGTTTCTCACCCGGGATAGACTCAACCAGACGCGCGAAAGGTAAAAGGCCGTCCCATTTCAACCTTCATCAGAGAACTTTTCAGTTAGTGTCTCCCATTTCAACCATTATTATGCATGTCAGTGTGCAAATTAATAAAGCACGTACCGCTGAAGCCATCCTGAGTGTATCTTCCAGTTTCCTTAGGAGTGCGAGTGACCAGAGGCTCAAGCTTGCGCTCATACCATATCGCAGCACGATGACCCCTATCAATGTCGCCATTCAGCAACCACAATCCCGACATTCCTGCACATACAAAATTCAGAACATAGTGTCACACTTCATAAAAATTCAGAACATAGTGTCACACTTATTACAAATTCAGAACATAGTGCCACACTTAAAAAAAATTCAGAACATAGTGCCACACTTAATACAAATTCAAAACATAGTGCCACACTTAATACAAATTCAGAACATAGTGCCACACTTAATACAAATTCAGAACATAGTGCCACACTTAATACAAATTCAGAACATACTACTGCTAGCTTAGCTTCTTCCTCTCGCCCTTACTCCTCTACTGCCTCTACCTCCTCTTCTTCCCCGGTTGCCTCGTCCACGCCCAGTGACGAAAGTGGGACAATTAGTGTCCCTATGGCCAAATTCATTGCATAGAATGCATTGCCTAGTCGGACCTCCTGCTTCAGATTCATCCATATCATTTCGGATGCGCTGACACTGCCGTCTGCCTCTACTTGTACACATATGCTCTGGGTTTGGAATGTAACGCCTTTCAGCGGGGTTGACGCTATTGAAATTACCCATTGATCGAAAACCCATCAGCTCACCTGTCCAGGTATTGAGGACAGACTCTTTCAGAAAAAATGGAGACACAAACGATATTGCGTCCATTCCAAGCTGCCCGCAAGTAGCAAGTACATGTGAGCAAGGTAGGTGAAGCAATTTCGGTTTATTGCATGTGCACTCACACGTTGGCCAGGCTTCATTGCCAATTTTCACCTCATGCGTCCTCAACTCATTTGCACATCCGAATTTGTTGTTGGCTAAGCGGACCTCAAACCTTCTTTCTTGATTACCGATGGCGACTACAGTGTGTGACCTAGCTTTTTGCATCTTGTTGTCCATGTACTTCGTGACTCTTTCACAGTACCGTGTATTTGGGTTGTTCAAGATATGCTGCTCTGCTTTTTGACGTCTGTCTCTGAAATACTTGACGGTGCCATAGAAAATACCCTCAACGATGGCTGTAAGTGGCAATGCCCGGTTTCCTCTGAGGACAAAGTTGTATGTTTCCGCGAGGTTCGTTGTCATGACACCGTACCTTGCTCCATGTGTGTCATGTAGCAAAGACCACCTCTCCAGAGGCTCATGCTCTATCCACTGCTCGAAGGTTTTAATCGACCTCCCGAGCCTTCTCCTAGTACCAGGTGGGTCAAAGCCTGGCAGGTCACATAGCCCAACAGGCTCCTCCTCCACGACCGCTGTTCCTGTTGCCAATTGTGCAGCTACTGCTTCAACATGTGCCCTCACCGCTGCATCTCTTGCAGCTTTCCTGTCCCTCACGTGTCTCTGCGTGCACACATTAAGTCTGTCGCGTATCAAATTGTACTTCCATAACTGGTTCTGCTTGCAGAGTTTTTTGAACAGATTCATCAGGTTCTTATTTCTAAACTGCGAGAAGAAATTTGCCCCCAGATGGCGCATGCACCAACGGCTCTGCAAGTCCTGCCATGGAACTTGTTCCTCAGGGCCTGGGTTTGTCAGTGTCCTTATCGCACTGAGTATACCTGCATGCCTGTCATGAAGGATGCACACATTGGGCTTCTCCTTCACAACTGATATTTTCAACCGCCTGAAGAACCATGTCCAACTTTCAATGTTCTCACTCTCCACAAAAGCAAATGCCAGTGGGACGACTTGATTTTGGCCGTCTTGACCTATGGCTGTCAGGATCTGACCCTTGTACTTGCCTGTGAGAAAAGTACCGTCAACACATATCACCGGTCGGCAATGCCTGAAAGCTTCGATGCATACACCGAAAGAGAAGAAGAGACGATGCAACACCCTCACAGTTGGGAACTCTGGCATGAACATGTCTTGGGTATCGATATAGGTGCCTGGATTCCGCTGTTGCAGGGTGTGGAGGAGGTGGACAACAGAGTCATATGCATCAAAATAAGAACCAAATCTCCTCTCAAGCGCCGCATGCTTAGCCCTCCAAGCCTTGCCATAAGAAATTCTGTACTTGAAACTGGCGAAGACTTTTGTCTGGACTGCCTTCACTTCCATAGCTTTGCCCTGCACTATCTCATCGTAAAACAATCGAGCAATAAGCGTGGATGAAAGGTTGGCATGATCTTGAGGGATGCAGGGAATAAGACAAGTGTGATTAACTAAGTCACTTATCACCCAACTTGTGCCATACTTAGGGAGAAAGCCATGCACCCTGGCAGGACAATCTGCGTTCTTGCATACCATTGTCAGGAATTTCTGACTGGACACCTGAGCTGTGAAAACCCTTTGCGTGGACATTGCCCAATTAATTATTGCATCCTTCAGGGCTTGCTTGTTCGGATACATAGCACCCGTCGCAATATTGTTCTGGTGATATTGCCAGGATGAATCATGTCCATCATTCACGGTCATTGCAGATGATAAATCATGATTCCACCATGCAGGATTCGGGACCTCCTCTGCATTTTCTTCTTCATCTGACTCGTTAGAATCATCGGCATGACCCCTTTCAACATCGGTGTCTTCTTCTTCCATCTGGTTCTGCATGTGCCCATCTACCTTGTCAGCGTCCACCTCGCCATTGTAATCACCATCGGCATTTCCTCCTTCTACCTGACTACTCTGCCCTGGTTCATAACCATAAGCATTTCCTCCTTCTACCTAACTGCTCTGTCCTTGTTCGTAACCATAAGCATTTCCTCCTTCTACCTGACTGCTCTGTCCTTCGTAGCCACCCTCTCCTTCATGTGCAGTGACCTCCTTCACGACGGGAAGCACTAAAGCAACAGGATTGCATCCCCTTCGTTCACAACCTTGTAACCACCGCACCCAATCGGAGTCTCCCTCTATTGGCCTCAAATAAAAGTAAATTTTTGAACTTGACCGTGTCCACAATGCATGAACATCGACGGTGTGTGTTTCAGTATCAAGACCTAAACTTGCCGCAATCCATTCTTTCAACTGACTGACAGACCATGTTTGTGGTGCGCTCATTGCCACCTCTATGTGAGTAAATTCACTCAGATCTGCTCCCAACTCAGTTGTTTGGACAGTACCAGGACCGTAGTAAAATGTGAACTTCACTACATCGGACATCTCCACTCACCTATTTTTTTTCAACAACGAAATACAAGTATTAAGCAACAACTTAATATCCCCACTAACAAATATTAGACATGTCTATATATTACCTAGCTATATATTACAGAATATTAACGGAGCAACTAATACAATTCACACACCTACAAGTATATTACGAATATTTGCTGTAGCAACTACAAATATTAACAGATTAATATATTTGACAGGACTGCCTATATTACGGACCTTTTTTCGGAACTACTACAAATACTTACACTCCTAAATACTTGACATCCACATATAGTACGGATTATTACCAGAGCAACTACACATTTTTACACAACTAATTAGTTGACATCTAAATATATTTACGTATACTACTGGGGCAAATAACAATAATCGCACACCTAATTTATTTCATATCGAAACATATTAACAAATACTACCGGAGCACCTACGAAAAATAAAATGTGGGCTGAAATATACCCTTGAAGCGTGCGTGCGAACGAAGAACGACGAACGGCGGCCACCAAACTGCCGGTGCTCCGCCTCCAACGAAGAACGACGAACAACAGCTTCACCTCCACCACACTGCCCCAACTTCACCACCACCACACCGCCCCAACTTCACCACCACCACCTCCACCAAAATGCTCACCACGACCACCACGAGCTACCCCATCAGTAGATCGAGACCTCTTTTGGCTGCCCTAACTGAGTTGAATCCATTCACGGTGCCAAAATCGCGAAAAACTTGCTCATTTAGGTGTATAAATTGATGGCATTTTTGTGTAGAGAGAGGAGAAGGTAAGAACACAAAAGAACAGAAGAAGAAGGGAGGAAGGGGAGAAGAAGAAGGGAGGAAGGGAAGGATAAGGCACGGGCCGGCCAGCTGCGCGAGGTGGCAGCACCCTGTCGGCCAGCAGCTGGCCGATCGGCCCGCGGTAGGCCGACAGGGGCGCACCCACGCCGACAGCCCACTCCCTCCCCCTCGCGACGTGGCCCGACCAACCAGAGGCCGCCGCGTGCCAGCCGGGCCTGCAGTCGGCCTGCTGCTAGCCGATCGGCCTGCTGTGGGCCGATTAGGTCCAGTCGGCCTGCAGCGGGCCGACGGTGTATTATTTTTGAAAATAATATTTTCGGCGTAATATTTCTGTAATTTAATAAAAAAAATGTATTATTTAAAAAAAATAGCGAGATGTTGTGTATACATTAGAGAACAGTCTTCTTTTTGTGTTTTTTGAGTGTGCGTGTGACAGAGAGAGGAGCATCCATAACACAACAACTATCTCTCTCGATTCGACGTCCCTCACACAATCGCATGTAACACATGCATCAACGCACTGACACCCTCACCCAGCCACTGGTCGCCTCAAGGCCCCCACATCGCTCTCTATCTCGCACACACAATCTTTTCGTGAAAACCCTATTTGGAATGCATGTACCTCTCCGTCACATACACACCATGTACCAAGCACACACATTTATCTCTCACTATGTCTCTTTGCCTCGCAAACACACTCCCCATAGTCCTCTCTTTGTATTCCGCACACGAACTCTCTTGTTATTAAAATACATTAAAACTGTGCGACTTTCCTGCCCTCTCAGGCCATCAGCGTCCGTGGCCGTCCGATCTTCAATTTCAAGCATTTTCGGCCGTCAGATTTGAAGTGAGTCGCACCAAATCAGCCTTCGTTCGCTAAAACTGTGCAACTCTCCAGCCCTCTCAGGCCATCAGCGTCCGTGGCCATCCAATCTTCAATTTCAAGCATTTTCGACCGTCAGATTTGATGTGAATCGCACCTTATCAGCCTTCGTTCGCTATTAACGAGCGCGAACTGTGTGAGCCGCTGCTCCGATCGCTTTTTGGGTTGTCTTGGGTTAAATTGGGCCTCATGGGCCTGTAGCAGCCTCCCCTAAGCCATTCATTCCGCTAGGTCGCACGTCTCCCCCTTTTGCGTGGCGGCTCTTCCCATGGCGGTCAACCTCTGTCGCGCTCATCCCCATTCCTGTACGCTGATGGGATCCTGCTTCCCACTGCGCAAGGGCGTCGGTACGGCAGCCTCCCACAACCTGGCTTAGATTTCGGACGGCACCACAACTTCGGCTGGGGGCCTCAAGCATCGGCGGTGACGCCAGAGGGCGGTGACAATGGCAGCGAACCATCGCTTGTCGGTTGGATTCCACTTGCCGGTGATTGAGGAAATAAATCGCCATGCCACTCTTCAGCGGCTACTACTTGCAGGTCTGTTACCACTCCGTGCTCTTCCATTCCTCTGCCCGCGTTATTGATGCTATTCTTTCTCCTCCCAAAATGATGCAGGTGATCTAGGTTGACTGACTCCTGTGTGCTCCCAAGCTAGGATTAGCAGTTCCAGTATAATTTTTGCCTTTGGATTGTAAGTAAACTCCGTTTGGATGAGCATCCTTTTCCATTGACTAATAATAGCCAATCCAGATTTGTTTGATCTGTCTGCATTTTCCGGTATATACTTTACATATAGAGGTTCTCGGTGTACGTATAGGACCAATAGTATAATAGTTGTAGAAATTCTATAGCCGTCTGCTATTGCAAGATAATGGATTCAGGAGAGCCAATTATAATTGGGATAATTAAAATAGGCAGAAGGCATTGGTAATCTTGACATGAAGAAACACATTATTCTGATATGTCCATGATATTTTAGTGCTCACTTTATTTTACTGATGTTCCAATTTTAGCAGTATGCAGTAATATCATATACTCTAGACCAAATTTGAGTTTACCACATGACATGTGCTTTGCAGGATAAATCGGAGAACATCTTTGATGCTCCTTTGATAGAATATAATGAGAACAACATGATATGTAAGGCATGTATTACATGGATCTTGATTCGGAATTCAGCAAAACAACTCTATTGAGTACGTGCAATAAAATAGTAAATTGTTGTTCATGATCCTACAGTTTCTGAAGTCAAAAGTAGCAGTGTTTCATCTAATTGTATCCTTCAAAGCTAATAGAGTCCTTCATAATCTTGTGTGGGTGTGGTCTCTATTAGTCACTATGTATTCGCTGAGATTCTTTCATTTTGTTGAAACTATATGTGCATCTGCTTTTGTCCGTGCCATGTTAGGCGGCGCTGGATCATCTATGTTGAGGATGGCTTCACCGACTTGTGCATCATCTGAGCTCTGTTTCCCTTTCCTAGGGTTTAACAAAATCGCATTTGTTATTCGTCAAGAGGAGGCCCACATGCAGCAAGGTATGGCCATGCAAAATCAATGCATGGCTTGTTCAGGACATTACAGTTCGAAGGACATGCAAATGTTTGATTCTCCATGTACAGTGTCAATCAACTGTTGATTGCAGGAGCAAGGTGTACGGAAAAAAATTGGAACCAAGATACTCATCTGGAGTTTAGTGTTTTATTGCATCAACATAACAATTCACTGTCTTATTGCAGGTAAACAATAGAGTTCGTTTGCTGCATTCAGAATCAAGATCTATGTATTACATGCCTTACGTATTGTATGTTGTTGTCATTATACTCTATCAAAGGAGCATCTAAGTTGTTCTCTGATTTATGAATTTTCTCTACAGGGATACTGGCTACTTCCCCTTTCTTCCTCTGCCATCTTCCCAGCAACCATGGTTCCCATACCACTGCTCATTGCGAGGTTCCCATACTCTCACAGGAACGCTCACTGGCAGCACACAGGCCTTTCCTGACAGTGCCATGGCACCTCTCTGTAGGTGAGCGACACTGCCATTTCCTTCCAAGTGTGCCATATTTTCTTTTTTAAGTTATTACATGCTGATTTACAGGTTGGTTTAGTCTATTGTATCATGCCTCTAATTCTGCTCCATGCTCAAGTCAACATGACACTTCTTCCCCCAAATTTTTTCTCAAATTATTCTATGTTAGTTCGGTTTGTCCTATCAGGCTGAATGAGCTGTCCACATCTCCGTGTACAAAGGGTTAGTATACATCTACATAATCAGATGCTGGAGGAAATGTAGCATAATATATCTAATCATATTATATGCTTTACTTACAATGG
Organism: Aegilops tauschii subsp. strangulata; assembly: GCF_002575655.3. Classification (NCBI taxonomy): domain Eukaryota; kingdom Viridiplantae; phylum Streptophyta; class Magnoliopsida; order Poales; family Poaceae; genus Aegilops; species Aegilops tauschii. The sequence continues at coordinate 142,050,920 of NC_053038.3, forward strand.
TGCCTGCTCAGTGTAGCCATTTACTCATGAACTGTAACGTTTCTTTTTACAGAAAATAGACAAGATGGGGACAACAAAATTTCTTTCTCCCAATTCTGGCACCCCCATCAATTGCTTAATTTTTCATTACAATTTTAATGTCAATATTTTTCCTTAAGAAATTTTGCTAACCGTGGCTTCATTGCTAATCAGTTTATGGTTCACGTACTTGCCCAAAACATAATGTTTAGTTGCAGTTGAGCAAACACAACTAGATCGTGTTAATGCATAAGTGAAATCAACAGTCTTGACGAACCTAGAATCTAAGGTATATATGCACTGCGATATGTTTTACTAGCCTCCTGTTAAATTCCAAGGACCCTCTTTATCTTGAGGATCATTGTATATTGGTATTTTGTTGCTCTTTCACTAGAAGATGATGCCAACTTGTTTTCTAATTTGTATATGATAAAACTGCAACATGTCATAAAAAAGCAGGTTTGGAAGAATGGTATTTTTTTAAAGCAAGTTTGGAAGAATGGTATTTATCTAAATTACGGACAACAAATGCCAGAATGGAATAAAAAGTAAATATTCATTAACACTTGAACACATTTGTTGGAATATAGTGGTTGCTGTATGATCTTGAAGCATGTATTGCATTGTAACAATACAAGGCACGTGCTACTGTTTGACGTGTGATCTTACATTGGTATTATTATCCCTGATTTTCTTTTAGCGACTACTGTATGATCTTTGAAGTATCTAATCCAACGTTTATGGAGCATCAAGTGGCTGGGTTGAGAAGAGAAGTTATTTGTTGGACCTACAAGGCGCAGAAATCTAGCTGGCAACAAAATTATTTATATTTACGAATGCAGTAATATGCAATACATAGTGTGTTTTTTAGAATTACTTATGTGTCATGTTGGAAACAATGTTGCTGGTGCCTTTACGTGTTACTACTGCTTTATTGTTCATGTATAATGCCTTCGCATATTTGTGCCAAGCTAACATTCAATATATATTACAAACAGACGGGCGCAGCAACGCGCGTCAACGATGATCTAGTATTGCTTAAACATTGACGTTGTCTTGCACCATTAGCATATCTTGCATGCTCACTATGCATACACATTCTCTCCATAGGTTTGATTTCTCTCAATATTTGACACACACAGTCCCCCCCACCCTCCGAGCACATTGCATACTCACTATGCATACACATTCTCTCCATAGGTTTGATTTCTCTCAATATTTGACACACACAGTCCCCCCCACCCTCCGAGCACACTATCTATCCCCATACAAGGTTATATAGCAACCACTGCCGTTGTGCTTATCTGCACCCCTACATGCACACCACCTTGATCTTCAAGGAGGGCATCAGGAAGAACGAAGACGATGACCAGACAGCACTAGAGACTGCGGGGCCATTTAGAAGCAGGATGATGTGATGATGGCTGAGTAACTCCTTTCCTCTCTCTCTCTCGCACAAAATTATCAATCTCTCAGCCCGCAAGATTCCCCTCTAGTCCATGTTCTTTTGAGCTCTGTCATCAAACCTTTTGTCTCTTCACCTCCCTCATGCACAAAATCTTGATGCACACGCATCTCACTCCTTATATTACATGTCTCCATCTTCCTCACAGACCTAATTTCTTCCTCTGTATACATATATATCCCTCTCTTGCACACTTCCTCTCTCTCTCTCTCTCTCTCTCTCTCTCTCTCTCTCTCTCTCTCTCTCTCTCTCTCTCTCGGTTTCTCTCCTACTGTCTCGCCCACATATATACAATCTTTCCCGTCCTCGGTCTCTTTCTTCCACTAGGTGTATATCCTGTGTGTTGAGCGCACGCGTCTCTCTCCCGCCATTGCTCCATCTTCACAAACTCTCTATGATTCACCCATTGGGATGTGTTCTGAAAATTGCTTTAGACTGGATCATGTAGAGTTACTAGAAAGAGGCTCGTGCGTTGCTTGGAACATCAAGATGCATTTATATGATTAGTTTATCTTGTGGGAGATAAGGATGAACGAGGGAAGGCCTTATCTACAAATGTGGAGAGAGGTGCAGCTATCTTTTTGCAAAATTGTCATAGTTTCCTTCCTATCCATCAAATATAGATTGGATGGCCTATATAGCAGGATGGCAGGCACACCATCATCAACAACTCCGTTTCTTATAAGAGTAGAGATGGTTGGTTTTGTTGCATCCAACAAATTAATAACTATGAAATGCATTTAGATTTTCATTTGAGTTGGATTATGCGAGGTTGAGCATATTGTGAAGTACTATAGACCCGGTATTCATCTTGGAATTCAACAATGCTTCTAAATATTGAAATTTATAAACCATTACATTCGAAGTCAGTAGCTTAATATATTTATTTCACAATTACAACAAATAATTAATGCCATGACAAACTAAGAAAACATATGTGTACTCCCTCCGTTTTTATTAAGTCCGCGTATTAGCATTGGTCAAAGTCAAGTTTTATAAACTCTGACAAAGTTTACAAAAATATAAACATATACAACAACAAATCAATACCATTAGATTCATTATTGAATGCACTTTCACATCATACAGATTTTTTTATGGTAAATGTTTATATTTTTCCTATAAACTTGGTCAAACTTTAGGAAGTCTGACTTCAGTCAAACCTAGTATGCAGAGTAAATAAAAACGGAGGGAGTACAATACTCCTAGCTGCTCAGCCCAATCACACAACACTCCACACGGGGAGTAGGGAGTAGTACAGTGTTACAAATTTTCAGGTCGGCGGCAAAATCTCCCGCTTCCATCGAGATCTCCCATGACTCAGATTCGACCAATGCAAAGTTACCATCATACCCTTGGTCGAACAGGCCGACGTATGCTGGTTGGTCGGGGGCTGTTTTGGTAACTTCATGTTCACCCCACCTATCCAACCCCACCTCGGCACCCAGAGTACTCCTCATTACTCCCCATTTTCTAACCCCACCGCAAAATAGAATTCTCCACGGCACTTCAGCACCTTCGTGCCCCTCCCCTTCTTCATCGGTGCACGCGTCCACCGCAGTGCATTTGCCTCATCGACGATGTCGTATGCCGCACTTGGGCCGGTCCGCCTTCGCTATCGTACATGGAGCCGCTTCCCTGGTGCCGTCTTCCACGGTCTCGAATCTGCTTCCCGGAAGCCAATGCCAAGCGCAGCAGGACCACTGTCGTCGACAATGAACTGACTCCCGTTGCCGACCATGATGCACAGACGCCGCTGCGACCTTCGTACTCCTCCTGGATTAGTAATGTGTATATTGATTCTCTTAGAAGTACATGTGCAGTTCCGGTTATGTTCATGCCTACCCTTCAAATTTCCTGGCTGCTATTGTTCCTGTAAAAGTATTTGGTTATAGCTTGCATTGTCCAACAAAATATCATCTTGTAATTATGTGTCGTTCCTGTATTACGTTGTGCTTGGGCAGGTTCTTCATCTGTAACCAGTAGTGTCACAAATGATGGAAGTTTTTTAGAATAGCAGGGAGGTGATCCCCCTGTTCTATTCACTCAAAATGAAACCACAACGTAGTTCAAGCAAAGTTGAAAAGCCACATAGCAGGATATTAAAAATCACACGTGCTAACATGGCAGATGAGTGCTTTAATGTTGCCCACAAGATGCGTGACTATTACTATATTTTTCTTGCCATGTTGAGATTTTAAAACTACGAGTGCGAACATACAGAGGAGCAATGAAGACCAAATACACGATGTTGGGGTCATCTTCAGGGAACGTCGCAAGTTAAAGAGGAGTTGCACCGAACTTAGGAAACGAGCTTTGGTAAGTAGCAACCTTTCAATTACTTTGACATTGAGAACCTGACTAGCAGTGGTGGATGTTTTGTGTGTCCTTGATGGTTTCGTTAATGAAATAAGAGGGAGCCCCCTCTTTTGATCATTTTTTTACTTTGACATGGCGTGTGTCTGGCAGCAGTAGTGAACAGAGGACCAGGCTAGGCCCTGGGCAAGCCCCGAGCCCAAAACAGCGTCAACCCATGTTGTCTGCTTGGCTAGGGTTCTTGCCATGCAATCCAGCAGTGTGGCAGACTATTAAACTATAATAGGCGAGACAAACAATTTCCTGTACACTTGATTAGGCTCTCAATCATTTGTAGGATCTCAATTTACTCAGTGGACCCACCATACCATAGGATCAATCTTTTGTAATTTAGTGTTGAAGCTAGTCAGCCAAACGCGCCTATAGACGCCCTGAAGATCATCTGCTTGTCGGTTGTTTTGCTGCAGCAACCCTTGGCTTAGTGCACCCCTCTGCTGGTTTTTCTATTTCTCTTAGCCTTGTGTTCTTCGATGTATATGTCGTAGTTTCTATAAGTTGGCTCTGCTTGATATGTAATAAGCACAGTCTTAATTGTCCTAATGCTTTCCTTTTTAGCTTGATGTAGGAAGTGGGTGTTCTCACCTTGTAGTCTGTTTTTATATTTCTGCTTTTGAATTCACTTCTCCTAGTCCTGTTTATCGGGCTTCTACATAATAGATCTGGGGAGCTCTGACTATTAATCTAAAAAAGAAGTAACTTTTTCATGTCAGGAACCAGTTCCTACGAGGAGGGAAGTATGGTCAACCTCGAGACCATGTTTCCAAAATGAGGCTGGATTACACACAAGGTGCCATTTCCCTAATGACGTCGGATTAGACACAAGGTCCAAATTCCTAGATGATGTTGGATTACTCACAAGCCAGGTGGAGTCGTCAACTGTCCGCGTCCTCGTTGCTCTAGTAAAGACTGAAAGAAAACGTGCAACAACCCTTGAGAATGTAGCTGAGTTCCTAAGAAGCGAAAAAAGCAATCAGATGCTCTCTTCACCCAAGCCAAAGAAGAGATGGAAGAAGCGAGAAAGAAGCTAGTAGAGGCAGATGATGTCTACTAGAACTACGTCGGTATTTTCCCAAAGAGAAAGGGATGATGCAGCACAGTAACGGTAGGTATTTCCCTCAGTGATGAGACCAAGGTTATCGAACCAATAGGAGAACCACACAACACTACGTGAACGGCACCTGCACACAAATAACAAATACTCACAACCCGACGTATTAAAGGGGTTGTCAATCCCATTCGGGTAACGGCGCCAGAAATTGGCAAATGGACGTGAGAGAGTTGTAATAAATTGATAGATAGATCGCCAAATCTAAGATAAAGTGCAGCAAGGTATTTTTGTATTTTTGATTTAATAGATCTGGAAATAAAAGCAAATAAAAATAGATTGCAAAGGAAAATATATTAAAGAAGAGACACGGGGGCCGTAGATTTCACTAGTGGCTTCTCTCGAGAAAAATAGCAAATGCTGGGTAAACGAATTACAGTTGGGCAATTGATAAAGATTCAAATAATCATGACAATATCCAGGCAATGATCATTATATAGGCATCACGTCCAAGATTAGTAGACCGACTCCTGCTTGCATCTACTACTATTACTCCACACATCGACTGCTATCCAGCATGCATCTAGTGTATTAAGTTCATGGAAAAACAGAGTAATGCAATAGGAACGATGACATGATGTAGACAAGATCTATTTATGTTAAAATAGACCCCATCTTTTTATCCTTAATGGCAACGATACCTATGTGTTGGTTCGCCTTCTGTCACTGTGATCAAGCACTGTAATATCGAACCCATCACAAAGCACCTCTTCCCATTGCAAGATAAATAGATCAAGTTGGCCAAACAAAACCCAAATATCAGAGAAGAAATATGAGGCTATAAGCAATCATGCATATAAGAGATCAAAGATGACTCAAATAACTTTCATGGATAAAAAGACAGATCTGATCATAAACTCAAAGTTCATCAGATCCTAACAAACACACCGCAAAAAGAGTTACAGCATATGGATCTCCAAGAGACCATTGTATTGAGAATAAAAAGAGAGAGAGAGAGGAAGCCATCTAGTACTAACTACGGACCTGAAGGTCTACAAAAGACTACTCACGCATCATCGGAGAGGCACCAATGGACATGATGAACCCCTCCGTGATGGTGTCTAGATTGGATCTGGTGGTTCTGGAACTTGCGGCGGCTGGAATTGATTTTCGTCGACTCCCCTAGGGTTTCTGGAATATTGGGGTATTTATAGAGCAAAGAGGCAGTTCGGGAGGCCACCGAGGTGGGCACAACCCACCAGGGCACGCCTGGGCCTCCAGGCGCGCCCTGGTGTCTTGTGCTCACCTCGGGCTCCCTCTTCAGTACTTCTTTGGCCCACTGGATGTCTTCTGGTCCAAAAAACTCCACAAAAAGTTTTGCTGCGTTTGGACTCCATTTGGTATTGATTTCCTGCGATGTAAAAAACATGCAGAAAACAACAACTGGCACTTGGCACTATGTCAATAGGTTAGTACCAAAAAATGATATAAAATGACTATAAAATGATTATAAAACATCCAAGAATGATAATATAACAACATGGAACAATCAAAAATTATAGATACGTTGGAGACATATCAGCATCCCCAAGCTTCATTCCTGCTCGTCCTTGAGTAGGTAAATGGTAAAAACAGAATTTTTGATATGGAATGCTGCCTAACATGTCATCACATATTCTTTTCATTGTAGCATGGACATTTGGACTTTTATACGGTTCAAAGCAATAGTCTAGTTTTGACATGAGGACTTTAATACTCAAGCATATCAACAAGCAACCATGTCTTTCAAAATATCAACGCTAACATAAGTTATCCCTAGCCCATTATGCTCAACCACTGATCCATTCATGAAACACGCTCGCATATTAGCTACACCCAATGCTCAAGTACGATCATAATGCCCCTTAGTTGGTGCTTTATAAGAGAAGATGGAGACTCAAATAAAAATAAAAATTGCATAAAGTAAAAGAAAGGCCCTTCACGGAGGGAAGTAGGGATTTGTAGAGGTGCCAGAGCTCAAAGCAAAAAAGATAGAGATAAAAACATTTTGGGAGGCATGCTTTTCCTGTCAACGAGAATGATCGAGTAGTTCCCAATACTTTCCATGCTAGATATATCATAGGCGGTTCCCAAACAAAAATTAAAGTTTATTCCTTTTTCAACTATACTTTCACTTTCCATGGCTAGCCGTATCCACGGGTGCCTTCCACCAACACTTTCCAAGGAATTTATTATTTGACAACATAAAGTAAATTCATTTTTCATTTCTGGACTGGGCATCCCTAATACCTTTGCCTTACTCTCGTGCAATGACAAGTGAATAAACACTCATCGTGAGAATAACATATCTAGCATGGAAATATATTAGCCACCCCCTACCGTTTCATGAGCGGTACGAACACACAAAAGAGAAAATTGTTTTGAAAATTAGAGATGGCACATACAAATTTGCTTAGAACGGCGAAATAATACCGCATATAGGTAGGTATGGTGGACTTATGTGGCAAAACTGGTTTAAAGGATTTTGGATGCAGAGATAGTGATCATACTTAGTGCAAAATGAAGGCTACCAAAAGATTGAGAAGCGACCAACCAAGAAACGAAAAATCTCATAAGCGAGCATTAAGCATAATTAACACCGAACAATGCACCACAAGTAGGATGTAATTTCATTGCATAAATATTGACTTTCATGCTTGCATAGGGAATCACAAACCTTAACACCAATATTCTTACTAAATAATAATTACTCATCAACATGACTCACATATCACATCATCATATCTCAAAAATATTACCAAGAATCAAGTTTATTTTGTCCAATGATCTTCATGAAAGTTTTTATTATATCCTTCTTGGATATCTATCACTTTGGGACTAATTTTCATTTGTTGCTTCTGATAAGCTCAAACAAATATAAGTGAAGATCATGAGCATAATATTTCTTTCTCTCAAATTAATTTAAGTGAATCAAGAGAAAATTTCTTCAAAAATTGTAGCGACCAGACCTCAAATGGCCTGTTCTGCTGTGCACCAGTGTCATCCCTGGATCAGTAATGCTGACACGCACAGTACAAATGGAGGATTTATAACAGAGTAGCAATCACACACTTATTACATCGGATATCTCCATAGAGACTAATTATAATAAACATGGCTTAAGGCCATCTAATAACGATAACAGCGGAAGACTTGGAAGATAAGTGAGTCCATCAACTCCAGCGGCATCACTGAGTATAAGACCACGACCTAAGGCACCTTACTCGTCGTCTGAAAAGTCTGCAACATGAAACGTTGCAGCCCGAAAACGGGTCAGCACATGGAATATGCTGGCAATGTAGCACATAGAGAGCAATGAACAATAATAATGCTATACTACATGCATATGTGGCTGGTGGAAAGCTCTATGGTTACAGTTTTGCGAAAAGCCAATTTTATCCTACCTCAAAGGAATAAATTTTATTTAACTATCATGGTGGTTGTGAAACATTGAGATGGTTGACAGCATCTCAATCCCAATTAAAAAGTCATTAATAACCCAACAAAATTAATTAGAAGTAACATAGTGTTGAGATTCACATGATAATCCAAGTACTAGATACTCAAGTTGTCCATAACCGGGGACACGGCTAATCATGATCAGTTTGTACACTCTGCAGAGGTTTGTGCACTTTTCCCACAAGACTTGATCTCCTCCGTTGGATTACTCGCACTACATGGTGTTTGAGTAACGGATGACCAAGACACAGTCTTTCAGAAATGTTTGCACCTTACGTATGGGTAGACCGTTACACCTACTTTCCCCTACATCTGCTAGTCTACCACTGTAAGAGTTCACACATCTTAATCAACTATGATAGAGCCCATAATAGCTTGCGGCTGCACACGGAAGTTTCTAGCATGAAAAATCTCATGATCCCTTTGAACCTGGGTGGCGGTCCAAAAGAAAAACAGGCAATCCTGGAATACCCAGGTACCTCAATCCACCCAGATGTGAGTTTAAGTTGCCACCTTAAGTAAACCATTAATTAACAATCTCACATCTGTCATGAATTTCACTCAAACCCAATCCACGTCTACGAGCATAGCATGTCAATAATAAAAGCAACGTAGAAGTAACTCCCTAGGGTTTGATAGAGAAACAGGTAATAGGTACTACCTCAACTACTTCCCAATACCCACAGTTTATTAGATCCTAATCATGCAATGTGTTTGAGGAAATAGATCTAATGCAATAAAACTGGGTATGAACGGGGTATGATCAAAGTGTTACTTGCCTTGCTGATGATCCACAAAACCTAGCGATTCGAAGTAACAAGCGGCACACTCCGGGTACTCTATCGCAAACAAACAAGCATACAATCAGTACTCAACTAATGCACAGGTAAAACTCGAATGAAAGATCCAACCAGAAAGTTCAACTTAAGAACTCCGGTTTGCAAAAAGAATCAACTCGAAAGAAACAACGAAAGTCAAACGGCGGAAGAAAGAAACTTCGTTTGCTAATCTGGATCTAGGTCAAATTTTACTGTAGCAAAAACTTGTTTGAGTAGGTTAAACGGAAAGAGAATTTCGAGACGAAACTCTAGGCGCTTGAATCACCTGATTCCGATAAACGAGCGAGAAGTTAAACAGAAACGAAGATTCGATCAGAAATCGAATCTGAGAAAATAACGAGATAATCCGCCGAAAAAGAAAAACGGACGAACGGTTAAATAACGGACGTTCGTTAACAGAGAAAAACCGACGAACGTGTTCGTTAAAATGAACGGTTCGGTGAACGCTCGTAAAATAAGAAAACCGAAAAAAAAAACTGATCTAGGGTTGTTTTTTTTTAAGATCCGCGAAGAAAAATGCGTAGAAAAATTAATAAAAATCAGAAAAATATGAAATAAATTTTCCCCGTCTAGTTAGAAAATCTAGAATAGGGTGAACATTTTTAAAATCAAAAATAAACATTTTTAAAACATGCATATTTTTTTTAAATGCAATAAAAATTGCAAATAAAATCCAATAAATTCCAAATAATGATTTTAAAATTTTTCCTCCAGTATTTCAATTGTTTTGGAGAAGTCATATTTTCTCCTCTCGTATATTTTAAGAATGAAATATTTTTCCGGAGAGAAAATAATTAAAATCAAAATCCTCGTCTGAAAAATCAAAAGAAAATTCGAGAAAATCCCCAACTCTCTCCGAGGGTCCTTGAGTTGCTTAGGATTTATCGAGGATTTGTCAAAATGCAATAAAACATGATATGCAATGATGCTCTATGTATAACATTCCAAATTGAAAATTTGGGATGTTACAAAAATACTAAAGCACACCGTGCTCAAAAAGATATAAGTGAAGCACTAGAGCAATTCCATAGCTCATAAAGATTTAAGTGAAGCATAGAGAGCAATTCTAACAAGTCATGGCATAATTTTGTCTCTCTCAAATAAGTGTGTCCAGCAAGGATTCATGACTTAAAACAAAAGGCAAAACAAGCAAAGACTCGTATTATACAAGACGCTCCAAGCAAAAACTAATAGTATGTGACGAATAAAAATATAGCTTCGAGTAAATTACGGATGGTCATTAGAAGAAAGAGGGAATGCCACTCGGGCATCCCCAAGCTTAGTTGGTTGCTTCTCTTTGGATAATAGCTTGGGATGCCATGGGCATCCCAAAGCTTAGGCTCTTCTTACTCCTTATTCCTTCATCCATCGTAACATCACCCAAAACTTGAAAACTTCAATCACACAAAACTCAACAAAACCTTCGCGAGATCCGTTAGTATAAGAAAACAAATCACTACTATAAGTACTGTTGCAAACCCATTTATATTTTATTTTTGCATTATATCTACTGTACTCCAACTTTTCTATGGCAAAAACTCTTCAAAGAAAACCATAGAATCATCAAAACAAGCACACAACGCAAAGAAAACGGAATCTGTCAAAAATAGAACAGTCTGTAGCAATCTGGATATTTCGAATACTTCTAACTCCAAAAATTCTTAAAAATTAGGACTACATGAGCAATTTGTATATTAATCTTGTGCAAAAATAATTGGTATTTTATCACGCTTTTGTTAAAAATGAGAATTATTTTCGTGAGCGCAAAAGTTTCTGTTTTTCAGCAAGATAACTATCACCCAACAAGATCCTAAAGGCTTTTCTTGGCACAAACACTAATTCAAACACAAAAAACACAATCATAACAGTAGTATAATTGTGCAAACGCTCAAGAACAGAAAGCAAAAGACAAAAATAATTTTTATTCATTGGGTTGCCTCCCAAAAGCGCTATCGTTTTACGTCGCTAGCTAGGCATAATGCAAGGTTCTAAGTATTGTCATCCTTCTCCTTAATTTCCTTAGAGGTATTTTTGTCATGAGCGTTTGTAAAAACAACATAAAATATATTATCCATGGAAACCTTAGCACTATCAAGTTGCTTAGCATCATAACCTCTTTGATTTCCGGCAACAATCCAAGAATAATGTTGATTAAAATTATTAAAAACTTGTTGGATTATATCTAAAATAGGGACTTCCTTTTTAAGACTGTCATAAAAAATTTGATTATCCCCAAGAAAATGTCTTAACGCATAATCACTATTATAGAGAATTTCATCTATCACCGGTTTTTCACGATTCATACCATAGAAATCAAAGATTTCCCTTGCTTCCCGTACAATGCAATCAAATTCATTCATAAGAACAAGGGTGGCCAACTTTTTAGCCTTGGGATTCTTTATAACGGGCAACTCAAAAAACAATCTTTGCAAGGTAGGATGAGTGCGGATAAATTTATTTCCAAGTTTGAAAACTTGTGCTGAAATAGCTTCCGCATAAGATTTAGTCCTCTTAAGTATAGGAACATCACCAGGAGTTAAATTTCCAACACAATTGAAAAATTCTTGGATACGTTCTTTTCCTATAACATTCCCTTGCCCCAAAACAAAAGTTTTAGCATCCAGATTGCCAGATCGTCCAATTTTAGGAGTTAGGCCATCATCTATTTATGTCATACCAAAGTCACTCATGATTGCAAACAAAGGGTAGATTTGACGAGAAAACGATGAACGAAAAAAAGGGGCGAATAAAATGGCAATTTTTTGTGAAGTGGGGGAGGGGAAAACGAGAGGCAAATGGCAAATAATGTAAATTGCAAGGAGAGGAGATTTGTGATTAGGAACCTTGTATATGTTGATGATGTCTCTGTCGATGTCAAAACAGGCGGATCTCGGGTAGGGGGTCCCGAACTATGCATCTAAGGTCGATGGTAACAGGAGACGGGGGACACGATGTTTGCCCAGGTTCGGGCCCTCTTGATGGAGGTAATACCCTACTTCCTGCTTGATTGATCTTGATGAATATGAGGATTACAAGAGTTGATCTACCACAAGATCGTAATGGCTAACCCCTAGATGTCTAGCCTATATGATTATGATTACCTCTACGGACTAAACCCTCCGGTGTATATAGACACCGGAGGGGACTAGGGTTGTACAAAGTCGGTTACAGAGAAAGGAATCTTCATATCCGAACGCCAAGCTTGCCATCCACGCAAAGGAGAGTCCTATCTGGACACGGGAGAGAGTCTTCTGTCTCGTATCTTCACGGCCCATCAGTCTGGCCCATGTTACATAGGCCGGACGCCCGAGGACCCGTTAATCCAGGACTCCCTCAGTAGCCCCTAAACCAGGCTTCAATGACAATGTGTCCGGCGCGCAGATTGTCTTCGACATTGCAAGGCAGGTTCCTCCTCCGAATACTCCAAAGCAGCTCTCGAACATAGAGAACGTGTCCGGCTCTGTAAAACAAACACCACACATATCCGCAGAGAGTATAATATTTTCACGAGTACAATCTACTGACAACTATCGTAGCATGACATCACGTCGACGCCCAGTCATTATTTCGAACCGTTTTTTAGCCTCCCGCTCCATGTTTGAAGATGCGGTTTTATTGGCACGTCTTGTCAAACTAGAGATCGTGTCCCCTTATTACGGGATTTTCATCAATACGGGCATGGGTAATCCAACCGCCCTGTTGGTACGATTCCTTGGGAATAGGCAAGTTTCAAGGCTTATGAGGAGGCGTTCGATATTCATTGCCCTTATAAAGGGCCACAGACCCGTCTTTTTCTTCCTCAACTTTCCCAACCCCGAGCTCCAGCACCCAGGTTTCAACTTAATCAATCCAAGCCTTCCCAATCATGTCCGGACCCAGCCTCCAAGGCCAGTGGGTGGCCTCCTCTGTCATAGAGGAGGATATCATGAAGCTCCGGGTGGCAAGGTACCTGACCGCGGAAATCCTCCACAGGCTTCCTGCTAAGGGGCAGGTTATTCCTACACCCAGATCCGGCAAGAGGGTCGTATTCATCTCCCACTTCCTTCGGGGGCTAGGGTTCGATCTCCACCCCTTCATTCGTGGCCTCATGTTTTATTATGGGCTAGATTTTCATGATCTAGCTCCGGACTCCTTTCTTCACATCTCGGTGTTCATCGTCATGTGCGAGGCCTTTCTCTGCATTGCCGCACACTTCGGCTTATGGCTCAAGACCTTTAATGTGAAACCGAAGGCAGTTGACGGGGAGCACGCGAAGTGTGGCGGTGCTATGGTAAGCAAGCTCGCCAACACTCCTTGGCCAAAGGGCTCCTTCACAGAAACTTCCAACCTATGGCAGCGGGAGTGGTTTTACATCACTAAACCCCACGGTACCAAGTGGGCAGCTACACCAGCATTCCGATCTGGCCCTCTGTTACGACTCGCATCATGGATTAACAAGGGCCTGGATTGGGGACCAATTGATGAAGTGCAAACGCTACAAAGCCGTATCTGGAGTCTCCTTGAAATGGACACCGGCCTTATCAACGTGATCCATGTAATGCTAGTCCCCCAGGTCCTACCATGCCAGCGACGGCCTCTCCTCCTGTGGGAGTTCAATCCGGAAGGACCACGGACCCTTCAACACTTCTTCGGCACAACGCACAGAGGGATGTGGAAGTTATTCTTCAGGACCCGAAAACAGTGGTCGGATACAACCGAGGACATCGGCCTCAGCTGCAACCATTCGGATACCTCGGTAAGCACTCGACTCCTTAACATAGCTTAGTTAATTATCCCATAGCAATATACTGAGAAACCTGTCTCCGATCAGGGCTGGATAAAGAAGGCGGAACGAATTAGGTGTTCGGCTCCACTCCCCGAAGACTCAGCTGATCGTGTATTGACAAGGATGCTGGCCCCGGCACCGTATCAAGTGCCGGTGAAGGAGGTCAAGGAGGAGAGCAGAAAGGCCAAAGGTGGCCTCCACTCGAAAGGTACACCGGACGCTACGTCCGGGGAGACTGGAACTCCCTCTTCTGAAGACGAAGGGGAAGAAGAAGCTGATATCTCTTCTCCCCATGGGAAGAAAAGGACTGCCTTCGAAGATCTGAAGGTGGAGGATCCCAAGAGAGGGAAGGTGTCCCTGTCAGCCGGTTCGGAAGACGATGCTGCACAGTTCCTCCGTAAGGACAAGCCCTTAGCCGAATCGTACGTGAACAAGGGTGTTTTAGACATATCCCGTTCTTTTCAGTTTACAAGGGTAACATTTTAAATATATTTTTGCAGTCCGACCCGCAGTCTTCCTCAACAGTCCTCCTCCTCGGGTGACCTGCTTTCGGAGATGATGGAAAGTGAGACGCCTCCACATGCTTCCTCGCCCCTTAGGGCGGACGACTTCGAGGTGTCATCCCAGAGGGTCTCCCTCGATCACCAAGTGGCGCGGGGGGCAATAAAGGTAGTGCCGGAAGGTGAGACTTTGGTCGTCAAAGGGTTCGGGGAGTGCAGCCCCTACAGGGACCGACAATAAAGGCCCCGGACTATCCGGTTTACGGCCGAAAGCGACTCTAGGGTCGAGTAAACATATTCCTTCGAAGGGAGCTCATACTCCGCTTCCAGGAGTCCAGAGGCGCCGGATACATTAATGGGCATGTTGCAGAATGCGTCCATCTCAGAGGAACATCGTACCTTAATGGGTATGGTAGTTGAGAGGATTCTGTCCACAAGAAGTGGATTGAATGAAGCCTTCACGGGCCTACTAAGAGGCTTTGAGGTATGCAATGTAATATCTTGACTACTCTTTACATGCAAAATGTGACTGTGTATAGATAGTAGCCCCTGAGACTCTAGTTGGCGTCCAAAGGGAGGCGATCAGAGGATCAAAAAAGATATGCTTAGGAAATAACATGAATAATTTAAAAAACAAGCTGTTACATCAATGACGACTGCCCCCGCTACGGAAGTTGCAGATTTAAAGCAAAAACTTGAGTTAGCGGATGAGGACATTACTCTTATTAACAGGCGGCTCGACGAGGCACAGGGTATGTTTTGGGGCAGTCAGCTTATGCATGTATAATAGTATAAGCACGAAGCTGAGAATTATATACTGGGACATGCATAATTGCAGATGGTGCTGCTGCGGTTGAGACCCTCCGGGCTGAACTTGCCCGGGCCAAGGAGCAAGCCAGAGTGAGCAATGCGGGTGTCAAGAAGGCAGCTGCTGATTCAAAGGTCGAACAGGCCACTCGGTGCCAGTGCGAGGAGAGAATATCTACCATGGCGCGAGAGCTAAAGGATGCCACTGCCCAATGCAAATCACTCGAAAAGGATAACAAAGCCAAGATGGCCGATCTCGACAAGGCCTTACAAGAGGCGCGAGAGGCACGATCCGAGTCAAGAGCGGCTCGGGAAGAGATTCGGCAAGCTGGGGAGATAGCGGCTGGTAAGCCCTTTCTTTTACAGACTCAATTCGGCGACCCGAAGTATGCCCCGCTGAATCAAATGTGGAGTTCTCCAGACTCGTTCTTGGACATGCCGAAGAGTGACGCCGATGCGGCGCAGTTTTACCAAGTGCAAGACGGACGTGCAGTGGAGAAGCTTTTCTGGTCACAGTTCGACGGGCCAAAGCGTCCGCCGTTGCTGAACGAACAAATAGCCCAGTGGGCCGAGCTCCACAAGGTGTCTGGAGCTACCATGGAGGAAGTCATGGTCCGGTTGTGGCCAACTGAGCCAATTCCAAACAATTATTTCGGTTTGGTGCAGCGGCTTGTTGATGTAGTGTCGCGTATTGATGTTGTTAAGTGGTCGGCGTGCATTGAAGGTGCACGGATGGCCTTTGCCCGCGTCAAGACGTACTGGGCAAAAATGAAGGCCACCAATGTTGCAGCAAACAGTCCACCCGAGGGCAAGGACCATCGCGCATCGGAGCAATATGTTGAGGATGTCCTAGAGGGCGCCCGCTTGATAAAGGGTCAATGCTCGAAAGATATTATGTTCGAGTGAATGTATCAGTAGTGTGATAACTATATTATGATATATTAAGGTTGTGTTATATTTATGCCTGTTGCCTGAAAGGCATTTCCTCCTGTGCGACCTTTTTTATATAATCTGAAAGTTTGCCAGTCGTCGGCTTCAGCCCCCTCACATATAATGCGGGGGTGTTCAGAATAGCAAACTTGACCCAACGTCTTGGTCCATGAAGGAGGTGTCAGTGCGGCGAACTAGGCAATCGGACTATAGGGCTTTAACACCTTCACTTAGCCATAGGAGTTTGACGGTGGGTCTAAGATATAGCCCCTTGTATGTACGTGGTTATCCGAATACGGCTGCGCTACATAGGTGACCGAAGAACGGTCCTTCGTGTAATACAAAAGAAATCGCAAAAGATTCTGATAAGTCAACGAGTGGTTGACCAGCTCTCCCCGCATCATGACAGTCAGTTTTCGGCTTTCTCTACTGAGGTGCTTAACCAGGTGAACCGGAAACACAATCGCAGTAGTTCTCCCTTTACTACCCTAGCCGGTAGGACGGAACGTAAGGTAGTAAGCACAGGAGCCGGGCAACCCAACTATTGACCAAAGACATGATTCGGAGCTGATACATATAAGGCCAAACTCGTGACGCCGAACTATGCTATAAAGTTGTTCGGACTTTTCGGCAACACATATGTTGCCGTATCGAGCCCCTGGCGATTTGAGCCGAGGTGCGCGCGTGAAACAACCGGAGAAGCAAAATTCAGTTCTCAAAAAAGCAAATACTGAATACGGATTTATGTTCACTGGAATCATATTTATACGTCAAATGCAATTATACAGATTACACCACCCCTACCCAGGCTATTTGACATGCTAGGGGTCGAAGGCTGGGGAAAAAGGCACTTTCCAGGTTTGAAATAAAGTGTGCGGTCTACAAAAAATTATTTGGACCTCTTGTCGCACGTCTGCGCAGCCTTTACCTCAGCTAAAAGCTTCCTTAACAGGAATAGCCGTTGGTTATTTATACGAAGCCGAACTCAGAAAGAGTCCTTGTAAGTCCGTAGGATGAACGGGTTTTGATTCACCTGTAGTAAAAAATAAAAAATAGTTAGAAAAAAGAAGAAGAAGGCTATAGGAATGCGAACCGCATTGTAAGCCTGTCCGTATTGTGCCTCCGCCGACGACCAAGGTATTTTAAGTGCATAATGATGTATGCACGATACGAACTTCGCGAGTATATGAGGCGAACGATGGAGGCTGAACTGCTAATCCAGCTCTGAAATTGACCGGTCCTGTGTAGTAGAGGCCGGCGGCTTAATGGCCGATGAGATATGCGGCTTAATGTGGCCGCTTTGTACTTCGGCTGCAATAGCCGCAGTATGCTCCTCTGTACGGAGGGAGCGTTCTGTATTTCCGTCTATCGTGATGACGCCTCGTGGACCGGGCATCTTAAGCTTTAGATAGGCGTAGTGTGGGATCGCATTAAAACGAGCAAAAGCGGTCCGTCTGAGCAGTGCATGATAGCCACTACGGAATGGGACAATATCGAAGATCAAGTCTTCGCTTCGAAAGTTGTTCGGCGAACCGAAGACAACTTCCAATGTAGTTGAGCCTGTGCAGTGGGCCTCTACGCCAGGTATTACTCCCTTGAAGGTAGTTGTGGTGGGCTTGATTCGTGAAGGATCAATGCCCATCTTGTGGACGGTGTCTTGGTAGAGTAGATTGAGGCTGTTGCCGCCGTCCAGAAGGACTCTCGTAAGATGGAACCCGTCGATAATTGGGTCGACGACCAGAGTTGCCAAACCTCCGTGACGGATACTGGTGGGGTGGTCCCTGCGATCAAAAGTGATCGGGTAGGCCGCCCATGGGTTAAATTTTGGGGCGACCGGCTCTATGGCATAGACGCCCCATAGTGCGCGCTTGCGCTCCCTTTTAGGGATGTGTGTCACATATATCATGTTTACTATTTTTACTTCGGGGGGGAAATTGCTTCTGTCCCCGGTCTTCGGTTGGCGAGTCTCCTCGTCATCGTGGACACTGGCGGCCCCTTCCCCTTGTGTTCGGCATTGAGCTTGCTGGCCTGTTTAAAGACCCAACAGCTTCTGTTGGTATGATTGGCTGGTTCGTCGGGGGTGCCATGGATCTGGCAGGGCCGGTCCAGTATCTTGTCTAGACTGGATGGTCCGTCTCTGTTTGCCTTGAATGGCTTCTTCTGTTGACCGGATTTGGAGCCACTGAATCCGGCGTAGACTGCCCTGTCTTGCGTTCCTTCATTATTGTTTCGACGCTTGTGTTTTTTGCGTCGTGGCTTGTCATTGCCGTCCCGGGCTTCGAAAGTGCCCGGATCGCTGGTGCTATTGCTTCTACGAGCCAGCCAGCTATCTTCTCCCGCACAAAAGTGGGTCATTAGCGCGGTGAGGGCTGCCACGGATTTCGGTTTTTCCTGGCCAAGGTGGCGGGCGAGCCACTCATCCCAGACGCTATGCTTAAAGGCCGCCAGGGCTTCGACGTCCGGACAGTCGACAATTTGGTTCTTTTTGATTAAGAACCTAGTCCAGAGCTTCCTGGCTGACTCTCCGGGCTGTTGAACTATGTGACTTAAGTCATCGGCATCCAGAGGTCGGACGTATGTACCTTGGAAGTTGTCGCGGAAGGCGTCTTCTAGGTCCTCCCAGCTGCCAATGGAGTTTTCAGGCAGGCTGTTCAACCAGTGCCGAGCTGGTCCCTTGAGTTTTAGTGGGAGGTATTTGATGGCATGAAGATCATCATCGCGGGCCATATGAATATGGAAAAGAAAATCTTCAATCCATACCGCGGGGTCTGTTGTCCCATCATATGATTCGATATTCATGGGTTTAAACCCTTCTGGGAATTCGTGCTCCATTACTTCATCAGTGAAGCAAAGGGGGTGTGCAGCGCCTCTATATTGGGCCAAGTCATGACGTAGCTCGGATGGAGTCCGTCTGCGGTTTTTGGCCCGGGCGTGATTATGCTTGTCACGTCTGGCTAGATAGCCATCGTCGCGCGTTGGGGCATGCCCCCGCGATCCGTAGATCGATCTGGTCTGACCTGCTCTATTGTCCAGGTCCTGCCGCAGGTCATATGTATATCCCCGAGCTGTTATATCTCTACCTTTACGATGAGGTAGTATGGGCTGGTGTTCGGCTTGAGTTGCCGTTTTGTCCCGGCCACGAGTTGGTCGGTCAGCCGCATTACATGCTGATGGCGCGGGCTCGAGGGCCTCGTCATCAAATTGGGGTAGCAGTTTACGCTTCGGGTAACTTTTGGTTGGGCGCTCGAGGCCGTATTCCTCGGCTGCCAGGACATTAGTCCACCTATCGTTGAGCAGATCTTGATCAGCTTGAAGCTGTTGCTGCTTCTTTCTCAGGCTCCTTGCAGTGGCAATTAGGCGGCGCTTAAAGCGCTCCTGCTCGAGAGGTTCCTCAGGCACGATAAATTCCTCGTCGCCGAGGCTCACCTCGTCCTTGGAGAGTGGAAGATAATTACTGTCCTCCGAGTATTCATTTACGGCATGTTCGTCAGGGCTAACTTGCCCATCTTCCCGGTCGTCTTGTTCGAAAGTTGGCTCGACGGGGTCTTCTTTGTCTTCGGCATCATCCGGAGTGTTGTTGTCTCTTGTGCCGGTATTGCTGTCTTTTCCGCGGCGTGATTTAGAGCGGTGCTGCTGACGTCGGCGCTTTGGCTGTATCTCAGGAGGTTTATCCTCAACTGGATCTTCTTTGTCATCGTCGTTGCCCGCTTTGGGTGTATCCACCATGTACACGTCATACGAAGAGGTGGCCGTCCAACGTCGGGTGAACGGGGGTTTTCGGCCTGCTCCTCTCCGGCATCGTCGTCCGTGCCGTCGATGTCTTCGGAACCGTAGTCAAGCATGTCAGTTAAGTCCTCGACAGTGGTTATGAAGCGGGTGGTGGGTGGGACGAAAAATTCCCTGCTCTTAGCCCCTAGTCCGGGCTGGGCGTAGTTCGGACACTGCTCCTCTGTAATAACAAGGGATCACATTAAGTCTAGAGCCTCACTTAAAGGTGAGGTTTGCCAGGGAGAAGAAAATCCGTGGAGTACGGCAAGAAAGAAACTCCTCGGCCGAGCTCACACGATGCTGACGCCGAGGGTTCAGAGCTAGTGTCTGGAGAAGTGTCCGGCTTCATGATGGTTGGCAGCGATGCTCCTTCCTCCGGTTCTCCCGTGCTGGGCTTAGTAGTCGCAAATAGTCCGGCGGGCTCAGTAATCCCGTCTTCGGACCCAGTGATGCGCTCCGGATCTAAGGCCAGAGCAGAGGTTGGAGTCGTGAACCCTTGGAAGATCAAGTCTCCTCGGATATCAGCGACATAGTCCAGATTCCCAAAACTAATTTGGTGACCTGGGGCGTAGCTGTCGATCTGCTCTAGATGGCCAAGCGAGTTGGCCCGCAGTGCGAAGCCGCCGAATACGAAAATTTGGCCGGGGAGAAAAACTTCCTCCAGGGCCGAATTGTTGTAGATGATGGATGGAGCCATCGGACCTTCTGATGACGTCACAGTAGAACTCTTAATGAAAGCACCAATGTCGGTGTCAAAACCGGTGGATCTCGGGTAGGGGGTCCCGAACTGTGCGTCTAAGGTCGATGGTAATAGGAGACGGGGGACACAATGTTTACCCAGGTTCGGGCCCTCTTGATGGAGGTAATACCCTACTTCCTTCTTGATTGATCTTGATGAATATGAGGATTACAAGAGTTGATCTACCACGAGATCGTAATGGCTAAACCCTAGATGTCTAGCCTGTATAATTATGATTACCTCTACGGACTAAACCCTCTGGTTTATATAGACACCGGAGGGGACTAGGGTTGTACAAAGTTGGTTACAGAGAAAGGAATCTTCATATCCGAATGCCAAGCTTGCCATCCACGCAAAGGAGAGTCCTATCCGGACACGGGAGAGAGTCTTCTGTCTCGTCTCTTCATGGCCCATCAGTCCGGCCCATGTTACATAGGCCGGAGGCCCGAGGACCCCTTAATCCAGGACTCCCTCAGTCTCCCCAGCAACGGTGCCAGAAATTCCTTTTGATGTCTGCTAGAACTACGTCGGTATCTCCCCAAAAAGGAAGGGATGATGCAGCATAGCAATGGTAGGTATTTCCCTCAGTAATGAAACCAAGGTTATCGAACTAGTAGGAGAACCACGCAACACTACGTGAACGGCACCTGCACACAAATAACAAATACTCGCAACCCAACGTATTAAAGGGGTTGTCAATCCCTTTCGGGTAACGACGCCCGAAATTGGCAAATGGACGTGAGAGAGTTGTAATAAGTTGATAGATAGACCGCCAAATAAGATAAAGTGCAGCAAGGTATTTTTGTATTTTTGGTTTAATAGATCTGAAAATAAAAGCAAATAAAAATAGATCGCGAAGGCCAATATATTAAAGAAGAGACCGGAGGCCGTAGATTTCACTAGTGGCTTCTCTCGAGAAAAATAGCAAACGGTGGGTAAACGGATTACTGTTGGGCAATTGATAAACCTTCAAACAATCATGACGATATCCAGGCAATGATCATTATATAGGCATCACGTCCAAGATTAGTAGACCGACTCCTGCCTGCATCTACTACTATTACTCCACACATCGACCGCTATCCAGCATGCATCTAGTGTATTAAGTTCATGGAAAACAGAGTAATGCAATAAGAATGATGACATGATGTAGACAAGATCTATTTATGTAGAAATAGACCCCATCTTGTTATCCTTAATGGCAACGATACATATGTGTTGGTTCGCCTTCTGTCACTGGGATCAAGCACTGTAAGATCGAACCCATCACAAAGCACCTCTTCCCATTGCAAGATAAATAGATCAAGTTGGCCAAACAAAACCCAAATATCGGAGAAGAAATACGAGGCTATGAGCAATCATGCATGTAAGAGATCAAAGAAGACTCAAATAACTTTCATGGATAAAAAGATAGATCTGATCATAAACTCAAAGTTCATCGGATCCCAACAAACACACCGCAAAAAGAGTTACATCATATGGATCTCCAAGAGACCATTGTATTGAGAATCAAAAGAGAGAGACGAAGCCATCTAGCTACTAACTACGGCCCCGAAGGTCTAAAAAAGATACTCACGCATCATTGGAGAGGCACCAATGGACATGATGAACCCCTCCGTGATGGTCTCTAGATTGGATCCGGTGGTTCTGGAACTTGCGGCAGCTGGAATTGATTTTCGTCGACTCCCCTAGGGTTTCTGGAATATTGGGGTATTTATAGAGCAAAGAGGCGGTTCGGGAGGCCACCGAGGTGGGCACAACCCACCAGGGCACGCCTGGGCCTCCGGGCGCGCCCTGGTGTCTTATGCTCACCTCGGGCTCCCTCTTCGGTACTTCTTTGGCCCACTGGATGTCTTCTGGTCCAAAAAACTCCACAAAAAGTTTTGCTGCGTTTGGACTACGTTTGGTATTGATTTCCTGCGGTGTAAAAAACATGCAGAAAACAGCAACCGGCACTTGGCACTATGTTAATAGGTTAGTACCAAAAAATGATATAAAATGACTATAAAATGATTATAAACATCCAAGAATGATAATATAACAACATGGAACAATCAAAAATTATAGATACGTTGGAGACGTATCAGCAGAGCAGGCTAGGCATCTCCTGCTATCTAAAACTATCGTTAATACAAATTTTCATTCATAATTGCTAGGTTCAAATATTTATCCAGTCAGCATGCCTGTTGTGATGTCCGTGCAGCTACTGAAATGTATGTAAGTATGTGATGCCGAGATGTGGCACAGAATATATATTTTTGGGTTCATGTAATAACAGTCATTACTTTCCGAACAATAACAGACGAAGCATTGGACATGGTATAGTTCACACGCAAGCCCAACATTCCAAGTTCAATTTCCACATCAAACTCATGTTCACAGATATCTTCACATTCATAGATAATGTCCACAACCATGATTCACTTCAAAGCAAAAAAATGCGAGGAGACTTATAAATAAAGAAAAATCTCTAGTTCTTACTACCAGTGCAAGCACAACGAAACAAGATCATATGAAATTAATTATATTTTGGACATTTTTTAACTAGACGCGAATAACTTCTGGAAGCAGGTATAATCTCTAATGCCGGCCGCGGCTGGGGTCCATGATGTTTTGAGCCAAACCGGGCAACACACCGGGTGTCTATGCTGGCGACGCGGTGGTCGTAGCCTTCATCGGTTCTGAGCGGCGGCGGCTCCTGTGGTCTACTATTCCTCGGTGTCGGGGTGGCCGAGGACGTGTTGGCCACCTCCGCCGACATCTCGCGGTTCCGCCAACGTTTGCGTCGGATGGCGCGGCCAGCCACGGTGCACTGGACTCCATAGTTCCCCGTGTGCCGGCGTGCAGCAACTGGCCACTCCTCTGCGAGTAGGCTTGGAGCGTCGAGTTGATGAACCAGGGGCCAACTTCGAGCGGGGGCTTGCTCCTCTGCTTGCCCGCCTACAGCCTCGCCCATGGTACTGACGGCCTGAGGCGGGGAGGGGGTGGGGCAGCAAGTTGCCTGGCTCATCAGGGCACCCAGCCGGCTTGTATGCCGGAGAACTCGTCTTCCTGCTCACCGGATGCTATGGAGAGTTTGGAGAAAATGGTGCAGGGAGGATATGGGGAGCGGCGGTGTGGTGTGGTTCTTGCTAGGTGTATGGCCTCGTTTAAATAGCGAGCGGACGAGAGGAGCCACCCGGCATTGTGTTCTTAAATGTCGGCCGACTCGCGGAAGGACGTGTTGTCGGCACACGTGCGGATTCAATGGAGGTAGGCGGGGCAGTTTGAAGCTGGTTGAATGCGGAAAGGAGGCCTGTTCAGCCTGGCATGTAGCGAGTGGGGCCCTCTTGGCCGGCGCATCGGTTCAATGCCTGCACCCGTGTGAGAGCAATCACTCCCTCCGGTCCTTTTTTGTTTGAGTATAAGAAAATATCATTTTGCATTCACATTTTACAAGTAAAATTCATGGACAAACTTTGACCCAAAATATGATGGGGACTAATAAACCAGGACGGAGGTAGTAGCGATGAATTCCATTTTTGCTCCATACCAATCATTCTAAAAAATAGTATAACGTGCCATTGAAAATCAGAACTCCTACCCCGCTAAAAAAATGATATTTTAAACATGGCGACTCGGTCAGTGGCGACAGGTGAGCCACCGCCTTCAGGTCGTTCACCTATGGTCCCAGACCATCAACTCCTACGGATCAAATTATCACGCGAGCTGACTATCCTAGAAAGGTGCGCTCCACCATGTACCTAGTACACGCGCATGCAGCAATAGTGCACCTATGGGTTTATTTTTTTTACCGTGCCTTACGTAACTCTCATGTGTGTGTGACAGCGAGAGACAGACTATGTGCGTGCGCATCTTCTCTTCGTATATGTACTCCAGCGTTTGTCTAGTGTCCAAAAAATAATATAGTAAGGCAATGTGCCAATGCGTTGCAACGCATCCAAAGTAGAATAATACATATTCAGCAATTTGATAGAAAAAATTCTAGTTTTGATATACACATATCACTAAAGATATCTTATGTTTCACTCAAAATATATTCCTTTGGCTGTTTTGATGAGATAAGGGAGGAATGTGGTTAGTTTCAAGATTCAAGAAGTGGGACATTGTTACAAAAAGCCCATGTGTGTGAGAGAGAAAGAGGAGAGAGGAGGAGGACAAAGTGCGTGTGTGACAAAGACACGAAGTGCGAGAGGTATTACCATAAAATGAGGCGATAGTGTGCGTGTGCATAATCGAGAGGGCGTGTCTCAAGTAGGGACGAAAAATCTACATAGATACAAGGAGCGAAAGTGTGCGGTAGATGGATAAACCTATCTAGAAGTTGGTCTATCAATGTTTATGAGAGAGATACGAATCGGGGGTGCCAAAGCGAGAGTTTTGTGTGTGAGAGAGAGATGGTAGTCAGTAGGGGGATCCAAAGCGGGAGTTGTGTGTGTGTGTGTGTGAGTGGGAGAGGTGGGGGGAGAGTTTGTCTGATCGGTAAACAAATGAATAATGTTAGTTTTGAAACGGAGATGAAGACGGAAAGGAGACCCCAACAAACGGTGTGTGTGTGCGGGGGAGAGTAATTTTAGTGGTAGGAGTCATATCTAGAAAGATATAGGGTGCGTGAGAGAACCCTGGAGAGAAAGGCAAAGTGGAAGATGAGTGAGAGTGTGTGTGTGGCGGTGAAAAAGAAAGCTTAGGTAGCTACAGTGATACCAGAGAACGATAGAGACGTGAGAGATAATGAAAACCGTGTAATCTATGAAGGTAGAGAGAGTGTGTGACACTTCTCGAGGGAGACGGCGAGAGACCGTGTTTTCAAAAAAGGGAGAAGCATGTAGTGAGCGTGCGGGTGAGATGGAGACAATAGAGTGATAGCTACATGAAGGAGCACGCGAGAGAGACCTAAAGAGAGATGGGCATGAAACGAGATTCAAATATTTAGTTCTGTGTATAGAAGATGTCAACATAAAAGGGATTCAAAAATTTAAATTCCAGATGATGGTACATGTAATTCATACTCAAACCAAAATTGATCTATCAAATATGCATACTAATTTGAATTTGCGCGCGTGTATGTTATTTAATCTATTGATATTAGTGATCCATACATTTGAGCTGAACATAATTTGGTTTCAAAATTTTGAATTCAATGTTGAACATAATTTGGTTTAAATTTTTTGAATTCAACCTTGTGATTTTGAGATCATTGCATTTCTAAATCATATTTTATATATAAAGGAGCAGAATTCTTTGTTGTGCTTTTGGAAGTAGATATAAAAAAATGATGTATATAGATTTGTATTCGAATACAAAATGGATCCTGCCTAGAAAAAAAAGAATACAAAATGGATTGGAATTGAGTTGGCATGGTAAACGTGCAATATTTTTCTGCAAAAAATTGAATGAAGCGGAGAAACTCGCAGTAACGGCCCGAAACCAAAATCTGCGAGATGGAAATTACTGCATATCCGTGACACACAAAGCCTATTGGCTCGATATCTATAGGTTCCGATAGGGGTAGGCTTGTAGTTTCACTCAAACATGACACAACCGCCTCCGCCTCTCCCTCCCCGAATTCATACACGGTGGGCTCCAAAACACAGTTTCTCCTCGGCCGAAATCGCCTCTCACCTTCCCCGGATCCATACATGGTGGGCGCCAAAACAAACTCTCCTAGGCCGAAATCTTCGTTGGCAAACATTCGGTGTATGCGAGATTATTGTCCTATCCCCAACCGACCAAAATTTTCGTGATGTAGGAAATTTTAAACAGGGGCTAAGTTTGTAAATTTTCTCGCATTTGAGACAAGCGTGTCCTGAAGACATGGTTCCCCCTACCTCTCTCCCTCCATTTCCCCATTCGTACTCCGTGGGCGGCAAAACACCCTCTCCACCCCAGTCTCCTCCATCTGCCACCCCATCCACCGCCGTCCTCCTCCACCATGCTGGAGCTAAAACCCCGTCGCCTTCGTGCATTACAAGAGATCGACCTCTCTCATCCACAGCTTCAGACCAGGATCCTTGCATCGCGTCCTCTCGCTTCATCCGCGATGTCGTCCACCTTGCCAAGGCCGCTCCTACGACCCTCTCATCCACCGCACTGAGATATTTCCCTCTCCGCCACCGTCTGCCCTCCTAGATCTGCTTCCACTCCGCCGAAAGCCATCGCTGCCGCAACACCCTCAATGCCTCAGCAGATGCTTACGCGGCGCCACACCAGAGGCGGTACTCTTTCGTATATGCTCAAGTTATTTATCTCATCAAGAAAATAGATTGCCAATGCTTTACTATGATTTCTTGTCCATCACTTTGAATCATAATGTACTTGTTAGCTGAAAGCAAACATTGGTTGCGAAAGTTGTCTTTGTCCGGTTTGCACCTTCAGATCCGGCATGGCACGCTCACCACCATACTCGCAATGCTTATGGTTTTATCCTTTTATATTCCACATTAGCATAATTTAATGACAGTCGTGTTGGGAATCGTAGCATAATTTAAAAAATTTCTACGCTCACCAAGATGCATCTATGGAGTCTACTAGCAACGAGGGGAAAGGAGTGCATCTACATACCCTTGTAGATCGCGAGCGGAAGCGTTCCAATGAACGTGGATGACGGAGTCGTACTCGCCGTGATCCAAATCACCGATGACCGAGTGCCGAACGGACGGCACCTCCGCGTTCAACACATGTACGGTGCAGCGATGTCTCCTCCTTCTTGATCTAGCAAGGGGGAAGGAGAGGTTGATGGAGATCCAGCAGCACGACGGCGTGGTGGTGGATGTAGCGGGTCTCGGCAGGGCTTTGCCAAGCTTCTGCGAGAGAGAGAGAGAGAGAGGTGTTGCAGGGGAGGAGGGAGGCGCCCAAGGCTGTTGTGTGCTGCCCTCCCTCCCCCCTTTATATAGGCCCCCTGGGGGGGCGCTGGCCCCAAGAGATGAGATCTCAAGGGGGGGCGGCGGCCACAAGGGGGAAGGGGTTGCCTTGCCCCCCAAGGCAAGGGGGAACTCCCCCTAGGGTTCCCAACCCTAGGCGCATGGGGGGAGGCCCAAGGGGGGCGCCCCAGCCCACTAAGGGCTGGTTCCCTTCCACTTTCAGCCCACGGGGCCCTCCGGGATAGGTGGCCCCACCCGGTGGACCCCCGGGACCCTTCCGGTGGTCCCGGTACAATACCGGTAACCCCCAAAACTTTCCCGGTGGCCGAAACTGGACTTCCTATATATAATTCTTCACCTCTGGACCATTCCGGAACCTCTCGTGACGTCCGAGATCTCATCTGGGACTCCGAACAACTTTCGGGTTTCCGCATACATATATCTCTACAACCCTAGCGTCACCGAACCTTAAGTGTGTAGACCCTACGGGTTCGGGAGACATGCAGACATGACCGAGACGCCTCTCTGGTCAATAACCAACAGCGGGATCTGGATACCCATGTTGGCTCCCACATGTTCCACGATGATCTCATCGGATGAACCACGGTGTCGAGGATTCGATCAATCCGTATGCAATTCCCTTTGTCAATCGGTATGTTACTTGCCCGAGATTCGATCGTCGGTATCCCAATACCTTGTTCAATCTCGTTACCGGCAAGTCTCTTTACTCGTACCGCAATGCATGATCCCGTCACTACCGCCTTAGTCACATTGAGCTCATTATGATGATGCATTATCGAGTGGGCCCAGAGATACCTCTCCGTCACACGGAGTGACAAATCCCAGTCTCGATCCTTGCCAACCCAACAGACACTTTCGGAGATACCCGTAGTGCACCTTTATAGTCACCCAGTTACGTTGTGACGTTTGGCACACCCAAAGCACTCCTACGGTATCCGGGAGTTGCACGATCTCATGGTCTAAGGAAAATATACTTGACATTGGAAAAGCTCTAGCAAACGAAACTACACGATCTTTTATGCTATGCTTAGGATTGGGTCTTGTCCATCACATCATTCTCCTAATGATGTGATCCCGTTATCAATGACATCCAATGTCCATAGTCAGGAAACCATGACTATCTGTTGATCAACGAGCTAGTCAACTAGAGGCTTACTAGGGACACTTTGTGGTCTATGTATTCACACATGTATTACGATTTCCGGACAATACAATTATAGCATGAATAATAGACAATTACCATGAACAAAGAAATATAATAATAACCATTTATTGTTGCCTCTAGGGCATATTTCCAACAGTCTCCCACTTGCACTAGAGTCAATAATCTAGTTACATTGTGATGAATCGAACACCCATTGCGTCCTGGTGTTGATCATGTTTTGCCCTAGGGAGAGGTTTAGTCAACGGATCTGCTACATTCAGGTCCGTGTGTACTTTAAAAATATCTATGTCTCCATTTTGAACACTTTCACGAATGGAGTTGAAGTGACGCTTGATATGCCTGGTCTTCCTGTGAAACCTGGGCTCCTTCGCAAGGGCAATAGCTCCAGTGTTGTCACAGAAGAGAGTCATCGGGCCCGACGCATTGGGAATCACCCCTAGGTCGGTAATGAACTCCTTCATCCAGACTGCTTCCTGTGCTGCCTCCGAGGCTGCCATGTACTCCGCTTCACATGTAGATCCCGCCACGACGCTTTGCTGGCAAGTGCACCAGCTTACAGCTCCTCCATTCAAAATATACACGTATCCTGTCTGTGACTTCGAGTCATCCAGATCTGTGTCGAAGCTAGCGTCGACGTAACCCTTTATGACGAGCTCTTCGTCACCTCCATAAACGAGAAACATATCCTTAGTCCTCTTCAGGTACTTCAGGATATTCTTGACCGCTTTCCAGTGTTCCGTGCTGGGATTACTTTGGTACCTTCCTACCAAACTTACGGCAAGGTTTACATCGGGTCTGGTACACAGCATGGCATACATAATAGACCCTATGGCCGAGGCATAGGGGATGACACTCATCTCTTCTATATCTTCTGCCGTGGTCGGGCATTGAGCCGTGCTCAATTGCACACCTTGCAATACAGGCAAGAACCCCTTCTTGGACTGATCCATATTGAACTTCTTCAATATCTTGTCAAGGTATGTACTTTGTGAAAGACCAATGAGGCGTCTTGATCTATCTCTATAGATCTTGATGCCTAATATATAAGCAGCTTCTCCAAGGTCCTTCATTGAAAAACACTTATTCAAATAGGCCTTTATACTTTCCAAGAATTCTATATCATTTCCCATCAATAGTATGTCATCCACATATAATATGAGAAATGCTACAGAGCTCCCACTCACTTTCTTGTAAACACAGGCTTCTCCATAAGTCTGTGTAAACCCAAACGCTTTGATCATCTCATCAAAGCGAATGTTCCAACTCCGAGATGCTTGCACCAGCCCATAGATTGAGCGTTGGAGCTTGCATACTTTGTTAGCATTCTTAGGATCGACAAAACCTTCCGGCTGCATCATATACAACTCTTCCTTAAGGAAGCCGTTAAGGAATGCCGTTTTGACGTCCATCTGCCATATCTCATAATCATAGTATGCGGCAATTGCTAACATGATTCAGACGGACTTCAGCTTCGCTACGGGTGAGAAAGTCTCATCGTAGTCAACCCCTTGAACTTGTCGATAACCCTTAGCGACAAGTCGAGCTTTGTAGATGGTCACATTACCATCTGCGTCCGTCTTCTTCTTAAAGATCCATTTGTTTTCTATGGCTCGCCGCTCATCGGGCAAGTCAGTCAAAGTCCATACTTTGTTTTCATACATGGATTCTATCTCGGATTTCATGGCTTCTAGCCATTTGTCGGAATCCGGGCCCGCCATCGCTTCTTCATAGTTCGAAGGTTCACCGTTGTCTAACAACATGATTTCCAGGACAGGGTTGCCATACCACTCTGGTGCGGAACGTGTCCTTGTGGACCTACGAAGTTCAGTAACTTGATCTGAAGTTTCATGATCATCATCATTAACTTCCTCCCCAGTCGGTGTAGGCACCACAGGAACATTTTCCCGCGCTGCGCTACTTTCCGGTTCGGAAGGGATGACTATCACCTCATCAAATTCCACTTTCCTCCCACTAAATTCTTTCGAGAGAAACTCCTTCTCTAGAAAGGACCCGTTCTTGGCAACGAAGATCTTGCCTTCGGATCTGAGGTAGAAGGTATACCCAATAGTTTCCTTAGGGTATCCTATGAAGACGCATTTTTCCGATTTGGGTTCGAGCTTTTCAGGTTGAAGTTTCTTGACATAAGCATCGCATCCCCAAACTTTTAGAAACGACAGCTTAGGTTTCTTCCCAAACCATAATTCATACGGTGTCGTCTCAACGGATTTAGACGGTGCCCTATTTAAAGTGAATGTGGCAGTCTCTAAGGCATAACCCCAAAATGAGAGCGGTAAATCGGTAAGAGACATCATAGATCGCACCATATCCAATAGAGTGCGATTACGACGTTCGGACACACCATTTCTCTGAGGTTTTCCAGGCGGCGTGAGTTGTGAAACTATTCCACATTTCCTTAAGTGTGTACCAAATTCGTGACTTAAATATTCTCCACCACGATCTGAACGTAAGAATTTTATTTTCCTGTCACGTTGATTCTCGACTTCACTCTGAAATTCCTTGAACTTTTCAAAGGTTTCAGACTTGTGTTTCATTAGGTAGACATACCCATATCTACTTAAATCATCAGTGAGAGTGAGAACATAACGATATCCTCCGCGAGCCTCAACACTCATTGGACCACACACATCGGTATGTATGATTTCCAATAAGTTGGTTGCTCGCTCCATTGTTCCGGAGAACGGAGTCTTGGTCATCTTACCCATGAGGCATGATTCGCACGTGTCAAATGATTCGTAATCAAGAGACTCCAAAAGTCCATCTGCATGGAGCTTCTTCATGCGCTTGACACCAATGTGACCAAGGCGGCAGTGCCACAAGTATGTGGGACTATCGTTATCAACTTTACATCTTTTGGTATTCACACTATGAACATGTGTAACATCACGTTCGAGATTCATCAAAAATAAACCATTGACCAGCGGGGCATGACCATAAAACATATCTCTCAAATAAATAGAACAACCATTATTCTCAGATTTAAATGAGTAGCCATCTCGAATTAAACGAGATCCAGATACAATGTTCATGCTCAAAGCTGGCACTAAATAACAATTATTGAGGTTTAAAACTAATCCCGTGGGTAGATGCAGAGGTAGCGTGCCAACGGCGATCACATCGACCTTGGAACCATTCCCGACGCGCATCGTCACCTCGTCCTTTGCCAGTCTCCGTTTATTCCGCTTCCAGTGACCACTTCCCTTGCAATAAAAGCACTCAGTCTCGGGCTTGGGTCCATTCTTTGACTTCTTCCCGGTAACTGGTTTACCGGGCGCGGCAACTCCCTTGCCGTCCTTCTTGAAGTTCTTCTTACCCTTGCCCTTCTTGAACTTAGTGGTTTTATTCACCATCAACACTTGATGTTCTTTTCTGATCTCCCCTTCCGCTGATTTCAGCATTGAATATACCTCGGGAATGGTCTTTTCCATCCCCTGCATATTGTAGTTCATCACAAAGCTCTTGTAGCTTGGTGGAAGCGACTAGAGGATTCTGTCAATGACCGCGTCATCCGGGAGATTAACTCCCAGCTGAGACAAGCGGTTGTGCAACCCAGACATTCTGAGTATGTGCTCACTAACAGAACTGTTCTCCTCCATTTTACAGCTGAAGAACTTGTCGGAGACTTCATATCTCTCGACCCGGGCATGAGCTTGAAAAACCAGTTTCAGCTCCTCGAACATCTCATATGCTCCATGTTTCTCAAAACGCTTTTGGAGACCCGGTTCTAAGCTGTAAAGCATGCCGCACTGAACGAGGGAGTAATCATCAGCACGCTGCTGCCAAGCGTTCATAACGTCTTGGTTCTCAGGGATTGGTGCTTCACCTAGCGGTGCTTCTAAGACATAATCTTTCTTGGCTACTATGAGGATGAGCCTCAGGTTCCGGACCCAGTCCGTATAATTGCTGCCATCATCTTTCAGCTTGGTTTTATCTAGGAACGCGTTGAAATTGAGGACAACGTGGGCCATTTGATCTACAATACATAGTGTAAAGATTTTAGACTAAGTTCATGATAATTAAGTTCATATAATCAAATTATTTAATGAACTCCCACTCAGATAGACATCCCTCTAGTCATCTAAGTGAAACATGATCCGAGTCAACTAGGCCGTGTCCGATCATCACGTGAGACGGACTAGTCAAGATCGGTGAACATCTCCATGTTGATCGTATCTTCTATACGACTCATGCTCGACCTTTCGGTCCTCCGTGTTCCGAGGCCATGTCTGTACATGCTAGGCTCGTCAAGTCAACCTAAGTGTATTGCGTGTGTTCCGAGGCCATGTCTGTACATGCTAGGCTCGTCAACACCCGTTGTATTCGAACGTTAGAATCTATCACACCCGATCATCACGTGGTGCTTCGAAACAACGAACCTTCGCAACGGTGCATAGTTAGGGTGAACACTTTCTTGAAATTATTATAAGGGATCATCCTACTTGCTACCGTCGTTCTAAGCAAATAAGATGCAAAAACATGATAAACATCACATGCAATCAAATAGTGACATGATATGGCCAATATCATCATGCTCCTTTGATCTCCATCTTCGGGGCACCATGATCATCTTTGTCACCGGCATGACACCATGATCTCTATCATCATGATCTCCATCATTGTGTCTTCATGAAGTCGTCACGCCAACGATTACTTCTACTTGTATGGCTAACGCGTTTAGCAACAAAGTAAAGTAAATTACATGGCGTTATTCAATGACACGCAGGTCATGCAAAATAATAAAGACAACTCCTATGGCTCCTGCCGGTTGTCATACTCATCGACATGCAAGTCGTGATTCCTATTACAAGAATATGATCAATCTCATACATCACATATATCATTCATCACATCTTCTAGCCATATCACATCACATAGCACTTGCTGCAAAAACAAGTTAGACGTCCTCTAATTGTTGTTGCAAGTTTTTACGTGGTTTGTAGGTTTCTAGCAAGAACGTTTTCTTACCTACGCATGACCACAACGTGATTTGCCAATTTCTATTTACCCTTCATAAGGACCCTTTTCATCGAATCCGTTCCGACTAAAGTAGGAGAGACAGACGCCCGCTAGCCACCTTATGCAACTAGTGCATGTCAGTCGGTGGAACCTGTCTCACGTAAGCGTACGTGTAAGGTCGGTCCGGGCCGCTTCATCCTACAATGCCGCCGAAACAAGAAACGACTAGTAGCGGCAAGAAGAATTGGCAAACTCAACGCCCACAACTTCTTTGTGTTCTACTCGTGCATAGTAACTACGCATAGACCTGGCTCATGATGCCACTGTTGGTAATCGTAGCATAATTTAAAATTTTTCTACGCTCACCAAGATGCATCTATGGAGTCTACTAGCAACGAGGGGAAAGGAGTGCATCTACATACCCTTGTAGATCGCGAGCGGAAGCGTTCCAATGAACGTGGATGACGGAGTCGTACTCGCCGTGATCCAAATCACCGATGACCGAGTGCCGAACGGACGGCACCTCCGCGTTCAACACACGTACGGTGCAGCGACGTCTCCTCCTTCTTGATCCAGCAAGGGGGAAGGAGAGGTTGATGGAGATCCAGCAGCACGACGGCGTGGTGGTGGATGTAGCGGGTCTCGGCAGGGCTTTGCCAAGCTTCTGCGAGAGAGAGAGAGGTGTTGCAGGGGAGGAGGGAGGCGCCCAAGGCTGTTGTGTGCTGCCCTCCCTCCCCCCCTTTATATAGGCCCCCTGGGGGGGGCGCCGGCCCCAAGAGATGAGATCTTAAGGGGGGCGGCGGCCAAAAGGGGGAAGGGGTTGCCTTGCCCCCCAAGGCAAGGGGGAACTCCCCCCTAGGGTTCCCAACCCTAGGCGCATGGGGGGAGGCCCAAGGGGGGCGCCCCAGCCCACTAAGGGCTGGTTCCCTTCCACTTTCAGCCCACGGGGCCCTCCGGGATAGGTGGCCCCACCCGGTGGACCCCCGGGACCCTTCCGGTGGTCCCGGTACAATACCGGTAACCCCCGAAACTTTCCCGGTGGCCGAAACTGGACTTCCTATATATAATTCTTCACCTCCGGACCATTCCGGAACCTCTCGTGACGTCCGGGATCTCATCCGGGACTCTGAACAACTTTCGGGTTTCCGCATACATCTCTACAACCCTAGCGTCACCGAACCTTAAGTGTGTAGACCCTACGGGTTCGGGAGACATGCAGACATGACCGAGACGCCTCTCTGGTCAATAACCAACAGCGGGATCTGGATACCCATGTTGGCTCCCACATGTTCCACGATGATCTCATCGGATGAACCACGGTGTCGAGGATTCAATCAATCCGTATGCAATTCCCTTTGTCAATCGGTATGTTACTTGCCCGAGATTCGATCGTCGGTATCCCAATACCTTGTTCAATCTCGTTACCGGCAAGTCTCTTTACTCGTACCGCAATGCATGATCCCGTGACTAACGCCTTAGTCACATTGAGCTCATTATGATGATGCATTATCGAGTGGGCCCCAAGATACCTCTCCGTCACACGGAGTGACAAATCCCAGTCTCGATCCGTGCCAACCCAACAGACACTTTCGGAGATACCCGTAGTGCACCTTTATAGTCACCCAGTTACGTTGTGACGTTTGGCACACCCAAAGCACTCCTACGGTATCCGGGAGTTGCACGATCTCATGGTCTAAGGAAAAGATACTTGACATTGGAAAAGCTCTAGCAAACGAAACTACACGATCTTTTATGCTATGCTTAGGATTGGGTCTTGTCCATCACATCATTCTCCTAATGATGTGATCCCATTATCAATGACATCCAATGTCCATAGTCAGGAAACCATGACTATCTGTTGGTCAACGAGCTAGTCAACTAGAGGCTTACTAGGGACACTTTGTGGTCTATGTATTCACACATGTATTACGATTTCCGGACAATACAATTATAGCATGAATAATAGACAATTACCATGAACAAAGAAATATAATAATAACCATTTATTATTGCCTCTAGGGCATATTTCCAACAAGTCGACTGAATTTCAATTTGGGGTCAGTCCACTTTTTGGAGTTCGCCGGAGGGAAGGAAGGGGCTAGCCGAAGGGCTGCCCCTTTATCTATCTTAGGGTTTAGGGTGGGGACATTCGTTGTGGGGGGCCGTCGTCGGGCTATGGTGGGGCCTCGCCGGAGGCAAAACTCGACGTGGATGGGGGGTGGGTGCTGAGGTTGGCTAGAAGGATGGCCTGGGGCGGAGGAAGACCGGAGGTGGTGGGCGGTTCAGGGGATGGCGGGGGCCAGTGGTTCGACCGGCAGCCTATGCGGTGGTCTGTAGGGGAAGAATAAGAGGCGAGGAAGAAGAAGGGTTAGGAGACGTAGGATCTTCATCCAACCACCTGAAATGGTCGACTGACCCAAATGACAAAAGTCAGGCGACTTGCATGTAGACATTCACATATATTCAGTACCATCATCGTAGGTGCTTTGAGACATGCAAGCAGTGCTCCTCAATTCATCAAGCTAAACAACATGCCATTCATAATTCTAAACTTAGTTGCTCAAATACGAATATGATATGATGCATACATTTTGTACTAAAACAGAGAATGTTTAATTGGTCAGCTAATGTTCCTACTTTACTTTTGAAAAGCACGTTCGCCACATATCGAGGGACAGCAGGGAGTTGCATTCTTTATGCGCTCCGGTTCATCATGTGTGGGCAACGAACATTTTATTATCCAAAATCTGCTTGCTCTTCTTTAGCATGCTCCTCCTCTGTTCTTCTTTAATAAGTACTCTCTCTGTTCCTAAATATAAGTCTCTGTAGAGATTCCTCCATGGACTACATACGGAGCAAAATGAGTGAATCTACACTCTAAAATGTATCTATATACATCCGTATGTAATCCATAGTGGAATCTCTACAAAGACTTGTATTTAGGAATAGAGGGAGTATAATAGTAGTACAGTATGTTCCTTGTAGTGAAGAGGAGCAGGGACATTTGCAGTGTACAGGTCTATTCGGCCACTTGTCATGGATGCTTTCAGCTCTTCATGTTGGTCTTCATTTCGCTTGTCATGGACGCTTTCAACTCTTCGTATTCGGTTGTATGTGTCACCTTTGAGAGTTAGACTGATAGTAACTATACTGCGCCTTCAGTTGTAGAGAACTGGTATCCGTAGCCTTTCTAGCCGTACCGGCAATACTAGCACATATTTTCCAGCAAGTTCCACTTTCCTGATTTTACTCGTGATGCTTAGGGTTTTCCCATTATATCTACACTATGATCTGCGTAGGTGCTTTGTGTCCTACTAGTAGCGCTCCACCCCTTTAAAGCTGAATAACACACTAATCATAATTCCAAAGCTTAGTTGTTCCAATACGAATGTGACATGATATTCGTATTAGTTAACAGAAATACATTTAATTGGTCAGCTAATGCTCCCACTTGAGTTTCCAAATGCATGTGGCCACATAGAGAGAGACAACATGGAATTGCATTTCTTTGGATGCTCTGATTCATCATGGGTGGGCAACCAACATTATATAGAAAGAAACGGAATCTCCATAATATGATTCCTCTTCTATTCTTTAACATGTTCTTCTTCTATTCTTCTTTAATAAGTATAGTGTGTTCCTCGTCAAGAAGGCAAGCAAGGACATCTGCAGTCGACAGGTCTATTTGGTCAGCAATTCGAGTTGGTCTGCCATAATATCCAGGAAATGCTGGGAGCTGCGCGGCCTTTGAGAGACTTGATTGTAGTAATAGTAGTGCGCCTTCAGGTGAATAGAGCTGGCCTGTAGGTGATCGATAAGCTTTCGGTTAGTAGCGGCAATACAACCCCATATTTTCTAGCCAGTTCCACTTCCCCAATTTATTAATGATGCTTATGGTGTCCCCCTTTTATTGACACTACAATCTGTGTAGTAGCATTGTGTCGTAAAAGCAGCACTCCATCCTTCAAGCGAAACTACATGCCACTCATATTTCCAAAGCTTACATTTAATTCGTCAGCTAATGCCTAATGTTACTACGTGAGTTTTGAAATGCATGTGCGCCACATATAGACATGTTGGAATACTATTTCTCTGTGCACTCTCGTTGTCATGGTTTCGCAATAACCTTTCAATTTCAGTATATTATGAACGTATCATCTGCCAACTATCCTTTCTTATGGAGCTCCCAACAGGGAGCCTATTTTTTATGTAGTTGTGCCAGATTATATTATTGTACGCACCAAATTACAGCACACTAGGGCTCTCTCATCCAAATCCAGTGATAGCACACAAGGGTTTACAAAGAGCCCCTATTATATTAGAATATCCTCTGCGTTATTACAAAGATAATCTCACTACTATTTATGTTGTCATGCTTCTCAGATATTGAACAAAATCACAATGAATATGAGAATGCACACATCAGAAGAGTATCGCGAAACAGTGCAATGACTAACAAACATGGCATCAAGGCATTGAGTTCCATTCTGGATGGAATGAAGCCCACACGCTCCGCACCTACAGATTCGTGTTCAGAATATGATCCTAATGACTATTCTGAGCTCCAGGAGTCAAACACGGATGGCCTATCCTGTTCACCCTACAAGGTGCCTGTTCTAATTTGGCAAGGTTTTATTGGTTGCACGTAACTTGCGTAATCTATCTTGTGTTTCTTCTTCTTCTTTGCACCGTCATCTGCTTAGTTTACATCATATATGTGAAGTTTCCATGCCCACCCATTGCTACTTCTTGAGCTTGCGTTGGTTTTTCCCTTAAAGAGGAAAGGGTGATGCAGCACAGAAGAGATAAGCATTTCCATCAGTTAAGAACCAAGGTATCAATCCAGTAGGAGAAACACGCAAGTCCCCAATAGATGCACCTGCACAAACAATCAAACACTTGCACCCAACGCGATAAAGGGATTGTCAATCCCTTGGTCACTTGTAAAGGTGAGACCTGATAGAGATAGATAAAACTAAATAAAAGATAACTAATTTTTTTGTTTTTTATAGATCTGAAAATAAAAGATTGCAAAATAGTAGATCGGAAACAAATATGATGGAAAATAGACCCGAGAGCCATAGGTTTCACTAGAGGTTTCTCCCTTGAAGGCAAATAATACCGTGGGTGCACAAATTACTGTCGAGCAATTGATAGAAAAGCGGAAAGTTATGATGATATCCAAGGCAATGATTATGAATATAGGCATCACGTCGGTGTAAAGTAGACTGACTCCTGCCTATATCTACTACTATTACTCCACACATCGACCACTATCCAGCATGCATCTAGAGTATTAAGTTCATAAAGAACAGAGTAACGCCTTAAGTAAGATGACATGATGTAGAGGAATAAACTCAATCAATATGATGAAAACTCCATCTTTTCATCCTCGATGGCAACAATTCAATACGTGTCTCGCTACCCCTACTTTGTCACCGTGAAATTACGCAAGATTAAACCCAAAGCTAAGCACCTCTCCTATTGCAAGAAAAACCAATCTAGTTGGCCAAACCAAACCGATAATTCAAAGATAAATACAAAGATATCAAATCATGCATATAAGAATTCAGAGAAGATTCAAATAATATTCATAGATAAGCTGATCATAAATCCACAATTCATCGGATCTCGACAAACACACTGCGAAAGAAGATTACATCGGATAGATCTCCAAGAACATCGAGGAGAACATGGTATTGAGAATCAAAGAGAGAGAAGAAGCCATCTAGCTACTAGCTATGGACCCGTAGGGGTCTGTGGTAAACTACTCACGCTTCATCGGAAGGGTAATAGGGTTGATGTAGATGCCCTTTGTGATCGAATCCCCGTCCGGCAGGTTGCCGGAAAAGGCCCCAAGATGGGATCTCACGGGAACAGAAGGTTGCGGTGGTGGAAAAGTATTTTGGTGGATCGCTCTGAGGGTTTTGGAATATATGTGAATATATAGGATGAAGAAGTAGGTCAGCGGACTCCTGAGGGGGGCACAAGGCAGGGGGCGCCCCCCCAGGGCGCGCCCTCCACCCTTGTCGCCGCCCCGTGGGTCTTCTGGCTTGGACTCCAAGTCCTCTGGGTGTCTTCTGGTCAAAGAAAAATCATCGTAAAGTTTTATTCCGTTTGGACTCCATTTGGTATTCCTTTTCTGCGAAATTCAAAAACAAGGAAAAAACATAAACTGGCACTGCGCTCTAGGTTAATAGGTTAGTCCCAAAAATAATATAAAATAGCATAATAATGCATATAAAACATCCAAAATAGATAATATAATAGCATGGAACAATCAAAAATTATAGATACGTTGGAGACGTATCACCCATTATCAATACACATTCCATTTTTCATCATACCATGTTTTCCATTCAAATGTTGTTCTTATATATCAGATATCCAAAAGGAAGAGAGTGATTGCAGTGAAGGAAATATGCCCTAGAGGCAATAATAAAGTTATTATTTATTTCCTCATATCATGATAAATGTTTATTATTCATGCTAGAATTGTATTAACCGGAAACATAATACATGTGTGAATACATAGACAAACATAGTGTCACTAGTATGCCTCTACTTGACTAGCTCGTTAATCGAAGATGGTTGAGTTTCCTAGCCATGGACATGAGTTGTCATTTGATTAACGGGATCACATCATTAGGAGAATGATGTGATTGACTTGACCCATTCTGTTAGCTTAGCACTTGATCATTTAGTATGTTGCTATTGCTTTCTTCATGACTTATACATGTTCCTATGACTATGAGATTATGCAACTCCCGTTTACCGGAGGAACACTTTGTGTGCTACCAAATGTCACAATGTAATTGGGTGATTATAAAGGTGCTCTACAGGTGTCTCCGAAGGTACTTGTTGAGTTGGTGTATTTCAAGATTAGGATTTGTCACTCCGATTGTCGGAGAGGTATCTCTAGGCCCTCTCGGTAATGCACATCACTATAAGCCTTGCAA
The DNA here is from genome assembly GCF_002575655.3 of Aegilops tauschii subsp. strangulata. Classification (NCBI taxonomy): domain Eukaryota; kingdom Viridiplantae; phylum Streptophyta; class Magnoliopsida; order Poales; family Poaceae; genus Aegilops; species Aegilops tauschii. The sequence goes on from NC_053038.3 coordinate 142,091,649, forward strand.
GCAATGTGACTAATGAGTTAGTTGTGGGATGATGCATTACGGAACGAGTAAAGAGACTTGCCGGTAACGAGATTGAACTAGGTATTGAGATACCGACGATCGAATCCCAAGCAAGTAACATACCGATGACAAAGGGAACAACGTATGTTGTTATGCGGTTTGACCGATAAAGATCTTCGTAGAATATGTAAGAGCCAATATGAGCATCCAGGTTCCGCTATAGGTTATTGACCGGAGACGTGTCTCGGTCATGTCTACATAGTTCTCGAACCCGTAGGGTCCGCACGCTTAAAGTTTGGTGACGATCGGTATTATGAGTTTTTGTGTGTTGATGTACCAAAGGTAGTTCGGAGTCCCGGATATGATCACGGACATGACGAGGAGTCTCGAAATGGTCGAGACATAAAGATCGATATATTGGACGACTATATTCGGACACCGGAAGTGTTCCGAGTGGTTTCGGAGAAAAACCGGAGTACCGGGGGGTTACCGGAACCCCCCCGGGGAGTTAATTGGGCCTCATGGGCCTTAGTGGGAGAAGAGGAGGGGCGGCCAGGGCAGCGGCGCGTTCCCTCCCCCTCTAGTACGAATTGGACAAGTAGGGGGGCGGCGCCCCCCCCCCCCTTTTTCCTTCTCCTCCTCTCTCCCTTCCTTCCCTCTCCTACTCCAACAAGGAAACGGAGGAGTCCTACTCCCGGTGGGAGTAGGACTCCCCCCTTGGCGCGCCCTCCTCCTGGCCGGCCGCCTCCCCCCTTGCTACTTTATATACGGGGCAGGGGGCACCCTAGAACACACAAGTTGATCTGTTGATCTATTCCAGCCGTGTGCGGTGCCCCCCCTCCACCATATTCCACCTCGGTCATATCGTAGCAGTGCTTAGGCGAAGCCCTGCGTTGGTAGAAACATCATCACCGTCATCACAGCGTCGTGCTGACGGAACTCTCCCGTGAAGCTCTGCTGGATCGGAGTTCGCGGGACGTCATCGAGCTGAACGTGTGCTGAACTCGGAGGTGTCGTACGTTCGGTACTTGGATCGGTCGGATCATGAAGACGAACGACTACATCAACCGCGTTGTGCTAACGCTTCCGCTTTCGGTCTACGAGGGTATGTGGACACACTCTCCCCTCTCGTTGCTACGCATCACCATGATCCTGTGTGTGTGTAGGAATTTTTTTGAAATTACTACGTTCCCCAACAGTGGCATCCGAGCCAGGTTTTATGCGTAGATGTTATATGCACGAGTAGAACACAAGTGAGTTGTGGGCGATACAAGTCATACTGCTTACCATCATGTCATACTTTGGTTCGGTAGTATTGTTGGATGAAGCGGCCCGGACTGACATTACGCGTACGCTTACGCGAGGCTGGTTCTATCGACGTGCTTTGCACATAGGTGGTTGGCGGGTGTTAGTTTCTCCAACTTTAGTTGACCCGAGTGTGGCTACGCCCAGTCCTTGAGAAGTTTAAGATAGCACTAACTTGACAAACTATCGTTGTGGTTTTGATGCGTAGGTAAGAACGGTTCTTGCTCAGCCCGTAGCATCCACGAGTAGAGGACGTCTAACTTGTTTTTGCAGGGCATGTTGTGATGTGATATGGTCAAGGCATGATGCTATATTTTATTGTATGAGATGGTCATGTTTTGTAACCGAGTTATCGGCAACTGGCAGGAGCCATATGGTTGTCGCTTTATTGTATGCAATGCAATCGCCCTGTAATTGCTTTACTTTATCACTAAGCGGTAGCGATAGTCGTAGAAGCAATAGTTGGCAAGACGACAATGATGCTACGATGGAGATCAAGGTGTCGCGCCGGTGACGATGGTGATCATGACGGTGCTTCGGAGATGGAGATCACAAGCACAAGATGATGATGGCCATATCATATCACTTATATTGATTGCACGTGATGTTTATCTTTTATGCATCTTATTTTGCTTTGATTGACGGTAGCATTATAGATGATCTCTCACTAAATTTTCAACATAAAAGTGTTCTCCGTGAGTATGCACCGTTGCCAAAGTTCGTAGTGCCGAGACACCACGTGATGATCGGGTGTGATAAGCTCTACATTCATCTACAATGGGTGTAAGCCAGTTTTGCACACGCAGAATACTCGGGTTAAACTTGACGAGCCTAGCATATGCAGATATGGCCTCGGAACACTGAGACCGAAAGGTCGAGTGTGAATCATATAGTAGATATGATCAACATAGTGATGTTCGCCATTGAAAACTACTCCATCTATCGTGATGATCGGACATGGTTTAGTTGATTTGGATCACATGATCACTTAGATGCTTAGAGGGATGTCTATCTAAGTGGGAGTTCTTAAGTAATATGATTAATTGAACTTAAATTTATCATGAACTTAGTACCTGATAGTATTTTGCTTCTCTATGTTGATTGTAGATAGATGGCCCGTGCTGTTGTTCCGTTGAATTTTAATGCGTTCCTTGAGAAAGCAAAGTTGAAAGATGATGGTAGCAATTACACGGACTGAGTCCGTAACTTGAGGATTATCCTCACTGCTGCACAGAAGAATTACGTCCTGGAAGCACCGCTGGGTGCGAGGTGTAACGCCCCGGTAGTTAAGCTACAGTGATCTCCCACTAATGATCCCACGTCATCATATTTAATTTGCCAAACCTCACTTTGATCAAAACCGAGCTCAATTTCAAAATTTTAAATTAAAGTAATATAATATTTATTCAAACAGCAAAAGAAAAATGTTCTTTGTATTACAATTAATCACTAAGTAATTTTTTATATTATAACAAAAATCTTTAGAAGTAATTAGATGCTCCTAACATATTTAAAACAAGGTCAACAACACTAAATATGGCCTTTTTAAAATTAACAAAAGGCTAGACATTTTCCAGTCGACCCCAAACGTTGTGGACAGCCCCATAAAATTGCAGAGTATTTATGGGACAAGTCTCATATTTATCAAAACTCTTCTAGTACTAAAATAAAATACAAAGCAGAGAGAAAATATAAAACAGAAAGGGAAAAAGGAATAAGGTAAGACTTACCTATTAGACTGGGCCGCAAGTGCACAGTGCACGGCCCAGCCCAACTCACCTGGCGTCTCCCTTCTGTACACGCCCCCCCCCCCCCCCCCCGTGGACGCAGCGAGCATCGTCCATGGCCAGATCAGCCACAGGGCGGCCATCCCACGCCTCCTCGTCGTTCCCTGCGATGGATAAGGCCACCCCGCACCCCCTGCTAACCCTAACGCCCCTGCCTCTCCCCCATTCCTCCTCGCGCCCCGCCTCGCTTTCCCTCGACGCGCCCGCTGGCCCGAAGCCTCGTCACCGCGCCGCCGTCGTCCTCGTGGCAACCGGCCTTCCCCCGCCAAGCTGACGCATCCAGGAGCTTCACCACTGTCTCCCCCTTCGTCTACGCCGTTGGGTTGGACCGGGGAGGCCCCGTACGCTCGCCATCGCCGTCGTCCGTCGCGTACATCACCGATCGCCATCGACGATTTCCCCGGCTACGATCCACCCCGGGCTTCGTCGACCGCGCCCACAAGCTCTATGTGAGCTCCTCCTCCATTTCCCCTACTTGCCCCCTCGATTCGTCGCCGTAGCCGCCGTCCCCGAACTCGTCTGAGCTCCCATGTACACGTACGCGTACGTGCTGCTCCTACGCATGGCCATGCCTGCTTGCTTCTGCCGCACGTTTGGGCCATGCCCCTGCCTCGCCCCTGGCGCCGCGCTCGCTGTGCCCGCATCCCGTGCTCCCCGCGCTCACCCCCGTCACCGGTGGTCGTGCCTTGGCCGTGCATTGTGCGCCCCCACCCTCGCCGTCGTGCGCGTGCCCCCGCGCTTGGCCACGTGCCTCTGGCTAGGACCGCGCCCCTCTTGGCCACGCGCGCGCGCCCGCCGCCGCTCGGCCACTCGCGTGCTGTGCTGCGTTCTGCTGCTATCGCTGCATACGGCTGCTAACTCCTGCTACTGCTCAGGCCGCTGCGATGCTACTTTGCTTGCTGCCGCCACTGCTTAACCATAGCTGCTGCTGCTCAACCCTGCTGCTGCTCAAACCTGCTGTTGCGTTGCTATGCTGCTGCATGCGGCTGGCCATGGCAAGGCCATGGCCGAGTGTGCTGCGTGGTGTGTGTGCGTGTGTGTTCTGTATGTGTGGCCGGCCATGTTCAATTAGTTTAGGCTAATCTAGATTTAGGTTAGTAATTGTTAGGTTATATGCTAGCCTATGACATGTAGCCCCCTCTAGTGTAATTTAGTCTAGCTATTTTTAGCACACGTGACACTTACATTTGGGTCCTCCTGACCCTGTTGACCAGTCAGCTTTGACTGGTCAACATGCTGACTAGACCGCTGACTGGACCCCCCCGGACCCCACTTGTCAGCTTCTAATACATTGCTGGGTACACTGGACCGGGTGCATCTAGCATTGCTTAGGTGTATTTTCGAATTAATAATAATTCCTGAAATTTTAGAAATTCATTTAAAACTACGAAAAATCATATAAAATAATTTGTACCTCGGATGAAAAAGTTTTATACATGAAAGTTGCTCAGAACGACGAGACGAATTCGGATACGCGGTCCGTTCGTCCGCCACGCATCCCTAGCATAGCAAACCTGCAACTGTCCCCCTCCGTTTCATCTGTCCAAAAATGCCAAACTTCGGGAAAACTTTCCGGTATGTTTCCCCCTTCGCCGGTATCGTGTAGCATTGCGTTAGAACACCCCTAGCTCTGCGTATCGCCTTGTCATGCTTAGTATTGCATATGTTTGCTTTGTATTTACTATTTCTTCCCCCTCTTCTCTCCGGTAGACCTCGAGACCGCTGTTGATGCCCCTGTGATCGACTACGTTGACGACGAACCTTCTTCCCTTTCAGCGGAGCTTCCAGGCAAGCCCCCCCTTTGATCATCCCAATATCGCCCATTCCATTCTCTCATGCTTGCATTATATTTTGCTACTGTTATTGATTGCTCCTATTCTGATGCATAGCCTGCTTTTGTAACCTGCTTATTGTTACCTACCTGCTTATCCTAAATTGCCTAGTATAGGTTGGTTAGTGATCCATCAGTGACCCCACCTTGTCCTTGTTGCCCCTGCTTCATCATTGAAGACCCGATCAACGGGATCGAAGACCAGGCCCCGGCACCGCACATCACTTTCCCCTTAGTTGCTCGACACTACTGGGTTACTATCGAGTGCCGAGGGTGAGACCTCTACAGCACTTCTAATGTTAACCCTGTAGTGTAGCTATTCGGTCGTGGTCATCGAGGGTGATTCTGCCTTAACCATTTCCGATACGACTCTGTCGTGCAACCCCTCAAGTGTGAACCTCGGGGGTGGTTCGTCTTACGTTCACCTTGATGATTACATCGAGTGGAATTCACCGGGGGTGATTCCTCGGGTTTTCCCCTTGATGTTTGGACACACGGATATTTGGACTTTACCATTGTTACTTGGAAATGCGGGTCGACCCTGAGGGGTACCCGCGAGTGATGCGGAGACGGGTTGACCTGGAGGGTGCCCGCGAGATAATTACGAGGCGTGGCCGGGCATTCCTAGCCCTTGCCGCAAGTCCTCGAGACAGGGCAACGGGGTCACATCTTTCGTGAGTCTCTGCTTGTTACAGCGCGTTCCTAATCCACTACGATTTGGATAATTGATCCGAGGGGCCTCTGGCCTGATAGCACTAACCATCACGTGGGCATAGTATGGGCATTCTGCGTCGTATGCATCAGCCGAAGCTTAATAGATGTTAACGACTGAGCGGCGCACGCCTGGTTGGACTGCGTAAGCACCTACCTTTTTGAAGTTGGTAGCTAGGTCTGCTCACCGGCCGCGTACGCAATAGGCAGGAGTTCCCGGGGAGATGGCCCATGACCCCTAGGGGCATAGGTTTAGTCCGGCGTGCTTGACCTCTCTATTAAGCCTAGGTCGGGTTGCGGCGTATTGTTTGGCCGAGGCCGGGCATGACCGAGGAAAGTGTGTCCGGCCGGAGTTAATCGAGCGTGGTGGGTAAGTTGGTGCACCCCTACAGGGAAGAAAACATCTATCGATAGCCTGTCCTACGGTAACGGACACTTGGAATTGTATCCCGATCGATACAACTAGAATGGTATACTTGAGATGAGAAATGGATAGTATGGCTCTGGGATTGATTTCTCGCAGGGAGTCGAGAAAGGGTCTCTAGCCGAGGTTGATAACACTACTACTACTTTACTTTATGCTACTCTTATCTCTCTTCTGATGCTACAAGATGCTTGGTGCTGCTTGAAAATGATAGTCTTCGATAGGCTAGGCTTTCCCCTTCTCTTCTGGCATTCTGCAGTCCAGTCCATAGATACAGCGCATTTCCTTGATACTGATGCATATGTAGTGTAGATCCTTGCTTGCGAGTACTTTGGATGAGTACTCACGGTTGCTTTGCTCCCCCTTTCCCCCCTTTCTTCTTCTTTCCGGTTGATGCAACCAGATGTCAGAGCCCAGGAGCCAGATGCCACTGTCGATGCCTACTACTACGTGGAGACCGTCGACGACCAGGGGTAGTTAGGAGGCTCCCAGGCAGGAGGCCTTGCCTTTTCGATCGAGGTTGCTTTTGTGCTAGCCTTCTTAAGGCAAACTTGTCTAACCTATGTCTGTACTCAGATATTGTTGCTTCCGCTGACTTTTGTGTTTTTGAGCTTATGTATTAGAGCCCTCGAGGCCCCTGGCTTGCAATATAAAGCTTGTATTATTTTAGTTTGTGTCTAGAGTTGTGTTGTGATATCTTCCCGTGAGTCCCTGATCTTGATCGTACACATTTGCGTGTATCATTAGTGTACGATTGAATCGGGGGCATCACAAGTTGGTATCAGAGCCGATTGCCTGTAGGTAGCCCCCTTCCAACTCCTTGGCCGAAGTTGAGTCTAGTCGTCCAAAACTGTTTTACTAACTTGGTTGTGTGGCTTACGGGCCCACATCGCCATTGGGTGGTATTAGGATCTTTTTATTCCCCGTCTATACCCTGGGACTCTGATCCCTCGTCTATTCGGGTTAAAGATTTTACTAACTCTGACTCTAGGATCTCATAACCACTTCCTCCCGGAGAGCCCCTTCATTCCAGATGATGGCTTGATTCAATAGAAGACCCCGAAGATACTCTTCAATGTTATCCCGAGAACTTGTGTTCATTTCTTTTGCAATCCCTTAACATCGTTGAATCCTTATGGATAACTGCGTACCTCGTCGTTCATACTTCCATCCCTAGTTGTTCTTGTTATTACATGATACCCGAAAGTATTCTCTGACTTTCGGGAATCATTTTTCCGACTGCCTTGCAGCTCTTTTCCGCCTGAATAACCCCACAAATAATTCCTCACACTTACCGGGGATTCGTTCATCCCCAGTTGATCATATGTCTCACAAAATTCTTCGGATGCAATTCGATCTCCCAAAGATCCTCCGCAGCCTAGTGCTCCCGAAAGTCTTGTCTGGCTGCATTATGGTTAAATCCATATGTCCAGCAATATTTATTAACATCCTTTGTCTTTGTCATCCTGAGCCTATTGATTCATTATCTTGCGATTGCTCGCAATCATCAGTCGAACCCTGAAATTTGACTTTCCTGCTCATACGTCATTCTGGACATGAGTTGGATCTCGGCCAATCATATTGTAATTGATTGTCCACCTAGTTCCCTTCAACTTGAACGTCGAATTATTCAGCTGTTTCTATAATCTGATGCCTTTGAATTCTTTCCCTCTTCTGATTGAGTACTGATACTCACATCAGATCCATTGAGGACCGCTGAATCCTTTGTTGGATTATTATCCGCCAATGTCCTTCATATTCAAAATCTCGTGCGCTCTTCCCCTGATACATATTGCCTTCGGTAAATTGTATCCTATGCTTATTGTCAACCATGCTCTACTATCAACCTTGTGTTATTTTACTCGTGGAGTTTGTGGTATATGTTCCTAAGATGCCTCGATGGGTTGAACCTATGCCTTCCTTAATCTGTGTGAACCCGAAAGTTTTCCAAGGTTCATACTCCTCTGGTAATTCACCAGGTAGATCTTCGCACTCAAATCATTTTTTGTAAGAGCAGTGAATGAAAGGTTATGCATTGAAGAAGTGGGAGTCGACCTTGAACTTTGTGTTCATGCCCATGGACACGATGTAGATCTTATCATTAAAGCTTCTCTTAAATTAATTATTCCCTTGGTATAAGTTCATCTTATATATGGGATCTGGCCTTTTGCAATCGTGGTTCCGACCATGTTCTCCTTTAAATACCATTTCTCGTGCAAGTTCAAGCACTTGTCTTCTGCATTGCAATACCCTAGTCCAACCTCTGCTTTGATCTGTCATCGAGTATTACCCTCCGGTATCTTGAGAATATCACGAAACTACATAACTTCTTATGAGTTCTTCCTCTACTATTATTTGCGCCGATTCTAAATTTTCCACGGGTTCCGGGTTATTAGTCACTCGAGAACACCGATAAGTGAATCGATTCTGCACTCTGATTCTATAACTCTAAGTAATTTTCATTGCTTACGAGTTTAATAATCCGTCAAGTCATTAGCCTGATCGGCTATATCATTATCATACTAAATTTTAACTGTGCTACCCGGAGCTTCTTCCCAGAGCACAATTTTCGATGATGAGCTAAGCTTACGTCACTCTTCCTCGTCATATCATTTCGCCTTGAACAACAAGCTTGGTTTCGACTTTGTGTCGTACCCGTGGTTCCAATAACCTTTCGCTTCATCATTCCTTTGACTTGCTGTCATCGCCATCGATTACATCTTCATGAAATCTCTCGACAAGGTGTTGTAATCATCAGCAATATTTTGACTTCTTCTAGGATATCAATCGAATTCATGTTGAGAAGTACCATCCTTGCCCCTCGATGATTGGTGATATCACCAACAACACTATTGTGTTCTTCCCAACACATGTTTGATCATGTCTTGGTTATACTTTGAGCTCCTTGCCATTCTTGCAATTGTTCCTTGAGTATTTCTTGTGATCTTCAACTCCAACCTTTACTTGAAACACCATATCATTGCTACCTCGAAGCATGACGGTGGTATTCCGAATATCAACCAGAACACTAGAAGCGCAACGCTACATGTTTCTTGATCGCATATCCAAACACCGTTGTATGGGTTATATCATGAATCTTCCCTCGCCCCTTTATCTAAATGTTTTTGAACTTGCTGTCCTACCATGTATATCATGCTCCGCTTTTCCTCGGGAAGGATATACTCACAATTCTCGTGTGTAAACACATTTTCCTTTTCATTGGTCTGTTCAATCCGATAATTTCATTTTCCTTTCCATTGGTTTATTTAACCTTTCTTGTGATCTATATGTTATAAGAAGAAATAATTTCCTGCTTAGGTAAACACCTCAATGTACAACTCTGTCAGTAAAGACCCTGTTACTATTGTTGTTAACATTTCGGTAACCGCCGGTGGACGAGAACTTTGCCTATTGGTCCGCCTCGTTTCAACGAGCAGGAAAATGGTTCTCTTCGTCCCTCGCCCTTGGTACCGATGTTGTTGCCGACATAACAGACAGACTATCCTCTGACTTGTCTTGCTTACATGATCGTGCAAGATGCCAGCGCCCTTTCTACCTTTAACCCACATGGTGGGCCCATAACCCACAACTCCACAAGATCGAAACCTGACTCTCCTGTACACCCCAGGTTTCCAAAGTTATTCCTCGCGCGTGGCCTCATATGTAATTCACGGGCCACCTTCCGAGTGATCTATTCTGGTAACAGACACATTACTCAATCTCGTTGCTCTAGACCCCTTTCGCACGTTGTTTCAGACATCGAACGATTGCCTATCCGTTTGCAACTTCTCATGATACCTTCTTACTTTGCTCTCGATATCTTTTTAAGTTTCAATTCGAGGGATACTTATGCTTCTTCCCAGGAGTTAACTGTCTGATGCTCAATCTTGTTAGAATCCGTCCTTATAGAGCTTTTCCCCTCTTATCCTTTCGTAAGTACGGTGAAGATCATGAAGGAAGGACGACAGCTTCATCATGATGCATTCAGGCATAGGAATGAAGACATCAATGTTATGGATCGACCTCTTCGAGAAGAGCAACAAAGACCGAGAAGATCCATTAGAACTTCGTAACCAAAACTTTCCTCCTTACTCCACCTCTTAAATCTCGGGACGAGATTTCTTGTAGTGGAGGAGATTTGTAACGCCCCGGTAGTTAAGCTACAGTAATCTCCCACTAATGATGCCATGTCATCATATTTAATTTGCCAAACCTCACTTTGATCAAAACCGAGCTCAATTTCAAAATTTTAAATTAAAGTAATATAATATTTATTCAAACAGCAAAAGAAAAATGTTCTTTGTATTACAATTAATCACTAAGTAATTTTTTATATTATAACAAAAATCTTTAGAAGTAACTAGATGCTCCTAACATATTTAAAACAAGGTCAACACACTAAATATGGCCTTTTTAAAATTAACAAAAGGCTAGACATTTTCCAGTCGACCCCAAACTTTGTGGACAACCCCATAAAATTGCAAAGTATTGATGGGACAAGTCTCATATTTATCAAAACTCTTCTAGTACTAAAATAAAATACAAAGCAGAGAGAAAATATAAAACAGAAAGGGAAAAAGGAATAAGGTAAGACTTACCTATTGGACTGGGCCGCAAGTGCACAGTGCATCGCCCAGCCCAACTCACCTGGCGTCTCCCTCCTGTTCACGCGCCCCCCTGTGGACGCAGCGAGCATCGTCCATGGCCAGATCATCCACGGGGCGGCCATCCCATGCCTCCTCGTCGTTCCCCGCGAGGGATAAGGCCACCCCGCACCCCCTGCTAACCCTAACGCCCCTGCCTCTCCCCCAATCCTCCTCGCGCCGCGCCTCGCTTTCCCTCGACGCGCCCGCTGGCCCGAAGCCTCGTCACCGCACCACCGTCGTCCTCGTGGCAACCGGCCTTCCCCCGCCAAGCTGACGCGTCCAGGAGCTTCACAACTGTCTCCCCCTTCGTCTACGCCGTTGGGTTGGACCGGGGAGGTCCCGTATGCTCGCCATCGCCGTCGTCCGTCGCGTACATCGCCGATTGCCATCGACGATTTCCCCGGCTCCGGTCCACCCCGGGCTTCGTCGACCGCGCCCACGAGCTCTATGTGAGCTCCTCCTCCGTTCCCCCCTGCTTGCCCCCTCGATTCGTCGCTGTAGCCGCCGTCCCCGAACTCGTCCGAGCTCCCGTGTACACGTATGCGTACGTGCTGCTCCTACCCATGGCCATGCCTGCTTGCTTCTGCCGCACGTTTGGGCCATGCCCCTGCCTCGCCCCTGGCGCCGCGCTCGCTGTGCCCGCATCCCATGCTCGCCCCCATTGCCGGTGGTCGTGCCTTGGCCGCGCACTGTGCGCCCCCGCCCTCGCCATCGTGCGCGTGCCCCGCGCTTGGCCGCGTGCCTCTGGCTAGGACCGCACCCCTCCTGGTCACGCGCGCGCGCCCGCCGCCGCTTGGCCACTCGCGTGTTGTGCTGCGTTCTGCTGCTATCGCTGCATACGGCTGCTAACTCCTGCTGCTGCACAGGCCGCTGCGATGCTACTTTGCTTGCTGCCGCTGCTGCTTAACCATAGCTGCTGCTGCTCAACCCTGCTACTGCTCAAACATGCTGTTGCGTTGCTATGCTGCTGCATGCGGCTGGCCATGGCAAGGCCATGGCCGAGTGTGCTGCGTGGTGTGTGTGCGTGTGTGTTCTGTATGTGTGGCCGGCCATGTTCAATTAGTTTAGGCTAATCTAGATTTAGGTTAGTAATTGTTAGGTTATATGCCAGCCTATGACATGTAGCCCCCTCTAGTGTAATTTAGTCTAGCTATTTTTAGCACACGTGACACTTATATTTGGGTCCTCTTGACCCTGTTGACCAGTCAGCTTTCACTGGTCAACATGCTGACTAGACCGCTGACTGGACCCCCCGGACCCCACTTGTCAGCTTCTAATACACTGCTGGGTACACTGGACCGGGTGCATCTAGCATTGCTTAGGTGTATTTTCGAATTAATAATAATTCCTGAAATTTTAGAAATTCATTTAAAACTACGAAAAATCATATAAAATAATTTGTACCTCGGATGAAAAAGTTTTATACATGAAAGTTGCTCAGAACGACGAGACGAATTCGGATACGCGGTCCGTTCGTCCGCCACGCATCCCTAGCATAGCAAACCTGCAACTGTCCCCCTCCATTTCATCTGTCCAAAAATGCCAAACTTCGGGAAAACTTTCCCGTATGTTTCCCCCTTCGCCGGTATCGTGTAGCATTGCGTTAGAACACCCCTAGCTCTGCGTTTCGCCTTGTCATGCTTAGTATTGCATATGTTTGCTTTGTATTTACTATTTCTTCCCCCTCTTCTCTCCGGTAGACCTCGAGACCGCTGTTGATGCCCCTGTGATCGACTACGTTGACGACAAACCTTCTTCCCTTTCAGCGGAGCTTCCAGGCAAGCCCCCCCTTTGATCATCCCAATATCGCCCATTCCATTCTCTCATGCTTGCATTATATTTTGCTACTGTTATTGATTGCTCCTATTCTGATGCATAGCCTGCTTTTGTAACCTGCTTATTGTTACCTACCTGCTTATCCTAAACTGCTTAGTATAGGTTGGTTAGTGATCCATCAGTGACCCCCACCTTGTCCTTGTTGCCCCTGCTTCATCATTGAAGACCCGATCAACGGGATCGAAGACCAGGCCCCGGCACTGCACATCACTTTCCCCTTAGTTGCTCGACACTACTGGGTTACTATCGAGTGACGAGGGTGAGACCTCTACAGCACTTCTGATGTTAACCCTGTAGTGTAGCTATTCGGTCGTGGTCATTGAGGGTGATTCCGCCTTAACCATTTCCGATACGACTCTGTCGTGCAACCCCTCAAGTGTGAACCTCGGGGGTGGTTCCTCTTACATTCACCTTGATGATTACATCGAGTGGAATTCACCGGGAGTGATTCCTCGGGTTTTCCCCTTGATGTTTGGACACACGGATACTTGGACTTTACCACTGTTACTTGGAAAGGCGGGTCGACCCTGAGGGGTACCCGCGAGTGATGTGGAGACGGGTTGACCTGGAGGGTGCCCGCGAGATAATTACGAGGCGTGGCCGGGCATTCCTAGCCCTTGCCGCAAGTCCTCGAGACGGGGCAACGGGGTCACATCTTTCGTGAGTCTCTGCTTGTTACCGCGCGTTCCTAATGCACTATGATTTGGATATTTGATCCGAGGGGCCTCTGGCCTGATAGCACTAAGCATCACGTGGGCATAATATGGGCGTTCTGCATCGTATGCATCAGCCGAAGCTTAATAGACGTCAGCGACTGAGCGGCGCACGCCGGGTTGGACTGCGTAAGCACCTGCCTTTTTGAAGGAGGTAGCTAGGTCTGCTCACCAGCCACGTACGCAACGTGCAGGAGTTCCCGGGGAGATGGCCCATGACCCCTAGGGGCATAGGTTTAGTCCGGCGTGCTTGACCTCTCTATTAAGCCTAGGTCGGGTTGCGGCGTATTATTTGGCCGAGGCCGGGCATGACCCAGGAAAGTGTGTCCGGCCGGAGTTAATTGAGCGTGGTGGGTAAGTTGGTGCACCCCTGCAGGGAAGAAAACATCTATCGATAGCATGTCCTACGGTAACGGACACTTGGAGTTGTATCCCGATCGATACAACTAGAACTGGATACTTGAGATGAGAAATGGATTGTGATGAGAAATGGATAGTATGGCTCTGGGATTGCTTTCTCGCAGGGAGTCGAGAAAGGGTCTTTGGCCGAGGTTGATAACACTACTACTGCTTTACTTTATGCTACTCTTATCTCTCTTCTGATGCTGCAAGATGCTTGGTGCTGCTTGAAGATGCTAGTCTTCGATAGGCTAGGCTTTCCCCTTCTCTTCTGGCATTCTGCAGTCCAATCCACAGATACAGCGCATTTCCTTGATACCGATGCATATGTAGTGTAGATCCTTGCTTGCGAGTACTTTGGATGAGTACTCACGATTGCTTTGCTCCCCCTTTTCCCCCCTTTCTTCTTCTTTCTGGTTGATGCAACCAGATGTTGGAGCCCAGGAGCCAGATGCCACTGTCGATGCCTACTACTACGTGGAGACCGTCGACGACCAGGAGTAGTTAGGAGGCTCCCAGGCAGGAGGCCTTGCCTTTTCGATCGATGTTGCTTTTGTGCTAGCCTTCTTAAGGCAAACTTGTCTAACCTATGTCTGTACTCAGATATTGTTGCTTCCGCTGACTTTTGTGTTTTTGAGCTTATGTATTCGAGCCCTCGAGGCCCCTGGCTTGTAATATAAAGCTTGTATTATTTTAATTTGTGTCTAGAGTTGTGTTGTGATATCTTCCCGTGAGTCCCTGATCTTGATCGTACACATTTGCGTGTATCATTAGTGTACGATTGAATCGGGTGCGTCACACCAGGCCTGCTGCAGATGCAACTTACGACGTTAAGAACATCTGGCAGAGCAAAGTTGATGACTACTCGATAGTTCAGTGTGCCATGCTTTACGGCTTAGAACCGGGGCTTCAACGACGTTTTGAACGTCATGGAGCATATGAGATGTTCCACGAGTTGAAGTTAATATTTCATGCAAATGCTCGGAATGAGAGATATGAAGTCTCCAATAAGTTCTAAGCTGCAAGACGGAGGAGAATAGTTCTGTCAGTGAACATATACTCAAAATGTCTGGGTATAACAATCACTTGATTCAACTGGGAGTTAATCTTTCGGATGATAGTGTCATTGACAGAATTCTTCAATCACTGCCACCAAGCTACAAGAGCTTCGTGATGAACTATAATATGCAAGGGATGGATAAGACAATTCCCGAGCTCTTCGTGATACTAAAGGCTGCGGAGGTAGAAATCAAGAAGGAGCATCAAGTGTTGATGGTCAACAAGACCACCAGTTTCAAGAAAAAGGGCAAAGGGAAGAAGAAGGGGAACTTCAAGAAGAATAGCAAACAAGTTGCTGCTCAAGAGAAGAAACCCAAGTCTGGACCTAAGCCTGAGACTGAGTGCTTCTACCGCAAGCAGACTGGACACTGGAAGCGGAACTGCCCCAAGTATTTGGCGAATAAGAAGGATGGCAAGGTGAACAAAGGTATATGTGATATACATGTTATTGATGTGTACCTTACTAGAGCTCGCAGTAGCACCTGGGTATTTGATACTGGTTCTGTTGCTAATATTTGCAACTTGAAATAGGGACTACGGATTAAGCGAAGACTGGCTAAGGACGAGATTACGATGCGCGTGGGAAATGGTTCCAAAGTCGATGTGATCGCCGTCGGCACACTACCTCTACATCTACCTTGGGGATTAGTTTTAGACCTAAATAATTGTTAATTGGTGCCAGCGTTAAGCATGAACATTATATCTGGATCTTGTTTGATGCGAGACGGTTATTCATTTAAATCTGAGAATAATGGTTGTTCTATTTATATGAGTAATATCTTTTATGGTCATGCACCCTTGAAGAGTGGTCTATTTTTGTTGAATCACGATAGTAGTGATACACATATTCATAATGTTGAAGCCAAAAGATGCAGAGTTGATAATGATAGTGCAACTTATTTGTGGCACTGCCGTTTGGGTCACATTGGTGTAAAGCGCATGAAGAAACTTCATACTGATGGACTTTTGGAATCACTTGATTATGAATCACTTGGTACTTGCGAACCATGCCTTATGGGCAAGATGACTAAAACTCTGTTCTCCGGAACAATGGAGCGAGCAACAGATTTGTTGGAGATCATGCATACTGATGTATGTGGTCCGATGAATGTTGAGGCTCGCGGCGGGTATCGTTATTTTCTAACCTTCACAGATGATTTGAGCAGATATGGGTATATCTACTTAATGAAACATAAGTCTGAAACATTTGAAAAGTTCAAAGAATTTCAGAGTGAAGTGGAAAATCATCATAACAAGAAAATAAAGTGTCTACGATCTGATCGTGGAGGAGAATATTTGAGTTACGAGTTTGGTCTACATTTGAAACAATGCGGAATAGTTTCACAACTCACGCCACCCGGAACACCACAGCGTAATGGTGTGTCCGAACGTCATAATCGTACTTTACTAGATATGGTGAGATCTATGATGTCTCTTACTGATTTGTCGTTATCGTTTTGGGGTTATGCTTTAGAGACGGCTGCATTCACGTTAAATAGGGCACCATCAAAATCTGTTGAGACTACGCCTTATGAACAGTGGTTTGGCAAGAAACCAAAGTTGTCGTTTCTTAAAGTTTGGGGCTGTGATGCTTATGTGAAAAAGCTTCAACCTGATAAGCTCGAACCCAAATCGGAGAAATGTGTCTTCATAGGATACCCAAAGGAAACTGTTGGGTACACCTTCTATCACAGATCCGAAGGCAAGACATTAGTTGCTAAGAATGGATCCTTTCTAGAGAAGGAGTTTCTCTCGAAAGAAGTGAGTGGGAGGAAAGTAGAACTTGATGAGGTAACTGTACCTGCTCCCTTATTGGAAAGTAGTTCATCACAGAAACCGGTTCCTGTGACACCTACATCAATTAGTGAGGAAGCTAATGATATTGATCATGAAACTTCATATCAAGTTACTACTGAACCTCGTAGGTCAACCAGAGTAAGATCCGCACCAGAGTGGTACGGTAATCCTATTCTGGAGGTCATGTTACTTGACCAAGGCGAACCTACGAACTATGAAGAAGCGATGGTGAGCCCAGATTCCGCAAAATGGCTTGAGGCCATGAAATCTGAGATGGGATCCATGTATGAGAACAAAGTGTGGACTTTGGTTGACTTGCCCGATGATCGACAAGCCATTGAGAATAAATGGATCTTCAAGAAGAAGACTGACGCTGACGGTGATGTTACTGTCTATAAAGCTTGACTTGTTGCAAAAGGTTTTCGACAAGTTCAAGGGATTGACTACGATGAGACTTTCTCACCCGTAGCGATGCTTAAGTCTGTCCAAATCATGTTAGCAATTGCTGCATTTTATGATTATGAAATTTGGCAAATGGATGTAAAAACTGCATTCCTGAATGGATTTCTGGAAGAAGAGTTGTATATGATGCAACCAGAAGGTTTTGTCGATCCAAAGGGAGCTAACAAAGTGTGCAAGCTCCAGCGATCCATTTATGGACTGGTGCAAGCCTCTCGGAGTTGGAATAAACGTTTTGATAGTGTGATCAAAGCATATGGTTTTATACAGACTTTTGGAGAAGCCTGTATTTACAAGAAAGTGAGTGGGAGCTCTGTAGCATTTCTGATATCATATGTGGATGACATATTGCTGATTGGAAATGATATAGAATTTCTGGATAGCATAAAAGGATACTTGAATAAGAGTTTTTCAATGAAAGACCTCGGTGAAGCTGCTTACATATTAGGCATGAAGATCTATAGAGATAGATCAAGACGCTTGATAGGACTTTCACAAAGCACATACCTTGACAAAGTTTTGAAGAAGTTCAAAATGGATCAAGCAAAGAAAGGGTTCTTGCCTGTGTTACAAGGTGTGAAGTTGAGTCAGACTCAATGCCCGACCACTGGAAAAGATAGGGAGAAAATGAAAGATGTTCCCTATGCTTCAGCCATAGGCTCTATCATGTATGCAATGCTGTGTACCAGACCTGATGTGTGTCTTGCTATTAGCCTAGCAGGGAGGTACCAAAGTAATCTAGGAGTGGATCACTGGACAGCGGTCAAGAACATCCTGAAATACCTGAAAAGGACTAAGGATATGTTTCTCGTTTATGGAGGTGACAAAGAGCTAGTCGTAAATAGTTACGTCGATGCAAGCTTTGACACTGATCCAGATGATTCTAAATCGCAAACCGGATACGTGTTTACATTGAACGGTGCAGCTGTCAGTTGGTGCAGTTCTAAACAAAGCGTCGTGGCGGGATCTACGTGTGAAGCGGAGTACATAGCTGCTTCGGAAGCAGCAAATGAAGGAGTCTGGATGAAGGAGTTCATATCCGATCTAGGTGTCATACCTAGTGCATCGGGTCCAATGAAAATCTTTTGTGACAATACTGGTGCAATTGCCTTGGCAAAGGAATCCAGATTTCACAAGAGGACCAAGCACATCAAGAGACGCTTCAATTCCATCCGGGACCAAGTCTAGGTGGGAGACATAGAGATTTTCAAGATACATACGGATCTGAATGTTGCAGACCTGTTGACTAAGCCTCTTCCATGAGCAAAACATGATCAGCACCAAAACTCCATGGGTGTTAGAACCATTACTGTGTAATCTAGATTATTGACTCTAGTGCAAGTGGGAGACTGAAGGAAATATGCCCTAGAGGCAATAATAAAGTTATTATTTATTTCCTCATATCATGATAAATGTATATTATTCATGCTAGAATTGTATTAACCGGAAACATAATACATGTGTGAATACATAGACAAACATAGTGTCACTAGTATGCCTCTACTTGACTAGCTCGTTAATCGAAGATGGTTCAGTTTCCTAGCCATGGACATGAGTTTTCATTTGATTAACGGGATCACATCATTAGGAGAATGATGTGATTGACTTGACCCATTCCGTTAGCTTAGCACTTGATCATTTAGTATGTTGCTATTGCTTTCTTCATGACTTATACATGTTCCTATGACTATGAGATTATGCAACTCCCGTTTACCGGAGGAACACTTTGTGTGCTACCAAACGTCACAACATAACTGGGTGATTATAAAGGTGCTCTACAGGTGTCTCCGAAGGTACTTGTTGAGTTGGCGTATTTCGAGATTAGGATTTGTCACTCCGATTGTCGGAGAGGTATCTCTGGGCCCTCTAGGTAATGCACATCACTATAAGCCTTGCAAGTGTGACTAATGAGTTAGTTGCGGGATGATGCATTACGTAACGAGTAAAGAGACTTGTCGGTAACGAGATTGAACTAGGTATTGAGATACCGACGATCGAATCTCGGGCAAGTAACATACCGATGACAAAGGGAACAACGTATGTTGTTATGCGGTTTGACCGATAAAGATCTTCGTAGAATATGTAGGAGCCAATATGAGCATCCAGGTTACGCTATTGGTTATTGACCGGATACGTGTCTGGGTCATGTCTACATAGTTCTCGAACCCGTAGGGTCCGCACGCTTAAAGTTTGGTGACGATCGGTATTATGAGTTTTTGTGTTTTGATGTACCGAAGGTAGTTCGGAGTCCCGGATATGATCACGGACATGACGAGGAGTCTCGAAATGGTCGAGACATAAAGATCGATATATTGGACGACTATATTCGGACACCGGAAGTGTTCCGAGTGGTTTCGGAGAAAAAACGGAGTACCGGGGGGTTACCGGAACCCCCCGGGGAGTTAATTGGGCCTCATGGGCCTTAGTGGGAGAAGAGGAGGGGCGGCCAGGGCAGCCGCGCGCCCCCTCCCCCTCTAGTCCGAATTGGACAAGGAGTGGGGGCGGCGCCCCCCTTTTTCCTTCTCCTCCTCTCTCCCTTCCTCTCCTCTCCTACTCCAACAAGGAAAAGGAGGAGTCCTACTCCCGGTGGGAGTAGGACTCCCCCCTTGGCGCGCCCTCCTCCTGGTCGGCCGCCTCCCCCCTTGCTCCTTTATATACGGGGGCAGTGGGGCACCCTAGAACACACAAGTTGATCTGTTGATCTATTCCAGCCGTGTGCGGTGCCCCCCTCCACCATATTCCACCTCGGTCATATCGTAGCGGTGCTTAGGCAAAGCCCTGCGTCGGTAGCAACATCATCACCATCATCACATCGTCGTGCTGACAGAACTCTCCCGTGAAGCTCTGCTGGATCGGAGTTCGCAGGACGCCATCGAGCTGAACGTGTGCTGAACTCAGAGGTGTCGTACGTTCGGTACTTGGATCGATCGGATCGTGAAGACGTACGACTACATCAACCGCGTTGTGCTAACGCTTCCGCTTTCAGTCTACGAGGGTACGTGGACACACTCTCCCCTCTCGTTGCTATGCATCACCATGGTCCTGTGTGTGCGTAGGAAATTTTTTGAAATTACTACGTTCCCCAAGCTTATATTGGCAATAGAACCAGCACCACAAAACCTAGGATATCGCAACTATGTTGCTCGCTCCTTTGCTCTTGTTAGTACCTGTTGTCTTGTATCGCTGTACTTACATTCATACTTGGTTGATTATGTGCATCAGTGTGCATGATAACTTGCATATCCACTGTTCTCTCCTAATTATCAGATCTATATTAATGCTTACATTAATGTAGAAAAAACCAATGCTTATGAAGAATTTTAGCTCTACATTGTTCTTGTAAGTATCTGTTGTCCTTTATCACTGTACTTATATTGTCAGCTAAATGTTCATGTACCATCACTTTGCAGCTTATTTTCCCTTGGCATCCATTTTGTACACATCAGATCTATGTTTACTCTTACCAAAATGTTGAATAAAACCAATGCTACTAAAGATGTTTAGCTCTGCATTACTCTTGATAGTACCTTTTGGATGTATGATGTACCTACATTTATAGCTACTTGATTATGTAGAATCACTCTGCATCTTAGCTCGAATAATGTCCATTTGTTCCTATATTATCACTTCTATATTTACTCTTAACAAAATGTAGAATAAAGGTAATGCTTATGAAGAAGACTCTGTGGTAAACTTCTTGAATTGCCCCTCCCCGATCAACATGGAAAAGGGCTTTATAGAGCTGGTCTTCATTACTAACGTAAGTTTGTCCTTCTCGAGCCTTCAAACTTTGTTGTGTATATTTGGATAGCAATGACTGCAACTGCTGTTTATTTTTGTCGTTTGCATCAAATTGCATGTTTAAAGTTTATTGTGAAGAAGTTCATAAACATAAGTTTCTCCTTCTCAATTTCAGTTTTTAGTTGTACAACATACTTCCTTATTCATACCATGTAAATTAAACTAAACGTAGCAAGTGATCTACCTTAGCACTGCATGTATGCTTGTATTGTTGATCTGTAATCCAGTGGTGTGGTCAAACTACCAACTCCAAGACAATGTCATATCCTGCTATATCTTAACTATGAACAATGCATATTATGTTCATGTTATTTAAATCGTGTCTCTTTATTTACCAATCTGAATGGGATAAATTGACAGTACACTCACCATCGATGCTTATACATCTTTAGCCCTGCATGTATGCTTGTGTTCTTCATATGTAATCCAGTGGTGTGGTGAAGCTGGCCACTCGTGCACAATGCCATTTCCTGCCATGTCTTAACTGTGAATAATGTTTATTCTATTTTAATCCAGTCTCTTTATTTGCCATTAAAAACGGGATGAATCGACACCACTATTGCTTATATGTGCAAAGCATGTTATATGTCTGCTTTTTTCTCTTTCAGGGTGATATCACTGATGCCAAGAACTGCCAATGATGCTATGCAGCTAGAGTTGGATATAAGCGTCAAAGAAGTGCAGTCATCATGTTGCTCAGCTGCTTGCGCTGCAGCTCCCAGGTAGGGCTAACCTTTCTTGAACGGTGTTGAAGTGTTGTCGGTTTTGTATATTATTTTAGGAGGCGTGTTTATTTGCATTGGTGGCGACCTTTGATGCCCAGTGTATGTAATATGTTGTCTGGTTGCGCTTTATTATCGCTGGCGGCGAACTTTTATGCCAAGTGCATGTAATATGCAGTAATTTCTTTGTTGTATAGTCTAGGTATATTCTTCGTCATGATACTGTAATTTAGTTTCTGTATATGTTGTCGTCGCTCCCTGAAAAGGCCGTAAGCTTTGACGGAGCGCAATGGGCCTAAACGTTCGGTTTATATTATATAAAAAAATTACGTTACTAAAACTGGCCCGCCCGCCAATCGTTGTGAATGGGCTGAAAAGTGGGCCTACAATCATGTCCGGCCAATAGCAGTCCTAGACATAAACTCACCAACTATTAGTTCTTGCCTAAGTTGGGACAGAAAATAGAATGGGCTTTTAACAGTCTGAAAAGTAGAATGGGCATGAACAGTGTGGGAGGACCATGGTTTGCCTAGCCACAAAACGGGTTGTTGACAGGCCAAAATATGTGTCGAGCCACAGTTGGCCCAATAACATTATGGGTCATAAGCAGGCTGGTTGCAAAGCGGGCCATCATTAGGCCCAGTTATCTCACAGGCCTTTAATGGGCCAATAGTCAGGTTGGGATAAAATGTATCCACAAAGACTACGGGTCTTTAAGAGGCTGAAAGTCACTTGTCCCAGAAATAGGCCCACATGCAGCACAGGTCGTGAAATGGCCGGAAGTGAAACCGGGCCGACAACGACCCATATCTACCAATGGCCATTAACAAGCCGAAAGTAATATCGGGCTGAACTATTACATGGGCCTTTAAGAGGACATAGTTCAAATGCGCCCCCAATGGGGCTGAAAGCACCGTGCGTGTTAATGGGCTAGATCATATATGGGCCATAATTTGGCCCAAAAGATGTCAGGTAGTTAACGGGCCGGATCCGATATGGGTCGTCATTTGGCCCAAAACATGCCAGATTGTTAATGGGCCAGATCTGATGTGGGCTACCATTTGGCCCAAAACGTGACAAACATCTAACGGGTCGGATCTTATGTGGGCCGTAATTTGGCCCAGACCATGGCAGGCTGTTAATGGGCCGGCCCAATAGAGTATGACAAAATCTTGTGGGCCCTTGGCTCGGTCGGCCTTTTTTTTATCTTAAATGGGCTACTGTTGGGCCATGCCATGTGTTGAGGTATCATAGGCGCATTCCCTCCATTGTGCGGATGACATCTGTCCCAACTTTGTGCCGACACATGGATCCTTCGGCGAATGAGAATTTTACACGTGGAAAATCCCCATTGGTCCGGGCTGTTAACAGGTTATTGGATACAAACTGGAACCCGATAGCTTAACGGCGACCCGCTATGGTGGATGCCACGTGTCGGTTACCCTTGACAAAAACACTTCCATGACGCGCCATTTATCGTCATGGAAGTGGACACTTCCGTGATGAAAATTTTGGTATTGTCATGGAACACTTCTACGACACCACGGGTATGATTATCTTGATTCTGTCATAAAATCATCATGAATGTACATACATAACAGAAAACGTGACCTACTGTGACAACCACGTATCATCACGAAAGTGGTTTTTTGTAGTGTAAGTGGGACTGGCTAGCCCATCCCATTTAAATTTCTTTAGTGGGATCCCATTGGACAGAAAGAAATTTAATTGGGTTATCCCACTTAGCCCATTGGAAGCCCACCTTGCCCCTGTTAGCTAGCCATGGTCTCGTCTCGTGCAGTTAGAAATATTCAGTTAACAGAAACATCAAACAAGCATGCATGAAACACGTTATACTTCAGACTCCAGCGTCTTCCGGTGCTTGTACCGGCACCTCATGAGTTGCACAGCTACGGCTGCCCATGGCCCAAGCGCTGTCCAGCTCCTTGCCACTGCCGCCGAGGTGTGGAGGAGGAGCACAGTCCTAGCAATGGTGAGCACCAAGGCTGCACGCACCAGCGGACGACTGCGCTGCATGGCATCTCCTTGTGTCTTATGCACGCACCAGACCACCATCGAAGCACTGAACGTACCGGTGAACGAGCTGCTCGATCCAGCCCGAGCCAGAGCGTCGTCAGTCCAGTCTCAAAATATGGGGTCATTATTGTTTGAAACACCGAAATATGGGGCCATTTAATCCAGTCTCTGGCTCGCTCATGGCCGGTCCAAAGGCCGGCTCGGCCAGTAATCTGTTTCATGGTCGACCGCCTAGCCACAGAGGGCGACTGCAGGTCCGCCGCCATATTGCCCATGAGGTCGTCCATGCCTCCATAGTGGTCTTAAGGAGACCCATGCAGTCAGAGATGACAACGTGGTCACCTTGTTCTCGGTGTGTGACGGCTGCGAAGATACGTCCATGAACGGTTACTTGTGAAGGTTCAGGATGTCAGCGAGCATGGAAAGGCAGAGTTCCGAGTCTGTCATCGCAATGCGCCTCCGCGGAGGAGTAGAAGGGGGAGGATACATCGTCGGTTGTAGCGGCAGTGAGTATGAGGGCAACCGCAAAGCTACTCGGCTAGCTAGGATGTGAGGGTGTGAGTAACAGATTACTGATGGATGCTAAATTAGTGTTTACGTCTGCGTGCATATGCTAAGTGGGATTTGCTACCTCTTGAGCACTGCGTTGGTTTTCCCTTGAAGAGGAAAGGGTGATGCAGCAAAGTAGCGTAAGTATTTCCCTCAGTTTTTGAGAACCAAGGTATCAATCCAGTAGGAGGCTACGCGCAAGTCCCTCGCACCTACACAAAACAAATAAATCCTCGCAACCAACGCGATAAGGGGTTGTCAATCCCTACACGGTCACTTACGAGAGTGAGATCTGATAGATATGATAGGATAATATTTTTGGTATTTTTATGATAAAGATGCAAAGTAAAATAAAAGCAAAGTAAAAAGGCAACGGAAATAACTAAGTGTTGGAAGATTAATATGATGAAGATAGACCCCGGGGCCATAGGTTTCACTAGTGGCTTCTCTCAAGAGCATAAGTATTTTACGGTGTGTGAACAAATTACTGTTGAGCAATTGACAGAACTGAGCATAGTTATGAGAATATCTAGGTATGATCATGTATATAGGCATCACGTCCGAGACAAGTAGACCGACTCCTGACTGCATCTACTACTATTACTCCACACATGGACCGCTATCCAGCATGCATCTAGAGTATTAAGTTCATAAGAACAGAGTAACGCCTTAAGAAAGATGACATGATGTAGAGGGATAAATTCATCCAATATGATAAAAAACCCATCTTGTTATCCTCGATGGCAACAATACAATACGTGCCTTGCTGCCCCTACTGTCACTGGGAAAGGACACCGCAAGATTGAACCCAAAGCTAAGCACTTCTCCCATTGCAAGAAAGATCAATCTACTAGGCCAAACCAAACTGATAATTCGAAGAGACTTGCAAAGATAACCAATCATACATAAAAGAATTCAGAAGATTCAAATATTGTTCATAGATAAACTTGATCATAAACCCACAATTCATCGGTCTCAACAAACACATCGCAAAAAGAAGATTACATCGAATAGATCTCCACGAGAGAGGGGGAGAACATTGTATTGAGATCCAAAAAGAGAGAAGAAGCCATCTAGCTACTAACTATGGACCCGAAGGTCTGAGGTAAACTACTCACACTTCATCGGAGGGGCTATGGTGTTGATGTAGAAGCCCTCCATGATCGATGCCCCCTCCGGCGGAGCTCCGGAACAGGCACCAAGATGGGATCTCGTGGGTACAGAAGGTTGCGGCGGTGGAATTAGGTTTTTGGCTCCGTATCTGATCGTTTGGGGGTACGTAGGTATATATAGGAGGAAGGAGTACGTCGGTGGAGCAACATGGGGCCCACGTGGGTGGAGGGCGTGCCTGGGGGGGTAGGCGCGCGCCCCTACCTCGTGGCTTCCTTGAAGCTTCCTTGACTTAGGGTCCAAGTCTCCTGGATCATGTTCGTTCCAAAAATCACGTTCCCGAAGGTTTCATTCCGTTTGGACTCCATTTGATATTCTTTTTCTGCGAAACTCTGAAATAGGCAAAAAAACAGCAATTCTGGGCTGGGCCTCCGGTTAAGAGGTTAGTCCCAAAAATAATATAAAAGTGAATAATAAAGCCCAATAATGTCCAAAACAGAAGATAACATAGCATGGAGCAATCAAAAATTATAGATACGTTGGAGACGTATCAAGCATCCCCAAGTTTAATTCCTGCTCGTCCTCGAGTAGGTAAATGATAAAAACAGAATTTTTGATGCAGAATGCTACTAGGCATAATTTCAATGTAACTCTTCTTAATTATGGTATGAATATTCAGATCCGAAAGATTCAAGACAAAAGTTTAATATTGACATAGAAATAATAATACTTCAAGCATACTAACTAAGCAATTATGTCTTCTCAAAATAACATGGCCAAAGAAAGTTCATCCCTACAAAATCATATAGTTTAGTCATGCTCCATTTTCGTCACACAAGAATGCTCTCATCATGCACAACCCCGATGACAAGCCAAGCAATTGTTTCATACTTAAGTAATCTCAAACTTTATAAACCTTCACGCAATACATGAGCATGAGCCATGGATATAGCTCTATGGGTGGAATAGAGTATAATGATGGGGGTTATGTGGAGAAGACAAAAAAGGAGAAAGTCTCACATCAACGAGGCTAATCAATGAGCTATGGAGATGCCCATCGATTGATGTTAATGCAAGGAGTAGGGATTGCCATGCAACGGATGCACTAGAGCTATAAATGTATGAAAGCTCAACAAAAGAAACTAAGTGGGTGTGCGTCCAACTTGCTTGCTCACGAAGACCTAAGGCACTTGAGGAGGCCCATTGTTGGAATATACAAGCCAAGTTCTATAATGAAAAATTCCCACTAGTATATGAAAGTGACAAAACAAGAGACTCTCTATCATGAAGATTATGGTGCTACTTTGAAGCACAAGTGTGGAAAAAAGGATAGTAGCATTGTCCCTTTTTATTTCTCTTTTTTTCTTTTTTTTGGGCCTTCTTTTTTTTGGCCTTTCTCTTTTTTTTAATTGGGACAATGCTCTATTAAATGATGATCATCACACTTCTATTTATTTACAACTCAATGATTACAACTCGATACTAGAACAAGGTATGACTCTATATGAATGCCTCTGGCGGTGTACCGGGATATGCAATGAACCAATAGTGACATGTATGAAAGAATTATGAACGGTGGCTTTGCCACAAATACTATGTCAACTACATGATTTAGCTAAGCAATATGACAATGATGAACGTGTCATGATAAACGGAATGGTGGAAAGTTGCATGGCAATATATCTCGGAATGGCTATGGAAATGCCATAATAGGTAGGTATGGTGGTTGTTTTGAGGAAGATATAAGGAGGTTTATGTGTGAAAGAGCGTATCATATCACGGGGTTTGGATGCACCGGCGAAGTTTGCACCAACTCTCAATGTGAGAAAGGGCAATGCACGGTAACCGAAGAGGCTAGCAATGATGGAAAGGTGAGAGTGCGTATAATCCATGGACTCAACATTAGTCATAAAGAACTCACATACTTATTGCAAAATCTACAAGTCATCAAAAACCAAGCACTACGCGCATGCTCCTAGGGGGATAGATTGGTAGGAAAAGACCATCGCTCGTCCCCGACCGCCACTCATAAGGAGGACAATCAAAGAACACCTCATGTTTCAAATTTGTTACATAACGTTTACCATACGTGCATGCTACGGGACTTGCAAGCTTCAACGCAAGTATTTCTCAAATTCACAACTGCTCAACTAGCACAACTTTAATATCACTACCTCCATATCTCAAAACAATCATCAAGCATCAAACTTCTCTTAGTATTCAAAACACTCATAAGAAAGTTTTTACTAATCTTGAATACCTAGCATATTAGGATTATTAAGCAAACTACCATGCTATTTAAGACTCTCAAAATAATCTAAGTGAAGCATGAGAGATCAATAGTTTCTATAAAACAAATCAACCACCGTGCTCTAAAAGATATAAGTGAAGTACTAGAACAAAACTATTTAACTCAAAAGATATAAGTGAAGCACATAGAATATTCTAATAATTTCCGAATCATGTGTGTCTCTCTCAAAAGGTGTGTACAGCAAGGATGATTGTGGTAAACTAAAAAGCAAAGACTCAAATCATACAAGACGCTCCAAGCAAAACACATATCATGTGGTGAATAAAAATGTAGCTCCAAGTAAATTTACCGATGGAAGTAGACGAAAGAGGGGATGCCTTCTGGGGCATCCCCAAGCTTTGGCTTTTAGGTGTCCTTAGATTATCTTGGGGGTGCCATGGGCATCCCCAATCTTAGGTTCTTGCCACTCCTTGTTCCATAATCCATCAAATCTTTCACCCAAAACTTGAAAACTTCACAACACAAAACTTAACAGAAAATCTCGTGAGCTCCGTTAGCGAAAGAAAACAAAAGACCACTTCAAGGTACTGTAATGAACTCATTCTTTATTTATATTGGCGTTAAACCTATTGTATTACAACTTATCTATGGTTTATAAACTATTTTACTACCCATATATTCATCAAAATAAGCAAACAACACACGAAAAACAGAATCTGTCAAAAACAGAACAGTCTGTAGTAATCTGTAACTAACGCAAACTTATGGAACTCCAAAACATCAGCCAAAATAGGACGACCTAGACAATTTGTTTATTGATCAGAAGCAATTAGAATCAATATTTTATCATGTTCTGGTGATTTTTAACAATTATTTTCGTGAACAGAAAGTTTCTGGAAATTTCTGCAAGATCAAATAACTATCATCCAAGAAGATCCTATAGGTTTAACTTGGCACAAACACTAATTAAAACATAAAAACACATCTAACCAGAGGCTAGATCAAATATTTATTCCTAAACAGAAGCAAAAAGCAAAAAACTAAAAATAAAATTGGGTTGCCTCCCAACAAGCGCTATCATTTAACGCCCCTAGCTAGGCATAAAAGCAAGGATAGATCTAGGTAGTGCCATAGTAATAGGATAGATCAGTGAAACTCATTTCATACTCTTTACGTTCGGCAGCAAGTTTTATTTGAGGCAAGCAAAAGTAATCAAACGGGCTAAATTTAATGGGACAAAAGTCCCCAAGATCAATTTTAGGAGGTATAGGTTCCTCCTTCGGCCCTTCATATTGCACAACCAATTCATCATTATAAGCATTCTTTTGACAGAACTTTGTGAGCCTATACTCGAGAGAATATCCTAGCTCATTATTTCGAATAGACAAATCATCATTAAGTTCAGAAATTCTATCAACTAGAATATTGGTAGGGACCTTTTTTCTAAGGTTTTCATTGAAAGCAACATAGTCTAGAGATTAAAAACGCATTATTTCTTCTTGATCAAAGAGGATAGATTCTATGGGAGGACGGCCAGCGTCCACCCTATAATGCGCAAAGATTTCTTTGGCCTCTTTTATTATAAATCTGAATTCATGAGCCAAAAAGATAGTAGCGGCACGCTTAACAGAAGAATGCTCTATATTAGAAAATTATATGAAAATCCTTTGTATGCAAGGGTGCATGTGCATAAATTGCCTTTCAAGTTCAACTATAAGCATGGCAATAGCTACCGCAAGACTACTAGTTCTATGAAGAATAGAATTGCCCATAGAAGGCAAAGCACCGGCACAAGTAAAGAAATCTTGAATAACCCCTTTTCCAATAATATTACCACTACCGATTCAAAATCTTTTTGTATGCAAGGTAGGGGGTTCTTCAGCAAGAGCATCAGAACTTTCCATGATATTATTATTGTCCATATCGGCAATAATTTCCCCAATTTCGGACATAACGACAGAAGGAGCGAGGGGCAAAAAGGAGAAGGCGGACGGAAAAGAGAGGGAGAATAAAACGGCAAGGGTGAAGTGGGGGAGAGGAAAACGAGAGGCAAATGGCAAATAATGTAATGCGGGAGATAAGGGTTTGTGATGGGTACTTGGTATGTTGACTTTTGCGTAGACCTCCCCGGCAACGGCGCCAGAAATCCTTCTTGCTACCTCTTGAGCACTGCGTTGGTTTTCCCTTGAAGAGGAAAGGGTGATGCAGCAAAGTAGCGTAAGTATTTCCCTCAGTTTTTTAGAACCAATGTATCAATCCAGTAGGAGGCTACGCGCAAGTCCATCGCACCTACACAAAATAAATAAATCCTCGCAACCAACGCGATAAGGGGTTGTAAATACCTACACGGTCACTTACGAGAGTGAGATCTGATAGATATGATAGGATAATATTTTTGGTATTTTTATGATAAAGATGCAAAGTAAAATAAAAGCAAAGTAAAAAGGCAACGGAAATAACTAAGTGTTGGAAGATTAATATGATGAAGATAGACCTGGGGGCCATAGGTTTCACTAGTGGCTTCTCTCAAGAGCATAAGTATTTTACGGTGGGTGAACAAATTACTATTGAGCAATTGACAGAATTGAGCATAGTTATGAGAATATCTAGGTATGATCATGTATATAGGCATCACGTCCGAGACAAGTAGACCGACTCCTGCCTGCATCTACTACTATTACTCCACACATCGACCGCTATCCAGCATGCATCTAGAGTATTAAGGTCATAAGAACAGAGTAACGCCTTAAGCAAGATGACATGATGTAGAGGGATAAATTCATGCAATATGATATAAAAAAACCCATCTTGTTATCCTCGATGACAACAATACAATACGTGCCTTGCTGCCCCTACTGTCACTGGAAAAGGACACCGCAAGATTGAACCCAAAGCTAAGCACTTCTCCCATTGCAAGAAGGATCAATCTAGTAGGCCAAACCAAACTGATAATTCGAAGAGACTTGCAAAGATAACCAATCATACATAAAAGAATTCAGAA
The DNA here is from genome assembly GCF_002575655.3 of Aegilops tauschii subsp. strangulata. Lineage (NCBI taxonomy): Eukaryota > Viridiplantae > Streptophyta > Magnoliopsida > Poales > Poaceae > Aegilops > Aegilops tauschii. Next base: position 142,122,087 of record NC_053038.3, read on the forward strand.
GATTCAAATATTGTTCATAGATAAACTTGATCATAAACCCACAATTCATCGGTCTCAACAAACACACCGCAAAAAGAAGATTACATCGAATAGATCTCCATGAGAGAGGGGGAGAACATTGTATTGAGATCCAAAAAGAAAGAAGAAGCCATCTAGCTACTAACTATGGACCCGAAGGTCTGAGCTAAACTACTCACACTTCATCGGAGGGGCTATGGTGTTGATGTAGAAGCCCTCCGTGATCGATGCCCCCTCCGGCGGAGCTCCGGAACAGGCCCCAAGATGGGATCTCGTGGGTACAGAAGGTTGTGGCGGTGGAATTAGGTTTTTGGCTCCGTATCTGATCGTTTGGGGGTACGTAGGTATATATAGGAGGAAGGAGTACGTCGGTGGAGCAACATGGGGCCCACGAGGGTGGAGGGCGCGCCTGGGGCGGTAGGCATGCCCCCCTTCCTCGTGGCTTCCTCGAAGCTTCCTTGACTTAGGGTCCAAGTCTCCTGGATCATGTTCGTTCCAAAAATCACGTTCCCGAAGGTTTCATTCCGTTTGGACTCCGTTTGATATTCTTTTTCTGCGAAACTCTGAAATAGGCAAAAAGACAGCAATTCTGGGCTGGGCCTCCGGTTAATAGGTTAGTCCCAAAAATAATATAACAGTGAATAATAAAGCCCAATAATGTCCAAAACAGAAGATAATATAGCATGGAGCAATCAAAAATTATAGATACGTTGGAGACGTATCAGGATCCCACTTATTCCCACCTAATTTATGTACCTTGTGATGGGATGTCCGGTTATTCCCACTAAATGTACTGGGAGCAAGTGGGGTAAAGGTGGGACTCCCATGTATAGTCCCATTTGCAACCTGAGATCGGTGCTTGTTGCAGGGTGGGAGTAGTAACGACGACGAGGCGGGGATAGAAGCAAAGGGCAGGGAAAGCCACAGCGCACCATGGGATGGGGTAGATGCCATCAAAGGGAGATGCGGAGGAGAGGTGAGGTTGCATGTGTGTGGATTGTGAGCCTGCGTGCCACAGGATTTCTTTACTTTCCTCTTTAGTTTTCTTACATACACGTGGACAAACCAGAACGACGACCAACGACGCCCAATAGCACACCCTTTTTCCTCTTTCCCAATCAGAACGGTACCTCGAACGGTGTCGCTTGCGTGTCTCCTGCCGACGTGGACAGGCCGAGTGGGCACGCCTTCCGCGTAGCTTATTGTGTTTGATGGATGATTGACTACACAATAATTGTTCATGATATATTGGCTATGCACTTTGTGCACGCTAGGAGATTGAACATTTCTCTTGAAAGAATGTTTGCTATGGTCGACATAGTTACAAGATTAGCTAACATCATCACCAAATATGATCTCCTGTTATGTGGATTGGTCTATTTACTATCCAAGTTAAGAAGTACTCCCTCTATAAAGAAAAATAAGAGCGCTTAGATCACTACTCTAGTGATCTAAACGCTTTTATATTTCTTTACAAAGGGAGTATGTATTTGTCTCTATCGATTTAGGGATTACTCAATCCAGCATATTTTGCTACTGTTTAAATATAATACAGTCTTGTGGACCACAAGTATACAAGTTCTCCCATAGTGTAACAATGTTCAAATTATCAAAAAAATGCAACAAGTAGCCTTAGATTAAATATCAAGTGTTCCTTGCTGATTTTTAACAAATTTACTAGACATGCTTATTCCTTAGTGAGCCCGACAAAGTTATGTTTTGTTGGTGTGCACCATAGTTTAGTCATGTGATGTTTAGGGTGACTTTGTATAGTTATGTTATCATCAAACAACAAGCATTTGCATGGGCGCCTTCACGGGCGCGGCGTGCCGCCGTGCCTTTCCCAGCTGGTTTGAGTAAAACTTGATAACTTGGAACTGGAGCATCATTAGTTTTGAGTAAAACAGGCTGGCAGGCTATGTATCGTAGGAGAAACAAAGAAAAAAGTAACAAACAAACACGAGACGGGATCGAATATCCAATTCGGTGCCCAAATTGGTGCCCGGGCTCAGATGAGGCCGATGAACAGTAACACGGTTAAAAATAGAAAAAAAATCAAAAAATTCTGAAAAAAAATTGCAAGCAAGATGTGCTTGTGCGTGATGTTCGTGCAAAATTTGGCGATGTTTGAACATTCCAGGAGGGCGGGGCAAAAAAGACAAATCCAAGCATGAACAGTGTTGTTTTTCAAATGTTTATCTCAGACTTGAATCTATTATTTTTTTTGTCACGAGCTCCTCAAATGTCAAAATATCACCAAATTTGGTACGGACATCACGCACTCAAGCATCTTTCACCATCAAAAATATGATTTTTTTTTTAATTTGTTTAGTATTTTAAATGATGTTACTGTTCACTCCCGGGCTCATCTGAGCCCGGGAGCCAAAACGCCACTTCCGAGATGAGATTGGCTACTTCTGACATGAGGTGACGCTGATATCATACTTAGATGTGACATAGTTGACATAGTTATGTCACATCTAGATGAGCCCTAGACACACTCCTATTTTTAACTTCTAAATGTCCTTTTTTTTTCTAGATACCTGCGCTCCTGGTGCATAGATTCCACGCAGACACATCACCACTCTTCAGGACTTCAACCACACAGAACTTTTATGTATATTTTCAACCAGTGTCACCGCTTTGTTGTAAAAAAAATGTCGATTTCAGCTACTCAAAATCTGCTCCCATCAGGGCAACTGGAGTGCATCAAATTGTCTACAGACACTAGTGTATATGCAAAATGACCATGAGCAAACAGAAGAGTGTGTGCACGCAAGGAATATGATTCGCGACTCGTGAGTTTTTTCATGTACATCTTGGTCATCGATCTCCATCGACTGTAAGATGCCATTGGATCTGTTCTCCTTTAGGATATGGCCAGAAGCAAACGGAATAGTTAAACTGATCATGCCTTCACTGCAGAAGAAGTGGCCATTTCCTCCAAGAGTTCCTTCTGCTCCAATGCAGCGCAGGACTGTAGATGTTTCAGGATAACGAAATTAACAAACGCTGTGGATTTCTGTCATGTGCTAGTTCTTCAGTTCCTAAATGGTTGCATGTCACACAATTTGCATATCATGATATGTGATGTACCTGAACAGCTGACTCAATATCTCCTAAAAGGAAGCTAGACAATACAAAATTCATCTTCAACCGATGATCAGTCACTCTGTTGTCCTGTGACCAAATTTGAAATAGACTCAAATATACTTTAGATATTTCAAACATTGGCAACACAAATATTTCAGTGGCATGAAACCCTAAGATGACATAATGTGCTAGTACCTTATAATTGTACGTCCGTATCTTCTCCGAGCGAGCACCAGTACCGACCTTTAATTATTAACAGTGTTAGCAAATTCAACATAGGGTATACCAAAATTTTGCAACCCGTGTGAAAATCAAAGAAAGTTACTTCATTTTTAATCCTGGCATTCCTTAAGTTAGTCATGCCAATAACTAAGAGACTTGTGTATTCAGTATCACCACTCAGATGTATATTTTGCGACCATCATTGGTATAACTTTTTTTTTCTGAACATTATCATCTGGGAAACAGATTTCTGTTCCTTTCAGTAGGTCATCTATGAGTTTGCAACATATGAACCTCTGTAGAGAACATACATCATACCTGCAGTAACCTCTGGGTTCTTATGGACTCTTGTTGCTCCCTTAACTTTATCTCATATCTGTAATGTTTATGTAGAGATATATGGGAGATGAAATGAGTCACACAAAGGATTAACTCAACTATGAAACTAACTTATCATTTGACAATGGTAGCAAATGTACAGAGTAAATATGAACTCAAAGAAGGTACAAATTCATGGCTTCTTTGAGAAGAAACTCAAGATAGAAATGCAACTATAATACTACTACGAAAGAGCATCTTTACAAGCAGAAACAATAAGATGAAAGCAAGCATATAGAAGTAACACACAGATTAAAAGGCTGCACAATAACAAAGGATAATTCAGATGATAGAAACTTACAGTTTTGCTCTTAATAACTGGAACGCGCGTTCTTTGTTTTGAAGTTGTGACCTTTCTTCTGTGCAGAATATCCTTATTCCCGTAGGCTTGTGAATAAGATCAATAGCAGTCTCCACCTTGTTAACATTCTGCCCTGCATTGATCGAGAACATACAAGCGTAAAAATCAGTTGTAACATGTAATGTACATTTCCTTCAGAAAGATATTGTAACATACACCCAAAGTAATAGAGTATTATACTAGAAGAATCACACACTCCAGAAGTGATATACCTCCAGCTCCACCAGATCTTGCAGCTTTAAGTTCAATATCTTTTGGATCAATAACCACGTCCACTTCGTCGGCCTATGGTGCCATCAAAAAACAATTATAAAACTTAAAAAAAAAACATAAAATCCATGTCAGAAATTGGCATCTAATAGTCACCTCTGGCATAATAGCCACAGTTGCGGTTGACGTGTGAACACGACCCATAGTCTCTGTCTGTGGTACACGCTGAACACGGTGCACACCTGACTCAAACTTCAGTTTACTGTAGACTTGCTTTCCCTTCACCTCCATCACATATGTCTTGTATCCACCCTTTTCTGCCTGGAAGATTTAATTACTCGATCAACATGTTTTTATTCTTCTTCCTTTTTGCGAAATAACATGTTTTTATTCAATAGTCAGGCTAAGTTTGCAGGTACATACTTCTGAGCAAGAAACTGGTTTAAACTTCCAATTGTTGAGCTCACAATATCTTTGATACATGCGTACCTGCAGAATAGACATTACACATTTAGTGTGGATTATGTCAATAAAGTCATAAATACGATGCACTATGATTCTGGGAGTATACTTTCGAACAACTGTGACATGAACAAAGATGAACTGAGGTTGCCAAAACTAAAAATCTTTGTTGCACATTGAGTAGTTCTTAGGTCGTTATCCACGTAAATCATGAAATTATGATCAATAAGCTATAATATGCTATTACCTAGACCAAACAACAACATATATACTATCGCAGTTGCTAAATCATACTCGATTTGCATCTACCTACAAGGTCACCAGCCCAAATTCCAGCTTCATCACCTCCAGTGCCAGCTCTTACTGCAGAAACAAAGAAAACAGAGTTCTCAGATACGAAATTTTGAACTAGAGCTGAAGCAATTGTAAGTTAAACACGTCCGCAGTATGGCACTCTTACGTAAGTTTTTCCTGAACTGAATTGGAGAGAATTGGTATAACAAAAATGCCCTAGTTAACATATTTTTACTTGCCTAAATTAGTAGTGATAAAACAATTGCACATGGTCAAAACAACTGCCTAGATAAGTTGATAGGATCAGATGGACACTTGAAAACCAACGCATACCTTCAAGTAAGATGTTACGTGAATTTAGAGGGTCGCTTGGAAGCAGAAGTACCTAACATGAGAAGGTAAGCGCAATGAGAAGTACTTCAACAAGTATAAATAAAAAATAGCTGGCATACCTACCGTCAGTCTTTCCTCGAGCTCCGCAAGCTGATCAGAGAGAGACTCTAGCTCTGAAGCTATCATCTCAGCCATATCAAGGTCATCACCATTCTCTTTTTGCAAAGCTATCATGTTGGTCAATAAAAAAGTATGTGAGCATCCAGTACTTAAACCAAAGCAAAAAAGAAATTGAAACATACCAACCTTTTGTTTCTTCAATCTGCCTTTCACATTCCTTAAATTCCCTATATGCCGTCACAACCTGAATATTTTTCAAAAAAAATCGATAAATTTGGGAGAAGATGTCTATGCACAAACGTTCATAACGCCCAAATAAAGAAAAGCAAATGGCACTCGAGTTATGCCAAATATACCTCTCCCAGATCGGAAACAGACTGTGCAAGTTTTTGGTATTCGCTCGGATCTGAGACAATGTCAGGGTCACCCAATCTAATCTGAAGAAGATACTCATTCATTAGATTCCCATGCATGGTAAATTGATAATATATTTGTATGAAAGAATCAAAATTTAAGTTGTATAGCATATCGCTTTCCTCGAATAATGAGACGGTAGCTTTGAAGAATTTGACTTGGTCCCAAAATAATAATTTTATAACAGAACTACAGGTAGGGAATTTTATAAGGATTAAAACCGTAGAAAATTCGTACGAAAATGCTACTCCCTCCATCTGGAATTAGTTATCGCTCAAATGGATGTATCTAGCACTAAGACGGAGGGAGCATGAAATAAACAGGCTCTAAAAGGGTTTGTGAAGATTCAGAAAGTAGGCACTGAACAAAGAAGTACAGTCTGCGCAAAAGAAGAAGAAGTACAGAACCATACCGACATTTCTTTCCATGCCTTCTCTGTAGAATCCAACTTTGATATGAGATGTGGCTCCTACACAAAAATACACAACAGATTACGACCCTTGCCTATCTTCAAGAACTGGCCGGCAACAATGAAGCATGGTAAGAGAGACCATACCGCCATGCAGACCACGGAGGCGGAGGAGGAGGGCTTCCTGCGCCGTGTGCCGAGAAAAAAGGGGCTGGGAGGTGGGCTCCGGGCGGTGGGTACGGCGGAAGCTCGAGGCGGCGCCCGGAAGCCGGCGAGGAAGGCCTCCATCTTTTCTTTTCTGCCGAGGAAGGGGACGAGAGGTGGTGATGGCGAGTTCAGGATAGAACAAAGGTGGAGAAGAGCTCCGGTGGTTCTCTCCATTGAGATTGGTGCCACATAGCTCTGTTGGTTCCCTGCTTTGAGATTTGTGTCCCTTGGCTCTGGTGATTCTCTGCCTTGAGATTCGTGTGCGTTTCAGCTATGCACACGATGGTCGAGAGTACTGAAGCGGTGGGCCGTGGACAAGAGCACCGGTAAGAGGAAACAAGAGGATATGGAGCAGCTATTGACTTGGCCCAATGGTAATTTTGTCCATGTACAAAATACAAAAGGTCAATTGTTGTCTAATCATCGAAAACAGTATGCAAGTATATTTCAAAGGTTGTGAATTTTGTAGTGCCATGCTTCAAAATCAAAGAATAGTAATGGCATATTTCAAAACTAGAAACTTTGTAGTGGTATATATCAAATTTACCCAAATAAAAAAACACGCCAAGGCTTGCATGAACTGCCAGAATAGCAATAACAAGTGCTACTTTGGCCTATCAGTATACTTTTGAAACTAAATAATGTTTTATAAAGCTGCAAAAAAAAGTGTACGAAGATAGAAGATATGCAGTAAAATCCATATCATTATACATTTGAAGATAGAAGATATGTGGTACGCTATGTATGAAACTACAAAAATTTTGACCAACCAATTTTGTCACATGCTAAGTTATTCCCAAACTTGGAATGTAGAAAAATAAATCAGAGGGAATAAAACTTACTTTTCAAAGTTTGCTTGAGCATAGCTAGTTTTTTTTTTGCAGGGGAGCATAGCTAGTTTTGACTAGGAGTTGATTTTTCTATCGAAATATGCCTCAAATAAAACACTGGAATTATTCAAAACCCTAAATTGTAATTTAGGGATTATTCATAAAACCAAAAATTGAGCTCACAGAAAGGTTGTGACCTTTTGTTTATTTTTTGGGTTGGAACTAATTTCCATAAATATCGGATATTAATTTGAAACCCTAAATAAAAATTGGTAATTAAATTGAACCCTAAATAATTTTGGGAAATAAATTGGTATCCCAAAAAGGGTGACAATTAAAATATTTAATTTGGACTGAAAATTACTTTTCATAAGTCCCCAAAATATTTTGTGCCTCTGTTATTTGTCCCAAAAGGGTTTTAATCATTTTAATTTCTGAATCAATTCAAAAATAAAAAGGGAATAATTTTAAAAGGGGTTAAATTTAATTTTGGCAGGATTTTTTTCATAAGCCTTAAATATTGATTTGACCTTATATTAATTTTCTCAGATGATTTTAGAGCAAGTTTGAATTTAAATAATTTTGACATTCAAATGGTAAAATGAAGACGGAAATGCAAAACGGGAAAAAGGAAAAAAAAGGAAAGTAAAAAAGCTAGTTGAGCCCGCCAGCCTTGAAGGAAATATGCCCTAGAGGCAATAATAAAGTATTATTTATTTCCTTGTATCATGATAAATGTTTATTATTCATGCTAGAATTGTATTAACCGGAAACATAATACATGTGTGAATATATAGACAAACAGAGTGTCACTAGTATGCCTCCTTGACTAGCTCGTCAATCAAAGATGGTTATGTTTCCTAGCCATAGACATAAGTTGTCATTTGATTAACGAGATCACCTCATTAGGAGAATGACGTGATTGACTTGACCCATTCCGTTAGCTTAGCACTCGATCGTTTAGTATGTTGCTATTGCTTTCTTCATGACTTATACATGTTCCTATGACTATGAGATTATGCAACTCCCGTTTACCGGAGGAACACTTTGTGTGCTACCAAACGTCACAACGTAAATGGGTGATTATAAAGGTGCTCTACAGGTGTCTCCAAAGGTACTTGTTGGGTTGGCGTATTTCGAGATTAGGATTTGTCACTCCAATTGTCGGAGAGGTATCTCTGGGCCCACTCGGTAATGCACATCACTATAAGCCTTGCAAGCATTGTGACTAATGAGTTAGTTGCGGGATGATGTGTTACGGAACGAGTAAAGAGACTTGCCGGTAACGAGATTGAACTAGGTATCGAGATACCGACGATCAAATCTCGGGCAAGTAACATACCGGTGACAAAGGGAACAACGTATGTTGTTATGCGGTCTGACCGATAAAGATCTTCGTAGAATATGTGGGAGCCAATATGGGCATCCAGGTCCCGCTATTGGTTATTGACCGGAGACGTGTCTCGGTCATGTCTACATAGTTCTCGAACCCGTAGGGTCCGCACGCTTAACGTTACGATGACAGTTTTATTGAGTTTTGATGTACCGAAGGAGTTCGGAGTCCCGGATGAGATCGGGGATATGACGAGGAGTCTCGAAATGGTCGAGACGTAAAGATCGATATATTGGACGACTATATTCGGACTTCGGAAAGGTTCCGAGTGATTCAGGTATTTTTCGGAGTACCGGAGAGTTACGGGAATTCGTATTGGGCCTTAATGGGCCATACGGGAAAGGAGAGAAAGGCCTCAAAAGGTGGCCGCACCCCTCCCCATGGTTTGGTCCGAATTGGACTAGGGAAGGGGGGCGCACCCTTCCTTCTTTCTCCTTCCCCCTTCCCTTCTCCTACTCCCACAAGGAAAGGAGGAGTCCTACTCCCGGTGGGAGTAGGACTCCCCCCCTATGGCGTGCCTCTCCCCTTGGCCGGCTGCCTCCCCCTTGCTCCTTTATATACGGGGGCAGGGGGCACCCCAGAGACACAACAATTGATCCTTGAGATCTCTTAGCCGTGTGCGGTGCCCCCCTCCACCATATTACACCTCGATAATACCGTTGCGGAGCTTAGGCGAAGCCCTGCGTCGGTGGAACATCATCATCGTCACCACGCCGTCGTGCTGACGAAACTCTCCCTCAACACTCGGCTGGATCGGAGTTCGAGGGACGTCATCGAGCTGAACGTGTGTAGAACTCGGAGGTGCCGTACGTTCGGTACTTGATCGGTCGGATCGTGAAGACGTACGACTACATCAACCGCGTTGTGATAACGCTTCCGCTGTCAGTCTACGAGGGTACGTGGACAACACTCTCCCCTCTCGTTGCTATGCATCACCATGATCTTGCGTGTGCGTAGGAAATTTTTTTAAATTACTACGTTCCCCAACAAGCCTAGCCGGCCGGCTCAGCAAGCTAGCCTTGCTAACTCGCCCGAACCAGTACGGGAGCACGTCGACCATCCGTGTTATGAAGATCCAGCGCCCCAGGACGCACCACGTCGCCTTGTCATCAACCTCCCGACCGAAAACCTCCCTTCCATGATCCTGCATTTACCGCGCCCATGATCGCACGTCCGGCCACTCCCCACACGACCCGAGCTCGAGACCATGTCCTATAAGAACCCCACGAGCTCATCTCGATTTTGCCCCAACTTATGTCGTCCATCGCCGTTAGGTTGCGCCTTCGTGAACCTACCGCGTCCGCCTTCTGCTAGAGCCGCCGCCAGCCAAATTTCTGTAAGCCACCCCACTAACACCTTCACCACATCCAGGCGCACCTGCCAGACATCCTTCACGCCTCCAACGCTTCCCCCAGAGCTCGAATCCGTTGAGAGTCGAGCATTGTCGTCGCCGCGAGCTCGACGTCGGGAAGGTGAGCACGAACCCGAGCACCCCAATTTGTCTCTTGTGTTTCTCGGGTCCACACGTGCATGCCTGACCTAGCTGCATGCAAGGAGCGCTTGGAATCGACGAGAGTGTCTTCACCTGAAGATTTCCGCCGCCGTCGCCCCCGTCGTCCCCGAGCCAAGCTAGCTGCACCAACCAACTATTATCGCTTTAGATCCACCTTAGATAGTACACAACATTAATGCTATTACTGCCTTACCCCGTGTCAAGAGTCCTATGTGAAAAGTAGATCCACCTTAGATAGAATACAAGTATTACTGCTTTCTGCAAATGAAACCAGCCACCACTTGTCCCAAGAACATAATTTAGATTTGCTTATATTTCATTCAAGTGAAATTTGCCATTCGATGTATTGACCCTTAGAGCATCTCCAGCCGTTGCCCCCCCCAGGGGGCTCGTAAAATCGCCGCCTGGGGGCGAACCAGCGCTAAAATCGGTTTGGGGGCTTTCGGATTTCCAGCCGCCGGCCCCAGGGTCGCCCCCAGACGCCTTACTTAAAGTTTTTTGAACAAAGGTTCGGCTAAAATTCGGCCAAAGGGACAAAGATTCGGCTAAAATTTGGCAAACATGACATTACTTGGCGACTTAAATAGTTTTTTCATAGCAAAGTTAAATACTTAAAAAAGGCCGCAACTACAGGCCGAAGAACGCGCTGAGCGCGGCGAAGTCGCCGCCATCGCCGTTCTCCTCGTCTTCCTTCTCCTCCTTCATGTGGCCGCCCCTGCTGGACCCCTGCCCGGTGTATGCTGTTTTTTTTTGCCTATTTTAGTGTTTCGCAGAAAAGGAATATCAAACGGAGTCCAAACGGAATGAAACCTTCGGGAGCGTGATTTTTGGAACAAACGTGATCCAGAGGACTTGGAGTGGACGTCAAGAAACGAACGAGGTGGCCACGAGGCAGGGGCGCGCCTACCCCCCTGGGCGCGCCCTCCACCCTCGTGGGCCCCTCGTGGCTCCACCGACCAACTTCTTCCACCTATATATACCTACGTATGAACTTAATTATGAACTTAATACGTTATCCCTCTACATCATGTCATCTTACCTAATGCGTTACTCTGTTCTTATGAACTTAATACTCTAGATGCATGCTGGATAGCGGTCGATGTGTGGAGTAATAGTAGTACATGCAGGCAGGAGTCGGTCTACTTGTCGCGAACGTGATGCCTATATACATGATCATGCCTAGATATTCTCATAATTATGCACTTTTCTATCAATTGCTCGACAATAATTTGCTCACCCACCGTAATACTTATGCTATCTTGAGAGAAGCCACTAGTGAAACCTATGGCCCCCGGGACTTCCATCATATTAATCTCCCGTCAACTAGCTATTTCTGTCGCCGTTTATTTTGCAATCTTTACTTTTAATCTTTATCATAAAAATACCAAAAATATTATCTTATCATCTCTATCAGATCTCACTTTTACAAGTGGCCGTGAAGGGATTGACAACCCCTTTATCGCGTTGGTTGCAAGGTTCTTATTTGTTTGTGTAGGTACGAGGGACTTGCATGTGGCCTCCTACTGGATTGATACCTTGGTTCTCAAAAACTGAGGGAAATACTTACGCTACTTTGCTGCATCACCCTTTCCTCTTCAAGGGGAAACCAACGCATGCTCAAGAGGTAGCAAGAAGGATTTCTGGCGCCGTTGCCGCGGAGTCTACGCACAAGTCAAGACATACCAAGTACCCATGACAAACTCTTATCCCTCGCATTACATTATTTGCCATTTGCCTCTCGTTTTCCTCTCCCCCACTTCACCCTTGCCATTTTATTCACCCTTCTTCTGTTCGTCTTTTCGTTTGCTTTGATGTCTTACTTGGCTCGTTTGCTCGTTTGGTTGGAATAGTTGTTTATTTATTGCTAAACAGAGAACCTAAGATTTATGGATCCTCATCCGCTTGCTAATATTTTTAAGAGATCCAATTATGATGAACCAATTGCTAGTGAGTTTTGTGCACTAGATTATCTTTATAAGGTTTTGCTTGAAATCCGTGAATCTGAAAATTGTGATGAAGTGCTTTATGAAGTGATTCATGATAGATCTTTGAATAAAAAGCATGATTGCAATGATGTTATTATAAATTCCATTAATGTCAATTGTGTTAATGATATGCAAAACCCTAAGCTTGGGGATGCTAAGTTTGCTATGTCTACTACTTGTTGCAATGATCATGATTGGGGTGATTCTTCTTATGATCTTGAAAATTTATTTAAGCCCAATGATGAATATGAGATTGATAATGTTTGCAATAATATTGAAAGTGGGTTTGGAAGAGTTTCAACTTTAGATCCCACATATTTGGAGAATGTTCAATCTTATGAAATTTTTGATAAAAGTGGGTTTGGAGAGGTCATGACTTTAGTTAATGTTAATCCCACTATTTTGGAAGAGTGTCAACTTTGCATGCATGTGGATCGTGTCGAAAATATTTTATGTGATAGATATTTTATTGAATTTTCTTACGATCCTACATATAACTATTATGAGAGAGGAAAATATGATTGTAGAAATTTTCATTTTACTAAATTACCTCTCGTTATGTTGAGATTGCTATTGTTTCTTTCCGCTTCCTTGCATATGCTAGTTTTTGCTTGCCTTGCAAATTTGTTTGCTTATAATATGCCTATGCATAGGAAGTATGTTAGACTTAGATGTGTTTGTCATGTGTTTTATGATGTTATCTTTGCGCTTCAATTCTTGTCTTTTATGTGAGCATCACTAAAGTTATCAATGCCTAGCTAAAAGGCTTTAAAGAAAAGCGCTTGTTGGGAGACAACCCAATATTTTTACTTGCTGTTATTTAATAAATAATCCATCTAGCTTCTGTTTAGATGTGGTTTGTGTTTTAATTAGTGTTTTTGCCAAGTAGAACCTTTGGGAAGACTTGGGGAATATCTTTGCGATCTTGCTGAAAAAACAGAAACTTTAGCGCTCACGAGATTAGCTACAACTTTTTACTGGAGAGTGATATTTAGTTGATTCTTTTTGAATATGATTAATAGATAAATTCCTCACGCCCAGCAATTTTTAGAACTTTTGGAGTTCCAGAAGTTTGCGTTAGTTACAGATTACTACAGACTGTTCTGTTTTTGACAGATTCCCTTTTTCGTGTGTTTTTTGCTTATTTTGATGAATCTATGGCTAGTAATGGAGTTTATGAACCATAGAAAAGTTGGAATACAGTAGGTTTAACACCAATATAAATAAAGAATGAGTTCATTACAGTACCTTGAAGTGGTGTTTTGTTTTCTTTCGCTAATGGAGCTCACGAGATTTTCTATTAAGTTTTGTGTTGTGAAGTTTTCAAGTTTTGGGTAAAGATTTGATGGACTATGGAACAAGGAGTGGCAAGAACCTAAGCTTGGGGATGACCAAGGCACCCCAAGGTAAAATCTAAGGACAACCCAAAAGCCTAAGCTTGGGGATGCCCCGGAAGGCATCCCCTCTTTTGTCTTTGTCCATCGGTAACTTTACTTGAAGCTATATTTTTATTCACCACATGATATGTGTTTTGCTTGGAGCGTCTTGTATGATTTGAGTCTTTGCTTTTTAGTTCACCACAATCATCCTTGCTGTACACACCATTTGAGAGAGACACACATTAATCAAAATTTATTAGAATACTCTATGTGCTTCACTTATATCTTTTGAGCTAAACAATTTTGCTCTAGTGCTTCACTTATATCTTTTAGAGCATGGTGGTGGTTATATTTTATAGAAATTATTGATCTCTCATGCTTCACTTATATTATTTTGAGAGTCCTTTAGAACAGCATGGTAGTTTACAAAGTGCATTGAATACTAACAGAAGTTTGATACTTGATAGTTGTTTTGAGATATAAAGGTGGTAATATTAGAGGTGTGCTAGTTGAGCAATTGTGAAATTGAGAAATACTTGTGTTGAAGTTTCCAAGTCCCGTAGCATGCACGTATGGTAAACGTTGTGTGACAAATTTGAAGCATGAGGTGTTCTTTGATTGCTTTCCTTATGAGTGACGGTCGGGGACGAGCGATGGTCTTTTCCTACCAATCTATCCCCCTAGGAGCATGCGCGTATTGCTTGGTTTTGATGACTTGAAGATTTTTGCAATAAGTATGTGATTTCTTTATGGCTAATGTTGAGTCCATGGATTATACGCACTCTCACCCTTCCATCATTGCTAGCCTCTTCGGTACCGTGCATTGCCCTTTCTCACCTTGAGAGTTGGTGCAAACTTCGCCGATGCATCCAAACCCCGTGATATGATACGCTCTATCACACATAAACCTCCTTATATCTTCCTCAAAACAGCCACCATACCTACCTATTATGGCATTTCCATAGCCATTCCGAGATATATTGCCATGCAACTTTCCACCGTTCCGTTTATTATGACACGCATCATCATTGTCATATTGCTTTGCATGATCATGTAGTTGACATCGTATTTGTGGCAAAGCCACCATTATAATTCTTTCATACATGTCACTCTTGATTCATTGCATATCCCGGTACACCGCCGGAGGCATTCACATAAAGGCATATTTTGTTCTAAGTATTGAGTTGTAATCTTTGAGTTGTAAGTAAATAAAAGTGTGATGACCATTATTATTAGAGCATTGTCCCAAGTGAGGAAAGGATGATGGAGACTATGATTCCCCCACAAGTCGGGATGAGACTCCGGACGAAAAAAAGAAGAAGGCCCAAATAAAAAAATAAAAAAATGAGAGAAAAAGAGAGAAGGGACAATGCTATCCTTTTACCGCACTTGTGCTTCAAAATAGCACCATGATCTTCATGATAGAGAGTCTCCTATTTTTTCGCTTTCATATACTAGTGGGAATTTTACATTATAGAACTTGGCTTGTATATTCCAACAATGGGCTTCCTCAAATGCCCTAGGTCTTCGTGAGCAAGCAAGTTGGATGCACACCCACTTAGTTTATTTTGTTGAGCTTTCATATATTTATAGCTCTAGTGCATCCGTTGCATGGCAATCCCTACTCCTTGCATTGGCATCAATTGATGGGCATCTCCATAGCCCGTTGATTAGCCGCGTCAATGTGAGACTTTCTCCCTTTTTTTCTTCTCACACAACCTCAATCATTATATTTTATTCCACCCATAGTGCTATGTCCATGGCTCGCGCTCATATATTGCGTAAAAGTTGAAAGAGTTTGAAAAGGCTAAGTATGAAACAATTGCTTGGCTTGTCATCGGGGTTGTGCATGATGAGAGCATTTTGTGTGACGAAAGTGAAGCATAGCCAAACTATATGATTTTGTAGGGATAAGCTTTCTTTGGCTATGTTATTTTGAGAAGACATAATTTCTTGGTTAGCATGCTTGAAGTATTATTATTTTTATGTTAATACTAAACTTTTATCTTGAATCTTTCGGATCTGAAAATTCATGCCACAATAGAGAAAATTACATTGAGAAATATGCTAGGTAGCATTCCACATCAAAAATTCTGTTTTTATCATTTACCTACTCGAGGACGAGCAGGAATTAAGCTTGGGGATGCTTGATACGTCTCCAACGTATCTATAATTTTTGATTGCTCCATGCTATTATATATTTTGTTTTGGATGTTTAATGGGCTTATTTATACACTTTCATATTATTTTTGGGACTAACCTATTAACCCAAGGCCCAGTGCAAATTGCTGTTTTTTTGCCTATTTCAGTGTTTCGCAGAAAAGGAATATCAAACAGAGTCCAAACGGAATGAAACCTTCGGGAGCGTGATTTTTGGAACAAACGTGATCCAGAGGACTTAGAGTGGACGTCAAGAAACGAACAAGGTGGCCACGAGGTAGGGGGCGCGCCCTCCACCCTCATGGGCCCCTCGTGGCTCCACCGACCTACTTCTTCCTCCTATATATACCTACGTACCCCGAAACCATCGAGGAGCACCACGAAAACCTAATTCCACTGCCGCAACCTTCTGTACCCGTGAGATCCCATCTTGGGGCCTTTTCCGGCGCTCCGCCGGAGGGGGCATCGATCACGGAGGGCTTCTACATCAACACCATAGCCTCTCTGATGATGTGTGAGTAGTTTACCACAGACCTTCGGGTCCATAGTTATTAGCTAGATGGCTTCTTCTCTCTCTTTGGATCTCAATACAAAGTTCTCCTCGATCTTCTTGGAGATCTATTCGATGTAACTCTTTTTGCGGTGTGTTTGTTGAGATCCGATGAATTGTGGGTTTATGATCAAGATTATTTATGAACAATATTTGAATCTTCTCTGAATTCTTTTATGTATGATTGGTTATCTTTGCAAGTCTCTTTGAATTATCAGTTTGGTTTGGCCTACTAGATTGATCTTTCTTGCAATGAGAGAAGTGCTTAGCTTTGGGTTCAATCATGCGGTGCTCGATCCCAGTGACAGTAGGGGAAATGACACGTATTGTATTGTTTCCATCGAGGATAAAAAGATGGGGTTTATATCATATTTCTTGAGTTTATCCCTCTACATCATGTCATCTTACCTAATACGTTACTCTGTTCTTATGAACTTAATACTCTAGATGCATGCTGGATAACAGTCGATGTGTGGAGTAATAGTAGTAGATGCAGGCAGGAGTCGGTCTACTTGTCGCGGACGTGATGCCTATATACATGATCATGCCTAGATATTCTCATAATTATGCACTTTTCTATCAATTACTCGAGAGTAATTTGTTCACCCACTGTAATACTTATGCTATCTTGAGAGAAGCCACTAGTGAAACTTATGGCCCCCGGGTCTATTTTCCATCATATTAATCTCCCGTCAACTAGCTATTTCTGTCGCCGTTTATTTTGCAATCTTTACTTTTAATCTTTCTCATAAAAATACCGAAAATATTATCTTATCATCTCTATCAGATCTCACTTTTGCAAGTGGTCGTGAAGGGATTGACAACCCCTTTATCGCGTTGGTTGCAAGGTTCTTATTTGTTTGTGTAGGTACGAGGGATTTGCGTGTGGCCTCCTACTGGATTGATACCTTGGTTCTCAAAAACTGAGGGAAATACTTACGCTACTTTGCTGCATCACCATTTCCTTTTCAAGGGAAAACCAACGCATGCTCAAGAGGTAGCATGGTCCCTACGAGGGAGGCGGCGCCCCCCTTTCCTTCCTCCCTCTCCCCCCCTTCCTTCTCTCCTAGTCCAACTAGGGAAGGGGGGAATCCTACTCCCGGTGGGAGTAGGACTCCTCCAGGGCGCGCCATAGAGGGCTGGCCCTCCCCCTCATCCACTCCTTTATATATGGGGGAGGGGGCACCCTAGAGACACACAAATTGATCACTGATCTTTTAGCCGTGTGTGGTGCCCCCCTCTACCATAATCCACCTCGGTCATATCGTAGCGGTGCTGCGAAGCCCTTCATCGATAGCTTCATCAACACCGTCATCACGCTGTCGTGCTGACGGAACTCTCCCTCGAAGCTCTATTGGATCGTGAGTTCGTGGGACGTCACCGAGCTGAACGGGTGCGGATCGCGGAGGTGACGTACGTTCGGTACTAGGATCGGTCGATCATGAAGACATACGACTACATCAACCGCGTTGTCATAACGCTTCTGCTTACGGTCTACGAGGGTACGTGGACGACACTCTCCCCTCTCGTTGCTATGCATCACCATGATCTTGTGTGTGCGTAGGAATTTTTTTGAAATTACTACGTTCCCCAATAGGAGGACGGCGTGGAGCGTGCGGCCGGGGACGCCCCACCACAGGAGGCGGTCGTCGCTGTTCTTCGTCCCCCGCACGACCGGCGCATTGTTGGCGGAGGCCAGCCGATGTTCGAAGTACACCGCCCACGCCCGGTGGTTGCCGGTGGCGTACTCCGGGAGGGCCCGCTGCTCCTCCGGCAGCGACGCCCGCACGCGCTCGACCTTGTCGGCGAAGTAGTCGGGGCGCGTGGTGACATCGGGCAGCGGGGGGATGGGGACGCCCCCGGCGCTAAGCCTCCACCGCCCCGGCTCGTGCATGTCGGGAGGCGCCGGGATGTTCGCCTCGTGCAGGAGGTAGGCCTCCCACTCATGCAGCGAGCGGCGGCCGAAGCCATTGGCCGCCGCCCCATCGCCGGGGAACCTCCCGCCCATTGTCGCGGCTGCGAACGGGAAGAGGGGAAGAGGAGAGAGGTCGGCCGCGGCTGTGCATGGGGAGAGAGGGGCCTACGGGCGGGTGCGGCCACCGGCGAGGGAGGCGCTGCTTTATATAGTGGTCGGGGACGGCGTCGTGTGTACGCGTGGCGGGCGGCGTCGCCCTTGAGGAATCAATGGAAGGCTGACCGGCGGCAGCCTTGGCATTGATTCCTCGCGGGAAACCGAGGCGTTGAGGACGACGAGGCGGGGTTGCTGACGAGGCGGGGTCGCTGACTCGGCGGGCCCGTTGTTTGTTCGTGCCAAAATCAATCGCCCCGGCGCCCCCCGGCGCGCCGGGTTCGGCCTGGGTCCGCCGACGCCAGTTTCGGGCCTAACCGACGAAAAACGGGCTCCTGGGGGCGCGACTGGGCCGAATTTTCGGCGCCGGTGCTAAAAACGGCCGTGGGGGCCTGTTGGGGGCGCGGCTGGAGATGCTCTTATGGCTGTAAGGTATCTTGATGCTGTAACATATCATGTTGCAGGATTGTCTGTATCGAAGGAGAGACACGAAGTAGGGTTATGATGCTATACTCAACGTTTAGCTGTGAAATGAATGCCACAAGATAATACTGTAATTCCGTTGCATGATTGTATAAGCTAGCCTTGAGCTAGACTGGTATCCTCGAATGCACCGATACTTCAGGCAACCAGCGAATCGGTATCGGATACCGTATCCGATACCGATACTCCTCGATACATCCCCGATACGTATCCAAGGAGTATTCGTGAATAAATGATTTGAAACAATTTAGATACTTCAAGGATACTTTTCAGTTCATTTTGGATACGGCCTAGCCCATCTAAGAGACCACTCACCCTAGTTAAAAGGCAGATAGCAACCCTAGTACCCCAATGCCCCCATCCTTAACCTCCCAGTTTTCTTTCCTCCCTCCCGAGCTCACACCAGGCAGCGGCTGGTGGCTGCGTACCTAGCAACTACTCACCTAGGGCCGGCTGCAGCGGCGGCTAGCCGGCAACGAGCTGCTACTCCTCACCAACTCCTCCTGTCACGCAGCAAGCAGGTATGTACACTTCTCTTCTCCTTTTCTCCTGCCCAGCCATGCTCATCCCCTCTTCTTTCTCCTCTGATCTGTGAAGATCTCATTTTTCTCATATCCTACAGATGGCTCCTCCTGCTGAACCTCCTACTGTACCTACAAATCTAAGGGCACCATTGTGGAGCCATGTTCAAATCATAGAGAAATCACCTGGAGGGGGCAACACTAAATGGAAATGCAACTACTGTGGTCATGAAGCTTTGAGTAGCTACTCTAAAGTTTCTGCTCTTTTGCTAAAGAAGACAGGGAACCATGGAATCCATGCATGTAATAAGGTCACAGTTCACATTCCGAATCCCTTTTTTTGAAAAATAAATAATTAGTAAAACGTATCCTTATTGGCACTTTTTCAAAATGACGAATTTACGCATCCGTATTGGCCCGATACTGATACCCGTATCCGTATCGGTGCATTCGAGCTGATATCTATTCTAAAGAGACTGAATCTACGATGTAATACTATGACTGCAATGCAATATTATGACGTGATGTATCTTGGTATTTGATCATGAATTGTGCACGCCAGCTATTGATCCAGGGACTAGAACAGAAAATAGAGAGATTCATGTTCCTTATCCGGGACCAGGTCGCCACAAATTTGCACTACATGGGTCATAAACATGTTATTTTTACCGTCGAACACACGGGCAAATTACTACTCCCTCCGTCCGAAAATACTTGTCATCAAAATGGATAAAAGGGATGTATCTAGAACTAAAATACGTCTAGATACATCTCCTTTTATCCATTTTTATCACAAGTATTTCCGGACGGAGGGAGTACAAAATGAAAAGAGAGAGTTTCACGCTCTCTCAAGAGAAGTTTCAAAAACAAGGATATGCACATTACTAGATCAGACAGTTGCAAATCAATCCACATCTCACAACCTTAGTATCTAGCACACAATCCTCCCTACGATGGATCAGAACATATGCATACCTGAGGCATGTTTGGTTCATTACCGCACTTTGCCCAGTTTGGTCGCCACAAAAGATGCGAATTCACACAACCCAGGTGTGGCGAAGCATGGTAACCAACCAAACACGCCCCTGATGTTTTGACGGAAAAATAGGCATGGTAACAGTTAGTTTACATCAGGATGCAAGGTATTCGCATCGTCATCCACATTTGAGATTTGACCTCTGGAACCTAGAGATTCTGAGGTTTTCTTTGTGTAGGTGACCGTCCATCCATTGATTGCAGCCTTTGCTTCAGATGAAACACTTCAACCTGGCAAAGCAAATATCACAGATGCAAATGTAAGTAAAACTGGATATCAGCATGGCAAATCATGAAAAAATGGAAACTGCTATTGGCAGTCCCTCTGTATCTACCAATCAGGAAAGAACCTGATTGTTCAACGCTGCCATTATACCTGGAGCTGGAATGCCCTCGCGCGCTCTCCTGCTAGAACTCCGCGGGTCGAGTGCAACTCCTGTTTAGGGGGTAAAATAGTCAGTACAACTGCATAAACACTGGTACAATTAGAGATCACAGGGATATTATTATTTTTTGCCTTCTGAGTTTCATCCATGACTGCCTTCAAGAACGCCACTTCACGCTCGAGCCGCACGTTATCAGCATGGACAGTGTTTGAGGCGTTGTTCGAATCTTCGTGTGCCTGTTCTAATCCTCCCACTTTCTCCTTCAGCGCCACAACTTCCCTGTCTCTCTCAGCTAGCCTCCTCTCTAGCTCTTCCTTCGTGTCAATGACCAGAGATAAGTTCTTTTCTGCTTCATCTTTGCTCGCCATTGCAGCGGAAAGTTGCTCTTCCAACGCCATGTTTCTCCTGACCAGGTTTGCGATTTTTGTATCATGCTGATGGT
This sequence comes from Aegilops tauschii subsp. strangulata, assembly GCF_002575655.3. Taxonomy (NCBI): domain Eukaryota; kingdom Viridiplantae; phylum Streptophyta; class Magnoliopsida; order Poales; family Poaceae; genus Aegilops; species Aegilops tauschii. The sequence continues at coordinate 142,143,353 of NC_053038.3, forward strand.
TAATGTCAGACGAACTTCTGCCCACCCTCTTCGTTTTAGCATCCGCATCTGGAGAATGATATGTGTCACTCCGCTGCTTTTGGTTTGCGAAGGATGGTAGCTCAGAACAATCGTCAACATCCTTGTACTTGTCATCGTCGATAGGCTTCTGCAGTTTTTGGGCCAGGCTGCATTCCTCCTCCTGACGGAACTGCCTGCGGAGTGATGAGCCGCCCACCTTCGAGTTATGTAGGAGTGAATCAGGGAGCGATTTCCTCCCAGATGAGCTTTCCACTGTTGTCGCGAGACTATGCCTTGCTACAGAGTTAGAGTACAAAGGATCACAGTTGTTGAGGTGATCGGCGAGTTCCTTTGAGCTAGGAGAAGAGTCCTCATACATTAAGGGTTCTGCATCAGGGGCAGACCGCCAACTGAAACAATGTTCATTTTGCAGCACCACTAGTACTTCGACCTTCGAAAACACAAAATAATCTGAATTCAGCAATAGTAGCTTGATCAAGAAACAGTTCAAGTGTTTTCTAAGCAAAATATGAAATAAAAAAACAGAACTACATTTTGAAGCAAATATCAGAAAATCCCCTTGCAACGAAAGAACAAGAAAATGAAGTCCAAAACTCCTGATGCTAAAACTGGCTATTCTTTTACTTAAAAAGGTTAGTTTTTCACCTTATCAGATGGCTCCTTTTTGTTTCCTCCAAATGAAACAAGAACAATCTTATCCCTGTAGTACAAAGGAACCATGCTGAAACCCTGCACGAGTTGTATCTTCAATTGTTCAGCAACTAGAAAAATGGCAGCACTGGAATAACAGGGATTTGAATAGGATTTGCTTTCGGAGAGTGTTGTTTCTGCTCTACTTCAGCATGGATTACATAGGAAACAACTACGATGATCTTTATTTTTCTAGTAAGGGGGGCGTATTCGACTCTAGTCTTCTAGTTAAAACCTTGTCTAACTCCTTAATTAATGGATGAGGCAAAAAAAATTGCCTCCATTTCGAAAAAAATATGGTACAATAGGATTACATAGGAGAGTACAACTTTATACAATCCTAAACTTTGCATTCTGTACATTTTAGGAAGGTTGAATATGATACAATACATGCCTTCCAAGATCACTTGGAATCCATCAAGGATGACTTGCACTTACTTTCTTGGTAGTGATGGAGGAACTAGGAGGTACTACACAAACAGACCACTTGGATTCTAGGACATCAAAGACCCAAGTTTCCGGATGACCTGATAGAGACCGAGAAGACTTGTTAGAAAATGACCAGAAGCCATGGTTCAAATGAAGCAACTCTTTTAAGAAATGAACACACTTCTGGTTAAGGGTTAGAAATGAAACTGAACCACTCATATGGCATATTATATACAATTGTATGAATGAGAGCATCACATTACAAACTTACGCCTTTTCTTGCTTCCACCCCCTGCTATATACCATTTCGTCCCACAGAGAGCTCCACAGCAACCTGCCCGAGGTGATGGATGATGACCATGTGTTCTCATTCTTGACCATACCATCTAACAAGAAGAATGATTCTTTCAGTAGGAGATCAACAAGATTTTTTTTTTTTTTGCAGAAACCTGATCGAACATACTGTTTCAAAATCTAGAGCGTGGACATCATTCAAGGTCTTGGATTTTGATTGGCCTCCAAAAATCAAAAGAATTCTATCATCGTAAAGTGCAGCAACATGATTGGATCTTGGAGAAGGTCCAGCACCTCTAAAACATGAACTTGGCTTAGTAGCAGAAAATAGCACATCAAATCAAGAGAAGCATCAAGAAGGTTCTATGCATTGAGTGTTAATTAAATTTTATGTATTGGCTCTGCAAATAACTATGGACAAACCAAGTGTAATTGAAAAAACATTCTTACTTGGCTTCTTTTTTGTTTCATTTGTTTATTGACATAACACTTCTTAGTTTTAGAAAAGAATGACTCACTTATAGTTCAAAGGAAGCCATGTTAAGGACTTCAGATCAAACATATGAAGGTCATGTAGTTTCTTCCCTTTGGTATCCTCGCCCCCAAAAAGAATTAAAACAGGGCCTGCTCTAGTCACTGTATGACCACTTCGAGCCACCTGAAATTATCAATTGAGGAAAAAACTTCTCTCATTTTGCAATGAACATTTGAGCATTATATAAATCAATGTTCGAATATGTACCGGAATGTCGCCCTTCGCTTCCATATGCGACCAGATCTCGGTTTCCGTATTGAATGTCCATACTGCAGTAAAATAAATGATAAGGTCCAAATTATTTCTGCTGAAAGTTTAACATTAAATCAGATAACTAAAAGAAATACATGGGATTTTCAGAATTAAGTAGGACAGTCAAACCTGATATCCGGTCAGAAGATGGCTCGCTTTTCCCTCCGACAAGAATGACAGTCTTGCCCCATGGAACCTAAGATTCAAAAGAAAACCATGACGAATGTAACAAAATTCACTCAAAGCGCAGCCCACCTCTGGAACTCTGGGCATGCATGTGTAGCACCTCACTTTGGGCTTTTGTACTCATTTCACCTAGAGGTGTAGTGTTAACCCCTAAATGCTACCAATTGGGCAAGCAGGCATTATATGCATGCAATGTGGTATTAAGGGCTGCAGAGTTGCAATTGAAGACAAAATGAGAAACGAGAAGTGCTAATCATTGTTGTAGTAATGACTTCGGCTCTACTTGAGGTCCCACCCCTATCCTACATGGCCCACCACATAGGTAGTCAACAAAAGTCAAGGACAGTCAACACCAGTCAAAGCAGTCAACAATAGTCCAAACTATCCCCCATGGGTTCAAGCAAGACACCCTAGTCAACGAAAGTCCAAGCCAAGCTTCATGGTCAACAAAGTCAAAGGAAGAAGACCACATAAAAGAATGAGTCAAAGTTTAAAAAAAACAAGACCAACCCAAGGGCTAACCCTCGCTGGTTTTTTTAATAGGAGAAACTCTGCGAGCACCGTGCGTCCGAGCCGGGACTCGAACTCGGGTGGGCTGGCAGCAACCCCAGCTGACCACATAAAAGAATGAGTCAAAGTTGAAGGCAAAGGAACAAAGAATAAGTCCAAGCAAGGCTTCGTGGTCAACAAGTCAAAGGAAGAAGCCCAAGCAAGGAAGCCCAAGAATAGTGTAGAGCTTCTCCCTTAATCAGCCACAACCCACCTCCTAGCCCAACTAGAGGTACATGGGCCAAAGAACGGAAAATTCCGTAGTTCTACGCTCCTAACTCCTCACTTCAAGGGTACCCTTTGTCAATGACCCCTAGGCTATATAAGGCCCCCCATGGGCATGTAAATCACTTACTCCCACATGAATAAACTCAAAAGGAGGGTCACTCTCCCCTAGTAGCTCTCTCAGAAGAGTTAGGAAGGTCGAGATTCGGAGTCCAAGGGACCTTCAAAGTCCCGGACTAGTCGGGCCACACTAAGTGTTCCATGCGTAGGCACCACTCTCGACGACCCTTCCATAGGACGTAGGTCGCCCTCCCACGAGGCGACTGAACCTATTTAAAAAACATCGTTGTGTCACTTTGTCAAGTCCGCGGTACCCACCCCCGCCTACTAATATTTAACCACATCGCTAAGGATACCCCTACTCGAAAGTTGATTCTTGAACTTCAACAATCATCATTCTTTATTTTCTCAAAAATCACCATTCTTTACCTACATTTTTTTACAAATCATTCCTTGGTTTATTATTCACCAAGGAGAGACTACCAGAGTATAACTTCCAGTAGATTTATTAAAGATAAGGGACTATAACCCAAGCATGCACCAAATGACAACCCTGAAATGCACTACTAGTCTAAGGATATCATATGAGAAATTGAAGAAAAAGACCAGAGTAGTAAAAGAACAATGAGCTCCAAGAAGTATACCAGGCAATGTCCTTTGCATGGTCGAAACTGCGCACGACGTCCAGCTGGTGATACACGAACTTTAGAAGCCACAGAATCCCATGTAAGCTTGTCTAAGCTTAATATCTGAAGTGTATATAAAGATGATATCACGAAGTTAGCTCAAAACTGACATAAGGCCATGACAGATAGGCTCGTCTAGAAAAACAACATCAATACCTTTGTATCATCCAGCAAATGATTACCGGAATCTCCACCGAAGACAATCATTTTGCTCCCTACCATGGCTGCTGCATGCTGTTTGAAATGGTAACAAGATGAATGTGTTATAAAGGCTTCAGTATAGAAACCGATAATGATGAAAACATCACAACTTCCTATACACTTCAAAACATCAATAAGATGGTTAATTACATCAAAACGAGGACTCGGTTTATCCCCGTCCGTTGACAATACTGCCCAGTTCTCTGAGTTTTCAAATGCACGGCCATTGAGGTCAAAAGTATCAGAGGAGCAACGCCAAGCAAGGTCGTCAGGACGGCCACTCACTGACGTAGCCACTGGTTCTTCTCCCTGAACAAATAACCATTTAAACACAATCGAAATACAGGTGAGTCAGAAACAACAAGTGAAGTAAGTGAACAAGAATAGCTCACACTCACAGTGAGGTGACTGGACCGCTTGGTGGGATGGGCAGGACTCCGGGGGGCATGGAAAGGATCATGCAGATGACCCTTCAACCTGTAGAAATCACAAGACCATGGAAAAGGTGAGAGCTAAGAGTGCAAAGAAGCATCAAATTAGGAAAATGGAGATGGGGAGTAAATGGTTCGGTTTCATCACATTTCAATCTTCTCTCCTGAGAAACAGGAATCTTATATATGAAGAGGAAGGCTAAGATGGTCAAGCAAGGCTAGGTTACAAGAACGAACCCAGATGTCTACAGCTCACAGAAACTAAAATCACTTGACCAAAGATCACAGGAAAATGTATGTCGAGTACTCGGTGACTTGAACTTGATTCACATTTATGAAAAGGCTATGTCCTTTGTGCATCATATGATGCAGAGGCCAGGGTACTCCCCTTTTCAGGGAAAAAAAATCACACAAAAAGGATATATTAGTTCTCCTTCCTGAAAATCGTCTAAATGCTCAGGCGACTAACCATAGAATCAGCAAATCTAACTAAGATCTCTCCTAAAAGGATATCTATGACAAATAGATATCAGTGTTAGAGTAGTCATTATGGTATACGACTTCTAGTCCAAGTCAGTTTTGTACCCCTACCCTAAGTCGGTTCGTACCCTCTTATATACTCTTGTATGCCGCACCAAATCATCAATAAGCAACAGTTTTATTCACCTTTCATGGTATCAGATACCGGTCCCAGGGTTTAGGGTATGGCTCCGCCAACGCCACCGCCGCCGCCGCCGCCCGGCTACTTCGAGCGCCGGGCCGCACTCATCGCCAAGGCTGCCAACGCCGCGGCCGCTTCTCTCTCGACCCTCACCATAACTCCACAAAACTACCCTGCACCCATCCTCGCCGCACCAATATCTCTTGCTGACACAATCTCCGACGTCAGCCCCTACATCCCCATAGTTCTTGATCTCGCCGCCCACAACTACTACCATTGGAGACATCTCTTCGATCTCCACCTCGGCCGCTGCAACATGCGCTCGCATGTCGCCGCCAACTGTCTTCCCCGCCCCGACGATCCGCAATGGTTGAAAGACGATCTCGCGATCGTCCAGTGGTTCTACACCCGCATCACCACCGAGATCTTCAACATGCTCGATCACGACGACGCCACCGCTGTCAACATCTGGCACTCCCTCCGTCAGCTCTTCCAAAGCAACACCGATGCTCGGAAAAACGCTCTCCACACCGAGCTTCGCAATATGGTGCAAGGAGACGCCCCGGTGAACCTGTTCTGCCAGCGCGTTAAGACCATTGGTGATGAGCTCCGCGAACTCGGCGATACAGTTAGCGACTCACAGCTAATCAATATCGTCGTCGTCGGCCTCAGCGAAGACTTTGACAAGCAAGCCTCGTTCATACCGATGATACGGCCCCCTCCTACCTTCACTGAAGTTCGTTCCTTGCTACAACTCGCGGCGGAAACACAAGCTCGCAAGGACTCTCGCCCCAAGGTCTTTCATGCTGCGGCTCGTCCTCCTCTGTCGTCTACACCAGCGCCGCCTTCCATGCTAGCTCCTGCCGCTGGGCCGTCCGCATCGTCATCTGTTCAACCGCCCCCAGGCTGGCGTCCTAGTCCGAACTACCGCGGCAAAAACCCTATCTACAGGCCGCCGTCGACTCGTTCGGTTCCGCCTACGACATCACCAGCACCGAGTTCTGCACCACCCACCAGTGCTCCATCTGCGGTTGCATGGCGGCCTCCTCATGATCCTTGGACGGGGCTTGTTCAAGCATGGCCCATGCCCTGGTCCGCTCCGTCCACCCTCGGTGCTCCGCCGGCATACTCAGGTGCCTGGCAACCCGGCCTTCGGCCGCCTACTGGTGCTCCCAGGGTTCTCAACCCCTGACAGCCGGCCAATGCCTATCACGCCGCCCCGACGTATGCTCCTTATGGTCATTACACCACCGACGGCGGCGCCTACTACACACCTCAGCCGGCCCTGCTCCCGACGCCACCCCCACCACAGCCGACCAATGCCTACTACACTCCCCAGCCGGCCCTACTGCCTTCACCATCGTATCCGCCGGCACTGCTTCCGACGCCACCCTCACCTGCGACGCCGAGCTGGGATCAAGCTGCCTTTCTCCAGGCCATGAATAACTTTGTTGCACAAGGAAACCCAGGTACGGATTGGATCTTTGATTCAGGGGCCTCTAGTCATATGTCTGCATCTAGTAATTGGTTATCTTCTTGCACTGAATCTCCTTTCCCTTCCATTATCCTTGGAGATGGATCATCTATTCCTATATATTGTGTTGGCCAGGCTCAACTTCCCTCTTCCACCAAACCTCTTTTACTTCGCGATGTTCTAGTTGCACCCGCCCTCATTAAAAATCTTATCTCTGTTCGCCAATTTACTTGCGACAATCTAGTTTCGGCTAAATTTGACCCTTTTGGTTTATCTGTGAAGGATTACCTGACCAAGGCCGAGATCGCTCGCTTCAATAGCTCCGGTGATCTTTATTCTCTTAATGGAGTTCCTGCCGCCACCCCTCCAACATCCATGCCGGCCTCCGTCGATCTCTGGCATCGTCGCTTGGGCCATCCCAACCCCGCCATCTTAGCTTCTATGCTTAGTGAATTTACCATACCATGTAATAGGGACTCATAATTCTGGGTTTTGCGAGTCTTGTCAATTAGGCAAACATGTGCGTCTTCCCTTTAGTTCCTCTAGTTCTTGTAGCACTTATCCCTTTGAATTAATACATTGTGATTTATGGACCTCTCCCATTGCAAGTGTTTCGGGTTTTAAATACTACCTTGTTATCCTAGATGATTTCACCCACTTTGTCTGGACGTTTCCTCTACGCAACAAATCCGAGGTCCATTCTCTTTTCCTTAATTTTCAACGCTATGTGTCTGTTCACTTCTTCCTCCCAATTCGCTTTATCCAATGTGACAATGGTCGCGAGTTTGATAACATTAAAAATCGTACTTTCTTCTTACAATATGGCATCCTGCTTAGGTTCTCATGTCCCTACACCTCCCCTCAAAATGGTAAAGCAGAACGCTCTCTTCGCACCCTCAATGATATAGTTCGCACTCTCCTCATTCAATCATCTATGCCTCCCAAGTTTTGGGCTGAAGCCCTACACATGGCCACCTTCCTTCTAAATATTCGACCTTCTAAAACTAAACCCAACACTACTCCCTATTATTCCCTCTTTCTTTCTCACCCCGACTACTCCGCGGTTCGTGTTTTCGGCTGTCTCTGTTTTCCCAATGCCTACGCCACTTCTGCAAATAAATTGTCACCACGCTCTATCCCATGTGCTTTTCTCGGCTTCTCTGACGAGCACAAAGGCTATCGCTGTCTCGACCTTCACACCGGACACGTTCATGTCTCTCGTCATGTCACGTTTACTGAGCACATTTTTCCTTTCTCACAACGCACTACTACACCATCCAACACCCCTAGCTCCACGAACACCCCCTCTCCCCGTCCTTTCCAACTATATACTCCCCTACCTGCCGAACACAACTTATCACCACCACCATTAACACCCATCATAGCCAATCCCAACCATACACTCACCCCACCCAAGACGTCCCCAACACCCCCGACCCCTGCTCCCTCCCCAACACCCCCGGCCCCTACTCCCACTCCACCACCCAGCCCTGCTCCCACTCCACCACCCAGCCCTACTCCTTCGTCCGACTCTTCCGCTGCGCCGGACTCACCAATACCCACCTTACCCCCTCGTGCTATTCCTACAGCAGCCCCGATTAATTATCATCGCATGCGTACTAGGGCCAAATCAGGATTTCATCAACCCCAAGACCGCCTAAACCTTCATACCTCCGTATCTCTCACTTCTCTTCCAAAGAATTACAAAACTGCTCTACTTGATCCCAATTGGGCCGCTGCCATGCAAGAAGAATATAATGCTTTACTTCAAAACAACACCTGGCAACTTGTTCCTCGTCCTCCCAATACAAATATTGTTTCTGGCAAATGGATTTTTCGCCAAAAGTTCCACTCCGATGGGAGCCTCTCACAATATAAAGCCAGGTGGGTTTGTCGTGGCTTTTCTCAGCAACAAGGAATTGATTACGAAGAAACCTTCTCTCCTGTTGTTAAACCTAGCACCATTCGCACCGTTCTTAGTGTTGTTGTCTCCTCTTCATGGCCCATTCACCAACTTGATGTTAAAAATGCTTTCCTCCATGGTTCCCTTCAAGAAACTGTCTACTGCCAGCAACCTCTGGGTTTTGAAAATCCATCCTTTCCAACTCATGTATGTCTTCTTCAGAAATCTCTCTACGGTCTTAAACAGGCCCCACGAGCTTGGTTTCAACGCTTCTCCTCCTTCATTCAAACAATAGGCTTCACTCCATCTCTCTCCGGCACCTCTCTTTTTGTGTATCATCAAACTTCTGACACTGCCTATTTACTTCTCTATGTAGATGATATCATTCTTACCGCCTCCTCTCAAAAGTTCTTAGATCATATTGTCTCTCTTCTTAGATCTGAATTTTCTATGACTGACCTAGGACTCCATCATTTCTTAGGCATTGCTGTTGTTCGAGATTCCTCCAGCCTTTTTCTTTCCCAACGCCAGTATATTCTTGATCTTCTTAATCGTGCTGGTATGCTTGACTGCCAATCATCTCGCACTTCTGTCGATACTAGTTTTAAACTTTCGGCTACCGGTGAACCCTTTTCCGATCCTACTCTCTATCGTAGCCTAACAGGTGCTCTCCAATATCTCACCATTACTCGTCCTGAAATCTCTTTTGCTGTTCAACAAGCATGTCTCTATATGCATGATCCCCGGGTTCCTCACTATAATCATGTTAAACGCATTCTTCGGTATTTAAAAGGAACTCTCAATCATGGTCTCCACCTCAATAATTCTTCTCCAAACTCGCTTACCGCATACTCTGATGCAGACTGGGCTGGTTGTCCTGACACTCGAAGGTCCACTTCCGGTTTTTGTGTTTTTCTTGGTAACAATTTGATTTCTTGGTCTTCGAAAAGACAGGTTACAGTCTCACGTTCGTCGGCCGAGGCTGAGTATCGCGCTGTGGCACATGCCGTTGCAGATACAATCTGGATTCGGCAGTTACTCTCCGAGCTACACAGGCCTATTGAGCAGGCCACTATTGTCTACTGTGACAACATATCAGCAGTCTACATGACCAGCAATCCAGTTCAACACCGACGCACAAAGCATATTGAGATTGATATTCATTTTGTTCGTGAAAAGGTTGCTCTTGGTCAGGTTCGGGTGCTTCATGTTCCCTCTACGGCTCAGTTTGCTGACATTTTCACCAAGGCACTGCCTACTAAGCCGTTTCAAGATATCTGTTTCAGTCTCAACGTCGTCGAGCCTGCCATTGATACTGCGGGGGGATGTTAGAGTAGTCATTATGGTATACGACTTCTAGTCCAAGTCAGTTTTGTACCCCTACCCCAAGTCGGTTCGTACCCTCTTATATACTCTTGTATGCCGCACCAAATTATCAATAAGCAACAGTTTTATTCACCTTTCAATCAGTAAATAAACCAGCCCATTATTACCTAAATAAAAAATATATAAAGAAACCAGTAGGAGTACTAGTTAAGAGAGAAAGAAAAAAAACTGGCAGTAAAGAAGAGGGGAGCTTAGATTTATGAGCGGATCCTGATAGAAGGGAACCAAAATTTGACCTCCCCAGCTTCATCCGGCGACGAGAGAAACCGAACATCTTGGGCATTGCGGCGTCTTGAGCTCCAACTTGTTTCCCTTAGAAACGGAACGGCGAAACCCTACTAGCGCAAACTGTTCTCACCTGCAAACACGGAATGCTAGGGTTAGCCGAGTAGGCTATTAGTTAAGAAGGACGAAAAAAATCGTCATGTGAAAAATACGGGAAGAAGTCAAATATTTTTCCTTTTTCTGAAAAAGATATTGTCATTGGAACTCGGGAAAGAACAGCAAGACATCAGGAAATTCAGGGGTGGGGGGAGGACATGAGCCTTGGGCAAAGAGAAACCAACAAATAGAGTAGCAATGCAAAAACAGGGGAGAGAAAATACTTTATGCAAACAGCGCCTCTCAGGTATTGTGCCAGAAAAACTTTGCATTTGTTTGAGGCTCTCAAGAACAAGAAGCAACATCGGGCATTGGCGGAGCCAAGAAGCAGGCAGGCACGTGCACAAGTAAGAAGAGGGAAATGAGGATTCAGATAGAAACACAAGTTAACCCCTACCTGTTGTTGGGTCGGAGCAAGAGGAGAGAGCTCCGGAGGGAGGGAGGGAGGGCCAGTGACACAGAGCGAGCGGCGGCGACAGTGACACAGACCTCTCGCTCGGAGCGAGAGTGAGAGAGAGGGGGGAAGGATGGGGGAGGGGGGAAGCCTCTGAGCGGGACCTGCCTGCCTGCCTGCTTTGCAACTGTGCCTGTGCGGAAAGTTTTACAGGAGACGGTTGCGGTGTGGCTGCCATGGCCGATGCAAAAGCTGATTCACTTTACTGTTTACCATGCATGAGAGATGTTATTTACACTTTACAGCGCCCCTCCGATTCTTTCTTCTTCCTCTTCTTCAGATTTTTGTGTCCATTGACTTCAGGTGTGCCTCGTGTGTGTCGAGTCAACACTTTCTTGTAGAGAGAGAAAGACGGTGATAGTGCCAGGAAAGATGTAGTAGGAGTAGCTTTTAATTCGGTGGCAAACCAACATTGCAATCTGTTTTTCACATGGTGCCTGGTTAATTACCACAGTGGTACCACAGGCTCACAGCCATTGGCCTCACCTGTGCGCTGCCGTTGCTGCGCTGTGCTGTGCTGCGAGACATGCATGAGAGAAAGCCTGCATCAGTCAATCACTGCCCCTGACCCTGAGTCTGGCTCCCGTGGACCAAATTTTGCATGGAATCCACCGCAAAGGGAGCACATACAGCGTCTATTTAGTCTTTCTTACATCCGTTTGTCAAAATAAAGAGTAGTATTTTTTATGAGATTGTTACTATATTCAGGAGATCTTACGCTAAGATTCATGAAAAAAACATGTTTTTAATATCTTATGTCACTTGACTGAGACTTTGTTAAGTCTCACCATTTTTTATAAGAGATGGGCTTCGACGCTCGCAAACCACACAAAGCATTTCAACATTTTGTAATGCGCATAAAGTTCGGGCATATCACCATTGAGAGTATCTGGATTACATGATGGTGGAACATAGGAATAGAAAAAACAGACATATCTTTCCTCAGAAGAAAAAACACATATCCTCCAGAGTTGAGAGTGCAAAAAAGAAGACAATAAAATACACAATAATTGCATGAATAATTGTTTGGAAGGAACACGGGAAAAGAAAGATAAAATGCCTCGATCCCACACGATCGAGTCTAGAAAAAGGTTGGCGTGGATGTTCAAATTCCTATGAAACTGAGGCATGTGAATCCATTATGTAGGAATTTGGGTGCCATCATTTCCTTGATCCAAAGTTAATCCTCAGGAAAAAATTGAAATAATTGAAATCCTAAAAAATCCAAGCGTGATTCGCAGAAAAGGAAAAACATATCACCATTCCAGCGTCCCTCTCGCTCTTTATACCATTTTGTTGTATACTAGAAGGGTTGGAAGCGCTTCGCTGCATTGCTAGTGTTGTTGGGATTCATTTTCTTTATTTCATTTGGCGCATGGAAGAGATGAAACTATGTCTTTTGATAGAAGAGGGCGGCCATGCTTCGAGATGTCGAGGCAACTACAGGTATGTCTTTTGATAGAAGTTGTTCAATTATGCATTTTTTAGAGCATGAAATTATGGATAAGGCAAACAACTTAGGAATTACTTTGGGTTCAAATGAAAAAGAGGTAGCGAAATCTGTTAATGATCTTTTGGATTTAGAAGCAGAACGGGCCTCTGAAATAATTAGGAACCTTGCATCAGTTAAACCCATGAATGAGGATGACATGAATAATCTAGGAATTGTAGCCCTAGAAAACATTTGCAATAATCTTTTGCCAAGTGATGACGCCGAGGATGAGGAGGGGTCGGAGGGTATGGACACGGTAGAGCCTCTAGTCACGGAGGGCACTGTTTCATGTTATGTTGAACATACGTGTACGGAGAGTGCTGGGGAGAAGCCTAAGCGACCCTGGAAACGAAAGATTTATCCTACCTCCGCAGTTCGTAGAAGCGCTCGAGTTAAGCTTAAGAAAAAATTCCATGATGACATATGAAAGGAATCTTTTGGAATAGCAGAGGTCTAGCTGACTTGGCTAAACGAAGGTTCTTGGCAGAAACAACAGTGGAGCAACATTTAGATTTTATTGCACTTTTAGAAACACGACGTGATAATTTTACCTCACAATTCCTTGCAACTCTTCCCGGAGGAATTGATTTTGATTGGCACATCTTACCTCCTAGAGGAAGATCTGGTGGGATCTTACTAGGAGTTCGATGTGAAACACTTGAGGTCCTTAACGTGGTTCGGGGTGATTTTGCGCTTAAGTTTCGGGTGAGATCAAAATTGGATGGGTTCCGATGGTCTCTCATAGCGGTGTATGGTGCAGCACAACCTGAACTTAAACCAGATTTCCTAGCAGACTTGGTGCGGATTTGTGGAGATGAGACTCTACCGATCCTTGTCGGTGGTGACTTCAATATAATTCGGAGGAGAGATGAAAAGAACAATGACAATTTTGATAGTCGGTGGGCTGTGATGTTTAATATGATTATCGAGAGTCTGAATTCAAGAAAAATTGAACTCACCGGTAGACAGTTTACTTGGGCCAACTCGTTGCCCATTCCAACGTATGAGAAGTTGGATAGGGTACTTGCTAGTGTGGAATGGGAACAAAAATATCCTTTGGTGTCGGTTCATGCGATGCAAAGAGTGATCTCAGATCATACACCATTGCTTGTAGACTCGGGCGAGGCCACTCACGTTGCGAATAAGAATACTTTCTCTTTCGAACTTAGTTGGTTCGAGAAAGAAAACTTCTTGGAGATCATCGCACGTGAATGGGCCATTCCGGTTAGTGGAAACACTAGTCTTGAGAGATGGCAAAATAAGATACGTCATTTGAGACAGTTTTTGCTAGGTTGGTCCAGAAACGAAAGTGGGATTTACAAACAAGAAAAAGAGAGACTTACTAGTTTAATTGAAGCTTTAGATTTAAAAGCAGAAAGTACCCTGCTTACGGTGAATGAGCAAAGTTCTAAGTCCGAAGCTGAGCTAATCCTTCGAGCGCTTCTTAGAGAAGAGGAGCTCAAATGGGCACTGCGCGCCGAAGTGCTTAAGGTTGTCCAAGGGGTGACAATACACAATTTTTCCATATGATTGCGAATGGCAAACATAGGAAGAAGAAAATTATTCAGCTGGAACAGGACGAGGGGACAATTATAGGGCATGAGAACCTGAAGGCATATATCTCTAATTATTATAAACAACTCTTTGGACATCCGGAAGCAAGTACGGTGTCCCTAGACGAGTCTGTAATTGGTGATATTCCGCAGCTACAGGTAGAAGAGAACGATATTTTGGCTGCACCGTTTACTGAGAAAGAGGTTCTAGATGTTGGAAATATGCCCTAGAGGCAATAATAAATAGGTTATTATTATATTTCCTTGTTCATGATAATCGTTTATTATCCATGCTAGAATTGTATTGATAGGAAACTCAGATACATGTGTGGATACATAGACAACACCATGTCCCTAGTAAGCCTCTAGTTGACTAGCTCGTTGATCAATAGATGGTTACGGTTTCCTGACCATGGACATTGGGTGTCGTTGATAACGGGATCACATCATTAGGAGAATGATGTGATGGACAAGACCCAATCCTAAGCCTAGCACAAGATCGTGTAGTTCGTTTGCTTAGAGCTTTTCTAGTGTCAAGTATCAGTTCCTTAGACCATGAGATTGTGCAACTCCCGGATACCGTAGGAATGCTTTGGGTGTACCAAACGTCACAACGTAACTGGGTGGCTATAAAGGTGCACTACAGGTATCTCCGAAAGTCTCTGTTGGGTTGGCACGAATCGAGACTGGGATTTGTCACTCCGTGTAAACGGAGAGGTATCTCTGGGCCCACTCGGTAGGACATCATCATAATGTGCACAATGTGACCAAGGAGTTGATCACGGGATGATGTGTTACGGAACGAGTAAAGAGACTTGCCGGTAACGAGATTGAACAAGGTATCGGGATACCGACGATCGAATCTCGGGCAAGTAACATACCGATAGACAAAGGGAATTGTATACGGGATTGATTGAATCCTCGACATCGTGGTTCATCCGATGAGATCATCGAGGACCATGTGGGAGCCAACATGGGTATCCAGATCCTGCTGTTGGTTATTGACCGGAGAGTCGTCTCGGTCATGTCTGCATGGTTCCCGAACCCGTCGGGTCTACACACTTAAGGTTCGGTGACGCTAGGGTTGTAGAGATATTAGTATGCGGTAACCCGAAAGTTGTTTGGAGTCCCGGATGAGATCCCGGACGTCACGAGGAGTTCCGGAATGGTCCGGAGGTAAAGATTTATATATGGGAAGTCTTATTTTGGTCACCGGAAAAGTTTCGCACTTTGTCGGTATTGTACCGGGAGTGCCGAAAGGGGTCCGGGGGTCCACCAAGGGGGTCCACCAGCCCCGGGGGGGCACATGGGCTGTAGGGGGTGCGCCTTGGCCTATATGGTCCAAGGGCACCAGCCCCAAGAGGCCCATGCGCCAAGAGATAAGAAAAACGGAGAGTCCTAAAGGGGGAAGGCACCTCCGAGGTGCCTTGGGGAGGAAGGTCTCCTCCCTGGCCGCACCCTTCCTTGGAGGAAGGGCCAAGGCTGCGCCCCCCCCTCTCCCTTGGCCCTATATATAGTGGGGGATAGGGAGGGAAGCAATAATCCAAGCCCTGGCGCCTCCCCCTCCCTCCCGTGACACATCTCCCTCCTCCCGCAGCGCTTGGCGAAGCCCTGTTGGAATCCCGCTACTTCCACCACCACGCCGTCGTGCTGTTGGATCTCCATCAACCTCTCCTCCCCCCTTGCTGGATCAAGAAGGAGGAGACGTCGCTGCTCCGTACGTGTGTTGAACGCGGAGGTGCCGTCCGTTCGGCGCTAGGATCATCGGTGATTTGGATCACGACGAGTACGACTCCATCAACCCCGTTCTCTTGAACGCTTCCGCTCACGATCTACAATGGTATGTAGATGCACTCCCTTCCCCTCGTTGCTAGATTACTACATAGATTGATCTTGGTGATGCGTAGAAAATTTTGAATTTCTGCTACGTTCCCCAACAGTGGCATCATGAGCTAGGTCTATGCGTAGTTTCTATGCACGAGTAGAACACAAAGTAGTTGTGGGCGTCGATGTTGCCAATTCTTCTTGCCGCTACTAGTCTTATCTTGTTTCGGCGGCATTGTGGGATGAAGCGGCCCGGACCGACCTTACACGTACGCTTACGTGAGACAGGTTCCACCGACTGACATGCACTAGTTGCATAAGGTGGCTAGCGGGTGTCTGTCTCTCCCACTTTAGTCGGAACGGATTCGATGAAAAGGGTCCTTATGAAGGGTAAATAGAAATTGGCATATCACGTTGTGGTTTTACGTAGGTAAGAAACGTTCTTGCTAGAAACCTATACAAGCCACGTAAAAACTTGCAACAACAATTAGAGGACGTCTAACTTGTTTTTGCAGCATGTGCTATGTGATGTGATATGGCCAGAAGATATGATGAATGATATATGTGATGTATGAGATTGATCATA
Source organism: Aegilops tauschii subsp. strangulata (assembly GCF_002575655.3). Lineage (NCBI taxonomy): Eukaryota > Viridiplantae > Streptophyta > Magnoliopsida > Poales > Poaceae > Aegilops > Aegilops tauschii. Next base: position 142,159,626 of record NC_053038.3, read on the forward strand.
TTCTTGTAATAGGGATCACGACTTGCATGTCGATGAGTATGACAACCGGCAGGAGCCATAGGAGTTGTCTTTATTTTTTGTATGACCTGCGTGTCATTGAATAACGCCATGTAAATTACTTTACTTTATTGCTAAGCGCGTTAGCCATAGAAGTAGAAGTAATCGTTGGCGTGACAACTTCATAAAGACACAATGATGGAGATCATGATGATGGAGATCATGGTGTCATGCCGGTGACGAAGATGATCATGGTGCCCCGAAGATGGAGATCAAAGGAGCAAAATGATATTGGCCATATCATGTCACTATTTGATTGCATGTGATGTTTATCATGTTATGCATCTTATTTGCTTAGAACGACGGTAGCATAAATAAGATGATCCCTCACTAAAAATTCAAGAGACGTGTTCCCCCTAACTGTGCACCGTTGCGAAGGTTCGTTGTTTCGAAGCACCACGTGATGATCGGGTGTGATAGATTCTAACGTTCGAATACAACGGGTGTTGACGAGCCTAGCATGTACAGACATGGCCTCGGAACACATGCAAAACACTTAGGTTGACTTGACGAGCCTAGCATGTACAGACATGGCCTCGGAACACAAGAGACCGAAAGGTCGAACATGAGTCGTATAGCAGATACGATCAACATGGAGATGTTCACCGATGATGACTAGTCCGTCTCACGTGATGATCGGACACGGCCTAGTTTGACTCGGATCATGTATCACTTAGATGACTAGAGGGATGTCTATCTGAGTGGGAGTTCATTAATCAGATGAACTTAATTATCATGAACATAGTCAAAAGGTCTTTGCAAATTATGTCATACGCTTTAGTTCTACTGTTTAAGATATGTTCCTAGAGAAAATTTAGTTGAAAGTTGGTAGTAGCAATTATGCGGACTGGGTCCGTAAACTGAGGATTGTCCTCATTTGCTGCACAGAAGGCTTATGTCCTTAATGCACCGCTCGGTGTGCTGAACCTCAGCGTCGTCTGTAGATGTTGCGAAACATCTGACATACACGTTTTGATGACTACGTGATAGTTCAGTGAGTAATGCTAACGGTTTAGAATTGTGGCACCAAAGACGGTTTTGAAACGTCGCAGAACATATGAGATGTTCCGAAGACTGAAATTGGGATTTCAGACTAATGCCCTCGTCAAGAGGTATGAGACCTCTGACAAGTTTCTTAAGCCTGCAAACCAAGGGAGAAAAGCTCAATCGTTGAGAATGTGCTCAGATTGTCTGAGTACTGCAATCGCTTGAATCGAGTGGGAGTTGATCTTCCAGATGAGATAGTGATAGTTCTCCATAGTCACTGCCACCAAGCTAGTAGAGCTTCGTGATGAACTATAACATATCAGGGATAGTTATGATGATCCTTGAACTATTCGCGATGTTTGACACCGCGAAAGTAGAAATCAAGAAGGAGCATCAATTGTTGATGGTTAGTAAAACCACTAGTTTCTAGAAGGGCAAGGGCAAAAGGGATACTTCATGAAACAGTAAATCGTTTGCTGCTCTAGTGAAGAATCCCAAGGTTGAACCCAAACCCGAGACTAAGTGCTTCTGTAATGAGAGGAACGGTCACTGAAGCAGTACTACCCTAGATATTTGGTAGATGAGAAGGCAGGCGAGGTCGACAAAAGTATATTAGATATACATTATATGAATGTGTACTTTACTAGTACTCCTAGCAGCACCAGGGTATTAGATATCGGTTCGATTGCTAAGTGTTAGTAACTCGAAATAAAAGCTGCGGAATAAACGGAGACTAGCTAAAGGTGAGATGACGATATGTGTTGGAAGTGTTTCCAAGGTTGATGTGATCAAGCATCGCATGCTCCCTCTACTATCGAGATTTGGTGTTTGCGTTGAGCATGATTGGATTATGTTTATCGCAATACGGTTATTCATTTAAGGAGAATAATGGTTACTCTGTTTATTTGAATAATACCTTCAATGGTCTTGCACCTAAAATGAATCTCGATCGCAGTGATACACATGTTCATGCCAAAAGTAATGATAGTACCACATACTTGTGGCACTGCTATTTGAGTCATATTGGGATAAAACGCATGAAGAAGCTCCATGTAGATGGATCTTTGGACTCAGTCGTTTTTGAAAAGATTGAGACATGCGAACCATGTCTATTGGTATATATGCATGAAGAAACTCCATGCAGATGGATCGTTTGGACTCACTTGATTTTGAATCACTTGAGACATGCAAATCATACCACATGGGCAAGATGACTGAAAGTCCTCGTTTTCAGTAAGATGGAACAAGAGAGCAACTTGTTGGAAGTAATACATTTTGATGTGTGCAGTCCAATGAGTGCTGAGGCATGCAGTGGATATCGTTATGTTCTTACTTCACAGATGATTTGAGTAGATGCTGAGTGTATTTACTTGATGAAACACAAGTCTGAATTATTGAAAGGTTCAAGTAATTTCAGAGTGAAGTTGAAGATCGTCGTGACAAGAGGATAAAATGTCTGTGATATGATCATAGAGATGAGTATCTGAGTTACGAGTTTGGCACACAATTAAGACATTGTGGAAAGTGTTTCACAATTAATACCGCCTGGAACACCATAGTGTGATGGTGTGTCCGGACATCATAGCTGCACCCTATTGGATATGGTGCATACCATGATGTCTCTTATCGAATTACCACTATTGTTTATGGGTTAGGCATTAGAGACAACCGCATTCACTTTAAATAGGGCACCACGCAATTCCGTTGAGACGACACCGTTTAGAGAAACCTAAGTTGTCGTTTCTTAAAAGTTTGGGGCTGCGATGCTTATGTGAAAAAGTTTCAAGCTGATAAGCTCGAACCCAAAGCGGATAAATGCATCTTCATAGAAAACCCAAAACAGTTAAGTACACCTCCTATTTCAGATCTGGAAGCAAAAGTAATTGCTTCTAGAAGCGAGTCCTTTCCCGAGGAAAAGTTTCTCTCGAAAGAATTGAGTGGGAGGATGGTGGAGACTTGATAAGGTTATTGAATCGTCACTCCAACTAGTGTGTAGCAGGGCACAGGAAGTTGTTCCTGTGGCACCTATACCAATTGAAGTGGAAGCTTATGATAGTGATCATGAAACTTCGGATCAAGTCACCACCAAACCTCGTAGGACGACGAGGATGCGTGCTACTTCAGAGTGGTACGTAATCCTGTCTGAGATATCATGCTGTTGGACAATACTGAACCTACGAGCTATGGAGAAGCGATGGTGGGCCCATATTCCGACAAATGGTTAGAAGCCATGAAATCCGAGATAAATGGATCTTTGAGAAGAAGACGGACGTGGACGGTGATGTTACCGTCTATGAAGCTCGACTTGTGGCAAAGAGTATTTCCACAAGTTCAAGGAGTTGACTACGATGAGATTTTCTCATCCGTAGCGATGCTTAAGTCCGTCGGAATCATGTTAGCATTAGCTGCATTTATGAAATCTGGCAGACGGATGTCAAAACAAGTTTCCTTACCAGTTTTCGTAAGGAAAGGTTGTATGTGATACAATCAGAAAGGTTTTGTCGATCCTAAGGATGCTAAAATGTATGCTAGCTCCAGCGATCCTTCCATGGATTAGAGCAAGCATCTCGGAGTCAGAATATACACTTTGATGGAGTGATCAAAGTTTTTGGGTTTATACAAAGTTTGTTAGAAACTTATATTTCCAATAAAGTGAGTGGGAGCACTACAACATTTCTGATAAGTATATGTGAATGACATATTGTTGATCCGAAATGATGTAGAATTTCTGGAAAGCATAAAGGGTTGTTTGAAAGGAGTTGTTTTTCCAAAGGAAGACCTGGATAAAGCTGCTTACATATTGGGCATCAAGATCTATAGAGATAGATCAAGACGCCTGATGATACTTTCAAAGAACGCACACCTTGACATGATTTTGAAAGAGTTCAAAATAGATCAGCAAAGAAGGAGTTCTTGGCTGTGTTACGAGGTGTGAGTATTGAGTGAGACTCAAGACCTGAACACAGCAGAAGAGAGAGAAAGGATGAAGGTCGTCCCCTATGCTTCAGACGTAGGCTCTACAGTATGCTATGTTGTGTACCGCACATGAAGTGTGCCTTGCCATGAGTTGGTCAAGGGGTACAATAGTGATCCGGGAATGGATCACATGACAGCGGTCGAACTTATCCTTAGTATCTAGTGGACTAAGGAATTTTCTCGATTATGGAGGTGAAAAGGAGTTCGTCGTAAAGGGTTACGTCGATGCGAACTTTGACACTAATCCGGATGACTCTGAGTAGTAGACCGGATTCGTATAGTAGAGCAGTTATTTGAAATGGCTCCAAATAGCGCGTGGTAGCATCCACAAGATGACATAGATATTCGTAAAGCACAAACGGATCTGAAAGGTTCAGACCCGTTGATTAATAACCTCTCTCACAAGCATAACATGATCAAACCAGAACTCATTGAGTGTTAATCACATAGTGATGTGAACTAGATTGTTGACTCTAGTAAACTCTTTGGATGTTGGTCACATGGTGATGTGACCTGTCAGTGTTAATCACATGGTGATGTGAACTAGATTATTGACTCTAGTGCAAGTGGGAGACTGTTGGAAATATGCCCTAGAGGCAATAATAAATAGGTTATTATTATATTTCCTTGTTCATGATAATCGTTTATTATCCATGCTAGAATTGTATTGATAGGAAACTCAGATACATGTGTGGATACATAGACAACACCATGTCCCTAGTAAGCCTCTAGTTGACTAGCTCGTTGATCAATAGATGGTTACGGTTTCCTGACCATGGACATTGGATGTCGTTGATAACGAGATCACATCATTAGGAGAATGATGTGATGGACAAGACCCAATCCTAAGCCTAGCACAAGATCGTGTAGTTCGTTTGCTTAGAGCTTTTCTAGTGTCAAGTATCAGTTCCTTAGACCATGAGATTGTGCAACTCCCGGATACCATAGGAATGCTTTGGGTGTACCAAACGTCACAACGTAACTGGGTGGCTATAAAGGTGCACTACAGGTATCTCCGAAAGTGTCTGTTGGGTTGGCACGAATCGAGACTGGGATTTGTCACTCCGTGTAAACGGAGAGGTATCTCTGGGCCCACTCGGTAGGACATCATCATAATGTGCACAATGTGACCAAGGAGTTGATCACGGGATGATGTGTTACAGAACGAGTAAAGAGACTTGCCGGTAACGAGATTGAACAAGGTATCGGGATACCGACGATCGAATCTCGGGCAAGTAACATACCGATAGACAAAGGGAATTGTATACGGGATTGATTGAATCCTCGACATCGTGGTTCATCCGATGAGATCATCGAGGACCATGTGGGAGCCAACATGGGTATCCAGATCCCGCTGTTGGTTATTGACCGGAGAGTCGTCTCGGTCATGTCTGCATGGTTCCCGAACCCGTAGGGTCTACACACTTAAGGTTCGGTGACGCTAGGGTTGTAGAGATATTAGTATGCGGTAACCCGAAAGTTGTTCGGAGTCCCGGATGAGATCCCGGACGTCACGAGGAGTTCCGGAATGGTCCGGAGGTAAAGATTTATATATGGGAAGTCTTATTTTGGTCGCCGGAAAAGTTTCGCACTTTGTCGGTATTGTACCGGGAGTGCCGAAAGGGGTCCGGGGGTCCACCAAGGGGGTCCACCAGCCCCGGGGGGGCACATGGGCTGTAGGGGGTGCGCCTTGGCCTATATGGGCCAAGGGCACCAGCCCCAAGAGGCCCATGCGCCAAGAGATAAGAAAAACGGAGAGTCCTAAAGGGGGAAGGCACCTCCGAGGTGCCTTGGGGAGGAAGGTCTCCTCCCTGGCCGCACCATTCCTTGGAGGAAGGGCCAAGGCTGCGCCCCCCCTCTCCCTTGGACCTATATATAGTGGGGGAGAGGGAGGGCAGCAATAATCCAAGCCCTGGCGCCTCCCTCTCCCTCCCGTGACACATCTCCCTCCTCCCGCAGCGCTTGGCGAAGCCCTGTTGGAATCCCGCTACTTCCACCACCACGCCGTCGTGCTGTTGGATCTCCATCAACCTCTCCTCCCCCCTTGCTGGATCAAGAAGGAGGAGACGTCGCTGCTCCGTACGTGTGTTGAACGCGGAGGTGCCGTCCGTTCGGCGCTAGGATCATCGGTGATTTGGATCACGACGAGTACGACTCCATCAACCCCGTTCTCTTGAACGCTTCCGCTCACGATATACAATGGTATGTAGATGCACTCCCTTCCCCTCGTTGCTAGATTACTCCATAGATTGATCTTGGTGATGCGTAGAAAATTTTGAATTTCTGCTACGTTCTCCAACACTAGATGCAATCTCACAAATGAAATCGAATAAAGCACCGGGACCAGATGGGTTTCCAGCTGATTTCTATAAGAAATGTTGGCATATTATTAAGGGTGATCTTATGCCTATGTTTCATGATTTCTTTAGCGGTCATTTAGAGTTGTTTCATCTTAACTTTGGCATGATTACGCTATTGCCAAAGAAAGAAGAGGCAGTTTGAATTGAACAATTCAGGCCAATCTGTCTTCTCAATGTGAGTTTCAAAATCTTCACAAAAGTGGGTACTAATAGACTGACACAGATTGCCCATTCAGTGGTACAACCGAGCCAAACAGCGTTCATGCTAGGACGACATATACTAGAGGGGGTGGTCGTGTTGCATGAAACGCTACATGAAATTCATTCGAAGAAGCTAGATGGGGTTATCTTCAAAGTGGATTTTGAGAAGGCGTATGATAAAGTTAAGTGGCCTTTCCTACAACAGGCAATGCGCATGAAAGGTTTTAGTGAGGTCTGGCGGAACCAAGTGGGTTCTCAAGTTCAGAAGGGAAGTGTCGGAATCAAGGTTAATGATGATATCGGTCATCATTTTCAGACACACAAGGGTTTGAGACAAGGAGATTCCATGTCTCCTCTCTTGTTTAATATAGTGGCCGATATGTTAGCCATTCTTATTGGCAGGGCCAAGCAGCATGGCCAAGTGGAGGGGGTAGTCCCTCATCTGGTTGATGGAGGAGTATCCATCTTACAATATGCTGACGACACTATCCTATTCATGGAACATGACATTGCTAAGGCGCGTAATATGAAACTTATCCTATGTCTTTTCGAACAATTGTCTGGTTTAAAGATAAATTTTCACAAAAGTGAGTTGTCCTGTTTTGGGAAGGCCAAAGACGAACAAGACACATATAGACAATTGTTCGGGTGTGAATTGGGTTCTTTATCATTCACTTATTTGGGTATACCGATTCATCACCGTAAGTTATCCAATAAAGAATGGAAATGCATCGAAGATCGAATAAAAAAAGCTTAGTTGCTGGAAGGGTAAGCTAATGTCTTATGGAGGTCGGCTAGTGTTGATTAACTCAGTACTGACTAGTATGCCGATGTTCCTACTATCGTTCTTCGAAATTCTGAAAGGGGTACGAAAACGACTTGATTTCTTCAGATCTCGGTTCTTCTGGCAGTCAGATGAGGCCAAGAGGAAATACCGTCTCACACGTTGGGACATTCTTTGTCGACCAAAAGACCAGGGCGGTCTCGGTATTGAGAACTTAGAAATCAAGAACAAGTGCCTCATGAGCAAATGGCTCTACAGGTTAGAGATAGAGTGGGAGGGCATGTGGGCACAGATTTTGCGTAATAAATACCTCCAGTCCAAAACACTCGCTCAGGTTACCATGAGACCAACAGACTCGCCATTCTGGAAAGGTCTTATGCGGGTAAAGGACCTGTTCTTTCGGAGGGTCAAATTCCTGGTTGGCAATGGGATGTCAACAAGGTTTTGGGAGGATACGTGGTTAGGAGAGACGCCCCTAGCCGTGCAATATCCTACCCTGTATAACATTGTGCAACGGAAGGAGGATTACGTAGGCACAATTTTACATACGATCCCCTTAAATATTCAATTCAGACGAGCACTAGTTGGTGAGCGATGAAATGCATGGATGCACCTGGTTCGGAGATTGATGGATGTTCAACTCTCCGATCAACCGGACTCCATGCAATGGAAGCTAGCTAAGAATGGGATTTTTACGGTAAAAACTTTCTATATGGATTTGATTAATTCTAGCCCAGTCCCGAGATCATTGCATATTTGAAAGATTAAGGCTCCTTTGCGCATTAAAATCTTTATGTGGTTTGTCCACAAAGAAGTCATTCTTACGAAGGACAACTTAATCAAGAGGCGATGGGTGGGTAGTCCACGATATTGCTTTTGTGATCATGATGAAACAATACAACACTACTAGGAAAAGGCCTACTAATGGCGCACCTAATTTGGCTATTAATGGCGCATTAGTGGTGCGCCATTAGTAGCATGCCATTAGTATATTTTACTAATGGCGCACCACTGGTGCGCCATTAGTATCTGATATACTAATGGCGCACCCCAGATGCGCCATTAGTATATACAACAGTGCGCCATTAGTATGCCTCCCAGGGGGCCATCTATACCCAGGTGCTTTGGCATACTAATGGCGCACAACAACTGGATGCGCCATTAGTAACTTCGGCATACTAATGGCGCACTGTTTAGTGATGCGCCATTAGTATCCTCTGGCATACTAATGGCGCACTATGATGTGATGCGCCATTAGTATGAATATTAGTTTTTTTATTTTTTAATTTTCTGTTTTTTGCACAGGTTACAAAATGTATAATTGGACAAAATATAGACAGCACACATCAACAACAGATTCATCGAATACAATAGAAGATTAGTCTCTGAATACAGTTCATCATTTTAGTCTCCGAATACAATTCATCATATTAGTCTCCGAATTGAAAAGACCGAACAAAGATAGAACATTATATTACAAGTCTCGAGACCGCGAGTTTGTCTTCACATTACAAGTCGATATCGATCATCTAAACTACCATCACATAGAAGAGAGCTACGGTCATCACGATGAGCATCATCACGATGAAACTCGTCTTCATCCGGTTCCTCCAACGCTCCCTCCCCTCTCCCGCTAGATAGCGGGCGTATCTAGATTCGGCCTCGGCCCTAGTGGCGTACCCTTTGTAACTGTTACCGCTGAATCGGTGAACCTATCTCCGACACTCCTCCCAGTCGTCGTAGACTCCGGGAACCTTACCCTTGTCCACGACATACCACGGCATCGCTATGCAGTAGCCAAACGAAACATTAGTACCAATTCACAGACAATACATAAGCAATATATAAGTATGCAACAGAACGATCGGAAGAGAAAAGCAAGACATTAATAGCATCGATTACATCTAAGTTGAAGGACTCTCGAAACCAAAGAGACATACTACAAGTTCATTAAAGTTTAATTACAACATGAGCCAATCGATGTTTCAGAACTAGACACAGCATCACTGCTTTCGACTCGACTCAAGGGACCGGAGCGTGGATGAAGCCGCCGCCTATCGATGGAGTCATGAAACAACGGGCGTTGTCAGCCTGCATTTGTAGGATTGTGTCGATGTCACTGTTGGACGGTTGATTTCTGAGGTAGAACTGCCCCGAGGTATGAAGGACATCTTGATGGATGATTTCCGCAAACTTCGACTGGATGCGAAAGAATTCTTGTCTGATGTCCGCGTCCTGGATTGCCGACACGCTCGCGGCCCAATGTTTGAGTCTACTCGGTAGCAGTAGTTGATGATGGTCCCGTACGATCGCCCGCATGTGATGGATGGCGTAGTAGGCACCCTTCTGACCGCCAGGCGGCTGCTTGACGCAGCAGAACATCGTATTGTGGGAGAACACGTGCTTGCCGTACTTACGAATAGGCCTGGTGAAGGTGCCTCCAGATTTGACGTAGCCGGGGAGAACATCATCAAGAACCTTCTTGACATTTGCGTAGTCTACGTTCGACTGACGGTCCGGGTCGAAATACGTGGCCATGGAATATTTGGGGCTTAGGAGGATGAGCGTGCAATGTGTGTCACTGCAGAAAACACGGAATGTTAAAAGAAAAACGATCGAAATCTAAGAATTCATATGTTACGGGGCGGTTGAGGGGAGGACTTACTCGGGAAAGTAAGGCACGAGGAAGTTGTCCTTATCTTGGTTTGCTAGAATGACGCCTTCGAGGTAAGAACTCGCGACTTGCCGGTCCCCAGCGCTGCCCAAGATCTTGGCACGCGTGTAGAAGGGGTCGACTATCACGATGTCCGGGGTCTTGTCGCGAATGATCCGCATCTCCATACTCAGCGAAAATAGCCGAACGAAGGTGTAGTGCAGCGGATGAAGGTTCAACATAGCGTGGATGTCATCAAACCGCAGGACGATCGTACCCCCGATGGAGTTATCCACAAAGCCCTTGCCCTCTGGCACCTTGGCCGCGAAAACCGGGTATGCCACATCCTTCTCTCGGAGACGCCGCTTCTCCAAAGAAAGAACACTGTCATGCAGACTCCGCATAGCACCGGTTGCAGCATCGAGCATATTTCTCGGTAGCATCGGCCTACCCGCCACATGCACCCTCCTCGAGATATCCGCAGTTGAAGGTGGCCCGTCCTGAGCACGGATCGTACTCGGTGCCGGCTGGCCCGCACCCTTGTTAGTCTTTCTTTTGCGTGCCTTCTTCTTGATCTCCTGTAATGGGACCGAGTTCTACTCACAGACCGCCTTCTTGAGTGTGTTGGGGCTGATCATATTTCGCACCTCGCCTATCTGAGGCTCGGTGAAGTCGGCAGCTGGAGGCGTCTCCTGAGAGCTGAACTGCAGACGACGCCTGTTGCAACTTGGCTTCTCCGCGGTACCAGCTAGATCGCACACGTCTTTTGTTGGGTTGGGTTCTTGAGAAGGAGGCCCCATGAAGTCGCCACCGTCCCCATGATTGGCAAAGTACTGATCGACGTTGGCAAATGTATCGTCGTCGTCGTCGTTCTGATCCTGTGCCATATGCATGTTTGGATCCAGTGGCATAGGGATGTCCGGCACCGTTGCGGCGGTCTTGCCATGGGGCCGACTTGGCGCCGGCACGACTGGCGGTCTTGTCTTTGGGGTGGTGTCCCCCGCCCCCAAACGAATCTGGCTCTTCGGCCAAAGCAGGGGCCAGCTCAGGCAGGCGCTGAGGTTCATCACGTCATCATCGTCGGCCCCGATGGGTCGAATCGGAGGTAACACCTCGTCGCAGCCTGGCAGCACCCGAACCAGTTGAACCCTAAACAAGTTGGGTGGCATCTGGGTACCGTGGAACAAGGGGTTGCCCGGTTGAACGATTTTACCCTTGGCGACATCGACCAACTCGTTGTTCACGAAGTGCAGGAGAGTGCACGGAACGTCGGCGGCGCCCTGTGAAAACATGTAGGGCGTTAGGAATGCCCAGTCAAAGGCAAGGAGATGAAGTCCTCGGCCGAGAGAGGCTTAATTAGTTACCGTGATGATGGCGTCGAGCTCGGCTAATGTCGAGGCACCGCCAACGGCGGGCGTGCAGTTGACGGAGGGGCCGCTTGCTGCAGAGGTGCCGGCCGGCGTACACCCGGGTGCATTAAGCTCCCGTGCCGGCGTCGGAGACACCAATGCCGGCTCCGCCGGAGACACCAATGGCCCCGCCATCGCGTTCTGCGAGTTGCTGGCCGTGAAGCTAGGAATCGGGGGCGGCCCCTGTTGGCCGCCCGCAATCCACGCACTAATCCCCTGGATCAAGGTAGGCACAATGGCGGTGATCGTCGCTCCGAGTTGTTGTTGCACTTGCTCTTGGACAATCTCCGGAATCCGCGCCACCTGTGCCCTGAGTTCTTGAACCTCGCGCGCCTGGCTTTCCGAGCTGGTCTTTTTCTCCTTTCGCCCAGCAGTGTTATAGTATGACGACCATTTTGTCGACAAGCCTTTGCCGGCCACACGACCAGCTGACGTCGGCTTACTGAGCTTATCCTTGTTCTTCATTACATTCAACGCCCTATTTAGAGTGGTGTCCCAAGGGTTGCTCTTAGTCGACCCCGCGCTACTGCTTTCAGTCGCCTGCGGAAGGAATGTGAACCATTTAGAAATTTGGCTTCATTAATTAGAATGCAACCATATGGAGCTAATTACGCGGGGGTGTATTCCTTACCAGAACAAGCTCAAGCGCCCTGGTCTTCGGATCCGTGGTAAGCTCCTTTGTTTTCGGGTCCTTCTTGTACCGGGCCCTGACAAAGTTCCTGGTCTGCTTGTCACCGTATTTATCGAAGAGGGGCGGTAGGCCTTGCTCGGCACGGTCCGCCTCCTCCTTGTCCCATATAGGCTCCGCCACTCTGTAACCGCCGGGACCGAGTGTGTGTTCCCCTAAGTTCAGCTCCCGCATTTCTTTCCCCCACTTACTTGATTCGGAGTTTGCGGTGCTCGAGCAATTGATCTTGAAGTCGTTGTAGTCATCTTCGGTGATCGAAGGATTTTTCTCCTTGATCTTCTCATAACTCTCACCTTTCTCGATCATTCTCTTCACATTGCTTTTCCAAGTAGACAGGGCCTTGCTCATCTTCGTGAGGGCAGCATTGTTCACTTTATTCCCTTTGAGGCTTGTGTTTTCAAATTCAGCGGGGAACTTGTATCGTTCGTGCAGCTTCGTGAAGAGGAGGTTGCGCAAACTCCCTCGGTCAGGATGCCTCAGGTTCTCGGTGTTGATCGAGACGGTGCTCCGGAGAATGCACCCGAGCTGAAGCGAGTACCCCTTGACTATTCGTTCGGGCGTCGTTGGATTCCCGTCGGAGTCCACTTCAGTAACTTCCTCCTTGAGGGTGCGGAGCACGGTCGGGCGCCGGTCCTTCCGTTGCCTCTTCGGTTGGCTGCCATCTATGCGTGCGCCGCCATCATCAGTGGTGGCATCCTCGGCGGCACCATCAGTGGTGGCATCCTCGGCGGCACCATCAGTGGTGGCATCAGTGGGGTCATCCTCGGCGGTACCATCAGTGGTCTCAGGATCGGTGGGGAAGGCGGCGTCCTCATACAAGTGAGGTTGTTCCTCCATCTCCTGGGACAGCTTCCAGAATGGCTTGTCGACGCCCGAACCCCCGGCCTCATCGTTGTTGGCCATGTTTCTCTCTAAATAGGAACAAAGTTTGGTCAAAAAGTTGGTTATTGTCAAGGAACAAGATCATGGTCTCATCATTTAGGGTTTGTCGACACCGAGGCATCCTAAAAGCTAAGCTTTTATCATTGAGGGTTTTTCGACGCCGAGGCACCCTAAAAGCCTAAGCTTTCATCATTTCGGTTTTTATCGACACCGAGGCACCCTAAAAGCCATGCATTAGTCACAAGTACGTCGGGGCACTTGATCCTACTTAATTAACTACTAAGATACCCCGGCCCATGCATTAGTCACAAGTACCCCATATGTCCTATTTTTAGCAAAGTCATGCTAAAATTCACGGAAAATTTCAGCATGACCTTTGCTGAAAATAGGACATATGGAGTACCCGAATTTGCCGGAACGGAAGTTAATCGACATTCTGGCAAACTCAAGGGCCTCTCGGGTGGACAAGGCAAAAAAGGCCTCCATCACAACATGGAAAATACATTGGCATGTGAAGAATTGATACATCTTCTTGACCATCTACTACAATTGATACATCCTATCAAGAATGGTACACATCACCATATATTGCAAAGATGTACTGGTCAGCAGCAATTTTAACAAGATGTACTGGACAGCAGCAAATTGAGCAAAAAAATGTACTGGACAGCAGTATATACAGGGGGAGAGGAAGAGGGGTTGGTACCTTGGGAGAGGAGGGTGTGCTTGGCTCTGCCGCCGTGCCTGAGTAGCAAGCACCTACGCCCCTGCCTTATTCCACTTGTATCCTGCAGATCGAGAGAGGATGAGATGAATCAGATCAGTTGCTCATGCTTTTTACAAATTGTAGCTACTGTTTTTTATACCTAAACAAAATTGCCCTAGCTATATTTGCTACTGTTTTTATACCTAATTTTTTGCTACTGTTTTTTTAATTTGCTACTGCTTTTTTTTATTTGCTACTGTTTTTATACCTAAACAAAATTTCCCTAGCTATATTTGCTACTCTTTTTTTATTTGCTACTGTTTTTATACCTAATTTTTTTGCCACTGTTGTTTGGACTACTCCGTCAGCTCCTGTGACTGCCAGAATAAGTGTCGTAACATTTTTGAAGCTAACCTGACTACCCTGGCTGTGTTGTTTTGTTCCATAGTTGCTTTTTGTGTGTTCCATCATTTCTGCCAATTTCAGTTGCATCAAGGGATCCAGCGTATTATGGACTCGATGAAGTTGAACTCTCCAGACGATGGAACTGGACTGGCTCTGCTCGTAATCAGGTATTTCTTTATGTGTTCCATCATTCATTTACATACTTCCTCTGCCTTTATTTTAATAACTGGACTGGCTTGAGGATTGTTCCTGAACAAGTTATACTACAGATTTCCTTCATTGTTTTTCTTCTAGCTATATCATAGGATTACCAATGAGGCACATGTACTCTCTCCCTTTTTAGAACAAAAATGGGGTACTCTTGAGCATGCATGGATGGCACTATTACAGCTGAATATGATGACATCCTTTAGCATGTAAAGAGGAGACAGATGGGAATGACATTTATGTTAGTGTGCTGAATATGATTGTCAGTTTGGTAGAAAGTGGAACTGGCTTACTTGCATATTTTCAAACCTTGTTGCATTTTTAGTCTGACATTTTTTTTAAGAATCAGTTCTTATATTTCTGGATTATCAAAATTTGGATTAATTTTTGTATGGAGGTAAAGGTATCACTGAGCCGTTGTGAACTAATTTCTGAAAGCAATCGATTTAATTTTCTACAGTCAAATGTGGAATTTGCGTATTATCAGGCATCAAAGTGATGCATATATTCTGAAATGTATTTATGTAGAATAGTTTTAGTTTGAGTTTGATAAATTTCTGCTCGTTGATACCGAGTAGGATGGCTATTTTCTCCTGCTCTAAGCTTACTGTGTGGAGTTTGTTAGTGTAACTACTTGATGGCTGAAGAAGCTGGCGAGGCTGTATCACGAATGTAGAATTTGCATAATCTTAGTTTCAGTTTGATAAATTTCAGCTCATTGATCCTGAGTCGGATGGCTTCTTTTCTCCTGCTCTAAGCTTAAGAGAGTTTACAGTCTCTGATCGTTCTGTTGTTGTGTTCCAGTGGCGCTGATCACGAACAGGTCGGTTTTCAACATTTGCCAAAAAAACACCCCTACTAATGGTATTACAAAGCATTGACAGTCATTTCCCCGAAGGGACTTAAAGAGTCCACATTAGATGATTCATCCTATTAGGGGATCTCCATTCTTACGGTGTCTGTGTGTGTTGTTCTGTATGGATTACCTAGAGCAATTAAAATTCCGCTGCATTGTTTCTCGGAGAGATTATGGAGGTTATTGATGAATTCTCTTAGTTGCAGCTCTTGGGTCGGATCTGACCTGCTACTTTGAAGATCTTAAGAAGAAAGGAATTGATTTCTCTAGGGTTTAAGCCTAACAAGTACACTAACGACTTCTAAATCATGCACCGGTTCGGTTAGTTGCTCAACAAGCCAGCCTTAGTTCCATGGCTATTGAAGAAACAAAGATAGATGTCTATGTGTTATTGCTACTGGAGTTTCAGCTTCATGGCTGATCCTAGGAAGAATTGACTTAAGATGCCAGTCTTAGTGCTGTTAAGATCATGGTGACTTCTGTACCATTTTTCGTACCAAATTGACTCTGCGGTAAAACTGTTAAATGCCGGCTCTCGTTGCGTCTGAAACGTTGCTGCTGCTATTGCGTATGCAATACAGAGGGAAATACACAATAGTCTCAGCAGCTAAAGAGATACTAATGTTTTGCTTGGCACACTGGCACTGCTAGCAGTTCCACATTAAGCATTCAAAGAGGAAGGAGGAGGCCGGAGGGGGAGGGAGAGGTGGGGGCAGTACCTGAGGAGGCGGAGGAGGCCGGAGGGGACAAGGAGGAGGTCGGAGCGGCGCGGCGGTGGCGCGGACGAGGAGGAGGGCGAGGACGAGGACGACGGGGCGGCGGCGTCGGGAGAGGAGAGGGGAAGGGGATCGAGGGCGGCGTCGAGGGGCGAGGAGGAGGTCGGGGCAGCGGCGTCGGGAGAGGAGAGGGGAAGGGGCAGCGGCGTCGGGGCGTCGGGGCGGAGACGAGGACGACGGGGCGGCATCGAGGCGGCGGGGCAGCGGCGTCGGGAGAGGAGCGCGAGGGAGAGAGAGGGGATAGGTTTGGGCCGGGGATAGGCGAGGGCGAGGGCACAATACTAATGGCGCACCACCCCTCGGTGCGCCATAAGTACATCCATTCTAATGGCGCACCTCACCCTGGTGCGCCATTAGTATTTTTTTTATTTCTGATCGAGCCAACAGGTTATCTTCCACCTGACCTGGTCCACACCAAGTTCCCTCTACTAGCTCGACTGGTCAGCAGCCAGTTCTCACACCAGGAGGTCCTGGGTTTGATTCCCAGGCTCCATAATTTTTTTATGCATTTAAAATGCTGTTTGATATTTATTTGTGTTTAAATATGTTCAAACTTGTTTAAATCATAACAGTAATATTTTTTATAAGACAGTAATAATTATTTAAAAAATATCATCAAACAGTAATGCCGGTGGAGCGGGGGAGGGTGCGCGGGGTGCGGGGGGCCGGTGGACCGGGGGGTGCTCGGCGGCGAGGGGGACCGGATCTGGCGAGGTGGGATAGCGATCGAGATGGAGGGGGATCGAGATCGAGTGTCCATGAAATTTAAAAATATTCATGATAGTTCAAAAAGTGCCCATGAAATACAATCGAGAAATGAAGGCTACGATTTAAATACAATCGATCTTAGCTAGCTATCTGTTCACAATCTTCTTGCCCTTCTTTTTCGCAAATGGAGTTCTTCTGTGGAACGGACGTCCTTTAGGTAGGGTGGTCCTGCTTCTTCTTGTGGTGTATGCTGCTACTTCATCATCGTCGTCATGTTCGATTCTCGGGTCGCCGTACTTGTCGAAGTCTTGCTCATTGGCTACTCCATCCATTCCGATGATCTTCCTTTTGCCTCTCCTCACGACAACACGACTGGGCTTTGACGGGTCGGTAATGAAGAAGCATTGGTCCACTTGGGAAGCCAGTACCCATGGCTCATTTTTCGCGGTGATGTTTGCGCCTGCGGTCTTGGATTTGGCTTCGGGTATAACCATGGTGGTGAAATACCGGTCTTCTTTTAGGACGCTCTTGGCCCATCTGACACGGAACATCGGGACCTTCTCTCCAGCGTAGCTCAGCTCCCAGATCTCCTCGATCCTTCCGTAGTATCTGTCCTTGTCGTTACCGGTGTAGGATTCCATCGTTACCCCGGAGTTGTGATAACCATCGCTCTTCATGTCCTTGGCCTCGGTGTAGAATGTGTAGCCGTTGATATCGTACGCCTCATAGGTCATCAGGTTGTGCTCGGCGCCCTGTGACAAGGCGAATATGAGTTGTTCTTCCGCGGAAGAATCCTCATGTAAAGGGTACGACAGAAGCTTCTGCTTGAACCAACGCGTGAAACATGAGTTGTGCTCTTTGAGTATATCTCCGTCCGTCCTCTGTTGGCCTCGGTCATTGTACGTCTTCTTAATAAAGGTTTTGTGCTCTACCACCCAAGGATCGACCACGTCTATGTGTTGTAGCGCGACTAGGTTTGCTCTTTCAAAGTCGGCGAGTCGACCCTCGAAGTCGACATGCATTTCGCGGCGACCCTCACGGTGACCCCATCCAGCGAGCCTGCCGAGGTGCCTGTTGACGGGCAGACCAACGGGGTTCTCGATGCCTAGATAATTCGTGCAGTAGGAGATGCACTCTTCGGTCAGAAAGCCCCTGGCTATGCTTCCCTCTGGACGTGACATGTTGCGAACGTATCCTTTGATGACACCATTCATCCTTTCGAACGGCATCATGCTGTGCAGGAACGTCGGCCCGAGTTGGATGATATCGTCCACGATATGGACCAGCAGATGCACCATAACGTCGAAGAATGCGGGCGGGAAGTACATCTCAAGCTCGCATAGTATCACCACGATCTCTTCCTGTAGCCTTCTGAGTTGCCTCACGCCAACAGACTTCCGAGAGATGACGTCGAAAAAGTTGCATAGGCCAAATAGCGTTTCACGGACGTGCGCGTCCATGATCCCACGGATTGCAACTGGAAGTATCTGCGTCATCAGCACGTGACAGTCGTGAGACTTCATCCCGCTGAACTTCAGCTTCGCTAGGTCTAGGTATCTTCTTATCTTCCCCGCGTAACCGTAAGGAAGTTTTACTCCTACGAGGCAGGTGAAAAACTGCTCGATCTCCTCCTGACTTAGAGTGAAGCACGCGGGAGGGTAGTCATTTCCGGTCTTCTTGGCCTTTTTGCCTGTGCGACGACTTTCCGTGTCCTGCTTCGCCTCATCATCATCATCATCATATATAGCGTGAAGCTCCTGCCTGATGCCCATTGATTTCAAGTCTGCCCTTGCTTTCGGCCCATCTTTGGTCCTCTCTGGCATGTTGAGCAGGGTACCAAGCAGACTCTCGCACACGTTCTTCGTGATATGCATGACATCAAGGCTGTGAGGCACACGGTGGATCTTCTAGTACGGCAAGTCCCAGAAAACAGACCTCGTTTTCCATACCTTCAGCAGCGGCTCTGGCGCCTTTCGCTTTTTTCCCGGCTCTGGCGCCTTTTGCTTCTTTCCCGGCAGTGGGCAGTCTTTCCAATTTTTCAACAGCTCGTCTATTTCCTCGCCGATCCTCGTACGCGGGCGTCCTCGGGGTTCGGTTTCACCATCGAATAGATCCTTGCGTTTTCTCCATGGGTCATCGTCGCGAAGCCACCTTCGATGTCCCATGAACACGGTTTTCGAAGACCCGGGATCTCTATCTAGCTGGCGATACGTTGTGTCATCCATGCACCTGACGAATCCAGAAAATCCGTGGACCACCTGCCCCGCGACATATCCGTAACCGAGATAGTCGTGCACCGTCGTGAGCAGCGCGGCTCTCATAGGGAAATATTCTTTCTCTGCGGCGTCCCACGTATTGGCTGGTGTTTTCCACATCGTGTCAAGCTCCTCTTTCAGCAGCCCCAGATACAGATTGATGTCGTTCCCTGGTTGTTTCGGTCCTTCGATTAGCATACTCATGTGAATGTACTTCCTCTTCATGCACAACCAGGGGGGAAGGTTGTACATCCACACAAACACAGGCCAGGTGCTATGTGTGCTTCTCTGGCTGCCAAACGGATTGACTCCATCGGTGCTCGCGCCCAGCACGATGTTCCTTGGATCGTTCCCAAATTCTAGGTCTTCGAAGTTCAACGCTTGCCACTGGCTCGCATCCTTAGGGTGACTCAGCATCTTGTCTTTTTATCTATCTCCGGATCATTTGCGTCATCTTCTCGCTTCTTCTCCTCCCTATCCGCGTGCCAACGCAGGAGCTTTGCTACCTTAGGGTCCGCGAAATACCGCTGCAGACGAGGAGTGATCGGAAAGTACCACACCACTTTTCGAGGAGCTTTCTTCCTCTTCTTGTATCGAGTGACGCCGCACACCGGACATATGGTAGACTCCGCGTGCTCATCCCGATAAATGATGCAATTGTTCATGCACACATGGTATTTCACGTGCGGTAAATCCAGAGGACACACGCTTTTCTTCGCCTCCTCCAAACTGGTCGGGCACTTGTTCCCCTTGGGAAGACGTTCGTGCCAGAATGACATGTTCTCGTCGAAGCATGCGTCGGTCATTTTGTGTTTTACCTTCATCTCCAGAGCCATGAGCGTTACTTTCAGGCGGGTATCCTCGGGCCTGCATCCTTCATACAATGGAGTAACCGCGTCTAACTCAAGTTGATCCATCTTGGCTTTCTCTCGGGCGGCAGCTCTTGCGTTATCCGTCTGCTTGAGAAGCAGCTCTTGAATATGAGGGTCCTGCACCCAGCCCATCGATGGTCCAGCGTCGTCTGCTCCGCCGGCATCATCATCTTCATGATCATGCCCGTCGTCTGCTCCGGCATCTTCCTCATCATCATGTCCTGCATCTTCTACATGATGACTGTGTACAGCATCACCGTCGTGATCATCTCCTGGGGATTCTTCGCCTTCTCGCCCGCCCGAGCCGCGGTGGTTGTCTTGCTGCCCTTCCTCATTTCTTGCCCGGCCCCCATGGACGACTTCGTAGTCATCTTCATCACCTTGCCACCGATAGCCATCCATGAAACCACGCAAGAGCAGGTGGTCCCGCACCTGCCCGGATTCCGGGTCCGCAATAAGGCTCTTCAGCTTGCATCTTCGACACGGACATCTTATCTCCGTCTCGTTCTTTTGAAGCATCTCGGCCTTCGCGGACCTCAAAAACCTATTCACGATGCCTTCGGTCATTATGCGGACCATGGTCGCCTGCGGGGTAGAGCAAAACGATATTTTAGAACCAAGAAAAAATTTGGCATGACTTTCCCTAAAAATAGGACCAAAAAGAATGCTTAATGCCAAAATTCTCGCCGAAACGGAAATGAATCAACATTCCGGCAAAATATTGGCAACTATCGCATTTCAAATACCGGTACACCTCCAAACACAAACACATATGCAACACCACAAACATATGCAACACCACGAACATACATAGATCTAGCTAGGCCATAAAGAGTGCATGTGCACATTGTTGTAGGGAGAACAACATAAATATAGCTTCCCCCTTACTTACCTATCAAAACAAGGTAATTTAACCACTTAAATTGAATGAATCTATGGTGGAAATGAGGTGAAAAAGAGGAGGCACCCGAGACAAGGAGGAGGTGGAGAGAATGAAGTGGGGAAAAGTGAGTGTGGGTAGGAGAGGCTGTCCAAAATATCTTGTTGCTGCCCACTTACTAATGGCGCACCAACTCTAAATGCGCCATTAGTAATCCAGGTTACTAATGGCGCACCTTCTGGTGGTGCGCCATTAGTATGTTTGGACAGGCGCACTAGTTAAAAAAAATTGATACTAATGGCGCACCCTGGGCCAGGTGCGCCATTACTAGTTAAAACTAGTAATGACGCACTGTTTCTGGATGCGCCATTAATATGTTTGGACAGGCGCACTAGTTAAAAAAAAATTGATACTAATGGCGCACCCTGGGACAGGTGCGCCATTACTAGTTACAACTAGTAATGGCGCACTGTGTCTGGATGCGCCATTAGTATGTTTGGACAGGCGCACTAGTTAAAAATTATTATTTTTTGATACTAATGGCGCACCCTGGGCCAGGTGCGCCATTACTAGTTACAACTAGTAATGGCGCACTGTGTCTGGATGCGCCATTAGTATGTTTGGACAGGCGCACTAGTTAAATTTTTTTTTGATACTAATGGCGCACCCTGCGCCAGGTGCGCCATTAGTAGTTTCAACTCTAATGGCGTATCAGAAGGGGGTGCGCCATTAGTATATACTAATGGCGCACCGCTTGTCTGGTGCGCCATTAGTGTCAATCCCATCTATAGCCCTTTTTCTAGTAGTGCAACATTTATTTCTTGAATGCCCATTGACCAAATTGCTTTGGAGAACGATTCATATAGCCTTCAACATTACTCCCCCAGTTGACATTGCATCGTTGTTTGGAATGTGGTTAACTGGGGTCGAACATACTACGGCGGCACGTATTCGGATTAGAATTTGTGCGCTACTGTGGGCTATATGGAATTGCAGGAATGATTTAATTTTTAACAGACAACACAATTTAACTTTCTTGCAGGTTATCTTCAGAGCTACCGCTTGGATCCGTACGTGGTCCTTACTCACTCCTATGGAATCCAGGGAGCCTTTGGTTACTGGGTGCAACCAATGAAAGATGGTTGCACGGGCTATATTCAACCGGTTCGGATGGCGGTCGCATAACATGATAGGAGTCTAGAGAGCTTATCCTTATTATTGCCGTTCCGGTTGAGATTGTTAGCATGAACTTTGCTTTACTTTTATTTTTCGCTCCACTTGCGAGCTGTAAGACGACTTTGTAATACTTTGCGACTTCTTAATAATATGGCTGCATGCATCATATGATGCAGAGGCCGGGGGTACGCCTCCATTTCCAAAAAAATGAAGGAGATGATAGTTATATTTTTTTGACAATGCGGTGTTTTGGTGGGTTTTTTTTCCGATGATATGATTTTGTGTTATATGTTAATTAACTTATGGGTCTGTCTAGGACACATCTAGATGTGACATTGTCACATCTAACCTGATGTCCACTATGTTTGTGGTATATTTTTTTTTGTCCCAGATTTTTTTATTCCTTGTTGTTGTGTATTTGTGAGAGTTTAGATGTGACATCCTTAAAAAATATCTAGATGTGAATTAGGCAAACGGTTAACTTATACTTATGTAGGTAAGTTTTTTCACTCATGCCCACATGTATTGTATAGGTGCTATAGTGTCACATATTGACACTCTTTTGCCAGGTTGTGAGAGGGTGTGTGGGAATAGCTGTCAATTGATTTAAGAAATCGTTGGCTCGGTCAAATTCATAAACCAAATCTAAATTGAATACATATCGTTGACTTAGTCAAAATAATAAGCAAACCTAAAATTAAACATCTAGGAAAAACCTCAAATTAGGGAGCATATGGTTAATTTAAAGATAGATGTAACTGAGCACACTGTTTGTTTCCCTAGGAAGGAGGGACGAGATCTTGGAGCGTGGCGATGGGCGATGGCAATGAGCAAATATCCGACAGCCGCATTGAATCCCATCTGACCATGCACCAAGTCAGGGACGGCACTATACATGTGGTCAAAAATACTTCAAGGCCGGATAGTTTCTTTTTTCTTTTGAAGTACTCCTACGTGTTGATATTAGCTGGCTTACCAAATTACATTTAAATTCTTGGGAGCCGAAGACTTTTTGCTTGGGAAACAATTCCTGTCTGTAGTCTGATAAGAAGCTATGGTCAGACCGCTCGTGTTCCGTCGATTCTTGTTTAATCACACGGTCAATGTCGCTCGTGTTCCGTCGATTCTTGTTTAATCACACGGTCAATGTATGAAGAGACCAATCCCTTTTTGCCGTTGTCAACCAATCTGTATCTCACGCAGCTAATTAGTCACGGGAAACACTTCTTGTTTGTAGTTTGATAAGAAGCCATGGTCAGATACAATAGCGGGGTATTCGGTGATGAAGAACGAGTTAATGTATGATGCGTGGAAGGTTGTATCTATGGATTTTGTAGGCATGAGCTAAGGGGGCTTATTTTTTGGTAAAACATGTCTGCTTTGTTTCATGAGCAAAAGCACGACGTAACCTACGACTTGTACGTGATCCATGATCGTAATGTGAAGCCGCTACGCCATTTATGATAAATCATCTTCTACTCCATTATGAAATTTTGTGGTGCAATTGCAAAAACGGAGATAAGGTGGCCATCGGACTCGCCAACCAAAGATATGTAAGTTTTGCTTCTTGTTGCTCTACATGTTAATCAATTCTATTTACTCAGTGTTGCAACTTGATAATCATCACGTTGTATAGTCCAGACGCGCTGCCGTGTTATACTACAGGACCGAGGGTAGGCCATTTATGTTCATATATTGTTGGATGAAATTAAAGGGGCACAGTGCATGGGACGACATGTGTTTTTTTTCTCGAATACGGTGGGACGACGTGTGGATTCTGACTCGGGTATCATTGAATTTGGAATCGATGAATTAAAAAAGAATTTATTAAACATCTGGTTATCTCGGATGTAATATTTACATTTGAATTATTGTTGTATTAGGGATATTTGCATGTTTTATAAATTAATTGTGCTATTTGATTTCCAATGATGATTTTGAATGTTGTGTGCTTAAGAACAAAAAAGGACAAACAATCATGGGACAGGGTTCGATGGTTGGCTCCCATATCCGTGTGCATACGGGCCCGGACGAGTTGCAGACAAATACATGTTCTTTTTGCGGGCCGGCGTCGAAGATGCCCTTACATCTTTAGGTATATACTAATAAAAGATACCACTTGACGAGTAAAATGAGACGTGTTAACTGGTAAGAACGAATGAGAATTGTACGTGGTGCTGATTATGGTTCAATATACTCGGCCGCAGGCCGCAGCTGGCTGGAGTAAAAATACAGTTCGCTTCGAAGACGAGCCCACACATCCCATTTCGTCCGTGACACCGCGGCCCAGCCCCCTGCCGTCGATGCACCCCACCATGGTGACACTGCCTTTGGACACAAAGCTCGCCATTTTTCCGCATGAACGACACCTCTTCGGTGATGCCACTCTGTCGGTTGCCACTGGCTTGTCCACAAGCCGGAGGTCGTTGTCCATGATGAAGCCGCCATGGCAGGAGGACCCGTCGACCAAACTCTGCTCTTCAGGCTCTACGTCAGGAACTAATAGTTGTGCTTGCTGGAATGATCTTCGGCTTGTGTGGGGTGCCAGGTGAGGTAGGGATGATGGAGGGCAGGCGCCTAGCTAGGTCATCTACGATCACCTCAGGGGCTAGCATGAGGGCCTCGCCTACGGCAACGTGCACCTCACGGATGCTATGCGACCCGCAACCTCCTTCTTCCTCAGCTGACCGTGGAGGCAACCATGAGCCTCCTCCTGCCTACCCGAGGCCACTGGCGAGCTGTGCCTTGATAACTCATAAGTATAGGGGATCGTTTGTACCTTTTTTCCGATAAGTAAGACTGTCGAACCGAACGAGGAGCTAAAGGTAGAATTTGTATTCCCTTCAAGTTCTATCAACCACCGATACAACTCTACGCTCACTTAACATTTGTTTTACCTAGAACAAGAATTAAAATAATTGCAAAAATAAAACTAAGAGTACTTTGCGAGATAATAAAAGTTAATTGGTTTAGTAGAGAGCTTTTGTAGAACAATGAGAAAGATTGTCCCTAGGTAATTGGATATAACAAGATAGATACTTATCATATGCAATGAGGGAGAGGCATACACTAACATACTTTCCGTACTTGGATCATATGCACTTATGGTTGAAACTCTAGCAAGCATCCATAAATACTAAAGTTCATTAAGGTAAACCGAACCATAGCATTAAGTAACAAGTCTCCTTTACTCCCATACACAACAACTCAAAATTTGAAAACTTCAATCACACAAAACTTAACGGAACTTCGTGAGATAGCTTAGTATGATAAAGAGCAAACAATTCACTTTGATACTGTCAAAGACAAGACTCATAATTGTTCTCACACAATGCCTACTGTACCTTATCATTTTCACAATTTATATTCAGCAATATAAGCCATAAAAACTAGAAAAGGAGCAAACTATGTATTGGAAACAGAATCTATCAAAAACAGAACGGTTTGTAGTAATTTGTACACCAACCATACTTCTACTATGCCAAAAATTCTGAAAAATTAGGACAACATAGAACATTTGTATATCAATCATCTATAAAAAGTCCAGAATTTTATCATCCAGTGAATTTTGAAAATTTCTGGACTTAGCGCAAAAGTTTCCATTTTTGCACAGAATCAAGTTAACTATTATTCACACTATCTCAAAGACTTTACTTGACACTTTATTGAAACAAAAGCAATAAAACATGATTACTAAAGTAGCATAATCATGTGAACACACAAAAACAATAGGTAAAAGTGTTGGGCTGTCTCCCAACAAGCGCTTTTCTTTAATGACTTTTTAACTAGGGATGATGATTTCAATGATGCTCGCATAAAAGATAAGAATTGAAACACAAAGAGAGCATCATGAATGACATGGCAAGCACATTTAAGCCTAACATACTTCCTATGCATAGGGATTTTGTGAGCAAACGATTTATGGGAGCAAGAATCAACTAGCATAGGAAGGCAAAACAAGTGCAACTTCGAAACTTTCAACACATAGAGAGGAACTTGATAATATTGAGAAGCCTAGAAGCATATCTTTCTCTCTCATAATAATTTTCAGTAGCATCATGAATGAATTCAACAATATAACTATCACATAAATCATTCTTTTCATGATGCATAAGCATAGAAATTTTGCTACTCTCCATATAAGAAAATTTATTCTCATGAATGGTAGTGGGAGCAAACTCAACAAAATAACTATCATGGGATTAAAATTAAAATCATGATGACAAGTTTCATGGTTATCATTATTCTTTATAGCATATATGCCGTCACCATAATCATCATAGATAGCAACTTTGTTGTCATAGTCAATTGAAATCTCTTACAAAATAGTGAATTTATCACTAAATAAAGTCATGACCTCTCCAAATCCACTTTCATCATTATAATCATCATAAATAGGAGGCATGCAATAATTATAAAAAATTTGCACATCAAATCTTGGGGGACAAAAAATATCATCTTCATCAAACATAGCATCCCCAAGCTTATGGCTTTGCATATCATTAGCATCATGGATATTCAAAGAATTCGTAATAACAACATTGAATCATGCTCATCATTTATACGAAACATTCTATTGAATTCTTCTTCTATCAATTGAACACAATTTTCCTTTCCATCATTTTCACGAAATACATTATAAAGATGAATAATATGATGCAACCTCAATTCTATTTTTTTGTAGTTTTCTTTTTTATAAACCAAACTAGTGATAAAACAAGAAACTAAAAGATTCGATTGCAAGATATAAAGATATACCTTCATGCACTCACCTCCCCGGCAACAGTGCCAGAAAAGAGCTTGATGTCTACTACGCAACTTTATTCTTGTAGACTCGTGTTGGGCAGTAGAAAGTTTGTAGGACAGTAGCAATTTTCCATCAAGTGGATGACCTAAGGTTTATCAATCCGTGGGAGGCGCAGGATGAAGATGGTCTCTCTCAAACAACCCTGCAACCAAATAACAAAGAGTCTCTTGTGTCCCCAACACACCAAATACAATGGTAATTTGTATAGGTGCACTAGTTCGGCGAAGAGATGGTGATACAAGTGTAGTAATGATAGTAGATATTGATTTTTGTAATAGGAATAGTAAAAACCAGCAAGGTAGCAATTGATAAAACGGAGCACAAACGGTATTGCAGTGCTTGAAAATGAGGCCTAGGGTCCGTACTTTCGCTAGTGCAATCTCTCAACAAATGTTAATCTAATTGGATCATATAACCATCCCTCAAAGTGCGATAAAGAGTCACTCCAAAGTTCCTATCTAGCGGAGAACATAAGAAGAAATTGTTTGTAGCTATTCTTTATGATCGATCTATCCAAGAGTTCGTACTAAAATAACACCAAGTTATTCTTTCCGGTCGATCTATCAAGAGTTTGTACTAAAATAACACTAAGTTATTCTTTCCGATCGATCTATCAAGAGTTCATACTAAAATAACACCAAAGAAAATTCAGATTCATAATACTCAATCCAGCACAAAGAACCTCAAAGAGTGCCCCAAGATTTCTATCGGAGAAACAAAAGATGAGAACGTGCATCAACCCCTATGCATAGATTACCCCAATGTCACCTCGGGAATCCGCGAGTTGAGTGCCAAAACATATCTCAAGTGAATCAATATAATACGCCATTTTCACCATAGGTATTCATATGCAAGACATATATCAAGTGCTCTCAAATCCATAAAAGTATTCAATCCGATAAAACAAAATCTCAAAGGGAAAACTCAATTCATCACAACAAGATAGAGAGGGAGAAACACCATATGATCCAACTATATTAACGAAGCTCGTGATACATCAAGATCGTGTCATCTCAAGAACACGAGAGAGAGAGAGAGAGAGAGAGAGAGAGAGAGAGAGAGAGAGATTAAACACATAGCTACTGGTACAAACCCTCAGCCCCGAGGGTGGACTACTCCCTCCTCATCATGGTGGACGCCGGGATGATGAAGATGGCCACCAGTGATGATTTCCCCCTCCGGCAGAGTGCCAAAACGGGGTCTAGATTGGTTTTTCGTGGCTACAGAGGCTTGCGGCGGCGGAACTTCTGATCTAGGGTTATCCCGAGGGTTTTTGGAATATTTGGCGATTTATAGGGCGAAGAGGCGGTGCGGGAGGCCACCGAGGGGGGAACAACCCGCCAGGGCGCGCCTGGGCGTGTTGTGCCCCCCTCGGGGCTCCCCTCTGGCACTTCTTTGGCCCACTGGATATCTTCTGGTCCAAAAAAAATCTCCAGAAAGTTTCACTGCGTTTGGACTCCGTTTAGTATTGATTTTCTGCGATGTAAAAAACAAGCAAAAGCAGC
Organism: Aegilops tauschii subsp. strangulata; assembly: GCF_002575655.3. NCBI lineage: Eukaryota > Viridiplantae > Streptophyta > Magnoliopsida > Poales > Poaceae > Aegilops > Aegilops tauschii. The sequence continues at coordinate 142,187,776 of NC_053038.3, forward strand.
AGATGACACTGGGCACTATGTCAATAGGTTAGTCCCAAAAAAAGATAAAAAAAGTTGCTACAAAATGTTTGTAAAACATCCAGGAATGATACTATAATAGCATGAATACTTCATAAATTATAGATACGTTGGAGACGTATCAATGCCCCAACTTAATGTGGCTCCAGCACCAATAAACCACTCCCAGCTAGAGTGACCTCTTTGTAAAAGGCACGTTGTGCACTATCCCAAAGAAATCACCTATGAAGTTGTACAATTTGCATAAATTTATGGTCTTCCTCAGCTGCCTGCCAAGGTCTCTGTTCACATCCATATGCTTGTGAGATGGCCTGTGCGCCATCTCTCCATAACTAGTTGTGATCACATGGTTATGGTTCACTCGATGCTCTGTTATATACCATCCGTTGTTTGTGGTTCGGAGCAGCCTAATCATTGCGGGGCACTAGCAGCGGAAAGACCTCATGCTCTCTCGCAATGGCTTCCCCTGTTGCATATTTTTCACCAGACATTAGTGCCTTGCTAATTACTGTATTACACATTCCACCCCTGACAAAAACTAGTACAAATTACAACGTATCGAGCACCCGCAAACAATTACCTGCATGGTCTTGCTCTTGTCTGGGTTCAGCATGCTCTTCCCGTATCGGATTCCAACACCATGTTTCCAGGAATACATGTTTTAGAAATCATACGCCTTCGTCAATGAGTCAAAAGTTGTTCCCATTTCTGGCTTGACAATTCCTTATCAGCCCTTTCCGCAAAACCTCTAATCGACTTCTCAAGAGCGCCCATCATCCTGCTGGCGCATGGTGCACGCTGTAGGATTGGCACCCACCCTGACCCGGTTTGCATGCACAAAGCCAAAATTTTCTCTTTAATGAGAGGCACAACAAATGCTAATGCGTCTCCACCAGATACACAAAATAACATTGCCAACTACACTCAGAGTTGGACGGAAATAATTATCACAGCCAAATTTTTTCCATCAGTTATTCAATTTATAAGATATAGGAGAGCTAAGTACACCTACATTCACACATACAACACACCGGTTACCCAGGCACAACCCAACAACAATTGACCCTTTAAAAAACCACAAGCAAGCATCCAAATGTTCATATGGCAGTGATGAGTCTTCCATACATCACCCCATGAATATTCGGTCCAAATCTCACAGCGACGGTTCAACATATTCTACATTATCAATATAGCATTTTACGCGGGCTGCCTGGCGAATTTACCATTCTATTAGCATCGCTATGAAGAACTAGGTCACTTCAATTGTTTACGTAAAGCTACGGTGCTGAACTTTTCACTTCACTCTCACTTACACCACACATTAACTTGCATGCGTAGAATGCACAGGGAGAGAACCCCCTGTTTGATGCACATGATTAAAGCGCTACTATTTCTTCCAATAAACCATTGTACAAATCCTAGGCCATTCCCGGACTGAGATCAGTTGACATGCCTTCAAGAAGTCACGCCGTAACATGCGGCTGTACATCTACCATCCAAATAAGATCCAACGTCTCACAATGGCTCAAGTGGATAAAAGGTTCAGACTTGGCTTTTTCAGTCACTTCTGTGGCGGCGCGTGTTCGCATCGGTGGAGATGGTGGGGGTGATGCGGCGAGCCCTGAGTACGCACCCCCGAAATCTGATGAATCTGCTGTCATCCAAAAGTGCCTGGTTGGATTAAGAGGTAAATCAATATGTGTTTGGCTATGTTCTGTTCCTGTCTGGCGTACACAGCAGGAAATAAAAAAATAGCTGACAAAAGTAACATTTCGGGTTAGACTGGACTGCTTAACCAAACTTTAAAACACAAGTGATATGATGTTTGTGGTGTGCGTACACTGTGTCTGCTTCAAAAATTTCTGCTGTGTATGGGAATGGCGGACTGGGGTCAGGTGACACGCCTTCAAGTAGTCACGCCGTAACATGTGGTTGTACATCTACCATCCAAATAAAATCCAGCGTCTCACAATAGCCCAAGTGAAAAAGGGTTCAGACTTGACTTTTTTGGTCATTCGACAGTAGCAAGGGGTAGACAACAGATCTCCCTCAAAAAAAAAATGTATACATTCATTTCAAAAAATTTAAATATGTGTACATTGTACCAATCTATATATACTCATTTGAAAAAAAATATGTATACATTGAAGTCGAGAACTGGGCGGACGGCCCGGTCACAGATCGGTCACAAAATCCGACCCACCTGGGCACCTCAAACGCTTGGGCTGACTGGCACCCCTCATATCCAGCCCATATCCGGGGCCGATATGGGGCGGCCCGGGCGCATCCGCCACATCGGACTGACAACGGGGTCCCACATGAAATCGCTCGGAAACACAACAGTCTGACGGGCGTCTTCTTCGGGGGCATGAACGTCGTGTGGTGCCGCTCTGGCTCGCCGCCTGAGGGCCAAGTAAGCTGGACGACAACCCCCAACCCTAGACACTCCACTTCTCTCCCTCTCCGCCGCCTCCACGCACTGCCAGCCGAAGCCGCATCTCCCTCTCCGCTCGTCGGACACGACAACCATGGCCCGACAGAGGGTGACCACGTATGCGATGTGTATGCCGGAGTGACGCCTCCAACTACTCAAGGAGATCCGGGCTCGGCGTGAAGCCTGGTGTTGGGGGGTGGGGGATGACCCCCGGGTAGGTTCAACAATACTTAGCGATTTCCAAAACATCTGGGCGGCCAGCGTCCCCCGGTCCGGCTAGACCTCCAGCCGGCCCTCCGACTTCGGGTCGGCTGGGCGTGGCGCCACAGCTTTGGCCGGCTGGCCTCGAGCCGGCCCCCGGCGATGTCAGCGTCCGTTCCATCCGGCCGTACGACAAGACCTCTCCCACGACGGGGAGAGTGTGCCGACAGTGCCCACATCGCCGCTAACCTAGGAGAGTGTGGAAACAGTGCCCGCTGTACCGCAGACCTGGGCGGACGACGACTGGGCGACGCGGCACTATGGATGCACAACGACTGGGCGACGCGGCTCATTTTCCAGACACACACACACAGGCAAGAAGGGCTGATGATTGATGATGACATGTACCTAGGGTAGGGTCTTAGGCCTGACCTAGACGCCCTACCCAAGGACGCTACACAAGAGTTCAAGGCCTACAAGGTTCAACAGAAGATACCGACTAAAATCCTCATGAAGTACAACCCACTCGACAAAAGGTTCCACTCAGATATCCCAATTCCACTCGACCATGGATATTTCACTCGACCATACAAGAATCCACTCGGAGTATAGACTACCTAGAGTCACCCCAGGATGGCAACGGTCAGGCATTCACTCCGTCGTCATAAAGACCATTTAATACGGTTGTTACCAGTAACGTTCAAGACTTAATCTCATTGAACCCTAGTGTAACTGAGGACAGTGAAGGGTCGGCGCACTCTATATAAGCTGCCCCTCCCCTCTTGCACAAGGGAGTCGCACCCCCTGTAACTATTCAACACTCCAATCGACAAGCCTCCGCGGCACCGAGACGTAGGGCTGTTACCTCCTCCAAGAGGGGCCTGAACTCATAAAACTGTGCGTACAACCTCGCCATAGCTAGGACACTTCCCTCTCCTATGTACCCCCCATCTCTACTGGCAGATCCATTCCCACGATAGTTGGCGCCCACCATGGGGCAGACGTCTAAGCAACTTCCGGCAAGGTTGCAATCTTCAATCTTCATCAACATGGTTTCTAGCGGTGGTTTGGCCCTGGGTCGCGAGATCCGTCTCGGTGCGCTCACCTTCATCGCCGACGACTCCGCCTAGCTCCAAGAAGCCCCCCTCGACGTCAAGGCTCTCCCCATTCGCGGGGCGGCGCACTTCCGCGCGAGTGCCTGCGGCGTCCTCCTGAGGTAGCCGTTGACTCAGTATCGATCGGCTCCCGTGGTGTCTTCGCTCCCCGTTGTCCGGTCGCTCGCGGCTCCAGCGGTGGGTGAAGCATGCAGTGGCTCGTCAGTCGGCCACCCCTCAGATCGCGGCGATTGAGCCCGATGAATCTCTCTATGGGTTGTTCGATCTGCCGACTGGCCACTCAGATACACTTTCCGAGTGTGAGAGCAACGATCCCATGGCGGAAGTCCTCATGGTCGACTCCCAGCGCAGTCCGCCCGGATTCCTTTGCGGCGGCGGTGATAGCGGGGGCCCGTCGCGCGACCACGACGAGTATTATCCTCAAGCCCTCACTGCGGAGCAGAGGGAGGAGCTTCATTGCAGAAACAATCAGGCTCTTCAGACCCCCATCGTTGGGGAGACCTCCGAGGCTCGGGCTTTGGAGGTTGCGCGCTTAGCCACCTTGGCTGAGCGCACGCGCCTGGAGAATCTTTAGCAAGCACTCGATGACCGCGCCCGCAAACAACTTCTAAGTTCAAGTCGACGACCACGACAATTGTTTCCGACTGGGCCTCGAGAAGAGTGTCAGGTATACCGTACCCCAATCCAGAATGTCATAGCAGCTGCACGTATCACAGATTCGATTCAGCCGTCCCGTTCAGAGGCTGGCAGAGGGTTGCAGCAGATTCGAGCACTGCTCAGAGCGGCCGGGGAACAGAACTCGGTTGTTTCTCAGTCGCGCAATAGGATTCACAGCAGGTCCGTCATAGCGGACACAGTTCAGTTGGCACACAGCCCAAGATCGCCTCCGCGGCATGAAGATCGTGGTTATCGCCAGGACCAGTACCTTAGTCGAGGCCACGGGCATTTTGATCCGCGATACCACCATGATGACCACCGTCGAGTGCCTACTCCCCCTCTGAGGGGTGGTTCGTACGCGCCCCGGTGGTATGATGACAGGCGCCCGTACGGTGATGAGCGTAGAGTTCCAGTTGACCTAAGAGAGCCTGGGTGCGATGCGAGGTCAGTCCTCGTACAAGGCTTGGTCGACAGAGGCAGAGCTAACAGAGAAGGGTTGGACAGAGATCGTCCGAGTGGAAACAGGGCGTTCGTTTCTGGGCCCGAATGTTTCAGCAGGGCCATCCAAGCAGCTGAGATCCCACCCAACTTCAGATTGGCTGCGGGAGTGAGCAAGTTTACTGGCGAGTCGAAGCCATACACATGGTTGGAAGATTACTGAGTGGCGGTGCAGATTGGTGGAGGCAATGATGATGTAGCCATGAAGCACCTTCCCTTGATGCTTGAAGGCTCGGCCATAGCTTGGATGAATCAGGTGGCTCCTAGAAGCATATTTTGTAGGGAAGATTTGGCCCGAGTGTTTATCAAGACATTTGAAGGCACTTGCAAGTGCCACGTTGGGCTTTTTGAATTGCAGCATTGTGTCCAGAAGCCGAATGCAACTTTGAGGGATTACATCTAGCGGTGGACTACAGTTCATCATCCGGAGAATGTTTCAGAGCACCAGGCCGTCCGTGCTTTCAAGGAAGGCGTACGGTACAGAGAGCTCACACTGAAATTCGGTCGCTCCGGGACCATGACTCTGAATCGGATGATGGAGATAGCCACTCGGTATGCAAATGGCGAAGAGGAAGACCGACTCCGCAATGGCAAGGGGAAGACAGTCGACCAGGACACCAGGGGTGGAGACCCCAGCCGACAACAGAAACGCCATGCCGAAGCCACTGGACAGGCTGAAGCAGCAGTTGTGAATACCCAAGGAAAGTTTAAAGGAAAAGCCAAGGGGCCGTGGGTGCCCAAAAAGTTGAAGGATCAGTCCGTCCAGGACGTCCTGGATTTGCCGTGTCACATTCACACGAAGAAGGATGAAGAGGGTAACTTGATTCTGCCCAAGCATACCACTCGATAGTGCAGACTCCTGATTCAGCAGTTCCGAGAGGTTCAGCCTAGTGAGAAGGACTCTAATAAGGATGAATATGAGGAAAAAGATGATGGTTACCTGAAGGTCAATGCTACCTTAGTGATCTTTGCTGATGTCGAGAGCAAAAGTCGACTGAAAGTCATAAACAAAGAAGTGAACATGGTTGCTCCGGCAACTACGACGTACCTGAAGTGGTCGAAGACTCCCATTACATTCGACCAGTCTGATCACCCGACTCACATTGCTACCCCCGGGCGGCAAGCTTTGGTGGTCGACCCAGTCGTCGGGGGCACCCGATTGCCTAAAGTTCTCATGGATGGTGGCAGTGGTCTGAACATTCTGTATGCTGAGACCCTCCAGGGGATGGGCATTCCGATGTCCCAACTCAATGAGAACAACATGCAATTCCCTGGAGTCATCCCAGGGAAAATGCTCTTGATGTGGTTTTCGGTGATTCCAAGAATTTTCGCAAGGAGAAGTTGACGTTTGAGGTAGTGGATTTCCACAATGCCTATCATGCTATTCTAGGCAGGCCCGCATATGCTCGTTTCATGGCTTGTCCAAGTTACGTATATCTTAAGTTGAAGATGCCCGGGCCCAAAGGTGTGATTACAGTCACTGGGAATAGGCAGAGAGCAGAGGAGTGCCTCCAGAAGGGTTCCAAGATTGCTGATGAACAAATGGCAGTGGTGGAACTGAAAGAGTACAAGAAAAATGCCGATCTGTGTGATTTGTTGCGAGCCAAGAAGCCTGCATTATAATCCGCATTTTAGTCGGCCGGTGAGAGGAATCTAGTCCACATTCACCGGGAAGACCCCACAGCTGCTCCGACCCACATCTCAACGACACTCGATAGCAAATAGGAAGCCGCGCTCATCCAGTTCCTCCGTGAGAACTGGGGCATCGTTGCATGGAAACCATCAGACATGCCAGGTGTACCCAGGGGGCTGGCTGAGCACCGTTTACGTGTCGACTCAAAGGCAAAACCTGTCAAAGAGCATCTCCGTCGGCCCGCCACGGAAAAGAGGAAGGCGATTGGCGAGGAGGTTGCTCGGCTCCTAGCAGCTAAGTTCATCCGCGAGATATACCACTCCGAGTGGCTCGCCAATGTCGTCATGGTCCCCAAGAAGGATAATTCACTTCGTATGTGTATTGATTTCAAGCATATCAATCGGGCCTGCCCGAAAGATCATTTTCCTCTCCCCCGCATCGATCAGATAGTTGACTCGACTGCAGAGTGTGAGCGTTTGTCTTTTCTGGATGCATATTCCGGGTACCATCAGATCCGACTGTATGGGCCCTATGAAATAAAAACGGAATTCATCACCCCGTTCGGATGTTTTTTCTATGTCACCATGCCTTTTGGTCTCAAGAATGCTGGCGCCACATTCATGCGCATGATTCAGAAGTGCCTGCTCACTCAGATCAGTCGGAATGTGGAGGCATATATGGATGATATTGTGGTCAAGTCATGCAAGAGTTCCGACCTATTGTCTGACCTCGATGAAACCTTTGCCAATCTTAGAACATATGACATCAAGCTGAATCTGTCCAAGTGCACATTCGGAGTTCCTGGAGGAAAGGTGCTCGATTTTCTCGTTTTCGAATGAGGGATAGATGCAAATCCCGAAAAGATTGGTGCAATTCTCCGAATGAAACTCCTTGTGCGTGTGCATGACGTTCAGAAGCTTAAAGGTTGTCTTACTGCATTAAGTCGATTCATTTCTCGTCTTGGTGAAAAGGCATTGCCTCTTTACCGACTGATGAAAAAGTCTGATACATTCGAGTGGACTCCTGAAGCTGATGCAGTGTTTGTAGAGCTCAAAGCCCTGATTTCCACCCAGCCGGTGCTTGTTGCTCCGGTCAACAAAGAGCCTCTACTGTTATATATTGCAGCCACTGGTCAAGTTGTCAGGACAGTGCTCATAGTGGAGCGAGAAGAAGAAGGCAAGGCCTATAAAGTTCAACGCCCAGTGTATTACATTTCTGAAGTCTTGACTCCGTCCAAGCAAAGGTATCCACTTTACCAGAAGCTTGTCTATGGAATTTATTTGACTAGGAAGAAATTTGCACATTACTTCCAAGACCACTCGGTTTCAGTCGTTAGCGATGCTCCATTGTCTGAAATCTTGAACAATCGAGATGAAACCGGCCAAGTGGCTAAGTGGGCAATTGAACTTCTTCCTCTAGATATCAAGTTTGAAGAAAAGAAGGCAATCAAGTCTCAAGCAATCACAGATTTCTTGGCTGAGTGGATTGAGCAACAGTAGCCGACTCAAGTTGACTCGGAACACCGGACCATGTTCTTTGATGGATCTAAGATGTTAAACGGTTCTGGTGCTGGAGTGGTCTTGGTGTCCCCAAGAGGCGATAAACTCAGTTATGTTCTCCAGATTCAATTTGATTCCTCCAATAATGAAGCTGAGTACGAAGCACTCCTCTACAGGTTGCGTATGGCCATCTCACTCGGCGTCCGTCGCCTGATGGTCTACGACGACTCAGATTTGGTAGTTAATCAGGTGATGAAGGAATGGGATGTCAGGAACCCCGCCATGACCAGATACTGCAGCCTTGCCCAAGTTGAGCTCAGGTGGATACCCCATGTGAGAGCATCATCATGATCTTGATTCTGGACCCTTTTGGTCAGTTGCAAATCAACTATATTAAGCTTTGATCTTTTTGCCTCCAAAACCACCAGGATCATAGTCCTCCCATAGTTAAACACCCCAGACAACTCCATTTGACCCAATCAGCCCCCTGTTGATCACCACTGCTCATCCAAAACTGATACAACAAAGTTTCAGCGATGCCATACTCCTCTCCTTGGCTCCATCCCGTTATATTTAACCTCTGGGATGCCTTGGGGATCAAGGACTAGCCCCCAGACAAGTTTTGCCAGCCCATTGTGTCCTCCCGTGACATGTCGCGTGGTGACCGCGTGTATTTTTGCCCGTGCACGCGCTCTGGATGCAGCAAACGCGCTCTGACGCTTCGGCCTCTTCCTCCCCGTCTGTGCACTCGTCCACTCATCACCCGACCATGTCTAGCATGTTCCCCGCGTCGTCGCCGTCTCTCTGGAGCCCTTTCCCCCTCCGTCTTCTTCCCCGGTGAGCCGTCACCGTCGCCGCACCGTTCTGACCCGTGACCACGTTGTCTTCCTCGCCCGTGTCCTTTTCCTCCTCGTGTCCTCGAGTGCCTCTCATCTCCGTGACCTCTGTGCCTCGTCCGCGTCCTCCCTCGTCGCCTTGCCGCCCCTCCCCGTGACCCTTGGCCGCGCGTGCCCATCGCCGGAGCGCGGACACGTAGCCGCGCGCGTGCCACCTCACCCCTCGCTGCCCTGGCTATATAAGGCCACCCCGAGGTCGCTCAACCTCACCAACAGCCTCACCTCACTCCCAGGAACTTGCCTAGCCTCTCCACCGAGCTGGAGCTGCTCTCCTCACTGCTCTCTGCCTCCATCGCCGTCGTACGGCTTTGGCCAAATCCGCCCGAACCAAGCACCCCCCTCCTTCCTGACCTCACTAGAGGACCACCAGGACCCCTTAGATCCTCCCCGTGCCCTCTCCCTCTCGCCGGAGCCACTATGGCCAAAAACCCACTCGTGCCTGAAGCCCCTTCGCCGGAGTCCTTGCTGCTCTCAACCCCGCCCCCTCGAGGTTCATTCTGCCAAGGGATGGGTGCGGCTCGACGCGCTGATCATCCCGGTAGGTCGGCCGGCGAGAATGGTGGCCGGAGCCGCCCAGGAGCCTCGCCGGAGCGTGCCGGTCCTCCCCTGCATCGCGGGGAGGCGCGAGGAGGACGACGACCTCGGGTCAGGCGGGCCCTATCTCCGTGTAGCCCCACCTGTCGGCGAGCGGGCGTTGACCCGGGCTGCCCACGTGGATAAGTGATGGCCCCCAGCCCCGTGGGACCCGCACGTCAGCGTCACACGCGCCCGGTCCCACCACTGCCTAGCTGGATAAGTGGAAACGCCTTTCAGGGAAATACGTTTTCAATAAGGGAAAGCGTATTCTGGTCTTAGTTCGGTTGGAAATGCGTTTTCCTTCTGGAAAAGCGTATTTTCACTTAACTATGGCTAGAAATACGTTTTCTCTGCTGAGAAGGCGTATTCAACTAAATGTGCTTTCTGTTTTTCAGCTCAGGGGCCTCTTTGTAGAAATCTTTTTATAGATTGGTCCCTGGACTTTGTCCGGCTATAACTTTTTGCTCGTAACTCCGATTAAGGTGAAACCAACGCCCACGTCTTCGTCTCGTCAAGCCCGTTCTGTTCCCATAATTTTCACTATGGTTTGACATATTGAAAATGACCTTTTTTCCCTTGCCCCTAATCAGCCTCTCCGAGAGAGAACCCTTTCTGGCGGTTCTTTCCGCGATCGTTCCGCACCTCTTCCCGGAGCATTCTTCACCCTAGGAAAGCCACAACCTCCATTTGCATGATAGCCATGCAGAAGCATTGGTTTTCAACTTGAATCTTTAATAACTGTTTGTTTGCTGCTGCTGTCATTATTTCGGTTATGCTTATGGATCAGTGGTGACCATCATGCTATGTTCCTTGCACTCTTTATTATGTTCTTCATGCTAGTATTACTTTAATATTGGCCATGCTTGGGAGTAGTACATGTTGGTGATGGTCTTCGGTGCATGACTATCGTCTTTTCCGAGTACCGTTGTTATGCATGTTCTTTTGCTCCCAGTTGGTTAAATGCTTGTATGGTAGTTTTATTGTTATGTTATTGCATGGTATTTATTGTTGATGCTAGTGGTCATGTTATGCTATGAGTAGTATTCTAGTTGTGATAGCCATGCTCGTCAGTATGCCATGCTCATCTGGATAAATGGTTAAATGTTGTTGTTATGCTCGTTGATTGGGATGCACCCCCATGCTTATGTTAATATCATGTTCATGCATTGTAGTTGCATCAGGTTATTTTTATCATGACTCAGCATATTGCATTCAGGTTTAACCGGATTAAATTGAACTTGAACAACTGTTGGCTGAGTCATGGTGCCACCATATCGAGCTGACCAGTGCAACCACGCTTACCTTATGGGGGGGGGTCCTAACTGGGTCTATTGTCATGCCTCTCGCCGGTGCCTCCCGCGAGGGAAGGTTATGCGCGGGCGCTACCTTGGCCGAGTCGGACGGCATAAGCCTTGTGTGCCCGTTGTTTTTGTAAGGATCCTTGTCCCCGTTTGGGACCGTTTTGCCACGACGATGGCTGTTGGTGCCTTTGGTAGGCACGGGGCCACCCAGGACTTAGCCCAATGGGGAGTTGGTCGGAGTGGCCAGGAGAGTGTCATGGCAGTAGGACGGTTTTGTCGGAATGTTGTTGGTCCACCCGAATGGGAGTGCGAGGCCATGGGTTCCGTGGTGTGGGTACAGTGTGCTAACCTCTGCAGTGTGTGTGTGTTAAATCTATCGATAGCCGCGCCCGCGGATATGGGCCCAGTTCTTGTCAGTCACATTGTGGGTCAACAGTAATAATAATGATGTGCTTAATAACAACCCTGGTTCGATGATGAAAGAAGTTGGTTGATATTTATGTGATCATGAGAGGATCACTGTGGTATCGTGAGTACTAACTTGTTGGATATTTGGGATGTTATGCGAGAGTCAAGGGTAAAGGTCAAGCTCCTTGTGGTCATAAATGATTACTACGGTATTGTTAATACCAAGCTTGATTGGATCCTGAGATGATTGTGTGATGTCCGTGGTGGTAAGTGATGCAAGTGAAGGTTACGAGGTAACCCGAGCAGAGTAAGTTGGTGCATGATAGTTTCATCATGTTGCATGCTAGTCTCATCATGTTCATATGTTTATGCCATGCTCATATTGTTCTAGCTGTATCATGTTGTACATGCCATGTTGTTCTGATAGTATCGTGTTCATCATTTCTTAATAATTTGTAATTGCCGTGCTATTGCTTGTCTTGATTGCTTTGGTTGCTGTGCGCTTGCAAGTACATTCAATGTACTGACCTGGCATGTCATGCCAGTTTGCAGGTCATGCCAGATTTGATTGCTTGTTTGCCGTGCATTCCTTGTTTGCAAGCTAGGATAAGCATTCCAGCCAGAGTCCCTGCAGAGTGGAGTTCATCACCGTCGGCGCTGTTCCGCTGCCAGGAGTTATTCCGCTGCATCGTGTTGTTCTGCTGCTTGCATGGAGCAACCGTGGCAGGCGTAGTGTCGCCGTGCCGATGTAATCCCCTTGTACCCATATAGATTGTAATAAAGAGCTGATTTGTTCTATGCTAAGCAGTGCTGTATTCCAGAAGACTTCTCCTTGATCTCTGGGCTGGAATACGGGGCGTTCCGGTTTCTCTGAGGCGGGGTGCCACAGGCTTGGTATCAGAGCAGGTCTGGCTGTAGGATGCCCTAGCCCACGCGAACGTTAGAATGCGGTAGTATAGAGCCCCGTTGGTTTGTTGCACTTGATTGCTGCATTTGTTTGTTGCATAGCATGCATATAGATTATTATCTTGCCGCTAACGGTTAATCATGTGAGTGTAGGTGGTATCGGTTTCGATCCACTACCTACGCCCTCCTTCTTAGCATGCCTGCTCTTCGGTGTTCAGCGTCATCTCTGTCCCAGTAGAGTGATGCCCTGGTACCGAGTGTTCCAGACACCATTTGCAGGAGTTATGCTCAGGTATTGCGTCGATATCTTTTCCTCCACCCAAATCGTTTTGGTGATAGACGTGTCTTTATCCCGAATCATGCCCTCCATCTCGTCCCTTTGGCAACCCTTACTGATCTTTGTCATCAGAAGAGGGCAATGCCAGCAAGCCTTGCTTTTCCTCCACTATATTGCCCTGTCATTCCATTCTTAGGACGTGTACGATTCCCTTTAGTACGCTTGATGATGATGTGGCCGTGACCTTGTGTCTCGCTACTTGATCACCAAGTCCGTCCTCGCCTCCATATCTATCCAGATCTAACCGGTGTTCAGCCAGCGCTTGGTGTAGCCTTGGTTACGCCAACTCTTTCCACACACAGACTCACTTTCATGCACACCGCCACAGCATACTAGACTGTAGTACCAGAGCTTCAGCGACAATTGTGTGCTTAGGTGTGCATGCATATTATTGTGTGAGTAGCAGTAATATGTGCTGATTGCTTTATATTATTAGTATGCTTATGTGCTTTTGTTTTCGTCGTTTCTTTTGTTTTCTTTCTTTGGGCCTTCGGTGTTACAAATTTTCCCCTTATTAAAGTTGCTCGTCAACCGACACCGGACCTGAAGAATCAGCAAGGAATGCATATATTTGGAAACTCAGGTAAACAGAATGGAATTATCAGCAGACTGCAGTGAAATTGGAATATCTTGTCCGAATGCAAAAGAAATCCTGGATGGACTGTTAGTATCAAGTTTGCATCAGTATGGAATTCTCAGCCGACTGCATTGAGATCTGGGGATATCTGATCGTGATACGGATAATCAGGTTTGCCTCAGTGTGCACACTTCATAGCAGAAATGATCATGAAGATAAGCTATGTGCAAGATTGACAGTATATGGCAGTACATCTCAAGAGTCAGATCTGCAACAGTTCAGTCATAAAGCAAGTCTGCCTCGGGAATCAGATTTTCATATATAAGCCGTCAGCATACCACCAAGGTCTTGCAAGTCACTCGAAAGCAGATTTGACAGGCACAGGAGGATTGTTAAAAGAAGGAAGCCAGCTATACACCACAGTGTGACAAAGGTATGAGCTCAGTACAGGTACCTGTGAACCTGGAAGATGATCCTGATGAGCCCTTGTCTTGTTTCTCCAGTAACGGCACCACGCCTATGATCTGAGCCGTTTTTAGCTATCCGGGGTGGATGCCGATTTTTATTTCTCCCTTCAACGACTGTCATGAGTTCTGAGCTGCTTTTCGGCCGTCTCATACAACTGTTGAGTTTCTTTTTGTGACAGTAGCCCTATAGCTGCTTTTGGCTATTTTAGGGAGCTGCCACCTTCTTCTTATCGACCCAGTCTGATGTTCTGAGCTGCTTTTCAGCCGTCCTGAGCCGTTGTTGAGTTATCTCAGTAATGTCCCAGATCTGAGTTGTAAAGACCGTTCTGGTGGCTACTGATTTATTTGTCGATTTCTTGGAAGGGTTCAGATGATCATTTTTCTACGGTCAGAACTTGAGAGGTGATGAACCGGCAATTTGAATAATGCTACCATGTCAGGAAATGAGGATAAGAGTACGCATGTCAGAGTATTGCACCCGACAGAATCCATGGTCACACGAAGAAGCAATATGACTGAGCTCTTTTAGCCAAGGATCCAGACAAGAAAAACAATAATGGAGTAGCAAGACCGGTTATGCAGTTATGAAAATGGTTGCAAGACCCACATGGTGCAGATACCCGGACAGTCTGAGTCCGTATGGATCACCATGGATATTCACCTTAGGTGGGTCTGCTCAATTTTGGTAACGACTTCAGATCGAGACGACCCGCTCAGTTAACAGTATCTGCTCATATTTGTCAGTATCAAATATCCGAATCTGTGAAGTCAAACCAAAGGTCAAATCAACAGTGTGACTCCAGCAACTGTGGCAAAGCATCGCACAACCTACTATCCCCACGGATACGCCAACAGAATGAATAATCAGGATGTCGAGTAACAGTCTTGAGGCATGTGCCCTCACTTATGAGGATTATCAAAGGATAGCCTGTCGGGAGCCAAATTCTTTTGCCAGAACCACCGTCAGTCGAGTCTGCGGATATTATCATGTAAGATCATACCCCTTCATGCTGGCCCCGGCAAGCGACAGTCAAATATTTGGAACGGGTCTGATACTCTAGAAGGTGGAGCCAGCTAAGATGATTCAGAACTTCTGCGATGGGTCAGAATCTGTCAGGAAACGGATATGCCTCAACTCACAATTTGGAACCCAAAGGACCTACATTCAGTGAACAAACCCAATGCAAGGAGTCAGAGCTTGGGTGTTCACCAGGAAAATGTGGCCACAACTTCATGAAAGGTTGTCAGTGCTGGATGACGCACCCATCGGAAATCACTCTCGGATTTGTGAGACAGACACATATTTCAGTCATGGAATCTCAGCTAAGTCAGCGGGTATGAAAATAGTTGGAGCCAGTATAAGCATGAACAAGCCAGGTAAGATCTGTGAGAATATGGATACAATGAATCAGACCACCCAGAGCCAGTCAGGTAGAAATTTAGTGGGGACAACAATAAAGGAAAAAGGAGACCCGAGTTGGAAACGGTTTCCTTAAGTCAGTATATTCATACTTGTTCCCTGAGCAACCAAATCTCGAGGATGAGTTTTCTTTAAGGGGGTAAGAGTTGTAACAGCCTGATTTTTGGCCCTTTCTTTTTCTTTTGATTTTCTGAGGTTTTGCCTGGGTTTTCTTTTTTCGTGGCTTTGTGGTATGGAAACTGAAGAAGATGAACTTTTCTTTGCTTCCAGAGTGGATTGTCGTCCCCAAATCCAGCCCTAGACCTTGCCATTTTCATCCTAGACCAAATCACAATATTATTTTCCTTAGGAATATTCCTTTTTCTATTAAAGGAATAATCCTTTTTCCCTAGGTTGTGAAGCAACCTATATTTCCATCACTCCTAAAATCCCCAAATAATTCTCATAAATTTTTTGGGTCATATCTTCCTCAAATATGGCAAAATATTTCATTGGTCATGTTTCCCATCATGCTCAATAAATTCATATCCTATTCTGTCCTGGATGGCAGATTGTGAAGCAAGTGCCATCTACCTTTGCCCAATTGGCCCCAAACTTCTTGGACACCTTTTCATGCCCAAATAATTGCCTCATGCCAAAATTCAACTTAATTTGCCTAGTAAATATTCCTGAGCAATTTTTTAAAGTTCCTGTCTGAGGGAATTGGTTGTGAAGGAAGTAATAGCTAGGTTAATCCAATTAAGTTGAATTTTTGCATGGTCTTTCATTTTATCAAATCAAAGCCCTCCTCAAGATTTGAGCTCATGCAATGCATCCATGTGAGCACAGCTTCAAATCTTTGTTTCTGTCCAAGTTTTCAGCTAGTGAAGCAAGTATATTTTATCTTGCTCCATTATGTCTAAAAAATTTCCCAGGCCTTCTCCTACCTATATAACCTATCTCCACCCAATTTGGGCATATTTCATCTAGCCATTATTCCCCTAGAATTTTTGCAAGTTTCTGGTCAGTGGAAATGCTTGTGAAGCAAGTACCATTTTGGTTTATCCAATTGGTATGAATCCTTTTGCAGCATCTTCATATGACCAAATAACTCAGCCTTGCCCAATTTGGGCTCAAGTGGATACCCCATGTGAGAGCATCATCATGATCTTGATTCTGGACCCTTTTGGTCAGTTGCAAATCAACTATATTAAGCTTTGATCTTTTTGCCTCCAAAACCACCAGGATCATAGTCCTCCCGTAGTTAAACACCCCAGACAACTCCATTTGACCCAATCAGCTCCCTGTTGATCACCAGTGCTCATCCAAAACTGATACAACAAAGTTTCAGCGATGCCACACTCCTCTCCTTGGCTCCATCCTGTTATATTTAACCTCTGGCATGCCTTGGGGATCAAGGACTAGCCCCCAAACAAGTTTTGCCAGCCCATTGTGTCCTCCCCGTGACATGTCGCGTGGTGACCGCGTGTATTTTTGCCCGTGCACACGCTCTGGATGCTGCAAACACGCTCTGACGCTTCGGCCTATTCCTCCCCGTCTGTGCACTCGTCCACTCATCACCCGACCATCTCCAGCGTGTTCCCCGCTTCGTCGCTGTCTCTCTGGAGCCCTTGCTCCCTCCGTCTTCTTCCCCGGTGAGCCGTCACCGTCGTCGCATCGTTCTGACCCGTGACCACGTCATCTTCCTCGACCGTGTCCTTTTCCTCCTCGTGTCCTCGAGCGCCTCTCGTCTCCGTGACCTCTGTGCCTCGTCCGCGTCCTCCCTCGTCGCCTTGCCGCCCCTCCCTATGACCCTTGGCCACACGTGCCCGTCGCCGGAGCGCGGACACGTAGCCGCGCACGTGCCACCTCACCCCCTCGCTGCCCTGGCTATATAAGGCCACCCCAAGGTCGCTCAACCTCACCAACAGCCTCACCTCACTCCCAGGAACCTTCCTAGCCTCTCCACCGAGCCGGAGCTGCTCTCCTTGCTGCTCTCTGCCTCCATTGCCGCCGCACGGCCTCAGCCAAATCCCCCCGAACCAAGCACTCCCCCTCCTTTCTGACCTCACCAGAGGACCACCGGGACCCCTTAGATCCTCCCCGTGCCCTCTTCCTCTCACCGGAGCCACTATGGCCAAAAACCCACTCGTGCCTGAAGCCCCCTCCGCTGGAGTCCTTGCTGCTCTCAACCCCGCCCTCCTCGAGGTCTGTTCTGCCAAGGGATGGGTGCGGCTCGACGCGCTGATCATCCCGGTAGGTCGGCCGGCGAGAATGGTGGCCGGAGCCGCCCAGGAGCCTCGCCGGAGCACGCCGGTCCTCCCCTACATCGCGGGCAGGCGCGAGGAGGATGACGACCTCGGGTCAAGCGGGCCCCATCTCCGCGCTGCCCCACCTGTCGGCGAGCGGGCGTTGACCCGGGCTGCCCACGTGGATAAGTGACGGCCCCCAGCCCCGTGGGACCCGCACGTCAGCGTCACACGCGCCCGGTCCCGCCAGTGCCTAGCTGGATAAGTGGAAACGCCTTTTGGGGAAATATGTTTTCAATAAGGGAAAGCGTATTCTGGTCTTAGTTCGGTTGGAAATGCGTTTTCCTTCTAGAAAAGCGTATTTTCACTTAACTATGGCTAGAAATACGTTTTCTCTGCTGAGAAGGCGTATGCAACTAAATGTGCTTTCTGTTTTTCAGCTCAGGGGCCTCTTTGTAGAAATCTTTTTATAGATTGGTCCCTGGACTTTGTCAGGCTATAACTTTTTGCTCGTAACTCCAATTAAGGTGAAACCAATGCCCACGTCTTCGTCTCGTCGAGCCCGTTCTGTTACCCCCATTTTCACTATGGTTTGACATATTGAAAATGACCTTTTTTCCCTTGCCCCTAATCAGCCCCTCCGAGAGAGAACCCTTTTCGGCGATTCTTTTCGCGATCGTTCCGCACCTCTTCCCGGAGCCTTCTTCACCCAAGGCAAGCCACAAGCACCATTTGCATGATAGCCATGCAGAAGCATTGGTTTTCAACTTGAATCTTTAATAACTATTTGTTTGCTTTGCTGCTGCTGATATTATTTCGGTTATGCTTATGGATTAGTGGTTACCGTCATGCTATCTTCCTTGCACTCTGTTATTATGTTCTTCATGCTAGTATTACTTTAATATTGGCCATGCTTGGTAGTAGTACATGTTGGTGATGGTCTTCGGTGCATGACTATCGTCTGTTCCGAGTACCGTTGTGATGCATGTTCTTTTGCTCCCAGTTGGTTAAATGCTTGTATGGTAGTTTTATCATTATGTTATTGCATGGTATTTATTGTTGATGCTAGTGGTCATTTTATGCTATGAGTAGTATTCTAGTTGTGATATCCATGCTCGTCAGTATGCCATGCTCATCTGGATAAATGGTTAAATGTTATTGTTATGCTCGTTGATTGGGATGCACCCCCATGCTTATGTTAATATCATGTTCATGCATTGTAGTTGCATCAGGTTGTTTTTATCATGACTCGACATATTGCATTCAGGTTTAACCAGATTAAATTGAACTTGAACAACTGTTGGCTGAGTTATGGTGCCACCATATCGAGCTGACCAGTTGTGACGCCCCGAGACCGTCGCTTCAGAAGACTTCCTATTTTCGTGATCACCGCGTGTTTCTTTTGGTGCTTGCTCTTTTATTTTTTGCATTGCATCATGTCATCATGCCATCATGTCGTTAATCTTTGCATCAAAACTCAACTAAATAAATTGCATGGATCTTCGATCCATTTAAATCGAGGGAATTCACATGGTGATTTCTCTTTATAACATATCCTCCTAGTATTTATGGAGCTATTATAAATATTCCATTAGTTTGGAATTAACCGGAACACACTTGCAAAATAATTCCCATGCCTATTTCCACTTCAAGTTTCACCTCCAAGCTTTGCCAACAATTCTTTTCCCTCTTATCGAGACCCTTCCTAAATGTTCAACATGTTGGACACTTTGTAATCCTACTCCTTCTTCTCATCTTCTTTTCTGTTTCATCTTGCCCTTTCCATCTAAAACATCATCTAGTGCAACACCCCATCACAAGCGTCTTCCTTTCTATTCTCACCCATTTATTGCAAGTGGTATTTTTCTGTCCCAGTAAAATATTCACTTACTTTCTGTAAATCTTAAACCATGCCAACTACCTCTTTGTCAAATCTCATCTCTTTTAAAGTTGTTTTGGTTGGGTTAACAAATGGCTCAAGTTTGAATTCAATTCAAACTTGAATTATTTTTCTTCCTCTAAAAATTGCCAAACCAATTTATTCAAATTGTGTATATTATCAAGACTTCAGAGATATTTTATTTTCTGAAATATTCCACCTCTAGCACCTCCTTCTTTTCTCTAAAGTTCTGGTTGAGGAAATAAAGAAAAGAAGGAAGAAAGGGAGAGAGCCCAGCCAGCCTCCCAGGCCGGCCCATCCTTCTCCGCTGCCTCCTCTCCTCCATGGCCCAAGGCCCAGCCGCGCCCTCTTAACCCTAGCCCAACCGACCCCATGGACAGATCCCCTCTCTCCCCTTCGTTCTCCTCCTGCCGCCGCACACACACGCACGCATCGAGCAGAGCCCGGCTCGATCCCTAATCCCCTCCACTCGTCTCCCTCCTCGAGCCAAAGGAGGAGCCCCGCACCCGTTTCTCGAGCGCCGACCTCCTCCTCGCTCCCATGGCGTCGCCGCCCGTCAAGCTCCACCGCCGGTGCCCCGAGCCATCCTTCTCCGCCGTGCCTCCTCCCCTCTGCAGGCCCCCTCTCATGGCGCCGCCTTGCCTCCATGGCCGCCGCGCCTCCCTCTGCAGCACCAGGCCACGGCCACCTCTCCTCACCATGGCCCTCGCGAGCTTCCTCCCGTGCCGCCTCTCCTCCTGCTTCTCCTCGTCGCCACCAACCCGCCTCGACCTCAACGCGGGCAGCAGCAGTTGCTGCTGCACCCTCGCGCTGCGCCCTCGTCCCGATTCCCTCCTCTGTGCGCCAAGTCCCTCGTCCGCTGCTGCTCTGCTCCGCTCCGCCGCCACCGCTCCGTCCAGCAAGCGCGCCTCCGGCTGCCGCAACCTCTGCCTCCTCCCTCCATTCGGCCTCAACCGTCGGAGACACGCCGCCTCCCCGCCACGGCGCCGCGCCCCTGTTCGTCGTCGTTGTCACTTTGAGCCCGTGCCCACTTCTTGTCGCTTCTCGCGCACCGCCCAGCCTTGCTGCTGCCACCAGAGGCCTTTTGTCTCGCGTTGTTCTGGATCAGCAAGGATGAGACGCCAAGACCCGTACCCGGACCGTCAAGCATCGCCCCGTGGAATTTGCCAAGCACCACTTCGACAAGTGTACCTCTACTTCGGATTCACCAAGTACCCCTTCGGATGCGCCTAGTTCGACTACATGTACCACCAAGTTCGTCTACTGTCGACCCGAACATCTATGAACCGTGTACGTCTACCGTCGCCGTGGATCCGACAAGATCCGTGTACAACTACTACCCCTACGACACGTGAACAACTACTTCCACTTCGAACGCGTTCCGCCCCGAATGCACGCTTCGAAGGTATAACCTCGAGACGACGTCCGTGGACCGAATGCATGTGTTGTACGAGATGCTCATGTTTGCACCGTGTTCGAAATTGTCGCTTGCGCGTTCCTTGTTTCCAAGCTGCCGTGCCGTGGGAACCCGGTAACCGGGAGCACCCCACCATTCTCTTGCGTGTTTCACACATCTGCACAATTCTCCTTGCGCCGGTATCTCCATGAGCTACCGGAACCGATATGTTGTCGTGGCATCATTTTCGTTATCGTTGCCATGGCACCCTTTTCGTTCCACCACGGTAACAAATGCTTCATAACTTGCTCTTGTCCACGTTTTATAAAAATTGCTTAAAACTTGCATTGTCATCCGCATCATGATAACAACATTTAAAATGTCTAAAATTGATGTTTGCATTAAATTGCTAAATGACATATGGGGATTTTCCGGTATTGTCATTTGTTATTTCCGACCTCATTTAAACTTGCCTAGATAGGTTGTTTAATTATGCTTCACCTCTTGCCATGGCTAATAACATTTAATATTGTTGGGTACATAAATGAGAGAGAACTAAATAATTAAATGTGGTGTTTCGTCAATATGCAACTCGTTGCATATTGAGCTCCACTTAATTTGTAGTGTTGTTTGTTGCACCTTGCCATGCCATGCCTCATTAAACCGGACATGCATCATACTCGTTTGTGCATCATGCCATGTGTATGTGGTGGTTGTTTACTACGGTGTTTGTTTTTTTTCCGGTTTGCTTCTCCCGTTACCTTCGGTTTCGTTCCGGAGTTGTGAGTATTCGTTCAACTACGTCCGCTTGTCTTCTTCATGGACTCGTTCTTCTTCTTTGCGGGATTTCAGGCAAGATGACCACCCCTCGAAATCACTTCTATCTTTGCTTTGCTAGTTGCTCGTTCTATTGCCATGTTGCGCTACCTACCACTTGCTATTTTCATGCCTCCCAAATTGCCATGAACCTCTAACCTTTGTCACCCTTGCTAGCGAACCGTTGTTTGGCTATGTTACCGCTTTTGCTCAGCCCCTCTTATAGCATTGCTAGATGCAGGTGAAGATGAAGATTGCTCCATGTTGGATTATGTTTATGTTGGGATATCACAATATCTCTTATTTAATTAATGCATCTATATACTTGGTAAAGGGTGGAAGGCTCGGCCTTATGCCTGGTGTTTTGTTCCACTCTTGCCGCCCTAGTTTCCGTCATACCGGTGTTATGTTCCTTGATTTTGCGTTCCTTACGCGGTCGGGTGATTTATGGGACCCCCTCGACAGTTCGCTTTGAATAAAACTCCTCCAGCAAGGCCCAACCTTGGTTTTACCATTTGCCTACCTAAGCCTTTTTCCCTTGGGTTCTGCAGACTCAAGGGTCATCTTTATTTTAACCCCCCCGGGCCAGTTCTCCTTCGAGTGCGGGTCCAAACCGAGCGATGTCCGGCGCCCCCTGGGCAACCAGGGTCTATGCCAACCCGACGTCTGGCTCATCCGGTGTGCCCTGAGAACGAGATATGTGCAGCTCCTATCGGGATTTGTCGGCACAGCGGGCGGCTTTGCTGGTCTTGTTTTACCATTGTCGAAATGTCTTGTAAACTGGGATTCCGAGACTGATCGGGTCTTTCCGGGAGAAGGTTTATCCTTCGTTGACCGTGAGAGCTTATAATGGGCTAAGTTGGGACACCCCTGCAGGGTATTATCTTTCGGAAGCCGTGCCCGTGGTTATGTGGCAGATGGGAATTTGTTAATGTCCGGTTGTAGAGAACTTGACACTTGACCTTAATTAAAACGCATCAACCGCGTGTGTAGCCGTGATGGTCTCTTCTCGGCGGAGTCCGGGAAGTGAACACGGTTCTTGTGTTATGTTTGACGTAAGTAGGAGTTCAGGATCACTTCTTGATCATTGCTAGTTCACGACCGTTCCGTTGTTTCTCTTCTCGCTCTCATTTGCGTATGTTAGCCACCATATATGCTAGTGCTTGCTGCAGCTCCACCTCATTACCCCATCCTTTCCTTTGAGTTTAAATAGTCTTGATCTCGCGGGTGTGAGATTGCTGAGTCCTCGTGACTCACAGATACTTCCAAAACAGTTGCAGGTGCCGATGAGACCAGTGCAGGTGACGCAACTGGGCTCAAGTGGGAGCTCGATGAAGATCTTGTTCGTTGTGTTGTTTCTTTTCATGTTGATCAGTAGTGGAGCCCAGTTGGGACGATCGGGGATCTAGCAGTTGGGTTGTCTTCTTTTATTTTGGTTCCGTAGCCGGACCTATGTGTGTATCTTGAATGATGTATGATTCATTTATGTATTGTGTGAAGTGGCGATTGTAAGCCAACTCTTTATCCCATTCTTGTTCATTACATGGGATTGTGTGAAGATGACCCTTCTTGCGACAAAACCACAATGCGGTTATGCCTCTAAGTCGTGCCTCGACACGTGGGAGATATAGCCGCATTGTGGGTGTTACAAGTTGGTAATCAGAGCCATCCCCGACTTAGGAGCCCCCTGCTTGATCGAATCGCTGACGTTGTTGAGTCTAGAACAAAAATGTTTTGAGTCTTAGGATTATATATATCGGAGAGTAGGATTCTTTTACTCCTCAGTCCCTTCGTCGCTCTGGTGAGGCCTCCCGACGTAGAAGTTTTGACTCTTCTCTCCTCAAATTTCACTAAAAAAAAATTTTAGGATCACGCGGGTATCTTGGAATCGTTCCGATGGTTTTGTGACGAGAACATTGTTCTTGGTGCCTCCTGACATTTAGGGGTTGTGGCAGTGTCCCGGGGAGTTGAGCTCCGAGGTGTTGTCGTCACAATTTTATCATTGCAGTTCTGGAATACCTGAGTTTCGCCGACATCGAAATCTCTTTTATGCAGTTGTTGGTGAGATCACCTCGACGCCACCCAGTACTGGGGCGGGAGTTCGGGAGTATTGCCATAACTTGTATAACGGATGTTTTTCGAAGGTTGAGGTAAATGATTTCTGAAGGTTTCTTGGTTATGTGTTGAAGGATGGATACAGCTGGATCTAGGTATTGTTAGTTTGGGTGATATATTTTGTGTCCCCTGTATCCCCAACACCAGATTGCATAACCAGAAAGTTTCGGGAGTTTATAAGTGGGAATTCAAGTAGCCTTAGGATATCTTTCCGACAGACGCATGATGTGAGATTGGGGTTCGACGTCTAGTGGTCCGCCTGTACACGGTTGATTTTACAGTGGTCTCGTAGTGTCTTAAAGAGTCCATGGCTATGCCGACTCGGGGACGCTTCGTATGTCATGTGCACAGCCTTGTACATGATGGTGCTGTACGATTGAGCCCGTGTGGGCCCCACCACGAAAACTTCGGACGAAATCTCTATCATATGTTTGTTCCGGCTTATTCTGCAAGCCAAATCCTTTGTTTTGTTTTGTTTTGTGGTATTCGAGTTGCTTCGAAGTCAAATGTGAGTCCATACTTTTCCTAAACGGTGTTCTCATATTTCTATGCGGATGATAATCCTTCTTGATCATCGAGATCGTCATGTTAATTCTTTTCCAACCGGCGTGTTTCTCTTCAAGTGCATCCAGTCATTCCAACGTTCGCAAGATCAATTCTAAGCTTTTCTCAACGGTGTTTGTTTCATCTGCCCCAAGTTGCCTTTGTTTTCCCACCCTCCCACCCTTTTCTTTTTCAAGGACTCAGATTCTTAACCAAGTATCCATTTTATTCACGTGAAGTCCCTTCATTCTTTTCAATCAATGTTCTTACCCGGTGGTTCTCATGAAGATGTTCTTCAAGTTTATTATTCTTCGTTCTTTTTCTTCTCCGGTGGATTCAATTCAAGCTTTGTCGATCATGTCCTTTCCTCGTTTCAAATGTTTTCTCATGCCGGTGCAACTCTTAATCATTCCCCGCTTGCTATTCAATTGTTCCGGAGTGTACAAGATATCTCAGAAGATTTGTGTCTCCATTATCAATCTGTTCAAGCTATTTTGAGGTTGTTATCTCATTAAAGCCATTTAATTCAACCGGTGTATTCTATCTTTCACGCAATCTTTCCAACGGTGTTTCTTTTGAGTGGGCCCTAACCCACAGGTCTTTTTTCCAGGATCTTACCTGACTCTTCTAATTTTTCTGGAGTTATTCCCAAATTCTTTTCGAAGTTTGACGTAAGAATGAGTTATCATCGGTCATATTTCTTCTCCAAGATCGCTTTCAAATTCTTTTCATCGTTGGTTCAACCTTTCTAATTTTTCATCCCGGAGTATCTCAATAATTCATGGTGGTGTTTCTCATCATCATTCTCCACATTTGAAGACCGAAGAAGAATTTCTCATGAATCTTGGTCCGTTCTCTTGAAGATTCATAGTTCTAGCTTATGCCATCCTCTCATAATTGTTTTCGATTGTGAGAATTCTTTTCATACCCATCCGGAGCATTTCAGAGTTGTTTTCATTTCTTGATCATCCAAAGGCCATCATCTCAGAACTATTCATTCAAGCTTTCAACTCTCGTTCTCCAAATCATACCGGTGCATCACTCAAATATCCTCTAATCAGTTCATGATCTCTTCGTTCTCGTGTATCTAAATTCTGTCAAGTATCTTCATTCATTTTCTAATTCTTTCCGTTGAATTGTGCCTTTGCTACTTTCATTTTCAATTCTTACGGTGGTTCGTTCAAGATTTCTCTTCCTTCGTTATCATATCAATTTATTCGTTGTTTCAATCCTACCGGTGGTTCGATGAAGACCTTCCCAAGTTTGCGCTATATCTATCTTAATCCTTTCTACGAGAATAAGTAGTGTGCAAAAATCCGTTGCTTGTCATCAATTTATATTGGTGAAGGATAAGCATAACATAATTCTTATCCTTGTTTCCTCCAAGTGATTTATTCTTTTCTTTCGGAGTTCGTTCATGATATCAAATTCTTGATTTCAATTGTTCATCTTTCTTTCCGGAGTTCCAAGTTTTATCGGTTATATCATCCCGAAGCTTCATCTAAATCATTGCAAGGCTTCTCCCAGAGATCTTTTCAACTTCCCATTTCGTTTGATCATTCTTTTACTACCGGAGTTCTTCATGGAGACTCTATATGGTGGTTCGTCAAGGATTCCTTTCATTTTTCAATTGTTCTTCAAGATTTCTCTTGAAGTTATGATCCGCCAAGCTATACTCTAAAATAAACATGGTGTTCAACACATGTTTTGTTTTGAGGAGTTCAAGCATTCTTCATCTTGCATTCTGAAGTGCAATTATTATCTTTTGAGATGGTGTTATGTCATTTTTGATAATTTCCCTTCGCGTTTCATGATTCTCAAGTTTTCAAGAGTGACATATTTAAATCCATCATTTTCTATTTCGTTCAAGAGATCTTTTCAACCAATCAATCTTTTTGTTGGAGTTATATTGGGTTATGTTTCACCTAAAGCCTTCCCTAAGGAATGTTGCTATTATGGTGCTTATCAATGATCCAAGTTTTCTCCTATCCTCTAGACGAGAGAAGATTTCATCTCTTCGTTGATCTCAAGCAAGCAATTGTTTTCGTTAGTGGCAGAATTTCACCTCAAGTTTTGAGATGTTTTCCATAAGCCCACTACAAGCTTATTCTTTTCGTTGTTGGTTTTCCAACAACTCCGTCCAAACCTTCTTGGAAGGACGTTTCCCTAATTCAATTGTGGTGGAAGTTATCATTTCCTTCTCCGTTCTCTTATTCCGACGGTCTAGCTTCAATTCTTTCGTTACGGAGGCATTGTGATGTTGCTCTTTTCGACCAATCATCTTGTTTTGTCAAGATCATGTAATTTTCTTTTCTTATCCGTTTAGCCGGAGTGTCGTGTTTTCATTCGAGTTCTCTCATATTATCAAGTTTTGCCTCCCTTTTCAACCGGGTGCGGTCTGAAATCTTTCTTACCCCTTGTGCCATTATTTCATTAGTACCGGAGGCAGTGTGTTGTTAAACTCATCGAGTATCCTCTCATCTTGTCAAATTCATGTTCAATTCCTTCCATTTACAGTCGGAGTGCTGCCCAAATTATATCATTCTTATTCCTTCCCTATCTTGGTTTTAACCGGAGTGGTTTAAATATCTATCGTGTCAATTAACCTCAAGGTTCACATGGTGTTCCTTGTTTCTCTTTTCTACCGGTGTGCTTTCATATTCCTTTTGATCCGTTAAGCTCTCGTTTCATATTCTTCAACCTACAAAGGTTCTCGCAATGTTCCTTGTTCCTCTTGCTGAACGGAGTGTTTTGAATTTTGTTCATCTCCATTGTGTCATTTCCTCAAGCTTTGCGACCTCTCAAGGTTCTTTGGTTTCACTCATTTGTCAAAGAAGCGATTAGTTTTACCTCTTCTCTTCCTCTTCCGTTTTTCTCCGGTGCCATCCTAGATCTCGGGACGAGATCCTCTTGTAGTGGTGGAGTGTTGTGACGCCCCGAGACCGTCGCTTCAGAAGACTTCCTATTTTCGTGATCACCGCGTGTTTCTTTTGGTGCTTGCTCTTTTATTTTTGCATTGCATCATGTCATCATGCCATCATGTCACTAATCTTTGCATCAAAACTCAACTAAATAAATTGCATGGATCTTCGATCCATTTAAATCGAGGGAATTCACATGGTGATTTCTCTTTATAACATATACTCCTAATATTTATGGAGCTATTATAAATATTCCATTAGTTTGGAATTAACCGGAACACACTTGCAAAATAATTCCCATGCCTATTTCCACTTCAAGTTTCACCTCCAAGCTTTGCCAACAATTCTTTTCCCTCTTATCGAGACCCTTCCTAAATGTTCAACATGTTGGACACTTTGTAATCCTACTCCTTCTTCTCATCTTCTTTTCTGTTTCATCTTGCCCTTTCCATCTAAAACATCATCTAGTGCAACACCCCATCACAAGCGTCTTCCTTTCTATTCTCACCCATTTATTGCAAGTGGTATTTTTCTGTCCCAGTAAAATGTTCACTTACTTTCTGTAAATCTTAAACCATGCCAACTACCTCTTTGTCAAATCTCATCTCTTTTAAAGTTGTTTTGGTTGGGTTAAAAAATGGCTCAAGTTTGAATTCAATTCAAACTTGAATTATTTTTCTACCTCTAAAAATTGCCAAACCAATTTATTCAAATTGTGTATATTATCAAGACTTCAGAGATATTTTCTTTTCTGAAATATTCCACCTCTAGCACCTCCTTCTTTTCTCTAAAGTTCTGGTTGAGGAAATAAAGAAAAGAAGGAAGAAAGGGAGAGAGCCCAGCCAGCCTCCCAGGCCGGCCCATCCTTCTCCGCTGCCTCCTCTCCTCCATGGCCCAAGGCCCAGCCGCGCCCTCTTAACCCTAGCCCAACCGACCCCATGGACTGATCCCCTCTCCCCCCTTCGTTCTCCTCCTGCCGCCGCACACACACGCACGCATCGAGCAGAGCCTCGCTCGATCCCTAATCCCCTCCACTCGTCTCCCTCCTCGAGCCAGAGGAGGAGCCCCGCACCCGTTTCTCCAGCGCCGACCTCCTCCTTGCTCCCATGGCGTCGCCGCCCGTCAAGCTCCACCGCCGGTGCCCCGAGCCATCCTTCTCCGCCGTGCCTCCTCCCCTCTGCAGGCCCCCTCTCAAGGCGCCGCCTTGCCTCCATGGCCGCGGCGCCTCCCTCTGCAGCACCAGGCCGCGGCCAGATCTCCTCACCATGGCCCTCGCGAGCTTCCTCCCGTGCCGCCTCTCCTCCTGCTTCTCCTCATCGCCACCAACCCGCCTCGACCTCACCGCGGGCAGCAGCAGTTGCTGCTGCACCCTCGCGCTGCGCCCTTGTCCCGATTCCCTCCTCTGTGCGCCAAGTCCCTCGTCCGCTGCTGCTCTGCTCCGCTGCGCCGCCACCGCTCCGTCCAGCAAGCGCGCCTCCGGCTGCCGCAACCTCTGCCTCCTCCCTCCATTCGGCCTCAACCGTCGGAGACACGCCGCCTCCCCGCCACGGCGCCGCGCCCCTGTTCGTCGTCGTTGTCACTTTGAGCCCGTGCCCACTTCTTGTCGCTGCTCGCGCACCGCCCAGCCTTGCTGCTGCCACCAGAGGCCTTTTGTCTCGCGTTGTTTTGGATCAGCAAGGATGAGACGCCAAGACCCGTACCCGGACCGTCAAGCATCGCCCCGTGGAATTTGCCAAGCACCACTTCGACAAGTGTACCTCTACTTCGGATTCACCAAGTACCCCTTCGGATGGGCCTAGTTCGACTACATGTACCACCAAGTTCCTCTACCGTCGACCCGAACATCTACGAACCGTGTACGTCTACCGTCGCCGTGGATCCGACAAGATCCGTGTACAACTACTACCCCTACGACACGTGAACAACCACTTCCACTTCGAACGCGTTCCGCCCCGAATGCACGCTTCGAAGGTATAACCCCGAGACGACGTCCGTGGACCGAATGCATGTGTTGTATGAGATGCTCATGTTTGCACCGTGTTCGAAATTGTCGCTTGCGCGTTCCTTGTTTCCATGCCGCCATGCCGTGGGAACCCGGTAACCGGGAGCACCCCACCATTCTCTTGCGTGTTTCACACATCTGCACAATTCTCCTTGCGCCGGTATCTCCTTGAGCTACCGGAACCGATATGTTGCCGTGGCATCATTTTCGTTATCGTTGCCGTGGCACCCTTTTCGTTCCACCACGGTAACAAATGCTTCATAACTTGCTCTTGTCCACGTTTTATAAAAATTGCTTAAAACTTGCATTGTCATCCGCATCACGATAACAACATTTAAAATGTCTAAAATTGATGTTTGCATTAAATTGCTAAATGACATATGGGGATTTTCCGGTATTGTCGTTTGTTATTTCCGGCCTCATTTAAACTTGCCTAGATAGGTTGTTTAATTATGCTTCACCTCTTGCCATGGCTAATAACATTTAATATTGTTGGGTACATAAATGAGAGAGAACTAAATAATTAAATGTGGTGTTTCGTCAATATGCAACTCGTTGCATATTGAGCTCCACTTAATTTGTAGTGTTGTTTGTTGCACCTTGCCATGCCATGCCTCATTAAACCAGACATGCATCATACTTGTTTGTGCATCATGCCATGTGTATGTGGTGGTTGTTTACTATGGTGTTTGTTTTTTTCCGGTTTGCTTCTCCCGTTACCTTCGGTTTCGTTCCGGAGTTGTGAGGATTCGTTCGACTACGTCCGCTTGTCTTCTTCATGGACTCGTTCTTCTTCTTTGCGGGATTTCAGGCAAGATGACCACCCCTCAAAATCACTTCTATCTTTGCTTTGCTAGTTGCTCGTTCTATTGCCATGCTGCGCTACCTACCACTTGCTATTTTCATGCCTCCCAAATTGCCATGAACCTCTAACCTTTGTCACCCTTCCTAGCGAACCGTTGTTTGGCTATGTTACCGCTTTTGCTCAGCCCCTCTTATAGCATTGCGAGATGCAGGTGCAGATGAAGATTGCTCCATGTTGGATTATGTTTATGTTGGGATATCACAATATCTCTTATTTAATTAATGCATCTATATACTTGGTAAAGGGTGGAAGGCTCGGCCTTATGCCTGGTGTTTTGTTCCACTCTTGCCGCCCTAGTTTCCGTCATACCGGTGTTATGTTCCTTGATTTTGCGTTCCTTACGCGGTCGGGTGATTTATGGGACCCCCTCGACAGTTCGCTTTGAATAAAACTCCTCCAGCAAGGCCCAACCTTGGTTTTACCATTTGCCTACCTAAGCCTTTTTCCCTTGGGTTCTGCAGACTCAAGGGTCATCTTTATTTTAACCCCCCCGGGCCAGTTCTCCTTCGAGTGCGGGTCCAAACCGAGCGATGTCCGGCGCCCCCTGGGCAACCAGGGTCTATGCCAACCCGACGTCTGGCTCATCCGGTGTGCCCTGAGAACGAGATATGTGCAGCTCCTATCGGGATTTGTCGGCACAGCGGGCGGCTTTGCTGGTCTTGTTTTACCATTGTCGAAATGTCTTGTAAACTGGGATTCCGAGACTGATCGGGTCTTTCCGGGAGAAGGTTTATCCTTCGTTGACCGTGAGAGCTTATAATGGGCTAAGTTGGGACACCCCTGCAGGGTATTATCTTTCGGAAGCCGTGCCCGTGGTTATGTGGCAGATGGGAATTTGTTAATGTCCGGTTGTAGAGAACTTGACACTTGACCTTAATTAAAACGCATCAACCGCGTGTGTAGCCGTGATGGTCTCTTCTCGGCGGAGTCCGGGAAGTGAACACGGTTCTTGTGTTATGTTTGACGTAAGTAGGAGTTCAGGATCACTTCTTGATCATTGCTAGTTCACGACCGTTCCGTTGCTTCTCTTCTCGCTCTCATTTGCGTATGTTAGCCACCATATATGCTAGTGCTTGCTGCAGCTCCACCTCATTACCCCATCCTTTCCTTTGAGTTTAAATAGTCTTGATCTCGCGGGTGTGAGATTGCTGAGTCCTCGTGACTCACAGATACTTCCAAAACAGTTGCAGGTGCCGATGAGACCAGTGCAGGTGACGCAACTGGGCTCAAGTGGGAGCTCGATGAAGATCTTGTTCGTTGTGTTGTTTCTTTTCATGTTGATCAGTAGTGGAGCCCAGTTGGGACGATCGGGGATCTAGCAGTTGGGTTGTCTTCTTTTATTTTGGTTCCGTAGCCGGACCTATGTGTGTATCTTGAATGATGTATGATTCATTTATGTATTGTGTGAAGTGGCGATTGTAAGCCAACTCTTTATCCCATTCTTGTTCATTACATGGGATTGTGTGAAGATGACCCTTCTTGCGACAAAACCACAATGCGGTTATGCCTCTAAGTCGTGCCTCGACACGTGGGAGATATAGCCGCATTGTGGGTGTTACAAGTTGGTAATCAGAGCCATCCCCGACTTAGGAGCCCCCTGCTTGATCGAATCGCTGACGTTGTTGAGTCTAGAACAAAAATGTTTTGAGTCTTAGGATTATATATATCGGAGAGTAGGATTCTTTTACTCCTCAGTCCCTTCGTCGCTCTGGTGAGGCCTCCCGACGTAGAAGTTTTGACTCTTCTCTCCTCAAATTTCACTAAAAAAAATTTTAGGATCACGCGGGTATCTTGGAATCGTTCCGATGGTTTTGTGACGAGAACATTGTTCTTGGTGCCTCCTGACATTTAGGGGTTGTGGCAGTGTCCCGGGGAGTTGAGCTCCGAGGTGTTGTCGTCACAATTTTATCATTGCAGTTCTGGAATACCTGAGTTTCGCCGACATCGAAATCTCTTTTATGCAGTTGTTGGTGAGATCACCTCGACGCCACCCAGTACTGGGGCGGGAGTTCGGGAGTATTGCCATAACTTGTATAACGGATGTTTTTCGAAGGTTGAGGTAAATGATTTCTGAAGGTTTCTTGGTTATGTGTTGAAGGATGGATACAGCTGGATCTAGGTATTGTTAGTTTGGGTGATATATTTTGTGTCCCCTGTATCCCCAACACCAGATTGCATAACCAGAAAGTTTCGGGAGTTTATAAGTGGGAATTCAAGTAGCCTTAGGATATCTTTCCGACAGACGCATGATGTGAGATTGGGGTTCGACGTCTAGTGGTCCGCCTGTACACGGTTGATTTTACAGTGGTCTCGTAGTGTCTTAAAGAGTCCATGGCTATGCCGACTCGGGGACGCTTCGTATGTCATGTGCACAGCCTTGTACATGATGGTGCTGTACGATTGAGCCCGTGTGGGCCCCACCACGAAAACTTCGGACGAAATCTCTATCATATGTTTGTTCCGGCTTATTCTGCAAGCCAAATCCTTTGTTTTGTTTTGTTTTGTGGTATTCGAGTTGCTTCGAAGTCAAATGTGAGTCCATACTTTTCCTAAACGGTGTTCTCATATTTCTATGCGGATGATAATCCTTCTTGATCATCGAGATCGTCATGTTAATTCTTTTCCAACCGGCGTGTTTCTCTTCAAGTGCATCCAGTCATTCCAACGTTCGCAAGATCAATTCTAAGCTTTTCTCAACGGTGTTTGTTTCATCTGCCCCAAGTTGCCTTTGTTTTCCCACCCTCCCACCCTTTTCTTTTTCAAGGACTCAGATTCTTAACCAAGTATCCATTTTATTCACGTGAAGTCCCTTCATTCTTTTCAATCAATGTTCTTACCCGGTGGTTCTCATGAAGATGTTCTTCAAGTTTATTATTCTTCGTTCTTTTTCTTCTCCGGTGGATTCAATTCAAGCTTTGTCGATCATGTCCTTTCCTCGTTTCAAATGTTTTCTCATGCCGGTGCAACTCTTAATCATTCCCCGCTTGCTATTCAATTGTTCCGGAGTGTACAAGATATCTCAGAAGATTTGTGTCTCCATTATCAATCTGTTCAAGCTATTTTGAGGTTGTTATCTCATTAAAGCCATTTAATTCAACCGGTGTATTCTATCTTTCACGCAATCTTTCCAACGGTGTTTCTTTTGAGTGGGCCCTAACCCACAGGTCTTTTTTCCAGGATCTTACCTGACTCTTCTAATTTTTCTGGAGTTATTCCCAAATTCTTTTCGAAGTTTGACGTAAGAATGAGTTATCATCGGTCATATTTCTTCTCCAAGATCGCTTTCAAATTCTTTTCATCGTTGGTTCAACCTTTCTAATTTTTCATCCCGGAGTATCTCAATAATTCATGGTGGTGTTTCTCATCATCATTCTCCACATTTGAAGACCGAAGAAGAATTTCTCATGAATCTTGGTCCGTTCTCTTGAAGATTCATAGTTCTAGCTTATGCCATCCTCTCATAATTGTTTTCGATTGTGAGAATTCTTTTCATACCCATCCGGAGCATTTCAGAGTTGTTTTCATTTCTTGATCATCCAAAGGCCATCATCTCAGAACTATTCATTCAAGCTTTCAACTCTCGTTCTCCAAATCATACCGGTGCATCACTCAAATATCCTCTAATCAGTTCATGATCTCTTCGTTCTCGTGTATCTAAATTCTGTCAAGTATCTTCATTCATTTTCTAATTCTTTCCGTTGAATTGTGCCTTTGCTACTTTCATTTTCAATTCTTACGGTGGTTCGTTCAAGATTTCTCTTCCTTCGTTATCATATCAATTTATTCGTTGTTTCAATCCTACCGGTGGTTCGATGAAGACCTTCCCAAGTTTGCGCTATATCTATCTTAATCCTTTCTACGAGAATAAGTAGTGTGCAAAAATCCGTTGCTTGTCATCAATTTATATTGGTGAAGGATAAGCATAACATAATTCTTATCCTTGTTTCCTCCAAGTGATTTATTCTTTTCTTTCGGAGTTCGTTCATGATATCAAATTCTTGATTTCAATTGTTCATCTTTCTTTCCGGAGTTCCAAGTTTTATCGGTTATATCATCCCGAAGCTTCATCTAAATCATTGCAAGGCTTCTCCCAGAGATCTTTTCAACTTCCCATTTCGTTTGATCATTCTTTTACTACCGGAGTTCTTCATGGAGACTCTATATGGTGGTTCGTCAAGGATTCCTTTCATTTTTCAATTGTTCTTCAAGATTTCTCTTGAAGTTATGATCCGCCAAGCTATACTCTAAAATAAACATGGTGTTCAACACATGTTTTGTTTTGAGGAGTTCAAGCATTCTTCATCTTGCATTCTGAAGTGCAATTATTATCTTTTGAGATGGTGTTATGTCATTTTTGATAATTTCCCTTCGCGTTTCATGATTCTCAAGTTTTCAAGAGTGACATATTTAAATCCATCATTTTCTATTTCGTTCAAGAGATCTTTTCAACCAATCAATCTTTTTGTTGGAGTTATATTGGGTTATGTTTCACCTAAAGCCTTCCCTAAGGAATGTTGCTATTATGGTGCTTATCAATGATCCAAGTTTTCTCCTATCCTCTAGACGAGAGAAGATTTCATCTCTTCGTTGATCTCAAGCAAGCAATTGTTTTCGTTAGTGGCAGAATTTCACCTCAAGTTTTGAGATGTTTTCCATAAGCCCACTACAAGCTTATTCTTTTCGTTGTTGGTTTTCCAACAACTCCGTCCAAACCTTCTTGGAAGGACGTTTCCCTAATTCAATTGTGGTGGAAGTTATCATTTCCTTCTCCGTTCTCTTATTCCGACGGTCTAGCTTCAATTCTTTCGTTACGGAGGCATTGTGATGTTGCTCTTTTCGACCAATCATCTTGTTTTGTCAAGATCATGTAATTTTCTTTTCTTATCCGTTTAGCCGGAGTGTCGTGTTTTCATTCGAGTTCTCTCATATTATCAAGTTTTGCCTCCCTTTTCAACCGGGTGCGGTCTGAAATCTTTCTTACCCCTTGTGCCATTATTTCATTAGTACCGGAGGCAGTGTGTTGTTAAACTCATCGAGTATCCTCTCATCTTGTCAAATTCATGTTCAATTCCTTCCATTTACAGTCGGAGTGCTGCCCAAATTATATCATTCTTATTCCTTCCCTATCTTGGTTTTAACCGGAGTGGTTTAAATATCTATCGTGTCAATTAACCTCAAGGTTCACATGGTGTTCCTTGTTTCTCTTTTCTACCGGTGTGCTTTCATATTCCTTTTGATCCGTTAAGCTCTCGTTTCATATTCTTCAACCTACAAAGGTTCTCGCAATGTTCCTTGTTCCTCTTGCTGAACGGAGTGTTTTGAATTTTGTTCATCTCCATTGTGTCATTTCCTCAAGCTTTGCGACCTCTCAAGGTTCTTTGGTTTCACTCATTTGTCAAAGAAGCGATTAGTTTTACCTCTTCTCTTCCTCTTCCGTTTTTTTCCGGTGCCATCCTAGATCTCGGGACGAGATCCTCTTGTAGTGGTGGAGTGTTGTGACGCCCCGAGACCGTCGCTTCAGAAGACTTCCTATTTTCGTGATCACCGCGTGTTTCTTTTGGTGCTTGCTCTTTTATTTTTGCATTGCATCATGTCATCATGCCATCATGTCACTAATCTTTGCATCAAAACTCAACTAAATAAATTGCATGGATCTTCGATCCATTTAAATCGAGGGAATTCACATGGTGATTTCTCTTTATAACATATACTCCTAATATTTATGGAGCTATTATAAATATTCCATTAGTTTGGAATTAACCGGAACACACTTGCAAAATAATTCCCATGCCTATTTCCACTTCAAGTTTCACCTCCAAGCTTTGCCAACAATTCTTTTCCCTCTTATCGAGACCCTTCCTAAATGTT
Organism: Aegilops tauschii subsp. strangulata; assembly: GCF_002575655.3. Classification (NCBI taxonomy): domain Eukaryota; kingdom Viridiplantae; phylum Streptophyta; class Magnoliopsida; order Poales; family Poaceae; genus Aegilops; species Aegilops tauschii. Next base: position 142,223,373 of record NC_053038.3, read on the forward strand.
CAACATGTTGGACACTTTGTAATCCTACTCCTTCTTCTCATCTTCTTTTCTGTTTCATCTTGCCCTTTCCATCTAAAACATCATCTAGTGCAACACCCCATCACAAGCGTCTTCCTTTCTATTCTCACCCATTTATTGCAAGTGGTATTTTTCTGTCCCAGTAAAATGTTCACTTACTTTCTGTAAATCTTAAACCATGCCAACTACCTCTTTGTCAAATCTCATCTCTTTTAAAGTTGTTTTGGTTGGGTTAAAAAATGGCTCAAGTTTGAATTCAATTCAAACTTGAATTATTTTTCTACCTCTAAAAATTGCCAAACCAATTTATTCAAATTGTGTATATTATCAAGACTTCAGAGATATTTTCTTTTCTGAAATATTCCACCTCTAGCACCTCCTTCTTTTCTCTAAAGTTCTGGTTGAGGAAATAAAGAAAAGAAGGAAGAAAGGGAGAGAGCCCAGCCAGCCTCCCAGGCCGGCCCATCCTTCTCCGCTGCCTCCTCTCCTCCATGGCCCAAGGCCCAGCCGCGCCCTCTTAACCCTAGCCCAACCGACCCCATGGACTGATCCCCTCTCCCCCCTTCGTTCTCCTCCTGCCGCCGCACACACACGCACGCATCGAGCAGAGCCTCGCTCGATCCCTAATCCCCTCCACTCGTCTCCCTCCTCGAGCCAGAGGAGGAGCCCCGCACCCGTTTCTCCAGCGCCGACCTCCTCCTTGCTCCCATGGCGTCGCCGCCCGTCAAGCTCCACCGCCGGTGCCCCGAGCCATCCTTCTCCGCCGTGCCTCCTCCCCTCTGCAGGCCCCCTCTCAAGGCGCCGCCTTGCCTCCATGGCCGCCGCGCCTCCCTCTGCAGCACCAGGCCGCGGCCAGATCTCCTCACCATGGCCCTCGCGAGCTTCCTCCCGTGCCGCCTCTCCTCCTGCTTCTCCTCGTCGCCACCAACCCGCCTCGACCTCACCGCGGGCAGCAGCAGTTGCTGCTGCACCCTCGCGCTGCGCCCTTGTCCCGATTCCCTCCTCTGTGCGCCAAGTCCCTCGTCCGCTGCTGCTCTGCTCCGCTCCGCCGCCACCGCTCCGTCCAGCAAGCGCGCCTCCGGCTGCCGCAACCTCTGCCTCCTCCCTCCATTCGGCCTCAACCGTCGGAGACACGCCGCCTCCCCGCCACGGCGCCGCGCCCCTGTTCGTCGTCGTTGTCACTTTGAGCCCGTGCCCACTTCTTGTCGCTGCTCGCGCACCGCCCAGCCTTGCTGCTGCCACCAGAGGCCTTTTGTCTCGCGTTGTTTTGGATCAGCAAGGATGAGACGCCAAGACCCGTACCCGGACCGTCAAGCATCGCCCCGTGGAATTTGCCAAGCACCACTTCGACAAGTGTACCTCTACTTCGGATTCACCAAGTACCCCTTCGGATGGGCCTAGTTCGACTACATGTACCACCAAGTTCCTCTACCGTCGACCCGAACATCTACGAACCGTGTACGTCTACCGTCGCCGTGGATCCGACAAGATCCGTGTACAACTACTACCCCTACGACACGTGAACAACCACTTCCACTTCGAACGCGTTCCGCCCCGAATGCACGCTTCGAAGGTATAACCCCGAGACGACGTCCGTGGACCGAATGCATGTGTTGTATGAGATGCTCATGTTTGCACCGTGTTCGAAATTGTCGCTTGCGCGTTCCTTGTTTCCATGCCGCCATGCCGTGGGAACCCGGTAACCGGGAGCACCCCACCATTCTCTTGCGTGTTTCACACATCTGCACAATTCTCCTTGCGCCGGTATCTCCTTGAGCTACCGGAACCGATATGTTGCCGTGGCATCATTTTCGTTATCGTTGCCGTGGCACCCTTTTCGTTCCACCACGGTAACAAATGCTTCATAACTTGCTCTTGTCCACGTTTTATAAAAATTGCTTAAAACTTGCATTGTCATCCGCATCACGATAACAACATTTAAAATGTCTAAAATTGATGTTTGCATTAAATTGCTAAATGACATATGGGGATTTTCCGGTATTGTCGTTTGTTATTTCCGGCCTCATTTAAACTTGCCTAGATAGGTTGTTTAATTATGCTTCACCTCTTGCCATGGCTAATAACATTTAATATTGTTGGGTACATAAATGAGAGAGAACTAAATAATTAAATGTGGTGTTTCGTCAATATGCAACTCGTTGCATATTGAGCTCCACTTAATTTGTAGTGTTGTTTGTTGCACCTTGCCATGCCATGCCTCATTAAACCAAACATGCATCATACTTGTTTGTGCATCATGCCATGTGTATGTGGTGGTTGTTTACTATGGTGTTTGTTTTTTTCCGGTTTTCTTCTCCCGTTACCTTCGGTTTCGTTCCGGAGTTGTGAGGATTCGTTCGACTACGTCCGCTTGTCTTCTTCATGGACTCGTTCTTCTTCTTTGCGGGATTTCAGGCAAGATGACCACTCCTCAAAATCACTTCTATCTTTGCTTTGCTAGTTGCTCGTTCTATTGCCATGCTGCGCTACCTACCACTTGCTATTTTCATGCCTCCCAAATTGCCATGAACCTCTAACCTTTGTCACCCTTCCTAGCGAACCGTTGTTTGGCTATGTTACCGCTTTTGCTCAGCCCCTCTTATAGCATTGCGAGATGCAGGTGCAGATGAAGATTGCTCCATGTTGGATTATGTTTATGTTGGGATATCACAATATCTCTTATTTAATTAATGCATCTATATACTTGGTAAAGGGTGGAAGGCTCGGCCTTATGCCTGGTGTTTTGTTCCACTCTTGCCGCCCTAGTTTCCGTCATACCGGTGTTATGTTCCTTGATTTTGCGTTCCTTACGCGGTCGGGTGATTTATGGGACCCCCTCGACAGTTCGCTTTGAATAAAACTCCTCCAGCAAGGCCCAACCTTGGTTTTACCATTTGCCTACCTAAGCCTTTTTCCCTTGGGTTCTGCAGACTCAAGGGTCATCTTTATTTTAACCCCCCCGGGCCAGTTCTCCTTCGAGTGCGGGTCCAAACCGAGCGATGTCCGGCGCCCCCTGGGCAACCAGGGTCTATGCCAACCCGACGTCTGGCTCATCCGGTGTGCCCTGAGAACGAGATATGTGCAGCTCCTATCGGGATTTGTCGGCACAGCGGGCGGCTTTGCTGGTCTTGTTTTACCATTGTCGAAATGTCTTGTAAACTGGGATTCCGAGACTGATCGGGTCTTTCCGGGAGAAGGTTTATCCTTCGTTGACCGTGAGAGCTTATAATGGGCTAAGTTGGGACACCCCTGCAGGGTATTATCTTTCGGAAGCCGTGCCCGCGGTTATGTGGCAGATGGGAATTTGTTAATGTCCGGTTGTAGAGAACTTGACACTTGACCTTAATTAAAACGCATCAACCGCGTGTGTAGCCGTGATGGTCTCTTCTCGGCGGAGTCCGGGAAGTGAACACGGTTCTTGTGTTATGTTTGACGTAAGTAGGAGTTCAGGATCACTTCTTGATCATTGCTAGTTCACGACCGTTCCGTTGCTTCTCTTCTCGCTCTCATTTGCGTATGTTAGCCACCATATATGCTAGTGCTTGCTGCAGCTCCACCTCATTACCCCATCCTTTCCTTTGAGTTTAAATAGTCTTGATCTCGCGGGTGTGAGATTGCTGAGTCCTCGTGACTCACAGATACTTCCAAAACAGTTGCAGGTGCCGATGAGACCAGTGCAGGTGACGCAACTGGGCTCAAGTGGGAGCTCGATGAAGATCTTGTTCGTTGTGTTGTTTCTTTTCATGTTGATCAGTAGTGGAGCCCAGTTGGGACGATCGGGGATCTAGCAGTTGGGTTGTCTTCTTTTATTTTGGTTCCGTAGCCGGACCTATGTGTGTATCTTGAATGATGTATGATTCATTTATGTATTGTGTGAAGTGGCGATTGTAAGCCAACTCTTTATCCCATTCTTGTTCATTACATGGGATTGTGTGAAGATGACCCTTCTTGCGACAAAACCACAATGCGGTTATGCCTCTAAGTCGTGCCTCGACACGTGGGAGATATAGCCGCATTGTGGGTGTTACAAGTTGGTAATCAGAGCCATCCCCGACTTAGGAGCCCCCTGCTTGATCGAATCGCTGGCGTTGTTGAGTCTAGAACAAAAATGTTTTGAGTCTTAGGATTATATATATCGGAGAGTAGGATTCTTTTACTCCTCAGTCCCTTCATCGCTCTGGTGAGGCCTCCCGACGTAGAAGTTTTGACTCTTCTCTCCTCAAATTTCACTAAAAAAATTTTTTAGGATCACGCGGGTATCTTGGAATCGTTCCGATGGTTTTGTGACGAGAACATTGTTCTTGGTGCCTCCTGACATTTAGGGGTTGTGGCAGTGTCCCGGGGAGTTGAGCTCCGAGGTGTTGTCGTCACAATTTTATCATTGCAGTTCTGGAATACCTGAGTTTCGCCGACATCGAAATCTCTTTTATGCAGTTGTTGGTGAGATCACCTCGACGCCACCCAGTACTGGGGCGGGAGTTCGGGAGTATTGCCATAACTTGTATAACGGATGTTTTTCGAAGGTTGAGGTAAATGATTTCTGAAGGTTTCTTGGTTATGTGTTGAAGGATGGATACAGCTGGATCTAGGTATTGTTAGTTTGGGTGATATATTTTGTGTCCCCTGTATCCCCAACACCAGATTGCATAACCAGAAAGTTTCGGGAGTTTATAAGTGGGAATTCAAGTAGCCTTAGGATATCTTTCCGACAGACGCATGATGTGAGATTGGGGTTCGACGTCTAGTGGTCCGCCTGTACACGGTTGATTTTACAGTGGTCTCGTAGTGTCTTAAAGAGTCCATGGCTATGCCGACTCGGGGACGCTTCGTATGTCATGTGCACAGCCTTGTACATGATGGTGCTGTACGATTGAGCCCGTGTGGGCCCCACCACGAAAACTTCGGACGAAATCTCTATCATATGTTTGTTCCGGCTTATTCTGCAAGCCAAATCCTTTGTTTTGTTTTGTTTTGTGGTATTCGAGTTGCTTCGAAGTCAAATGTGAGTCCATACTTTTCCTAAACGGTGTTCTCATATTTCTATGCGGATGATAATCCTTCTTGATCATCGAGATCGTCATGTTAATTCTTTTCCAACCGGCGTGTTTCTCTTCAAGTGCATCCAGTCATTCCAACGTTCGCAAGATCAATTCTAAGCTTTTCTCAACGGTGTTTGTTTCATCTGCCCCAAGTTGCCTTTGTTTTCCCACCCTCCCACCCTTTTCTTTTTCAAGGACTCAGATTCTTAACCAAGTATCCATTTTATTCACGTGAAGTCCCTTCATTCTTTTCAATCAATGTTCTTACCCGGTGGTTCTCATGAAGATGTTCTTCAAGTTTATTATTCTTCGTTCTTTTTCTTCTCCGGTGGATTCAATTCAAGCTTTGTCGATCATGTCCTTTCCTCGTTTCAAATGTTTTCTCATGCCGGTGCAACTCTTAATCATTCCCCGCTTGCTATTCAATTGTTCCGGAGTGTACAAGATATCTCAGAAGATTTGTGTCTCCATTATCAATCTGTTCAAGCTATTTTGAGGTTGTTATCTCATTAAAGCCATTTAATTCAACCGGTGTATTCTATCTTTCACGCAATCTTTCCAACGGTGTTTCTTTTGAGTGGGCCCTAACCCACAGGTCTTTTTTCCAGGATCTTACCTGACTCTTCTAATTTTTCTGGAGTTATTCCCAAATTCTTTTCGAAGTTTGACGTAAGAATGAGTTATCATCGGTCATATTTCTTCTCCAAGATCGCTTTCAAATTCTTTTCATCGTTGGTTCAACCTTTCTAATTTTTCATCCCGGAGTATCTCAATAATTCATGGTGGTGTTTCTCATCATCATTCTCCACATTTGAAGACCGAAGAAGAATTTCTCGTGAATCTTGGTCCGTTCTCTTGAAGATTCATAGTTCTAGCTTATGCCATCCTCTCATAATTGTTTTCGATTGTGAGAATTCTTTTCATACCCATCCGGAGCATTTCAGAGTTGTTTTCATTTCTTGATCATCCAAAGGCCATCATCTCAGAACTATTCATTCAAGCTTTCAACTCTCGTTCTCCAAATCATACCGGTGCATCACTCAAATATCCTCTAATCAGTTCATGATCTCTTCGTTCTCGTGTATCTAAATTCTGTCAAGTATCTTCATTCATTTTCTAATTCTTTCCGTTGAATTGTGCCTTTGCTACTTTCATTTTCAATTCTTACGGTGGTTCGTTCAAGATTTCTCTTCCTTCGTTATCATATCAATTTATTCGTTGTTTCATCCTACCGGTGGTTCGATGAAGACCTTCCCAAGTTTGCGCTATATCTATCTTAATCCTTTCTACGAGAATAAGTAGTGTGCAAAAATCCGTTGCTTGTCATCAATTTATATTGGTGAAGGATAAGCATAACATAATTCTTATCCTTGTTTCCTCCAAGTGATTTATTCTTTTCTTTCGGAGTTCGTTCATGATATCAAATTCTTGATTTCAATTGTTCATCTTTCTTTCCGGAGTTCCAAGTTTTATCGGTTATATCATCCCGAAGCTTCATCTAAATCATTGCAAGGCTTCTCCCGGAGATCTTTTCAACTTTCCATTTTGTTTGATCATTCTTTTACTACCGGAGTTCTTCATGGAGACTCTACATGGTGGTTCGTCAAGGATTCCTTTCATTTTTCAATTGTTCTTCAAGATTTCTCTTGAAGTTATGATCCGCCAAGCTATACTCTAAAATAAACATGGTGTTCAACACATGTTTTGTTTTGAGGAGTTCAAGCATTCTTCATCTTGCATTCTGAAGTGCAATTCTCTCTATCTTATCTTTTGAGATGGTGTTATGTCATTTTTGATAATTTCCCTTCGCGTTTCATGATTCTCAAGTTTTCAAGAGTGACATATTTAAATCCATCATTTTCTATTTCGTTCAAGAGATCTTTTCAACCAATCAATCTTTTTGTTGGAGTTATATTGGGTTATGTTTCACCTAAAGCCTTCCCTAAGGAATGTTGCTATTATGGTGCTTATCAATGATCCAAGTTTTCTCCTATCCTCTAGACGAGAGAAGATTTCATCTCTTCGTTGATCTCAAGCAAGCAATTGTTTTCGTTAGTGGCAGAATTTCACCTCAAGTTTTGAGATGTTTTCCATAAGCCCACTACAAGCTTATTCTTTTCGTTGTTGGTTTTCCAACAACTCCGTCCAAACCTTCTTGGAAGGACGTTTCCCTAATTCAATTGTGGTGGAAGTTATCATTTCCTTCTCCGTTCTCTTATTCCGACGGTCTAGCTTCAATTCTTTCGTTACGGAGGCATTGTGATGTTGCTCTTTTCGACCAATCATCTTGTTTTGTCAAGATCATGTAATTTTCTTTTCTTATCCGTTTAGCCGGAGTGTCATGTTTTCATTCGAGTTCTCTCATATTATCATGTTTTGCCTCCCTTCTCAACCGGAGTGCGGTCTGAAATCTTTCTTACCCCTTGTGCCATTATTTCATTAGTACCGGAGGCAGTGTGTTGTTAAACTCATCGAGTATCCTCTCATCTTGTCAAATTCATGTTCAATTCCTTCCATTTACAGTCGGAGTGCTGCCCAAATTATATCATTCTTATTCCTTCCCTATCTTGGTTTTAACCGGAGTGGTTTAAATATCTATCGTGTCAATTAACCTCAAGGTTCACATGGTGTTCCTTGTTTCTCTTTTCTACCGGTGTGCTTTCATATTCCTTTTGATCCGTTAAGCTCTCGTTTCATATTCTTCAACCTACAAAGGTTCTCGCAATGTTCCTTGTTCCTCTTGCTGAACGGAGTGTTTTGAATTTTGTTCATCTCCGTTGTGTCATTTCCTCAAGCTTTGCGACCTCTCAAGGTTCTTTGGTTTCACTCATTTGTCAAAGAAGCGATTAGTTTTACCTCTTCTCTTCCTCTTCCGTTTTTCTCCGGTGCCATCCTAGATCTCGGGACGAGATCCTCTTGTAGTGGTGGAGTGTTGTGACGCCCCGAGACCGTCGCTTCAGAAGACTTCCTATTTTCGTGATCACCGCGTGTTTCTTTTGGTGCTTGCTCTTTTATTTTTGCATTGCATCATGTCATCATGCCATCATGTCATTAATCTTTGCATCAAAACTCAACTAAATAAATTGCATGGATCTTCGATCCATTTAAATCGAGGGAATTCACATGGTGATTTCTCTTTATAACATATCCTCCTAATATTTATGGAGCTATTATAAATATTCCATTAGTTTGGAATTAACCGAAACACACTTGCAAAATAATTCCCATGCCTATTTCCACTTCAAGTTTCACCTCCAAGCTTTGCCAACAATTCTTTTCCCTCTTATCGAGACCCTTCCTAAATGTTCAACATGTTGGACACTTTGTAATCCTACTCCTTCTTCTCATCTTCTTTTCTGTTTCATCTTGCCCTTTCCATCTAAAACATCATCTAGTGCAACACCCCATCACAAGCGTCTTCCTTTCTATTCTCACCCATTTATTGCAAGTGGTATTTTTCTGTCCCAGTAAAATGTTCACTTACTTTCTGTAAATCTTAAACCATGCCAACTACCTCTTTGTCAAATCTCATCTCTTTTAAAGTTGTTTTGGTTGGGTTAAAAAATGGCTCAAGTTTGGAATTATTTTTCTTCCTCTAAAAATTGCCAAACCAATTTATTCAAATTGTGTATATTATCAAGACTTCAGAGATATTTTCTTTTCTGAAATATTCCACCTCTAGCACCTCCTTCTTTTCTCTAAAGTTCTGGTTGAGGAAATAAAGAAAAGAAGGAAGAAAGGGAGAGAGCCCAGCCAGCCTCCCAGGCCGGCCCATCCTTCTCCGCTGCCTCCTCTCCTCCATGGCCCAAGGCCCAGCCGCGCCCTCTTAACCCTAGCCCAACCGACCCCATGGCCCGATCCCCTCTCTCCCCTTCGTTCTCCTCCTGCCGCCGCACACACACGCACGCATCGAGCAGAGCCCAGCTCGATCCCCTTATCCCCTCCACTCGTCTCCCTCCTCGAGCCAGAGGAGGAGCCCCGCACCCGTTTCTCCAGCGCCGACCTCCTCCTCGCTCCCATGGCGTCGCCGCCCGTCAAGCTCCACAGCCGGCGCCCCGAGCCATCCTTCTCCGCCGTGCCTCCTCCCCTCTGCAGGCCCCCTCTCATGGCGCCGCCTTGCCTCCATGGCCGCCGCGCCTCCCTCTGCAGCACCAGGCCGCGGCCACCTCTCCTCGCCATGGCCCTCGCGAGCTTCCTCCCGTGCCGCCTCTCCTCCTGCTTCTCCTCGTCGCCACCAACCCGCCTCGACCTCACCGCGGGCAGCAGCAGTTGCTGCTGCACCCTCGCGCTGCGCCCTCGTCCCGATTCCCTCCTCTGTGCGCCAAGTCCCTCGTCCGTTGCTGCTCTGCTCCGCTCCGCCGCCACCGCTCCGTCCAGCAAGCGCGCCTCCGGCTGCCGCAACCTCTGCCTCCTCCCTCCATTCAGCCTCAACCGTCGGAGACACGCCGCCTCCCCGCCACGGCGCCGCGCCCCTGTTCGTCGTCGTTGTCACTTTGAGCCCGTGCTCACTTATTGTCGCTGCTCGCGCACCGCCCAGCCTTGCTGCTGCCACCAGAGGCCTTTTGTCTCGCGTTGTTTTGGATCAGCAAGGATGAGACGCCAAGACCCGTACCCGGACCGTCAAGCATCACCCCGTGGAATTTGCCAAGCACCACTTCGACAAGTGTACCTCTACTTCGGATTCACCAAGTACCCCTTCGGATGCGCCTAGTTCGACTACATGTACCACCAAGTTCCTCTACCGTCGACCCGAACATCTATGAACCGTGTACGTCTACCGTCGCCGTGGATCCGACAAGATCCGTGTACAACTACTACCCCTACGACACGTGAACAACTACTTCCACTTCGAACGCGTTCCGCCCCGAATGCACGCTTCGAAGGTATAACCCTGAGACGACGTCCGTGGACCGAATGCATGTGTTGTATGAGATGCTCATGTTTGCACCGTGTTCGAAATTGTCGCTTGCGCGTTCCTTGTTTCCATGCCGCCGTGCCGTGGGAACCCGGTAACCGGGAGCACCCCACCATTCTCTTGCGTGTTTCACACATCTGCACAATTCTCCTTGCGCCGGTATCTCCATGAGCTACCGGAACCGATATGTTGCCGTGGCATCATTTTCGTTATCGTTGCCGTGGCACCCTTTTCGTTCCACCACGGTAACAAATGCTTCATAACTTGCTCTTGTCCACGTTTTATAAAAATTGCTTAAAACTTGCATTGTCATCCGCATCATGATAACAACATTTAAAATGTCTAAAATTGATGTTTGCATTAAATTGCTAAATGACATATGGGGATTTTCCGGTATTGTCATTTGTTATTTCCGACCTCATTTAAACTTGCCTAGATAGGTTGTTTAATTATGCTTCACCTCTTGGCATGGCTAATAACATTTAATATTGTTGGGTACATAAATGAGAGAGAACTAAATAATTAAATGTGGTGTTTCGTCAATATGCAACTCGTTGCATATTGAGCTCCACTTAATTTGTAGTGTTGTTTGTTGCACCTTGCCATGCCATGCCTCATTAAACCAGACATGCATCATACTTGTTTGTGCATCATGCCATGTGTATGTGGTGGTTGTTTACTATGGTGTTTGTTTTTTTCCGGTTTGCTTCTCCCGTTACCTTCGGTTTCGTTCCGGAGTTGTGAGGATTCGTTCGACTATGTCCGCTTGTCTTCTTCATGGACTCGTTCTTATTCTTTGCGGGATTTCAGGCAAGATGACCACCCCTCGAAATCACTTCTATCTCTGCTTTGCTAGTTGCTCGTTCTATTGCCATGCTGCGCTACCTACCACTTGCTATTTTCATGCCTCCCAAATTGCCATGAACCTCTAACCTTTGTCACCCTTCCTAGCGAACCGTTGTTTGGCTATGTTACCGCTTTTGCTCAACCCTCTTATAGCATTGCGAGATGCAGGTGAAGATGAAGATTGCTCCATGTTGGATTATGTTTATGTTGGGATATCACAATATCTCTTATTTAATTAATGCATCTATATACTTGGTAAAGGGTGGAAGGCTCGGCCTTATGCCTGGTGTTTTGTTCCACTCTTGCCGCCCTAGTTTCCGTCATACCGGTGTTATGTTCCTTGATTTTGCGTTCCTTACGCGGTCGGGTGATTTATGGGACCCCCTCGACAGTTCGCTTTGAAAAAACTCCTCCAGCAAGGCCCAACCTTGGTTTTACCATTTGCCTACCTAAGCCTTTTTCCCTTGGGTTCTGCAGACTCAAGGGTCATCTTTATTTTAACCCCCCCGGGCCAGTTCTCCTTCGAGTGCTGGTCCAAACCGAGCGATGTCCGGCGCCCTGGGCAACCAGGGTCTATGCCAACCCGACGTCTGGCTCATCCGGTGTGCCCTGAGAACGAGATATGTGCAGCTCCTATCGGGATTTGTCGGCACAGCGGGCGGCTTTGCTGGTCTTGTTTTACCATTGTCGAAATGTCTTGTAAACCGGGATTCCGAGACTGATCGGGTCTTTCCGGGAGAAGGTTTATCCTTCGTTGACCGTGAGAGCTTATAATGGGCTAAGTTGGGACACCCCTGCAGGGTATTATCTTTCGGAAGCCGTGCCCGCGGTTATGTGGCAGATGGGAATTTGTTAATGTCCGGTTGTAGAGAACTTGACACTTGACCTTAATTAAAACGCATCAACCGCGTGTGTAGCCGTGATGGTCTCTTCTCGGCGGAGTCCGGGAAGTGAACACGGTTCTTGTGTTATGTTTGAAGTAAGTAGGAGTTCAGGATCACTTCTTGATCATTGCTAGTTCACGACCGTTCCGTTGCTTCTCTTCTCGCTCTCATTTGCGTATGTTAGCCACCATATATGCTAGTGCTTGCTGCAGCTCCACCTCATTACCCCATCCTTTCCTTTGAGTTTAAATAGTCTTGATCTCGCGGGTGTGAGATTGCTGAGTCCTCGTGACTCACAGATACTTCCAAAACAGTTGCAGGTGCCGATGAGACCAGTGCAGGTGACGCAACTGGGCTCAAGTGGGAGCTCAATGAAGATCTTGTTCGTTGTGTTGTTTCTTTTCATGTTGATCAGTAGTGGAGCCCAGTTGGGACGATCGGGGATCTAGCAGTTGGGTTTTCTTCTTTTATTTTGGTTCCGTAGCCGGACCTATGTGTGTATCTTGAATGATGTATGATTCATTTATGTATTGTGTGAAGTGGCGATTGTAAGCCAACTCTTTATCCCATTCTTGTTCATTACATGGGATTGTGTGAAGATGACCCTTCTTGCGACAAAACCACAATGCGGTTATGCCTCTAAGTCGTGCCTCGACACGTGGGAGATATAGCCGCATCGTGGGTGTTACAAGTTGGTAATCAGAGCCATCCCCGACTTAGGAGCCCCCTGCTTGATCGAATCGCTGGCGTTGTTGAGTCTAGAACAAAAATGTTTTGAGTCTTAGGATTATATATATCGGAGAGTAGGATTCTTATACTCCTCAGTCCCTTCGTCGCTCTGGTGAGGCCTCCCGACGTAGAAGTTTTGACTCTTCTCTCCTCAAATTTCACTAAAAAATTTTTTTAGGATCACGCGGGTATCTTGGAATCGTTCCGATGGTTTTGTGACGAGAACATTGTTCTTGGTGCCTCCTGACATTTAGGGGTTGTGGCAGTGTCCCGGGGAGTTGAGCTCCGAGGTGTTGTCGTCACAATTTTATCGTTGCAGTTCTGGAATACCTGAGTTTCGCCGACATCGAAATCTCTTTTATGCAGTTGTTGGTGAGATCACCTCGACGCCACCCAGTACTGGGGCGGGAGTTCGGGAGTATTGCCATAACTTGTATAACGGATGTTTTTCGAAGGTTGAGGTAAATGATTTCCGAAGGTTTCTTGGTTATGTGTTGAAGGATGGATACAGCTGGATCTAGGTATTGTTAGTTTGGGTGATATATTTTGTGTCCCCTGTATCCCCAACACCAGATTGCATAACCAGAAAGTTTCGGGAGTTTATAAGTGGGAATTCAAGTAGCCTTAGGATATCTTTCCGACAGACGCATGATGTGAGATTGGGGTTCGACGTCTAGTGGTCCGCCTGTACACGGTTGATTTTACAGTGGTCTCGTAGTGTCTTAAAGAGTCCATGGCTATGCCGACTCGGGGACGCTTCGTATGTCATGTGCACAACCTTGTACATGATGGTGCTGTACGATTGAGCCCGTGTGGGCCCCACCACGAATACTTCGGACGAAATCTCTATCATATGTTTGTTCCGGCTTATTCTGCAAGCCAAATCCTTTGTTTTGTTTTGTTTTGTGGTATTCGAGTTGCTTCGAAGTCAAATGTGAGTCCATACTTTTCCTAAACGGTGTTCTCATATTTCTATGCGGATGATAATCCTTCTTGATCATCGAGATCGTCATGTTAATTCTTTTCCAACCGGCGTGTTTCTCTTCAAGTGCATCCAGTCATTCCAACGTTCGCAAGATCAATTCTAAGCTTTTCTCAACGGTGTTTGTTTCATCTGCCCCAAGTTGCCTTTGTTTTCCCACCCTCCCACCCTTTTCTTTTTCAAGGACTCAGATTCTTAACCAAGTATCCATTTTATTCACGTGAAGTCCCTTCATTCTTTTCAATCAATGTTCTTACCCGGTGGTTCTCATGAAGATGTTCTTCAAGTTTATTATTCTTCGTTCTTTTTCTTCTCCGGTGGATTCAATTCAAGCTTTGTCGATCATGTCCTTTCCTCGTTTCAAATGTTTTCTCATGCCGGTGCAACTCTTAATCATTCCCCGCTTGCTATTCAATTGTTCCGGAGTGTACAAGATATCTCAGAAGATTTGTGTCTCCATTATCAATCTGTTCAAGCTATTTTGAGGTTGTTATCTCATTAAAGCCATTTAATTCAACCGGTGTATTCTATCTTTCACGCAATCTTTCCAATGGTGTTTCTTTTGAGTGGGCACTAACCCACAGGTCTTTTTTCCAGGATCTTACCTGACTCTTCTAATTTTTCTGGAGTTATTCCCAAATTCTTTTCGAAGTTTGACGTAAGAATGAGTTATCATCGGTCATATTTCTTCTCCAAGATCGCTTTCAAATTCTTTTCATCGTTGGTTCAACCTTTCTAATTTTTCATCCCGGAGTATCTCAATAATTCATGGTGGTGTTTCTCATCATCATTCTCCACATTTGAAGACCGAAGAAGAATTTCTCGTGAATCTTGGTCCGTTCTCTTGAAGATTCATAGTTCTAGCTTATGCCATCCTCTCATAATTGTTTTCGATTGTGAGAATTCTTTCCATACCCATCCGGAGCATTTCAGAGTTGTTTTCATTTCTTGATCATCCAAAGGCCATCATCTCAGAACTATTCATTCAAGCTTTCAACTCTCGTTCTCCAAATCATACCGGTGCATCACTCAAATATCCTCTAATCAGTTCATGATCTCTTCGTTCTCGTGTATCTAAATTCTGTCAAGTATCTTCATTCATTTTCTAATTCTTTCCGTTGAATTGTGCCTTTGCTACTTTCATTTTCAATTCTTACGGTGGTTCGTTCAAGATTTCTCTTCCTTCGTTATCATATCAATTTATTCGTTGTTTCAATCCTACCGGTGGTTCGATGAAGACCTTCCCAAGTTTGCGCTATATCTATCTTAATCCTTTCTACGAGAATAAGTAGTGTGCAAAAATCCGTTGCTTGTCATCAATTTATATTGGTGAAGGATAAGCATAACATAATTCTTATCCTTGTTTCCTCCAAGTGATTTATTCTTTTCTTTCGGAGTTTGTTCATGATATCAAATTCTTGATTTCAATTGTTCATCTTTCTTTCCGGAGTTCCAAGTTTTATCGGTTATATCATCCCGAAGCTTCATCTAAATCATTGCAAGGCTTCTCCCGGAGATCTTTTCAACTTTCCATTTCGTTTGATCATTCTTTTACTACCGGAGTTCTTCATGGAGACTCTACATGGTGGTTCGTCAAGGATTCCTTTCATTTTTCAATTGTTCTTCAAGATTTCTCTTGAAGTTATGATCCGCCAAGCTATACTCTAAAATAAACATGGTGTTCAACACATGTTTTGTTTTGAGGAGTTCAAGCATTCTTCATCTTGCATTATGAAGTGCAATTCTCTCTATCTTATCTTTTGAGATGGTGTTATGTCATTTTTGATAATTTCCCTTCGCGTTTCATGATTCTCAAGTTTTCAAGAGTGACATATTTAAATCCATCATTTTCTATTTCGTTCAAGAGATCTTTTCAACCAATCAATCTTTTTGTTGGAGTTATATTGGGTTATCTTTCACCTAAAGCCTTCCCTAAGGAATTTTGCTATTATGGTGCTTATCAATGATCCAAGTTTTCTCCTATCCTCTAGACGAGAGAAGATTTCATCTCTTCGTTGATCTCAAGCAAGCAATTGTTTTCGTTAGTGGCAGAATTTCACCTCAAGTTTTGAGATGTTTTCCATAAGCCCACTACAAGCTTATTCTTTTCGTTGTTGGGTTTCCAACAACTCCGTCCAAACCTTCTTGGAAGGACGTTTCCCTAATTCAATTGTGGTGGAAGTTATCATTTCCTTCTCCGTTCTCTTATTCTGACGGTCTAGCTTCAATTCTTTCGTTACGGAGGCATTGTGATGTTGCTCTTTTCGACAAATCATCTTGTTTTGTCAAGATCATGTAATTTTCTTTTCTTATCCGTTTAGCCGGAGTGTCGTGTTTTCATTCGAGTTCTCTCATATTATCAAGTTTTGCCTCCCTTCTCAACCGGAGTGCGGTCTAAAATCTTTCTTACCCCTTGTGCCATTATTTCATTAGTACCGGAGGCAGTGTGTTGTTAAACTCATCGAGTATCCTCTCATCTTGTCAAATTCATGTTCAATTCCTTCCATTTACAGTCGGAGTGCTGCCCAAATTATATCATTCTTATTCCTTCCCTATCTTGGTTTTAACCGGAGTGGTTTAAATATCTATCGTGTCAATTAACCTCAAGGTTCACATGGTGTTCCTTGTTTCTCTTTTCTACCGGTGTGCTTTCATATTCCTTTTGATCCGTGAAGCTCTCGTTTCATATTCTTCAACCTACAAAGGTTCTCGCAATGTTCCTTGTTCCTCTTGCTGAACGGAGTGTTTTGAATTTTGTTCATCTCCGTTGTGTCATTTCCTCAAGCTTTGCGACCTCTCAAGGTTCTTTGGTTTCACTCATTTGTCAAAGAAGCGATTAGTTTTACCTCTTCTCTTCCTCTTCCGTTTTTCTCCGGTGCCATCCTAGATCTCAGGACGAGATCCTCTTGTAGTGGTGGAGTGTTGTGACGCCCCGAGACCGTCGCTTCAGAAGACTTCCTATTTTCGTGATCACCGCGTGTTTCTTTTGGTGCTTGCTCTTTTATTTTTGCATTGCATCATGTCATCATGCCATCATGTCATTAATCTTTGCATCAAAACTCAACTAAATAAATTGCATGGATCTTCGATCCATTTAAATCGAGGGAATTCACATGGTGATTTCTCTTTATAACATATCCTCCTAATATTTATGGAGCTATTATAAATATTCCATTAGTTTGGAATTAACCGGAACACACTTGCAAAATAATTCCCATGCCTATTTCCACTTCAAGTTTCACCTCCAAGCTTTGCCAACAGTTCTTTTCCCTCTTATCGAGACCCTTCCTAAATGTTCAACATGTTGGACACTTTGTAATCCTACTCCTTCTTCTCATCTTCTTTTTTGTTTCATCTTGCCCTTTCCATCTAAAACATCATCTAGTGCAACACCCCATCACAAGCATCTTCCTTTCTATTCTCACCCATTTATTGCAAGTGGTATTTTTCTGTCCCAGTAAAATGTTCACTTACTTTCTGTAAATCTTAAATCATGCCAACTACCTCTTTGTCAAATCTCATCTCTTTTAAAGTTGTTTTGGTTGGGTTAAAAAATGGCTCAAGTTTGAATTCAATTCAAACTTGAATTATTTTTCTTCCTCTAAAAATTGCCAAACCAATTTATTCAAATTGTGTATATTATCAAGACTTCAGAGATATTTTCTTTTCTGAAATATTCCACCTCTAGCACCTCCTTCTTTTCTCTAAAGTTCTGGTTGAGGAAATAAAGAAAAGAAGGAAGAAAGGGAGAGAGCCCAGCCAGCCTCCCAGGCCGGCCCATCCTTCTCCGCTGCCTCCTCTCCTCCATGGCCCAAGGCCCAGCCGCGCCCTCTTAACCCTAGCCCAACCGACCCCATGGACCGATCCCCTCTCTCCCCTTCGTTCTCCTCCTGCCGCCGCACACACACGCACGCATCAAGCAGAGCCCGGCTCGATCCCTAATCCCCTCCACTCGTCTCCCTCCTCTAGCCAGAGGAGGAGCCCCGCACCCGTTTCTCCAGCGCCGACCTCCTCCTCGCTCCCATGGCGTCGCCGCCCGTCAAGCTCCACCGCCGGCGCCACGAGCCATCCTTCTCCGCCGTGCCTCCTCCCCTCTGCAGGCCCCCTCTCATGGCGCCGCCTTGCCTCCATGGCCGCCGCGCCTCCCTCTGCAGCACCAGGCCGCGGCCACCTCTCCTCACCATGGCCCTCGCGAGCTTCCTCCCGTGCCGCCTCTCCTCCTGCTTCTCCTCGTCGCCACCAACCCGCCTCGACCTCACCGCGGGCAGCAGCAGTTGCTGCTGCACCCTCGCGCTGCGCCCTTGTCCCGATTCCCTCCTCTGTGCGCCAAGTCCCTCGTCCGCTGCTGCTCTGCTCCGCTGCGCCGCCACCGCTCCGTCCAGCAAGCGCGCCTCCGGCTGCCGCAACCTCTGCCTCCTCCCTCCATTCGGCCTCAACCGTCGGAGACACGCCGCCTCCCCGCCACGGCGCCGCGCCCCTGCTCGTCGTCGTTGTCACTTTGAGCCCGTGCCCACTTCTTGTCGCTGCTCGCGCACCGCCCAGCCTTGCTGCTGCCACCAGAGGCCTTTTGTCTCGCGTTGTTTTGGATCAGCAAGGATGAGACGCCAAGACCCGTACCCGGACCGTCAAGCATCGCCCCGTGGAATTTGCCAAGCACCACTTCGACAAGTGTACCTCTACTTCGGATTCACCAAGTACCCCTTCGGATGCGCCTAGTTCGACTACATGTACCACCAAGTTCCTCTACCGTCGACCCGAACATCTACGAACCGTGTACGTCTACCGTCGTCGTGGATCCGACAAGATCCGTGTACAACTACTACCCCTACGACACGTGAACAACTACTTCCACTTCGAACGCGTTCCGCCCCGAATGCACGCTTCGAAGGTATAACCCCGAGACGACGTCCGTGGACCGAATGCATGTGTTGTATGAGATGCTCATGTTTGCACCGTGTTCGAAATTGTCGCTTGCGCGTTCCTTGTTTCCATGCCGCCGTGCCGTGGGAACCCGGTAACCGGGAGCACCCCACCATTCTCTTGCGTGTTTCACACATCTGCACAATTCTCCTTGCGCCGGTATCTCCATGAGCTACCGGAACCGATATGTTGTCGTGGCATCATTTTTGTTATCGTTGCCGTGGCACCCTTTTCGTTCCACGACGGTAACAAATGCTTCATAACTTGCTCTTGTCCACGTTTTATAAAAATTGCTTAAAACTTGCATTGTCATCCGCATCATGATAACAACATTTAAAATGTCTAAAATTGATGTTTGCATTAAATTGCTAAATGACATATGGGGATTTTCCGGTATTGTCGTTTGTTATTTCCGGCCTCATTTAAACTTGCCTAGATAGGTTGTTTAATTATGCTTCACCTCTTGCCATGGCTAATAACATTTAATATTGTTGGGTACATAAATGAGAGAGAACTAAATAATTAAATGTGGTGTTTCGTCAATATGCAACTCGTTGCATATTGAGCTCCACTTAATTTGTAGTGTTGTTTGTTGCACCTTGCCATGCCATGCCTCATTAAACCAGACATGCATCATACTTGTTTGTGCATCATGCCATGTGTATGTGGTGGTTGTTTACTATGGTGTTTGTTTTTTCCGGTTTGCGTCTCCCATTACCTTCGGTTTCGTTCCGGAGTTGTGAGGATTCGTTCGACTACGTCCGCTTGTCTTCTTCATGGATTCTTTGCGGGATTTCAGGCAAGATGACCACCCCTCGAAATCACTTCTATCTTTGCTTTGCTAGTTGCTCGTTCTATTGCCATGCTGCGCTACCTACCACTTGCTATTTTCATGCCTCCCAAATTGCCATGAACCTCTAACCTTTGTCACCCTTCCTAGCGAACCGTTGTTTGGCTATGTTACCGCTTTTGCTCAGCCCCTCTTATAGCATTGCGAGATGCAGGTGAAGATGAAGATTGCTCCATGTTGGATTATGTTTATGTTGGGATATCACAATATCTCTTATTTAATTAATGCATCTATATACTTGGTAAAGGGTGGAAGGCTCGGCCTTATGCCTGGTGTTTTGTTCCACTCTTGCCGCCCTAGTTTCCGTCATACCGGTGTTATGTTCCTTGATTTTGCGTTCCTTACGCGGTCGGGTGATTTATGGGACCCCCTCGACAGTTCCCTTTGAATAAAACTCCTCCAGCAAGGCCCAACCTTGGTTTTACCATTTGCCTACCTAAGCCTTTTTCCCTTGGGTTCTGCAGACTCAAGGGTCATCTTTATTTTAACCCCCCCGGGCCAGTTCTCCTTCGAGTGCTGGTCCAAACCGAGCGATGTCCGCCGCCCCCTGGGCAACCAGGGTCTATGCCAACCCGACGTCTGGCTCATCCGGTGTGCCCTGAGAACGAGATATGTGCAGCTCCTATCGGGATTTGTCGGCACAGCAGGCGGCTTTGCTGGTCTTGTTTTACCATTGTCGAAATGTCTTGTAAACCGGGATTCCGAGACTGATCGGGTCTTTCCGGGAGAAGGTTTATCCTTTGTTGACCGTGAGAGCTTATAATGGGCTAAGTTGGGACACCCCTGCAGGGTATTATCTTTCGGAAGCCGTGCCCGCGGTTATGTGGCAGATGGGAATTTGTTAATGTCCGGTTGTAGAGAACTTGACACTTGACCTTAATTAAAACGCATCAACCGCGTGTGTAGCCGTGATGGTCTCTTCTCGGCGGTGTCCGGGAAGTGAACACGGTTCTTGTGTTATGTTTGACGTAAGTAGGAGTTCAGGATCACTTCTTGATCATTGCTAGTTCACGACCGTTCCGTTGCTTCTCTTCTCGCTCTCATTTGCGTATGTTAGCCACCATATATGCTAGTGCTTGCTGCAGCTCCACCTCATTACCCCATCCTTTCCTTTGAGTTTAAATAGTCTTGATCTCGCGGGTGTGAGATTGCTGAGTCCTCGTGACTCACAGATACTTCCAAAACAGTTGCAGGTGCCGATGAGACCAGTGCAGGTGACGCAACTGGGCTCAAGTGGGAGCTCGATGAAGATCTTGTTCGTTGTGTTGTTTCTTTTCATGTTGATCAGTAGTGGAGCCCAGTTGGGACGATCGGGGATCTAGCAGTTGGGTTGTCTTCTTTTATTTTGGTTCCGTAGCCGGACCTATGTGTGTATCTTGAATGATGTATGATTCATTTATGTATTGTGTGAAGTGGCGATTGTAAGCCAACTCTTTATCCCATTCTTGTTCATTACATGGGATTGTGTGAAGATGACCCTTCTTGCGACAAAACCACAATGCGGTTATGCCTCAAAGTCGTGCCTCGACACGTGGGAGATATAGCCGCATCGTGGGTGTTACACCAGTGCAACCACGCTTACCTTATGGGGGGTCCTAACTGGGTCTATTGTCATGCCTCTCGCCGGTGCCTCCCACGAGGGAAGGTTATGTGCGGGAGCTACCTTGGCCGGGTAGGACGGCATAAGCTTTGTGTGCCCGTTGTTTTTGTAAGGATCCTTGTCCCCGTTCGGGACCATTTTGCCACGACGGTGGCCGTTGGTGCCTTTGGTAGGCACGGGGCCACCCAGGACTTAGCCCAGAGGGGAGTTGGTTGGAGTGGCCGGGAGAGTGTCACGGCAGTAGGACGGTTTTGTCGGAACGCCGTTGGTCCACCAGAATGGGAGTGCGAGGCCATGGGTTCCGTGGTGTGGGTACAGTGTGCTAACCTCTGCAAAGAGTGTGTGTGTTAAATCTATCGATAGCCGCGCCCGCGGATATGGGCCCAGTTCGTGTCGGTCACACTGTGGGTCAACAGTAATAATAATGATGTGCTTAATAACAACCCTGGTTCGATGATGAAAGAATTTGGTTGATATTTATGTGATCGTGAGAGGATCACTGTTGTATCGTGAGTACCAACTTGTTGGATATTTGGGATGTATATGGGAGAGTCAAGGGTAAAGGTCAAGCTCCTTGTGGTCATAAATGATTAGTACAATATTGTTATTACCAAGCTTGATTGGATCCTGAGATGATCGTGTGATGTCCATGGTGGTAAGTGATGCAAGTGACGGTTACGAGGTAACCCCAGCAGAGTAAGTTGGTGCATGATAGTTTCATCATGTTGCATGCTAGTCTCATCATGTTCATATGTTTATGCCATGCTCGTATTGTTCTAGCTGTATCATGTTGTACATGCCATGTTGTTTTGATATTATCGTGTTCATCATTGCTTAATAATTTGTAATTGCCATGCTATTGCTTGTCTTGATTGCTTTGGTTGCTGTGCGCTTGCAAGTACATTCAATGTACTGACCTGGCATGTCATGCCAGTTTGTAGGTCATGCCAGATTTGATTGCTTGTTTGTCGTGGATTCCTTGTTTGCGAGCTAGGATAAGCGTTCTAGCCAGAGTCCATGCGGAGTGGAGTTCATCACCGTCGTCGTTGTTCCGCTGCATCGTGTTATTCTGCTGCTTGCATGGAGCAACCGTGGTAGGCGTAGTGTCGCCGTGCCGATGTAATTCCCTTGTACCCATATAGATTGTAATAAAGAGCTGATTTGTTCTATGCTAAGCAGTGTCGTATCCAGAAGACTTCTCCTCGATCTCTGGGCTGGAATACGGGGCGTTCCGGTTTCTCTGAGCCGGGGTGCCACAAACTCCACCATATTCCCCAAATCAAGAACCAGGCGGCTGACGACTTGGCAAAAATAGGTCCCACTCGGAAACCTATACCCAGCAATGTGTTCCTTGAGCACCTCCATTCCCCGTCAGTGCAAGAAGATCCCTTTACTGAAGAACTTCCCCAACCAATAAGTCCTACCAATCCGACTGAAATCGAGGTGCCAGCAGTTATTGATCTGGTTATGGAGATCTTAGTAATCACCCTCGACTGGATGGTACCGTACATTGCATATCTGCTCAGGAAGGAGCTCCCAGAAGACGAAGTTGAGGCACGTTAGATCGTCCGTAGGTCCAAGGCCTTCACAGTAATAGGAGGATAGTCTACCGGGAGAGTGTTACTGGCGTGGCTCAGCGATGTACCTCTCTAGAAGAGGGTCGACTGTTCTTGGATGAAATTCACTTGGGGACATGTGGTCACCATGCGTCCTCTCAGACCATCATGGCCAAAGCATACCGAGCAGGATTCTATTGGCCACGGGCCAATGAAGCAGCAAAGGAAATCATTGAGAAGTGTGAGGGTTGTCAATTCTACACAAACAAGTCCCACATGACTGGATCTGCCTTGAAAACCATTCCACTCGTCTAGACGTTCGCCGTGTGGGGTTTGGATATGGTTGGACCTCTCAGGACTGGCAGGAGTGGCTTCACTCACCTGCTTGTAGCAGTCGACAAGTACACCAAATGGATTGAAGCAAAGCCTATCAAGAACTTAGACTCAAGCACATCCATTAGTTTCGTAAAAGATTTGATATTGCGATATGGAGTTCCACACAGCATCATCATAGGCAACGGCTCAAATTTCGACTTGGAAGAATCCAGAGAGTTCTGTGCTTCTCAGGGCACTCGGGTTGATTACGCATCCGTTGCGCACCCGCAGTCCAATGGGCAGGCCGAGAGAGCAAATGGCCTGATCCTCCAAGGGTTGAAACCTCGGCTCATGCGCGACCTTGAGCATGCAGCCGGGGCTTGGGTGACTGACCTACCGTCTGTCTTATGGGGATTGAGGACAACTCCCAACCGATCCACCAACCGAACCCCCTTCTTCATGGTGTATGGGGCTGAAGCTGTGTTACCGAGTGATCTGTATCACAATGCGCCTCAAGTGGAACTTCTATTCGGAGGCTGAAGCAGAGCAAGCGCGTCAGGATGCAGTAGACCTTATGGAAGAAGAGCCAGAAATGGCTTTGATTCAGTCGACTGTTTATCAGCAAGACCTTTGTTGGTTCCACGCTAGGAACATCAAAGGCCGAGCATTTCAAGGAGACCTGGTGCTCCGAGTGGACCAGCAACGGTCTCACAAGCTTGCCCCCCTGTGGGAAGGCCCCTTCCTCGTCACCAAGGTGCTGAACAATGGAGCTTATCACCTCTACAACTTTGCAAAGAAGATTGACAAGCCACGTGCTTGGAAAGAGGATCTTCTCCGCCGATTTTATACCTAACAACCGGATCGTCGAGATGTAATAAGAATATTGGTGTCTACCACGTAACTTTATTCTTGTAGACACGTGTTGAGCCTCCAAGCGCAGAGTTTTGTAGGATAGTAGCAATTTTCCCTCAAGTGGATGATCTAAGGTTTATCAATCCATGAGAGGTGTAGGATGAAGATGGTCTCTCTCAAACGACCCTGCAACTAAGTACAAGAAATCTCTTGTGTCCCCAACACACCCAATACAACGGCAAATTGTATAGGTGCACTAGTTCAGCGAAGAGATGAATATAAAAGTGTAATATGGATGGTAGAAATATATTTTTATAATCTGAATAAATAAAAACAGCAAGGTAGCAATTAGTAAAGGGGCACAAAAACGGTGTTGCAATGCTTAAAAATGAGGACAAGGGTCCGTACTTTCGCTAGTGCAATCTCTCAACAGTGCTAACATAGTTGGATCATATGATCCCTCTAAGTGCAATAAAGAATCACTCCCGAGTTCGTATTAGCGGAGAACAAAAAATAGAAATTGTTTGTAGGGTATGAAACCACCTCAAAGCTATTCTTTCCGTTCGATTTATTCAAGAGTCCGTACTAAAATAACACAAAGCTATTTTTTCCATTCGATCTATCCTAGAGTCCGTACTAAGATAACACCAAAGCAAGCTCATATTCATAATACTCAATCCACACAAAGAACTATAAAGAGACCCCAAAGTTTCTACCGAAGAAAGACGTGCATCAACCCCTATGCATAGATTACCCCAATATCACCGCCGGAATCCGCGAGTTGAATGCCAAGACATATATCAAGTGAATCAATATGATACCCCAATTGTCACTTCAAGTATTCGTACCGCAAGATATATATCATGTGTTCTCATCTCTGAATATTCAATCCGACAAGACAAAACTTCAAAGGGTAAAGATTCAATTCATCATAACAAGAGTATAGAGTGTAGAAACATCATATGATCCATCTATATTAACAAAGCCCATGATATAGATCACGAGAGAGAGAGAGAGAGAGATTAAACACATAGCTACTGGTACAAACCCTCAGCCCCGAGGGTGGACTACTCCCTCCTCATCGTGGTGGCCGCCGGGATGACGAAGATGGCCATCGGAGATGATTCCCCCTTTCGGCAGGGTGCCAGAACGGGTCTAGATTGGTTTTCGGTGGCTACAGAGCCTTGCGGCGGCGGAACTTCTGATCTAGGTTAACCCCGCTGGGTTTCAGAATATTTGGAATTTATAGTGCAAAGAGGGGGTGCGGGAAGCCACCGAGGTGGGCACAACCCACCTGGGCACTGTGCCCCTCTCGGGGCACCCCCTAGGTGCAGCTCTGGCCCATTGGGTTCCTTCTGGTCCAAAAAAATCTCCAAAAAGTTTCGTGGTGTTTGGACTCCGTTTGATATTGATTTCTTGCGATGTAAAAAACAAGCAAAAAAACAGCAACTGGCACTGGGCATCGGGTCAATAGGTTAGTCCCAAAAAACAATATAAAGTTTCTATAAAATGATTTTAAAACATCAAAGAATGATAAAATAACAGCATGAATACTTCATAAATTATAGATACGTTGGAGACGTATCAGCTTCTGTCGGCGTTCTGGGACCGGGGGTGCCCAGACTTGCCTGCCTGCGGGCTTGTGCGTGGCTCCACCAACGGCCGGGTACGACCCATCTTCGGCAGCAACCACTCAAGAGCCTCGCGAGGGACCAAGTCTCGCGAGGCGGACAACACCAAGACCTCCTCAGGGGCAGCCTCACTAGGCTGGCTCTCGAGGGCGGAGATCTCTATGCAAGGGGTACCTCGCGAGGTTCACGTGACGTGAGCCATGATGACTAAGGCCAGGCGGGCGCCAGCAGGCGCAGTGTACCAGTTTCCCCTTTGGTGCTAAAGAGGCAAGCACAGGCGAGGAGTCCCGAGGCATCGGGCAAAGGTTTCCATATCGGTGCAACGAGACCAAGGCCAGCAGGACGGTAGGACGGAGGTCACCGTGGAGCCCACGACGGCGTCACCACCAGAGCCTTTGGCAGGCGAAGACCACCTTTTGTCAGGATAGCTTGTACTAGTTGTCCCCCTTCAAACTTGGCCGTTGTGGGATCCCTTCCCGCCTAATATTTGGGAAGAGGACCAGGGCCTCTATAAATAGGACCTTGCCACCACCGTAGCAAGGGGACGGATCATTGAGATCACCCTCACACCCACCAGCTCATCGAGCTTAAGAACACCTCTCCTCAGGAGGCTGTTCATCCACTGTACTAGTTCATCCTCAGCCCATCAAGGCAATCCACCCACAAGCTGGAGTAGGGTATTACACCGGAAGGTGGCCCGAACCAGTATAAACCCTCGCGTCTCTTGTTCCTGGGGTTCGTCGAGCTAGACCGTGAGGTCGTTGAGCGAGCGAGCTAGGAAGAGAGTGTTCTTCGTGCACACCCTAGAGTTCGAACCTCAACGGTTTGCCGAAACCCACGAATCTAACATTTGGCGCGCCAGGTAGGGGTGCGCCGAAGCTTTGCCTCTCTGCCTACTTCGCCCTGCTCACATGGCAGGTGCCACTCCTCCGACTGGGTCGACGGGCGCGCGCGGAGGCGGGGTGGGCATCCGGGCCTTCACCCCCGCCTTGCGGCGAGTGCGGAGGCCACGCAAGTTCAAGGCAGAGATGCCGCCTCGCTATGACGGTGTGACGGATCCTGCGGCCTTCCTGCTGGCGTACGAGGAGGCCGTTCTCGAAGCCGGAGGCGACGAGCAAGTCATGGCCAACTGGTTCCCCATGGCCCTCACCGGCGTGCCGCGCGCCTGGTTGCTCAACCTTCCGGGGTCCTCTGTGGCCTCCCGGGAGGAGCTGCGTAGCCTCTTCCTCGCACGCTTCGCAGCACAGGCGCCCCCCGCCGTAGCAGCCCTCCTTGGTGGTTCGCAGGTGCCACCCTTGGATCGCCACGTCAAGCAGTTCATCCGTCAGATGGGCGCTGCCCGCGTGCAGCAGGGGGCTCCCCCGGGATGGGCGGCGCCCCAGGCCGACCTCATCTTCAACTCGGAGGACCACCCAGCAATCACTGCGGGCTCGTGCGCGCTTCCGATGCTCTGCACGCCCACCATCTGCAACGTAGCAATCACCAAGACCCTCATCGATGGAGGAGCAGGCCTCAACATGCTCTCTGTAGAAGCCTTCAGCTTGCTCCACGTACCGCTCGGCCGGCTCCGCCACACCAAGCCCTTCTCCGGGGTCGGCAGTGGTTCCACCAGCCCCCTAGGGTAGATCCGCCTCCCCGTCACCTTCGGCACCCGTGACAACTACCGCACCAAGCTCACCGACTTCGACATCGCTCGCATCGGCCTCCCGTACAACTCCATCCTCGGGTACCCTGCCTTGGCCAGTTCATGGCGGCAACCCATCGCGCCTACAACCTCATAAAGATGCCAGGGAGCAATGGTGTTCTCACAGTGGCTGGGGACACCAAGGAGGCCCTGGCGGCCCTCAGGCTCAGCTTCAGGGCCGCAGCGGCAGCTCACCCCGCTGATGAGGCAGTGTCCGGGGCCCAGGGGGCTGCGCCGGCGAAGAAGAAGCAGTTATTCTCGCAAGACGGGGCCAAGACGAAGCAGGTGCCTGTCGATGATGATGGGGCCTCAGGAGCCACCTTCACCATAGGCGCCAACCTCGACCCAGACCAAGAAGAGGCACTGGTGAAGTTCCTGCGCGCGAACAAGGAGGTATTTGACACGTCTCCAACATATCTATAATTTTTTATTGTTCCATGCTCTTATATTATCTGTTTTGGATGTTTATGGGCTTTATTATACACTTTTATATTATTTTTGGGACTAACCTATTAACCCACAGCCCAGTGCCAGTTTCTGTTTTTCTCCTTGTTTTAGTGTTTCGCAGAAAAGGAATATCAAACGGAGTCCAAACGGAATGAAACCTTCGAAAAAGTTATTTTTGGAAAGAAAGCAATACGGGAGACTTGGAGTGCACGCCAGGGGATCAACGAGGAGGGCACGAGGCAGGGGGCGCGCCCTCCACCCTCGTGGGCCCCTCGTGGCTCCCCTTACCGACTTCTTTCGCCTATATATTCCCATATACCCTAAAACCTTCGGGGAACAGAATAGATCGGGAGTTCCGCCGCCGCAAGCCTTTGTAGCCACCAAAAACCAATCGAGACCCTGTTCCGGCACCCTGCCGGAGGGGGGGATCCCTCACCGGTGGCCATCATCATCATCCCGGCGCTCTCCATGACGAGGAGGGAGTAGTTCACCCTCGGGGCTGAGGGTATGTACCAGCAGCTATGTGTTTGATCTCTCTCTCTCTCGTGTTCTTGAGGTGATACGATCTTGATGTATCGCGAGCTTTGCTATTGTAGTTGGATCTTATGATGTTTCTCCCCCTCTACTCTCTTGTAATGGATTGAGTTTTCCCTTTGAAGTTATCTTATCGGATTGAGTCTTTAATGATTTGAGAACACTTGATGTATGTCTTGCGTGGGATAACCGTGGTGACAATGGGTTATTCTATTGATTCACTTGATGTATGTTTTGGTGATCAACTTGCGGGTTCCGCCCATGAACCTATGCATAGGGGTTGGCACACGTTTTCGTCTTGACTCTCCGGTAGAAACTTTGGGGCACTCTTTGAAGTTCTTTGTGTTGGTTGAATAGATGAATCTGAGATTGTGTGATGCATATCGTATAATCATACCCACGGATACTTGAGGTGACATTGGAGTATCTAGGTGACATTAGGGTTTTGGTTGATTTGTGTCTTAAGGTGTTATTCTAGTATGAACTCTATGATAGATCGAACGGAAAGAATAGCTTCATGTTATTTTACTACGGACTCTTGAATAGATCGATCAGAAAGAATAACTTTGAGGTGGTTTCGTACCCTACAATAATCTCTTTGTTTGTTCTCCGCTATTAGTGACTTTGGAGTGACTCTTTGTTGCATGTTGAGGGATAGTTATATGATCAAATTATGTTATTATTGTTGAGAGAACTTGCACTAGTGAAAGTATGAACCCTAGGCCTTATTTTGAAGCATTGCAATACCGTTTACGCTCACTTTTATCTTTAGTTACCTTGTTGTTTTTATATTTTCAGATTACAAAAACCTATATCTACCATCCATATTGCACTTGTATCACCATCTCTTCGCCGAACTAGTGCACCTATAAAATTTACCATTGTATTGGGTGTGTTGGGGACACAAGAGACTCTTTGTTATTTGGTTGCAGGGTTGTTTGAGAGAGACCATCTTCATCCTACGCTTCCCACGGATTGATAAACCTTAGGTCATCCACTTGAGGGAAATTTGCTACTGTCCTACAAACCTCTGCACTTGGAGGCCCAACAACGTCTACAAGAAGAAGGTTGTGTAGTAGACATCAAGCTCTTTTCTGGCACCGTTGCCGGGGAGGTGAGTGCTTGAAGGTATATCTTTAGATCTTGCAATCGAATCTTTTAGTTTGTTGTTTTATCACTAGTTTAATTTATAAAAGAAAACTACAAAAAAATGGAATTGAGTTTGTCTCATACGCTTCATCTTTTTAATATCTTTCGTAAGTATGATGAAAAGGAAAATTGTGCTCAAGTGCTAGAAGAAGAAGTCTATAAAATGTTTGGCACTAAATCTTTGAATGATGAGCATGATTGCAATGTTGTTAGTATGAGCTCTTTGAATATCCATAGTACTAATGATGATTGCACTAGTTATGATGAAAATGTCTCCTATAAACATGTCAATTTTTGTGGAGTGCATTGGGTTTGCAAGTACACACCAAATAGGGAAAATAGATATTGCAAGAGGCATAAGCATTTAGAAACTAAATTGTTGCAAGAAAGGCTAGATGTTTGTGCTGAAAAATTAAATTTTCTTAGCCGTACTTGTGAACTTGCAATGAACGTGGTCATTTAACTATCCGATGCAAATTGTTTCATGATCTAATCGTGTCCAAAAATTGTGATGACTTGATTTCCCTTGCACATTATAATGAACTTAGTTTGCTTATGGGTTACGAAGAAATGAAACATATAACTAAGCATCTTCCAGAATTTGCCCGTTATAAACTTCTTGATTTTGATCTAGAAAAAATTTATATGTATTGTGCGGTGAATTGCATTGAAATTCCTTATATTGCCAATTACATAAAGAAAAGAAAACAAATAGAAGATGAAGAGAATACTAACGAAAGGGAAGAGACTTCCCAATATCCTCCTATTATTTCTTATGATGAATCAGGTAACGAGGAGGAGCCCTCTATT
The DNA here is from genome assembly GCF_002575655.3 of Aegilops tauschii subsp. strangulata. Lineage (NCBI taxonomy): Eukaryota > Viridiplantae > Streptophyta > Magnoliopsida > Poales > Poaceae > Aegilops > Aegilops tauschii. Next base: position 142,253,134 of record NC_053038.3, read on the forward strand.
CAATCAATCTCAAGGAGCTCCAAAAACAAGATTGAACCCACACTTAATGTGAAGAAGAAAAAGAAAAGACAGAGAAACAAAGGTAAAAAGGTATCCCTCCCAAATGATGTTGCTCCTATTACTCATCGTGATGATGATAATTGCTATACTATTGGTGCTATCCATACTATTAATGATGAGAGTGATTATGCTTATGATATGAAAAGGCCCAAGCTTGGGGATGCTATGTTTGATGAAGATGATGTTTTTGAGAATATATTTGCTGCAATTAATGTTTGTCCCAAGCTTGGGGATGCTATGTCTAATGAAGATGATATTTTCAGCCTCTCAAGTTTTGATATGCAAAGTTGTTATGATGATAGCATGCCTTCTACCTATGATGATTATATTGATGAAAGTGGGTTTGGAAGAGTGTCAACTTTAGGAAGTAATGATCCCACTATTTTGGAGGATGTTGAATCTTATAATATTTATGAAAGTGGATTTGGAGAGGTCATGACTTTATTTAGTGATGAGTCCACTATCTTGGAAGAGGTTTCAATCGATTATGATGAGGACAAAGTTGCTACTTATGATGATTATTGTGATGAAACTTATGCTATAAAAAGTAGTGATGATTATATTTATAAAACTTGTCATGATTATGATTACCCTTTTTCTGAACATTACTCTTTTAATGTGGAAACAATTTATAGTATTCGAGTCTCTTATGATACTCCCACTACCATTCATGAGAAGAAATTTGCTTATGTGGATAGTAATAAAAATTCTATGCTTGTAGATCATGAAAAGAATGCTTTAGGTGTTGGTTATATTGTTGAATTCATTCATGATGCTACTGAAAATTATTATGAGGGAGGAGCATATGCTTGTAGGAATTGCAATAATATCAAGTTTCCTTTCTATGTGCTTAAAGTTTTGAAGTTATGCTTGTTTTACCTTCCTATGCTAGTTGATTATTGTTCCCATAAGTTGTTTGCTCACAAAATCCCTATGCATAGGAAGTGGGTTAGACTTAAATGTGCTAGTCATATTCTTCATGATGCTCTCTTTATGTTTCAATTCTTATCTTTTATGCGAGCATCATTGAAATCATCATGCCTAGCTAGGGGCGTTAAACGTTAGCGCTTGTTAGGAGGCAACCCAATTTTATTTTAGTCTCTTGCTTTTTGGTTCTGTTTAGTAATAAATAACTAATCTAGCTTCTGTTAAGATCTAGCCTCTGGTTAGATGTGGTTTTATGTTTTATTTAGTGTTTGTGTCAAGTAAGACCTATAGGATCTTCTTGGATGATAGTTATTTGATCGTGCTGAAAATTCCAGAAACTTTCTGTTCACGAAAACAATTGTTTAAAATCACCAGAACGTGATAAAATACTGATTCCAATTGCAGCAGATCAATAATCAAATTATCTAGGTCTTCCTATTTTGGTAGAATTTTTTGAGTTTCAGAAGTTTGCATTAGTTACAGATTACTACACTGTTCTGTTTTTGACAGATTCTGTTTTTCGTGTGTTGTTTGCTTATTTTGATGAACCTATGGCTAGTAAAATAGTTTATAAACCATAGAGAAGTTGGAATACAGTAGATTTAACACCAATACAAATAAATAATGAGTTCATTACAGTACCTTTAAGTGGTGTTTTGTTTTCTTTCGCTAACGGAGCTTACGAGTTCTCTGTTGAGTTTTGTGTTGTGAAGTTTTCAAGTTTTGGGTAAAGATTCGATGGACTATGGAATAAGGAGTGGCAAGAGCCTAATCTTGGGGATGCCCAAGGCACCCCAAGGTAATATTCAATGATAACCAAGAGCCTAAGCTTGGGGATGCCCCGGAAGGCATCCCCTCTTTCGTCTTCGTTCATCGGTAACTTTACTTGTAGCTATATTTTTATTCACCACATGATATGTGTTTTGCTTGGAGCGTCATTTTATTTTCTTTATCTTTGCTTGCTGTTTGAATAAAATACCAAGATCTGAAATTCTCAATGTTAGAGAGTCTTCACATAGTTGCATAATTATTAAGGGATAATTAGATTTATGCCCCTAGTTGTGTCCCACTCGTCTGTTTTACCCCTAATTCCCAAAAGTCACTGGTTCTGTCCAAGTCACTTTGCTCCTATTATGCTTTTGCCCTTTGACCGTTTGACCATCAGTTTGAAAACTTCATAACTAATTCATACTAAATCAGAAAAATGCAAATAAGATACCAAAATGTTCAGAAAAACATCACCTATATGTCAGTGTCATTTGCATTCATGAAAAAAGTGTTGGAAAGTGCCCATCCGAGTTTTAGCTCTTATGCTACCACCATGAATAGTAAAATCTAAAAAAATTCAATTTTTTTAAAAAAAATTGGTGGCAAAGAATGACAAATGTTTTAAGTGCCTGCCAAGTTTCATCAGGGAATAACATTCGTGGGTGCCGTGGCAAAAAAACAATCAGCACTCCAAAATAGATTATTTTTTTGCCACGACTTCCACGAATGTCGTTCCCTAATGAAACTTGGCAAGCACTTAGAACATTTGTTGTTCTTCGCCACCATTTTTTTTTGAATTTTTTTGAATTTTTTTAGAGTTCACTATTCATGGTGGTATCAAAAGAGCTAAAAGTCGGATGTGCACTTTCCAATACTTTTTTCATGAATGCAAATGACACTGACATATAGGTGATGTTTTTCTGAACATTTTGGTATCTTATTTGCATTTTTCTGATTCAGTATGAATTAGTTATGAAGTTTCAAACTGACGGTCAAACGGTCAAAGGGCAAAAGCATAAGAGGAGCAAAGTGACTTGGACAGAACCGGTGACTTTTGGGAATTAGGGGTAAAACAGACGAGTGGGACACAACTAGGGGCATAAATCTAATTATCCCAATTATTAAACTACTCATTGATCTTCACTTATATCTTTCGGAGTAGTTTGTCGTTTGCTCTAGTGCTTCACTTATATCTTTTAGAGCACAATGGTGGTTTTATTTTGAAGAAATAGATGAACTCTCGTGCTTCACTTATATTATTTTGAGAGTCCTAAACAGCATGGTAATTTTCTTTGGTTATGAATTTAGTCCTAATATGATGGGCATCCAAGATGGATATAATAAAAACTTTCATATAAAGTGCATTGAATACTATGAGAAGTTTGATTCCTTATGATTGTTTTGAGATATGAAGATGGTGATATTAGAGTCATGCTAGTTGAGTAGTTGTGAATTTGAGAGATACTTGTGTTAAAGTTTGTGATTCCCGTAGCATGCACGTATGGTGAACCGTTATGTGATGAAGTCGGAGCATGATTTATTTATTGATTGTCTTCCTTATGAGTGGCGGTCGGGGACGAGCGATGGTCTTTTCCTTCCAATCTATCCCCCTAGGAGCATGCGCGTAGTACTTCGTCTCGATAACTAATAGATTTTTGCAATAAGTATGTGAGTTCTTTATGACTAATGTTGAGTCCATGGATTATACACACTCTCACCCTTCCACCATTGCTAGCCTCTCTAATACCGTGCACCTTTCGCCGGTATCATACACCCACCATATACCTTCCTCAAAACAGCCACCATACCTACCTATTATGGCATTTCCATAGCCATTCCGAGATATATTGCCATGCAACTTTCCACCGTTCCATTTATTATGACACGCTCCATCATTGCCATATTGCTTTGCATGATCATGTAGTTGACATCGTATTTGTGGCAAAGCCACCGTTCATAATTCTTTCATACATGTCACTCATGAGTCATTGCACATCCCGGTACACCGTCGGAGGCATTCATATAGAGTCATATCTTGTTCTAAGTATTGAGTTGTAATTCTTGAGTTGTAAGTAAATAAAAGTGTGACGATCATCATTATTAGAGCATTGTCCCAAGTGAGGAAAGGATGATGGAGACTATGATTCCCCCACAAGTCGGGATGAGACTCCGGACGAAAAATAAAAAAAAAAGAGAAAAAGAAAAGAAAAAAAGAGGCCATAAAAAAAAGAGAAAAGGCCCAAATAAAAAAAAATAAAAAAAAATGAGAGAAAAAGAGAGAAGGGGCAATGCTACTATCCTTTTACCACACTTGTGCTTCAAAGTAGCACCATGATCTTCATGATAGAGAGTCTCCTATGTTGTCACTTTCATATACTAGTGGGAATTTTTCATTATAGAACTTGGCTTGTATATTTCAATGATGGGCTTCCTCAAAATGCCCTAGGTCTTCGTGAGTAAGCAAGTTGGATGCACACCCACTTAGTTTCTTTTTGAGCTTTCATACACTTATAGCTCTAGTGCATCCGTTGCATGGCAATCCCTACTCACTCACATTGATATCTATTGACGGGCATCTCCATAGCCTGTTGATACGCGTAGTTGATGTGAGACTATCTTCTCCTTTTTGTCTTCTCCACAACCACCATTCTATTCCACCTATAGTGCTATGTCCATGGCTCACGCTCATGTATTGCGTGAAAGTTTAAAAGGTTTGAGAACATCAAAAGTATGAGGCAATTGCTTGGCTTGTCATCGGGGTTGTGCATGATTTAAATATTTTGTGTGATGAAGATAGAGCATAGCCAGACTATATGATTTTGTAGGGATAGCTTTCTTTGGCCATGTTATTTTGAGAAGACATTATTACTTTGTTAGTATCCTTGAAGTATTATTATTTTCATGTCAATATTAAACTTTTATCTTGAATCTTATGGATCTGAATATTCTTGCCACAATAAAGAAAATTACATTGAGAATTATGTTAGGTAGCATTCCACATCAAAAATTCTGTTTTTATCATTTACCTACTCGAGGACGAGCAGGAATTAAGCTTGGGGATGCTGATACGTCTCCAACGTATCTATAATTTTTGATTGTTCCATGCTCTTATATTATCTGTTTTGGATGTTTATGGGCTTTATTATACACTTTTATATTATTTTTGGGACTAACCTATTAACCCAGAGCCCAGTGCCAGTTTCTGTTTTTCTCCTTGTTTCAGTGTTTCGCAGAAAAGGAATATCAAATGGAGTCCAAATGGAATGAAACCTTCGGAAAAGTTATTTTTGGAAAGAAAGCAATACGGGAGACTTGGAGTGCACGTCAGGGGATCAACGAGGAGGGCACGAGGCAGGGGGCGCGCCCTCCACCCTCGTGGGCCCCTCGTGCCTCCCCTTACTGACTTCTTTCGCCTATATATTCCCATATACCCTAAAACCTTCGGGGAACAGAATAGATCGGGAGTTCCGCTGCCGCAAGCCTCTGTAGCCACCAAAAACCAATCGGGACCCTGTTCCGGCACCCTGCCGGAGGGGGGATCCCTCACCGGTGGCCATCTTCATCATCCCGGCGCTCTCCATGACGAGGAGGGAGTAGTTCACCCTCGGGGCTGAGGGTATGTACCAGTAGCTATGTGTTTGATCTCTCTCTCTCTCTCGTGTTCTTGAGGTGATACAATCTTGATGTATCGTGAGCTTTGCTATTGTAGTTGGATTATGATGTTTCTCCCCCTCTACTCTCTTGTAATGGATTGAGTTTTCCCTTTGAAGTTATCTTATCGGATTGAGGCTTTAATGATTTGAGAACACTTGATGTATGTCTTGCGTGGGATAACCGTGGTGACAATGGGTTATTCTATTGATTCACTTGATGTATGTTTTGGTGATCAACTTGCGGGTTCCGCCCATGAACCTATGCATAGGGGTTGACACACGTTTTCATCTTGACTCTCCGGTAGAAACTTTGGGGCACTCTTTGAAGTTCTTTGTGTTGGTTGAATAGATGAATCTGAGATTGTGTGATGCATATCGTATAATCATACCCACGGATACTTGAGGTGACATTAGAGTATCTAGGTGACATTAGGGTTTTGGTTGATTTGTGTCTTAAGGTGTTATTCTAGTACGAACTCTATGATAGATCGAACGGAAAGAATAGCTTCATGTTATTTTACTATGGACTTTTGAATAGATCGATCAGAAAGAATAACTTTGAGGTGGTTTCGTACCCTACAATAATTTCTTCGTTTGTTCTCCGCTATTAGTGACTTTGGAGTGACTCTTTGTTGCATGTTGAGGGATAGTTATATGATCAAATTATGTTATTATTGTTGAGAGAACTTGCACTAGTGAAAGTATGAACCCTAGGCCTTGTTTCGAAGCATTGCAATACCGTTTACGCTCACTTTTATCTTTAGTTACCTTGCTGTTTTTATATTTTCATATTACAAAAACCTATATCTACCATCCATATTGCACTTGTATCACCATCTCTTCGCCGAACTAGTGCACCTATACAATTTACCATTGTATTGGGTGTGTTGGGGACACAAGAGACTCTTTGTTATTTGGTTGCAAGGTTGTTTGAGAGAGACCATCTTCATCCTACGCCTCCCATGGATTGATAAACCTTAGGTCATCCACTTGAGGGAAATTTGCTACTGTCCTACAAACCTCTGCACTTGGAGGCCCAACAACGTCTACAAGAAGAAGGTTGTGTAGTAGACATCAGTATTCGCCTAGGAGCCCAAGCAGCTGGTGGGAGTCCCGAGGGGAGTAATTGAGCACCACTTGAGGGTGTGCCCTAATGTGTGCCCGGTAAAGCAGAAGGCACGACGACAGTCTACAGAGAAGCAGTCCTTCATCGTCTAGGAAACCCGCAAGCTGCAGGCAGCGGGCGTCATCCGCGAAGTCCGATATCCAGAGTAGCTGGCGAACCCTGCCGTTGTGCCGAAGAAGGGCGGGAAGGAACCGCACGTGTGTCGACTTCACCAACCTCAACAAAGCCTGCCCTTAGGACCCGTTCCCGCTTCCACGCATCGATCAAATCGTTGACTCCACCGCCGAGTGTGACCTGCTGTGTTTCCTAGATGCCTTATCCGGTTACCACCAGATCAAGATGGCGGTGCAGGACGTGGAGAAGACGGCCTTCTTAACCCCATGCGGAGTGTACTGTTACACCTGCATGCCGTTCAGGCTGCGTAACGCTGGGGTGACCTTCCAGCGGCTGATGCACACCACTCTGGGTCAACAACTCGGGAGGAACGCAGAGGCCTACGTCGACCACATTGTGGTAAAATCTCGGGAGGCAAGGACCCTTATTCAGGATTTGGAGGAAACCTTTGCCTGCCTATGGACGGTAGATCTGCGGCTCAACCCGGAGAAATGCGTGTTCGGCGTCCCCTCCGGCAAGCTGTTGGGTTTCCTCATGTCGCACAGGGGGGTCGAGGCAAACCCAGAGAAGGTCAAGGCAATAGAAGACATGAGCCCGCCGCAGACTCTCAAGGAAATGCAAAATCTCGCGGGCTGTGTGACCTCGATGGGGTGCTTCATCTCCAAGCTGGGGGAGCGTGCCCTCCCGTTCTTCAAGCTGATGAAGAAGAAGGGCCCGTTCGAGTGGACCCCGGAGGCCGACGCAGTGTTTCAAGACCTCAAGAGGTACCTAACCAGCCCGCCGATGATGGTGGCACCGCGCCCCCTCGAGCCCCTGGTGCTTTACCTGGCCGCCATGCCCCATTCCGCTAGCGCGGCGCTGGTAGCCGTCCGGGAGGAGTGTCAAGCCAAGAGCCTGCCGCACGACGCCACACATTCGGCTGGAATGATGCAGCGCCAAGACGGCGCTGCTGAAGCCGCTGCAGCGCTAGCGGATGACCGGGCCCCACAAGACCACCCTCGCAAGGTCACGATGGCACCGACGGGTGACCGACCTCCCGAGGGCCCCCAGTCTCAGGGAGCGCCCCGGCCTCAGGAGATCTCGGACCCCAACAGCGCTCCCGTCCTCGTTGAGCACCTAGTATACTTTGTCAGCACGGTACTATGGGACGCACGAGTGCGCTACCCCATGTCGTAGAAGCTTTTGCTCGTGCTCCTCGTGGCCTCGTGCAAGTTACGCCACTACTTTCAAGGCCACCCCATCAAGGTCGTCTCGGCGTACCCGCTGGAGAGGGTACTCCGGAGCCCCAATGCTGCAGGGAGGGTCACCGAATGGAACATCGAATTATAGGCATTCCAGCTGGAGTTCAGCACCACCAGGGTCATCGAGGGAGCCGCACTCGCCGAGTTCGTGGCAGAATGGACTGACGCTCTGAAGCACGATGCGGGCGAGGACCGATCTCTCTCGCCAAGAAGCGAAGCACCCGATGGCTGGGTCATGTACTTCGACGATGCTTTTGAGCGCTAGGGCGCGGGGGCTGGCGCCATGCTCATCTCGCCCACCCAAGACAAGCTCTACTACGCCGTGCAACTCTGCTATCAGCGGGGCGAGAAGGTCTCCAACAACATCGCAGAGTATGAAGGTTTGATCGCCGACCTCAAGGCTGCGGTGGCCTTGGGGGTAAAGCGCCTCACCATCAAGGGCGACTCACAGCTCCTCGTCAATTTCTCCAACAAGGTGTACGAACGAAAGGACGAGCACATGGAGGCGTACCTCGCGGAGGTATGAAAGATGGAGAAGCAATTTTTGGGCCTGGAGCTACAGCATGTGCCCCGTGGCACGAACAAGGAAGCCGACGATATCGCCAAGAGGGCGTCCAAGTGTCAGCCACAGGAACCCGGCGTCTTTGAGGAGCGGCTCTTCAAGCCTTCAGCGGCCCCTCCGGCTACAGAGCCAGCACCGTCCCTAGAGGAGCTTCCCCCGCTACCTGCCTCTAGAGCCCCCGCCCGCGGCCCGACCTCAGGAGCGCGCCTGCTCCTCGCGCTCGAGCCTCAGGAGGGGTGTTGGACCGAAAAATTCAAGACGTACCTACTGCGAGGGGCCCTGTCAGAGAAGGAGGAGGACGCGGAACGCGTGGCTCGGCAAGCTACAGCCTACTGCATCTGGGACGGTGAGCTATACCAAAAACGACCGAATGATGTTTCCTTGCGATGCATCTCTAGGGAGCAGGGGTGCGAACTGCTGGGTGACATACATGGCAGAGACTACGGGCACCACTCGTCGTCGCGCACCCTGGTGGTCAAGGCGTTCCACAGCGGGTTCTACTGGCCCACGGCACTCAGCGACGCAACCGAGCTGGTGAGATCCTGCGAGGCCTGCCAGTTCCATGACAAGCAAATCCACCAGCCCGCTCAGGGCCTCCAGACAATCCCGCTCTCGTAGTTGTTTGCGGCCTGGGGGCTGGACATCCTGGGCCCATTCCCCCGAGTGCCCGGGGGCTACCGCTACCTCTACGTAGCCATCAATAAGTTCACCAAATGGCCGGAGGTGGAAGCCGTCCGCACCATCCCAGCCGACTCCACGGTCAGGTTCATCAAGGGCCTAGTGAGCCGTTTCGGGGTCCCTAACCGCATCATCACCGACAACGGCTCGCAGTTCACTAGCAATATCTTCAAAACATATGGTGCTAATCTTGGAACACAGATATGCTACGCCTCAGTAGCACACCCCAGGAGCAACGGCCAGGCCGAGCGCGCTAACACGGAGGTCCCGAGGGGCCTCAAGACAAGGACCTTCAAGAAGAAGCTCGAGGCCTGCGGCAGGGGCTCGTACGACGAGCTCCAGTCCGTGCTTTGGTCCATCCGCACCACAGCCACCAAGCCGACAGGCAAGACTCTGTTCTTCCTCGTCTACGGAGCCGAAGCGGTTCTCCCACACGAGGTCAGGCATTGCTCTGTGCAGGTCCTGGCATTTGATGAGGCACATCAGGACGCCATGCGGGGGATGGACCTCGTGCTGGGGGAGGAATGCCGCCGCCAAGCCTCACTCCGTGCGGCGAGGTACCAGCAGGCACTGCGGCAGTATCACTGCCGCAGCGTCCGCTCCAGGACGCCCGAGGTGGGCGATCTCGTCCTAAGGCGGGTGCTCTCCAGGGAAGGGTTGCATAAGCTCTCGCCCATGTGGGAGGGCCCGTTCAGGATTGCCCGCGTCTCTAGGCCTGGCGCTGTGCGCCTGGAGACGCAGGACAGGGTTCCCATCCAGAACGCCTGGAACATCCAACACCTCCGGAAGTTCTACCATGAAGCAAGGCCCAGTGCCTGTGAAGGTCTCTGCCCGTGACACTCTCACGTAATAATGAGTGGGGTTGTACATGCCCCGGAGTCTCCGAAGTGCCGGCCTCGGGCCTCGGGGGCTCCCTCCCACGTCCTAGTGGCAGCACTTAGCTCCGCGTTGGTGAGAAGACTAGACTAGGTGCCGGACGCGGCTGTTCATTTGCTTTCTGTAGTTGGTTTGCAACCATTTTTATGAAATTTGAAGTTCTGGTGTTTCTCGATTGGTCGGTTGAGTCTTTTCTTTTCTCTACTTCCTTGCTTGGTTCTTTGTTTTGCGCCAGGGAGGACGGCAGTTGCCCGACGCTCTCCCTCGTGCGCCTCGCGTGGGGACTGGGCAGGTGTGTGCATTCGGGCTAGCCTAAGCCACGGACACACCTCGCCAAAGCCCTGTCGCTCCAGAGCTTCGGCTCCCCTGACTTTCGCGAGGCGCCCTCGATTGAGCTCGCGATTGGCGCACCCTTCTAAGTCCGTGCCCCACGGGTACCGCGGCGTGGTGCACTAGGCCATGATTATCCCATGCCTGAGGCCTCGCGCAAGGAAGGATAAGGCACCCGACAGACGTCCTAACAAATTCTGTAGCTTTGTGACGCCTCCCAAGGTCAACGGCCCCTGAGTCAGCAGCAAGGAGGGCTCACCAGGTGCCAGAGGGCGCGCCCTCACGAGACAGGAAACTACCCCAGGCGCATCCAGCTAAGTTATCCCTCTATGTCTACATGAAGCACGAATGCCATAACACAATACAGGAACAATAAACATAACACAGGCGGCATAAAAATTACGGTTCATTACACACCCTCGCAGGGCCCCATACTTGTTTCTTGGAATGCAGGAAGAAAGGAAAGGACAAGCAAAAGCGGCGCGCGCACCCACAACAGCTCACGAGGGTCAGCTCCCGATGCCCCCCGGACTCAGCCGGAGTCCTCCTCGCGCTTCACCGGAGTGCGGCGGTGGGACGACCCGCCACCATCCTCATAGCGAGCCCGACGGCGTGGCGGCTGGTCGTAGCCGCCGCTGCTGGAACTTTCACTTGAGGAGGAGTTGCCGCCGCCGGACAAGCCACGATCGTCGCCAAGAGCGAGCTCGCCCACAGCATCGTCGCGGCCGTTGCCAAGGCCCAGCTTGTCGTCGCCGCTGTCCTCGGGGCAGCACCCCACGCGACGGCCGCCTTCCCCGAAAACCCTCATGTAGAGGGTCGCGATGCCGTCGTACTTGAAGTGGAGGGTGCACCTCCTGCTCAGGCCACGCGCGCGGGTGAACGTCTTCCAGCCACGGGGCAGGACCGCATTGCCCGCGGAGGAGACCTCCACCGCGGCCCACAAGGCCTTGCCGTAGCAGCCAGAAGTCGTCAAGACCGGCGGCCGGCAGCTCGCCGACGAAGGAGCACAGGAGCTGGAGCCAAGTGCCGACCGACTGCTCCGACCACACGACGAACAATGGGAGCACCTCCGCCGAATGGAAGCACGACCGAGGAGGCCGGGCGACCATGGCGCTCCTCCCCTCGGCGCAAGGGCTGCTCCGCCTAGAGCGGCCCACGCCGCGGGAGGGGCCACCGCTGCGGCCGCCGAGGACGACAGCGGTTCTCGAAGGAGTACGTCTGCGCCCTCGAGGGAGCCACGACAGGGGTCGCAGTGTGCTTACGGGGGCGGCCACAACCCCTCTTGGGCGGTGGTGAGCCGGGCCCCTCCTGGTATGCCTTTCCCTTCTTCGCGGCCGTGAACCTCTTTGTCAGCGCCATGGGTGTCGCAGCAAGGCGGGGGAGCAAAGAGGAAGGAGAAGAAGCAAACGGAGTGGAGGAAGAGATGAGCAATGGGGGTTCCGCCCCTTTCCTCATTTATTGTCAGAGGAAGGCCAACCGCCGGCCTCCACGATCACAGGTAATGATGGTTTTTCCTCTGCATGCAGCAAGGTCTCGTCAAGTCAAACGGTTGCCGAGGCAGCGCGGGGAAGCGGAGACGCCCACGTCCCATCAATCGCCACCCATCAATCAAGGCCGCAAGCGGTTAGGGCTCGCGGTGCTCCACACTTGCCTTTTGGCTTCGCCTCGAAGCCAAGCCCAAGCGCGCCTTGGGCTCGGGGGCTACTCTCGGCGTTCTGGGACCGGGGGTGCCCAGACTTGCCTGCCTGCGGGCTTGTGCGTGGCTCCACCAACGGCATGGTACGGCCCATCTTCGGCAGCAACCACTCAAGAGCCTCGCGAGGGACCAAGCCTCGCGAGGCGGACGACACCAAGACCTTCTCAGGAGCAGCCTCACTAGGCTGGCTCCCGAGGGGCGGAGATCTCTATGCAAGGGGTACGTCGCGAGGTTCACGTGACGTGAGCCATGCCGACCAAGACCAGGCGGGCGCCAGTAGGCGCAGTGTACCAGTTTCCCCTTTGGTGCTAAAGAGGCAAGCGCGGGCGAGGAGTCCCGAGGCGTCGGGCAAAGGTTTCCATATCGGTGCAACGAGACCAAGGCCAGCAGGACGGCAGGACGGAGGCCACCGTGGAGCCCACGGTAGCTGAAGGAAATATGCCCTAGAGGCAATAATAAAGTTATTATTTATTTCCTTATTTCATGATAAATGTTTATTATTCATGCTAGAATTGTATTAACCGGAAACATAATACTTGTGTGAATACATAGACAAACAGAGTGTCACTAGTATGCCTCTACTTGACTAGCTCGTTGATCAAAGATGGTTATGTTTCCTAGCCATAGACATGAGTTGTCATTTGATTAACGGGATCACATCATTAGGAGAATGATGTGATTGACTTGACCCAATCCGTTAGCTTAGCACACGATCGTTTAGTATTCTGCTATTGCTTTCTTCATGACTTATACATGTTCCTATGACTATGAGATTATGCAACTCCCGTTTACCGGAGGAACACTTTGTGTGCTACCAAACGTCACAACGTAACTGGGTGATTATAAAGGTGCTCTACAGGTGTCTCCGAAGGTACTTGTTGGGTTGGTGTATTTCGAGATTAGGATTTGTCACTCCGATTGTCGGAGAGGTATCTCTGGGCCCACTCAGTAATGCACATCACTATAAGCTTTGCAAGCATTGTAACTAATGAGTTAGTTGCGGGATGATGTATTACGAAACGAGTAAAGAGACTTGCCGGTAACGAGATTGAACTAGGTATTGAGATACCGACGATCGAATCTCGGGCAAGTAACATACCGATGACAAAGGGAACAACGTATGTTGTTATGCGGTCTGACCGATAAAGATCTTCGTAGAATATGTGGGAGCCAATATGAGCATCCAGGTTCCGCTATTGGTTATTGACCGGAGACGTGTCTCGGTCATGTCTACATAGTTCTCGAACCCGTAGGGTCCGCACGCTTAAAGTTCGATGACGGTTATATTATGAGTTTATGTGTTTTAATGTACCGAAGGTAGTTCGGAGTCCCGGATGAGATCGGGGACATGACGAGGAGTCTCGAAATGGCCGAGACGATCGATATATTGGACGACTATATTCGGACTTCGGAAAGGTTCCGAGTGATTCGGCTATTTATCGGAGTACCAGAGAGTTACGGGAATTCGCCGGGGAGAAGTATTGGGCCTTATTGGGCCATACGGGAATAAAGGAGAGAGGCCAAAAGGAAGGAGGCGCGAACCCCCCCTCTGGTCCGAATTGGACAAGGGGTGCAGCCCCCTTTTCCTTTTCCCTCTCCCCCTCTTTCCTTCTCTGCTACTCCAACAAGGAAAGGAGGAGTCCTACTCCTGGTGGGAGTAGGACTCCCCCCTTGGCGCGCCCTCCTCCTTGGCCGGCCGCCTCCCACCTTGCTCCTTTATATACGGGGGCAGGGGGGCACCCCAGACACACAACAATTGATATCTTGATCTCTTAGCCGTGTGCGGTGCCCCCCTCCACCATAGTCCACCTCGATAATACTGTAGCGGTGCTTAGGCGAAGCCCTGCGTCGGTAGAACATCATCATCGTCACCACGCCGTCGTGCTGACGGAACTCTCCCTCAAAGCTCGGCTCGATCGGAGTTCGAGGGACGTCATCGAGCTGAACATGTGCTGAACTCGGAGGTGCCGTACGTTCGGTACTTGGATCGGTCGGATCGTGAAGACATACGACTACATCAACCGCGTTGATAAAACGCTTCCGCTTACGGTCTACGAGGGTACGTAGACAACACTCTCCCCTCTCGTTGCTATGCATCACCATGATCTTGCGTGTGCGTAGGAATTTTTTTGAAATTACTACGTTCCCCAACAGTAGCGTCACCACCAGAGCCTTTGGCAGGTGAAGACCACCTTTTGTCAGGATAGCTTGTACTAGTTGTCCCCCTTCAAACTTGGTCGTTGTGGGATCCCTTCCCGCCTAATATTTGGGAAGAGGACAAGGGCCTCTATAAATAGGACCTTGCCACCACCATAGCAAGGGGACGGATCATTGAGATCACCCTCACACCCACTAGCTCATCGAGCTCAAGAACACCTCTCCTCGGGAGGCTGTTCGTCCACTGTACTAGTTCATTCTCAGCCCATCGAGGCAATCCACCCACAAGCTGGAGTAGGGTATTACACCGCAAGGTGGCCCGAACCAGTATAAACCCTCGTGTCTCTTGTTCCTGGGGTTCGTCGAGCTAGGCCGTGAGGTCGTCGAGTGAGCGAGCTAGGAAGAGAGTGTTCTTCGTGCGCACCCCAAAGTTCGAACCTAAAGGGTTTGCTAGAACCCACGAATCCGAGAGCATCCCCAAGCTTAATTCCTACTCATCCTCGAGTAGGTAAATGATAAAAGAAATAATTTATGAAGTGTGAATGCTAGCAAAGTGCATAAGTTTGATCAATGATAATTTAAATCACTTATCCTAGCATCATAACAGCAATTCTTTCTTATAAAACTTCTCATGTTATAGTGGCAACCAATTCACATGTTAAGGTTCAAACAATGAACTCTCTTGAAACTCAACAACCTATGTTCTTAGTTACCAAGCAATTGCAATTCAACTTATTCAACAGAGTTTAAGTAAGAGCTCCACATACTCAGCCATCATTTAGTCTTCTATGATTGCTAACACTCACCGCATACTCATGAGCAAAACGTTTCAACCGGACACAAAGAAAGATAGGGGCTTATTGTATTGCCTCCCAACGTATTCACCTCAAGGATGATGTCGACAATAATAACTCATGCTACCCATATTCAACTGGACATATGTGCCTAGATCTTTCCTCGCCACATGATGCTTGCCAAAGGAGAAAAATAAAAAGGAATAGAGAGAATAACTTTGAATCTTTGCATTAAAGTAAATACTGAAAAGTAAAAGATAGGCCTTTCGCAGAGGGAAGCAGAGGTTGCCATGCGCTTATTTGTTTGTATGCTCAATACCTTAGTGCAAAAGAACGTCACGTTATATTGCCCCTTATGATAGCAATCTTTATTATGCAGTCCGTCACTTTTCTTGCTTTGCCATCATAAGTTCGTATAACGCTCAATTTTCTCTTACACTAAATGATCTAACACTTTTAGAAGCAATTTTTATTGCCTTATTGCACCGATGACAACTTACTTGAAGGATCTTGCTCAATCCTTAGGTAGGTATGGTGGACTCTTGAAAATAAGATTTGGGTTTAAGGGTTTTTGGATGCACAAGTAGTATCTCTACTTGGTGCGGAATTTTTGGTAGCAAATATGGGGGGCAAGCACCACATGTTGAAGGATCTATGACAATATGAATTCTATGTGAATATGAGCAAACATAAATCATTACGTTGTCTTCCTTGTCCAACGTCAACAATTTTGGCATATACTATTTTTATGGGGGCTCAAAATCACAAAACATTTCTAGGATAGTATATTTGCATGTGAAAGTTCTCTTCCTTACACTAATTATTCGTGAATTGCTTGTATGACCAATATTGCGATTGTCAAGCCTCAAAAGATTTCACTTTCTAAACCCAATGTGAAGCTACCACTAGGCATGATATGATTTCAAATTTATGATATTCAATTTATTCAACAATTTACTCATAGGATATAAGTGAAGCACAAGAGTAAATGACAAGCTACTCCAAAAAGATATAAGTGAAGATCAAGTGAGTAGTTAAGTAAATAGCTGGCTAAGTGAAGACTCTCTTTTATTTAAAAACTTTCAGATCTAAGTATTTTATTCAAACAACAAAAAAAAGATGACATTCCAGGGATAGCACAACTCATGTGAAGAAGCAAAAACTTAGGCTCAACCGATACTAACCGATAATTGTTGAAGAAGAAAGGTGGGATGCCTACCAGGGCATCCCCAAGCTTAGATGCTTGAGACTTATTGAATATTATCTTGGGATGCCTTGGGCATCCCCAAGCTTGAGCTTTTGTGTCTCCTTAATTCTTCTCATATCACGGTTTTCCTAAACCTCAAAAGCTTCATCCACGCAAAACTCAACAAGAACTCGTGAGATAAGTTAGTATAAACCAATGCAAAAACCTTATCATTCTCTACTGTAGCAAATCACTAAAATTATTATTCAACATTGCATACTAAATGCCTCTGCATATTTAATACTCCTATCCTCAAATAGATTCATTAAACAAGCAAGCATATGCAAACAATGCAATCATAACAGCAATCTGCCAAAACAGTACAGTCTGTAAAGAATGCAAGAGTATCAATATTTATTCAACTCCAAACATTATGAAAATTTACCACACTATAGATAATTTATCAGAGCTTATTATGCAAAAAGTTTCAACATTTTATCACACTCTGACTTTTCTAGGGAATTTTTGCAACAGCGGTAAACTTTCTGTTTTCAAACAACAACGTGTATACTTGCAAAATAAGCATGGCAAAGGTTATCAATGCCACTCTTATTGAAATAAAAGATGGAAAACATTATTCTAAATAACAGCAAGCAAATTCTTAACAAAATAAATTGAACCTCCAAGCAAAACACATATTATGTGACGAATGAAAACATAGCTCCAAGTGAGGTTACCGATATTGTTGGAGACGAAAGAGGGGATGCCTTCCGGGGCATCCCCAAGCTTAGTTGCTTGGATCTTCCTTGGATATTACCTTGGGGGTGCCTTGGGCATTCCCAAGCTCAGGGTCTTGTCACTCCTCTCCTCATATCGACATCTCACCCAAAACTTGAAATCTTCAATCACACAAAACTTAACGGAACTTTGTGAGATAGGTTAGTATGATAAAGAGCAAACAATTCCACTTTTGGTAGTGTCAAAGACAAGATTCATAATTGTTCTCACACAATGCCTACTGTAGCATATCATTTCTACAATTTTTTTTGAGCAATACAAGCCATAGAAACTAGAAGACAAGCAAACTATGCATTGAAAACAGAATCTGTCAAAAAACAGAAACAATCTGTAGTAATCTATACTCAAACCATACTTCTGCTACTCGACCACGTGAGAAATTTGTATATTAATCTTCTGCAAAAAGAATCAACTCAAAAGCACCCTTCTGTTAAAAATGAGAATTATTTTCGTGAGTGCAAAAGTTTCTGTTTTTCAGCAAGATCAAAGCAACTATCACCCAACATGATCCCAAAGGCTTTACTTGGCACTTTATTGAAACAAAAGCTATAAAACATGATAAAAACAGTAGCGTAATCATGTGAACACACAAAAACAGTAAGTAAAAGTGTTGGGTTGCCTCCCAACAAGCGCTTTTCTTTAATGCCTTTTAAGCTAGGCATGATGATTCACTGATGCTCACACAAAAGATAAGATTTGAAACACAAAGAGAGCATCATGCATCATAAGTTCCTCTATCATAATAGTTTTCAGTAGCATCACGAATAGATTCATCAATATAACCATTACATAAAGCATTATTTTCATGATCCACAAGCATAGAAAATTTATTACTCTCTATGGCATACATGTCATCATAATAATCATCATAGAAAGCAACTTTATTGCCATAGTCAGTTGAAACCTCTTCCAAAATAGTGGATGTACCACTAAATAAAGTCATGACCTCTCCAAATCCACTTTCATCAATATTTTAATGAGATTCAACACCCTCCAAAATAGTGGGATCACTACTACCTAGAGTTGACACTCTTCCAAACCCACTTTTATCAATGTAATCATCATAAATGGGAGGCACTCTATCATCAAAATAAGTTTGATCAATCAAAGTAGGGGGACTAAAAAGATCATCTTCATTAAACATAGCCTCCCGAAGCTTGGGAGAAACATTAATTGCAGCAAATAAATTCTCAAACATTTCATACTCGTCAAACATAGCATCCCCAAGATTGTGGCTTGGCATATCATAAGCATAATCATTCTCATCATTAATAGTATGAATGGCACCAATAGTATAGCAAACATTATTATCATATTCTTCCAAGCAAGTGCTAAAAATATTTTCAAGATCATAAGGAATATCATTGTCTTCCCATCATAATCATTGCAATAAGTAATAGGCATAAAAAAATCATCATCCTCCATCAACATATTTGATTCACTTTCATGAGGCACGATGGTGATGGGAGCAACATTATTTGGGAGAGATACCTTTTTACCTCTATTCTTTCTTCTTTTCTTCTTCTTCACCCTACCATGTGTGGGTTTAATTAATTTTTTTAAGCTTCTTGTGGGAGAGATTGATTGGATAGGAAGCTCCTCCTCATTACCTGATTCATCATAATAAACAGTAGGAGGGTATTGGGAAACATTTTCCCTTTCATTAGTACTCTCTTCATATTCCATTTGTTTTCTTGTCTTTAGGTAGTTGGCAATATAAGTATTCTCAATGCAATTTACCGCACAAAACATATAAATTTCTTCTAGATCAAAACCAAGAAACCTCTCGAGATTAAATTTTGGAATACCCTTAGTTATACGTTTCATTTCTTCATACCCCGAAAGAAGAGTAAGCTCTTTATGATGCTCAAGGGTAATCAAGTTATCACAATTTTTGGACACCATTTGATTATGAAAGAATTTGTACTGGAGATTTAAAAATGACCATGTTCATTGCAAAGTTCACAAGGATGGCGAAAAAATTAAATCTTTCAGCATAATCATCTAGCCTCTCTTGCAACTTTTTCGTTTCTAAATATTTATGCTTCCTACAAAATCTATCTTCCCTCTTTGGTGTGCAATTACACTCCAAATTCACTCCACAAAAAGTGACATGCTTATAAGAAACATTTTTGTCATGACTTGTGCAATCATCATTAGCATTTTGGATATTCAAATAATTCATACTAAACATTGCAATCATGATCATCATTCAAATATTGTGTGCCAAGCATTTTATTGACTTCTTCTTCTAACAAGAGCACAATTTTCCGATCCATCATTTTCAAGAAAGATATTATAAAGATGATCAATAATATGATGCAACCTAAATTCCAGACCAAACTAGTGATAAAGAAGAAACTAAATGATTTAATTGCAAGATCTAAAGATATACCTTCAAGCACTCACCTCCCCGGCAACGACACCAGAAAAGAGCTTGATGTCTACTACGCAACTTTATTCTTGTAGACACGTGTTGGGCCTCCAAGCGCAGAGTTTTGTAGGACAGTAGCAATTTTCCCTCAAGTGGATGACCTAAGGTTTATCAATCCGTGAGAGGTGTAGGATGAAGATGGTCTCTCTCAAATGACGCTGCAACTAAATACAAGAAATCTCTTGTGTCCCCAACACACCCAATACAATGGCAAATTGTATAGGTGCACTAGTTCGGCGAAGAGATGATGATAAAAGTGTGGGGTTTGGATATGGTTGGACCTCTCAGGACTGGCAGGAGTGGCTTCACTCACCTGCTTGTAGCAGTCGACAAGTTCACCAAATGGATTGAAGCAAAGCCTATCAAGAACTTAGACTCAAGCACAGCCATCAGTTCTGTAAAAGAGTTGATATTGCGATATGAAGTCCACACAACATCATCATAGACAACCGCTCAAATTTCGACTCGGAAGAATTCAGAGAGTTCTGCGCTTCTCAGGGCACTTGGGTTGATTATGCATCCATTGCGCACCCGCAGTCCAATGGGCAAGCCGAGAGAGCAAATGGCCTGATCGTCCAAGGGTTGAAACCTCGGCTCAAGTGCGACCTTGAGCACGCAACCGGGGCTTGGGTGACTGGGCTACCATTTATCTTATGGGGATTGAGGACAACTCCCAACCGATCCACCAACCGAACCCCCTTCTTCATGGTGTATGGGGCTGAAGCTGTGTTACCGAGTGATCTGTATCACAATGCGCCTCGAGTGGAACTTTTATTCGGAGGCTGAAGCAGAGCAAGCGCGTCAGGATGCAGTAGACCTTCTGGAAGAAGAGCGAGAAATGGCTTTGATTCAGTCGACTGTTTATCAGCAAGACCTTTGTCGGTTCCATGCTAGGAACATCAAAGGCCGAGCATTTCAAGAAGGAGACTGGTGCTCCGAGTGGACCAGCAACGGTCTCACAAGCTTGCCCCCTGTGGGAAGGCCCCTTCCTCGTCACCAAGGTGCTGAACAGCGGAGCTTATCACCTCTACAACTTTGCAAAGAAGATTGATGAGCCACGTGCTTGGAAAGCAGATCTTCTCCGCCGATTTTATACCTAACACCCGGATCGTCGAGATGTAATAAGAATACTGATGTCTACTACCACTGGTGCGCGTCGGTCCTAAACAAACGGTTTTTTACCCCTTTCCGCGACGACATTTGGAACCGTCGCCAAGTGAGTGTGGGCAATAGGGGGGTCCTTCCCACACGACCCAGAAACCGTCAGGGATAGGGAGCCTTGATGCATACAGTTGTCCCTATATAACCGTTTCCGATATCTCGAATATCCCAAACGCTTCATCCTTGCTACTCGTTTGTGCTCGCATTGCCATCGCACTCGGAGTTTTGTGGTTCTGCCTAAAACCAGGCAGATTCTAGGCACGGGAGCTTTCCAGGAAGATTCCAGGCATGGGAGATTTATGATGCCTGGCACATCACAAACAGTTCATGATTATAAACTGTGTACGATAGGTAGACAATCACACACATTTAGTTTTCCCGCACCATATGTGATAGTGTCTGACATCACACACGCTTTGCGAACGGCAACTGTGTGCATGCTTGCACATGTTTCCTCTCTGTGAACCGTCTCGGATTATGGTGTATATCGCAAATGTTTGTGTTTTACCAACCGTGTGTGCCGTAATGACCTGCACAATGTAATTTCACCCTAATTTAATTGCTGCTATTTAAAATTGTACCTAATTTAAACTTGAAAGTAGGCTATAGCTTTATTCATATCCATCAGGTTCAAACAACCAATGCATTATTCGATTCACGGGTACATATGTTTAAGAATTACAGAAGCACCAAATAAAGAATGATGTACCAGGGTTCTATACTTGTACTATTACAGATGGTAAAGAAAGAGGCGACAGACATTCCAGTTGCTGAACAAGCTGAAGAGGGATGGCCCTATTGTGCTATCCTGGATGCAGAAGGCATGCAGGACTCTAGTCCAACCCCTTGTGATGGCCGGCCGCCAATCATGTAGTTTGAGAGGTAATCTTGAGTAAACTGCTTCAGGATCCACTACAAAAGAAAAAAGATTCAGATATTGTCATCTAACACAACTCATTACGGGCAGTAAAAAGAAGGCTACAGGGTTCTTACTTACCATCCTGCAGTTCACTGTTGTCTTGCATAAAGTGTAAACAAATAGTTCGATTCACATCTTTTGACCCATTTTAGTAAAAATCTTTATCAGTTTCCTCACTTGATGCTGGTTCATGAATATCTCATTTCCCCATGCGCAGAAAGGGTCGAAGTGTGGATCTTTGGCAATGATATATGTACCTAAAAGCACCAAGTTAATATTAGAAGCAAAACCACAATTGAAAAATGATGTAGTACAACATTCCGTCCATCCCATTATATAAGATTTTATTACATGTATATCTAGACATCATCAGAACATTAAGGTAACGCTCTTCCTTGTTGCTATGTAGCCTGGGATTGCATATTTAGTCATTCAGTACAATGCATGTTGCTAAACAACAATTGAAAAATGAAAAGGCATGTTAACTGCAATATCCTTAACAGCAACCAAATATCGTAATTCATAGTGCTATTGTTGAAACTGTTATTGATGAAATTGAACTGCACAGCAAATAGTTGCACATATAGAGCATCACATTGTGAAGAACTGAAATAAACAAGTCATAAGGACATCTCTAGGCGATCCTTAAAAAGTTAAAGGACTAAAACCCTTAGTGGATATATATATATATACTCCAGCAATTTTTGGCCTTTTCTAATCGACCCCCTAAACTTAAGGTTGTAAACTTCAATTTGATCAAGTTCAAAGAAGGTTCAACCGAAAGTAGCATGCATTCAAACATAAACATAGATAGTTTTGCATAACCGAACATAAAACATAAATTTAAACTAAGCTAAACTACTTTCGGTCGAAGTAGAGGTTGAGCCAATCCTTCCTCGTCATGTACGGTGTGCCGTGAGCCGGGTCCGGGCCAGTACCGTCGTCGGGGTCGTTGGGGAAGGCACTCCTCCACTCGTCGACATCGATCTCCTCGTCCTGGGGGCCCACCTCGACGCCCTCCATGCCGCTGTCGCCGCCGCCTTCGACCTCGTCATCCGAGGACAGCGATAACCTTGCCGCCGTCCTCGCCGCCTTCGACCTCATCATCGGAGGAGAGCGCCATAACCTCACCGCCCTCCGCGCTGGTAAAGATCGCCCACTCCGCCTCCACGAGCTCCGGGTGCTACCGGCGGAGCTCTTGCATGTAGGCCTCGTCGGCGGCCTTGGTCTCGAGACGCTCCCATGCCTCGCGGTCCTCCCGCGCCATAGCCGAGCTCACCACCCCTGGCTCCGACGGAATGAGGTGGACCGGACGTGTGCCGAAGGGGAAATTGAGCCTAGCCGCCACGCCGTGGTAGCGGACCTGCCAGCGGTCGTACTCCATGGCTACGAGCTCGGCCGTGTGGAAGCTACCGAGCCACCGGCGAGTGTGGGTGATAATCCCCAAGTGCAGGGAATCATCGTAGCAATTTCCAAAGGTGGAAGTGATAAGTATGGAGTGTCGAGCCCACAAGGAGCTAAAGGTAAGATCAATATTCTCTCAAGCCCTATCTGCCACTGATACGACTCTACGTACACCGAACGTTTGCTTCCAACTAGAAACGAGAAATAAAACTACGTTGTGGGTATGAAGAAGATAACTTTGCATGGTATCGGAGAGCTAAAATATAAAAGTAGGTGATGTTATCATAAAGTTAGAATATATCACTAAATATTATAAATAGCGAGTGTGGAATAATGGTGGATCGGTGTGCGGAATTGTCCTAGGCAATTGTTAACAAGACCGGTAGTCGTCATTGCAATTTCATATGAGGGAGAGGCATAAGCTAACCTACTTTCTCTACTTGGATCATATGCACTTATGATTGGAACTCTAGCAAGCATCCGCAACTACTAAAGATCATTAAGGTAAAACCCAACCATAGCATTAAAGCATCAAGTCCTCTTTATTCCCATACGCAACAACCCCCTTACTCGGGTTTGTGTTTCAGTCACTCACCAACCCGCTATAAGCGAATCATGAACGTATTGCAACACCCTACAACGGGAATCCCTCATGCTTGCGCGACACGGAGGGCACCATAGGACAGCACCAAAATAAAACATTCAACTCGTACCAATCTAGATCATCAATCAACCCAAAGACAAAGGATATCTACTCAAAACATCATAGGATGGCAACACATCATTGGATCATAATATGTGGCATAAAGCACCATGTTCAAGTAGGGATTACAGCGGGGTGCGGGAGAGTGGACCGCGTAAAATAGATGAGGATGGTGATGTTGATGAAGACGATCACCGCGGCGATGATTCCCCTCCCGATGGCACTCCGGCGCCACCGAGAGAGAGGAGGAGAGGTTCTCCCCCTTGTGCTTCCTCCTCCATGGCCTCCCCCCTAGATGGGGAGAGGTTCTCCCTCTGGTCCTTGGCCTTCATGGCGATGATGGCCCCTTCGGGATCCTCCTCCATGGCCTCCGGTGATGATGGCCCCCTCCGGCAGGGTGCCAGAGAGGGCCTAGATTGATTTCTCGTGGCTACAAAGGCTTGCGGCAGCAGAACTTTCGATCTAGGTTATTTTCTGGGGGTTTCTGTATTTATAGGAAGTTTTGGCGTTGGTTTCACGTCAAGGAGGGTCCCGAGTCCTCCACGAGGCAGGCCCACGCGCCCAGGGGTGGGGGCACCCCCACCCTCGTGGACGGCCCGGGACTCTTCTGGCCCAACTCTTTTACTCCGGGGTCTTCTTTTAGTCCATAAAAATCATCAAAAATTGGCACGTCAATTGGACTCCGTTTGGTATTTCTTTTCTGTAAAACTCAAAAACAAGGAAAAAACAGAAACTGGCACTGGGCTCTAGGTTAATAGGTTAGTCCCAAAAATCATATAAAATAGCATATAAGTGCATATAAAACATCTAAGATGTATAATATAATAGCATGAATACTTCATAAATTATCGATACATTGGAGACATATCAGCATCCCCAAGCTTAATTCCTGCTCGTCCTCGAGTAGGTAAATGATAAAAGAAATAATTTATGAAGTGTGAATGCTAGCAGGTGGACAAGTTTGATCAATGATAATTTCAATCACCTTTTCTAGCATCATTATATGTCATAACAGTAGCTCATCTCATAAAACTTTTCATGATCAAGTAACAAGCTATTCACATGTTAAAGTATAGATCATAAACTTTCTTGAAAACTAACAAACAGTGCTCTTAGTCATCAAACAATTGCAATTCATCTTATTTCCAGGAAGGGTCTATGTCAGAGCTTTGATTTAGCAAACTCCACATACTCAACTATCAATTAATCTTTCACAATTGCTAACACTCACGTGATATTTATGGGTTCAAAGTTTTAATCGGACACAGAGAAAGATAGGGGCTTATAGATTCGCCTCCCAACCTTTTACCTCAAGGGTAATGTCAACAATAATAGTTCATGATAACTAACATCCAATTGGATATATATATCAGGATCTTTCCAACACAATGTGCTTGCCAAAGGATAAAATGTAAAAAGAAAAGGTGAAGATCACCATGACTCTTGCATAAGGTATAAGATAAAACTAAAAGATAGGCCCTTCACAGAGGGAAGCAGAGGTTGTCATGTGCTTTTAAGGTTGGATGCACAAAATCTCAATGCAAAAGAACGTCACTTTATATTGCCTCTTGTGATAGAGACCTTTATTATGCAGTCCGTCGCTTTTATTTCTTCCCTATCACAAGTTCGTATAAAGCTTATTTTATTCGCACTAATAGATCATACATATTTAGAGAGCAATTTTTATTGCATGCACCGATGACAACTTACTTGAAGGATCTTACTCAATCCATAGGTAGGTATGGTGGACTCTCATGGCAAAACTAGTTTAAGGGATGTTTGGAAGCACAAGTAGTATCTCTACTTGGTGCAAAGAATTTGGCTAGCATAAGGGGGAAAGGCAAGCTCAGCATGTTGGATGATCCATGACAATATATTTTATTTCGGATATAAGAAAACATAAACCATTACGTTGTCTTCCTTGTCCAACATCAACCTTTTAGCATGTCATATTTTAATGAGTGATCACAATTACAAAAGATGTCCAAGATAGTATATTTATATGTGAAATCTCTCTTCCTTCAATATTCTTTCATGAATTGTTCAAGTGACCAATTCTGAGTTTGCTAACCTTCAATAAGTTTACTACCTATACTTATTATGTGTGAAGTCATTACTCCCCATGTTATAAGCATATGAAACATATATAAATTCAGATTTTATGATATTCAATTCATTCAACCATTTACTCATAGGATATACGCGAAGCACGTGAGTAAATGACAAACTACTCCAAAAAGATATAAGTGAAGAACACTGAGTAGGCAAATAATTAACTAGCCAAGGGAGGATTCTATTTCATTCAAGATTTCAGATCCAATGATTTTATTCAAACAGCAAGTAAAAATGAAAATACGCTCCAAGCAAAACACATATCATGTGACGAATAAAAATATAGCTCCGAGTAAGGTATACCGATAGTTTTGAAGACGAAAGAGGGGATGCCTTCCGGGGCATCCCCAAGCTTAGGCGCTTGAGTCTTTCTTGAATATTACCTTGGGGTGCCTTGGTCATCCCCAAGCTTAGGGTCTTTCCACTCCTTATTCTCCTCATATCGATATCTCACCCAAAGCTTGAAAACTTCAATCACACAAAACTTAACGAAACTTCGTGAGATAGGTTAGTATGATAAAGAGCAAACCATTCACTTTGGTACTGTCCAAGACAAGGTTCATAGTTGTTCTCACACAATGCCTACTGTACCTTATCATTTCTACAATTTATATTGAGAAATATAAGCCATAGAAACTAGAAAACAAGCAAACTATGCAATGAAAACAGAATCTGTCAGGAACAGAACAGTCTGTAATAATCTGAACAGAAACCATACTTCTGCTACTCGAAAAAATATGAAATAAATTGGTGGACGTGAGGAATTTGTCTATTAATCTTATGCAAAAATAATCAACTTAAAATCACTCTTCTATAAAAAATGGCAGCTAAACTCGTGAGCGCAAAGTTTCTGTTTTTTACAGCAAGATCACATTAACTTTCACCCAAGTCTTCCCAAAGGTCTTACTTGGCACTTTATTGAAACAGAAGCTTATAAAACATGATTAATACAGTAGCTTAATCATGTAGACACACAAAAACAATAAGGGTAAATATTGGGTTGTCTCCCAACAAGCGCTTTTCTTTAATGCCTTTTAGCTAGGCATGATGATTTCAATGATGCTCACATAAATGATAGGAATTGAAACATAAAGAGAGCATCATGAAGAATATGACTAGCATATTTAAATCTAACCCTCTTCCTATGCCTAGGGATTTTGTGAGCACATAATTTATAGGAACAAGAATCAACTAGCATAGGAAGGCAAAACAAGTATAACTTCAAAACTTTAAGCACATAGAGAGGAAACTTGATATTATTGCAACTCCTATAAGCATATATTCCTCCCTCATAATAGTTTTAAGTAGCATCATGAATGAATTCAACAATATAACCATCACATAAGGCATTCTTTTCATGATCTACAAGCATAGAAATTTTTCTACTCTCCACATAAGCAAAAATTCTTCTCATTCGGAATAGTGGGAACACTAATTCCTAAAGTTGACACTCTTCCAAACCCACTTTAGATGATAGTATTATTCATACTCCAAAAGATATAAGTGAAGTTCATGAAGAATTCTACAATTAATATAGGCTAACCAATATCCAAGCTCAAAATGTATAAGTGAAGCACACGAAGCATTCTATAAAACCATACTCAAAAGATTTAAGTGAAGCACAAAGAGGAATTCTATAAGATCATACTTAAAAGATATAAGTGAAGCACATGAAGCATTCTATAAATTGATGAAGGGACATCTCACACTAGCATGGTTCTTGAATAAAAAGAAAAACACAAAGGACACAAATCATGTGAACAAAACAAAAACCGAGGTATATCGATATTTGTTGAAGACGAAAGATGGGATGCCAACCGGGGCATCCCCAAGCTTAGATGCTTGAGTATCCTTTTGAAATATTTACTTGGGGTGCCTTGGGCATCCCCAAGCTTGAACTCTTGACTCTCTTTATTCTTCTCATATTGATAGTTCCTCGATCTTCGAACACTTCATCCACACAAAACTTTAACAAAAACTTTGTGAGATCCGTTAGTGTAATAAAGCAAACTACCACTTTAAGGTACTGTAATTAACTCATTCTTTATTTATATTGGGGTTAAACCTACTGTATTCCAACTTCTCTATGGTTCATACCCCCCGATACTAGCCATAGATTCATCAAAATTAGCAAACAACACGCGAAAAACAGAATCTGTCAAAAACAGGATAGTCTGTCGTAATCTGGAAGTTTAGTAAATTTCTGTAACTCCCAAAATTATGAAATAAATTTGAAAATTAGAAAAATTTGTACAGAAGTAATGTGCAAAAAGTTTCAGACCCATTTGACCTTCCAGTAAAAAATGTAAAATCACGCACAACAGCCAAAGTTTCTGTTTTTGTTCTGCACATAGTAAACAAGCAATCTAATCATCCTAAAACCAAAGCTTGGCACATTATTTTTATAATACAATGGATATACACAAGGGGATAATTATTTACAGACAAACTTCCATGAAATTTTTTACATTGTTTCCGTGAGCATGAACACAAGTGCTCAAGGTCGACCCTCACTTCTTCAATGCATAACTTTCCAATCACTTCTCTTTCTGAAAAACTTTATAGGCATGAGAGGCAAATAATTTTTTTTGTATTTTTATTCTTTAAATTTTTTTGTATGTTTCACCCACAACTAAACAGAAACAAAAAGGAAAAACAAAATCTACTTAGTGGAGAAAGCAAACAAGCACACACGAGAATATCAACCCCACGCTATTGCTCCCCGGCAACGGCGCCAGAAAAGAGCTTGATAATCCCCAAGTGCAGGGAATCATCGTAGCAATTTCCAAAGGTGGAAGTGATAAGTATGGAGTGTCGAACCCACAAGGAGCTAAAGGTAAGATCAATATTCTCTCAAGCCCTATCTGCCACTGATACGACTCTACGTACACCGAACGTTTGCTTCCAACTAGAAATGAGAAATAAAACTACGTTGTGGGTATGAAGAAGATAACTTTGCATGGTATCAGAGAGCTAAAATATAAAAGTAGGTGGTGTTATCATAAAGTTAGAATATATTACTAAATATTATAAATAACGAGTGTGGAATAATGGTGGATCGGTGTGCGGAGTTGTCCTAGGCATTTGTTAACAAAACCGGTAGTCGTCATTGCAATTTCATATGAGGGAGAGGCATAAGCTAACATACTTTCTCTACTTGGATCATATGCACTTATGATTGGAACTCTAGCAAGCATCCGCAACTACTAAAGATCACTAAGGTAAAACCCAACCATAGCATTAAAGCATCAAGTCCTCTTTATTCCCATACGCAACAACCCCCTTACTCGGGTTTGTGTTTCAGCCACTCACCAACCCTCTATAAGCGAATCATGAACGTATTGCAACACCCTACAGCGGGAATCCCTCACGCTTGCGCGATACGGAGGGCACCATTGGGTTCCTTCTTGTCCAAAAAAATCTCCAAAATGTTTCATGGTGTTTGGACTCCGTTTGATATTGATTTCCTGCGATGTAAAAAACAAGCAAAAAATAGCAACTGGCACTGGGCACTGGGTCAATAGGTTAGTCCCAAAAATGATATAAAGTTGATGTAAAATGATTGTAAAACATCCGAGAATGATAAAATAACAGCATGAATACTTCATAAATTAAAGATACGTTGGAGACATATCAAATACCTTCAGATTATTTATCAAGACATGATTCCTACAATCTCTTAATGATTGTTCGCGCATAAACATGTGTTCATATCTCCAGTGGGTGGCTTAGCTGCGAACCAGTTTCGCCTAAGTTTCAAAACTACTCCTAGTGGAGAGCAATCCTTCCACTCGGGGGCTTAGCTGCGATCCCGTACTCGCCTAAGTTACAAAACTACTCCGAGTGGAGAGCGATCCTCTCACTCGGGGGCTTAGCCACGAACCTGTTTCGCCTAAGTTTCAAAAACTACTCTGAGTGGAGAGCAATCCTCCCACTCGGGGGCTTAGCTGCGATCCCGTACTCGCCTAAGTTACAAAACTACTCCGAGTGGAGAGCAATCCTCCCACTCGGGGGCTTAGCTGCGATCCCGTACTCGCCTAAGTTACAAACTACTCCGAGTGGAGAGCAATCCTCCCACTCGAGGGCTTAGCTGTGATCCCATACTCGCCTAAGTTCAAAACTACTTCAAGTGGAGAGCAATCCTCCCACTCGAGGGCTTAGCTGTCATCCCGTACTCGCCTAAGATCAAAACTACTCCGAGTGGAGAGCAATCCTCCTACTCGGGGGCTTAGCTGTGATCCCATACTCGCCTAATTCAAAACTACTCTGAGTGGGGAGCAATCCTCCCACTTGGGGGCTTAGCCGCGATCCCGTACTCGCCTAAGTTACAAAACTACTCTGAGTGGAGAGCAATCCTCCCACTCAGAGGCTTAGCCGCGATCCCGTATTCGCCTAAGTTCCAAAACTACTCTGAGTGGAGAGCAATCCTCCCACTTGGGGGCTTAGCTATGGACTAGCTTCGCCTAAGTTGCAAAATCACTCCGAGTGGAGAGCGATCCTCCCACTCGGAGGGCTTAGCCGCGAAACAGCTTCTTCTAAGTCAAAAAAGCCAAGCATACAAAACATTCTGGAATTGAGAAAGCAATATTCATATAAAACCATCAAGTTCAGATAAATCCGGCAAGTTTCAGAACCGCAAGCAAAAGTACTCGGGCGTCCGTCCCGAAGGAGTTTAATGGTTACACGATCACTCAGCATTCCGAGGCAAATAAATACGGATCATTAAAGTTTTTTCACTCGGCAGGAGGCGGACTCGCTGGCTCGACGAAGGTGTCCAAGTCAATGCCGCCAGATATGCTAGTGGCTGCTTCTATGAAGGTCTCCATGAAAGATTGGAACTGGAGTTTCTTCGTGTTCGCCACTTGGAGAGCCTTCAACTTTTCTTCCTTGGCATCCTTACAGTGGACTCTGACGAGTGAGAGAGCCACGTCGGCTCCACAGCAAGCAGTTGATTTCTTCCACGCCTGCACTCGATTGGGAATTTCATTGAGCTGAGCCATCAGCGACTCGAGGTCATTCTGAAGGTTGTCCTCCGGCCACAACTCTTGGTCTATCTTGGACAACGCAACCTTCAGTCGAGCGATTTACCCCAAGACACTGTCAAGACGAGCTTCAAGTCGCATAACATTCATCGCGGCTTCATCTTTGACGAGTGACTTTGTGGGGTCCAAGCCTGGTTCAATCCGCTCGGTTTCCCGCTCAAAATCCTGACAAAACTCTGCACGAGGGTGAAAAATGAGTCGACAGAAGAGTTATAAAAAAGCTTTCCGGATTCACTCGGATGAAGAAAGGTACCTTCAAGCATGACGTACAACTTCTTGGCAAGACCTCCCAAGTAAACCTCCAGCTCGTCCCTCTTTCGAGTGAGCTCATCCACCTTGTCAGGCAAGGCCACCTTCTCTTCTCTCAGTTGGGCAGCTTCTTTCTTTGCCCCACTGACAGCAGTCTTCAGATTGGCATTTTCCTCTTCGAGTTTGCCGACTGAAGGCAGCTTCCTCTCAGCCAATTCAGTCTTCTCATGCGCCACCTTCTGCGCCCCCGCAAAATCAGTGTCCTTCTTCTCCAATGCCTGCTTCATGGTGTCTAAAGAAATAACATTCTTCAGTCATGCTTGGAGTTGACGGTTTTCACTATGCACATCTATTCGAGTGGAGTCACTCGGTTCAAAGGATGGAAAAGAGGAATTATCAAAGCATACAGTCAGCAAGCTGTTACCTCCCATGGTTGCTACTTCAGCCTGAGCATCCTTCAGATTTTTCCTAGCAAGCTCCAGGTCAAGCTTGAGTTGGAACTTCTCCTTCTCCAGGGTAGCATGCTGAGTCCCAAGTTCACAAGATTTCTGCGATCAACAAAAAGACAATTCAGTCGACAAAGACAAAGACCCTTTGCTTCCCAGTAAAGAAGAGCAAGTTCAGATTGCTATTGTTAAAGGAGTTCTAAGACAACTACCGAATAAAAACATTCGACGGCAGTCTCGGGGACTACACCTAGTGGGTGCACTCAGCGTGCCCCCACTGGTTCAATTTCCCACTTAGTACGACCTGCCCGGCCCGAGATGAGAAAAAAATCCCTTGTTCTCAGACCCCCGCCGACTGCCCGTAGCCGACAGCGGTCTTGGGGACTACATCCAGTGGGTGCACTCAGCGTGCCCCCACTGGACCAGTTACCCACTCGGTACGGCCCGACCGACCTGAGTGAAGAGCTAAAAACAAACATATCCTAAAGACCCCCACCAAATCAAACATTCAAAAGCGGTCTCGGGGACTACACACAGTGGGTGCACTCAGCGTGCCCCAACTAGACCAGGAACCCACTCGGCACGACCTGACTGACTCGAGTGGAAGAACTACACAGAAAAAAGAAAACACCCAATGGGTGTACAGATGCAAGGCACATATCCATGATAGATGCACATTAAAGGTTCCAAGACGCTCATCCACGGACATCTTACGAATAATAAAGTAGCAGTTTTCAGATAGCATGTCCTAGCAGAGCAAGCTTCAAGCCGAAGAAAAACCAATCGGAAATCAACTTACAATCGTACTTACTCGAACATTGGTCTGGAGGGCAGAACTGGCGTCGTAACCGGCCTTGCTGGTCTCATACACCACCTTCAGTCGGTCCATCATCAGGCCAGCTTGGATCATTGCTTCCTTGGCAGCTCCTGTTTGGTCTTCCGGGACGTGATGCAGAGTGAACTGAGATGATGATGGAGTCGATGACGCAGCTGGAGGGATCAGAGTTTGGGGCTGGCCAGTCGGACCCGAAGTTTGAACAGTCGACACTGGAGGCTGGTCAGTCGACAGAGGGACAACAAAGGAAACAACAGCTCGAGACGTGTCACCAAGTTCTTGAACAACGGGCTCGAACGGTCCCTTCTTCCTGCGCTCCTCGGAGGTTCATCCTCATCATCATCCGGAAGTTGGATAACATTTGTTGGCACTGAAATCACTCGACAATAAGATTCCAGTCGACCACCAAAACAATTGTCAATGTGTAAACATGTCTATAGTATCATACCTGCTCGAGAGGTGGCCACGTCCGGGGTATCCGCATCAGCCCGCTCCTCGTCAATCTCCATGGGAGACGTCGCAGAAGTAGCGGCCCTGGAGGTCCAAAATCTCACTCAGTCAAACAAATAAGGAACTCCACAACAACGATGAAGGACAAGAGAAAATAAACACTTACGCTGAAGCAGCGGACACGACCACCTTGATCCTGGACAGAGCCTTCCGAGGCTTGGGCGGAGCGACTTTGGCTTGCTTGGCGGTCTTCTCCGTCGGCTCTGGAGTTGACGTCCGAGTGCGCTTGGGAATCCTCGCTCTCGACGCCGCTGCCTTGCCGTGGCCGCCTGCAGGGTCTTGTGATTGCTTGGAGCATCGCTCGGAGCGTGGTGGTGACTCGACCTCCTCGCTGTCCTCAGAATCTTCGCTGTCGTCATCACTGTCGTCTGCATAGTCAATATCGGCGCTCCCGCATTCACTCCCTGCCCCTCCAAGGGGCTGCTCTCCATTCGGCACATGCGAGTACATCTTCGTGAAAACCTGCAAGACACAAGTCACAAATGTCAGTCGGATTCCAGAATAACTGCGTATTGGAGAATACAAGACATAAAGACTTGACAAAACACGCCTGACCTCTCCTGGGGCGTTCTGGGCATCGAATGGCAAGATCCTCTTGGCTCCGCGGGGATTGTCCTTGTTGCCAGTGATGCTTCGCAGCCACTGAGCCACAGTCTCCTCGCCGACCTCCTCCGGGTGGGTTCGAGCGGTGTCTTCAGGATCCGAGTACATCCACATGCGGTGGTTGCGAGCTTGCAAGGGCTGGATGCGTCAACTGAGGAACACCTCCAACAGATCCATGCATGTCACTCCGCCCTGGACCAATGCAACGACCGCATCGACCAAAATTGCTACCTCACCCTTCTCCTCAGGGGATACAGTCAATGAACAAGGGTTGCAGAGTCTTTCCAGAGAGAAAGGAGGAAGGCTGGTCAACTGACCAGGAGTCGGGATACCTTTGCAGTAAAACCAAGTCGACTGTCACCCCCTAACCGACTCAGGAAAAGTCATAGGAGGCAAAGTGCTCCTACCCCTCATCTGGATTCCTAGCCCCCCACACATCTGGATCACATGCGTCCTCTCGTCAGTCGGATTAGCTTTCTTGACCGACTAGGACCGGCAAGTGAAGATGTGCTTAAACAATCCCCAATGCGGGCGGCACCCCAGGAAGTTTTCGCACATAGAAACAAATGCAGCAAGATAAGAGATGGTGTTGGGAGGAAAATGGTGGATTTGAGCACCGAAGAAGTTCAAAAAACCTCGGAAAAACGGGTGAGGAGGCAGAGAGAAACCTCGATCGACATGTGTCATGAGGAGAACGCGCTCACCCTCGCGCGGCTCGGGCTCGGTCTCCCCTTCTGGCAGCCTCCAAGACCCCTCAGCAATCAGGCCGGCGGCGGCGAGATTCACCAGATCTTCCTCCGTGATGAAAGAGGGGATCCAATCCCCCTGGATCCAACTAGGCGGCAAAGCGGACCGCGAGGTAGACCCCTTTGCCGCCTTCTTGCCCTTAGTCGTCGCCTTCTTTGCGTGCTCTAGAGCCGCAGTCTTGTCCTTCGCCATTGATGTGGAGTTCGAGAGGAGTGGGTTGAAGGGGGTGGCGCAGGGAGAGACGAGGCGGAGAAGCAGAGAGGAAAGGGGCGAATGGAGAGCACAGTACCTCGCATCGGCAGCAGCGCCTTTTATGGCCACACTTCCGGGTGGTTGACCCGTGGGCCTG
This sequence comes from Aegilops tauschii subsp. strangulata, assembly GCF_002575655.3. Lineage (NCBI taxonomy): Eukaryota > Viridiplantae > Streptophyta > Magnoliopsida > Poales > Poaceae > Aegilops > Aegilops tauschii. Next base: position 142,287,614 of record NC_053038.3, read on the forward strand.
TGCAATCCTAGCGCATCTCGCAACCGGCGCAGGCCCGATACGTGGCGGAAAAGGCAGCACGAGGATCGAGGAGTCCCTATCCACCTGCCCCGCCTACCGCGCCGCGTCCCGTCCCGCGCGCTTCTCCAAATTTCGAATCCCGTGAGATCCGGGAACCGCAAAGTAGTCGATCACATCGAAGATATCCAAATCCAATCTACTTGAAGACATAAAGCATAGTTCACTCGGAAATTCCAGAAGCCAAAATCGATCAAGGCGACTGACGAAGGGTTAAAATACCAGCATGCTTTCAGGCCCGTGAGGAAATGTCTCTGAGACATTGAATCGGGTCGGAATCAACTTCAACCCTTCTTCACTCGATCCTCAATCCATTCGGGGGCTAATGACGATGACATGTACCTAGGGTAGGGTCTTAGGCCTGACCTAGACGCTCTACCCAAGGACGCTACACAAGAGTCCAAGGCCTACAAGGTTCAACAGAAGATACCGACTGAAATCCTCATGAAGTACAATCCACTCGACAGAAGGTTCCACTCGGATATCCCAATTCCACTCGACCATGGATATTTCACTCGACCATACAAGAATCCACTCGGAGTACAGAATACCCACAGTCACCCGAGGATGGCAACGGCCAGGCATTCCCTCCGTCGTCATAAAGACCATTTAATACGGGCGTTACCAGGAACGCTCAAGACTTAACTCTCATTGAACCCTGGTGTAACTGAGGACAATGAGGGGTCGGCGCACTCAATATAATCCGCCCCTCCCCTCTTGCACAAGGGTTAGCACCCCCTATAACTATTCAACACTCCAATCGACAAGCCTCCGCGGCACCGAGACGTAGGGTTGTTACCTCCTCCGAGAGGGGCCTGAACTCGTAAAACTGTGCGTACAACCTCGCCGTAGCTAGGACACTGCCCTCTCCTACGTACCCCCCCCCCCCATCTCTACTGTCAGATCCATTCCCACGACAATGATGATGGTGGTGATGGTGGCTCGGCGGCGTTTGGTGCCGTTTTGAGATGCCCGGGTGAGTCGGATTTTTTTCCCGATCAATGAACGTGTCGTCCGCCTGGACATTTGCGGCCAGTTTGAGGCATCCGGATGGATCGGAATTTTTTTTACAGTCATTGACCGGGTCGTGTGCTCGGGCGTTTGAGGATGGTTCGAAGCATCTGTCTTTTGATGCTCTAAATGCGGAAAATTTTCCAATTCTCTAATGGGTGGATGATGGCTGGATGCGTTGATGAATTGGTTAATGCATGCTTGATCGGTGCCAGCACATATTATATATTTTTTGAAATGAATGTATACAGATTGGTACAAAGTATAGGACTGTAGTTTTATTCGGCAATCTGATCGCTGTTGTTTGCCCCTTGCTACTGTCGAATGACTGAAAAAACCAAGTCTGAACTTTTTTTCCTCTTGAGCCATTGTAAGACGTTGGATCTTATTTGGATGGTAGATGTACAGCCGCATGTTACGGCCTGACTGCCTGAAGGCATGTCACCCGATCCCAGTCCCGTCCCTCCTCCCGACGGCTACCCTACCCACATCGCCCCCATCTAGATCCGGTGGCCCCACGCGGATATGTTCTTGGAAGATTACCTATGAACATGCCCACCTCAAATCAGCACCCCAACCTCACAAAACCAAACACAAAATCGATAACTAAAACGATGAGGGGATTGTGGCGGGCCGGGGCAGAGCTATCCACGCGCACCTGGTGACGGGATCTACCGGGAAGACGTGACGAAGGTTGCACCCTGTCCGATCGCTCCGTGCGCCGCAGTCACCATGGATCACACCTGACAGCAGATCGATCAACACCCACCCCATCGGAGGGGTAAAAGCACGCACCGCTCGCAAAGAAATTATCCACAAGAAAACTTCTGGACCATGGTATAGGATCTATCTATCTACATGTACCGGTAGTCCATTTCGGTCAGCTCCGTGAGAGTCTGGCGAGCCAGACCCACATGACCCCCGTATTTGTACCATACCTCTGCATCATACGGTGGCCCGTAGATAGTGCTACTATGGTAGTACGAGCCATATCGAGAGCGGTAAATACCGTGATTGTTCTCAATAGTATTGAGCTGTTTATATACAACTCGTACAAGTTCAGTTACACATCAAGAGATGGTGGATAATTAAGAGTGAGGTCTGTAGACCTTCTAGTACTCACTCCATTCCTAAATAAGTGTCTCAATCTTAGTATAACTTTGTACTAGAATTAGTATAAAGTTAAGACACTTATTTTGATACGGTGGAAGTACATTCTAGCACTAAGCCAAGCACTAACTTAATACAGCTAACATGATTTGTGGTAGAGTAAGCGCCGTGATCGCTCCCCTAGACGCGTCTCTCTCATTTCTTCCTCTTCTCGACAACCAGAAGCTGGGTTCGCCTTGGCTACATCCAACGCATACGCTCCTCTAAGAAGAACAAGATTTGCAGAAGTTAAACTGGTAAGCAAAGGAAGATGATGGGCACGGACAATAGATCCAAGCGCTACAAAAGATGAATGATATTATTACCAGAAGACAGCTGATGCATATGCGTGTTTAATAAAGAGATTTTTTACGGTACATCGTACTACCGTTGGGGCCGGGTAGTATTGAATTATCTTGCCGTTGATTAGCTGGGTAGTTTAACTCTTCTCCCCATGGAGCCGGCACAGGATATTAAAAAACCTGGGCTTTTCATCTGTTAGATCTCTTGTTATTCTATATATACTGTCAAAAAGGCTAGCATTGCATACTGAGCGAGCATGCAAGTATTGTCTCACTAGAGCCAGAGCGCGCCGGCGGCCTTGAGCATGGGCACGAGCTCGCCGGCGAGGTGCATCTCCATGACCCTTTTGGTGCCACCGACAAGGTTCCCGCCGATGAACACCGCTGGAACCACCGGCGGGCCGCGGCCAAGTCTCCTAGCGAGCTCCCTCTCCATCTCCCTGCCCCGGGGATCCTTGTCCAGCTCGTACACCGCTGCGTGGACGCCGAGGCCGCTGAGAAGGGACGTCACGGAGTGGCAGATGCAGCATCTGCTCGACGTGAACACCACTACCGCCCGCTCAGACGCCAGCTTCGTCACCTGCTCCATCTATTCCTGATGATCGCTCGCTGGTGATTTCGCTATCTGACTGTGCTTATATGAGATTATCTGGAACCGGAAGGTGGTTGCTCTGGTTTGTTTGTTACTGCTGGCCGGGTGGCTCCCCTTTTATAGGCTCGGCTCCAAAAGGTTGTGCTGATTTTGCCATATATGGATAACTAGCAATTGGTATCTTGCTCTCAACTTGTTCACTACACAACCTTGATTGCTTCTTGCTTCTTGTATAAAAGAACACATTTTTTAATCCAGCGTAGCCTGAAGGTTGGCTGGTTCTGGATAAGGAAAAATGAGTTTCATGTGGTGCCATGCCATGGAACATTGGAATCTCTTTCCACATCTCAGTTTTTCTTTTTCCTTTTTGCGAGGGCTTTCCACATCTTAGTTGACCTCGAAAGGTTCTATGCCTAAATCTAAAAATAAAATAAAACATGTCAATTCGTCATGTATGGGAAATTAGACCTGTATTAATATATTTTGAGCATGTCTTATGAGTAGAAAAAAGCATTCTTCAGTTATGGTTCAAAAGCACATTCTTGAAAGTATATGTACAGGCGTGTCGAAACATACCAAGCTCAAGCGCTGCGATCGCATTCAACGTACTTGTCTTGCACACTAGAGGGTGTGAGATTAGTGTAACCTTCACTGCAAATCTCTGGTGCAATATACATGCCATTTCCTCTGATACTCTTCATTTTGTTTGGGAGTTTCATCCCTGATGAAACATTCTCTCTACATGGCTTCTAACTTCACTCATTTTACTGTACGTATAGTACAGAGGCTCAGAACAAGCACAAAATGGCGCTAACGTCGACACGGATGGCAGCAGTACGGCACAGGGATCTAATTCCACCGGCTAAGGAGAGAGAGGTGATTTGTACAGGAAGAAGGATCAGCTTCCCTTGGCGTTCAGAATAGCATCTTCAGGCAGAGAGGGCTTCCAGTCTCATTCAGTCCATCACACTCTCTTCTGACCCTATCTGCGACAGTGGAATCAGTGCCATTCGCAATTCTCTGTCATCTCTCAAGATTTCAATGTTCGCCCTGTTTTATGTCCTTATCAAATGCACAAGCATTCGCCACGCCATGATCCAGCACATGCTGTGCAAATGAGGCTGTACAACAGTAGCAGTTCATATGCTGCAAAGTAGTATCTATTCTTCTTGATTCTCCGATGTGGTGCAACCCTACAGGGCAAGCAGATGGCAATGGAGAATATTTGAATAGATATGTATCCTTTATCCTCAGTTTTCCCACCGGGCACTGCCGACTAATGTACAACTTTGCATCTTGGGAATCCAGGTTCCAGCATGATTTCGATCAGTTCCTGGCTCCTCAGACCTTCAAAGGGCAGCACTCTTTTGATCACAAATGCATATCTGACGCCAAGGCACCTACAGAGGCGAGACGAAATGCTGAGAGAAAATATAAGAATATCTTTCAGTAGAAGCGAAGAATCACAATAAGCTAGATAGTGAAAAAACCACGATACTATCAAATGTTTTTATTATTTGAGCCTGTGATATCATCAGGTACATCAATTATGGCGTGCCTACAATGTCGACAGAGCTTCATATACAATTCTCACTAGAGTAAAGGGGGGCACATTCTAAAGGCGAAACCTTCCTTATCCTCAGGAGACATCCTACAGCACCCAGTGTGTCTACATTACATGAAATATTTACACAAAACACAAAATAATATACTGTACAGTTTACCCTCAGCTAAAGGGTTAGATAGACTCCACAGGATATCGCTTCTGTGGATATCTTGATAAGATGATAGTTCCATCAAATTGAAGAATGTCACCATAGGCTGAGTTGGATGCGCCAATCACAAATTGACATGTTCCCCTTGAATCAGCATGTAGGTTAACACCATAATACTCAAGATGATCTGCCACACTTCTCCCGTAGACCGATCTATTCAAGCAAGAACAAAGCATAAGCAAAATATGGAGAGGCATACTTCTACAACAAATATGAGAGGCATGTCAATACCTGCTGCAGGTTGGGTCCTCTCCTGAACAATCACAGACTGTCTCATTCCTAGTAACCACATTTCCTACTATGGTCTCCCGAAGCCAAACCTGATGACAGATAAATGTGGAACAAACATATAACTTAGAAACTATAACTTAACAGACTCTTTCTACAAGACAATCAATTTACTGTGGAATTCTTTTCAAGTAACAGCATTGACCTCTCTTGCAAAGTGGTGATATGTCCATTCGCCTAGGTAATAAAAGTATGGTGGCAAATGTGGAACAATATCATTTTCATGGGTCACGCGGATTGTTCTTGGAACCTGCTCATTGAAGTATTCAGCAAAAGCAGGATTGCCTACCCGAGGCTGTCCAAAAGTTATGAGCTGAACTTTGTGTGACCCCCATTTAACCTAGAAAATAAAAAGCGAGAAATCAGTTGACTGAATCTCATATACCTACATATAATATAATAGACAGGGTTTTATTGTGAAAAAAGGATAGCTTTGTTCTTGCTTTGTTGGATTTACATGCAATGTCAAAACGCATGATCCACATTGGACATATGAAATAATTTAGATCAAAATCGGAATTCAGCTGTTTATGGCATGCTTTGAATTAAACTGAAAACCAGTCCTGCATGTACTTCCATAACATCGCACAGAAAGTACCCAGAATTGACGATACATGTCCAAGTAACACACGATCCTCAAAGGTACTTACAGAGAGATCAAGGGCACAAAATGAAGCTAAAGCCCCTCCCATAGAGTGACCTACAACATTTATGGGTAGTCTTCCATATGTCTTCCATGCCCACTGAACAGATTTCAAGATCTCATGCCGCAGAGTTGTATTATAATATGCAGAATAAAATCCATGGTGGACCTGCAACATGAGAAAAACATAAAGTGAACAAGTGATTTCAAACTCATTTGTATTTCGTAAAAAAATAATAGAAAATTTGCCGGTGGAGATTGGAGATACCATTGCATCCGGCATGCCTGGATAAGTTACATCTAGCTGCTTCCAGAAGAGATCTTCAATCCAATTTGAGGCGCTTCACAAGTAAATTTTGATGTTGGAATGAATGGTCATGAGCAATATATTATGTATTATATTTTAAAGTAAACACTGCTATGTCTAGAAACTATTCGCTAGAACAGGCACAGATGAATGATGTGCCCACATGGTATAAATTTTGGCAAGCAGTAAGTTATATGTAAGTAACCAGCGATTGTTTGTACCTGTGTTCTTGGGTGCCTCTAAAAGCAATTATTATGGATCGTGGATCAGGGGCAACTCCAACAAAAGCCTGCTCAAAATTAATATTTTTATATATGACTATATGAGCATAATTGTCATTTAAAACTGCATGAAAGAAGATCATGAGAAGACGTGAACACAAAAATATTGAACCTGTAAACATTTCTCTACATCTACAATGATCTCTATCATCTGAAAACCCTGCATTAATAATCAAACAAAGAACGTGGTTATGAACAGTTTGTACAAGCAGCATGAGAAGCCAAGTCTAGTTTTTGTCTAATGGATTGTACCTTCGTGTGACCTTCACACCTTGGACAAGTCCATTTCAAAAGTGAGGTTAGGTCGGATGTATAAACCTGGAATTCATTTAGGCAAGCCAAGTCATAAAAAGACTTTTTGAGTCACACAAGGATATTCCTGCCACAAAACTCCTCAAGCTAGGAGTTTGAGGAAGTAATTTGAGTAGTTCTTAAGTAAATTACGTGCTACACCCTCCGATCCAAAATAAGTGTCGCAGTTTTGAGCTAAGGTTGAACCCAATCTTAGTTCAAAACTGCGACACTTATTTTGGATCCGATGGAGTAGTATATATTGTTCAAAGAGGAACTTACAGCAGATGCATATTCGACAAGAATATGAGCAAGAGTACTATTGTAAGAGTAACCACCATCAGATTGCTTCATCCTGAGCTCTGCATTGCGTAAAGAAAGTGTAAACAACTTTCTGCTACATTATGCAAAACAATGAAGGGCTTTATGCTTATTGCCATGGTAGCAGTTCAAGGAATCTACATATCAGATACTAATGTTTGGTTTTGCGATATCCAACAACATTTTCCAGTCTCAGCAACAGCAATGATGAGAAGGTAGCCCACTGATCTCACCTTTCATGCATGGTTGTTTCTACGAGATTTGCACAGGCGCGGATCAAGGCACGAATCGATTGCTATGTCACTGTATTGCTTGGTGGCACGACAGTAAGCAAGTGAAATATGCCAAGCATACATCTGAACTTGAGAACGCATGAAGCATCTGAACTTTACTGTTCCCAACCAAATTTCCCACAGATTACACGAAATCTTTTGCTCTAGCAGTCCCTGCACTAGAGTTTTGATCTCCCCTTAGCATACCATTCATCATTCCTGCCTAATAAACTTTAAATTTCGCTAAATCACTTCTATCTTGTTCCCTTCTCACATTGCTCCCAGCACAGCCGGTGGAACTAATAACTCCTGAATCTCGCTCGATTTTTCCTCAACCCCAACCAAAAATCCGGCGGAACCAGCTACAATCATGGCACGGAACCACGCGCACCGGGCACGCGTAGCAATGAAGCGTTTCATCTACGGAAGCAAGATGAGACTGGGGAAAAAGTCAAGAGATCGTCACCTCCTCCTTCCACCGCCGCCGTTGCTGCGTCCGCGGGAGAGAGCACGAGAAGAAAAAGTCCCGTGAGGGCCAGCAGCACCGCCGCCGCGCTCGCCGCCCGCCTTAGCGGCGCCATCGCCGACGTCTCTTTCTTTCCCCCTCTCAGCAGGATTCTCAGCAGCACCAAACGGAGACGTGTGATGAGCAAGGAAGAGGACGGGAAAGTAGGAGCAAAACTTAGAACTTTCTTATGAGGGTTGTTACGTGAAACTGTGAAACGGTTGACAGGGACTAGGACCCGTTTTCGTTTTACACCTCAGAGCACTAGGACGTGTTTGATAACTTGCATGGAGGCCAATCAGACCCATGCAGAAAAAAAAGGGATGTTTCATTCCTTGTGTATTGTTTTTCCTTACGGATCCGTGCGTTCATTGTTAGGCCTGCATCCCACGGAACTTTAAGAAACTCTCAGCCAGGCCCGCTAGGAACATCTAAATCGGCTGTTTCCAAAGCCAGGCACGTGGGCGGCGGCGGCTGCACGGGAGAAGCCACGCTCGAGAAGTCGTGTTGCTTCCCGAAGCGCCGGCAATAATTACCCCCCCCCCCCCCCACCTTCCCTCATCGCTCTCCCTCCCCTCTCTCCACTCTCCCACTCTCATAGGCGGTGGCGGCGTTCAACGGATAGGAGAACAGCAAGGCGACCACTGGCATCCGCAACATCACCCGCAGCACTTCGACAATGGCGATAAGCACTATTTTGACCTCCTCAGTTACTATTTTTCATTCGATCCATGTTCTAGGAGAATGGGGAATCGGGGTAAATAGCCATAGGACTGATCATAATATCATCATGAGTTTCTAGTAGCGATGGATTTTAGGGTTCCGATCCGGATTAAATACAAGGGGAATGGGGATTAGGGGTTAATCTTATACAGTAGTTTCTAATCTTAGCCCTGGCGACCCTGGGGGCGGTTGCAGTGGCGAGTGCCCTTGGCCTTGTTCTTGTCCTCTGGCTGGACCACCGTCTGGTCGTCCTCGCCGGAGTCCAAATCGATTGGCAAAGTACGTGTTGAGGAACGTAGCAGAAATTCAAAATTTTCTACGCATCACCAAGATCAATCTATGGAATAATCTAGCAACGAGGGGAAGGGGAGTGCATCTACATACCATTGTAGATCGCGATGCGGAAGCGTTGCAAGAACGCGGATGAGGGAGTCGTACTCGTAGCGATTCAGATCGCGGTTGATTCCGATCTGAGCACCGAAGAACGATGCCTCCGCGTTCAACACACGTGCAGCCCGGTGACGTCTCCCACGCCTTGATCCAGCAAGGAGAGAGGGAGAGGTTGGGGAAGACTCTGTCCAGCAGCAGCACGACGGCATGGTGGTGATGGAGGAGCGTGGCAATCCCGCAGGGCTTCGCCAAGCACCGCGGGAGAGGAGGAGGAAGAGGGGAAGGGCTGCGCCAAGAGAAGAAGAACTTCGTATGTTGGGCTGCCCCTTTGCCTCCACTATATATAGGGGGAGAGGGAGGGCTGCGCCCCCACCTAGGGTTCCCTCCCCAGGGGTGGCGGCAGCCCCCAAACCCATCTAGGGTGCAGCCAAGGGGAGGAGAGGGGGGGCGCCACTAGGGTGGGCCTTAAGGCCCATCTGGACCTAGGGTTTGCCCCCTCCCACTCTCCCATGCGCCTTGGGCCTTGGTGGGGGGGCGCACCAGCCCACCTGGGACTGGTCCCCTCCCACACTTGGCCCACACAGCCTTCTGGGGCTGGTGGCCCCACTTGGTGGACCCCCGGGACCCTCCCGGTGGTGCCAGTACATTACCGATAACACCCGAAACTTTTCCGGTGACCAAAACAGGACTTCCCATATATAAATATTTACCTCCGGACCATTCCGGAACTCCTCGTGACGTCCGGGATCTCATCCGGGACTCCGAACAACATTCGGTAACCACGTACATACTTTCCCTATAACCCTAGCGTCATCGAACCTTAAGTGTGTAGACCCTACGGGTTCGGGAACCATGCAGACATGATCGAGACGTTCTCCGGTCAATAACCAACAGCGGGATCTGGATACCCATGTTGGCTCCCACATGTTCCACGATGATCTCATCGGATGAACCACGATGTCGGGGATTCAATCAATCCCGTATTCAATTCCCTTTGTCTACCGGTATGTTACTTTCCCGAGATTCGATCGTTGGTATCCCGATACCTTGTTCAATCTCGTTACCGGCAAGTCTCTTTACTCGTTCCGTAACTCACATCATCCCGTGATCAACTCCTTGGTCACATTGTGCACATTATGATGATGTCCTACCGAGTGGGCCCAGAGATACCTCTCCGTTTACACGGAGTGACAAATCCCAGTCTCGATTCGTGCCAACCCAACAGACACTTTCGGAGATACCTGTAGTGCACCTTTATAGCCACCCAGTTACGTTGTGACGTTTGGTACACCCAAAGCATACCTACGGTATCCGGGAGTTGCACAATCTCATGGTCTAAGGAACTGATAGTTGACATTAGAAAAGCTCTGAGCAAACGAACTACACGATCTTGTGCTAGGCTTAGGATTGGGTCTCGTCCATCACATCATTCTCCTAATGATGTGATCCCGTTATTAACGACATCCAATGTCCATGGTCAGGAAACCGTAACCATCCATTGATCAACGAGCTAGTCAACTAGAGGCTTACTAGGGACATGGTGTTGTCTATGTATCCACACATGTATCTGAGTTTCCTATCAATACAATTCTAGCATGGATAATAAACGATTATCGTGAACAAGGAAATATAATAATAACCAATTTATTATTGCCTCTAGGGCATATTTCCAACAGTCTCCCACTTGCACTAGAGTCAATAATCTAGTCCACATCACCATGTGATTAACACTCACAGGTCACATCACCATGTGACCAACATCCAAAGAGTTTACTAGAGTCAACAATCTAGTTCACATCTCTATGTGATTAACACTCAATGAGTTCTGGTTTGATCATGTTATGCTTGTGAGAGAGGTTATTTAGTCAACGGGTCTGAACCTTTCAGATCCGTGTGTGCTTTACGAATATCTATGTCATCTTGTGGATGCTACCACGCGCTACTTGGAGCCATTTCAAATAACTGCTCTACTATACGAATCCGGTTTACTACTCAGAGCCATCCGGATTAGTGTCAAAGTTTGCATCGACGTAACCCTTTACGACGAACTCCTTTTCACCTCCATAATCGAGAAAATTCCTTAGTCCACTAGAATCCAAGGATAAGTTCGACCGCTGTCATGTGATCCATTCCCGGATCACTATTGTGCCCCTTGACCAACTCATGGCAATGCACACTACATGTGCGGTACACAGCATAGCATACTATAGAGCCTACGTCTAAAGCATAGGGGACGACCTTCGTCCTTTCTCTCTCTTCTGCTGTGGTCAGGTCTTAAGTCTTACTCAATACTCACACCTTGTAACACAGCCAAGAACTCCTTCTTTGCTGATCTATTTTGAACTCTTTCAAAATCATGTCAAGGTGTGCGTTCTTTGAAAGTATCATCAGGCGTCTTGATCTATCTCTATAGATCTTGATGCCGAATATGTAAGCAGCTTTATCCAGGTCTTCCTTTGAAAAACTCCTTTCAAACAACCATTTATGCTTTCCAGAAATTTTACATCATATCGGATCGACAATATGTCATTCACATATACTTATCAGAAATGTTGTAGCGCTCCCACTCACTTTATTGTAAATACAAGTTTCTAACAAACTTTGTATAAACCCAAAAACTTTGATCACTCCATCAAAGCGTATATTCTGACTCCGAGATGCTTGCTCTAGTCCATGGAAGGATCGCTGGAGCTAGCATACCTTTTAGCATCCTTAGGATCGACAAAACCTTTCTGATTGTATCACATACAACCTTTTCTTACGAAAACTGGTAAGGAAACTTGTTTTGACATCCATCTGCCAGATTTCATAAATGCAGCTAATGCTAACATGATTCCGACGGACTTAAGCATCGCTACGGATGAGAAAATCTCATTGTAGTCAACTCCTTGAACTTGTGAAAATACTCTTTGTCACAAGTCGAGCTTCATAGACGGTAACATTACCGTCCACGTCCGTCTTCTTCTTAAAGATCCATTTATCTCGGATTTCATGGCTTCTAACCATTTGTCGGAATATGGGCCCACCATCGCTTCTCCATAGCTCTTAGGTTCAGTATTGTCCAACAATATGATATCTCAGACAGGATCACGTACCACTCTGAAGTAGCACGCATCCTCGTCGTCCTACGAGGTTTGGTGGTGACTTGATCCGAAGTTTCATGATCACTATCATAAGCTTCCACTTCAATTGGTATAGGTGCCACAGGAACAACTTCCTGTGCCCTGCTACACACTAGTTGAAGTGACGGTTCAATAACCTTATCAAGTCTCCACCATCCTCCCACTCAATTCTTTCGAGAGAAACTTTTCCTCGAGAAAGGACTCGTTTCTAGAAGCAATTACTTTTGCTTCCAGATCTGAAATGGGAGGTATACCCAACTGTTTTGGGTATTCTTATGAAGATGTATTTATCCGCTTTGGGTTCGAGCTTATCAGCCTGAAACTTTTCCACATAAGCTTTGCAGCCCCAAACTTTTAAGAAACGACAACTTAGGTTTCTCTAAACGGTGTCGTCTCAACGGAATTGCGTGGTGCCCCTTTTTAAAGTGAATGCGGTTATCTCTAATGCCTAACCCATAAACGATAGTGGTAATTCGATAAGAGACATCATGGTATGCACCATATCCAATAGGGTGCAGTTATGGTGTCCGGACACACCATCACACTATGGTGTTCCAGGCGGTATTAATTGTGAAACACTTTCCACAATGTCTTAATTGTGTGCCAAACTCGTAATTCAGATATCTCTATGATCATATCATAGACATTTTATCCTCTTGTCACGACGATCTTCAGCTTCACTCTGAAATTACTTGAACCTTTCGATAATTCAGACTTGTGTTTCATCAAGTAAATACACTCAGCATCTACTCAAATCATCTGTGAAGTAAGAACATAACGATATCCACTGCATGCCTTAGCACTCATTGGACTGCACACATCAAAATGTATTACTTCCAACAAGTTGCTCTCTTGTTCCATCTTACTGAAAACGAGGCTTTTCAGTCATCTTGCCCATGTGGTATGATTTGCATGTCTCAAGTGATTCAAAATCAAGTGAGTCCAAATGATCCATCTGCATGGAGTTTCTTCATGCATATATACCAATAGACATGGTTCGCATGTCTCAATCTTTTCAAAACGAGTGAGTCCAAACATCCATCTACATGGAGCTTCTTCATGCGTTCTATACCAATATGACTCAAGTGGCAGTGCCACAAGTATGTGGTACTATCATTACTATCTTATATCTTTTGGCATGAACATGTGTATCACTACGATTGAGATTCATTTTAGGTGCAAGACCATTGAAGGTATTATTCAGATAAACAGAGTAACCATTATTCTCCTTAAATGAATAACCGTATTGCGATAAACATAATCCAATCATGTTTGTGCTCAACGCAAACACCAATCTCGATGGTAGAGGGAGCATGCGATGCTTGATCACATCAACCTTGGAAACACTTCCAACACACATCGTCATCTCACCTTTAGCTAGTCTCCGTTTATTCCGCAGCTTTTATTTCGAGTTACTAACACTTAGCAACCGAACCGGTATCCAATACCCTGGTGCTGCTAGGAGTACTAGTAAAGTAGACATTCATATAACGTATATCCAATATACTTCTGTCGACCTTGCCTGCCTTCTCATCTACCAAATATCTAGGGTAGTACTGCTTCAGTGACCGTTCCCCTCATTACAGAAGCACTTAGTCTCGGGTTTGGGTTCAAACTTGGGATTCTTTACTAGAGCAGCAAATGATTTGCTGTTTCATGAAGTATCCCTTTTGCCCTTGCCCTTCTTAAACTAGTGGTTTTACTAACCATCAACTATTGATGCTCCTTCTTGATTTCTACTCTCGCGGTGTCAAACATCGCGAATAGCTCAAGGATCATCATAACTATCCCTGATATGTTATAGTTCATCACGAAGCTCTACTAGCTTGGTGGCAGTGACTATGGACAACTATCACTATCTCATCTGGGAGATTAACTCCCACTCGATTCAAGCGATTGTGGTACTCCGACAATCTGAGCACATGCTCAACGATTGAGCTTTTCTCCCTTAGTTTGCAGGCTTAAGAAACTTCTCAGAGGTCTCATACCTCTTGACATGGGCACTAGTCTGAAATCCAATTTCAGTCTTCGGAACATCTCATATGTTCTGCGACGTTTCAAAACGTCTTTGGTGCCACAATTCTAAACCGTTAGCATTACGCACTGAACTATCACGTAGTCATCAAAACGTGTATGTCAGATGTTTCGCAACATCTACAGACGACGCTGAGGTTCAGCACACCGAGCGGTGCATTAAGGACATAAGCCTTCTGTGCAACAATGAGGACAATCCTCAGTTCACGAACCCAGTCCTTATAATTGCTACTACCAACTTTCAACTAAATTTTCTCTAGGAACATATCTTAAACAGTAGAACTAAAGCGCAAGCTATGACATAATTTGCAAAGACTTTTTGACTATGTTCATGATAATTAAGTTCATCTGATTAATGAACTCCCACTCAGATAGACATCCCTCTAGTCATCTAAGTGATACATGATCCGAGTCAAACTAGGCCGTGTCCGATCATCACGTGAGACGGACTAGTCAACATCGGTGAACATCTCCATGTTGATCATATCTGCTATACGACTCATGTTCGACCTTTCGGTCTCTTGTGTTCCGAGGCCATGTCTGTACATGCTAGGCTCGTCAAGTCAACCTAAGTGTTTCGCATGTGTTCCGAGGCCATGTCTGTACATGCTAGGCTCGTCAACACCCGTTGTATTCGAACGTTAGAATCTATCACACCCGATCATCACGTGGTGCTTCGAAACAACGAACCTTCGCAACGGTGTACAGTTAGGGGGAACACTTTCTTGAAATTATTACAAGGGATCATCTTACTTACTACCGTCGTTCTAAGCAAATAAGATGCATAACATGATAAACATCACATGCAATCAAATAGTGACATGATATGGCCAATATCATTTTGCTCCTTTGATCTCCATCTTCGGGGCACCATGATCATCTTTGTCACCGGCATGACACCATGATCTCCATCATCATGATCTCCATCATTGTGTCTTCATGAAGTTGTCACGCCAATGATTACTTCTACTTCTATGGCTAACGCGCTTAGCAATAAAGTAAAGTAATTCACATGGCGTTATTCAATGACACGCAGGTCATACAAAAAATAAAGACAACTCCTATGGCTCCTGCCGGTTGTCATACTCATCGACATGCAAGTCGTGATTCCTATTACAAGAATATGATCAATCTCATACATCACATATATCATTCATCACATCTTCTGGCCATATCACATCACATAGCACATGCTGCAAAAACAAGTTAGACGTCCTCTAATTGTTGTTGCAAGTTTTTACGTGGCTTGTATAGGTTTCTAGCAAGAACGTTTCTTACCTACGTAAAACCACAACGTGATATGCCAATTTCTATTTACCCTTCATAAGGACCCTTTTCATCGAATCCATCCCGACTAAAGTGGGAGAGACAGACACCCGCTAGCCACCTTATGCAACTAGTGCATGTCAGTCGGTGGAACCTGTCTCACGTAAGCGTACGTGTAAGGTCGGTCCGGGCCGCTTCATCGCACAATGCCGCCGAAACAAGATAAGACTAGTAGCGGCAAGAAGAATTGGCAACATCTACGCCCACAACTGCTTTGTGTTCTACTCGTGCATAGAAACTACGTATAGACCTAGCTCTGATACCACTGTTGGGGAACGTAGCAGAAATTCAAAATTTTCTACGCATCACCAAGATCAATCTATGGAGTAATCTAGCAACGAGGGGAAGGGGAGTGCATCTACATACCATTGTAGATCGCGATGCGGAAGCGTTGCAAGAACGCGGATGAGGGAGTCGTACTCGTAGCGATTCAGATCGCGGTTGATTCCGATCTGAGCACCGAAGAACGATGCCTCCGCGTTCAACACACGTGCAGCCCGGTGACGTCTCCCACGCCTTGATCCAGCAAGGAGAGAGGGAGAGGTTGGGGAAGACTCCGACCAGCAGCAGCACGACGGCGTGGTGGTGATGGAGGAGCGTGGCAATCCCGCAGGGCTTCGCCAAGCACCGCGGGAGAGGAGGAGGAAGAGGGGAAGGGCTGCGCCAAGAGAAGAAGAACTTCGTATGTTGGGCTATCCCTTTGCCTCCACTATATATAGGGGGAGAGGGAGGGATGCGCCCCCACCTAGGGTTCCCTCCCCAGGGGTGGCGGCAGCCCCCAAACCCATCTAGGGTGCGGCCAAGGGGAGGAGAGGGGGGGCGCCACTAGGGTGGGCCTTAAGGCCCATCTGGGCCTAGGGTTTGCCCCCTCCCACTCTCCCATGCGCCTTGGGCCTTGGTGGGGGGGCGCACCAGCCCACCTGGGACTGGTCCCCTCCCACACTTGGCCCACGCAGCCTTCTGGGGCTGGTGGCCCCACTTGGTGGACCCCCGGGACCCTCCCGGTGGTCCCGGTACATTACCGATAACACCTAAAACTTTTCCGGTGACCAAAACAGGACTTCCCATATATAAATCTTTACCTCCGGACCATTCCGGAACTCCTCGTGACGTCCGGGATCTCATCCGGGACTCCGAACAACATTCGGTAACCACGTACATACTTTCCCTATAACCCTAGCGTCATCGAACCTTAAGTGTGTAGACCCTACGGGTTCGGGAACCATGCAGACATGACCGAGACGTTCTCCGGTCAATAACCAACAGCGGGATCTGGATACCCATGTTGGCTCCCACATGTTCCACGATGATCTCATCGGATGAACCACGATGTCGGGGATTCAATCAATCCCGTATTCAATTCCCTTTGTCTACCGGTATGTTACTTGCCCGAGATTCGATCGTCGGTATCCCGATACCTTGTTCAATCTCGTTACCGGCAAGTCTCTTTACTCGTTCCGTAACTCACATCATCCCGTGATCAACTCCTTGGTCACATTGTGCACATTATGATGATGTCCTACCGAGTGGGCCCAGAGATACCTCTCCGTTTACACGGAGTGACAAATCCCAGTCTCGATTCGTGCCAACCCAACAGACACTTTCAGAGATACCTGTAGTGCACCTTTATAGCCACCCAGTTACGTTGTGACGTTTGGTACACCCAAAGCATACCTACGGTATCCGGGAGTTGCATAATCTCATGGTCTAAGGAACTGATACTTGACATTAGAAAAGCTCTGAGCAAACGAACTACATGATCTTGTGCTAGGCTTAGGATTGGGTCTCGTCCATCACATCATTCTCCTAATGATGTGATCCCGTTATCAACGACATCCAATGTCCATGGTCAGGAAACCGTAACCATCCATTGATCAACGAGCTAGTCAACTAGAGGCTTACTAGGGACATGGTGTTGCCTATGTATCCACACATGTATCTGAGTTTCCTATCAATACAATTCTAGCATGGATAATAAACGATTATCATGAACTAGGAAATATAGTAATAACCAATTTATTATTGCCTCTAGGGCATATTTCCAACAGTACGGTGGCCTGGCTCCGGTGCCCTGACAACCATCTCCACCGCTTCTTCTGCCTCCTCCACTTTGTGTTTTTCATAACGCCATAAACTTTGTGCTCTTCATAACGCAGATCCAGACGGAGAACAAGGACAAGGAGGTGGTGCCTCCCATGGACAAGGGCAAGGAAGTGGTGCCGCTCTTGGAGGTTGTGCCAGCCATGCCTGAGGAGATGCCCCCCACGGACGACGATGTGGTGCCGGAGGAGCCCCCTCAGTGGCAAGCGTCGGAACTATGGGCAGTACCATGAGAAAGGTGGGCTAACTCACTTCTGCAAGATAATCCTTGCCCCGAAGCTCGAGTGCATACCAATGCTTGTAGACGTCCATCAGATCAAGATCGGGTACGTGGTGGCCTTCAAGTTACTGACGCCCTACGCGCTCAATGTCATCGTCTCCAACGACGACGACGACGTTGAAGTGGTGACCAAGTGCGGAAGGCACGATGACGCCTTTGCCGTGAATGTCTAGGACAACTCTCTGTTTCTCCAGCAGGTTTAGTATCGACTATATCATACTACTTTGCTTGAAAATTGCTATGTTTAAGTGTGGAACTATGTTAAAAACTGCTCGCTATGCATGGTTTAGAACTGTGTTAATATGCTATCTCTTGTGTGTCTTTGGGTTGTTCTACACGCCCCTGTGTGCTGGTAACCTCTCCACCTCGCCGAAGAGGTTACCAGACAAAAAGCGTTGCATGAAACCAAACACCATGCCTTGTATTTCCGCCTAAACAAGCGGGCAACCAAACATGCCACCTTTCATTACGCCTCACGTAGGCTAGAGGGTATGCACGCAAACAAACAACACGCAGATGTTGGTTTTTTACCTGTTTCCCCTCAGCAAGGCCCAACTGGGTAAAGCATGCAATGCAGGCATAAGTTGCTACGAGAACCAAACACACCCTAGTGAAAGCACAAGTGCTCCCTGGGTGATTTTGGTAATTAATGTCAACATATCTCTTGCTGGACTAATATTTTCATCTAGTATATTTCAGAAAGTTCAACAAAGGCGTGGCATGGACAATAGGATGTGGAACCCCTTCAAGATGTTAAGGACAAAGATTGGCAAAAGCTCGAGACTCTTCATTTCTATTTTAGTGATCCAAGATCACATTGAGTCCATAGGAAAATCCAATACTATTAAAAGGGGATGAGGTGTTGCTTAAGGATCCACTTGCTCAAAGTGCTTAGTGATATGCTCCAAAGACCTCAACCACTTCCTCAAATCCAGATATGTCCTAAAACCTAAAGTCAAACTCGGCCCCACCAATTTGATTCATCCGGCACCACCGAGTTCACTTGACATAGCCACTGCCAGAAATCCTAATCATTTCGGTCTCACCGATAGGATCTCGGTCTCACCGAGATGGCCTTGCAAACTCTCTGTTGCATGTTGCAATTATTTCGGTCTC
Source organism: Aegilops tauschii subsp. strangulata (assembly GCF_002575655.3). Taxonomy (NCBI): domain Eukaryota; kingdom Viridiplantae; phylum Streptophyta; class Magnoliopsida; order Poales; family Poaceae; genus Aegilops; species Aegilops tauschii. The sequence goes on from NC_053038.3 coordinate 142,306,499, forward strand.
ACCGAAATATGCAATCGGCCCCATCGAGTTTGCCTGACCAACTCTCTGTTTGCTTATTACTAAAATCGGTCTCACCAAGTTCATGTAATCGGTCAAACCGAGATAAGGTTTTGCCCTAACCCTAGCACATCGGTCCCACCGAGTTGATCATGTCGGTCCCACTGAGAATCCTAATGTTCACATTTTTTGACTGAATCGGTCTCACCGAGTTCACCTATTTGGTCTGACCGAGTTGGCTCAAATATGTGTAACGGTTAGATTTTCTGTGGAGGCTATATATACCCCTCCACCCCTTCTCTATTCAAGAGAGAGCCATCAGAACGTGCCTACACTTCCACTACTCATTTTCTGAGAGAGAACCACCTACTCATGTGTTGAGACCAAGACATTCCAATCCAACCACAAGAATCTTGATCTCTAGCCTTCCCCAAGTTGCTTTGCACTCAAATAATCTTACCACCATAGCCAAATCTGTGAGAGAGAGTTGAGTGTTGGGGAGACTATCATTTGAAGCACAAGAGCAAGGAGTTCATCATCCACACACCATCTATTACCTTTCGGAGCGTGGTGTCTCCTAGATTGGCTAGGTGTCACTTGGGAGCCTCCATCAAGATTGTGGAGTTGAACCAAGGAGTTTGTAAGGGCAAGAAGATCTCCTACTTCGTGAAGATTTACCCGAGTGAGGCATGTCCTTCGTGGGCGATGGCCATGGTGGGATAGACAAGGTTGCTTCTTCATGGACCCTTCATGGGTGGAGCCCTCCGTGGACTCGCGCAACTGTTACCCTTCCTGGGTTGAAGTCTCCACCAACGTGGATGTACGATAGCACCACCTATCGGAACCACGCCAAAAATCTCCGTGTCTCTAATTGCGTTTGCACACTCCAATCCCATTCTTTTACTTTCTTGCAACTTGCATGCTTTACTTTCCGCTACTCATATACTCTTGCCATGATTGCTTGAAATGTATTGTGAATGCTTAAACTTGTGCTAAAACTCAACCTCAACTTGAAGAACTTAAAACTGCTACTTTTGCTTGTTGAGGGTCTAATCACCCCCCCTCTAGACACCTCTTCTCAATCTCCATTGCTTTGGTTTAATCACCATTGGAGGAAGATGGATGAGTCTACGATGGGGAAGTTTAGACGTAGAGTGCCTATGCTTGATGGAGAGTTCTACAATGCTTGGAAAAATGAGATGCTTGAGATTTTCAATGAATATCACTTGAACAAGTACATTACTAGCCCTTGTGCACCCCTTATTGATCCCTTGCATCCTACCCCTGATGAGTCTCTTGACATGATCCGCAATCTTAGAACTATCAACCTTATCATTAGAGGACTGCCTAGAAATTTGATTGTATGCTTGCCTACTCTTGAATGTGCTTACACCGTATGGAGATTTCTTGAGGAACGGTTTCCAAACTATTCCTTGAAAAATCTAGATGTGGTTCTTCAAAAGTCCATAGATTTTCATAAAATGAAACCTAGTGACCCTAAATTTGATGATTGTCTATTTGAGCTTCGTGACCTCATGCGTGCCAAAGGAGATGTTGGAGCCATTAGTAGCATTATCTCTCAAGTCATTAGAATTCATAAAGTTGCACATTGCCATGGTCATACATCTAATGAAACACTCTCTCTAGGTGACGATTCATCACAAGACGATGTTGAACGCGGATACTATGATGAGGATGATGATAGTGACTTTGATCTCGATGAGTCTATGAGACACTTTGGTCTTATGGCTAATCTTCGCAGCTATATGGCTGGAGGAAAGGAATGTGTTCTTGATAGTGGATGTACCGATCACATGACCGAAGACAAGGATATGTTTCATGAGCTTGCTAAAAATGACGGCCCTCGAAATTATGTCACTTTTGGTGATAACTCAAAGGGTAAGGTGGTTGGCCTTGGTAAGGTGGCCATCTCACATGACAGCTCCATCCAAAATGTTATGCTCGTTGAATCTCTTGGCTATAATTTACTTTCCGTATCTTGACTAGCTGACTTTGGTTTCAATGTCCTATTTACTAAAGTATATTGCCAAGTGTTTCGAAGAGATAGTCATAATATGGTCTTTACCAGTATACGTAGAGGTGATCTATACATTGTTGATTTCACTAAAAAGGCTCAACCTAGAACTTGCTTAATTGCTAAATCATCTAAAGGTTGGTTATGGCATAGAAGGTTAGGTCATGTGGGCATGCGAAATCTTGATAAGCTTATTAAAGGTGATCATATCCTTGAAGTTAAAGATGTTATATTTGACAAAGATAGACTTTGCAGTGCCTGTCAAGCAGGAAAACAGGTTGGAGGGAGCCATCCCGTGAAAAACATTATGACCACGAGAAGACCGCTCGAGCTGCTTCATATGGATCTTTTTGGTCCCAACGCCTACAAGAGTCTCGGTGGTAACTCGTTCAGTTTAGTCATTGTCGATGACTTTTCAAGATTTACGTGGGTGTTCTTTCTTGATGACAAATCACAGGTCCAAAAGATCTTCAAGAACTTCGCTAGGAAGGCCCAAAAATCAATTTGAAGTGAAGATCAAGAAGGTTCGCAGTGACAACGGAACGGAGTTCAAGAACGCCAATATGGATACCTTTCTTGACGAAGAAGGGATTTCACATGAGTTCTCGGCTACGTACACACCTCAACAAAATAGAGTTGTTGAGAGGAAGAACCAGACAGTTATCGAGATGGCGAGAACGATGCTTGATGAATACAAGACGCCAAAACACTTCTGGGCGGAAGCAGTTGAGACAACTTGTCATGCAACAAATCGTTTATATCCTCACAAGCTTCTTGGCAAGACGGCATACGAGCTTCTCACTGGTAACAAACTCCAAGTTGGATACTTTCGAGTATTCGGCTCAAAGTGCTACATTCTTGATAAGCATCATTGTTCGAAATTTTCTCCTAAATCTCATGAAGGTTTCCTACTCGGTTATGGCTCAAACTCTCACACTTACCGTGTCTATAACAATTTCACCCGAAAGGTTGAAGAGACGGTAGATGTGAAGTTTGATGAATCTAACGGCTCGCAAGTAGAGCAATTTCCAATTGATGTAGGAGACAAAGACCCTTCGGAAGCAATCCAAGACTTGTCTATTGGCAAGATTCGCCCAAAGGAGGTGAAGGAGAGTACCTCGTCCGTTCAAGTGGAATCCTCTACCTCACGACAAGGTGAACCACAAGTTGACTTGGAGGCATCCACAAATGGAACACGCCAAGATGGAGAAAACAAGGAAGTACACCAAGATGAACCTCATCGACCTCCCTCTCCACCTCCACAAGAGGACAACAACACCAACAATGAAGAAGGCCAAGAGGAAGAACAAGATGATGAAGAGGATGTTCCACCCCGACCCATACAAAAGCTCTCACGAGTTAGAGCAAGAGTTTCAAGAGATCATCCCGTCGAGCAAATCTTTGATGATATTCAAACCGGGAGAATTACTCGCTCTAAAACTTGTTTGGCTAATTTTTGTGAACATTATTCATTCATCTCTAGTATTGAACCTATGAAGGTTGAAGAAGCTCTTGATGATCCGGATTGGGTGAACGCCATGCATGAAGAGCTACACAACTTCGAGAGGAACCAAGTGTGGACATTGGAAGAAAAGCCGGACAACAACCAAAATGTCATTGGAACCAAATGGGTGTTTCGGAATAAGCAAGATGAAGATGGACAAGTTGTACGGAACAAGGCCCGTCTCGTTGCCCAAGGCTACACTCAAGTCGAAGGTATGGACTATGGTGAGACATATGCCCCCGTTGCTAGACTTGAGTTACTTGCTTATGCCAATCACCATGATATCACATTATACCAAATGGACATTAAAAGTGCTTTTCTAAATGGTGAAATTGAGGAGGAAGTTTATGTTAAACAACCTCCTAGCTTTGTTAATCCTAAGAAACCTAATCATGTACAAACTTCACAATGCTCTTTATGGTCTTAAACAAGCTCCTAGAGCATGGTATAAATTCTTGACCAATTTCTTTATTGAAAAAGGTTTTGAGATTGGAAAAATTGATTCTACAGTTTTTACTAAAAGGGTTAATGGTGAATTATTTGTGTGCCAAATTTATGTGGATGATATCATATTTGGATCAACTAACCCTCATTTTAGTGAAAATTTTGGAAGGCTAATGTCGGAGAAGTTTGAGATGTCTATGATGAGTGAACTCAAGTTATTTCTTGGTTTGCAAATCAAGCAAACTAAGGAGGGTACCTTTGCTTCCCAAACAAAGTATACCAAGGACTTATTCAAGAAGTTCAACATGCAAGAAAGCAAAGGTATGAAAACACCCATGCCTACTAGTGGACATCTTGACTTGACAAAGGATGGCAAACCGGTTGACCAAAAGGTTTATCACTCTATGATTGGTTCGTTGTTATATCTATGTGCCTCTTGTCCCGAAATTATTTTAGGTGTGTGCATGTGTGCACGATATCAAGCGGCCCCTAAGGAATGTCATCTTAAGGCTGTGAAAAGGATAGTGAGATACCTAATTCATACATCAAACTTTGGCATTTGGTATCCAAAGAGGTCTTCTTTTGATCTTGTTGGCTACTCCGACTCGGACTATGCTGGAGACAAGGTTGATAGAAAGTCCACTTCGGGTACTTGTCAATTTCTTGGTAGATCTCTTGTGTCTTGGTCCTCCAAGAAACAAAACTCGGTATCCTTATCCACCGCCGAAGTGAAATACATTGCCGTCGGTTCATGTTGTGCTCAACTACTTTGGATGACCCAAACTCTTAAGGACTATGGGATACATGTGAAACATGTTCCATTGCTTTGTGATAATGAGAGTGCCATTAAGATCGCTCACAATCCCCTGCAACATTCTCAAACTAAGCATATTTAAGTTTGTCATCATTTCATTCAAGATCATGTTGCTAAAGGAGACATCGATCTTAAGCATGTTCGTACCGATAAGCAATTGGCGGATATATTCACCAAACCGCTTGATGAGAAAGTATTTTGCCGTTTGAGAGGTGAATTGAACATCATTGATGCCTCAAACTTGGAGTAGAAATTCCATTTGGATGCATGCAAGGCATGAGCCTTTGACTAATCCTTGATAATTCTCTTATGATGAGGATCATATGTCTCGAATCTATACTTGTACCCTTGCATGTTATCTAACCCTTGTAGGTACTTGGATGAGCCCAAATCTATGAGATTGCACCTCACTCACATCTTGAGCAATCTCTACATCATCAAGTCTCTACAATATGGTGGTTGAAGACAAGGAAGCATGAATCCTTTCAACATACTAGATGACCCGTTGCGCCAATGGCGCAAAGGCCGAGTGCGAACCAGGTATTGCAAGAGTGTGCATTAAAATATGGAGACAAAGTATTATGAGCAAGACATGTAGATAGGCAGAGGGCAAAAGCTTATATTTCTTTCATCATGACTGTTGTAAAAGCATAGGACACATCAGCCTAAGCAGTAAAGATAGAAAATCATACATAAGATAAGTAGATGGATGTGCTGCCCATGAGTAATAACATCTGGGGTTACATAGTGTAACGCCCCGGATCCGATGCGCCAGGTGTCTTCCAGTTATTCGTCGTTGTTTCCATGCCAGTTGCATTTTGCCATGTCATCATCTGCATTGCATCATCATGTTTTTCAAAACTTGCATTCGGTCTTTTTCCCCGTTGTCCGTTTCGCGATCCGACACTCCCACACGCGCCCGTCGCCCCTCTCAGACCTTGTTTCGTGAGTGAAAAAAATGTTCTCGAAATGGGTCGAGATTTGCCAAGTGGCCTTGGTATAACACCGGTAGACCGCCCGTCAAATTTCGTTCCATTTGAAGGTCGCTTGATGCCCCAACGGTTAACCGCGTAGCCCGAAAACCCCTTCTCTTTGCAGCCCAGCACCCCTCCAAATCAGCCCACTAACCCATCCAAACCCCCTCCATGCTCTCGGTCGTTCGATCACGATCGTGTGGGCGGAAACCGCACCCCATTTGGACTCTCCTAGCTTCCTCTACCTATATATATATGCCATCTCCCCCGAATTTCGTGGTGCAAACCCTAGCCTCCTTCCACCTCGCGCCACCGGACAAAATTCCCCCCGCCCGGACATGTCCGCCCATCTCCCCACCGCCGCTCCTGGCCAACCCGCAGCTGCCACGTCGCCCGGGCCGCGCCCCACTTCGCCGCCGACCGCGTGGGCCCGAGAGGCCCAGATTCGCCCCCCCCGGGCCCGGTTCGGCGCGCCGCCGCCCACGCCCGAGGCGCCCCGCGCCTCCCCGCCGGTCCCCGCCGAGCTGCCGGCCCAGCGCCGCCACGGCCTCGTCGGACGCCGCCCTTCCGCCCTCGCCGTCCCGAGCTCCCTCCGACCGGCCCCGAGCTCCTCGCCGCTCCCTCCATCCGCCGGCGCCGGATCCGTCTTCCCCGACCGCGCCTACCACGAGCCACTCGCCGGCCGGCGTCGCCCTCTTCCTTCCCCATCTCCAGCGAGAGTCACGGCCATCCTCGAGCCGGTCAGATCCCGATCCAAAACTAGGTTGACTTTCCACCTCCCCTCTTTTTCTCCGTCTCGAAATATTTGCTATATGTGGCTCTGTTCATCGCATCATAACTCCGTTCATACTGCTCCGTTTCATGCATATAATATATCTAACTGTCGTCATGAGATGCTCTTCATTCCATTCCATTGTGCCATGCTTGTTTGAGTCCATCTTGATGCCTTAATCATAGTTGCAAGAGTGCTATATGATGTTAACTGCTGTCTGTTATCAGAACTTAGTGATTTGTCTTTTTCATTGCATTTTGTGTGTGCATCCTATGAGCATGAGCTCTACATGTGTTTTGAACTACGTCATACCATCTTTACAGTGGTGATTGTCTTGTATTTTTGTGATCTATGTGGTGACTAGAACAAGCATGCAAAGTAGCCTCCATGATGTTGCTGATTTCTGTGACTTGGTCATTTCTGCTAAGTCTGAGTCTGTTATATTTTGTTGCCATGTAAACCTGCTGTCTCCATGAGTTCTATGCATAATCTGGAGATGTTCACTAAGGATGTTTTGTTATACATGTTATGCTCTATCCATCCATGTCCATGTTTGAAATTATGAAGTGCTCTAGCATGTCTTAATCTTGCTCTATTTTTGCTATAAAATGTTCCTGGCAGATTGTTTACATGTTAATCAATTTTGCCATGGTTGTTACTAGTGATCCATGTACCCTATGACTATTCTATTGCCATTCCTAGCTTCATATTTGTGCTATCTTACTGCTGGTTACCTTGTCATGCCATTTATTGCTCTGTGGTGAGTGTTCAAGCTCACCAACATGCCTACTTATCGTTGTTTCTGCCATGTCCTGTTATTTTCACTAAGTCTGAATCTGTCATATTACTTGCTATGTTTACATGGGTGCCATCATATCTTCTGTGCCTTCTTGGCTCGTGATCAGTAAGGGACTTTTGGTCTATGCTATTAGTAGATTCATGCCATGCCTTTTTTTGCTATGATCTCTGTAGCTTGTTGTTTGATAGCTCTAAACTTTGCAACCTGATGTTATTTCTGCCATGTCCGGTGTTTTCTGCTAAGTCTGTGAAACTGTTATTATTTGCAATCTTGCCATGTCCTTTTGAGCATGTTCTAGTGATTTCTGGAGATAGCTCAGTGTTCATGTTTTGTAATGCTTTACCTGTACATCACGTCCATGTCTTTTGTTTTCATTTTAATGTGCTGTAGCATATTGTTTTGATGCTTGCTAGATGCCTAGTTGCTGTTTTGGACAGATTGTTGCTATATGTTGTTTGGAGTGTATGTGTTGCACCGTTGCTCCGTTTTGAGCATGCTCTATATGAAACTTGCTTAGTTTTGCATGTAGTTCCATATTATCTTGTTGCATACTTGTTTTGAGGTATTTGCTTGATGTTTGTATGCATTTTGCATCAATGCCATGTTTAACTTGTTTTGCTCATATCTTCTAGGTCGTAGCTCCGAATCTAATGAACTTTATATGTAACTTGACTAGAATTTCGTGTAGATCATCTTGGTGCATCTTAACTTGATGTTTAACAACTTGAACATAAGGTTTATTCAGATCTGGACCAATTTCGAAATTTTGCATATGAGGAATTACCGGAATTGTTATAGGTTGTTGCCGGCCTCATTTAAACTTGCTTTGATGTGTTGTTCTCGTATGCATCATCTCTTGCCATGAGTAGCTTCATATAGCCTTTGTCATGCATCATACTTGGTTGAGCATCATGCCTTATTCATGTGTGGTGTGTTTACCATGTTGTGTGCTTCTTCTCGATAGTTCCCGTGTCGTTGCGATCGTGAGGATTCGTTCGTCTTCGTGGCTTCATCTTCTTCATGGACTCGTTCTTCTTCCTAGCGGGATTTCAGGCAAGATGACCGTCACCTTGGATCTCATTACTATCATTGCTATGCTAGTTGCTTCGTTCTATCGCTATGTTGCACCACCTATCACTTGCTCTTCAAGCCTCCCAAATTGCCATGAACCTCTAACCTTTGTCATCCTTCCTAGCAAACCGTTGTTTGGCTATATTACCGCTTTGCTCAGCCCCTCTTATAGCGTTGCTCGTTGCAGGTGAAGATGAAGATTGCTCCATGTTGGATTATGTTTATGTTGGGATATCACAATATCTCTTATTTAATTAATGCATCTATCTACTTGGTAAAGGGTGGAAGGCTCGGCCTTATGCCTGGTGTTTTGTTCCACTCTTGCCGCCCTAGTTTCCATCATACCGGTGTTATGTTCCTTGATTTTGCGTCCCTTACACGGTTGGGTGATTTATGGGATCCCCTTGACAGTTTGCTTTGAATAAAACTCTTCCAGCAAGGCCCAACCTTGGTTTAGATTTGCCTCACCTAGCCTTTTTCCCTTGGGAGTCGCGCATCCCGAAGGTCATCTTTATTTTACCCCCCCGGCCAGCGCTTGTCTAAGTGCTGGTCCAAACCGAGCGATGTCCGGCGCCCCCTGGGCAACTAGGGTCTATGCCAACCCGACGTCTTGCTCATCCGGTGTGTACTGAGAACGAGATACGTGCGACTCCTATCGGGATTGTTGACACATCGGGCGGCTTTGCTGGTTTTGTTTTACCATCGTCGAAATGTCTTGTAACCGGGATTCCGAGACTGATCGGGTCTTTCCGGGAGAAGGAATATCCTTCGTTGACCGTGAGAGCTTATAATGGGCTAAGTTAGGACACCCCTGCAGGGTATAAACTTTCGAGAGCCGTGCCCGCGGTTATGTGGCAGATGGGAATTTGTTAATATCCAGTTGTAGGGAACTTGACACTTGACTGAATTAAAACACATCAACCGCGTGTGTAACCGTGATGGTCTCTTTTCGGCGGACTCCGGGAAGTGAACACGGTTTCTGGGTTATGTTTGACGTAAGTAGGAGTTCAGGATCACTTCTTGATCATTGCTAGTTTCACGACCGTTCCGTTGCTTCTCTTCTCGCTCTTATTTGCGTAAGTTAGCCACCATACTTGCTTAGCTGTTGCTGCAACCTCACCACCTTATCCATTCCTTTCCCATTAAGCTTTGCTAGTCTTGATACCCATGGTAATGGGATTGCTGAGTCCTCGTGGCTCACAGATTACTACAACACCAGTTGCAGGTACATGTTATGCGATGATCATGACGCGAGAGCGATGTTACTTGTTTTGGAGTCCTTCTTCTACTTCTTCTTCGATCAGGGAATAGGTTCCAGGTCGGCAGCCTGGGCTAGCAGGGTGGATGTCGTTTGAGCTTCTGTTTGTGTTCCATCCGTAGTCGGATGTTGATCTTGTGTATGATGTATTGATGTATTCTTGTGGCATTTGTATGCCTTGTATGTATCCCCATATATTATGTAATGTTGATGTAATAATATCCACCTTGCAAAAGCGTGTCAATATGCGATTCTATCCTTGGTGGGACCTTCGAGTCTCTTTAGGATAGTATCGCATATTGGGCATGACACATAGGTAGTAATATGGCCGACAGTTGTACAAAGGCAACGTATGGCATCGTTGGAAACCACAAGTAAGGTTCATCTTATCATAGAGGCAAATTAGATGTTCTTACGATGATAGACAATGCGTGCAGAAGACACGTGTTGCTGTAGATGGTCCATCTAGAGGACATGGACGATGAGAGCCAAGCGGTGCTCTGCGGTAACCTTGAAAGGGAAGGTGCAGATACGTCCTTCATGGATGTTTGCACGGCGGTGGAACTCCGACCAGTTTGTGGTTATTGTGGCTCTCTTGTCTGTTCCCAGCATGATACGACAATTGGTGCGCAGATTGATGTTTGCGAGTCTGACCTTGAGTGTGTTACCATCTGGTTTGATGTACTCTTCCAGCTTTTCTTTGGTGTAGTGGACCTGAAAATACTGGTACACGAGAGGAATTAATTGAGTAGATTGCAGAGTATGTATAGTTTAAATATAGACAGTGAGAACAATTATCAGTAAATATTGGCACGAATCAAAAGAAGAGTGCAAATACAGGAAAATGCAAATACAGAGAAGCATGCTACATTCCTTCCTATGTGGAGTATAAGATGTAAATTGGTTGTTTCTGTGATCATGCGCACGCTAGTGAAGGAGAACAAATACAGGAAGAAAGAAAACATGTATATCAGACTATATGAATATTAGTTTCTAAGCAGGGCACACAGCTTTTGCAATATTTCGCGATAAAGTCAATTTGGTGAATCAAAAGCACACTGCAGGCTGTGCTTCTGATGATTAGTCAGGTAAGTAGTTTGGTTGTGAGGCATAAGCAAAGATAATTCTATTTTTCAATGAAGTGGATGGAAGGAGTGTACCATCCGTTGGCCTGGCTTTGCGAATGTTTTGTTGATGGTGCAGACATAGTATTTGATATCTGGTTTTTTGCGTCAAAACATTGCATACAACTTGTTCACATGGTGTTGATAGAACTTTTCTTCATTACCCTAGTGACAGTATTTTTCAAGCTCTCCACAGTATTGGATAGCAGGGGGTGGTCCTGAATTTTAAGATAGAAATGAAGCAACACATGTAAGAAGGCTGAATACTATTTATTGTTAGGAGAGTAAGTTCTGACCAAGGGAAAAGTAGAATTAAGCTTTAAACCTATTGTAAGAAGAATATAGTAACTAAGTTAGTTAAGTTGAGCATTATTGATCGGGTTGATATATGCTATCTCGGTTCTAAGGTGGAATATTGACGTTGTAGAAGTACATCAGATCATAAAAACTATCCGGTCGTCTTATTTTAAAGGGAAAATATCAGAACAGGATAATAAGCATTGTAGCTTGGCATTGGCTCACCGCGAATGATATACTCCGACTGCTCATATTCTTCATCCTTTATTAAGTATCGAGAGAATAGTTAGTGCGAGAAATCAGAAATTTGTTTGCTGGCAAAAGGAATTGTTGGCTTACAGTTAATTTATGCACTTTAAAAGAGTATTAACATGGATTTAACTTGTGTAGCCTGGTTCTTTAATAAACAAATCAGTATGCAGTCATTTGAGCATATGTGAAGCAACCGTTTGAGGCTATTTCATTTCGTTTTGCTGGTTAATATCTGTACAAGTACTGTAGAGTTGGGCATGAATAGTGTGTGAGCTATTGCCTTAGAAATATCGTGTGAGGTATAGCAGGCATATCAATCAATTAAGTAAATACTTGTGGAGGTTATACATAATCATGGCAGAAAAGACTGGAAATTTGTGTTCATCTGAAGTATTTGGCAAAGGGTGGAGAGGCAGGTCAAAGACGAAGTGGTGGATTCATGGATAGAATAAGATTAATCGATTTTAAAACCTAGTGTCAGCCGCACCTGCTGGGATTCGGAATGGGTGGCGGTTCTTGTGGCAGAAGACGGTGCTTGTCGACGGAGACCGGCCCGCGCCTGAAGTTGGGCTGGATTAGCCATTGCCGCAGAAGAAACCGATGGCTGGCGATGGTGACTCTTCGGCGCGTGACAGCGGCTTCGATCTGCGTAGCCGTGGTGCTTGACAAGGTGTCTCCAATAGTGGCGGCAGATCCTGCACTTTACCATCTTGGGCAATGTTCCCACAAAAATTGCAATGATCACTTGTCTCTCATCCCTTCCAAACACTACCTCTTCCTCAAATTCAAGTGCTCGATTATCCCAAAGGACCCGCTTTAGCTCCTGGCCCGTGTAGATTCTATAGCATGCAAAGATCGATCAGTTAACAAAGGAATGGCCAACTTACGGGTTTTATTTACGACAAGAATATGGCAGATTACTTACTGCAAGTCAGCAAGGATAATCGTTTATGTATTCGATGGTTCTAGCTGGTGCGTTGACTGGACAGGAACGACATAAAAAATGGCAATGGTCCTTCAAATGGAATCTTCAAAACAAAGAACCGATGAAACCATATGACATAGAAAAATCTAAAATGAGGTGCTTCATATGGTTAGGCATGGAACATCATGACTGACCAATGAAACGGGCGGGCGTGCTAGTTGGTCTTGAGATAAATCCAGCAAGAACAGACCCATGCTCACCTTTCTTGGAAGGGTGCGACTGCTCTAGGGACAACAAGCCACAAGATCAACCAATCAGAAAGAAACAATCTGCCCTATATTTAGTTTCAGACTTCCAGTCACCGAAACTGGATGGGCCAAAATATGATCTTCAGAAAATGTAGGAAATAATAAACAAGCAAAAGGATTATCCCTGGAAATCAATAATGTTGCAAAGCAGTTAAGATCATATGAAAAATTACATATCTTACCCTGCTGCTTGCACAACTCAACGCCTGCTCCTTCTCCCTGTCACTGGCATGGTTGCATTATACACTATAACCAACATCCATGAATAAAATTTAGTAAAAGTATTTGATAACATAAGAAAAGGAGTGAAATGAGATATACAGTTGGTTCAATAGTCCAATGCTTTGCTAGATCATAGAAGCTACTCTAAATACATGACTCGACAGTATGGGAAATTAATAAAGGTACGATATTAATGATTTATTTTCATATCAAAAGAAGATAGGTAGTGGAGATTGCATTATTAAATAAATAACAAAAGAATGTACTTTTATGTAGAATTAAAGTGTGGAGAGCAAACAAATAAGCCAGAGGGAAAACTATGTATTAGTCCTCATGAATAAAAAGTTCAGTCTTTCTTAGTCAAGAATCTACTAAAATGTAATTAATATACAACAAATCAATTTTAAAAAATCCTGGGAAAACATGCCGACCAAAATAAAGAGGTAGAAAGCCTATTTTAAATCCATGACTGGTTACAAAGTTGCATCAACCTACTACACTAAATATATAATGGCAGTTCTAGATGCTGCTTAACACTCAAATTAGAAGAAAACACTCAAATTTCCACGAACTGAATCAGAATCATCTAAGGAGCACGCACATAAGTAAACTATAATGCAATTATAAAAATCAGTATTGATCTTGGCTTGTGCTTCCCTTGACATCTCAATACGATTGAAAATATTCTCCCAACCAATAGTTAACTACAACATGGTGTGATGAGCATTACGAATCTAAAGAGCTTCTGAAATAATTATGCCACTGTGAGAAGTTCCTAGTGCTGTTGAACAAAACCCCAAAGAACCATTAGCTACTATATCTGCGCGACTAAAAAGTAGCAGACAGTAACATTTTTGGTGTTGATGAACCAACAATCCAATATATAGGTACAGAATTGTGTGTTATTATAAATCCATAGAAAGTGTGCAATGTTACTGACTTGCAAAATCTCAAGATACATCAGACCACATACTTCTTGACAATACAAAGAGCAACCAAACATTATCTATACCCGATTTGTTCATAAATGATTAGAAGTATGAACTATTTGTATTTCAGGGAACAAATCACTGTAAGCCACCAAATAAATACAGTAGAGGAGATGTTCCTACTCACGCCTCTCACATTTGGAAAGCAAGGCAACTGAATAAATAAGTAAAACTGCAACTACTTTTTTTTAGTATTTCTAGTGAAAAGAGGAGCATGAACGAATCATCACCATGGAGCAACAGTGCATGATACCGTGCAATGCAACAGTCATAGCTATAATTGTTCATGTTAGCAATCTATAGCAAGAAAAATAAAATTAAACCCATCTTTATTGTCCGAACCCATTATTTTCTCCTTTGATTTTGAAGATAAAAGGATGGAATGATTATTCTTCATATTAGTAAGATAACATCAACACAAAAATTAAATTAAGAAACCATCATCTTGTCCAACCCAATAGCCCCCTTCTTTTTCTTTGAAACTTAAATTATGCATTACAACCATCATTGTCCAGACCAGACATGTACAGTACAAAAATAGATAGATGGGAGAGGTCGGGGAGCGATATCACCATTCCAGGGTACCATCTTGAGCTCGATGAAGGCCTCGGTGGTACTTGCTCCTCGGCCAGACTATGAACTGTCAACCAAATGAAATACATGCTACATGTCACAAAAGACAATTGAAACCAATTTAAAAATTGAATACGAAAGGGAACAAAAATCAATTAAAAATGGCGTTTTGGAGGACGTAGGTCGATTAATGCTACTTGTTACCGAACCATGAGACCTGCTACGAAAGCAAGGGCATGAATTGTTTCCTTTTCTACATTCAGGCCATCAAACATTACAAAAAGCAAATACACTTGATTTATCAAGCAAAACATAGGAGGCGGGATTTGGAAGTCTGCCGCTTGCATCTCTGATCCTCATGTCATTATTTAGAGATGTAAAATTAAGCGCCCTTTCAAAATTTGAGCTCGAATAGAATAATCAGATCACCCTGCATCATTGGCCGACATATGCATGCTTGCTACTGAAATTTTGAGTTTCTCAAACTGAAGAATCGTCCAGAAGTGATCAAATGAAGCATGGTGTATTCTTTTCAACAGAAGAAAGACATGGCTAGAACACAACTTTATCTCGAGCAGATTTTTAGTTCTATGAAAAAATAAAGAAGAGAGAATGCAATAAAACAACTAAAAAGAAATTAAGTATGCACACCTGCACCTACAAAGGTTTAGTATTTTACCTATGCATACAACAAAAATATCAGATCAAAACCATGTTCTTGCTCCCTTGGATATAGCCATATATATATATATATATATATATATATATGAGAAAGAGTGAGGGATGGAGAAAGGGGAGCGTGAGCAATAAAGCTGGGTATACCTTGTTGCTGCTTGCTGTAAACTGTGGGGGTAGGAGGTGGCGATCTGCTGCTTCATAATAGATGTTGTGTACTGCATAGCCAGATTAAAACATTAGTAAAAAAACATTTGCTCTTCCAGTGAAAAATAAGTAAACATAAAGGAACAAATCAGCGCAAGATGCAGATGGATAAGGCAAGATCATTTAGTAAAACTGAAATATTCATCAATCAAATGCTAAAAGCATATATGACTACATTTTAGAGGGTTACGATGTAGAGCATAGATAGATCTTAATAGCAAAAAAAATCGGTTCCAAAAAAGTGGCAAGTCTTAATAAATATGCAATTAATTAGATATCCTTCCAGAAACAGTAAAAATCCATATTGGTTCCCATTGCATTTCTCTTCGTGTCTTCGGAAGCTATCCTAACCTTCCAAAATGGTAACCCTCACCCAAGGTCCAAGGAGAGTCTTGTGAAAGCTTTCAAAAGTATGAATGTTTAAGAAAAGCCGCCAATTGAAAATGGAGACCCAGCTCATGAGGTATTATACTTAGACTGATTTACGTGTTGATTGTTCCAATTGCTGAGAGCATCATACTCTGAAATAGAGAGCATATGTAGGCACGCCCAAGGATTCAAATCGTGTTTAATACTCCCTCCGTTTCTTTTTGGATGCATATAAAATTTGGTCAAAGTCAAACTTTGTGAACTTTGACTAACTCTGTAGGAAAAAATATCAACATCTACAATACTAAAGCTATATGCTATGGAAATTAATTTCATGATGCATCTAAGAATATTGATTTCATGTTGTGAATCTTGATATTTTTACCATTACAATCGGTAACTATAATTGTAGTGGTTAATTTTCCAATTATTTTCTTTGAAGTTCTATGCAAGTCCAAACTCCGGCAACACATAACAGCAAAAGGAGCTTGCAAGAGCTAAAAAGCAGCCCAAACAATATCACTGACGGGTGCTGGGTAGCACCCTAAAGGAAAAACAACTCACTCCTATGTAACTTGAAAACCAAAAGCTAAAAAAGATAAGTTTAAAGACATACCTCAATGCAAGATGGAATCGCAGCTAGGCAAAAGCAATGGCTGCTATAGCAATGCCTTGATATTTGGTACATCAACATATGCATGCCATCTGCAAGCAGAAGTTCAGTTCAATCCCCAATTACCTCAAAATATAAACATATAAAGAGATCTTGAACAGAGGCATAGCATGTATTGTCAACTTCCAAGTAGACTCTGAGAATTTGACAATCTTTGAAGCCTTGCTAGTAAAATTTTAAACTGCCACCGTCTGAAATGCATATACACACGACCAAACATCAAATGTGAATGTTAAATTGGCGAATACTTGGGGGATGCACAGCATACCCAGAAAAGGGTCCACTACACACACGACTGCAAATACCCATCATATGTATGTAAGTGACCACAAAAGCACATAGAAACTGCAAGGAATTTTAGCAACCAAAGTAGACTAATCTAACACAACCATATCATACAGAGCAATCAACTAAGACGATAAGAACATAGTACAACATGATTTGAATCACATGTTTTTCTCCATTGGAGCGGTGTGCGCTCTCCACCTGTTGGCGTTCAACCGTCATGTGGGAGGATAGGAACGGAGGAAACTGAATAAATAGGCATGGTGAAAATCCCCAACCCTACCTGCCTCTTACCTTCTCGCCCGCAGGCACGAGGCAGCGGCGGCGACGCCGCTTGCTCATCCACCCCACCCCTCACGGCTGCGTGCGCCGGCCGCCGGAATGAGCCCGCGACCACTCTGTGCCATTTTCATCGCCCGTCCTCTGCCACCTCGGACTCGGCCTCTCCCGCATCTCCACCTCCGCCTTCGCTTCTGTCCATAATGAAGGAGAAGTAAAAAAAGATTAACCCATGCAGGCATTTTACCGAGCAGGTGAAGAGCATGGAGTGAAACTCACCTTGGAACAAACGGTGCGGACATGCATACGGAAGAGGCAGAAGCAAGAAACCGAGCAGCGGTTGTATGAACAACAAGAAAATTAGAAGAGAAAGGGAAGAACAAATCAGTGCTTGAAGAGCGATGAGAGAAATTGATCTGTTGGAAGGGGATGCACGTCCTTACCCTAACTGAACGCATAAGCATCAGCCACAGCGAGGAAAGCCATGGCTCTCTAGCAAGCAGGCAGTGAGAAAGATGATGGCGGGCAACGACGGCATCAGACGATGGCTTGCGGAGACACATGGAGAGGCAGAGCATCGGGGCTGACTCCTCTCCCGTCGTGCGACCTTGGAGAAGGAGGGAGCCGACCTCCGTCGCTCCACGTACCTGAAGACGGCTCAGATCGGGAACCACCGCTGCGGCCTGAAGACAAGCGATGGGAAGGCGAGGAGGAGGAAGAGGCGAGGCGGTGGAGGAGTAGCAGTCGGTGGCGGGGCTCCTAGGGCACAGGAGGAGGAGGTGGGAGGGAGTGGCGGCGGACAAGGGAGGGAGGAGTGAGGGGCGCGGGGCTGTGGATTGGGGCTAGGGTTCGATGCCTTTTTCCTCTTGCTCGATCGCTGTGGCCCTCGTGCGACTGCTCGCTGTGGATTTCGCTCGTGTGGTGCGGTGTGCCCTCGCGTTTTTTGCGGTGGTTTTTACCGCTCGAGCGATGGTTGTGCCTAGCACTTGTTGAGGATTTATATGTTAGATCCTTTGACAATTTTAATATATCAAATTTCATTTGGTATCAAGTTTCATAATTGTCATTTTGGATACACAAGTGCTCTTCCTTGCAAAACTAACCCATGTAGGTAGATGAACTCAAACTACAAGTGATGCTCCCAACTCTTGATGAACTAAATCAACCTTGAGCATCCAACACAAGTTCGACTACATGATCAAGATCAACACCACCACCCAAGGTATGTTATTCCATCTTAGAGAAGCTTTACCCCAAGTCATAGGTCAAAGCAGCTCAACAAGATGTGAATATATCTAAATGCTTAAACGAAAAAATGGTAACCCCATTTTGAGCTTAAACGATGAGTATGACCTACGATCAAGTGTTCTCACTTGACTCCTCAGTCAATATACTCTAACATAGGTGACTTTATCGCCGACCCTTTCTAGATGAAGTTCTCTCGTGTTTCTTCGTGTTCTTGCATTTGTTTCTTACTTGTTTGTTCCCCTTTCAAAAAAACACTTCATCTAGATTTATTTTCTTTTCTCTGCATCTAATTCATTGCAAATATTTTAGTTAATTCCTTGCAAATCCTTGTGAGATCTTATTTGCCAAGTGAGCTGAGATGACAAAATTTTTCCTCTGTATTGACTCGGTCTCACCGATTTCTGCCTATCGGCTAGACCGAACTGCAATAATGCATTGTAGACTATTCATCGGTACAACCGACAAGGACAAACCCGGTCTGACCGATATGCATCATTTACGACACCTCCAACTCGGTGTCACTGATGAAAATGACTCGGCGTTACCGATTTCACTACTGAGAAAACATTTTGCCATTGCAATTGTCATTTCTTCTCCAGCTCCACTCGATGATTCTTATCCTCTACATGCATCTCGAATTACATGTTGCTTTATAATGTGACATAAGGACCAAAACTGTTTGACTCATGCTCCAGAAGACCCCTTTTTGGAAATTGATGTCAAAGGGGGAGAGAGAGCACATCATAGTGTCACAGCCCTAGAATTTGCTTGTCATTAGTTGCATTAAGGCATTCATGTCATCATGTTTAAATTCAAATGAATATGAAATGGGGATGGCAGAAACCCCCAGCACCACTTAATTCAACTAGGGTCCAAATAAAATCATTTTCACTGAACCCAAAATGCCCTTCTAAAATGTTCATCATCTTTGTCTTGGTCTAGAACCTCTGACAAAAATGGTGCACACTTTTCTAGGACAACAGAGGGTCACTGAATTAAATCATATAGTATTTGCATTTGGGCATTTAAATACTATAAAATATTTTAAATGTCCAAATAATCATAAACTGAAATGTCTACTGTTGGATATATTCCAAACAGTGGCTTTGAGCAGTTTCATGATTTTTGAGTTAGTTTTAGTATTTTAATTAAAGCCCTAAAGTTACAGAAGAATTAGAAAATAGAAATAAAAGAATAGGACAGAAACCCACCTGGCTTACTTGTGCCGCCCACCAGAGCCAGCCCACCAGGCGGCCTAGCCCACCACCGCCTCCTCCCCTGTCGTCTTCCTCCCCTGCCAGGAGGACGGGGCGTGCCCGACGCGCACAGGCACGCGCCCCGGCCACCTCCTCCCTCCCAGCCTGCCTGGCTCCCCCTCAACGCGCCTAGACGACGCCAGCGCGACGCCTGGATGCCTCGGACCCCTCTCTCTCTTTCCCGAACACTCTTCCCCTACTGTGTTCTCTCCACCGAGCGCTGCCGTCACGGCCGATCGACGTTGCCACGGCCACCGTGCTCCCCTCGCCTCACCAACGTGTCCCCGAGCTCCGTCACGACGTCGTCGACTTTTCCACCAAGACACGCGAGCGGAAGTGCCCTGCAGCGTCGTCCCCGACCCCTTCTTCCTCCTCGGTCGCCGGAGATCCCCCTCGCCGCCTCGACTGCTCCAGCCCTTCCCCGAGCCCGCTTCGATGCCTGCTGCAACCGCTGTGAGCCCCTGCGTCGAACCCCCCTCTTCTCTGCTCCGTTTGCTCGTTGTAGACGCCGCCCCCTTGCTCACCGTAGCACGTCGCCGCGCAAGCTCGACGCCGGCGTCACTCCGGTGACCATTTGGTCACGCGCGGGTGCCTAACACACTCACCGCACCTCGTAGCGCCTCGCTAGTGCATCCATTCACCCGCTAGCACGCCGCAGCAGCAAAACCACCGAAGCCCGAGCTCCGGCCGCCGCTCGGCTCGTCGCCGTCGTCGTCTCCGGCCACCCCAGCTCCAGCCGCCTCCACCACTGGGTGCGCCACTCCGCCAGCTCCCCGTAGATGCTCCCCGCGCGCGAAACCGGACCCTGTAGCGAAATCCCGATGCCCTCCATCGCGGATTTGGTCGCCGGCGTTCACACGCCGGTGGTGATGATGTGGCACCGCCATTAGGGACTAATTACCAACTTAATTACCCCCTGACCCATTGACACACGGGCCCCACGCCCTTAGTTAAGCACAGTTTAAATTCCTATTAGTTTTAACTAATCACCATGGCCCCACGCGTCAGCGTTGACCTGGCCCCTGACCGACCCCACCCGTCAGTGACCCAAGCCAGCTTGTGACACTGACCAATGGGCCCCACTGGTCAGTTTGACCTGGACCGCCTCAGTTGACCACTGACGTCACACTGACGCAAGACTGACGCAGTAAATCCTTTTCTAGATTTATTCTAATTCGAAATAATTTAGGAAATTCCAGAAAATGTTTTAAACTTAGAAAAATCATAGAAATTCAACCGTAGCTCAGAATGAAATAATTGATATATGAAAAATGATCAGAAAAAATATGAAGAATCTGTTTATGCCATATCCATGCATGTTTGAGCAAGTTAACATCACTTTTTAGGACAAACTAAGAGAATGGCATTTGAATATTAACATATGGGGTTTAAATTTGAACCTAGGGTTCAAACCAACTTCATTTAATATGGTTGCTAGCTGCATTAGTTCAATCAACAACATATTCTATGTCATGAGCATGCATCATATTGTTGCATTGCATTGATTGTGTTTCTTCCTTGTTTGCCGGTATTGTCCCCTCTCAGTAAACGTGGTTCCGACGATGAGTTCGATGACACCGATGAAGAGCTATTACTATCTTCAGAAGTGCCAGGCAAGCAAAACCCCCTTGTTCATTCCGATACAATCCCACTCTCTCGCTCCCACTCTCTTTTACTGCATTAGGACAACATCGATTCAACTGTTTCATGTTGCGGTAGCTGAACCCCTTTTCCTCTGCATGACCTGTCATTGCCACAGTAAATAGATGAAACCCACTAGCATGAGTAGGAGTTGTTTGAGCCCTGATGTGCCTACTCATTCATGCTTGTTTGTCATGCCTGCTACTGCTTAGAGTTGAGTCGGGTCTGATTCATCGGGAATGAACTGGAATGGTGATGAACATGTCCTACTGTGTGTGAGCTAAGTGTGTGAACACGATTTGGTAAAGGTAGCGGTGAGAGGCCATGTAGGAGTACATGATGGGTTGTCTCATTGAAACCGTCCTCAGGAACTGAGTTCTGTGTTTGTGATCCATGAACAGCTACTACCACACGTTGGGCCCTGAAATATGACCCCGCTCGACTTATTAACCGCCCCTGTCCTCTGTCCAGGAGTTGCAACTAGTTTCTGGTGTTTGTAGGATATGTGTTGGAGGCCGTGCGTAGCGCTGGCCCTAGGGGTGGGCTATGATGCGGTAGATACACCGTGGCACGATGTACCGGGCGCCCGTTTGGTGTCTCGGGAACCCTGCACACATCGTTTGGGGCTGTGAGCGAAACCCCGACCGGATCTCCTTGCGGATGGAACCCGAATAGGCGATAAACCTGGACTAGAGACTTGTGTGGTTAGTCAGGTCATGGTCTACACCCACGTCGGCTTTCGCTTGAAGTCTGCCGAGCACATGTCGTGCGCAGACGCTAAGTGGTGGAAACACGTGTGAAGAAGTACACCCCTGCAGGGTTATAAATGATCTATTCGAATAGCCACGTCCACGGTAAAGGACTTCTGGGTTGCCTATAACAGTTCATAGACAAGTGAAAGTGGATACTCTAAAACTCGCAAGATAAGCGTGAGTGCTGTGGATGGCCTTCTCGTGGGGAGACGGGAGTGGATCCATAGTGGTGTATTGATATGGTGAATATGTGGACTCGTGTGCGCCACCTCAAAGGAGTTACTTGCAGTCGTAGTTTAGGATAGCCACCGAGTCAAAGCTGGCTTGCTGCAGTTAAACTCACCACCCCCTTTGTTGATACCGATGCATATGTAGCTAGTTCTGATGTAAGTCTTGCTGGGTACATTTGTACTCACGTTTGCCTATTTTATGTTTTGTAGAGAGATGTCAGTCTCGCTAGTAGCTCCGTGTGGACTTCAACGTTTAGCTTGATACCTCAGCTACGATCTTGTGCCCTCGGCAGGATCTGGTAGATAGTCGGGCTTCTCAGCCTTTTTCATTTGTAGATGTCTGTACTCAGACATGTTAAGCTTCCGCATGTGCTTGACTTGTATGCTCTGAATGTTGGGTCATGAGACCCATGTTTGTAATATCTTGGCTCCTCGGAGCCTAATGAATAAATACTTGAGTCGTAGAGTTATGCTGTGATGCCATGTTGTATTTACACATATCGAGCATATTGTGTGTATGATTGAAATGCTTGGTATGTGTGGGATCCGACAACCTAGTTGTTTATCCTTGGCAGCCTCTCTTATGGGGAAATGTAGTCTTGTGCTTCCATGAGCCATAGTAGTCCGCTACAGCCCGGTTCACCGGAGTCCTGCTAGCCCAACACTACTGCTCCGGAACACTTGACTGGCCGGCATGTGATTCACTTCGTTCCTGTGTCTGTCCCTTCGGGGAAATGTCACGCGATGACATCCGGAGTCCTGCCTAGCCTGCTATAGCCCGGTTCATCGGAGTCCTGTTAGCCCAGTGCTACAGCCGGATTCGCACGCTGCTGACCGACATGCTCGATGTTGATTCATGTATGCCTGTCCTCGTAAGTTAGTGCCACTTTGGGTTCACGACTAGTCATGTCGGCCCGGGTTCTCTGTCATATGGATGCTAGCGACACTATCATATACGTGAGCCAAAAGGCGCAAACGGTCCCGGGCCATGGTAAGGCGACACCCGTGGGAATACCGTGCGTGAGGCCACAAAGTGATATGAGGTGTTACCGGCTAGATCGATGTGACTTGGAATCGGGGTCCTGACAGCGTTGGTATCAGAGCCTGACTGCCTGTAGGATTACCAAGCCAAAATGGTTGAAGTTGAGTCTAGAAATGCTTTAGTTATATAAGGGAATTGATTGTGGAAGGGAACGTAAGGCTCTTTTTACTCCTTTACCTTATGCCCTTCTGATCTGAGTCAACCTCTTCTTTTCTACGGGGATTAAGAACTAGGCCTTCTCATCTATCTATCAGGATGACGTGTTACTAATCCATAGACTTATAGAATTGATAGTTTCAAGTCTCATTTCAGTTTCTACTACTTCTGTATGTTCATATCTAGCCTCAGAACCTTGATATTGTGATGTTGAGTGGTCATGCCACTATTTTGCAGGATGTCTCAAATCATTTTGAGCATTTACAACCGTTATGCTGTCCGAGTCATCCCAGGTTTCTAAATAGTATGATGCATTTGCAAATCCCTTCTTTCCGTTCCCAATGTCCCTTTGGGCCAGGTTAATCACACTAA
This sequence comes from Aegilops tauschii subsp. strangulata, assembly GCF_002575655.3. NCBI lineage: Eukaryota > Viridiplantae > Streptophyta > Magnoliopsida > Poales > Poaceae > Aegilops > Aegilops tauschii. Next base: position 142,330,042 of record NC_053038.3, read on the forward strand.
TTGCTGAGTTGAGGTATTCTATTGCCTCGACATATATGTTGGATTTATTATTATGACCCTAGGTGTTTTAGAGAGTCACCTAGTAATCTAGCCATGTTTTGTGTTCCCAGCGCGATGATTCTGGCCATTATTCTCGAAAGCATCCCGTGATGCCATTTAGTTAGTAGGCATTCTATTCCTGGGTTCTTGAACCCGAGATTCACCCTACTTCATGTTGTTAGTATTTGCTAGTTCCCTTAAGATATTAGTAACCTTTGCGATAGTCCTCGAGGTCCGTGGTATATCCTTCTTCCAATACCATGAACCAATATGGCAAAAGCCTTTGAACCAAAAGGTCACGATCAGAGTGCTCTTGATGAGTTCTCCATTCTATATTGTGAATCTGCCAGTTCTACCCCTTTCCGCATGGGTTATCCGGAAGAAATGTTGAACTTTGCTCGACATACTGATCTATGCATCCACAACTCAGAAAGTTATATGTTCCTTTGAGTTGTCCCTCTTTAGTTATTTTCTGGCCCTCGTCTGTCAATTGATAGTCAAGAGTATGTGTGCATTCGTTCATCGATGTCTATTATTCTTGTGGTCCGTCAAGCCATTCTATTTCAGAATGACTAGGAGAAACAAACTCCAGTACCTCGTCCATCTCTGGGATTGGGTCAAAGCAGTTGTATTCCGCAGATCAAATGCCAATCCAGCTTTTGTTCTGTTCTACCTTGGAATGTTGCCCCCTTTATGTCAGGATTGCCATGAGAATTGCAGCATCTCTCATGAATCCTTGACGCAGTGATACTTCTCACCATCATTATTCATTCCTCGGTTCCGTGTTATTGTAATCGGAACGCCGACAACTGAATCGTGATGTGTGAAATCTATACTCCTAGCAACTCCGTTGCTTGGTAGTTAAATGGACAATAACCTCATTCTTAGCGTGTTGATTATTGAATCATCATTCTAGGATTGATTGTGCTATCCTGTCCTTATTTCTGGTGCACTCTTCAACCAAGAGTTAGGGTTGTATCAATCCCTTTCCTATTTAGTTTTATCGTCTTGCTCTGAAAAGCAAGATTGTTCTCGAGCTTAGTAACATATCGGTGGTTCGTGATGTTCCGAATATCTTATCGGAAGTATTACCAGGTTGTCACCTGACCGCTATGTTGAGCTCGTGATCATGTTGGTTTTCCTCCAAACCACCATTCTCCAAGAATCTGTGTTGGATACCCCTGAGCTAGTTGGTTAAGCCAAACAACAACTTGGAGAGTTGGAAGATAAAAGCTTGTCTGACTTAGTTCATGTTAAGGGATATCTTTTGTGTGTGTGTGTGTGTGTTGAAGAAAGATGATATGTCCATCAATTGGTCCTCGTGATCAGTTGTTGGATCTATTGCCTTGTCTAAACTTTGACTTGAGTATGGGCTATCATCAAGTCAAATCAGAACCAACGATGTTCGTAATGTTGTCTTACTCGTGGTTGATCCCTCGAGCATACACCATTACATCTTTTGGTCTGACCAATGCTATCACCGTGTTCACATGATGGTGGAAGTCCAGTGATATGGAAATTCCGATGAGTTGTTGTTGAGCCCATCAGCAGCATTTTGTCTCCCCCATGATTCATGTTGAACATCAACCTAGTGTTGGAAACTTTGTAAGCAATGCCTTCGTGTTCCGTTCATGAAGCTTACGCTTGGATGGAAGAAGTGACTTCCTCGAATTCATGTGCATTTGGTGCAAGTTGCCTCCGTGAGTTCGATAAAGATTGTTTTGTTTCCTCTGGTACCATCCCAAGTCAGTTATGCATGTGCGAATGTATTCTATGGTTTGGTAGATTAATTACCTCCACTCCATATGTATTCACTAGCACACCAAGCCACTGATTGATTTGTTCAATGGAAAGAAGCTCCTTCTTAAGAGCAAGACTTATACAAGGACTTCGATATCCTTGATGATGGTTCCCCACCTGAACTCGGTAGTGTTTTGTTGTAAGACTTCTACATGATCATGCTTGTCTTGGACATCATGTTCACATGTATGTAGCAGAATCAGCTCATGTTTTGGAACTTGCTATCGTAGTTCATTTCCTGAGAATTTCGCAACATCATCTCGTCGGTTTGTGTTGCAAAATTTCTTTTCCAGACATGCTATCTGAAATGTTCCGTTACCAACCAGATCTGAATTTCAGGCAGATATGATGGTTGGAGCTATTCCAAGATCTATGATGTAGGTCCCGACAAGGTTGATGTTCTGGCCGACACACCTAGCCGGAAGATCTATCATTGTAGTATCTTGAGTGAGCTATTTGACTATCTACTCCATGAGGATTTCGTGCGGCTTATTCTAGAAGTTGCTCCTTAGGGATCCTTGTGCTCGGTTTCCTCGGTTATGTTATAACCTTTCCAAATAGTGGGCTCACTCTCTACTGTTGGGTTCCTCCCCAGTTGCTAGAATCATTCCCAGCATCTGCCTTTTATTCCCATCTTGCACCGCCGTTGTGCCATCCTACCATGGGTCCCATCCACTTCCGATGATAAGCAAAATCATCCATTACGTTGTCTTCAACAAGGTAGTCCACATCATCCACCCTAGCCCAAGTATGTCATCCTTTTTAACTCCTTCAAACGATCCATTGTGAATTGCCTCGGGCTGGTATGAAGAGTTTCAATGATCTACGGATCAAAGGTAATTCTTTTTGCCACTTAAGGGAATAATTCTACGAGTCACCTCCCCTAAGGTGCCCCATTTGAAATCATGGCAATTATTTCATCGCTATCTTGAAATGATGCACCATCCACCATCTTTCTAAGCGTGGAATTGTTGCCCACAAAATCAAACCTCGTCATTTGTTCTTCCATCCCTCTTGATGTGTGTTTTGTGTCTCAACTCGAGATGTTCAACATCTCATTCCGCGAGTGGATCTTGAATAGCTCGATCTTCGAGAAGACCAATCCTAGTAGAGTTTCTTTCCGTTGTCATCACATGGATGAAGATGTCAAAAGCGAGGATGTCAAGATCAATGTGAGGCAACGAATCAACAACCTTATGAGGAGCAACCTGGATCGTGAAGATGGTGTTGGTCTTGTGCCCCTCTGTCTTCTTACCTCACGTCTTGAATCTCGGGACGAGATTCTTGTTTAGTGGGGGTGAGTTGTCACAGCCCTAGAATTTGCTTGTCATTAGTTGCATTAAGGCATTCATGTCATCATGTTTAAATTCAAATGAATATGAAATGGGGATGGCAGAAACCCCCAGCACCACTTAATTCAACTAGGGTCCAAATAAAATCATTTTCACTGAACCCAAAATGCCCTTCTAAAATGTTCATCACCTTTGCCTTGGTCTAGAACCTCTAACAAAAATGGTGCACACTTTTCTAGGACAACAGAGGTCACTGAATTAAACCATATGGTATTTGCATTTGGGCATTTAAATACTATAAAATATTTTAAATGTCCAAATAATCATAAACTGAAATGTCTACTTCTAGATATATTCCAAATAGTGGCTTTGAGCAGTTTAATGATTTTTGAGTTAGTTTTAGTATTTTAATTAAAGCCCTAAAGTTACAGAAGAATTAGAAAATAGAAATAAAAGAATAGGACAGAAACCCACCTGGCTTACCTGTGCCGCCCACCAGAGCCAGCCCACCAGGCGGCCTAGCCCACCACCGCCTCCTCCCCTGTCGTCTTCCTCCCCTGCCAGGAGGACGGCGCGTGCCCGACGCGCGCACGCACGCATCCCGGCCACCTCCTCCCTCCCATCCTGCCTAGCTCCCCCTCGACGTGCCTAGACGACGCCAGCGCGACGCCTGGACGCCTCGGACCCCTCTCTCTCTTTCCCGAACGCTCTTCCCCTACTGTGTTCTCTCCACCGAGCGCTGCCGTCGCGGCCGATCGACGTTGCCGCGACCACCGTGCTCCCCTCGCCTCACCAACGTGTCCCCGAGCTCCGTCACGACGTCGTCGACTTTTCCGCCAAGACACGCGAGCGGAAGTGCCCTGCAGCGTCGTCCCCGACCCCTTCTTCCTCCTCGGTCGCCGAAGATCCCCCTCACCGCCTCGACCGCTCCAGCCCTTCCCCGAGCCCGCTTCGATGCCTGCTGCAACCGCTGTGAGCCCCTGCGTCGAACCCCCCCTCTTCTCTGCTCCGTTTGCTCATTGTAGACGCCGCCCCTTGCTCACCGTAGCACGCCGCCGCGCGAGCGCGATGCCGGCGTCACTCTGGTGACCATTTGGTCACGCGCGGGTGCCTAACACACTCACCGCACCTCGTAGCGCCTCGCTAGTGCATCCATTCACCCGCTAGCACGCCGCAGCAGCAAAACCACCGACGCCCGAGCTCCGGCCGCCGCTCGGCTTGTCGCCGTCGTCGTCTCCGGCCACCCCAGCTCCAGCCGCCTCCACCACTGGGTGCGCCACTCCGCCAGCTCCCCGTAGATGCTCCCCGCGCGCGAAACCGGACCCTGTAGCGAAATCCCGACGCCCTCCGCCGCGGATTTGGTCGCCGGCATTCACATGCCGGTGGTGATGATGTGGCACCGCCATTAGGGACTAATTACCAACTTAATTACCACTGACCCACTGACACACGGGCCCCACACCCTTTGTTAAGCACAATTTAAATTCTTGTTATTTTTAACTAATCACCGTGGCCCCACGCGTCAGCGTTGACCTGGCTGACGTGGCCCCTGACCGACCCCACCCGTCAGTGACCCAAGCCAGCTTGTGACACTGACCAATGGGCCCCACTGGTCAGTTTGACCTGGACCGGCTCAGTTGACCGCTGACGTCACACTGACGCAAGACTGACGCAGTAAATCCTTTTCTAGATTTATTCTAATTTGAAATAATTCAGGAAATTCCAGAAAATGCTTTAAAGTTAGAAAAATCATAAAAATTCAACCGTAGCTCAGAATGAAATAATTGATATATGAAAAATGATCAGAAAAAATATGAAGAATCTGTTTATGCCATATCCATGCATGTTTGAGCAAGTTAACATCACTTTTTAGGACAAACTAAGAGAATGGCATTTGAATATTAACATATGGGGTTTAAATTTGAACCTAGGGTTCAAACCAACTTCATTTAATATGGTTGCTAGCTGCATTAGTTCAATCAACAACATATTCCATGTCATGAGCATGCATCATATTGTTGCATTGCATTGATTGTGTTTCTTCCTTGTTTGCCGGTATTGTCCCCTCTCAGTAAACGTGGTTCCGACGATGAGTTCGATGACACCGATGAAGAGCTATTACTATCTTCAGAAGTGCCAGGCAAGCAAAACCCCCTTGTTCATTCCGATACAATCCCACTCTCTCGCTCCCGCTCTCTTTTACTGCATTAGGACAACATCGATTCAACTGTTTCATGTTGCGGTAGCTGAACCCCTTTTCCTCTGCATGACCTGTCATTGCCACAGTAAATAGATGAAACCCACTAGCATGAGTAGGAGTTGTTTGAGCCCTGATGTGCCTACTCATTCATGCTTGTTTGTCATGCCTCCTACTGCTTAGAGTTGAGTCGGGTCTGATTCATCGGGAATGAACTGGAATGGTGATGAACATGTCCTACTGTGTGTGAGCTAAGTGTGTGAACACGATTTGGTAAAGGTAGCGGTGAGAGGCCATGTAGGAGTACATGATGGGTTGTCTCATTGAAACCGTCCTCAGGAACTGAGTTCTGTGTTTGTGATCCATGAACAGCTACTACCACACGTTGGGCCCTGAAATATGACCCCGCTCGACTTATTAACCGCCCCTGTCCTCTGTCCAGGAGTTGCAACTAGTTTCTGGTGTTTGTAGGATATGTGTTGGAGGCCGTGCGTAGCGCTGACCCTAGGGGTGGGCTATGATGCGGTAGATACACCATGGCATGGTGTACCGGGCGCCCGTTTGGTGTCTCGGGAACCCTGCACACATCGTTTGGGGCTGTGAGCGAAACCCCGGCCGGATCTCCTCGCGGATGGAACCCGAATAGGAGATAAACCTGGACTAGAGACTTGTGTGGTTAGTCAGGTCTTGGTCTACATCCACGTCGGCTTTCGCTTGAAGTCTGCCGAGCACATGTTGTGTGCAGACGCTAAGTGGTGGAAAAACGTGTGAAGAAGTACACCCCTACAGGGTTATAAATGATCTATTCGAATAGCCGCGTCCACGGTAAAGGACTTCTGGGTTGCCTATAACAGTTCATAGACAAGTGAAAGTGGATACTCTAAAACTCGCAAGATAAGCGTGAGTGCTATGGATGGCCTTCTCGTGGGGAGACGGGAGTGGATCCATAGTGGTGTATTGATATGGTGAATATGTGGACTCGTGTGCGCCACCTCATAGGAGTTACTTGCAGTCGTAGTTTAGGATAGCGACCGAGTCAAAGCTGGCTTGCTGCAGTTAAACTCCACCACCCCCTTTGTTGATACCGATGCATATGTAGCTAGTTCTGATGTAAGTCTTGCTGGGTACATTTGTACTCACGTTTACCTATTTTATGTTTTGCAGAGAGACGCCAGTCTCGCTAGTAGTTCCGTGTGGACTTCGACGTTTAGCTTGATACCTCAGCTACGATCTTGTGCCCTCGGCAGGATCTGGTAGATAGTCAGGCTTCTCAACCTTTTTCATTTGTAGATGTCTGTACTCAGACATGTTAAGGTTCCGCATGTGCTTGACTTGTATGCTCTGAATGTTGGGTCATGAGACCCATGTTTGTAATATCTTGGCTCCTCGGAGCCTAATGAATAAATACTTGAGTCGTAGAGTTATGCTGTGATGCCATGTTGTATTTACACATATCGAGCATATTGTGTGTATGATTGAAATGCTTGGTATGTGTGGGATCCGACAACCTAGTTGTTTATCCTTGGTAGCCTCTCTTATGGGGAAATGTAGTCTTGTGCTTCCATGAGCCATAGTAGTCCGCTACAGCCCGGTTCACCGGAGTCCTGCTAGCCCAGCACTGCTGCTCCGGAACACTTGACTGGCCGGCATGTGATTCACTTCGTTCCTGTGTCTGTCCCTTCGGGGAAATGTCACGCGGTGACATCCGGAGTCGTGCCTAGCCTGCTACAGCCCGGTTCACCAGAGTCCTGTTAGCCCAGTGCTACAGCCCGGATTCGCACGCTGCTGACCGACATGCTCGATGTTGATTCATGTATGCCTGTCCCCGTAAGTTAGTGCCACTTTGGGTTCACGACTAGTCATGTCGGCCCGGGTTCTCTGTCATATGGATGCTAGCGACACTATCATATACGTGAGCCAAAAGGCGCAAACGGTCCCGGGCCATGGTAAGGCGACACCTGTGGGAATACCGTGCGTGAGGCCGCAAAGTGATATGAGGTGTTACCGGCTAGATCGATGTGACTTGGAATCGGGGTCCTGACACAAAGCTTATCACATAGGAGAGAAAGCTCATCTTAGCTTCTCCAGATGCTTATTAACCATAGAGGAGAGATGTCACATGCCTTTAAGAGGGGAAAGACATGTTAAGTGTATGTTATGTTTGCCTTGCTATGATTTTCCTTTGTTCTAATTTTCTCTTACCCTATCTTCGCCCATTATCCAGTATCAGATTCAGGGGGAGAAAGATTTCATATCTAAGGGAAGAAAATCTTTGGAATTCATTGCATATCTTTAATCCTTGGGGACATGTCTATATCCAAATAGAGTACTAAGTGCTCACTTACTACATGTCATCCCAGTCTTGGTACTCTTGTGGTTTTTCTAAATTTGCTCTGTTTAGTAGGTGTTCTTGTGTTATCTAACCCTGTTTTCTCAAGTTCACCTCTTCCAAAGCCAACTCAAGACCACAAGGTAAGTATATGCATCACACTCATGTGCATGATGATCTCTTGCTGATGTACATATTGTTTGCAAGAAGGACTCATGAACATGAAGGTACATTTCCTGTATTTACATCATTTGCTCTGATGCATATAGCCAAGATACATGTAACTCATTGCTTGCTCTGACATGCTTATGCATTCACATGCTCTTACATACTATCTTTACATGACTGCATACATGTAGGGGGAGCCTATGCATGTTACATGTCTTTCCAAAGCTTTACTTGTTATTCTTCATATCTTTATCTAAAGCTTTGATGTATGCTGTCATCAATTACCAAAAAGGGGGAGATTGAAAGCACAAGTGCTCCCTGGGTGATTTTGGTAATTATTGTCTACATATCTCTTGGTGCAATAATATTTTCATCTAGTATATTTCAGAAAGTTCAACAAAGGCGTGGCATGGATAAGAGGATGTGGAACCCCTTCAATATGCTAAGGACAAAGATTGGAAAAAGCTCGAGACTCTTCATTTCTATTTTAGTGATCCCAGATCACATTGAGTCCATAGGAAAAGCCAATACTATTAAAAGGGGATGAGGTGTTGCTTAATGATCTACTTGCTCAAAGTGCTTAGTGATATGCTCTAAAGACCTCAACCACTTTCTCAAATCCAGATATGTCCTAAAACCTAAAGTCAAACTCGGCCCCACCGATTTGATTCATCCGGCACCACCGAGTTCACTTGACATAGCCACTACCAGAAACGCTAATCAGTTCTGCCTCACCGATAGGATCTCGGTCTCACCGAGATGGCCTTGCAAACTCTCTGTTGCATATTGCAATTATTTGGTCTCACCGAAATATGCAATCGGCCCCACCGAGTTTGCCTGACCAACTCTCTGTTTGCTTATTACTGAAATCGGTCTCACCGAGTTCATGTAATCGGTCAAACCGAGATAAGGTTTTGCCCTAACCCTAGCACATCGATCCCACCGAGTTGATCATGTCGGTCCCACCGAGAATCCTAACGTTCACATTTTTTGACTGAACGGTCCACCGAGTTCACCTATTCGGTCTGACCGAGTTGGCTCGAATGTGTGTAACAGTTAGATTTTGTGTGGAGGCTATATATACCCCTCCGCCCCCTTCTCTATTCAAGGGAGAGCCATCAGAACGTGCCTACGCTTCCACTACTCATTTTCTGAGAGAGAACCACCTACTCATGTGTTGAGACTAAGAAATTCCAATCCAACCACAAGAATCTTGATCTCTAGCCTTCCCCAAGTTGCTTTCCACTCAAATCATCTTACCACCATAGCCAAATCTGTTAGAGAGAGTTGAGTGTTGGGGATACTATCATTTGAAGCACAAGAGCAAGGAGTTCATCACCAACACACCATCTATTACCTTTTGGAGAGTGGTGTCTCCTAGATTGGTTAGGTGTCACTTGGGAGCCTCCGTCAAGATTGTGGAGTTGAACCAAGGAGTTTGTAAGGGCAAGGAGATCGCCTACTTCGTGAAGATCTACGCGAGTGAGGCAAGTCCTTTGTGGGCGATGGCCATGGTGGGATAGACAAGGTTGCTTCTTCATGGACCCTTCGTGGGTGGAGCCCTCCGTGGACTCGCGCAACTGTTACCCGTCGTGGGTTGAAGTCTCCACCAACATGGATGTACGATAGCACCACCTATCGGAACCACGCCAAAAATCTCCGTGTCTCCAATTGCGTTTGCACACTCCAATCCCATTCCTTTACTTTCTTGCAACTTGCATGCTTTACTTTCCGCTGCTCATATACTCTTTCCATGATTGCTTGAAATGTATTGTGAATGCTTAAACTTGTGCTAAAACTCCACCTCAACTTGAAGAACTTCAAAATTTCTACTTTTGCTTGTTGAGGGTCTAATCACCCCCCTCTAGACACCTCTTCTCGATCCTTTCACCTAGGTAACTAGATGATACCCCGCGCCGTTGCTGTGGGAATTTTTAGTGATGTACATGAGATGGATTTATGGAGTAGGTAAATAGTGAAACCATGTAATGAAATATATAAATGCATGTCTGTTTAAACCCTTGATAGGATGATATGAAAAGTCAGAGAAAATTGCGTTATGGTTGATAAGTGCATTGGTAATGTACTGATATATTGCAAAATATGATTGATTGTATTACGATTGATTAATGATAAATATTCATATCATTCATACCTTGGTAGTTCTGTATTGAGTAAGAACTTGCTCCAAAAAAAATTAAAGATTGCCACCTTAATCACTGTTTATTGTTGGAGAAGTGAACATTACTGGGTGCACCATGCTAACAATTCAGTAAAGCTCCCATTTTCCCAGTGTCGATTGGAAATAAGCGTTGTTTCCATACCACATTGATTGAATGGCTCCAAGGTGCATGCAACATATTGTGAAAATCCACAAAAATATATATAACTGAAAGACATAGATCAGATCATATGAAAAGGAAGCATCAGATTGAGAGAGTAAAACACCGGTCTACGCTTATGCATATTTACATGTTAGATGACACATATATGACAAGCTAGTAGATCATCAGAAGATAGAAACACAAAAAGCATCAGATAAATGATGAGAAATCGACAGACAAATAAACAGCTAGAGAGATGATCTGATGTGCAGGTTAGAGAGAGAGGGAGAGAGAGATGGCCTGCAGGATGGTTTCCTCAATAGAAGGCGAGTGAATATTTCTAATGCCGGTGATTGATTGACTACAAATAGAGGTACTCCATAAGTCTAGGTCAACATGTTGGAATTTAATCAACCGTCAGATGACATGAACATCATCGGCTAGGGAGGCTTGCTACCCATGTGTAGAAGTTTAGTTACACAAAAAGGCAGAGTCGAGAGCTATCGAAGGTAGGGGCACCGATGCTCACGCTGGAGTCAAAGAGCCATCAAAGGCGAGTGGATCGACGGTCATGTCGGTGAGGCCCACCGGGAAGGGGACCACAATAAGAGATAATCCCGTGGAGAGCCGGCAGAGACAATCAACGATGAAGAAGCTCAATCATTGTCGGTTGGAGGCGGCAATGGTCCTGCACCGGACTGCTGGGAGTATGGATTGCATGAGGTAGTTGTTGCCCGAGAGAACGCCGAAGTGGTAGGTTGCAGGGTGCTGCCCGGTTGTGCATTGGTGGTTGTTCCATGGATGACGACGTCGCTCGTTCTTCTGCCATATTACATATGAAAGAGTAATATAGATACGAAGCGATCGTCTGATGGGCTTCTCTTTATTGGTTTTTACAATGTCTGGATACGAAGAGTAACAGTCACGGAAGACTAAACTGCTTTGAACAGCCACGGAAGAATGACCCGCTTTGGTTACAAGGGATGGATCACTTGATTAACTTTAATGCTGAGTTGGCAAGTTGCACACAAAGAAAAAAAGTGTAGATTGCTTATGTGGCAAGGATGCTGAGGTGGATAGGCTGCATGTCAAGAGAAATAGGACAGTGGGGCTAAACTATTTAGGTATTATAGATGTGGAAAAAATTCAAAGAAATAACCAACAAAAGAAAAAAAATAAGTTCTCCAACTCCTATGTGCAGTCCCAACTTTCTTGAGTATTCGTTTGCTACTTGTGAGCTGCGTTGGGATTTTCCCTGAAGAGGAAGGGTGAAGCAATATAATAGCAGAGAAGTATTTCTGAAAGAACATGCGGTGGCCCCATGTTTGGTTTTGGTAATTGATGAAAATCTCTATGGACTAATGGTTGCCTTGAGTTATATTTGAAGGATTTGTCCATAGGCATTTCTTGAAGTCCATGTGTTGTTTTCAAGGAGTTTATGTGATGACCAAAGTGCTATTCAAGAAACTATCCAAAGATTGATCATGCAGAAGACATGATACAAGGTTGATCAAGACCAAGTCAAAGAGTGAATCAAGTTGATCAACACAGAGAGCATACAAGATGTACCGAAAGGGATCAAGTGATCCCATGGTATGCTAAGCATTATCTATTATGCGTTGCGTACTAACCCATGGTCTACGTGAGAGTTCTGTGTGGGGTTAGGCATATTTCCATGGGCCATACATGTTGGAAATCATTGCATGGAAAACAAAAAAATTTCTACGCACACGCAAGGATCTATCCATGGAGATGCATAGCAACAAGGGGGAGAGTGTGTCTACGTACCCTCGTAGACCATAAGCGAAAGCGTTTCTCAATGCGGTTGATGTAGTCGAACTTCTTCGCGCTTCAACCGATCAAGTACCAAACGCACGACACCTCCACGCGCACACATTCAGCTCGGTAACGTCCCTGCCTTCTTGATCCAGGAAGATGTCCAGGTAGTAGATGAGTTCCTTCAGCATGATGGCATGGTGATGGTGATGATGAAGTGATCCTCGCAGGGCTTTGCATAAGCACTACGAAAATATGACCGGGGGTGTAAACGGTGGAGGGGGCGCCGCACAAGGCTAAACAATTGTCTGGGATGTGCTAGGCGCCCCCCCCCCCCACACACACACATATATATATATATATGTGTGTGTGTGTGTGTGTGTGTGTGTGGGAGGGGGAGGGAGAGGCCAGGAGGCGCCCCAAGTAGGACCAAATCCTACTTGGGCTCCTCCCTAGCCGCGGCCCCCTGCCATATATGTCGGAGGGGGAAGGAAAGAGAGGGGGAGAGGAAAGGAAGGGGGAATCCTCTTCCTCTCTTTCCTTTCCCTTCCCCTCTTTCCTTCTCCTCCTTGGTCGGCCCATATGGGGGCGCACTAGCCCCTTGTGGCTGGTGCATTTCCCCTCTTGGCCCATAAGGCCCATATCTTTTGCCGGGGGTGCCCGGAACCCCTCACTACTAAAAAGGACACATCCGTGACATTTTGGGCTGAACGAATTTTTGTCTATCGTGCTTATGACACTTCTATGACGATAATTGTGACAAAACCCGGTATCATCATAGATGTGGTGGGCTCCTACTTCCGTGACAAAAAAATCATGATAGAAAATGGGCTTTTCGTCCTGGGCGGGCCAGAGACGCACCTGCATGACATTCTTTGGGCCGTCCATGATGGAAAAAACTATGGTAGAAGCGAGGGCAAGGAAAAATTCAGGGAGTTCTCGGTTACGGTGGGTGGTCGGGGGCCGGGCGATGCATGGAGGGATTGTGCGTTTCTCTCATACACGTACGCGCGTGTGTGCGAGGCGTTGGGCTCTAACTGAACCCGAGCGAGGCGTTCGCTTAGTGAACCCAAGCGATTGCACTAGCTACTTTACTGAACCAGATCGATCGATCCCTTGGCTGTTAACTGACCCGAGCGATCGATCCCTTGGCTGTTAACTGAACCCGAGTTATTCCTTTGCTAATGCTGCTAACTGAAGCTGATCGAACCTGCTGCCTCGTGATGAATGCTACCTCTTGAGCACTGTGTTGGTTTTCCCTTGAAGAGGAAAGGGTGATGCAGTAAAGTAGCGTAAGTATTCCCCTCAGTTTTTTAGAACCAAGGTATCAATCCAGTAGGAGACCACGCTCAAGTCCCACACACCTACACAAACAAATAAGAACCTTGCAACCAATGCGATAAAGGGGTTGTCAATACCTTCACGGCCACTTGCAAAAGTGAGATCTGATAGAGATGATAAGATAATATTTTTGGTATTTTTATGATAAAGAGTAAAAGTAAAGATTGCAAAGTAAAATAATGACGACAGAAATAGCTAGTTGACAGGAGATTAATATGACAGAAAATAGACCCGGGGGCCATAGGTTTCACTAGTGGCTTCTCTCAAGAGCATAAGTATTATGGTGGGTAAACGAATTACTGTCGAGCAATTGATAGAATTGAGCATAGTTATGAGAATATCTAGGTATGATCATGTATATAGGCATCACGTCCGTGACAAGTAGACCGACTCCTTCCTGCATCTACTACTATTACTCCACACATCGACCGCTATCCAGCATGCATCTAGAGTATTAAGTTCATAAGAACGGAGTAACGCTTTACAAGATGACATGATGTAGAGGGATAAACTCAAGCAATATGATATAAACCCCATCTTTTTATCCTCGATGGAAACAATACAATACGTGTCGTTTCCCCTACTATCACTGGGATCGAGCACCGCAAGATTGAACCCAAAGCTAAGCACTTCTCCCATTGCAAGAAAGATCAATCTAGTAGGCCAAACCAAATTGATAATTCGAAGAGACTTGCAAAGATAACCAATCATGCATAAAAGAATTCAGAGGAGATTCAAATATTGTTCATAGATAATCTTGAGCATAAACCCACAATTCATCGGATCTCAACAAACACATCGCAAAAGAAGATTACATCGAATAGATCTCCAAGAGAATCGAGGAGAACTTTGTATTGAGATCCAAAGAGAGAGAAGAAGCCGTCTAGCTAATAACTATGGACCCGAAGGTCTGAGGTAAACTACTCACACATCATCGGAGAGGCTATGGTGTTGATGTAGAAGCCCTCCGTGATCAATGCCCCTTCCGGCGGAGCGCCGGAAAAGGCCCCAAGATGGGATCTCATGGGCACAAAGAGTTGCGGCGGTGGAAATAGGGTTTTGGCTCCGTATCTGATGTTTCCAGGGTATATGAGTATATATAGGCGAAGGAGGTCGGTCAAGAGAGCTACGAGGGGCCCACGAGGGTGGGGGGCGCGCCTCCCTGCCTCGTGGCCTCCTTGTTGATTGCTTGACGTCCACTCCAAGTCCTCTGGATCACGTTTGTTCCGAAAATCATGTTCCCGAAGGTTTCATTCCGTTTGGACTCTGTTTGATATCCTTTTCCTTCAAAACACTGAAATAGGCAAAAAAACAGCAATTTGGGCTGGGCCTCCGGTTAATAGGTTAGTCCCAAAAATAATATAGAAGTGTAATAAAGCCCATTAAACATCCAAAACAGAATATATAATAGCATGGAACAATCAAGAATTATAGATACGTTGGAGACGTATCAAGCATCCCCAAGCTTAATTCCTGCTCGTCCTCGAGTAGGTAAATGATAAAAACAGAATTTTTGATGTGGAATGCTACCTAGCATATTCTTCAATGTAATTTTGTTTATTGTGGCATGAATGTTCAGATCCGAAAGATTTAAGATAAAAGTTTAATATTGACATAAAAATAATAATACTTCAAGCATACTAACCAAGCAATTATGTCTTCTCAAAATAACATAGCCAAAGAAAGTTCATCCCTACAAAATCATATAGTTTGGTCATGCTCCATTTTCGTCACACAAGAATGCTCTCATCATGCACAACCCCGATGACAAGCCAATCAATTATTTCATACTTTAGTAATCTCAAAAAATTTCAACTTCACGCAATATATGAGCGTGAGCCATGGATATAGCACTATGGGTGGAATAGAATATGATGATGGGGGTTATGTGGAGAAGACAAAAAAAAGGAGAAAGTCTCACATTGACGTGGCTAATCAATGGGCTAGGGAGATGCCCATCAATTGATGTCAATGCAAGGAGTAGGGATTGCCATGCAACAGATGCACTAGAGCTATAAATGTATGAAAGCTCAACAAAAGAAACTAAGTGGGTGTGCATCCAACTTGCTTGCTCACCAAGACCTAGGGCATTTGAGGAAGCCCATTGTTGGAATATACAAGCCAAGTTCTATAATGAAAAATTCCCACTAGTATATGAAAGTGACAAAACAAAAGACTCTCTATCATAAAGATCATGGTGCTACTTTGAAGCACAAGTGTGGAAAAAGGATAGTAGCACTGCCCTTTTTTTCTTTGTTTTTTGGGCCTTTCCTTTTTTTGGCATTTCTCTTTTTTTATTTGGGACAATGCTCTATGAATGATGATCATCACACTTCTATTTATTTACAACTCAATGATTACAACTCGATACTAGAACAAATTATGACTCTATATGAATGCCTCCGGTGGTGTACCGGGATGGGCAATGAATCAAGAGTGACATGTATGAAATAATATGCATGGTGGCTTTGCCACAAATACGATGTCAACTACATGATCATGCAAGGGAATATGACAATGATGAAGCGTGTCATGATAAACGGAATGGTGGAAAGTTGCATGGCAATATATCTCGGAATGGCTATGGAAATGCCATAATAGGTAGGTATGGTGGCTGTTTTGAGGAAGATATAAGGAGGTTTATGTGTGATAGAGCGTATCGTATCACGGGGTTTGGATGCACCGGCGAAGTTTGCACCAACTCTCAAGGTGAGAAAGGGCAATGCACAGTACCGAAGAGGCTAGCAATGATGGAAGGGTGAGAGTGCGTATAATCCATGGACTCAACAATAGTCATAAAGAACTCACATACTTATTGCAAAAATCTACAAGTCATCAAAAACCAAGCACTACGCGCATGCTCCTAGGGGGATAGATTGGTAGGAAAAGACCATCGCTCGTCCCCGACCACCACTCATAAGGAGGACAATTAAAGAACACCTCATGTTTCAAATTTGTTACACAACGTTTACCATATGTGCATGCTACGGGACTTGGAAACTTCCACACAAGTATTTCTCAAATTCACAATTACTCAACTAGCACAACTTTAATATCACTACCTCCATATCTCAAAACAATCATCAAGCATCAAAGTTATCTTAGTATTCAACACACTTATAATAAAGTTTTTACTAATCTTGGATGCCTATCATATTAGGACTAATTTCACAATTTAAGCAAATTACCATGCTGTTTTGTAGGACTCTCAAAATAATATAAGTGAAGCATGAGAGAACAATAATTTCTATAAAACAAAACCACCACCGTGCTCTAAAAGATATAAGTGAAGCACTAGAGCAAAAACTATATAGCTCAAAAGATATAAGTGAAGCACATAGAGTATTCTAATAAATTCCGAATCATGTGTGTCTCTCTCAAAAGTGTATTCATCAAGGATGATTGTGGTAAACTAAAAAGCAAAGACTCAAATCATACAAGATGCTCCAAGCAAAACACATATCATGTGGTGAATAAAAATATAGCTCCAAGTAAAGTTACCGATGGATGAAGACGAAAGAGGGGATGCCTTCCGGGGCATCCCCAAGCTTAAGCTTTTGGTTTTCCTTGAATTTTACCTTGGGGTGCCTTGGGCATCCCCAAGCTTAGGCTCTTGCCAATCCTTGTTCCATAATCCATCAAATCTTTACCCAAAACTTGAAAACTTCACAACACAAAACTCAACAGAAAATCTCGTGAGCTCCGTTAGCGAAAGAAAACAAAACACCACTTCAAGGTACTGTAATGAAATCATTCTTTATTTATATTGGTGTTAAACCTACTGTATTCCAACTTCTCTATGGTTTATAAACTCTTTTACTAACCATAGACTCATCAAAATAAGCAAACAACACATGAAAAACAGAATCTGTCAAAAACAGAACAGTCTGTAGTAATCTGTATCTAACGCAAACTTCTGTAACTCAGAAAAATCTACCAAAATAGGAAGACCTAGATAATTTGTTTATTGGTCTACTGCAATTGGAATCAATATTTTATCACGTTATGGTGATTTTTAAAAATTGTTTTCGTGAACAGAAAGTTTCTGGAATTTTCAGCAAGATCAAATAACTATCATCCAAGAAGATCCTATAGGTTTAACTTGGCACAAACACTAATTAAAACACAAAAACAAATCTAACAAGAGGCTAGATCAAAGATTTATTACTAAACAGAACCAAAAAGCAAGAAACAAAAATAAAATTGGGTTGCCTCCCAACAAGCGTTATCGTTTAACGCCCCTAGCTAGGCATAGAGATTTCAATGATGCTCACATGAAAGACAAGAGTTGAAGCACAAAGAGAGCATCATAAAACACGTGACAAACACATATAAGTCTAACATACTTCCTATGCATAGGCATCTTATAAGCAAACAAATTATCATAGCAAGTAAAAATTAGCATATGCAAGGAAGAAGAAAGAGACGATAGCAATCTCAACATAATGACAGGTAATTTAGCAACATGAAAATTTCGCCAACCATATTTTCCTCTCTCATAATAATTACATGTGGAATCATATTCAAATTCACAATATAGCCATCACATAAAATTTTCTCTACATGATCCACATGCATGCAAAGTTGACACTCTTCCAAAATAGTGGGAATATCATTAACTAAAGTCATGACCTCTCCAAACCCACTTTTATCAAAAATACCATAAGATTGAATATTCTCCAAATATGTGGGATCTAAAGTTGACACTCTTCCTAACCCACTTTCAATATTATTGCAAACACTATTATCAATCTCATATTCATCATGGGGCTTAAACAAATTTTGAAGATCATAAGAAGAATCACCCCAATCATGATCATTGCAACAAGTAGTAGACATAGCAAAACTAGCATCCCCAAGCTTAGGTTTTTGCATATTATTAGCACAATTGACATCAATAGAATTTATAATAACATCATTGCAATTAGGCTTTTCATCGAAGGAACTATCAAGTATGGGTGCAATAGCAACGATCTCATGTTTAACATAAGGAACTATAGCAAATTCATCTTCATAAATATTGGCATCATGGCCACAAGAATAGCAAGCATCATGTTCATCAAGGGATATTTCAATCAAATCATCGGAATCATAATTATCTATAGATTCATGCATATCATTATTTTCTTCAGAAGCAACGGTCATTCTTTCAATAAATTCTTTGACATAGACATTATGAGCATAGTTTTCATAGCAATATGTAAGTATGTTAAAATTTTCAGATTCGTAGAGAGTAATATCATACTTTTGAATCAAAGAAGCAACTTCATAAGCACCCTTAAAAGCAACAACTTCAATTTGTTCGATATCGTAGTAACTATAAACACCCTTTGCATAAGAAGATTAGATTTCATTATCATTAAACTCAAATAGGTAGGGGAGGTGTTTTTTAGGGTTCTTAGAGCAACAAGTAAAATCATAAATTTCACAAAGATTCCAAGCATAACACAGCAATCTGTTTATTTGATCCCATAAGAGTTTCCCTTTTTCAGACAAACGGTGACGCACAAAATGAGCATGCTCATCTAAAGATTTCCCATCAACTAGGCTACTTGGGGTTTCAGCACGAGCGCATCAGGATCGAAGATGATCCAAGTAGAACACTTTATGTGGATCCATATCAATAGATTTTTAGCAAGCAAAGATGCAAGCAAATAGAAGGCACGAGGAAACACAAACAAAAAGACATACGGGAAGAAGTCAAAGAAAGTGGGGGAGAGGAAAACGAGAGGCAAATGGCAAATAATGTAATGCGAGGGATAAGAGTTTGTGATGGGTACTTGGTATGTCTTGACTTGGCGTAGATCTCCACGGCAACGGCGCCATAAATCCTTCTTGCTACCTCTTGAGCACTGCGTTGGTTTTTCCCTTGAAGAGGAAAGGGTGATGCAGTGAAGTAGCGTAAGTATTTCCCTCAGTTTTTGAGAACCAAGGTATCAATCCAGTAGGAGACCACGCTCAAGTCCCACGCACCTACACAAACAAATAAGAACCTTGCAACCGACGTGATAAAGGGGTTGTCAATCCCTTCACGGCCACTTGCAAAAGTGAGATCTGATAGAGATGATAAGATAATACTTTTGGTATTTTTATGATAAAGAGTAAAAGTAAAGATTGCAAAGTAAAATAAATAACGACAGAAATAGCTAGTTGACAGGAGATTAATATGATGGAAAATAGACCCGGGGGCCATTGGTTTCACTAGTGGCTTCTCTCAAGAGCATAAGTATTATGGTGGGTAAACGAATTACTGTCGAGCAATCGATAGAATTGAGCATAGTTATGAGAATATCTAGGTATGATCATGTATATAGGCATCACGTCCGTGACAAGTAGACCGACTCCTGCCTGCATCTACTACTATTACTCCACACATCGACCGCTATCCAGCATGCATCTAGAGTATTAAGTTCATAAGAATGGAGTAACGCTTTAAGCAAGATGACATGATGTAGAGGGATAAACTCAATCAATATGATATAAACACCATCTTTTTATCCTCGATGGCAACAATACAATACGTGTCGTTTCCCCTACTGTCACTGGGATTGAGCACCGCAAGATTGAACCCAAAGCTAAGCACTTCTCCCATTGCAAGAAAGATCAATCTAGTAGGCCAAACCAAACTGATAATTCGAAGAGACTTGCAAAGACAACCAATCATACATAAAAGAATTCAGAGGAGATTCAAATATTGTTCATAGATAATCTTGATCATAAACCCACAATTCATCGGATCTCGACAAACACACCGCAAAAGAAGATTACATCGAATAGATCTCCAAGAGAATCGAGGAGAACTTTGTATTGAGATCCAAAGAGAGAGAAGAAGCCATCTAGCTAATAACTATGGACCCGAAGGTCTGAGGTAAACTACTCACACATCATCGGAGAGGCTATGTTGCTGATGTAGAAGCCCTCCGTGATCAATGCCCCCTCCGGTGGAGCGCCGGAAAAGGCCCCAAGATGGGATCTTACGGGTACAGAGAGTTGCGGTGGTGGAAATATGGTTTTGGCTCCGTATCTGATGTTTCCAGGGTATATGAGTATATATAGGCGAAGGAGGTCGGTCAGGAGAGCTACGAGGGGCCCACGAGGGTGGGGGGCAGGCGCGCCTCCCTGCCTCGTGGCCTCCTCGTTGATTGCTTGACGTCCACTCCAAGTCCTCTGGATCATGTTTGTTCCGAAAATCATGTTCCCGAAGGTTTCATTCCGTTTGGACTCCGTTTGATATCCTTTTCCTTCGAAACACTGAAATAGGCAAAAAACAGCAATTTGGGCTGGGCCTCCGGTTAATAGGTTAGTCCCAAAAATAATATAAAAGTGTATAATAAAGCCCATCAAACATCCAAAACAGAATATATAATAGCATGGAACAATCAAAAATTATAGATACGTTGGAGACGTATCAATGAACAGTGAGCGTTGTTGGGGGTTGGATGAACAGTTCCCGATGGGGGTTGGATGAACAGGACCCCGTGGTAGGAGAGGTCGTTGCCGGTGGATGAACAGGACCCCGATCGAGCCGGTTGGGGGTGGATGAACAGGACCCCATGGAGGGCTGGTTGAATAGTAGCCGGTGGAGGCTGGATGAACAGGAGCTGTTGGAGAAAGGAGGGAGACGCCATGGATGAACAGTAGCAGGTGGAGGCTGGAGGAGGTCGATGGTGGATGAACAATAGCCCGTGGAGGCTGGAGGAGGTCGACGGTGGATGAACAATAGCCCGTTGAGTCCCGTTTTGCGGTACGTCACACCCCTCCCGATGAACATGACCTCGTTTCGACCTTAGGAGGTTGAAGAGAAGTCCGTTTCCTCCGTTTTGCGGTATGCCACACCCCTCCCAATCATCAGGACCCTGTTTTGACCGTAGGAGGTCGAAGAGAAGTCCGTTTCCTCCGTTTTGCGGTACGCCACACCCCTCCCGATGAACAGGATCCCATTTCGACCATAGGCGGTCGAACAGAAGGCCGTTTCCTCCATTCTGCGGTACGCCAAGCCTCGTTTAGGCTGTTCCGTCCAAGCCGGTTGGCTCCTGATGAACAAGGCGCATTTTGTTGCCTCCCGATGAACATGACGTAGTTTCTCCGTTCCGACCCAGCCGGTTGGCTGCCGATGAACAGGACGCCGTTGCTTCCTTCCGATGCCTCTCCATGTACACAAGCCCTGGCTGTACGTATGCGCGGGTAGGCGTTCGGGACACCGCCCATATGTATGTACGTGGCCGTATTTACTTTCTTGCACCCTGGCTGTACGTACATGTACACGATATAGACGGGACTGCGTTACATGCGACGTCCGTGCCTCTACTATGACATGTGCACTTCCTTACTCCACCACGGTTTTCATCGATGTAGCCTGCAGACAGACCGGTCGACCAGTATGTACGTACGCGTTCGCTACCAGACAGACAACTCTACATATGGTTCGACCGGGTGGGTCCCAGCTGGCAGGGAGAATAAGGAGGCAGTTCCTTGCATGCGAAGATATAGCTGGTGGGTCCCAGCTGTCAGGGAGGATAAGGAGGCACTTCCTTGTGTGCGAAGATATAGCTGGTGGGTCCCAGCTGCCAGGGGGAGAATCATATTTTTCCCATAATATGGACGCACTTCCTTGCGTGCGAAGATGTAGCTGGTGGGTCCCAGCAGTCAAGGGGGAAACATTTTGTTGTGAAATACGGTGGCCCGTCCGGTGGGTCCCTGCTGTCAGGTGGAGGAATCATTATTTTGCGCATAATAAGGAGGCACTTCCTTGCTGTGGCCGTGGACCCAGCTGTCAGCCTCTCCACGTATAGTCCTCTTCCGATGGAAGTCGTTCCTTGACCACATTGACCATGCCGCGCCGAGAGCCCCAAGGCGGTGGACGACAGCGAGGCCTAGGAAGGGGACGACGCGGAGCCGGGGAAGCGCGATAGTGGATGCCCACGCGGAGAGGAGTACGAGGGTTGACTGGTTCGACTGTGATGTGAGGCTGCCGTCGCCACAGAATAACAAGGGTTGTGGGTGAGTAGAGAGATGGCCTGGCCAGAGGTTGGAGTAGGGTGGGGCACTGAGGCCTGCGTGGCAGTAGAGCCGGCCACGAGAGGCAGGAACAGGCGGCATGACCGGCGCTGGTTTGGGCGGCTGGAGCAAGAAGACCAGAGGTTGAAGAAGCACTACAGCCGTTGGATGGACATCGTACGGTCACTGGAGCTAGAATCGTCCATATTGACTAAGTTGACAAAGCCGTCCGTCCGCATCAACTTAGTGGGCCCACAAGTCAGCCTCCCACTATGGTGGGTCCCAGATAGCAGGGGGATTATTCATTTTTGTGTACGTAATAAGGAGGCACTTCCTTACATGCGAAGATATAGCTGGTGGGTCCGAGCTGTTAGTGGGAGGAACTTTTTTTTCACGAAATACAGAGGCCCTTCCGGTGGGTCCCAGCTGTCAGGTGGAGGAATCATTATTTTGCGCATAATAAGGAGGCACTTCCTTGCGTGCGGCCGTGGACTCAGCTGCCAGCCTCTCCACGTACAGTCCTCTTCCGATGGATGTCGTTCGTTGACCATGTTGACCACGCCGCGCCGAGAGCACTAGGGCGGTGGATGACGGCGAAGCCTAAGAAGGGAATGTCACGGAGCCAGGGAAGACTCGGTAGTTGTTTCCCACGCGGAGGGGAGTACGACGGTTTACTGGTTCGTCTACCATCGCCGGAGAATAATAGGAGGTGTTGGTGAGTAGAGGGATGGCCAAGCCAGTGATGGGAGTAGGGTGGGGCGGTGAGGCCTGCGCGGCAGCATAACAGGCCACGGGAGGAGGGAGGAGGCAGTCCCGCCGGCGCTGGTTTGAGCGGCTGGAGCAGGAAGAGCAGAGATTGAAGAAGCATGACGGTCGTTGGATGGACATCCAACAGTAACTGCTCTCGTGTGTTGACTAAGTTGACAAGGCCTTGCGTGCGTGTCAACCTTTTTTTAGGAAAGTATATGCGTTAACCTAATAGGCCCACAAGTCAGCCTCAAATATGTGGAAAACAACATACAACCCATCTGCCATTATTGCTAATAAATGTACATCCCATTGGCTAATTCTTAAGGATTTTTGAAGCCCGTATTCTTTTTGTTACCATTACAGCCCATATTCTGGCCACGGTTAAAAATTCAACCAAATCTTCATATTTCGGTGCGGTCCAAGCTGTTTTTAATCCCGAAATTCTGAATCACGTTCAAACTAATTTAAAATAATAAATTTATATGAATTTAAAATCCAGCATAATTTTGACCGCAAAAAAAAATTAAATTCGAACTCTCGAAATCTTAAAAAAAAGATATTTGAAACAAATTGCCGGCTTGCTGCGTTTTCAAAATTTACATCCCATTTCTTACTACTTCATTTTCTGGGTAAGCGAATACATCGCTCACCCCTTGAAATATTTGCAGCCTAGCAGGGCTCAGAAAGGAAGTAGGCCTCCGTTGGGTATTTCTTTAAAAAATGGTAGAACTGGGCTAGCCATTTTCAGAAATGAAAAAACACAACTGGGCTCATGATGTGGTAAACATAAAATAAAACCGTGGCTAGACGGGCCACAGCCCCCGCACAGCCCCGTTGTTACTCTGATTCGTCTCCAAAACTAGTAAATAACAACGGCGTGTTCCTAAAAAAAGTAAATAACAACTGCGCGACCTGCTGGGTCCCTGGTGTCAGCCGCTCGTTGTGCAATTCTCTTGTTTATTGACTACGTTGACAATGGCGTGGGCCCCAGATGTCCAACCATTAGGAGGAACCATTTTTTGGGCTTGTAATAACAAGGCACTTACTTGCGTACTGCCATAACCCTGGTGGGTCCCTACTATCATCCTCTCCACATACAGTCATCTCCTTATTCCTCTCGGTTGTTGACCATGTTGACAACGGCAGACGGCGGCGCACTGCGCACGGCGAGCGAACCAAGGCGGAGGACGATGGCGAGGCCTCGGATGGAACGAACAGGAGCCATGGAAGATGCGCCGGTCCAGTCGCAGGTGGAGGGGAGTACGGGGATTGACTGGTTCTGGTGAGGGTGCGTGCTGGGGCTAATGTCGCCGGAGAATAACATGACATGTGAGGGAATAGAGGGAGGGACTGGCCAACGTTTGAGGGTACGGTCGGGCGGCGAAGCTGCAGCCAGCCGTGGGAGGCGGGAGCAGGCAGAACCAACGTGGTGGTTTGGTTTGGGCGGCCGGAGGAAGAAGACAAGAGATAGAAGATACACGACAGATGTTGGATGTCAATCCAACGGCCGGTAGGAAGAATCGTTTGTTGACTAGCTAGTAAGTCGACACCACCTTGGATAGGCTTTTTCCTCGTGGGTCCCAAATGTCAGAATCCAAATCTGTCATGGCCATGTAGCCCTTCTTATGAAAATTTACAACCCATTTGGTGTGCTAGTTCAAAATAGGTTTATGGGTACTAGTGGGGGCTAATCACTTGGGTTCTGTAATGCATGGTGAGCTCAAGCAGCCGGCAAGAGTGATGTTATTTCCCTTGGTTGGGATTTGTTACAATATTTCTTTTTTAATTAAACAAATGGCAAGCCATTTGCCTTGTTTAAAACAAAATATGACAGTCACAGCCGAGTTGAAACCCAGATTACAAACCGTACAAAAGCACGAGGGTTAATTGTTCATCAGGTTTAGACAAAACCCAGACTGAACATGCATGGCAATAACATCTAACCCAACCACTGTTTTTGGCAGTCACAAACAAATGGGTCAGTCTGATCCATAAAATCAACATCCTATGCCAAAAAGTTTACTACCATATGACGACAAGTTGTTGTAAATAGAAGCCGAGCATGTTCAGAAGCCCATTTGTCGACCTGTAACTTCTTTTTTTTTGCTCTTCAACATATCCATCCGTAGGAAATTTCTTGTTGAAAAACTTAAGCCTCATGGACAATAGTAACCTCGCATTCAACAGGAAGAATGTGACGAAGTTTATGTTTGCCTGATTGGATGCATAACCTTCCATCGTTATTGTCCTCAAACGAATGTCATGAGAACTAAGAAAATCCCGGTGCTTATTACGCCACCGATTGGTTATATGTTTTTCTCCATGTGTTGCTGCCTACAAAGAAATGAAGATTGAAAACAGTTAAGGTCTAAAAAAAGAGTATGTCGATAGAGCAACAGCTGAATGGTAATTCTAGTACAATATATATGGGCTTTCAATGGGCATGAAATAATCATCTTTATATACAAATTCTCCAGACATGGAAAGCATCGCAACAAGCCAATATTTTTTTAGATCAATACTAAACATTCCGATATTTAAGATCTTGACAGAATCCAATACCATTGATAGGCTATCGATGGTCAAACTCTTCATTGAGCATATAACAAAATATTAGTATCCAAAGTGTACTCCAAGATGATATAAAACTTATGCGCACAAATGAAAAATGCAGCTTGTGATTACAAAAGTGTAGATGATAATATACAATACCTGAATAAATGTGGAGCCAAACACCATGTCGTGATGTAGAAACGGATCACAAATTACACCCAAGGCCTCAAGTTTAGGTGCAGAGACGAAAATTATTTGCGAAGGTTTATAAAAATTATCAAGGAGCAACCTTTGAAGTGAAGGGGCATCTTCGATGATGAGCTGTTGTCCTTCAAAATAATTCCAATGCTTTTAAGGTGAGGCGACTTTATTTGAAGACAACTAATATGGATTTCTATTCCCAAAACAATCAGCAAGCGCTCCAGGGTAGGGCAACTGGAGTGGATGATGCTGTGTAGTGAGGCCTCCGACAGATCAACCACCACAAGCGAAAGTCTTTTTAGCAGTGGAAGTCGAATCATTAGTACCAAATTGTCTGGTAGATGGCACCGGGCTATGGTGAGGGTGTGGAGAGAGGAGGAAAACCACGAGATGGACAACGGTGGTGTGGGCACAAATACTTGGAGTTGGGATCGCGGCATATATTTTTCGTAGTAATGGTAGAACTCAAGCTGCTGGAGTTTGTTGAATTAAGTGGATTTCAGCCAGGCGTCCACCGTGCGGGGTATGGCCACCAGGTAGCGTGCCGGGATGCAGAGGCATTGAACGGGGCCCTGGTGGGAGGAGACGGTGGCTCTGAGGAGATAAAATTCAGGAAGGACAGATATCTGACGACCGTCGAGATTAAGAGGCGTGGTGCGCTAGAGAGTGCGCCACCGAGATGAGAGGACTTGTGTGCGGCAGCCATCCTTGGTGGGGAGAAGGGAGATGATCTCCCCAAGGATGTCATCCGAGAGATTGCTGATGCGGTCCACCGAAGATTTTACGGGTTCCTCAGATCCGGGTGGGTGGGGGGGGGGGGGGGGCTCGCCGCTTCTCCCCGCGCTGCCGGGTGCGGGATCTACAATCGGAGTCGGCACTGGCGGGAGCCTCATCTTCTCGGCACTGCGGCCAACCGACTCCATTTTCCTTGCGGGCGTCGCGCCGAGCTCAGGGGTTTGAGCAGAGTAGCGAGAGGCGAGCCTAGTGGCAGTGCGAGTGGGGAAGAAGGATGGCTAGGGTTTTCTGTAGGAGCGAGGAAGAAGAGGAGCAGTTGTTTTCTCTATGAGTGAGGAAGAAGGTGAGCGGGGGTTTTCTGGACGAGTGAGAAGATGGGGAGTGGGGGGGATTGAGGGGAGACGGAAGCGGGATAGTCCAGCGAGCTGCAGTACTTGACAAGAAATATGGGCTTTTCCTCGCAAAAAACAAAAACAAATGGGCTTTAAGATGGATAAGCTTTTGTATCGACCTAGTCAGCTGCCCGTGTTTCGTACTGGACGGACTTGTGCAAGAGGCAGCCCGAGACACTCTCCAGCTTATTGCCCATTCGAAAGAAAAAAAGAGATGCCTCCAGCTTATGGCTACTCATCAATAACCTTTTTCAACTTGGAAAAAGGTTATAGCTCCTTCTCTGGTCGGCTTGGCATCCACCAAATTAGAGGATGTGGTCCTGCATGTAGACACTCACACTGGTCGTAGCGCGGCAAAATGAGGTGTCAAACAACAGGCCTACAATATACTTACTAGATTGTAAAGGTTCACATGCTAGTCAACATTCACATTAAACTATGCTTCAGAAGATACAGTATGCATACTAACATTCACAAGCACATAAGTTCAGCATGTTTATAACCAATACAAAGCTGCGAGAAGGTGTAGAAATAAAGAAAATCGATCGATGCTTCTCTGAGCAAAGGGCCTCCCTGCGCACGCATTAATTTCCTGGGCATGCTTGTTTCTTCTCAATGTTGCAAGCACTTTGAGCATGTTGGCAACTCCACAGCTAGCTGGCTGCCTCATCTTGCAATTGATGCTAACACATTTGCAGCAAACACTAGAGGCAATAGAGATGGCTCAACATCAGACCATATTGTGCAGTTCCCCTGAAATCATCTTCATTGTCCTGAATCTGAAAAGTTGGAAAACAATAGCTATACTTAAACGGTGTTACAAAACAGTAGCACATATCAATAGCTCGGCATGACAAAACACGTTCATCTGGACGAAAGGGATACTGAACTACCTTCATAAGTAGTTAGTTGATTTCCACCTTCGGCTCACTGCTTGTT
Source organism: Aegilops tauschii subsp. strangulata (assembly GCF_002575655.3). Taxonomy (NCBI): domain Eukaryota; kingdom Viridiplantae; phylum Streptophyta; class Magnoliopsida; order Poales; family Poaceae; genus Aegilops; species Aegilops tauschii. The sequence continues at coordinate 142,357,875 of NC_053038.3, forward strand.
TGCTCCTCCACACATGACAGGATCGTTCTGCACTACAATCAGCAAGTCAACGTACGAATAAGCTTATTTCATCTTGCGATGGTCATTGTACCTAGTTACGAATGTAGGAATACCTGGAGCACCACGAGGTTAGCTGATAGCAGGTAGATGCAGCCATATAGTTTTGTTCGGTGCTACCAAAATTGAGGTTTGTGTCCCTTCCCCTTCTTATGAGAATTCTTCTTGAAGTTGGTAGAATGTGATGGCTTGTTCTTTGCATCAAACTTGCCTTTCCCCTGAGATTTTTTCTTGTTGTTTTGGGGCTTGTTGGGCTAGAAGTTCTTCTTGTGTACCATGTGGGCACTAGAAGCTCCCTCAGCGACTCGAGCACGTGTGTCTTTTCCTCTCTCCTTCTCTTCAATATCAAGAGTGCTAATGAGATCCAAAACAGAAAACTCATGTCTCTTGTTTTCCAGCGAAGTAGCAAAATTGTTCCATGAAGGTGGAAGCTTGGCAATGATGCTCCCAGCAACAAATTTGTCCGGCAACACACACTTAAAGTACTCAAGTTCCTTAGGGAGTGACTGTATCTCATGAGCTTGTTGAACAACAGAGCGCTCATCAGTCATCTTGTTGTCACAAAATTGCTCCATGACGTACAACTCGCTGCCAGCGCCCGAGGCCCCAAACGTGGCCTCGAGCGCAGCCCACATGTCTTTGCCGCTGTCAAACAACATATATGAATCCACAATGGAATCATCAAGAAACCTCAGCAGCGCAGCTTTGAAGAGGGTATCCATGTTCTCAAAAGCTTCGTGCCGTGTAGGATTAAGATCGCCCTCAGTCTTGCCCTTAGTGGCATCATAGAAGTACATGATCTGAAACCAGTATACTGCTCTTGTGCGCCACCTTTTATATTGCACCCCCTTAAAGCTAGGCGGCTTCAAAAGCGCAGCAAAACCACTCGGAGTAAATTGCCTATAATCAAGTTTTTGGATTGGATTGTTGAATAGCAATTTACTATGAGATTTAATCCGAATCAATAGTAAATAGATCATGATGACAATTGCAAAGATCAAAGTAATGATGCAGACTAAACCAGGAGGACAGAATCACATATTGTGCAGCGGGAGCAGAACCGCTTTGGTTGATGTTGTCACTCATGTCGTTCATGAAGAGGTTACCGAGGTCGGGGAAGAAGGTTGTCGTTGAGGAAGTCGTCGCTGGCAGCAGTCGCATGAGTGTGCTCCCCAAAAACCTAATCGCCCCTCTCCCGTACAGGATCACGAAAGACAAGGTTCCGGAGGACTGCTGTCCCTTCTCGCGGTGCAGGCCGGAAGGAGCGATGGAGAAGACTTGCGTGGCGGCGCTATGATCTGGAACAGTGCAAAACCATATGATACAGCGGCGGCTAGGGTAGAGCCTGTTAGGTCAGTCGTGCGAGTAAGAGCAAGTATAATAGTAGGCCTTTGGCCCAAACCCCACGTCCATGTCAATAATAGCCCCACTATCCAAGAGAATCGGAAACAGGCGAGTAATTAAGGCGTCCGTTAATTATTAATTAATGACTTAATAAATTTTCCGACAAACAAAAATATAAACCACGTGCATAGCTTTTGTACTTGGACGGGCTCATTCCCGAAGAGCGTGCGTGTAGGTTTCCTATTATCATGCTCATGCAAATGCTAGAATAGATCACATTATAAAGTGGTGCAACTCACACTCACCTAGCAGTATGGGACTAAACTTTAGTCCCACTCACACCACAGTTAACTTTAGAGCATGGTCAATAGTATAGCCAACGTCCGGCTATATGAAGTTGACATATCATCTAGAGCCAACCTAATAGCATGCTAGTACAGTAGTTAGTCCCTTTAGTATAATACTATATCATTAATACATGGCCCCACCTTTTGTCTCACAAAGTATGTTGGAGCTCGTGCTACAACAGGCTACAAGTTTACAGCCTGCTTCTCTTCTCTCTCCTCTTCTCTCTCCTTCAACTAAGCACAAATACTATATTTAAATCCTTATAGCCTGCTTATATCACCTTACTGTACTTTCTGTAAAGTTACTCTCCATTGTGAGTAGTCTGAAATACCGGGCGTGCAGCGGGTGGTGCCCTCGGTCGGCGCACCGCTTCAACGGCGGAAGCAGTGAGAGGTCGTGTCGCCCTGACTTACCATCAATGTGGAGCGGCAGGCTCAGCTGGCGCCGGGCGGGAAGCGCGCACGGGAGGGGGGAAGGGGTTTTTGGTGGGCCATGAAGGTGAGAAGCCAACTTGGGATCGGTCTGGACAGGGAAATATCAGGTGCTCCAATACTCCAACTGCTAGTACAATAAGTGTGGGCTATGTAGAGGGCGTAGTAAGCAAGCTTCTCATCGTTCTGTGAGTTGACAGGACACATCAAAGTAGTACTTTTTTTAAACGTACATCAAAGTACCAGTGTAGTAGTCTCCAAAAAGGGCCGACCATGTCCATGGCTACCATCCCATATCGTGCTCCGTCATTGAGTACGTGCACGATTCACATGCCATTCAAGAAAAAATTGTGTACGTGCCATTGAAGAAAAAAAATTAAAAACAAACACGCCACCACGTCATGGTCGAACTTTGATTCATTCGCGCGTGGTTCCCGACCCTCCACTAAGTGAACAACTACTACACGCGTCAAATTATCACGTGAGCTGCCTCTTCATCCAGAAATGAGCTTAATCGTGTACCCACGTGTGTGTGTTAGGGAACGAGGCACATAGTACGTGCGTCCGTGCGTGCAATTCTTCTCTTCATGCACACACTCCTTTTTTTGCGGGTGATTCGTGCACGTACTCGGCCTACGTTGGTGACCGTTGGTGAGTCTCAGTTATCTCTAATCTCTACATGTACATCTACATCTGCATCTACGTCTACACTACATCTGCATCTACATCTACCTCTACTATAGTACATCAAGTTTTAAACATGAGACCAGCCATTTTCTTGCATGACACGACCAACCCGTATCGCTTCTTGCTCCTCATCTCTCTCAAAGTGCGTCCGACAAGCGATTTTGCAGTCGATTAAGGTTGGTTCGCTCACACTCGGTCCCACATGTTATAAATCTAGAAAGAATAGTGATATGACAATAGGAAGTGCTCTGACCGGCGGACCAAACGCGACAGGCGTGCCGTGAGTGGCACGACTGGTGAGTGGGTCCAGTTTCTCGTAAGGTGACTTATGCACCTTGATGGAGGAAGCACCTTGCTCAAATTTGGCACTTTTCCGTGCATTCTCTAGACATTCATTAGGCCAGATACTCCCTCCGTTTTTATTTACTCTGCATATTAGATTTGACTAAAGTCAAACTTTATAAAGTTTGACCTAGTTTATAGAAAAAATATGAACATTTACAATAGCATATCTATATGATGGGATAGTGTATTCAATAATGAATCTAATGGTATTCATTTTTTATTGTATATGTTAATATTTTTTTTCTATAAACACTTTGTCAAAGTTTACAAAGTTTGACTTTGATTCAAGCTAATATGCAGAGTAAATAAATATGGAGGGAGTACATAAAAAACCCAGCTACGGCTACACGGGTGTGATGAGAAGGACATAGATTGTCGTTCGATCGTGGTGCATCCTACGGTGCACACGCGCGATCCGCATGCCTGGGGTTCTGGCCAATCACAATGCAACCCCGGTGGGGGTGAGCACACACAACTTCCAGAGGCGACGGAAATGAAGCGTGTGCGATAGTAAATTACCAAGATTGTAGGGGAATCCGAATTTCCTGCGTCGTTTGTCCTTGATCTCTAAAACACCACCGCACTGTACGGTTGTCCTTCCTCTCTCACAAAATTTCGCCCGCTTCTCTTTCCCCCCCTCTGGTTTACAATCCTCCGAATCAAACAAGGCACATAGGAAAAATTCCTAAGGATTAGAATCCTCTAAAATTCCTTTGAGAATCCTTCGAATCAAAAAAGCCCTTATACAGGGCTCAATTAACAAATCTCACCAACCATTGGCACCATGTACTTATGGTTGCTTCGTCCGAGCCACTTACTCTTGGAATATTGGAGTACGAGCGCATTCAACGAAGAGTGAAATGGTGGTTGGTTCGCCCGAGCAACTTTTACTAGTACCGCGGGAAAGGTGGGGCTCTGTGATTTGACTGCTCATTAGTTAATATTACTGCGGCGCAACGAGCGGGGTGAATCTCGCCAGCAGTTGTCCACTCAATATTGGTTCATGGCACGTGGACCCGGATTTTGGTTGTCCCACATGTGGGCGAAAGGAAGTTTGAATGATTTGTGGCATTGCTATCAAGTTTCCGGGATATGTTTATATGTACACATAATTTTCAAACATAATGAAATTGTGCTGTAATGCTATGAAGCTTTCAACTTTGGTTTCATGTGTCCTCTTGCCTCCAAAGTAGTCTCGTTACAACATTCCATCAAATACAAAGGAAACTAATATGCTTGATAATGCATCTCAATGATTCGCAGATCAGCGTCAATATTTACATCACAACTGAATACGAGGTTGTGAGAATGTGTACAAATAAAGAAAAATAAAAAAATCGAAGGATGATGTCCGCAGGCATGGTTCCATTTCCTAGCGTTCATTTGTTGGCAGCTAGTTTCACGCAGCTCTGTGGAACGGAACAAGACATGTTAGCCAAGAAAGGATTCTATGTTGGACATGGACCATCCGATCATTTTGTGCAGGTCCACTAAAATCGAGCTGACCATCCCTGTTTGCAAAGATATTGAACAAGTGTGACTACATTAGTAGTAGCACCAGTAGTAGTTGATGAAACATACACACACAAGTAGAAGCCGGTCACCTTTGCAATCTCTCATAAAACTAACCAATTGTTGGAGAAGATTAGGTTCGGAGTTGGACGAGGAGGATAGCAAAACCAATCTCCCTTTGTGTAGCCGCACTGAAATGTAGAGACGTTGTCCACGTGACATTTTAGTAGAACTGCACAAGACACTCTTAAGAAAAAAGTGATTTGTGCAGTTCACCAAAAGGTCGCAATACCAACGAGGTGAAATGGATAGCCTGTTTGCAAAAAACAGGTAGAAAGGAAACAATTACTAGCCAATAATAGTTGATGACACATACGCCGACAAAAAAGAAGAACATTCTTGTCCTAAGGGAAGATAGCAGCACGGTTGTTTATGTAAAATGATGTGAGGACGAGGTTGCAACATGGAAAGTACGCCGGCTGAGCTACGTTTTGGGCAAAGAACTTGGGAAGATCCACTTGCAGGATTTTTCACATGCAGCAACGTGGGAAGATGGGCAGTGGAGCAAGGCCGGAGGAAGCTGTACCTGAGGGTCGTCGGGATGTAACTAGGAGGGTGACGGCGGCTAGGATCTGCCCATACGGCGGCAGTGAGCAAGTGGCGAAGGACCTACTGTGCTGGAGCTTGGTCAGAGAGAACGGCGGGTACCGCAGGTCGGGACGTGCTGCCTAGACGCCGTCGAACGGAGAAACGATGCACATCCTCCCTTTCTGCCGGCGGACGGGATGCGGCCGGACCAGTGACCCGCCTTGTGTGAGATAGTGTGACGAGAGACAAACCCCGGCAGGCACGCTCCATTGTATACAATGGAGCGGATTTCTTTTTTCCCGATGACAATCGTTTTATATTCTGTACGTGCCATTGAGGAATATAACTTTATTTAATATTAAGGCGTCAAGTCGAACTTTGTACAGAAATGAACTCCACCGTGTACCCAACTCTCCTTCGAGTAAACAACCGCTACACGCGTCAAATTATCATGTGGGCTGCCTTTTCATACAGAAATGAACTCCACCCTGTACCCACGAGGGTGTGGCCGGGAACGAGACGTGAGTACGTGTGTCATGCGTGCACCTCTTCTTTACGTGTAGGTACGTATGTGGGTGGGTGTGAGAGAGATGGTTTGTGCGAAACAGAGGCAATGTGTCGATGATATCTCAAACAAAAAATGTAACATATGCAATGTGTGTGGAACAGAGTCATGGATATATCATATATAGAGGGAGCGATCCATGAGAAGAGAGTGGAGGGATCATCGGCGTGAGATATCGATAGAATCAAAAACAGGGATGAAGTGTGTGGGTGCGTAATCGATAAATAGTGTCATCGAATTTGTGTTTGCCCACGTCAAAGATATAGGGCGGCTGGCCTACTGGAATGTGAGAGGGCAGAGGTGCAGTTTGTCTGTGTGGCATGGATACCTACCTACAATGTTCAACTATCGGTGTGTGTGTGGGCGGGGGAGGGGGCAGAGACCTAACTATAGAGAGGTAGATCGACTAGTATATGTGTGGAGAAGGAGAGAGACCTAGCTATGTATTGAGGGAGATCGAAGGTAGAGTGAAAGGGCATGTAGCCCCTAAGTGTGGTTTTGGTAATTGAATGACAATCTCTATGGACTAATGTTTTCAGTGACATATATTTGAAGGTTTTGTCCATAGATGGTGCCTCAAGGATATTGGATGGAATCAAGGATGAAGTCCATATATATGAAGATAATGCCTCAAGGATATTGGATGGAATCAAGGATGAAGTCCATATAGATGAAGTTATATTTGCTCTAAGCTTTGGTATTAAATGACAATTCCTATGGAGCATCAAGTGCATTGGATCTTATATGAAGATATGTTCCATAGTGATGCTTGAAGTTCTTTGGGTTGTTATGTGAAGATTGCCATCAAAGCATCCGAAGAAGTCCTCATGGTATCCCTCTCAGGATACCCCATGCACACGTGCTTATACCGTGCGCACGGGGTCGATGTCAACTCTCTGGATACCCCGTGCTCACGGGGCCTAGGTGTTGGCTCTCGAGATTCCATATCCAGCGAGGTTTCAAGTTGGTCTTCTGAGGATCAAGGCTTGAGAGAATAATCAAAGAGAAGAATTCGAGTTATGGTTTCAAGACAAGATCATGGTGAGCTCATGTGTTGGGTTTCGGTTGATCAAGCCTTGAAGCAAGCAACTAGAGTGAAGAATTCATTATGCCTCTCAAGACAAGATCATGTTGATCAAGTCTTGAAGCAAGCAACTAGAGTGACGAATTCATTATGCCTCTCAAGAGTTTGGGATGGAGTTTTTAGAAGGGCAAGTGGTGACCAAGATGATATTCATAGTGGAACTTGATATGGTCATGAAAGAGGCTTTGGTGATATTGTCTTGAAGCAATGAAGTGAAATTCAGAGTTCATTGTGGCTTTCAAGAAACCAAGATGGAGCTTGAAGTAAAGATGTTGGTTGACCAAGATGAAGCTCAAAGAGTATATCTAAGTGGTCAACTCACAAAGCACAAACAATGTACCACGTGAGATAAAGTGATCTAGTGGTATGGTAAGTAATTGTGAATTGTGCTTTGTTACCTAACCCATGCTATATGTTTGTTATGTCTATGTGGGTTAGGTGTTTCTCATAGGCTTGCATCAAAAGGAAAGATCTCGTGTAGCCTATGTGTGGATGACATCAAGTGGTGATGGTCATCGGATTCGAGGAGTCCAAGTGCAAGATGAGATGACATCAAGTGGTGATGGTCATCGAGTTCGGGGAGTCCAGGTGCAAGATGAGAAGCCGGAGGTTATATGCTTTGAAGCTTGCGGTCCATATCATGATAATGTGCATGTGAAGATGGGCTTGAGATAAGGCTTCCCTCATTGCATCATGAGGAAGCAATTCGAGTATCTTCACCAAGTGGTCGTGGACAAGAAAGGGATTCCAACTTGAGGCAAGCATTAAAGTCATCATCAAGCTCAAGTTGAATGTGCAAGGCAAAGGTATACCTTAGCTAGGTTTTCCTAGTGTTGCCGGTCTCATAGTGCTTGGTGGGAGACCGGATTATAGGTTTGATAGCCGTACTATTAAGAGGGACTCTCGGGCACGTAGCTTGATCACGTCGCATGTAGAGATCTCAAACCTTTGCATTACTTGCATAATTCTTTCTTGTTGATCTTGGGTGGTTCTCTATGTGAGGACCTTGTGCTTTTCCATAGCTTCAAAACGAGCCCAAGATCATCGAATTCGGAGTCCGTATGCCCAAGTTATCGATGTTTTAGTGGGCTGCTGCTGGCTGTCCTGGGGACCCCGTGTGCACGGGGTCTTTGACCCCCGTGTGCACGGGGTGTCCAGGATTCTGGGTACTCCGTGCACACGGGCTCGTACCGTGCACACGGGACCCCGTGCACACGGGGTCTCAACCCCCGTGCGCACGGGGTGCCCAGGAAATGCCCGTTGGAGCCCCAACGGCTAGTTTCGGAGTTTGGCTATTTAAGGGCCCTTTCCTCCCACCGGTTGGGGGTTGGTTCACACACATTCTAAACACCATTTTGAGCCTCTCTCCACCTCTCCCAAACCCCTATCTCCCCTCTATGTGAAGGGGGATTTGTGGATGGATTAGTGAGCCATTTGTTGATCATATCCAAAGCATCCCCTCTCTTCAATCTCCTACTTTCAAGAGTGCATCTTATGAGATTGAGAGAGTGAGTTGAGCATTTGTTGCTTGACCTTGCATTGCATTTGTTGCATTGGTTTGAGCTCCCTGCATCGATTTGTTCGAGTGTGAGCCCGTGAGTTTATTACTCTTGGAGGCCTCCGCCTCCTAGACGGTTTGGTGATACATTGAGAAGATTGTGAAAGAGGCCTATGTGGCGAAGGTTCCCCCGGAAGCTTCCTCTTGTGGTGTGCTCCGGGGAAGGGTGTTGAAGTGGCCTAGGTGGTCAAGTTCCTCCGGAAGCTTCCTTGTTTGTGGTGTGCTCAGGAGAAGTTTGTAAAGGTGTGGTGGTCGCCTTCAAGACCAACCCCGAGTGAATCGAGGCTCATCCGCTGGGGGTGACTCGAAAAGGAGAATACGGTGAGTCACTTGGTGACGCACCGGAGCTTTGGCTTCGGCACCGCTCTAACGGAGATTAGCACTCTCACGAGTGTGAACTTCGGGATAAATCCGCGTCTCCGACTCACTTGTGGTTATCTCTTACCCACACCCTTTACTTACCGCAATTCATACTTGCTCATATTGATATATCTTGTGCTAGTTGAATTTCTTAGTTGTTCCTACATTTACATATCTTGTGATATAGTTTGTGCTTGCTAGTTTCCTCAAGTGCCTATCTTGTTTAGCATAGGTTGTTGGTGCACTTAGTTGAGCCTAGCATATTTAGGATTTGTTCTTGAAAGGTATCCGTTTAGTTTAATTCCGCATTAGGATAAAGCCAAATCCGTAACATTTTTAAAACGCTTATTCACCCCCCTCTAGTCGTCATCTAGATCCTTTCATAGAGTGTTGGAGGGTTGGTGGCGAAGTTGCTTCTCACAAATGGTGGGAGAGGTCTGCTAGACAAACGGTGGGTACGAGTGCAATATCAATAAGAGAGGGGATGTCTGCCTGTCTATGCACGTGCGTGTGAGAGACGGGTCGGGAGGTATGCAAAGATGGTGGGGGGACGATATGGGTGTGGTAAGCAGATGTAACTACATAGGAAGATCAATCATCATGTGTCGGGGAAAGGGAGAGACATAAGTAGCAAAGTACGTTGATCGGTGCGTGGGGAAAAAGACTTACAGTCGACCTAGCTATATGTAGGGAGATCAGTAGGTATACATGCATGCATGTGTTAGAAGAAAATAAGGTCCGGAGAGACAGACAGGGGGAGAAGGATGCGGCTAGGAGGTGGTGCGAGAGGCCTACTATATCAAGGGGGGAGGAGTGTGCGAGTATGAGATCGATGAAAAGAGGGGCGGGAGTGTGCACCTGCGTGGAGCCGTATTGGACATAGAGGGGCATGGACGGTGAGAAGAGAAGAGGGGAAGTGTGTGTTTGTGGTAGGCACACTTGGCTAGAGAGGTATATCGACTGGTGTGTGCCGGAAAGAAGGAGCCGGGGGCCTACACACACCGTGGGTGAACGACCTAAAGAGAAATAATGAATGTGCCCGATGGAGGGGACGCCGAGGGAGGGTGAGAGGGGGGCCGGCGTGTGCATGCATGATAGAAAGTTAGCGGTAGCTACAAAGATAAGAGGATTGTGTGGGTGTAAAAGACGAGTAGAGATCATAATTCATTGTAAAAAAGTGCTTTCGGATATTTGAAGAAGATATCATAGTGTTTTAAACCGACACTTGCATGAATGAATATATATAATGGTGATACACATGGTGTGGTTATGAACATGTTATACTACATATAATACATAGAACATTGATTATAATTTGTGATAATGTGTGGAATTTGCAGCTCGGGGCTAAATACTTGTCATAATGTAGGGGGCGGGGCACTATACTTTGTGTGATAAACACGTTGTACGTATGGAACATGGTTTAGATTATGAATATCTAGTTAGTACATCAAATGTACTATTATTGAGAATCAACACCAAGTGTATTCAAAATTTTGAATTCGAGTTCATATAGTACACATAGTTCATATCTATCTCTATAGTAATCATGTGGTGTGTTGTTAAGATAATACACGAATGATGGTTTAAGTTGGCAACAATCATGATTGTAGATTCTTATTCAAATAGAGAAACGAATTCAAATTTAGTTCGAATTGCAGCGGTAGTATAGAAATTTGGAATGCACTAAAATGTTGGTATGAGTAGGTTACATGCAATATATAGCCAGCGAAAAAATTTAATTGGACATAACATGGATTCATAGCTTTGAATAGCATTTGTACAGTAAAACGGGACAAGACTCTCTCTTTGTGTGGTGCGAATAGTTTTATTTTTTTTGTTTTTTCGTTGAGGGAAGTGCGAATTGATTTGGTACGTACAATAAAATTGAACCCGTGCCTTGTTATATCCCAAAAATTCAGATATCCTGCTCCCAAAACTCGCACCTTCACAACTCGCGCCTTGCTATCCCGAAATTACAACGCACGTGAAAACTCCCTCCAGCTGCCAAATCCCGACAAGCGAAATCCCGCCTCTAACCCTATGCTGAAAGGGCCGCTATTCAAATCGGTGGGGGTACTTTTGTAACACACCCTACATTTTGGACAAGTGCGTCCCTAAGTCATGGTTCCCCCTCCCATAGCTTCCTTTTCACCATTCGAAATCCCACGCCGCCATAACCTCTCTTCTCCAGCCGCGAAACCCCACCCTCCTCCGTCCGCCACCTCACCGCTGCCCAGCCGGAGCTTCTTCCCCGACGACATCATCCACCGCAACAACCCGACGTACCTCATCCACCTCCCCAGATGAGGATCCGTCATCGATCTCGTCGTCTCGCCGGTTCAGCCGCCCCATCCTCCACCTCCAAGGAGTTGCTCCGACGATAGCCGTGGCTGATCCATCCCCACAGTGCCGCCCTAACCCGCTCCATCGGAACCGCAACATCCTCACTGACTCCTCAGACAAAGCCGAGGCCTACTCGGCGCCACCAAAGAGGTTGTACACTCATCGCATCGCACCTTATCTTAACTCGACCTCCCAGTGCCGACGGTGCTCCATCCCGCACCCCCACGGCACGGTGACCTCGAAGCCGGCGCCGCGGGCGACATCTCCACGACGGCTCTCCTCCAGTGTGAGGCCTCTTTGGCGGCGGCGTCCATACCAGCCGGATCTACTGCTGCTGCTCCGGCTCTCGCTCGCTCGCTCGCACGCACTGGTGCTGCTGCTCCGGCTCCCGCTCGCTCACGCTACTACTGCTGCTCCAGCTCTCGCTCACTCGCGCTGCCGCTCTGCTCTCCCCCTCGTTCGTGCTACTGCTCTGCTCCCTCCTCGCTCGTGCTGCTGCTCTGCTCTTGCTCTCGCTCGCGCTGCTGATGCTGGTACACGAGCTGCTTGTAAGGGCATATTTCTCCCTATGTGGTTTTGGTGATTGATGATAGTGCATTTGCGGACTAATCGTGTGCATTGAGCATTTCAGATATCTCATGTCTAGGCAGAAGACGATTCGGTGCCCCTCGGAGCCTATCAAAGACGTTGGTTCTCTATGTTTCTTTTTGGTGGATTTGAGTCGTAGGAAAGCCGTACTACTAAGAGGGTGTCCGCTTTGGAAAGGTTAGGGTGGAACACGTACACATCTGTTCCTTTGCACCACCTTTCCTTCACTTCTTTGGAGCACCATCCGTTTATCCTTGTTGCTGCGAGATGAAGGCCTCTAAGTGCTATAGTTTCTGTGGCGTGCGGTAGTACTGTTCAAGGGAGCAGTGGTACCGCAGGGGCCTGCAGTAGTACCGTCCTGCCGAGCGGTAGTACCGCTCCACGCGAGCGGTAGTACTGCTGCCTCTAGCCCAGAACGCTGGCGCATGCGGAAGTAGGCGCGGAAGTAATTTTTTACTTCCGCCCCTACGCGGTAGTACCGCTCCCTGTGAGCGGTAGTACCGTGCCGGATTTTCGCATGTCCAAACTCAAGGAAGTAGTCACAGACGAAATTTATTTAGTCCGTGCCTTTTCCCAGCCCAGTTGAGCCCTGCCCTGAAGTAGTACCGCTCCGGCGGTTCTACCGCTTGTTGCCTAGTGCAATAGGACCTCACCTGGCCTTTACCGCACGAGCAGTAGTACCGCACCAAAAAGCGGTAGTGCCGCAAGCGTGTGCGGTAGTACCGCGTCTCACAGGCTGAGTGGGTGGGTAACGGTTGGATCTTGTCCCCCACTATATGAAGGAGGTCTTCTTATCCAAGAAGACCATCTCTTCCTGTCACGACCGGTTTTTCAATAAAATAATTATTGAGAAACCAATCCCTGTTACGGACCAGCGAGGAAGAATTCCTTCTCACTGATAGACAATACATTGGTCACAGAAGAAAAAAAATACCAGGAGTACTAAATATAATACAAAGTTGAGAAGAGACTGCCCAACAATTTATTACATGCACGCCGATAAAACAATACGGCGGATAGGGTGGCAGACTACTAACTCACGATAATGACGATGGTGGAGATATCACCGCGAGGCGAGTGATATGTCTCCAGAAGACTACAGCTCTTCGAGCGTCGGAGTGAGACTCGAGAAGACTTATTGCAGGTGGCGGAAGCGTATACGATACAAGTGACCAAAATCCGGGATCGCGCAGGACTGACTGGGACTCCTCTAGGCATCGGACGCGCTATCAAACTCTTCATCCAAGAGATCGCCTTCGTCAACATCTGGCCAAATCAACAAGCCAGGTGAGTACTATGAAAGTACTCGCAAGACAGTTCGGACATAAGGTATAACAAATGCAAACATGAAACACATGAATAAGTTAACCAGTGCGATCAGACATAGAGATAATAAATACTGGGTGCCAAGCGAGGGTCTGAATGACGCCTCGAGCGGAAGCTGCCGAATAGTAATACGGGTGCCAAACGAGTGTCTGAAAGACTCCTCGAGAGGAAAATGCGGAATAATAATACAGGTGCCAAACGAGTGTCTGAAAGACTCCTCGAGCGGAAAATGCGGAATAATAATGCAGGTGCCAAACGAGTGTCTGAAAGACTCCTCGAGCGGAAAATGCGGAATAATAATGCAGGTGCCAAACGAGTGTCTGAAAGACTCCTCGAGCGGAAAATGCGGAATAATAATGCCACAGTCGGGCGTCGGGGCAACACCACATAAAGGGCTTATAACAGAAAGTAAAGGCAGTGCATGCCGCAGTCGGACGTCTGAGCGACATCACATAAAGGGCTTATATCGAAAGTGAGAAACGAGTAGACGCCACAGTCGGACGTCTGCGCGACGTCACCTAAAGGGCTTATATCACATTTCATTATTACAACAGCTCGGAGACATAAATTATCACAAGCATGAGACACAAAATAAAGCTTGTCCATCCACTGAAATAACAATAAAACCTGAGATTTTACCACTTGAGCTTGTTCACCGGGGACAAGTTTTTCACATGGATAGATATGGATATAATGTATACACTACTGATCATGGATACGATTTGGAAAGAATTGACTCTGCAGAGTTTGTACTTAACCACAGCCAACGGACTTCAGTAGTCACGGGGACTAGTTCCGTCTACGGTGTTCTGGAAGGAACACGTCTAACCAGTACACACCCAATTCAACCATCCGAAGCCAGGGATCACCCTCGGCAACATTCAAGAAAAACCTTGAGTCGGGGAGGCTACAACCTCGCGTAGCATGGGATCAAATTTCTATACGCGCGCTATAAGGGGGTGCCCCCCCTCTCGGTCCCATCCGGAAACACCCATGCCCCCTGACCGAATGACTGGCTTTAATCCTGGGCCAAGGTACCATCATCCCGGCCTCTCTGTTTGGTGTGTACACGGAAAGAGGTTACCAACTTACTAAACCGTATCCTGGCAATGAGACATGTGGTAGCACGGAAAGGGGAAGGGACGATAACACGGCTCCAACCATGTTAACATCGGAAAAGTCGGATGACACAAGGCTGGCATGCTACAACAGTACCACCTTGCTGCCCTTCATGTCACCACATGATTAGGCCACCTCTCATCAGAGGTCATCGCAACTTTGGAACATGCGGGAAAAGATCGATAACGTGGCTCCAACCACGTTAACGTCGAAGAAAGTCGGATGACGCAAGGCTGGCATGCTACAACAGTACCACCTTGCTGCCCTTCATGTCACTACATGATTAGGCCACCTCTCATCAGAGGTCATCGCAACTTCGGAACAACCGGGTCGTTGCCTTACGAGCAACGAGATATTTACCGACACTCATATGCCACACACAAACTTTCACATGAACATGCAAAACTTCTGCCATATCAAATGTCCAAACATGCTTGCCTGGTTCGGAGAAGTCGGAATCTAGCTCGGCGAAGTTTGCGGCTCCGTCACCTCTCCCGGAACCTACGGCAATCACGAAACGGGTACTAACGTGAAAACCAACACATGCACAGAAACTTTGCCAAATATTTCCCAAATAAATCCCATAAAAAACTAGACAAAATTTTAAGAATGTCAGAAAAAGAATCACTCAAAAATACCTTTTTATTAAAAAGTTATAAAGGTTTCTGTCCAGGGACCTTTCTGTAATGAAACAGAAAAGTTCGGGACTGGTGGGTGCTCGAGTTGAAGCTCGGGACCTCTATTTATAGGCAGATCGACGGGGTGGCCGTGAACGGAGAATCTCCGGCGAGCGATTACGGCGGAGCAGTGAGTTGGCAAGGGTTTGAGCGGTCGGGCAGCATCGGTGGATGTTACGGGACTCGTTTTGCAGCTAAACGGAGCTGGCCCTGGCGTAATGGCGTCTGCCCACGGTGAGGTGACCGCACGGGCTCAACGGCGGCAGAGAGCGCGCTCCGCGCCCTGCGGTTCACGACGAGAGCGGCAGCGCATTCGGGGGAGTGGACGGCCACGCGGCGGGCTCCGGTGGTTTGGGCGGCGCTGGGTGGAGTCGTCGGCGCCGTGTCTCCCGCTGGCGTCCGCAAAGCCGCCGCCGGCGTCGGTCACGGGGCGGCGCACCTCCTGCTGCCCGTCGCCGACGCCCGCAAGGTGCCAGGCGCTCGTGCGGTGCAGGAACAAGTGGGCGAGGACGAGGAGCAAGGAGACGCGGCGGTACTGGCGAGATCGATGCCCGTTTCTGAAGAAAACGACAGCAAGCACTGAACTGAAACTCTGAAGTTACTGAAACTTGACAGTGACCATGCATTGCAGGTGTTCGACAGTAGGTTTTGGTAAAGAGGTAAATTTTGCTGGAGCTGTAACTTGGTGAGATGACCACTCAAAGCACCCAGGGGCTGCATGAATTTATTTGGAATTTTTGGAGAAGGTTTTGAATGAATTTCACCAAATTTGCCAAATCTGGTCCAAACTTGCAGCTGATGTAGTTTGAAAATTTTGAACTGGAGACCAGTGGATCTTCATGGTTCTAGGTTGAGGGTTCAAAGGACTAGGAGGGGAAAGAAGTTTGGTGGTAAGAGTCCAAACAGAAAATGGAGTTCCTTTGTAAATCTCCAAGAGGTAGAATAGAAGGCAGAAAATATTTGAATAGAATTTGAATGGAAAATAAATACATGGGGAGGTTCAACTTGCTGGATTTGATGTAAATCATGATCCAGAGGTGAGGGAGTGTTTAGGAGAGAGGATTTGCACTTATGCCATGGCAAGAAGGAATAGTTGAAAGTGGCAAAGTACCTTCCAAAAGCCATAGTGCAAATTCAGAAAAAGGTTTTCAAAAGTTCTTCTCCCAAATGAAAAAAAAACATTTTGTCTTGAGTCCAAATGAAGAGCAAGAACTCCCAAGGTCAAAGGCAGATCTTGGGTGAATCCAAATAAAAATTTTGCCATAAAGAAAATATATGAGAGGGAGAGTTCTCTTGAAGAAAATTTTTTAAATCACTCCCCTCAAGTCAAATAAAATCTTTTCAAAAAAAATCCAAATAAAAACTTGGGTGCCACACTTCCCTCCCCAAAGCTCCATTGTTGCTCAAAGCTCCATTTTCGCCCGATCTCTCTCCCTAGCCAATCAAACTTGTTGATTTTCTAGGGATTGGTTGAGAAGGCCCCGATGTACACTTCCACCAAGAGAAATTTAATTCCCCCACTAATCCCTTGCAGATCTTGTTACTCTTGGGTGTTTGAGCACCCTAGACGGTTGAGGTCACCGCGGAACCATATTTCATTGTGGTGAAGCTTCGTGGTGTCCTTGGGAGCCTCCGATTAAGTTGTGGAGATTGCCCCAACCTTGTTTGTAAAGGTTTGGTCGCCGCCTCCAAGGGCACCAATAGTGGAATCATGGCATCTCGCATTGTGTGAGGGCGTGAGGAGAATACGGTGGCCCTAGTGGCTTCTTGGAGAGCATTGTGCCTCCACACCACTCCAACGGAGACGTACTTCCTCTCAAAGGGAAGGAACTTCGGCAACACATCCTTGTCTCCACCGGCTCCACTTTTGGTTATCTCTGACCTTTACTTGTGCAAGCTTATATCGTGTTGTATACCTTGCTTGCTTGTGTGCTTGTTGTTGTTGCATCATATAGGTTGCTCACCTAGTTGCATATCTAGACAACCTTTTTGATGCTAAGTTTAATTTGGTCAAGAAAAGCTAAAAATTGTTAGTTGCCTATTCACCCCCTCTAGTCAACTATATCGATCCTTTCAATTGGTTTTAGAGCCTCGTCTCTTTATTAAGGACTTCACCGTCCGAAGAGTATGGTTGACACCACAGACGAGGTGGAGGAGCACCCCAGTGCGAGACCCACTTTGTCTGAGGCCGAAGGGGGATCCTCGGTCTCTCGTGAGGAGTTCAATGTGGCCTTGGACACATTGAAAACCTCCATGATGGCCGAGGTCAAAGGCATGCTTGAGAAGTTTCTTGATGGTCTCAAAGTTTCTACCACACCGTTGGAAGTGGTCGATCCCACTAACAAGGTGACGGATGCTAACTCCAACAAGGGGGAAGCTAATAGTGATCAAGTTCGTTTGACTATTGGTAGAAGTGGAAACGACATCTTTGCCCATGTTGAACCTCCAATTACTTATGGAGGACCGGTTCCCTCCACTCATATGAATCATGTTGGTCCTCCTCCTAAGCTTGTGAAAAATGAGGATTTTGCCTCTTAGGTCTATCGCTTTAAACACCATTTAAATCATAGTTCTACTAATCTTTGGACAATTATTGAGCAAGGTTTCTACCCGCACCCAAAGCCGCGGATCATCAATTCAACGAGTCCGCTCTCTTCATTCTCCAAGTAGCAATTCCACCCGAAGATATTGCGCATCTCCGACCCTTCACCGTGGCCAAGGAAGCATGGCAACATGTTGTTTCCATTTACAAGGGAAGCGCAAGCATTCAACACTCAAACTTTGAAGTGGTGCAAGATGAAGCTGATGAGTTTGCAATGAATGAAGATGAAGAACCTCAAGAGCTTTACTGGAGATTAACCACTCTCGCGGTCTCGCCGCGAGATCATGGGAGCAAGGATACAGATGACAATTGGATCAAGCGCAAGTTTCTCAAGGCCATGATGCCTTACCATAAGGCCATGTCCTCCGTCATCCGTCAAAGGCCGGACTTTCACGCCTTGTCCTCAAGTGAAGTGTTGGATGAGTTTGTTGCAATGAGGACCTTGGACAAGACCGCCGACAATGCGGTGTTGCGTTCTCAACAAGTAAAGAAGCCCAACCTTCCTTTGAAGGCCAAGGCTAGTGTGGAAGAAGAGGGTGAAGAGGAAGAAGAAGAATGTTGCCCCGAAGATACAAAATATGCTTATTATGAGCACATGGCTCTCGCTTCATGGAAATTTTCGAGCAACAAGAACTCAAGGCCCAACTTCAACAAGAACAACTCAAGTGGCACCAAGGGCAAGCAATGTGTGAGGACATGCTATAATTGTGGCAATGTGAGCCACTTTGTTGCGGAGTGCCCATACGAGAAGAGGGAAGACAATGGTGGCAAGCTTATCCGAAAAGACAAGGCCAAGTCCTTCCCCAACAAGAACAACTTCACCAAGAAGACTCCTCCCAAGGGGTTGGTGGCACAAGAAGAGTAAAATGAGGATGATGAGGAAGACAGTGAGATGGTTGCCATGGCCTCCATTGCCATTGCAACAACCCCACGGGTGTCCCTCTTCAATTCACCCAACGAGAACATCACCGCCAAGTGCCTCATGGCTAAAGCCACCAACAAGGTAAGCCCCAACATCAAAACTACCATCATTACTAATCCTTCCTTGATGGATTGGCTTGATGAAAGTGAGGGGACGAAGGAGGAGGAAAATGAATTTGAGTCTTTTATGAGTAAGCTCAAGGGTAAATCCAAGAAGCACTTTGTTGCTCTCTTGGAACAACTTGGTGAAGCCAATGACGTGATCGAGGCTCATGAAGAAACCATCTCTAAGATGGAAAGGAATAGTCGTGACTATTCTGATGAGATATCGGATCTCTCTAATGCGCTTGAGGAAGAGCGGGTCATCGTTTGGCTCTTGAGGAGTCACACAACGATGATCATGCTAAATTAAAGAAAGATCTTGATCATGCTCTTGTTGTATCTCGTGTGCTCAATTCCGAGAAGGCTAAACTTGGGGTTGACCATGCTAGACTCAAGGAAGAGTTTGATATACTTGACAAGGTTCACAAGGCCTTGAAGAGTGCTCATGCTAACCTCAAAGAGTCTCATGATCAACTCCAAGTGAAGCTAACCAAGGAGAAAGCCACATTGCCTCATATGGTTTTAATTGATAATGCAAATGCTACTAACCCGGTTGTGAGCATGTGCATCTTGTGGAGGAGAATGCCAAGTTGAAGGAGCAACTTGAGAAAGGCCTTGTGTCTTGCATACAAGGTGAGGAGAACCTCAACGACCTTTTGAGCAATCAAAAGGAAGTTGTGGGCAAGGAGGGGGGTTTGCACCCAAGTCCAAGAACAAGAAGAAGAATGACAAGGCCAAACAACCTCCCCTTCTCAAGCAAACTTTTGTGAAGGAGGGAGAGGGTGCTTGTAAGGAGAAGAAGAACAATGTGAAGGGTGGTGGTGTCAAGAAGGGCAATGCCACCCCTTTCAACAAAGCCGGCGACTTTAACCCTTCTTATGTGTTATGTCATGCTAGTGATGGGCATGTTTATGCCAAATTTATTGGTTCTCCTTATGAGTACGATGAATGGTCTATTTGGGTTCCTAAGACCCTTGTTACTAACATCAAAGGACCCATTACAAAATGGGTCTAAAACCAAGCATTGATCTCTTGTAGGTGTTTGCTTCTGGTGGAGGATCATGGTTGCTTGATAGTGGAGCCACAAATCATATGACCGGAAGCAAGGACTTGGTGGTGGGCATGCACAAGATTTCATCTATGCCCACCAATGTCGAGTGGGGTGATGCCTCATCTTCTAAGGTATTGGGTCTTCGCAAGGTTGTCATTTCTCATGATCTCACTATTGAGAAAGTCATGCTTGTTGAGTCCCTTGCATACAACTTACTTTCCGTTCGTCAACTTGCACTCATGGGCTTTGCCACTTTCTTTGATATTAATGCCGTGGCCCTCTTGTGGAGCAAGACTCTTAAAGTAGCCTTTGTTGGGCATGTCGAGAATGGTCTTTATGTGATTAACTTTTCGGAGCGACCCACTAAGACCGCGACATGCCTAATGGCTAAAGTTGACGTGGGATGGCTTTGGCATCGCCGTTTAGCCCACGTTAATATGAGATCTTTGCAAAGTCTTCTCAAGGGGGACCATGTTCGTGGACTAACAAATATTAGTTTTGCCAAAGATCGTGCTTGCAGTGCTTGTATCGAAGGAAAGCTACATGAGAAGGCTCACCCACCCACGACTATCATCTACTCGAAGAGGCCCCTGGAGCTCCTTCACATGGATCTCTTTGGGCCTCCGTCCTTTGATAGTCTTGGGGGTAGAAAGTATTGTTTGGTGATTGTGGATGATTATTCAAGATACACTTGGGTATATTTCTTCAAGAGGAAGAGTGAGACCCAACAAACATCGTATTTGCAAATGAAGCTCAACGTCAACACAATGCAAAGATCTTGACGATAAGAAGTGACAACGGCACCGAGTTCAAGAACTACACCTTGGATGAGTTTCTTAGTGATGAGGGGATCAAGCATCAATATTTCACACCTTACACCCCTCAACAAAATGGTGTAGCGGAGAGGAAGAACCGGACATTGATGGATGCGGCAAGGACCATGATGGCGGAGTTCAAGTCTCCATACAACTTTTGGGACGAAGCCATAAACACCGCTTGTCATGCATCCAACCAGCTCTATCTTCGCAAAGGCTTGAACAAGACTCCATATGAGATACTCACCGGCAACAAGCCCAACCTCAAGTACTTCCGGGTGTTCGGGTGTAAGTGTTTAATTCTCAAAAGAGGTGTTCGTTTGTCTAAATTTGAGGCTAGAGCTCATGAGGGCATATTTGTTGGTTATGCTACAAACTCTCATGCTTACCGTGTCCTCAACAAGTCCACCAGACTCACTGAGGAGACGTGTAACATGGAGTTTGATGAGAATAACGGCTCCCAACTAGAGCAAAGTGGTACTTGTGACGTAAGTGATGAAATTCCTCCCCAAGCAATAAGAAGAATGGGTGTTGGTCATATCCTACCCATTGAGGAACCCCTTTTGGCTGAAGGAGAAGGACAATGTTCCACTCAAGTGGAACCATCACCGACTCAAGACCCACACGCTTCCGAAGAACAAAGTGAAGGCCCTCAACCAAATGAACAAGATCAAGGGCAAGATCAACCCCAAGATGGTGGTGAACCACCAAGTGATGCCCAAGGTCAAGTTCTCACCACCGAGCAAGTTCAAGATCAAGAGCAAGCTCAAGATCAAGAACAAGCTCAATACGACGCTCAAGATGATCAAGTTACCGCTCCTCAACTCTCTCCTGAGGAGGAATTGGAGCGTCGTGCCGCCAAAATTGCATCCAAGCTTACTACCAAAGATCATCTCATGACGAATGTGCTTGGAAGCTTAAGAAAGGGGGTAAGCACTCGTAGAAAATTACCAAACTATTGTGAACATCATGCGTTTGTTTCTTGTGTTGAACCCCAAAAGGTCTATGAGGCGCTCGAGGATCCGGATTGGCTTAATGTCATGCATGATGAACTCAACAAATTTGAGAACAACAAGGTGTGGAGATTGGTGCCAAGGCCAAAGGAGAACCATAATGTCATTAGAACCAAGTGGATATTCAAGAACAAGCAAGATGCTCATGGGATTATTGTTCGCAACAAGGCTCGTTTGGTAGCACAAGGCTACTCCCAAGTCGAGGGTATCGACTACGGTGAAGCCTTTGCTCCCGTTGCTCGCCTTGAATCTATTTGTTTATTGATTGCTTATGCCTCTCATCATAACTTCAAATTGCAACAAATGGATGTGAAGAGTGCTTTTCTTAATGGTCCTATTAATGAGTTGGTGTATGTCAAACAACCCTGGGGTTTGAGGATACCGAGTTCCTCAATCATGTTTACCAACTCGATAAGGCACTCTATGGCCTTAAACAAGCCCCACGTGCATGGTATGAGCACCTTACCGAGTTGTTGCAAGATCGTGGGTTTGAAATTGGGAAAATCGACCCCACTCTTTTTACTAAGAAGGTCAAAGGGGAGTTGTTTGTATGCCAACTATATGTTGATGATATTATCTTTGGTTCTCCTAACAAAGCTTTCAATGAGGAGTTTGCCGCTCTCATGACCTCGAAGTTCAAGATGTCCATGATGGGAGAGTTGAAGTTCTTTCTCGGGTTCTAAACCAAACAAAGAAGAGAAGGAACCTTCATCAACCAAGCCAAATACACTCAAGACATGCTCAAGAGATTCAAGCTAAGTGATGTCAAGCCGGCTTCCACTCCAATGCCCGTAAAATGCCAACTTGACATAGATCCCAATGGTAAAGTGGTGGATCAAAAGGTATATCATTCCATGATCGGCTCCTTGCTTTACCTTTGTGCATCTAGACCGGATATGTGCGCGGTTCCAAGCCGCACCTAAGGGAAGCCACTATGTGGCGGTCAAGCGAATCTTTCGATATTTGACTCATACCCCAAACTTTGGCTTATGGTACCCAAGAGGAGCTAACTTCAACCTTGTGGGCTTTTTGGATTCGGATTGGGCGGGAGACAAAGTGGATAGGAAGTCAACTTCCGGAGGGTGCCAATTTTTTGGTTGCTCCTTGGTGAGTTGGTCTTCTAAGAAGCAAAGTTGTGTGTCTCTCTCATCCACCGAAGCGGAATATGTGGCCGCCGTTAGTTGTTGTGCTCAACTTCTATGGAGAGGCAAACTTTAAAGGATTACAGTGTCATTTGTGACACAGTGCCTCTTTGGTGTGACAATGAAAGTGCCATCAAGATTTCTCTCAACACGGTGCAACACTTCAAGACGAAGCATATTGAGATTCGGTATCACTTCATCCGGGATCACATTAGGCGAGGGGAGATTGAGCTCAACTATGTCAGCACTCATGATAACCTTGCAGATATTTTCACGAAGCCCTTGGATGAAGCAAGATTTCGCGAGTTAAGGCATGAGCTAAATATCATTGATTTGAGCAATGTGGCTTGAACCTTTGCACACCCCACCATACTCTTCTTGATGTTTTGTTTAGGTGTAGGCATGGAAATAGGGGGAGTGTTGTTCTCTCAATGAACTTTCCCTCCCCCCATTATGTATAAATTGATCAACTCTTTCACATTCACCATTGTAGATGGTACTTGTGCTTCAAAGACGAGTTTTGGTCATGGGCCCAAGGATAATTCTTCGCGGTGCCATACCAATTGACTCAAACATAGGTGGCTCCGGCCACTGCCCTCTCCTCTAGAGGTTTTGGTTCGTGTTTGATCCTCTTTGTCTTTTTCGCTTTCTTTTTGGCCTTGTGTGTGTTTTAGTTGCTTCGTTTGTGCTCTTTTGCGTGTCGGTTGCTCGAAGTGTGCATTGCAAAGGTCGTGTTTTTCTGTCTTTTCGAAACTTGCACTTTCTCCGGTGTACGGTACTATCGTGGATAGCCACGGTACTACTGCAGGAGGTGGGTGGCATCTGTGTGTGCGCAGCTGCAACCCCGGCACTGTACTACCATTTCCATCACGGCAGTAATTTTTTGTTGCCACTGGAAGAGCGGTACTACCGCCCTGTGTGCGGTACCTCCGCCCGGGCGGTACTACCACGATGACCCGTGGTACTACCATGCTGTTGCGAGCTCGTGGGGGTTAAGAGTGGGCAGGGGAGTTCCAACTCCCCCATACCCATTCATCTCTTCCCCTCACAGCGTCTCTCTCTCTCCTGCCCAAGAACGGCGCCGGAGGACCTCGCCGGATCACCATCTCTAGCCACTCTCCTCGTATTCCAACCGGTGGGATCGATCCCCGCCTCGCCCTCTTGCGATGGAACCCGGTATCTCCCTTAGTCCCTCTCTTTTTGCCCCGTTGTTGTGCTTCTAGGTTTTGGGAGATGCATGTGTAGTTCTTGAGATTTTTGGCTAAATCTTTGCAAGAGGAGATTGTAGGAGAGTGCTAGTGTAGTAGATATGCTATTTGGTGTGTTGCAACAATATATTTTTGATCAACGGTAGTACCGATCCAATTTTACGGATGTTCCTAGATCCGTTCTGGCAAGATTCAACCTGTGCGGTACTACCGCTCCTCCCGGAGCAGTACTACCGCCTGCTCTAGCGAGATCTGCCCCATGCGGTACTACCGCTCCGCTCGAGCGGTACTACAACCCGACGCACGGAAGTAAAAAATTACTTCCGCTCTAGGCGTGGTACTACCGTGCCAACTCGGCGCAGTACTACCACGGCTCGAGCAGATCCGACTTTTTACTTCCGCCTCATGGTGCAGTACTACCGTTGACATATAAATTACCTTGTTTTGTCACACTCAATCTCATTTCTACTTGTTTCGTTCGATTTTGGCCGTGGTCTTTGCAATAATCCTTCTCGCTCTTCTCGTGTGTTTGTGCTTGTGTGTCATAGGTGGTGGCTCCAGTTCCAATGCCAGGCGCTCGAATCCCAGACGTGACACGAGCTCCAAGCGCCTTCGCAACCAAGAAGTTCTGGAGGGCTCCAGTGCCCCACAACGCAACATCAAGACCATAGCTACCAAGATCAAGGAGCCAAACATCGGCATGGATGAAATGCCTCAAGCGGAGTTTTTGATTCGAAGGATGCTCAACCCTTATGTCAAGCCTAGAGAGCTCACAAGGGAAAATGACTTGTTCTGGACCAAGCAACAGAATCTCATCTTCTTAGATGTGATCAAGGCCAAGCAGAACACCTATGTGCCAGTTCAGTGGATTGACATGGACCATCTGAAGAAGAACCGAGCATATTATGGTGAGCCTCTGGATTTGGTGGAGCAGTTTGGTATTGAGGAGATCATCACTTTCCACCTTGACTTTGACCCGGAGCTGATGGCTCAGCTCTTTGCTTCGGTCCACTTCCACACGGATGAGAAGTGGACCATGAGTTGGATGAAAAATGGCAAGAGGATGTTTGTCGAGTGGAAGGAGTTAATGGATATGTTGAACATTCGTGATGAGGGGCCTGATGTGCCCGTTGGTGCCCGCTCACATGCCAAGCCAGAGTCTGCTAACAAGAACAAGCTTCAACCCTTTCTTGTTGAGAAGACACTCCCAAGTGGCAAGAAGTCGTTTGTGCTGAACCCGTTTCTTGACATCATGCATCGGATCTTCCGCAACTCTCTGTTTCCTCGCATAGGCGACAAGGACAAGGTGCACTCCTATCTCGTGGACATGATGCTCATGTGTGAGGAAGCCCGTCGTCAAATTCCCGAACCTCTAGTAGTCTCTCATATCATGTGGAGTGAGCTTCAGTTTGCTGTGTTCCACCATAAGGTGCCCATCTATGGACCTTAGTTGTTCCTCTTGATCTCGAAGACTTGGGAGAAGCTCTTTCCGGGAGAAGAGTTTCTTGCTCCCAACTGGATTTGGCATGAGCCCATTAAGCTGCGCCAGAAGAACAAGTGGGCTAACACCACTACCCGGGCTGAGGCCGAGGCTGCTCGTATGGATGTGGATGAGGATGAGTTTGAGGAGGAGGAGGCTGAGGACAGTTCTGAGGGGTATGCACCTCCCTCTTTTGAGCCATCTTGGGGTAAGAAGCTCAAGGCCAAGATGAAGTCTCTGTTCCGCATGCAGGCCAAGGGGCAGTACCAGGCCCACGTTGTTCAGAAGGAGAGTCGTCGGAGTGACAAGAGGATCTTGAGGAAGCTTGGCGAGCAAGTCTCGAGAGGGTCAGATAAGAACATCACTCCTGAGGCTGCCTGGATGGCGAAGCAGGGCTATCAGTGGACTGAGTCAGATGGGGAGTCCATTCCTGCTGCTGAGACAGATGAGGAGCTTGATGGGTGATCACGTCAGTGGGAGCTACCACCTGCGTCGTAGGTGTCCTCTCTGCCTTTTTGGTGTCTTGATGCCAATGGGGGAGAGAGCATAGGATTTGTGACTCTTGTGTCTCTTTGCTTTCGTTTCGTTGAACCTTCGTTGCTTTGGTTTGTTACTTTGTGTTGGTGTGCGTGTGAGACCAGGAGACTTATGCTATCATATGGTGTGAGACATATGCCCTCAAGTTTATCTTATTGTCTAGTATGTTTAGTAGGTTGTGAGCTTATGTTATCTTATGCCCTTTACATCATGCTCACTTACTTTACCTTGCCTCAATGCTTATTATCACTTATATTATTGCAAGTTTTGCCTTGTCTATAAAATATAGGGGGAGTGTGATCCTAGTATGTGTGCCGTGCAGTCCAAAGCATATCTATAGAGTGCACACATCTAGGGGGAGCCTGTCTATATTTTATAGATGTTGGGTTTGCTTATGTTCAGTTTATATCCCTATGTGCAAATTACGTACTGTCATCAATCCACCAAAAAGGGGAGATTGTAAGGGCATATTTCTCCCTATGTGCTTTTGGTGATTGATGACAATGCATTTGCGGACTAATCATGTGCATTGAGCATTTCAGATATCTCATGTTCTAGGCACAAGACGATTCGGTGCCCCTCGGAGCCTATCGAAGATGGTGGTTCTCTATGTTTCTTTTCGGTGGATTTGAGTCGTAGGAAAGCCGTACTATTAAGAGGGAGTCCACTTCGGAAAGGTTAGGGTGGAATCAACGCGTACACATATGTTCCTTTGCACCACCTTTCCTTCGCTTCTTTGGAGCACCGTCCGTTTATCCTTGTCGCTGCGAGATGAAGGCCTCCAAGTGCTATAGGTTCTGTGGCGCGCGGTAGTACTGTTCAAGGGAGCAGTAGTACCGCAGGGGCCCGCGGTAGTACTGCCCTGCCGAGCGGTAGTACCGCTCCTCGCGGGCAGTAGTAGCGCTGCCTCTAGCCCAGAACGCTGGCGCACGCGAAAGTAATTTTTTACTTCCGCCCCTACGCGGTAATACCGCTCCCTGCGAGCGGTAGTACCGTGCCGGATTTTCGCACGTCCCAAACTCAGCGTAAGTAGTCACAAATGAAATTTATTTAGTCTGTTCCTTTTCCTAGCCCAATTGAGCCCTACCCTGCGGTAGTACCGCAGGGGCGCGCGGTAGTACCGCTCCGGCGGTTCTACCGCTCGTTGCCTAGTGCAACAGGACCTCACCTTGCTTCTACCGCACGAGCGGTAGTACCACAAGCGTGTGCGGTAGTATCGCGTCTCACGGGCTGAGTGGGTGGGTAACGGTTGGATCTTGTCCCCCACTATATAAAGGGGGTCTTCTCCAAGAAGACCATCTCTTCCCTCCCCAAGCTCCATTGTTGCTCAAAGCTCCATTTTTGCCCGATCTCTCTCCCTAGCCAATCAAACTTGTTGATTTTCCAGGGAAAGGTTGAGAAGGCCCCATTCTACACTTCCACCAAGAGAAATTTGATTCCCCCCACTAATCCCTTGCAGATCTTGTTACTCTTGGGTGTTTGAGCACCCTAGACGGTTGAGGTCACCGCGGAGCCATATTCCATTATGGTGAAGCTTCGTGGTGTCGTTGGAGCCTCCGATTAAGTTGTGGAGATTGCCCCAACCTTGTTTGTAAAGGTTTGTTCGTCGTCTCCAAGGGCACCAATAGTGGAATTACGACATCTCGCAGTGTGTGAGGGTGTGAGGAGAATATGGTGGCCCTAGTGGCTTCTTGGGGAGCATTGTGCCTCCACACCGCTCCAACAGAGACGTACTTCCTCGCAAAGGTAAGGAACTTCGGTAACACATCCTCGTCTCCACCGGCTCCACTTTTGGTTATCTCTTACCTTCACTTCTGCAAGCTTATATAGTGTTTTATACCTTGCTTGCTTGTGTGCTTGTTGTTGTTGCATCATATAGGTTGCTCACCTAGTTGCATATCTAGACAACCTATTTTGATGCTAAGTTTAATTTGGTCAAGAAAAGCTAAAAAATGTTAGTTGCCTATTCACCCCCCTCTAGTCAACTATATCGATCCTTTCACTGCTACAGGTACACGGGCTGCTGCTCTGGCTCTAGTTCACGCTGCTCCTCTAGGCGCTGTTGCTCCGGCTGCTATCTGCTACTATGTTCCCCGTCGATCGCCTGCTGATTTAGATCACTGTTTCTCTACTACTAGTGCTCGAGCAGCCTAAACTACATGTGAAGTGCCTCTCTGCTACTAGTGCCTTCAGTCGACAGTAACATTCAGATTCCACAGTAAATTTCAGTTGTGATAGTTAAGTTCAGAGTCAACAGTTTTTACCTCATCTGTTGTAGTCAGGTGTTTTTTGGTGATGTAAATTTTACGTCTATCACTTTTTCATAATGTATTTTACATCATCTATTGGAGATGCTATTAGAACCCCACTTGAGATTAACGATTTATGTCTTGTACTGCTTCAGCCTCGACGTCTTATAGCTTGCCGGAGCTGCCCCAACAACGGAACTATCCATCACAATAGAGCAGTGCCCTGGATGCTGTCTACAGATTCCTCAGATCTTCGTCCACACCTCTGACATCCACCTCTGCCGCAACTTCTTCAGCGACCAACCCAATGATGCTGAGGTTGACACGGCTACGGCAAAGAGGTTGTACACTTGTAGCATCACTTATTACTGTACATTCATGTCGATCCATTAGGACTATTTTGGTTCAAAGGAAAAAGTGAAGGAAAAACATAGCAATAGGAATATTTCCTATGGCACTCTACTATTCAATTATTCATGCATTTTGTTGAAAGGAATGGAGCAAAATATGCACCTGGACCTACTTTTCAAAATCCTATGCATGAAAACAAGACCAAGTGCATTAGTGGAAGAATAACATTCTAACTGTACACGCTTTCATATGGTTTCACTTTAATTTGGCCATGTTTCTTTGCATTCCCGCGCTCTTCCAATTCCTGTGAACCAAACACCCAAGTTGACAGAAATCCTGTGTTTACAAATGCTATGTTTCCCACGTGCATTCCAATCCTATTCTGGTGTTTTTACTATCCCTGCGTTTTTAGAATCCTGCAAGCCAAAGGAGCCCCTACAGAATTAGTTCAGTTACAGGTAGGTGTCGAAGAAAACTTTGTGTGGTTTGTCCTGCTCCTGCCGCGACGTCGTCCACCTCACCTGAGCTGCTCCATTGATAGAAGCATTCACCAAACCAGACATCACGACTCCTGGCCGTCTTTCGCCACCTAAGATCTCCTTCCCTGCCGCCGGCACCCACCGCAACTGCATCACCACCATCGACTCAGCAGATGAACCTGAGGAGTACACGGGTCCACAAGAGAGGTCACACTCTTTTGTTTCTGCTTATGTTATGCATTGCTTAATATTACCTGCTACTTTATCGTCATGTTCACCTCTTAGACTCCAAGTGAGGTCCAAATTAATGTTCAAACTTGAGTTTTAAAATTACTTGTGGGGCGCATATCGAGGCATCAATGAATAGTATCACTGTCTATTATCCGGTTCACCTAGGGTATGCCTATGTTGTTCATGTTGGGTGGGAAACAAATAGTAAAGCAATCATCATCTGTCTTTTTATTAAATTAAAGCTATCATCAGCATGCTATCATTATTTTTGGATCCATCCACTGGTTGTTACCATCACTCTAGATTTCTGCATGCTCCACTATCTTTTTTGCGTATGCATGTCAGATATTGTACACAGTCATGCTGAACATGCAGATGAAAAGAGAAGAGTTTTGCGCGGCAATACAATGTCATGTAGACATCGCTTCATGGCGGTTGGCAAACCCTACCCCCCTCTCTAGATTGTAATCTAGAGGAAGATATCTGTTCTGAGGCGGATTCAGATGCAGCTGACCACTCCTATTTACCCCCCAAGGTGTTTGCTCTAACTTGGCATGATGATGTTGGTCATATCATGCATATGTTGCCTTGCAGTGCCTACTTTCGACATCATATATTTCATCTGCTTAGTTTATACATGTTCTGTAATGTCACATGTTTAGTTTCTATATCATATATGGTAATTATGAAGTCTTATCTCTTTTAGCCAGCCATAATATATGTGAAATATGCAATGCCATCCTGTTTAACCAGGCATCATATATTTGAATGATATCTTGCCCATCCTTTTCTTGATTACATTTCCAGTTGTCGACAATGTTTGTACATTAAACTACTCTTCCTGTGAATCAGCCATTTGAGTGGGCGATGGAATAATCTGGAGTGAAAACAAGGTCTTCAGAGCAGACAGTGCTACCTATCGAAGCAGATCTCTGGTTGGGTCCCGATAGCTCCTTAGAGATGGATTCAGAGACAGATGACCAGTACTATCCCCCACCGAGGTGTATGCTCTAACTTGGCACAATTATACTGCTCATATCATGCATATGGTGTCTTGCATTGCATAGTTTAGACATCATATACACAATATTCAACACCATGTTCTTAGTTAAGACATCATATATGCGAATGCCCTCTCCTTAGTATATAAATCACATATGTGAATTAAATCATGCGATCCTGATTACTTAGATAACATGTATATGAATTATGTTGTGTGAACCTGTTTACTAAAGACATCATATAATTATCTCATGCCATCCTGTTTAGTTAGTCATCGTATCTTTGAATTATGTCATGCTATGCTACCCAGTTTAGATAGACATCATATATGTGAAATTATGTCATGCTATCCTTTTTAGTTAAACAATATACATGTCAACTATTTCATGCCCTCTTTTTTCCACACTATCTATCGCATCTGTCTCTCATACAAGGTCTGTACATTCAACTATGTTTCCTGTTTATCAGCCATTTGAATTGGAGCGGGTGATGGCAGTATCTAGCGGAGTAAAAACACGGTCTTCAAATAAAAGTGCTACCTCTTGGTGGAGATAGCACCCCGGTTGTAACATGCACGAGAACCAGCCCTACCACACATAACCCAGACTCTCGCAGTTTGTACCCCTACTACGATGGACAGAGAACCAGCTTCACCCAGTCTAACCCCAACCCCAGCAGATAGTAACCGAGTTCCTATTGACACAACACCATCTCCACCATAGAGCTCCCAAACAAGAGAAGTTAGTAAGGCAGCTACAGTGCCCAAAGTGCCAGTACTACCACGGCGAACCCCAACTCCACCAGTTAGTACACCTATTCCTGTGGAGGAAGCACAACCATTCATTCGTAGTTTAGCATCTATCGCATTTGATGTTGTTAAATCCTATGTGCGTATCTTCCCATCATGGAAATATTATATTGAAGATGAAGGAAAATGCCAGTTGCAGGTGTTCGTCCAGGAGTTATGTGCAAGTAATGTTATTCATGGCAATTACTTTGCTTTGTACCATACATTCTACCTCCATGATGGTTATAATACAACAAATGTTCCCATTTTCTCTATAGAGAAGCACCGATTTGGAAACTCAGGATGAGGTAACATGTGCTAATACCTCTGCTATCTTTAAGAATACTTTGGTGGGAGTATAGGAATTACCTGAAGAAAATGTACTTCACTGGCAAAGGAACTCATCAAATTCCCTTACGTTCTCCTGAGACACATTTACTGGACGATGACTGGGAACGCCTTGTTCTGTACTGGTCCCGAACCAAAAATGTGGTAAGGTCTATGAGCTCATTTTTTATTTTTAAGTACTATATGGCTGTGTATTACTGTACTCTGTGTAACAGCCCGGATGTAACTTTCCATATTTGTAACTCCAACTCTTGCCATTTTCGGCTATGTGTTATGGTATTCCCTTCGTGGTCGGGTTTTGTATTTCGTTTTGCATTTTGTTCATGTCATGCATCTCATATCATGTCATCATGTGCATTGCATTTGCATACGTGTTCGTCTCATGCATCCGAGCATTTTCCCCGTTGTCCGTTTTGCAATCCGGCACTCCCATCTTCTCCGGTGCATCCCTCTTGTTTTCTTTTCGTGAGTGGGTGTTGAACGTTCTCGGAATGGACCGAGTCTTGTCAAGTGGCCTTGGTATACCACCGGTAGACCACCAGTCAAGTTTCGTTCTATTTGGAGGTCGTTTGGTACTCCAACGGTTAACCGGGAAACCGCAAAGTCCTTTTGTGTGTTGCAGCAAAACCCCCCTCCAAACAGCCCAAAACCCCTCTAAGTCTCTTCCATGCTCTCGGTCGTTGATCACGATCGTCTGGGCGAAAACCGCACTCCATTTGGAGTCTCCTAGCTCCCTATGCCTATATATATGCATCCCCCCTCCGAAACATTCGCAGATCAAACCCTAAAAAAATTCTCCCCGCCACCGCCGGACGCTGCCGCCGCCGCGCCTGCGCCAATCGCTGCGCGACACGTGTCGCCGCCGTCGCCCGTACGCCCGCGGCCCGGGGAGCCCGCATCCGGCCCCCGCGGGCCCGCGCGTCCTCGCCCGCGGCCCGAGCCGGCGCCTCCCGCCCGCCGCCTCGCCTCCTTCGGCCGCCCGCGCCGCCGCCGCGCCGATGGGCCACCGCCGCCGCATCGCCTTGCCGCCACCCGAGGCCGCCGCCGCGCCTCCTCTGCCCGTGGTCGCCGACCCCGCCGCCGTCGTCCTCCGCCGTCGCCCGAGCTCTTCTTCCTCCTCTCCACGCCGGCGACGTCTCCCTCCTCTCCTCCGGCCGTCCGCAACTCCGGCGAGCATCGGGCTCGATCCGATCTTGGAAAAAGCCACTGTTGACTTTTCTTTCCCTTCTCCCCGAATTTCTCCAAGTCCCGTAACTTTTACAATATATGCACATGTTCATCGCATCATAACTCTCTGCATATAGCTCCGTTTCGTGCGTGTAATATATCGAAATGTTCGTCTCAAGATGCTCTTCATTTTGTTCCATTGCACCATGTTCGTTTGAGTCCATCTTGATGCCCACATCTCTGGTGCAAGAGTGCTATTTGCTGTTATCTGCTGGTACTTATCAGAACTTGAGGTTTTGTTATTTTTGTTGCATTCAATGTGTGCATCTTATGGGCATGAGCTCTACAGGTGTTTTGTTGTATGCCATGCCATCTTACAGAGGTGTATGCCATGTATTTTTGTGATCTCTGTGGTGACTAGCACAAGCATTCAAACTAGGCTCTGTAATGTTTCTGATTTCAGGGACTTAGTGATTTTACCAAGTCTGTGATTGCTGTTATTTTGTTGCTATGTATCCATGTGGATACAGAGAGATCCATGCTCTTTCGGGAGATGTTCAGTAAGGATGTTTTGTAGATATTTTTGCAGTTGACCCATTAATGCCCTTTTTGAAATTATGGAGTGCCCTAGCATGACTCAATCTTGCTCTAATTTTGCTATAAAATATTTCTGGCAGATTGTTAACCTGATATTCAATTTTGCCAGGCTTGTTGTAGTTGATCCTTTCATGCTATGTATTTGATCTTGCCGTGGATAGCTTCATAAACATGCCATCTTGCTGTAGGTATGCTTGTTTTGTCATGCGTTGTTTGGTGGTGAGTGCATCAAGCTCGCCAAGATGCCTTCATAATGTCTGTTTCTGCCATGCTCTGTTTTCTGCCAAGTCTGAATCTGTTAACGAAACTTGCTATGTTTACATGGTTGCCATCACACATTCTGGTCCTTTTTGGCTTATGGTCAGTACGGGATGTTTGTCATATGCATTTAGTAGAATACTCCCATGCCTTGTTTTGCCATGTTAAGTTCCTGTAGCATGTTGATTTCGTGCTCTGAACATTGCTACCTGATGTTGTTTCAGGCATGTCCAGTAATTTCTCCAAGTCTGTGAACCTGATATCTTTTGTACTTTTGCCATGCTTGTTTGGACCTGTTATGTTGTGAGCTAGCCATAGCTCAGTGTTCATCTTTTGTCAAGAATCTCTTGTAGATGACTGCCATATGCTTTGTTGCTATGTTGGGGTGCTGTAGCATTGTTACTTGTTGCATTCTAAGTGCTATCATGCTGTTAATCGCAGATTCGTGTCATTCTTGTTTTGCTTGCCATTTGCAAACCGTGCATCCGTTTCCGGTGATCTCTATATCGATTTCGGCCGAAATCATCTCACCTTTCCAGTGGCATGCTTGGTTTGCCAAGTTACTGCCTTGTTCATCATTTCCCTTCCAGAGCACGCATATGCATCGCATATCATATCTCGCATATCATACATGTATTGCATCATGTTGCTTGTGCATCTCCCGTGATTGATTGTGGTTCCGTTGCTTGTGTTCTTGTTTTGGGTAGAGCCGGGAGACGAGTTCGTGAACAAGGAACCTGTTGAGTACGCTTACGAGGATAAAGTTTCGACAACTCTGAGAACCTTGCAGGCAAGATGACCATACCCTCGAAATCACTTCTATCTTTGCTTTGCTAGTTGTTCGTTCTATTGCCATGCTGCGCTACCTACCACTTGCTATATCATGCCTCCCATATTGCCATGTCAGCCTCTAACCATCCTTTCCTAGCAAACCGTTGTTTGGCTAAGTTACCGCTTTTGCTCAGCCCTTCTTATAGCGTTGCTAGTTGCAGGTGAATTTGGAGTTGGTTCCATGTTGGAACATGGATATTTTGGGATATCACAATATCTCTTATTATATTAATGCATCTATATATTATGGTAAAGGGTGGAAGGCTCGGCCTTATGCCTGGTGTTTTGTGCCACTCTTGCCGCCCTAGTTTCCGTCATACCGGTATTATGTTCCTTGAGTTTGCGTTCCTTACGCGGTTGGGTGATTTATGGGACCCCCTTGACAGTTCGCCTTGAATAAAACTCCTCCAGCAAGGCCTAACCTTGGTTTTACCATTTGCCACCTAAGCCTTTTTCACCCGGGTTTTCGCGAGCCCGAGGGTCATCTTTATTTAAACCCCCGGATCAGTGCTCCTTCGAGTGCTGGCCCAAACTGGGCAATGTCCGGCGCCCCCTGGGCAACCAGGGTCTATGCCAACCCGACGTCTTGCCCATCCGGTGTGCCCTGAGAACGAGATATGTGCAGCTCCTATCGGGATTTGTCGGCACATTCGGGTGGCTTTGCTGGTCTTATTTTACCATTGTCGAAATGTCTTGTAAACCGGGATTCCGAGACTGATCGGGTCTTTCCGGGAGATGGTTTATCCTTCGTTGACCGTGAGAGCTTATAATGGGCTAAGTTGGGACACCCCTGCAGGGTATTATCTTTCAAAAGCCGTGCCCGCGGTTATGAGGCAGATGGGAATTTGTTAATGTCCGGTTGTAGAGAACTTGTCACTTGACCCAATTAAAATACATCAACCGTGTGTGTAGCCATGATGGTCTCTTCTCGGCGGAGTCCGGGAAGTGAACACGGTTTGAGTTATGCACGAACGTAAGTAGTTTCAGGATCACTTCTTGGTCATTACTAGTTGACGACCGTTCCGCTACTTCTCTTCTCGCACTCATTTGCGTATGTTAGCCACCAGATATGCTTAGTGCTTGCCGCAGCTCCACCATATTACTCCTTGTCCTCCTACAAGCTTAAATAGTCTTGATCTCGCGGGTGTGAGATTGCTGAGCCCTCGTGACTCACAGATTCTACCAAAACAGTTGCAGGTGTCGACGATGCCAGTGCAGATGATGCAATCGACCTCAAGTGGGAGTTCGACGAGGAACGTGGTCGTTACTATGTTTCTTTTCCTGATGATCAGTAGTGGAGCCCAGTTGGGACGATCGGGGATCTAGCATTTGGGGTTATCTTATTTTCATTTGGATTTGACCGTAGTCGGTCTATGTGTGGATTTTGTATGATGTATGAATTATATTTACGTATTGTGTGAAGTGGCAATTGTAAGCCAACTCTCGTTATCCCATTCTTGTTCATTACGTGGGATAGTGTGAAGATGACACTTCTTGCGACAAAACCACAATGCGGTTATGCCTCTAAGTTGTGCCTCGTCACGTGGGAGATATAGCCGCATCCTGGGCGTTACAAGTTGGTAATCAGAGCCATCCTCGACTTAGGAGCCCCTGCTTGTCGGGTGGTTGGTGCGACATATGCCAACGGATGGCTTATCATTGTGGGTGCCAATAAAACATCGCCGGTGCCTGGAAACGGGATGAGGCAAAGACATGCACGCCGGCGGATCTTACCCAGGTTCGGGGCTCTCCGAGGAGATAACACGCCTAGTCCTGCTCTGCGGGGTCTCCGCATGATCACTAGATCGAGAATGGGTAGCTACAATCGCTCCTAGAGCTGTTGGGATCAAGGGAGAAGAAGAACAAGGCTAGCTCTTGCTTCTCTCTATCTATGGTGTGTGTGTGCTATGCTTAGAAGCCAACCCTTTGCATGGGTGCTCCGGGGGGTTTATATAGGCCTACCCCCCGGGGGTACAATGGTAATCCGGCTGGGTACTGGTCCCAGCCGTCAGTGTCTACGCTCGCCGGCTTCTCCGCCGGCTGCTTGGTCCCGCCGACTGGTGGGTCCCGCCGGCTGCCGGCTTCTTGGTCGACAGGCCGGCCCCACCGCCTAGGGTCTTGTCGGCGGCTGCTTACTGTAGCCTCGCCTCTGATGACGAGGGCTTTATCGAGGTAAGCGTGGCTACAGTGGGCCGCCTCGGGGGCTCTCACTGTAGCCTTACCTCGTCTTGTCTCCTTAATGGGGCTCCTGCTTCGAGGAAGGGAGTAGCCGGCTTCTGGGGGCCGGCTACACCCCTGGCCGACTGGGGGAGGCCGGGCCGCCTTTGCGCCTCTCTCTGGTGGAAGGGGCCCGGCGCCTGCGGGCCGTATAGGAGTCGGTCGTGGATGACGTTGAGGCTGGCATGGCTACAGTGCCGAGCCGCACAGGAGACAATCATCCCGTACGACCTCCTGTGGCCACGCCTGCCTCGGGCCTCGGGGATAGTGGGCCGCACTGTGGCCGCACCCCGTCTTGTCACCGTTATGTGGGTGTAGCTTTGGTGGTTGTGGTCTCGGCCGGCTTCTTGGAGTCGGCGTTCTTCTTGGCCGGCTTCTTGGAGTTGGCCACCCCGTAGTCGTCCTGGGGAGGGGTTGCTGAGGCTGGGCCGCCTTCCGGGAGTCGGCTTCAGAGGTAGCCGGCCAGGGAAGGCAGCCCAATGCTTGGAGTGCTTGGAGGCCCGAAGGCCTGATAATTTTTCAGAAGAACCAGGGGCAGTCGGTTAGGCTACCCGTGGCCATTTACTCCGACAGTAGTCCCCGAAGCTGATTGGGCTTCGAGGTGGAGTAGGGGTTGAGAAGCTCGATCAGCTTCCTATCTTGACAAGTCGGCAGGTGGGAGCCGGCTTTAGTTAGGCGTGCCGCCTTGGTCGAAAATTCCGGAGTCGGAGGGCGGGAGCTCGCTAGCGTGTGCTCCGGGCCGCGGGCCGGCCACTTGCCGTCTGCGAACCACGTGGCCTCCCTCGGCCAGAAAGCCTGCCAGCCCACGCGCGTGACGGGACATCGCCGCAGGGCGGGGGCCCGCCACGTCCGCGCCCGGGCCCAGGCGCGGATTCTCTGTATCCCGAAACCGCTCGCACGTCTCCTTGCGGCTGTTTCGGCTCGCCTTTAGGGCGCTATAATCACGGGACATGGGGGAATGGGTGCAGTTAATCCCACGTCTCCCCCCACGTCCGGCCTCTTCGGCCTCGCCTCGCGAAGCTATAAGTAGGGGGAGGTGGAGGGCGGCAGGCCCTCGCACGCTCCTCCTACTTCCACCATCTTCTTCGCTCACCATTTCTTGCCACAGCGCCTCGCCGCCGTGCTCTTCCACCGCACGTTCCTCCGCCGCCGCGCTAGTTTTTGCCATGCCTCCCGCCACGGAGCAGTATGGCGGGGATTGGGACGGCTCCAACATGCACGAAGACCACGTCGAGTTCCTCCGCAAAACTCGGCGGCTGCCGGCCGCGGACAAGGTGGAGGTCCGCCTTGCGCCGGCGAGGGAGATTACGCCGGAGCCGCGGGAGGGCGAGCGGGTGGTCTTTCGCTCGCACTTCTTGCGCGGCATCGGTCTGCCAGCAAGCGCCTTCTTCCGCTCCTGGCTCGACTTCTATCAGCTCCAGCCGCACCATCTCACCCCAAACGCGGTGGTGCTGCTGTCCGCCTTCGTCACCCTGTGCGAGGGCTACCTCGGCGTCCCCCCCACCCTTGAGCTCTGGGGGGAGTTCTTCTAGTCGAAGCTGGGCACGCGCATGCGGGGCGTGCCGGCTCAGACTGGCGCCTTCATCGCGTCGCGGAGATCGGTCGCCGACAACCCCTTCCCCGTCATCACGCTGATCCAATCGGTGAAGAAGTGGCAAAAATCGTACTTCTATGTGCGGAACATCGCCCCGCGGGGCGACTACATCAACCTGCCGGCTTACGTAGCCGGCCCACCAGAGGGCAGGCGGCCCCAGTGGTCCTTCCGGGCCGTGACTCTGACGCCGGCCGGGTCCGCCGCCGTCGCCCGAGTGCGGGAGCTGACCCAGGCGGAGGGCTTGACGGAGCCCGACCTTCTGGCCGCGTTCGTCACGCGCCGGATTCTTCCGCTCCAGAGCCGGCCTCATCTGATCTGTCAGATGAGCGGCCAGCTCGATCCGAGCCGAATGTGTACCAAGAAGATGCCGCGCGAGGAGGTCGCCTATATGGTGAACTACCTTGCGAACTGCAAACTCACCGAAGAGTGGCAGTTCGGCAAGGAACCGTATAGCCGAGCCAATCCACCGCCTACGGTATGTTCTCCTTGTCTCTTTCTCTCTCTCTGCTTTGTTGCCGAGTTCCTCTTAGCCGATTCTGACTTAGTGGGTTTGCTTTTCGACAGAGCCCTCTGCTTCGACCGGCCGGCGGGTCAGACTCGGAGCGCCGATTCGTCCCGGACCGGACCGAACACGATCAGGAGGACCCCGACCTGGCGGCGGCCGGTATGGACGACGACGTCGAGCCGGGTGGTGGCCAAGCCGGCGGCGAAGCAGGCGGCTCCGGGCTCGGAGTTACCTTTGACGACTGGCCGGACGACGATGAGGCCGAAGTCGTCCCGCGCCGCCAGCCGGCATCTGGACGCGGCGCGGGTTCCTCCGCTGCACCGCCTGCTCGGGGCGGAGGTCAAAAGCGTCGTGCCGCCCAGGGTTTGTTCAGCAGCCGGACGAAGAAACCCAAAGGCGGGGCGGCAGCCACCAGGCGGGAGGAGGCGGCCGCGAAGGCGGCTCGCTTCCGTAAGGCGGTGAAGCAACCGCAGACCGTGTCGGCGTAAGTTCTCTTTCTTTCGTATACTCTTTTTTCTTTCTTTTCTCTGGTGGTTCCTGAACCTTTGTCTTTTTCTTCAACGATCAGAGCTCCGTTGTCGCTTGAGCGGGCGGCTGCCGCCTCCGTCGTTGAGTCACTGAGGGGCTCTGGGAGCACCACCCGCCGCGTGGACCCCCGTGCCGACCTTTAGGAGGCGACAGAAAGGAACGCGTGGGAGGCGCGGGCGGAGCGAGAGGCGCGGGAGGCGGAGGCACGGAGGGCGGCCGCCGCCTAGGCGGCACGGGAGGAGGAGGCGGCGAAGTCACTCACCGATGCCGCAGCCAGGGCCCAAGCAGAGGCTGCGGCCGCGGCGGCGGCGGGGGAGGTTTTGATGGTCACCCCGCTGCGCGTCATGGCGCCTGGGGACATGGAGCCCTCGCCAGAGGGAGCCAGCGGCGACCAGCTAGGGCTGGGGGGAAGCGACGACGTCATCATCCTGGAGAGGGCGCCGGTGCCGACCCCGCCAACTGGGGCGGCTCAAGGCGGCCGGCCTGATCCGCCGCCTGCACAGTCGGCGGGGGGCGAGCCGGCCGCGAGGGCTGAGATGGCGGTCCGGATTCCGTCGAGCCGGCGTGCGGGGAAGTCCGCGTCGGAGCTGCAGCCGGCCGTGGGCTCCAGCTTGTCGGCCCGGGATGCGGAGGCGGCCAGCGCTACCTCGGGGTGGACGCCAGGCGGAGGGACGGCCGTGGTGAACATGGCTGCACAGGACGTCCGGACCCGGCTCCAAGGCCAAGCGGCGGCGCTGAGGCAGTTCACCGACGAGTTCCTCGCGACGCGGGCGGCCATCCGGGTTAGTATTCCCATCTTGCTTCTTCTTGATCTTGATTTCTTCCGTGGGGGCGTTTCAGCGCACCCACTGGGTGTAGTCCCCGAGTTCCGAGTCGGCTGCTGAGCAGGCGGCTTGGAACTTCTTGGCGGATTTGCCTTTGCTATTTTTGTTCTTACTTCGGTCTTCTGTCCATCTTGCAGGACTATCACAACCTTCGAGCGGCCGCCTTCAACTCCCAGGCTCGGGAGCTGACTCAGAAGACCGCCGACCTTACTGAGAGCCGAGGTACGTGGTTTGTTCTTTATCTCATGTGGGGGCGCGTCAGCGCACCCACTGGGTGTAGTCCCCGAGATTCGGGCCGACTGCTGAGCAGTCGGGTCGGATCTTCCTTGACGACTTCTT
Organism: Aegilops tauschii subsp. strangulata; assembly: GCF_002575655.3. Taxonomy (NCBI): domain Eukaryota; kingdom Viridiplantae; phylum Streptophyta; class Magnoliopsida; order Poales; family Poaceae; genus Aegilops; species Aegilops tauschii. Next base: position 142,397,988 of record NC_053038.3, read on the forward strand.
TTTTGTTCTTTCTTTTTTCTGCCGTCCCTGCAGCGGCCAACGCCAGTCTGAGGGCACAGCTGGGAGAGTCTCAGACTGCCCTTCGTGCCAAGGATGCCGAGCTCGCCGCCTTGGTGCAGGAGCGCGACCGCCTGGTCAAGAAGCTGGCCGACCAGGAGGAAGGCCACAAGGCGGCCCTGAAGGTGGTGCAGGACCGCGAAGCCGCCCTCCAGGCCGAGTACGAGACGGAGGCGGCTGGCTGGGCTGAGGCTAGGCAGACTCTGGTCTCTGGCTATGGCCAGATCAAAGATCTGGTTGACGGTAAGCCGCCTACCTCTTCGTCCTTTCTTGCCATCTGCCACTTTGGCTCTTTTTCTGATTTGGTGCTCTTTTTCTCCCTTTCTTCTTCTTTCTTGCGCAGAATATTTCCCTGGCTATTCTACTGTCGCCAACCAGACCATCGAGGCCCGTCGCCAAGCGCGAAGGCAGGCTGGCTTTGAGATCTCGCCAACCGCCGGCCGCTCGCTGGAGGAGCAGCTCCTGGCGATCCAGGCCCGCATCCAGCCGGCTCACCGACTGCTCCGCCGGCTTCAACGTGCCGGGGCGCAAGTCTTGGCCGCCCTCTGGCCCGGCCAAGTGGTTCCTCGCACCCCCAGTCGGACTGCCGACTGGCTGGAGGTGGCAGTCGGCCGCTTCGAGGCTTGGAAGGCCTCGGCGGCTCGCTCCGGCGCCAGGCGGGCACTGGAGTTCGTCAAGGCCTGGTATCCCGGCCTGAGCCTGGATCAGCTGGCTACCTGGCGGCAGCAAGCCGACACAGAGCTGGAGCCGGCACGGCCGGCTATCATCCGGCGGGCTTCGGCGATCGCCGATTACACCGACACCAGCGTCTTCGCCCCCGAGGTAGACGACAACGGTGTCGCCCAGCCGGAGGAGTGGTTCGAGCTGGACCCGGCGGGCGGTGAGGACTCGGCGGAGGAGATCGACTCCAGCGACGAGGGCGAAGAGGAGGAGGAGGAGGGTGAAGACGCCGAGCCGGCTGGTGGGGCAGCCGGCCAGCCTCAGCCTGACCGTACCTCCAGCACTACGTCGCGAGTGAGTGCATCGCCTGCCGCTGGTGGTGGTCAAGCCGAGACCCGCTAGGCGGCCACTCCTTCAGCCGGCGGGGCCGTCTCCACCGACCAGCTCGGCCTCGCGCCGCGCCCTAGTCTACCATCTTTTGTTTTCCTATCTTGTTACTTTAGGAACAATGTTTGGTTAAGTCTGCACAATTCCACCCACTGGGTGTATTCGAACTTATGTCTGTTGACAGCCTGTTGGGGGCTTTATGTATATATATAACTTATGCATTTGGCCTTTCCTTGTACTTTTGCTTTTTGTCCTTCTGCTGTTTCCTTTGCCGCCCTCCCTTGGTTGCCGCCTCCCCAGTCCAACAGTTGCTCTGCAATCTGTAGCTGGAGTAGCCAATTGGGGGGGGGGGAGGAGTACTTTAGCTTTGCTGGACTAAAGCTAAGTGTTTAGGAAGCCGGCCAGCCGGCTGTTCTGGCAGCCGGCATGCATGTTTGGAGGCCGTCTCTTTGCTATATAGGTTCGTTGTTCCTTAGCCATTTTTCATGTGGGCGTCCTTTCTGCCTTGCCTCTTGCTAGTCGGACAGTCGGTTCTTCGAGCTGCGACTTTCAACAAGAGGGGACTCGGGAGCCGGCACACTACTTTTCTGACTTCAGGTAGAACTTTCAATATAGCTCAAGGCGGCCAGTCCCCGGGCCGACTAGTCGAACCCGGTGCCAGACAAGAATTCGAAATGTAATAATACATTCATGGATATGACACTTGTCATTCATAGATAAACAAGGGCAGTCCCCGAGTACTGCTCGGGGGGCCTGTTGGTTTGTACTTAATACAAAAAAGGGTAGCATGATACATACTGCTTTCAACTGTAAAATCGTCTCAGGAGGTTTGCGTTCCATGGTCGCTCCGACTCCTTGTCGGAGTCGTCTCTCTTGCGTGCTCTTGGTTTTTGCGCGTCGATCAAGTAGTAGGAGTCGTTGTCGAGTGCCTTGCTGACGACGAAGGGGCCTTCCCAAGGGGCCGAGAGCTTGTGCTGGCCGGCTGTTCGCTGGATTAGCCGGAGCACAAGGTCGCCCTCTTGGAAGGATCTTGGCTTGACCTTGCGGTTGTAGTAGCGGCGCAGCCCTTGCTGGTAGATGGCGGACCGGCTGAGTGCTAGCAGCCGGCCTTCTTCCAGTAGGTCCACGCCGTCTTCTCTTGCTTCTTTGGCCTCCTCCTCCGTGTACATGGTGATCCGAGGCGAATCGAACTCGATATCTGTTGGGATGACAGCCTCGGCACCGTACACGAGGAAAAATGGAGTAAAGCCGGTTGACTTGTTGGGTGTAGTGCGCAGACTCCAGAGGACAGCCGGCAGCTCTTCGAGCCAGCAGCCGGCCGATCGCTCCAGTGGTACAACCAGTCGGGGCTTGATGCCGGAGAGGATGAGTCCATTTGCTCGCTCGACCTGGCCGTTTGACTGCGGGTGGGCAACGGACGCTAAGTCCAGTCGGATGCACTGCGTCGCGCAGAAACGTGCCAGTGCTCCTTTGGCGAAGTTCGTGCCGTTGTCGGTGATGATGCTGTGCGGCACGCCGTACCGAGTAGTGATGTCGGTGATGAATGTTACGGCAGTCGGCCCGTTCAGCTTTTTGATCGGCTTTGCTTCGATCCACTTGGTGAACTTGTCCACAGCGACAAGTAGATGCGTCAAGCCGCCGTGGGCTGTCTTGAAAGGGCCCACCATGTCCAGTCCCCAGACGGCAAAAGGCCAGGTGAGGGGAATGGTCTTGAGTGCAGAAGCCGGCAGGTGTTGCTTGGAACTAAAAACTTGGCATACTCTGCAGCTCTTGACTATTTCTTTAGCATCCTCCAAGGCAGTCGGCCAGAAGAAACCATGGCGGAAAGCCTTGGCCACAAGGGATCTTGAGGCTGCGTGGTGGCCGCATTCGCCTTGGTGGATGTCTTTGAGGATTGCCACTCCTTTCTCTGGCTCGACGCAACGCTGGAAGATTCCAGTGATGCTGCGCTTCACAAGCTCTCTGTTGATTATTGTATATGCTGCGGCTCGTCGTTGCACTAGTCTTGCTGAGATCTCATCAGCCGGCAGCTCTCTGCTGACTAGGAACTTGAGGATGGGCTGGGCCCATGAGGGAGCTGTGACTTCTTCTTCTGTTAATGTAGCCACCATGACTCGGGTGGGTGGGTTGGGTGAGTCGGCCACTGCTTCTTGTGTCATTGTAGTCCCCGGGCCGACTGCTGCAGTCCCCGGGCCGGGTTCTGAAGTCCCCGGGCCGGGTGCGACTACGGCAGTCCCCGGCCAGTTGTCGAAGTCCCCGTGCCGCCTGCAGGGTTTCTCCAGTCGGATCCGGCTGTATCTGGCGCAGGCGGTACGAAAATGGAATCCGACTCTGGAGACGGCTTGATGGACGGCTTGAGGAGGCGCTGGAGGGAGACGCCAGTCGGTATGGCCTGTCGGGTGGAGCCGATCCGTGCTAGGGCATCTGCTTGGTCGTTGTCGGCCCTTGGCACGTGAAGGAACTCGCACCCTTCGAAGTATCCGCTGATCTGCTGGACGAGGAATTGATAACTCGCCATGTTCGCATCCTTGGCGTCCCAGTCACCAGACGATTGCTGGACCACCAAGTCTGAGTCGCCGTAGCACAGGATTCGGCGTATGCCAAGCTCTTTGGCTAGCCGGAGCCCGTGTACGAGCGCCTCGTACTCGGCCACATTGTTGGAGGCGGCGAAGTGGATCTGCAGCGTGTACTTGAGCTTATCGCCTTTGGGAGAGGTGAGGACGATGCCGGCTCCCAAGCCGGTGCGCATCTTGGACCCGTCAAAGTGCATCCGCCAATGGGTAGAGTGGGGAGCCGGCGGTAGGTATTGGGTTTCGGCCCAGTCGATGAGGAAGTCGGCCAATGCTTGCGACTTGATGGCGGTGCGGGGTTGATAGAAGATCGTGTAGGGCGCCAATGCGATGGCCCATTTGGCCACCCGGCCGGATGCATCCCGGCTGCCTATGATCTCGGCAAGCGGGGCGGTGCACACGACCGTGATGGGGTGCTCTTGGAAGTAGGGCTTCAGTTTCTTGGCAGCGAAGTACACCCCATAGCACATCTTCTCGTAGTGCGGGTAGTTTTGCTTTGAGCTGGACAGCACTTCGCTGAGATAGTACACCGGCCTCTGGACTAGCTGGGCTCGGCCTTCCTCCGGGCGCTGGACCACAACAACAGTGCTGACGACTCGGCTAGTCGCGGCGATGTAGAGGAGCATGGGCTCCTTCTCAGTCGGCGCAGCCAGGACAGGCAGAGTGGTCAGCATTTTCTTCAACTCATGGAAGGCTTGGTCGGCTTGATCGTTCCACTCGAAGTGAGTGGACTTCTTCATGAGTCGGTACAAGGGGAGAGCCTTTTCTCCTAGTCGGCTGATAAAACGATTCAGGGAGGCTAAGCAGCCAGTGAACTTCTGCACATCTCGCAGCTTGGTGGGAATCTCCATCCTCTCGATGGCCTTGATCTTGACGGGGTTGCACTCAATGCCGCGTTCGGAGACCAGGAAGCCTAGCAGCTGGCCGGCTGACACTCCGAACACGCACTTCTCGGGGTTGAGCTTGATCTGGAATCGGCGCAAGTTGGCGAATGTTTCTTTCAGGTCTTCCAGCAAGGTACCGCGCTTCTCTGTCTTCACCACAATGTCGTCTACGTAGACGTGGGCATTTCTGCCGAGTTGTTTCAAGAGGCATTTCTGCATGCAACGCTGAAAAGTGGCACCGGCATTCCTCAAGCCGAATGTCATAGTCAGGTAGCAGAAAGCTCCAAAGGGTGTGATGAAGGCAGTCTTCAGGCGGTCAGCTGGGTCCAACTTGATCTGATGGTACCCTGAGTACGCATCCAAAAAACTTAACAGCTCGCATCTCGCTGTGGAGTCTATCACTTGGTCAATCTGTGGCAGAGCAAGCGGATCCTTTGGGCAGGCCTTGTTCAAACTGGTGTAGTCTATACACATACGCCACTTGTTATTCTTCTTCGGAACCAGAACTGGGTTGGCAAGCCACTCTGGAAAGAACACTTCCATGATAAAGCCAGCGACAAGGAGCCGGGCTATCTCTTCTCCCACAATTCTTCACTTCTCTTCTGATAGTCGGCGGAGGGGCTGTTTGACCGGCTTCGCATCAGCTCGGACATGTAATTTGTGCTCGGCGAAATCCTTCGGGACACCCGGCATGTCCTTTGGGGACCATGCAAAGATGTCTCGATTCTCATGGAGGAAGCGACGAGCTCGCCTTCCTATTTACTGTCCAAGTTCGCCCCAATGACAGCGAACCTCTCCGGGTTCTCAGGGTCCAGAGGTATCTTCTTCGTCTCTTTGGCAGGCTGGAAGGAGCCCTGCGCATCACAATCCTTGGGGTTGGGGGACAAGGCCGGCTGCTTGCCGGCCATGGCCACAACCCGTTCCAACATCTTCTTCTCTTCTGCCACCACGAGGGACTCGGCCAGCCGGCTACTGGCCATGGCGCACTCGATGGACTTCTTGTAGTCGCCGGCTACCGTGATGATCCCCTTCGAGCTTGGCATCTTCATCTTCAGGTAGGCGTAGTGGGGCAACAACCATGAACTTGGCCAGGGCAGGTCAGCCGAGCAGTGCATGATAGGGGCTCTCCAAATCCACTACCTCGAACCATATTGCTTCTCGGCGAAAATGATCTTTGTCTCCGAAGAGAACATCCATTTTGATCTTGCCGATCGGGGAGCAAGACAGGCCGGGGACGATACCATGGAAGACGGTGCGGCTCGGCATGAGCTGCTTCGCTCTGACGTTCAGCTTCTCCATGGTATCGCGGTACAGTATGTTGATACTGCTTCCGCCGTCTATCAGGACGCGGGAAAATCTGGCAGCGCGCCTCTCCGTCGCGAGGGTGACGTCCAAGACCATTGCATAGGAGCCAGGCGAAGGCATCACCTCTGGGTGGTCGGCCTGGCTCCAGCTGATTGGCTTTTCTAACCAGTGCATGAACTCGGGGGCGTTGGTGGCGACTGCATTCACTTCTTGGTGCTGTCGGCGTCGGCTGCGCTTGTCGTCGGCTTGACTAGTGAAGACGACGTAGGCGGCGTGCTCTTCGGGAAATTCGTCTTGGATGGCGCCGACTGCCGGCTGAGCCGCCGACTGCTGGGGGGCTGGAGGCGGCGGGCCGGGAGGCGGAGGCGGCAGCATTCCCTCGCCCTTGGTGATGCGGGTGAGCCAGTGGCATTTCCGGGTTGTGTGGTTGGACGGCTTCGCGCCGCTGTGGAATTTGCAGGGGGCGTCGAGAGCTTGCTCATAGGAGAAAGACGGCTGCCAAGCCGGCCTTCCACCCTTCTTCTTGGGAGCGGGCCGTTCTTCGGGCTGCTCGTCTTCAACTGTGGCCACCTGCCGACTGGTGGAAGTCGGCATGGGGGCCTTGCGCTTGTGATCGTTCTGGTAGGGGCGCCGGTTGGGGTCGCCAGCCGGCATCTTGGGAGCCAGAGCAATCACCTTCCCAGAGGCGTCTACTCTCAGCTCGGTCTTCATCGAGGAGTCGGCCGTGGCATACTTGTCCGCGATGATCAGTAACTCGTCGAGGGTGGCTGGCTCGTCGCAAAGGAGTCGGTGCTTGAGGAGGGTGCCCTCTCGGCACCCAGCGGTGAAGTACTCGATGGCCTGGACCTCGTGCACCCCCTCGCAGGAGTTGCGGAGCTCGGGCCATCGGGTGAGGTAGTCGCGGGTCGACTCGTTGGGCCCTTGGACGCAGAGGGAGAGCTGGCGAGGCTTGGGAGGCCGCTTGTAGGTGCTGGTGAAGTTGCGGATGAAGACTTCGGTGAAGTCCAGCCAGCTGTTGATGCTGTAGGGCTTGAGGCTGTTGAGCCATGTGCGCGTCGTGCGTTGCAGCATGAGGGGGACGTACTTCACGGCGACGCGCCGATTGCCGTTGGCTATGCTGACGGCCGTGGAGTAGTCGATGAGACAATCTTCCGGCTTCACCGAGCCGTTGTACTTGGGCGTGTCTCTGGGGAGCGAGAACCCTTTGGGGAAGGGCTCGTCGCGGATGCGGGGGCCAAAGCATGGCGGGCCGACATCGTCTTCTTCTCACGCCAAGGATCGAGCAAGGCGGTCGATCCTGTGGCGGGCGTCGTTCTCGCCGACTCCTTCTCGGCGGCCGAGTCGGTCGCCAAGAGTCGGGTGTGTGATAGGCGGCGGAGTGAGGCGTCTTTCTCTTCGAGGCGGGGGAGGAGGCAGATTTCCTTGGTGTTCAACCGCTCGAGGGCGGCCTTCCGCGTCGCGCTCGATGGTAATGCGAGTCCGGCTGCGGCTGGCAGCCGGCTCCTTGTCTTTCTTCTGGCGCGCGCCGCTCGCAGTCGGCGAGCGGGACGTCGCGGCGTGCTCTCGGTGCGGGGGATGACTATCAGCATGAGCGCCGGCTTCGTGCCGTTCTGCAGCCGCGTCGAGCAGCTGCTGGATCCGTCTCGTCATGTAGGGGAGCTCATCGGCTCCCAGCCCATTGAGCTCTTCTACGGCCGCCTCAGCGGCTCGCAGATTCTCAAGCGGGGTGGCGTAGACGGGGCGATCTGCGCCCAGCATGCTGGCGACGGTCGCGCCGCGCTTCTGGACGAAGCCGGCTCGGCTTGGGCCGCTAGGCGGCGGCGTGCCGAAGGCGGCGCGGTCGACTTCGCGCTGGTGGGCCTCGGTGAGGCGCCTCATGGAGGCTATCTTCTGGCCCTCCGCGATGAGGGCAAGGCGGCGTGCCTCCAGGATCTCGGCGTCGGCGTCGGCCGGGATGGGGACGGAGAGGTCGTGCATTGCCGCTTGCAGGGCGTCGTGGGCATTCTCGCCCGAGTTGGCGACGTGGCTGATGACCAGCACTTCGGTGACAGCGCTGCTGCCGCTGTCAGCTCGAGGGAGGGGGTCGTCGAAGACCACCACGTCGGAGGGGTAGGCGTCAAGCGATGCTGTGTCGGAGTCGATGAGCATCCGGTCGGTGGAGCCGACCGACTCCATGTCTACAGCAGGCTCGCTGGAGACGTGAAGCTGGTCGAGGAGGCTGACAAGGCGGTTCTCGGGGTAGTCGGTGCCTGCGTCGGACGCAGGCCCGTCGGAGATGCGAGTCTCGCCGAGCAGATCGGCGAGGCGGCTCGCTGCGCAGGCGTCGTCGATGCCTTGCAGCGCGTCGAGGCAAACGCCATCGGGCGCAGCAGGCTGGCTGCGCTCGCGGGGGAGGAAGAGGGTTCCCGTCCAGAACAGGTCTCCGGACGACGGTGCACCTGGCCCCACGGTGGGCGCCAAATGTCGGGTGGTTGGTGCGACATATGCCAACGGATGGCTTATCATTGTGGGTGCCAATAAAACGTCGCCGGTGCCTGGAAACGGGATGAGGCGAAGACATGCACGCCGGCGGATCTTACCCAGGTTCGGGGCTCTCCGAGGAGATAACACCCCTAGTCCTGCTCTGCGGGGTCTCTGCATGATCACTAGATCGAGAATGGGTAGCTACAATCGCTCCTAGAGCTGTTGGGATCAAGGGAGAAGAAGAACAAGGCTAGCTCTTGCTTCTCTCTATCTATGGTGTGTGTGTGCTATGCTTAGAAGCCAACCCTTTGCATGGGTGCTCCGGGGGGTTTATATAGGCCTACCCCCCGGGGGTACAATGGTAATCCGGCTGGGTACTGGTCCCAGCCGTCAGTGTCTACGCTCGCCGGCTTCTCCGCCGGCTGCTTGGTCCCGCCGACTGGTGGGTCCCGCCGGCTGCCGGCTTCTTGGTCGACAGGCCGGCCCCACCGCCTAGGGTCTTGTCAGCGGCTGCTTACTGTAGCCTCGTCTCTGATGACGAGGGCTTTGTCGAGGTAAGCGTGGCTACAGTGGGCCGCCTCGGGGGCTCTCACTGTAGCCTTACCTCGTCTTGTCTCCTTAATGGGGCTCCTGCTTCGAGGAAGGGAGTAGCCGGCTTCTGGGGGCCGGCTACACCCCTGGCCGACTGGGGGAGGCCGGGCCGCCTTTGCGCCTCTCTCTGGTGGAAGGGGCCCGGCGCCTGCGGGCCGTATAGGAGTCGGTCGTGGATGACGTTGAGGCTGGCATGGCTACAGTGCCGAGCCGCACAGGAGACAATCATCCCGTACGACCTCCTGTGGCCACGCCTGCCTCGGGCCTCGGGGATAGTGGGCCGCACTGTGGCCGCACCCCGTCTTGTCACCGTTATGTGGGTGTAGTTTTGGTGGTTGTGGTCTCGGCGGCTTCTTGGAGTCGGCGTTCTTCTTGGCCGGCTTCTTGGAGTCGGCCACCCCGTAGTCGTCCTGGGGAGGGGTTGCTGAGGCTGGGCCGCCTTCCGGGAGTCGGCTTCAGAGGTAGCCGGCCAGGGAAGGCAGCCTAATGCTTGGAGTGCTTGGAGGCCCGAAGGCCTGATAATTTTTTCAGAAGAACCAGGGGCAGTCGGTTAGGCTACCCGTGGCCATTTACTCCGACACTGCTTGATCGAATCGCTGGCGTTGTTGAGTCTAGAACAAAAATGGAGTCTTAGGATTATATATATCGGAGAGTAGGATTATTTTTACTCCTCAGTCCCTTCGTCGCTCTGGTGAGGTCTCCTGACATAGAAGTTTTGACTCTTCTCTCCTCAAATTTCACTAAATTTTTTTTAGGATCACGCGGGTATCTTAGAATCGTTCCGATGGTTTTGTGATGAGAACATTGTTCTTGGTGCCTCCTGACATTTAGGGGTTGTGGCAGTGTCCCGGGGAGTTGAGCTCCGAGGTGTTGTCGTCACAATTTTATCGTTGCAGTTCTGGAATACCTGAGTTTCGCCGACATCGAAAATCTCTTTTATGCAGTTGTTGGTGAGATCACCTCGACGCCACCCAGTACTGGGGCGGGAGTTCGGGAGTATTGCCATAACTCGTATAACAGATGCTTTTCGAAGGTTGAGGTACACGATTTCCGAAGATTTCTTGGTTATGTGTTGACGGATGGATACAACTGGATCTAGGGATTGCTAGTTTGGGTGATATATTTTGTGTCCCCTGTATCCCCAACACCAGATTGCATAACCAGAAAGTTTTGGGAGTTTATAGGTGGGATTCAAGTAGCTCTTAGCATTTCTTCCCGCAGATATTTGGTTTGTGATTGGGTAATCCTTACCACTTATTTGTTCCACTCGTACCTTTTTATTTTATTCATCAATCTCTTATCAAGTGGCTTCTCACCTTAATGGAAGTGTGATGATTTACTATGGAATTCATTCATTCATCCTCGTTCGAATGTTTATTGTGAAGACTATATGTTGCAATTTCTATTCGTTGATTCAATTTGACTATTTGTCTATCAAGATGCTAACGGATGTCACCCTCTTCAGGATGGCTCCGCCAACACGCCAGAATCCGGAACGCAATGAAGGGAGTCAGGCGAACCCTCCGCCACCACCTCCGCCTCCGGAGGCATGGCAAGCTATCATGGCAGCCACCAACGCCAATGCTCAGATGATTCTGCAACTCTTGCAAGAACGCACCCAAGGGCAAGGCAATCAAGGTCAAGGCAACAATCAGCCTCACTTCGCTACCCTCAACCAGTTTCTCGCAAATCAGCCCAAGTCTTTCAGCTACTGTGCCGAGGCCACGGATGCCGATGATTGGCTCGTGGACATCAACAAGCATTTTGAATGTAGCAATGTCAGGCCTGAGGACTTTGCCAAGTTCGCTTCTTTTCAACTCAAGGATCAAGCTGCCGAGTGGTACCAACAATACAAAGATTCCAGAGGAGGTCGTGTGATTACCTGGGATGATTTCCGTCGAGACTTCAAAGCTCACCACATTCCACAAAGTGTTGTTGAGAGCAAGCGTGAGGAGTTCCGCAATCTCAAGCAAGGCAATATGTCCGTGTATCAATACAATACTCAGTTTCAGAAACTCGCTCGCTTCGCTAAGCAAGACGTTCCTGATGAAAAGAGCGTGATCTATCAATTCAGAGGTGGCCTTAGAGAAGATCTGCAATTACCTCTTGTGCTTTTTGAGCCGACCAAGTATGATGATTTCTACAATATGGCATTGAAGCAAGAGGCTGCTCAGCTCAAGTGTGAGGCTTCTAAGAAGAGAGTCAGGGATGCAGTTCAGTCTCTTCTTCCTCACTAGTGGCTGCTAAGCAACAGAAGTTCTGGTTGCCTCCTCCTCCTCCGTTTCGCCAGCCTTACCAGCAGAAGAACAAAGGTGGCCATGGATCTTCCCACTCTTCCAACCCTGGCTATCGGAACAAGTCTCAGAATCAAGCTCCAAAGTCCAATGCTCCTTATCACCGTCCACTCTCGGAGGTGACTTGCAACAAGTGTCAGCAGAAAGGTCACTATGCTAACAAATGCTTCAACCAAAGGCGTCTTCCGCCTCCTCCTGTGAGATCTTCCAGCAATGCAGTTGTCAAGCATGATCCCAAGTCTGCAAAGGTGAACATGATGAATGCAGCTCAAGCGGAGGAATCTACTGATGTGATAATGGGTAATCTCTCAGTTAATGATATTCATGCAAAAGTTCTTTTTGATACTGGTGCATCTATTTCTTTCATATCAAGACCTTTTGCATCCATGAACAATTTGCATACTGTTGATCTGCCTAAGCCGATAGCGGTTTCCTCTTTGGGTTTATTCATGAATACCAAAATGATGGCTCCGGATGTTTCTATCAAGATGGGCAACTATAAATTTCTGTCTAAACCAATGGTGCTTGGTGACTCGGATATTGATCTTATTCTTGGGATGGACTGGCTTTCTAAGCATGAGGCTCAACTTGATTGTGCTGCCAGGGAAATTCAATTGACACACTCTTCTGAGGATGTTATCATTTATGCCGCTCATGATGAAACCATTCGGTTATTTTCTCTCAATGAGAAGGGCGAATTGAATGCCATCTCTCAAATTCCAGTCGTTTGTGAGTACCAAGATGTCTTTCCAGAAGAGCTTCCGGGTATGCCTCCTCACCGGCCAGTTGAGTTTGTTATCCATCTTGAGCCGGGCACTGAACCCGTTTGAAAGCGTCCTTACAAGCTTGGACCCAAGGAGCTGAAGGAATTGAAGAAACAGCTCGATGAACAAGAGCGTCTGGGTTTGATCAAACTGAGTTCATCTCCGTGGGGTTGTGGTGTTATTTTTGTCCAGAAGAAGGATGGCACGGAACGACTTTGTGTCGACTACCGTCCATTGAACAAGAAGACAATGAAGAACAAGTATCCACTTCCCAACATCAATGAACTATTCGAGCAACTTAAAGGTGCTAAAGTATTCTACAAGCTTGACCTTCGTATGGGTTATCATCAGATTCGCATTCGTGAAGAGGATATTCCCAAGACAGCATTCAGAACAAGCTTTGGTTCTTATGAATATACTGTCATGTCTTTTGGCCTTGTCAATGCTCCTCCAACATTCTCTCGGATGATGAATTTCATCTTCAACCCCTATACCAATGAATTCGTCCTGGTGTATCTCGATGATATCTTGGTCTTCTCCAAGAATAAGAAGGATCATGCCAAACATTTGCGATTGGTGCTCGACAAGCTCAGAGAGTATCAATTTTATGCGAAGTTTTCCAAATGTGAGTTTTGGCTCGATGAAGTTCTTTACCCTTGTCACATCATCTCTGCCAAGGGCATCGCTGTTAATCCCGAGAAGGTGTCCGCAATTGTGAATTGGGAACCTCCTCAGAATGTCAAGCAGCTTCGCAGTTTTCTTGGTCTTGCAAGCTATTGCCGAAGATTCGTTGAGAATTTCTCTAAGATTGCAAAGCCTCTTTCCAACCTCCTCCAGAAGCATGTGAAGTATTTCTAGTCTCCTGAGTGTGACGTTGCTTTCAACACTCTCAAAGAGAAAATCGTCACAGCTCCTGTCTTAACTCCTCCTGACGAATCCAAGCCTTTCGAAGTTTTTTGTGATGCTTCTCTCCAAGGTCTCGGTGCTGTGTTAATGCAAGAGAAGAAAGTTGTGGCCTATACCTCTCGTTAGTTGAAGCCCAACGAAAAGAACTACCCCACTCACGATCTTGAGTTGGCGGCAGTTGTCCATGCATTAATAACGTGGAGACATCTCTTGTTGGGAAGAAAAGTGGACATATTCACCGATCACAAGAGTCTCAAGTACATCTTCACTCAGCCCAACCTCTATCTCAGACAGACTCGATGGGTCGAAATGATTCAAGAGTACAATCCGAGTATTGGGTATACTCCAGGCAAAGCCAATGTCATTGCAGATGCTTTAAGCAGGAAGGCTTATTGCAACAGCTTAATTCTCAAGCCATTCCAACCGGATCTTTGTGAAGCTTTCCGCAAGCTGAATCTCCAAGTTGTTCCTCAAGGCTTTCTTGCAACCTCATAGTCTCTCCTACTTTGGAAGATCAAATTCGTGAGGCACAACTCCTGGATACCATGGTGAAGAAGGTGAAATGTGGTATCGACAAGGGTCTTTCCAAATACTGTTAGGGATCGTAGCAGAAATTTAAAATTTTCTACGTATCACCAAGATCAATCTATGGAGTCATCTAGAAACGAGAGAGAGGGGAGTGCATCTACATACCCTTGTAGATCGCGAGCGGAAGCGTTCAAGTGAACGGGGTTGATGGAGTCGTACTCGTCGTGATCCAAATCACCGATGACCGAGCGCCGAAAGGACGGCACCTCCGCGTTCAACACACGTACAGTTGGGGAAGACGTCTCCTCCTTCTTGATCCAGCAAGGGGAGGGAGAGGTTGATGGAGATCCAGCAGCACGACGGCGTGGTGGTGGAAGCAGCGGGGATCTCGGCAGGGCTTCGCCAAGCTCAGCGAGAGGGAGAGGTGTCACGGGAGGGAGAGGGAGGCGCCAGGGGCTTGGGGTGCTGCTCCCATGCGCCTCCCCACTATATATAGGGGTGGAGGGGGCTGGTTTCTTGCCCTCCAAGTCCATTGGGGCGTTGGCAAAGGTGGGGGAAAGAAATCCCATCATTTCCCTTCCCCACCGATTGTTATCCCCCTTTTTTAGGGATCTTGATCTTATCCCTTCGGGATATGATCTTATTCCTTCTAAGGTGGGATCTTGGTGCGCCTTGACCAGGGGTGTGGGGCCTTGCTCCCACTACCCACGTTCGTGTGGGTCCCCCCATGCAGGTGGGCCCCACTTCGGAACCTTCTAGAACCTTCCCGGTACAATACCGAAAGATCCCGAACATTTTCTGGTGGCCAAAATAGGACTTCCCATATATAAATCTTTACCTTCGGACCATTCTGGAACTCCTCGTGACGTCCGGGATCTCATCCGGGACTCCGAACAACTTTCGGTTAACTGCATACTAATATCTCTACAACTCTAGCGTCACCAAACCTTAAGTGTGTAGACCCTACGGGTTCGGGAGACATGCAGACATGACCACACGACTCTCCGGTCAATAACCAACAGCGGGATCTGGATACCCATGTTGGCTCCCACATGTTCCACGATGATCTCATCGGATGAACCACGATGTCGAGGATTCAATCAATCCCGTATACAATTCCCTTTGTCAATCGGTACGTTACTTGCCCGACATTCGATCGTCGGTATCCCAATACCTTGTTCAATCTCGTTACCGTCAAGTCACTTTACTCGTACCATAATGCATGATCCCGTGACCAAACACTTGGTCACATTGAGCTCATTATGATGATCCATTACCGAGTGGGCCCTGAGATACCTCTCCGTCATACGGAGTGACAAATCCCAGTCTCGATTCGTGCCAACCCAACAGACACTTTCGGAGATACCCGTAGTGCACCTTTATAGCCACCCAGTTACGTTGTGACGTTTGGCACACCCAAAGCACTCCTATGGTATCCGGGAGTTGCACAATCTCATGGTCTAAGGAAATGATACTTGACATTTGGAAAAGCTCTAGCAAACGAACTACACGATCTTGTGCTATGCTTAGGATTGGGTCTTGTCCATCACATCATTCTCCTAATGATGTGATCCCGTTATCAATGAGATCCAATGTCCATAGTCAGGAAACCATGACTATCTGTTGATCAACGAGCTAGTCAACTAGAGGCTCACTAGGGACATGTTGTGGTCTATGTATTCACACATGTATTACGATTTCCGGATAACACAATTATAGCATGAACAATAGACAATTATCATGAACAAGGAAATATAATAATAACCATTTTATTATTGCCTCTAGGGCATATTTCCAATAGTCTCCCACTTGCACTAGAGTCAATAATCTAGTTACATTGTGATGAATTGAACACCCATAGAGTTCTGGTGTTGATCATGTTTTGCTCTAGGGAGAGGTTTAGTCAACGGATCTGCTACATTCAGGTCCCTATGTACTTTACAAATATCTATGTCTCCATTTTGAACATTTTCACGAATGGAGTTGAAGCGACGCTTGATATGCCCGGTCTTCCTATGAAACCTGGGCTCCTTGGCAAGGGCAATAGCTCCAGTGTTGTCACAGAAGAGAGTCATCGGGCCCGACACATTGGGAATAACTCCTAGGTCGGTAATGAACTCCTTCACCCAGATTGCTTCGTGTGCTGCCTCTGAGGCCGCCATGTATTCCGCTTCACATGTAGATCCCGCCACAACGCTTTGATTGCAACTGCACCAGCTTACTGCCCCACCATTCAAAATATACACGTATCCCGTTTGTGACTTAGAGTCATCCAGATCTATGTCGAAACTAGCATCGACGTAACCCTTTACGACGAGCTCTTCGTCACCTCCATAAATGAGAAACATATCCTTAGTCCTCTTCAGGTACTTCAGGATATTCTTGACCGCTGTCTAGTGTTCCATGCCAGGATTACTTTGGTACCTTCCTACCAAACTTACGGCAAGGTTTACATCAGGTCTGGTACACAGCATGGCATACATAATAGACCCTATGGCCGAGGCATAGGGGACGACACTCATCATTTCTCTATCTTCTGCCGTGGTCGGGCATTGAGCCATGCTCAATTGCACACCTTGCAATACAGGCAAGAACCCCTTCTTGGACTGATCCATATTGAACTTCTTCAATATCTTGTCAAGGTACGTCTTTGTGAAAGACCAATGAGGCGTCTTGATCTATCTCTATAGATCTTGATGCCTAATATATAAGCAGCTTCTCCAAGGTCCTTCATTGAAAAACACTTGTTCAAGTAGGCCTTTATGCTTCCCAAGAATTCTATATCATTTCCCATCAACAGTATGTCATCCACATATAATATGAGAAATGCTACAGAGCTCCCACTCACTTTCTTGTAAACACAGGCTTCTCCATAAGTCTGTGTAAACCCAAACGCTTTGATCATCTCATCAAATCGAATGTTCCAACTCCGAGATGCTTGCACCAGCCCATAGATGGAGCGCTGGAGCTTGCATACCTTGTTAGCATTCTTAGGATCGACAAAACCTTCCGGCTGCATCATATACAATTCTTCCTTAAGAAAGCCATTAAGGAATGCCGTTTTGACGTCCATTTGCCATATCTCATAATCATAGTATGCAGCAATTGCTAACATGATTCGGACGGACTTCAGCTTCGCTACGGGTGAGAAAGTCTCATCATAGTCAACCCCTTGAACTTGTCGATAACCCTTAGCGACAAGTCGAGCTTTATAGATGGTAACATTACCATCCGCGTCTGTCTTCTTCTTAAAGATCCATTTGTTTTCTATCGCTCGCCGATCATCGGGCAAGTCTGTCAAAGTCCACACTTTGTTTTCATACATGGATCCTATCTCGGATTGCATGGCTTCAAGCCATTTGTCGGAATCTGGGCCCGCCATTGCTTCTTCATAGTTCGAAGGTTCACCGTTGTCTAACAACATGATTTCCAAGACAGGGTTGTCGTACCACTCTAGCGCTGAACGTGTCCTTGTGGACCTACGAAGTTCAGTAGGAGCTTGATCCGAAGTACCTTGATCATCATCATCATTAACTTCCTCTCTAGTCGGTGCAGGCACCACAGGATCATCTTCCTGAGCTGCGCTACTTTCTGGTTCAAGAGGTAGTACTTCATCAAGTTCCACTTTCCTCCCACTTACTTCTTTCGAGAGAAACTCTTTCGCCAGAAAGGACCCGTTCTTGGCAACAAAGATCTTGCCTTCGGATCTGAGGTAGAAGGTATACCCAATGGTTTCCTTAGGGTATCCTATGAAGACGCATTTTTCCGACTTGGGTTCGAGCTTTTCAGGTTGAAGTTTCTTGACATAAGCATCGCATCCCAAACTTTTAGAAACGACGGCTTAGGTTTCTTCCCAAACCATAATTCATACGGTGTCATCTCAACGGATTTCGATGGAGCCCTATTTAAAGTGAATGCGGCAGTCTCTAAAGCATAGCCCCAAAATGAGAGCGGTAGATCGGTAAGAGACATCATAGATCACACCATATCCAATAGAGTGCGATTACGACGTTCAGACACACCATTTCGCTGAGGTGTTCCAGGCGGCGTGAGTTGTGAAACTATTCCACATTTCCTTAAGTGTGTGCCAAATTCGTGACTCAAATATTCCCCTCCATGATCTGATCGTAAGAACTTTATTTTTCTGTCACGTTGATTCTCAACCTCACTCTGAAATTCCTTGAACTTTTCAAAGGTCTCAGACTTGTGTTTCATTAGGTAGACATACCCATATCTACTCAAGTCATCAGTGAGAGTGAGAACATAATGATAGCCACCGCGAGCCTCAACACTCATTGGACCGCACACATCAGTATGTATGATTTCCAGTAAGTTGGTTGCTCGCTCCATTGTTCCGGAGGACGGAGTCTTGGTCATCTTACCCATGAGGCATGGTTCGCACGTGCCAAATGATTCGTAATCAAGAGACTCCAAAAGTCCATCTGCATGGAGCTTCTTCATGCGTTTGACACCAATGTGACCAAGACGACAGTGCCACAAGTATGTGGGACTATCATTATCAACCTTACATCTTTTGGTATTCACACTATGAATATGTGTAACACTACGTTCGATATTCATTAAGAATAAACCATTAACCAGCGGGGCATGACCATAAAACATATCTCTCATATAAATAGAACAACCATTATTCTCGGATTTAAATGAGTAGCCATCTCGAATTAAACGAGATCCTGATACAATGTTCATGCTCAAAGCTGGCACTAAATAACAATTATTGAGGTTTAAAACTAACCCCGTAGGTAAATGTAGAGGTAGCGTGCCGACGGTGATCACATCGACCTTGGAACCATTCCCGACGCGCATCGTCACCTCGTCCTTTCCAGTCTCCGTTTATTCCGCAGCTCCTACTTTGAGTTACAAATATGAGCAACCACACCGGTATCAAATACCCAGGAGCTACTACGAGTGCTGGTAAGGTACACATCAATAACATGTATATCACATATACCTTTGGTGTTGCCGGCCTTCTTGTCCGCCAAGTACTTGGGGCAGTTCCGCTTCCAGTGGCCACTTCCCTTGCAATAAAAGCACTCAGTCTCAGGCTTGGGTCCATTCTTTGGCTTCTTCCCGGCAACTGGCTTACCGGGCGCGGCAACTCCCTTGCCGTCCTTCTTGAAGTTATTCTTACCCTTGCCTTTCTTGAACTTAGTGGTTTTATTCACCATCAACACTTGATGTTCCTTTTTGATCTCCACCTCCGCTGATTTCAGCATTGAATATACCTCAGGAATGGTCTTTTCCATCCCCTGCATATTGAAGTTCATCACAAAGCTCTTGTAGCTCGGTGGAAGCGACTGAAGGATTCTGTCAATGACCGCGTCATCCGGGAGATTAACTCCCAGCTGAGTCAAGCGGTTGTGTAACCCAGACATTTTGAGTATGTGCTCACTGACAGAACTATTTTCCTCCATCTTACAACTGAAGAACTTGTCGGAGACTTCATATCTCTCGACCCGGGCATGAGCTTGGAAAACCATTTTCAGCTCTTCGAACATCTCATATGCTCCGTGTTGCTCAAAACGCTTTTGGAGCCCCGGTTCTAAGCTGTAAAGAATGCCGCACTGAACGAGGGAGTAATCATCAGCACGCTGCTGCCAAGCGTTCATAACGTCTTGCTTCTCTGGGATGGGTGCATCACCTAGCGGTGCTTCTAGGACATAATCTTTCTTGGCAGCAATGAGGATGATCCTCAGGTTCCGGACCCAGTCCGTATAGTTGCTGCCATCATCTTTCAGTTTGGTTTTCTCTAGGAACGCGTTGAAGTTGAGGGCAACATTAGCGTGGGCCATTTGATCTACAAGACATATTGTAAAGATTTTAGACTAAGTTCATGATAATTAAGTTCATCTAATCAAATTATTCAATGAACTCCCACTCAGATAGACATCCCTCTAGTCATCTAAGTGAAACATGATCCGAGTCAACTAGGCCGTGTCCGATCATCACGTGAGACGGACTAGTCAACATCGGTGAACATCTTCATGTTGATCGTATCTTCTATACGACTCATGTTCGACCTTTCGGTCTCTTGTGTTCCGAGGCCATGTCTGTACATGCTAGGCTCGTCAAGTCAACCTAAGTGTTTTGCATGTGTAAATCTGTCTTACACCCATTGTATGTGAACGTTAGAATCTATCACACCCGATCATCACGTGGTGCTTCGAAACAACGGACTTTCGCAACGGCGCATAGTTAGGGGGAACACTTTCTTGAAATTATTATAAGGGATCATCTTACTTACTACCGTCGTACTAAGCAAATAAGAAGAAAAATATGATAAACATCACATGCAATCAAATAGTGACATGATATGGCAAGTATCATATTGCTCCTTTGATCTCCATCTTCGGGGCGCCATGATCATCTTCGTCACCGGCATCACACCATGATCTCCATCATCATGATCTTCATCATTGTGTCTTCATGAAGTTGTCACGCCAACGATTACTTCTACTTCTATGGCTAACGTGTTTAGCAATAAAGTAAAGTAATTTACATGGCGTTATTCAATGACACGCAGGTCATACAAAAATAAAGACAACTCCTATGGCTCCTGCCGGTTGTCATACTCATCGACATGCAAGTCGTGATTCCTATTACAAGAACATGATCAATCTCATACATCACATATATTTCATTCATCACATCCTTTTGGCCATATCACATCACAAGGCATATGCTGCAAAAACAAGTTAGACGTCCTCTAATTGTTGTTGCATGTTTTTACGTGGCTTCTATAGGTTTCTAGCAAGAACGTTTCTTACCTACGTAAAACCACAACATGATATGCCAATTTCTATTTACCCTTCATAAGGACCCTTTTCATCGAATCCGATCCGACTAAAGTGGGAGAGACAGACACCCGCTAGCCACCTTATGCAACTAGTGCATGTCAGTCGGTGGAACCTGTCTCACGTAAGCGTACGTGTAAGGTCGGTCCGGGCCGCTTCATCCCACGATGCCGCCGAATCAAGATAAGACTAGTAACGGCAAGAAAATTGACAATATCGACGCCCACAACTGCTTTGTGTTCTACTCGTGCATAGGAACTACGCATAGACCTAGCTCATGATGCCACTGTTGGGGATCATAGCAGAAATTTAAAATTTTCTACGTATCACCAAGATCAATCTATGGAGTCATCTAGCAACGAGAGAGAGGGGAGTGCATCTACATACCCTTGTAGATCGCGAGCGGAAGCGTTCAAGTGAACGGGGTTGATGGAGTCGTACTCGTCGTGATCCAAATCACCGATGACCGAGCGCCGAACGGACGGCACCTCCGCGTTCAACACACGTACGGTTGGGGAAGACGTCTCCTCCTTCTTGATCTAGCAAGGGGAGGGAGAGGTTGATGGAGATCCAGCAGCACAACAGCGTGGTGGTGGAAGCAGCGGGGATCTCGGCAGGGCTTCGCCAAGCTCAGCGAGAGGGAGAGGTGTCACGGGAGGGAGAGGGAGGCGCCAGGGGCTTGGGGTGCTGCTCCCATGCGCCTCCCCACTATATATAGGGGTGGAGGGGGCTGGTTTCTTGCCCTCCAAGTCCATTGGGGCATTGGCAAAGGTGGGGGAAAGAAATCCCATCATTTCCCTTCCCCACCGATTGTTATCCCCCTTTTTTAGGGATCTTGATCTTATCCCTTCGGGATATGATCTTATTCCTTCTAAGGTGGGATCTTGGTGCGCCTTGACCAGGGGTGCGGGGGCCTTGCCCCCACTACCCACGTTCATGTGGGTCCCCCCATGCAGGTGGGCCCCACTTTAGAACCTTCTAGAACCTTCCCGGTACAATACCGAAAAATCCCGAACATTTTCCGGTGGCCAAAATAGGACTTCCCATATATAAATCTTTACCTCCGGACCATTCTGGAACTCCTCGTGACGTCCGGGATCTCATCCGGGACTCCGAACAACTTTCGGTTAACCGCATACTAATATCTCTACAACTCTAGCGTCACCGAACCTTAAGTGTGTAGACCCTACGGGTTCGGGAGACATGCAGACATGACCGAGACGACTCTCCGGTCAATAACCAACAGCGGGATCTGGATACCCATGTTGGCTCCCACATGTTCCACGGTGATCTCATCGGATGAACCACGATGTCGAGGATTCAATCAATCCCGTATACAATTCCGTTTGTCAAACGGTACGTTACTTGCCCGACATTCGATCGTCGGTATCCCAATACCTTGTTCAATCTCGTTACCGGCAAGTCACTTTACTCGTACCGTAATGCATGATCCCGTGACCAAACACTTGGTCACATTGAGCTCATTATGATGATCCATTACCGAGTGGGCCCTGAGATACCTCTCCGTCATACGGAGTGACAAATCCCAGTCTCGATTCGTGCCAACCCAACAGACACTTTCGGAGATACCCGTAGTGCACCTTTATAGCCACCCAGTTACGTTGTGACGTTTGGCACACCCAAAGCACTCCTATGGTATCCGGGAGTTGCACAATCTCATGGTCTAAGGAAATGATACTTGACATTTGGAAAAGCTCTAGCAAACGAACTACACGATCTTGTGCTATGCTTAGGATTGGGTCTTGTCCATCACATCATTCTCCTAATGATGTGATCCCGTTATCAATGAGATCCAATGTCCATAGTCAGGAAACCATGACTATGTGTTGATCAACGAGCTAGTCAACTAGAGGCTCACTAGGGACATGTTGTGGTCTATGTATTCACACATGTATTACAATTTCTGGATAACACAATTATAGCATGAACAATAGACAATTATCATGAACAAGGAAATATAATAATAACCATTTTATTATTGCCTCTAGGGCAAATTTCCAACAAATACAAGTGCTATCGCATTGATGACAGAGACACTTTATTCTTCGAGGACCGGATTGTGGTTCCTAAAGGTGATCTAAGGAAAGTCATTATGAACGAGGCGCACAATTCTCTTCTTTCCATTCATCCTGGAAGTACAAAGATGTACCATGACCTCAAGCAGCCGTATTGGTGGACTCGAATGAAGCGAGAAATTGCTCAATTCGTGAATGAATGTGATGTCTGTCGAAGGGTGAAAGCAGAACACCAACGACCAGCTGGTCTCCTCCAACCTCTTGCTATCCCAGAGTGGAAGTTTGATCATATCGAAATGGACTTCGTGACTGGATTTCCAAAGTCCAAGCGCGGAAATGATGCTATCTTCGTTGTCATCGACAAGCTTTCTAAAGTGGCTCATTTCCTTCCAATCAAAGAATCCATCACAGCAGCTCAGTTGGCAGAGCTATACACCTCCAGGATTGTCTCCTTGCACGGCATTCCACAATTGATTTCTTCAGATCGTGGAAGCATCTTCAACTCTAAGTTCTGGGACTCCTTCCAGAAGGCCATGGGCACCAACATTCGCTTCAACACAGCTTTCCATCCTCAAACTAGTGGCCAAGTCGAGCGAGTCAATCAAATTCTTGAAGATATGCTCAGGGCTTGTGTCATTTCCTTTGGCATGAAATGGGAAGATTGTCTTTCATATGCCGAATTCTCCTACAACAACAGCTTCCAAGCAAGTTCGGGCAAGGCCCCATTCGAGATTCTCTATGGCAGAAAGTGCCGTACTCCTCTCAATTGGTCAGAGACTGGTGAACGCCAACTTCTTGGCAATGACTTAATCACAGAGGCTGAAGAAATGTGTAAAGTCATCCGTGAAAATCTCAAAGCCGCGCAATCGCGCCAGAAGAGTTACTATCATAGTAAGCACCGTGATGTGGCTTTCGAGATCGGAGACCATGTCTACCTCCGTGTCTCTCCAATGAAGGGCACTCGTCGCTTCGGTATCAAAGGGAAGCTTGCCCCTAGATACGTGGGTCCTTTCAAGATCATTGGCAAAAGAGGCGACCTCGCCTATCAACTTGAGCTTCCTTCCAACTTCGCGAACGTGCACGATGTGTTCCACGTGTCACAGCTTCGCAAGTGCTTCAAGACGCCTGAGCGCACCATCAACTTCGAAGAGATTGACCTCCAAGAAGATCTGTCTTATCATGAGCACCCCGTTGCTATTCTTGAAGAAACTGAGCGCAAGACTCGCAACAAGTCAATCAAATTCCTGAAAGTGAAGTGGTCGCACCAGTCCGACCGAGAAGCCACCTGGGAACGCGAGGACCACCTCCGTTCTGAATATCCGGAGTTCTTTCAGTCCTAGATCTCGGGACGAGATCCTCTCGTAGTGGTGGAGTGTTGTAACACCCCGGATGTAACTTTCCATATTTGTAACTCCAACTCTTGCCATTTTCGGCTATGTGTTATGATATTCCCTTCGTGGTCGGGTTTTGTCTTTCGTTTTGCATTTTGTTCATGTCATGCATCTCATATCATGTCATCATGTGCATTGCATTTGCATACGTGTTCGTCTCATGCATCCGAGCATTTTCCCCGTTGTCCGTTTTGCAATCCGGCACTCCCATCTCCTCCGGCGCACCCCTCTTGTTCTCTTTTCGTGAGTGGGTGTTGAACGTTCTCGGAATGGACCGAGTCTTGTCAAGTGGCCTTGGTATACCACCGGTAGACCACCGGTCAAGTTTCGTTCCATTTGGAGGTCGTTTGGTACTCCAACGGTTAACCGGGCAACCGCAAAGTCCTTTTGTGTGTTGCAGCAAAACCCCCCTCCAAACAGCCCAAAACCCCTCTAAGTCTCTTCCATGCTCTCGGTCGTTCGATCATGATCGTGTGGGCGAAAACCGCACTCCATTTGGAGTCTCCTAGCTCACTATGCCTATATATATATGCATCCCCCCTTCCGAAACATTCGCAGATCAAACCCGAAAAAAAATCTCCCCGCCGCCGCCGGACGCTCCCGCCGCCGCGCCCGCGCCAATCGCTGTGCGACACGTGTTGCCGCCGCCGCCCGTACGCCCGCGGCCCGGGGAGCCCGCATCCGGCCCCCGCGGGCCCGCGCGTCCTCGCCCGCGGCCCGAGCCGCCGCCTCCCGCCCGCCGCCTCGCCTCCTACGGCCGCCCGCGCCGCCGCCGCGCCGGTGGGCCGCCGCCGCCGCATCGCCTTGCCGCCACCCGAGGCCGCCGCCGCGCCTCCTCTGCCCGCGGTCGCCGACCCCGCCGCCGTCGTCCTCCGCCGCCGCCCGAGCTCTTCTTCCTCCTCTCCACGTCGGCGACGTCTCCCTCCTCTCCTCCGGCCGTCCGCAACTCCGGCGAGCATCGGGCTTGGTCTGATCAGGGAAAAAGCCACTGTTGACTTTTCTTTCCCTTCTCCCCAAATTTCTCCAAGTCCCGTAACTTTTACAATATATGCCCATGTTCATCGCATCATAACTCTGCATATAGCTCCGTTTCGTGCGTGTAATATACCGAAATTTTCGTCTCAAGATGTTCTTCATTTTGTTCCAGTGCACCACGTTCATTTCAGTCCATCTTGATGCCCAAATCTCTGGTGCAAGAGTGCTAGTTGCTGTTATCTGCTGGTACTTATCAGAACTTGAGGTTTTGTTATTTTTGTTGCATTGAATGTGTGCATCTTATGGGCATGAGATCTACAGGTGTTTTGTTGTATGCCATGCCATCTTTACATAGGTGTATGCCATGTATTTTTGTGATCGCTGTGGTGACTAGCACAAGCATGCAAACTAGGCTCCGTAATGTTTCTGATTTCAGGGACTTAGTGATTTTACCAAGTCTGTGACTGGTGTTATTTTGTTGCTATGTATCCATGTGGATACAGAGAGATCGATGCTATTTTTGGAGATGTTCATTAAGGATGTTTTGTAGATATTGTTGCAGTTGATCCATTAATGCCCTTGTTTGCAATTATGGAGTGCCCTAGCATGACTCAATCTTGCTCTACTTTTGCTATAAAATATTTCTGGCAGATTGTTAACATGATATTCAATTTTGCCAAGCTTGTTGTAGTTGATCATTTCATGCTATGTATTTGATCTTGCTGTAGGTATCCTTATTTTGTCATGCATTGTTTTGTGGTGAGTGCATCAAGCTCGCCAAGATGCCTTCATAATGTCTGTTTCTGTCATGCTCTGTTTTCTGCAAAGTCTGAAACCTGTTAACGGAACTTGCTATGTTTACATGGTTGCCATCATATCTTCTGGTCCTTTTTGGCTTATGGTCATTAAGGGACTTTTGTCATATGCATTTAGTAGAATACTGCCATGCCTTGTTTTGCCATGTTAAGTTCCTGTAGCATGTTGATTTCGTGCTCTGAACATTGCTACCTGATGTTGTTTCAGGCATGTCCAATAATTTCTCTAAGTCTGTGAACCTGATATCTTTTGTACTTTTGCCATGCTTGTTTGAACCTGTTATGTTGTGAGCTAGCCATAGCTTAGTGTTCATCTTTTGTCAAGCATCTCCTGCAGATTACTGCCATATGCTTTGTTGCTATGTTGGGGTGCTGTAGCATTGTTACTTGTTGCATTCTAAGTGCTATCATGCTGTTAATCGCAGATTCGTGTCATTCTTGTTTTGCTTGCCATTTGCAAACCGTGCATCCATTTCCGGTGATCTTTATATCGATTTCGACCGAAATCATCTCACCTTTCCAGTGGCATGCTTGGTTTGCCAAGTTACTGCCTTGTTCATCATTTCCCTTCCGGAGCACGCATATGCATCGCATATCATATCTCGCATATCATACATGTATTGCATCATGTTGCTTGTGCATTTCCCGTGATTGATTGTGGTTCCGTTGCTTGTGTTCTTGTTTTGGGTAGAGCCGGGAGACGAGTTCATGAACAAGGAACCTGTTGAGTACGCTTACGAGGATCAAGCTTTCGACAACTCTGAGAACCTTGCAGGCAAGATGACCATACCCTCGAAATCACTTCTATCTTTGCTTTGCTAGTTGTTCGTTCTATTACCATGCTGCGCTACCTACCACTTGCTATATCATGCCTCCCATATTGCCATGTCAGCCTCTAACCATCCTTTCCTAGAAAACCGTTTTTTGGCTAAGTTACCGCTTTTGCTCAGCCCTTCTTATAGCGTTGCTAGTTGCAGGTGAAGTTGGAGTTGGTTCCATGTTGGAACATGGATATTTAGGGATATCACAATATCTCTGATTATATTAATGCATCTATATATTATGGTAAAGGGTGGAAGGCTCGGCCTTATGCCTGGTGTTTTGTTCCACTCTTGCCGCCCTAGTTTCCGTCATACCGGTATTATGTTCCTTGAGTTTGCGTTCCTTACGCGGTTGGGTGATTTATGGGACCCCCTTGACAGTTCGCCTTGAATAAAACTCCTCCAGCAAGGCCCAACCTTGGTTTTGCCATTTGCCACCTAAGCCTTTTCCCCCGGGTTTTTGCGAGCCAGAGGGTCATCTTTATTTAAACCCCCGGATCAGTGCTCCTTCGAGTGCTGGCCCAAACTGGGCGATGTCCGGCGCCCCCTGGGCAACCAGGGTCTATGCCAACCCAACGTCTTGCCCATCCGGTGTGCCCTGAGAACGAGATATGTGCAGCTCCTATCGGGATTTGTTGGCACATTCGGGTGGCTTTGCTGGTCTTGTTTTACCATTGTCGAAATGTCTTGTAAACCGGGATTCCGAGACTGATCGGGTCTTTCCGGGAGAAGGTTTATCCTTCGTTGACCGTGAGAGCTTATAATGGGCTAAGTTGGGACACCCCTGCAGGGTATTATCTTTCGAAAGCCGTGCCCGCGGTTATGAGGCAGATGGGAATTTGTTAATGTCCGGTTGTAGAGAACTTGTCACTTGACCCAATTAAAATACATCAACCGTGTGTGTAGCCGTGATGGTCTCTTCTCGGCGAAGTCCGGGAAGTGAACACGGTTTGAGTTATGCACGAACGTAAGTAGTCTCAGGATCACTTCTTGGTCATTACTAGTTGACGACCGTTCCGCTGCTTCTCTTGTCGCTCTCATTTGCGTATGTTAGCCACCAGATATGCTTAGTGCTTGCCGCAGCTCCACCATATTACTCCTTGTCTTCCGACAAGCTTAAATAGTCTTGATCTCGCGGGTGTGAGATTGCTGTGTCCTCGTGACTCACAGATTCTACCAAAACAGTTGCAGGTGTCGACGATGCCAGTGCAGATGATGCAATCGACCTCAAGTGGGAGTTCGACGAGGAACATGGTCGTTACTATGTTTCTTTTCCTGATGATCAGTAGTGGAGCCCAGTTGGGACGATCGGGGATCTAGCATTTGGGGTTATCTTATTTTCATTTGGATTTGACCGTAGTCGGTCTATGTGTGGATTTTGTATGATTTATGAATTATATTTATGTATTGTGTGAAGTGGCGATTGTAAGCCAACTCTCATTATCCCATTCTTGTTCATTACATGGGATAGTGTGAAGATGACCCTTCTTGCGACAAAACCACAATGCGGTTATGCCTCTAAGTCGTGCCTCGACACGTGGGAGATATAGCCGCATCGTGGGCGTTACACTCTGTTTGTGTCGAACAAGTGCTTAAACCTGAAGAACAACTAGTCTCATTTAAGATTCCATTGCTATTGTGTATACTGCTTTGCTCTTGTATCACTGTATTTACTCATACAAACTTATTTTTAAATTGAAGGATCCAATCGAAACTCCAATGGCACAACGGGTATGTTTACGCATGTTTCTTTAACATGTTTGCTCTTATAAATAGTTCTATTGATTTCAATTGCAATTGTGTATATAGTTGACTTCTCATATCATGCACATTACTAGCATCACAACCGAGCCAATAGTGTTGTTGTACATGTAGACCCGTGGTACCCATCTGAAATCTTGTTGTGCCGTGTAGTTTCCCACACTTTGTATTCTTTCAGTGCTGCTTTGTCTTGAACTGATATGATTTGAACCGTGTCTCTACTTTGATTTGGCAAGACAATGCAGTGACCATAGTGTTGGGGAACGTAGTAATCTCAAAAAATTTCTTACGCACACACATGATCATGGTGATGCATAGCAACGAGAGGGGAGAGTGTGTCCACGTACCCTCGTAGACCGAAAGCGGAAGCCTTAGGACAACGCGGTTGATGTAGTCGTACGTCTTCACGATCCGACCAATCCAAGTACCGAACATACGGCACCTCCGAGTTCAGCACACGTTCAGCTCGATGACGTCCCGCGAACTCTGATCCATCAGAGCTTCACGGGAGAGTTCCGTCAGCACGACGGCGTGATGACGGTGATGATATTGCTACCGACGCAGGGCTTCGCCTAAGCACCGCTACGATATGACCAAGGTGGAATATGGTGGAGGGGGGCACCGCACACGGCTGGGAGAGATCAACAGATCAACTTGTGTCTTTGGGGTGCCCACCTGCCCCCATATATAAAGGAGCAAGGGAGGAGGAGGCCGGCCCTAGGAGGGGCGCGCCAAGGGAGTAGGATTCCTACTCCTAGTAGGAGTAGGTTTCCTCCTTTCCTAGTCCAACTAGGAGAAGGGGGGAAAGGAGGGGAGGGGAGAAGGAAGGGAGAGGGGGGCCGCGCCCCAAACCCCTTGTCCAATTCGGACTAGGCTTGGGAGGGGCGCGCGCCATCTCCTGGCTGCTGCCTCTCCTTCCCACTAAGGCCCATTAAGGCCCAATACTTCTTCCCCGTATTCCCGTAACTCCCCGGCACTTCAAAAATACCCGAATCACTCGAAACCTTTCCGATGTCCGAATATAGTCGTCCAATATATCGATCTTTATGTCTTGACCATTTCGAGACTCCTCGTCATGTCCCCGATCTCATCCGGGACTCCGAACTACATTCGGTACATCAAAACACATAAACTCATTATACAAATCGTCACCGAACGTTAAGCGTGCGGACCCTATGGGTTCGAGAACTATGTAGATATGACCGAGACACGTCTCCGGTCAATAACCAATAGCAGAACCTGGATGCTCATATTGGCTCCTACATATTCTACGAAGATCTTTATCGGTCAAACCGCATAACAACATACGTTGTTCCCTTTTGTCAACGGTATGTTACTTGCCCGAGATTCGATCGTCGGTATCTCAATACCTAGTTCAATCTCGTTACCGGCAAGTCTCTTTACTCGTTACGTAATACATCATCCCACAACTAACTCATTAGTTGCATTGCTTGCAAGGCTTATAGTGATGTGCATTACCGAGAGGGCCCGGAGATACCTCTCCGACAAATGGAGTGACAAATCCTAATCTCGAAATACGCCAACTCAACAAGTACCTTCGGAGACACCTGTAGAGCAGCTTTATAATCACCCAGTTACGTTGTGACGTTTGGTAGCACACAAAGTGTTCCTCCGGTAAACGGGAGTTGCATAATCTCATAGTCATAGGAACATGTATAAGTCATGAAGAAAGAAATAGCAACATACTAAATGATCAAGTGCTAAGCTAACGGAATGGGTCAAGTCAATCACATCATTCTCCTAATGATGTAATCCCGTTAATCAAATGACAACTCATGTCTATGGCTAGGAAACTTAACCATCTTTGATTCAATGAGCTAGTCAAGTAGAGGCATACTAGTGACACTCTTTTTGTCTATGTATTCACACATGTATCAAGTTTCCGGTTAATACAATTCTAGCATGAATAATAAACATTTATCATGAAATAAGGAAATAAATAATAACTTTATTATTGCCTCTAGGGCATATTTCCTTCAGTCTCCCACTTGCACTAGAGTCAATAATCTAGTTCACATCGCCATGTGATTTAACACCAATAGTTCACATCACCATGTGATTAACACACATAGTTCACATCGTCATGTGACCAACACCCAAAGGGTTTACTAGAGTCAATAATCTAGTTCACATCGCTATGTGATTAACACCCAAAGATTACTAAGGTGTGATCATGTTTTGCTTGTGAGAGAAGTTTAGTCAACGGGTCAGCCACATTCAGATCCGTATGTATTTTGCAAATTTCTATGTCAACAATGCTCTGCACGAAGCCACTCTAGCTAATTGCTCCCGCTTTCAATATGTATCCAGATTAAGACTTAGAGTCATCTGGATCAGTGTCAAAACTTGCATCGACGTAACCCTTTATGACGAACCTTTTGTCACCTCCATAATCGAGAAACATATCCTTATTCCACTAAGGATAATTTTGACCACTGTCCAGTGATCTACTCCTAGGTCACTATTGTACTCCCTTGCTAAACTCAGTGTAGGGTATACAATAGATCTGGTACACAGTATGGCATACTTTATAGAACCTATGGCCGAGGCATAGGGAATGACTTTCATTCTCTTTCTATCTTCTGCAGTGGTCGGGCTTCGAGTCTTACTCAATTTCACACCTTGTAACACAGGCAAGAACTCTTTCT
The DNA here is from genome assembly GCF_002575655.3 of Aegilops tauschii subsp. strangulata. NCBI lineage: Eukaryota > Viridiplantae > Streptophyta > Magnoliopsida > Poales > Poaceae > Aegilops > Aegilops tauschii. The sequence continues at coordinate 142,428,680 of NC_053038.3, forward strand.
TTGACTGTTCCATTTTGAACTACTTCAAAATCTTGTCAATGTATGTACTCATTGAAAAAACTTATCAAGCGTCTTATTCTATCTCTATAGATCTTGATGCTCAATATGTAAGCAGCTTCACCGAGGTCTTTATTTGAAAAACTCCTTTCAAATACTCCTTTATGCTTTCCAGAAAATTCTACATTATTTCCGATCAACAATATGTCATTCACATATGTTTATCAGAAATGCTGTAGTGCTCCCACTCACTTTCTTGTAAATACAGGCTTCACCACAAGTTTGTATAAAACTATATGCTTTGATCAACTCATCAAAGCGTATATTCCAACTCCGAGATGCTTGCACCAGTCCATAGATGGATCGCTGGAGCTTGCACATTTTGTTAGCATCTTTAGGATCGACAAAACCCTCTGGTTGCATCATATACAACTCTTCTTTAAGAAATCCATTAAGGAATGTAGTTTTGACATCCATTTGCCAGATTTCATAAGATGTGGCAATTTGCTAACATGATTCAGACAGACTTAAGCATCGCCACGAGTGAGAAAATCTCATCGTAGTCAACACCTTGAACTTTGTCAAAACCTTTTTTGACAAGTCTAGCTTTGTAGATAGTAACACTACTATCAGCGTCCGTCTTCCTCTTGATGATCCATTTATTTTCTATGGCTTGCCGATCATCGGGCAAGTCCACCAAAGTCCATACTTTGTTCTCATACATGGATCATATCTTGGATTTCATGGCCTCTAGCCATTTCGCGGAATCTGGGCTCATCATCGCTTCCTCATAGTTCGTAGGTTTATCATGGTCTAGTAGCATGACTTCCAGTACAGGATTACCGTACCACTCTGGTGCGGATCGTGTTCTGGTTGATCTACGAAGTTCAGTAGTAACTTGATCCGAAGTTTCATGATCATCATCATTAACTTCCTCTCTAGTTGGTGTAGACATCACTAGAACTGATTTCTGTGATGAACTACTTTCCAATTCGGGAGAAGGTACAATTACCTTATCAAGTTCTTCCTTCCTCTCACTCACTTCATTCGAAAGAAACTCCTTCTCTAGAAAGGATCCATTCTTAGCAACAAATGTCTTGCCTTTGGATCTGTGATAGAAGGTGTACCCAATAGTTTCCTTTGGGTATCCTATGAAGATACATTCTCCGATTTGGGTTCGAGCTTATCAGGTTGAAGCTTTTCACATAAGCATCGCAGCCCCAAACTTTAAGAAACGACAACTTAGGTTTCTTGCTAAACCGTAGTTCATACGGTGTCGTCTCAACGGATTTAGATGGTGCCCTTTTTAACGTGAATGCAGTTGTCTCTAATGTATAACCCCAAAACGATAGTGGTAAATCGGTAAGAGACATCATAAATTGCACCATATCTAATAAAGTACGGTTACGATGTTCAGACACACCATTACTGTGGTGTTCCAGGCGGCATGATTTTGTGAAACTATTCCACATTGTTTTAATTGAAGACCAAACTCGTAACTCAATATTCATCTCCACGATCAGATCGTAGAAACTTTAATTTCTTGTTATGATGATTTTACACTTCACTCTGAAATTCTTTGAACTTTTCAAATGTTTCAGACTTATGTTTCATTTAGTAGATATACCCATATCTGCTCAAATCATTTGTGAAGGTCAGAAAATAACGATACCCGCCGCGAGCCTCAACACTCATCGGACTGCATACATTAGTATGTATTATTTCCAACAAGTCTGTTGCTCGCTCCATTATTCCGGAGAACGGAGTCTTAGTCATCTTGTCCCATGAGGCATGGTTCGCAAGCATCAACTGATTCATAATCAAGTGATTCCAAAAGTCCATCAGCATGGATTTTCTTCATGCGCTTTACACCAATATGACCTAAACGGCAGTGCCACAAATAAGTTGCACTATCATTATTAACTTTGCATCTTTTGGCTTTAATATTATGAATATGTGTATTACTACGATCAAGATCCAACAAACCATTTTCATTGGGTGTATAACCATAGAAGGTTTTATTCATGTAAACAGAATGACAATTATTCTCTAAGTTAAATGAATAACCGTATTGCAATAAACATGATCAAATCATATTCTTGCTCAACGCAAACACCAAATAACATTTATTTAGGTTCAGCACTAATCCTGAAAGTATAGGGAGTGTGTGATGATGATCATATCAATCTTGGAACTACTTCCAACACACATCGTCTCCTCGCCCTTAACTAGTTTCTGTTTATTCTGCAACTCCCATTTCGAGTTACTACTCTTAGCAACTGAACCAGTATCAAATGCCGAGGGGTTGCTATAAACACTAGTAAAGTACACATCAATAACATGTATATCCAATATACCTTTGTTCACTTTGCCATCCTTCTTATCCGCCAAATACTTGGGGCAGTTCTGCTTCCAGTGACCAGTCCCTTTGAAGTAGAAGCACTTAGTCTCAGGCTTAGGACCAGACTTGGGCTTCTTCACTTGAGCAGCAACTTGCTTGTCGTTCTTCTTGAAGTTCCCCTTCTTCCCTTTGCTCTTTTCATGAAACTAGTGGTCTTGTCAACCATCAACACTTGATGTTTTTCTTGATTTCTACCTTCGTTGATTTCAGCATCACGAAGAGGTTGGGAATCGTTTCCGTTATCCCTTGCATAGTATAGTTCATCACGAAGTTCTACTAACTTGGTGATGGTGACTAGAGAATTCTGTCAATCACTATCTTATCTGGAAGATTAACTCCCACTTGATTCAAGCGATTGTAGTACCCAGACAATCTGAGCACATGCTCACTGCTTGAGCTATTCTCCTCCATCTTTTAGCTATAGAACTTGTTGGAGACTTCATATCTCTCAACTCGGGTATTTGCTTGAAATATTAACTTCAACTCCTGGAACATCTCATATGGTCCATGACGTTCAAAACGTCTTTGAAGTCCCGATTCTAAGCCGTTAAGCATGGTGCACTAAACTATCAAGTAGTCATCATATTGAGCTAGACAAACATTCATAACGTCTGCATCTGCTCCTGCAATAGGTCTATCACCTAGCGGTGCATCAAGGACATAATTCTTCTGTGCAGCAATGAGGATAAACCTCAGATCACGGATCCAATCCGCATCATTGCTACTAACATCTTTCAACTTAGTTTTCTCTAGGAACACATATAAAACATAGGGAAGCAACAACACGAGCTATTGATCCACAACATTATTTGCAAGATACTATCAAGACTAAGTTCATGATAAATTAAAGTTCAATTAATCATATTACTTAAGAACTCCCACTTAGATTGACATCCCTCTTGTCATCTAAATGATCACGTGATCCAAATCAACTAATCCATGTCCGATCATCACGTGAGATGGAGTAGTTTTCAATGGTGAACATCACTATGTTGATCATATCTACTATATGATTCATGCTCGACCTTTCGGTCTCCAGTGTTCCGAGGCCATATCTGCATATGCTAGGCTCGTCAAGTTTAACCCGAGTATTTTGCGTGTGCAAAAATGGCTTGCACCCATTGTAGATGAACGTAGAGCTTAAAATACCCGATCATCACATGGTGTCTCGGCACGACGAACTTTGGCAACGGTGCATACTCAGGGAGAACACTTTTACCTTGAAATTTAGTGAGAGATCATCTTATAAAGCTACCGTCGAACTAAGCAAAATAAGATGTATAAAGGATAAACATCACATGCAATCAAAATATGTGACATGATATGGCCATCATCATCTTGTGCTTTTGATCTCCATCTCCAAAGTACTGTTATGATCTCCATTGTTACCGGCATGACACCATGATCTCCATCATCTTGATCTTTTATCAACGTGTCGTCACATGGTCGTCTCACCACTTATTGCTTTTGCAACTATTGCTATCGCATGGCGATAAAGTAAATCAATTACATGGCACTTGCATCTTATGCAATAAAGAGACAACCATAAGGCTCCTGCCAGTTGCCGATAACTTTAACAAAACATGATCATCTCATACAACAATTTATATCTCATCACGTCTTGACCATATCACATCACAACATGCCCTGCAAAAACAAGTTAGACGTCTTCTGCTTTGTTGTTGCAAGTTTTACGTGGCTGCTACGGGCTGAGCAAGAACCGTTCTTACCTACGCATCAAAACCACAATGATATTTCGTCAAGTTAGTGCTATTTAACCTTCCCAAGGACCGGGCGTAGTCACACTCGGTTCAACTAAAGTTGGAGAAACTAACACCCGCCAGCCACCTGTGTGCAAAGCACGTCGGTAGAACCAGTCTCGCGTAAGCGTACGTGTAATGTCGGTCCAGGCCGCTTCATCCAACAATACCACCGAATCAAAGTATGACATGCTGGTAAGCAGTATGACTTGAATCGCCCACAACTCACTTGTGTTCTACTCGTGCATATAACATCTACGCATAAAACCAGGCTTGGATACCACTGTTGGGCAACGTAGTAATTTCAAAAAAATTCCTACGCACACACAGGATCATGGTGATGCATAGCAACGAGAGGGGAGAGTGTGTCCACGTACCCTCGTAGACCAAAAGCGGAAGCGTTAGCACAACGCGGTTGATGTAGTCGTACGTCTTCACGATCCGACCGATCCAAGTACCGAACGTACGGCACCTCCGAGTTCAGCACACACGTTCAGCTCGATGACGTCCCGCGAACTCCGATCCAGCAGAGCTTCACAGGAGAGTTCCGTCAGCACGATGGCGTGATGACGGTGATGATGTTGCTACCGACGCAGGGCTTCGCCTAAGCACCGCTACGATATGACCGAGGTGGAATATGGTGGAGGGGGGCACCGCACACAGCTGGGAGAGATCAACAGAGCAACTTGTGTCTTTGGGGTGCCCCTGCTCCTGTATATAAAGGAGCAAGGGAGGAGGAGGCCGGCCCTACAAGGGCACTCCAAGGGAGTAGGATTCCTACTCCTAGTAGGAGTAGGTTTCCCCCTTTCCTAGTCCAACTAGGAGAAGGGGGGAAAGGAGGGGAGGGGAGAAGGAAGGAAGAGGGGGGCCATGCCCCAAATCCCTTGTCCAATTAGAACTGGGCTTGGGAGGGGCGCGCGCCACCTCCTGGCTGCTGCCTCTCCTTCCCACTAAGGCCCATTAAGGCCCAATACTTCTTCCCTGTATTCCCGTAACTCCCCGGTACTCCGAAAAATACCCGAATCACTCGGAACCTTTCCGATGTACGAATATAGTCGTCCAATATATCGATCTTTACATCTCGACCATTTCGAGACTCCTCGTCATATCCCTGATCTCATCCGGGACTCCGAACTACCTTTGGTACATCAAAACACATAAACTCATAATACAAATCATCACCGAACGTTAAGCGTGCGGACCCTACGGGTTCGAGTACTATGTAGACATGACCGGGACACGTCTCCAGTCGATAACCAATAGCGGAACCTGGATACTCATATTGGCTCCTACATATTCTACGAAGATCTTTATCGGTCAAACCGCATAACTACATACGTTGTTTCCTTTGTCATCGGTATGTTACTTGCTCGAGATTCGATCGTCGGTATCTCAATACCTAGTTCAATCTCGTTACCGGCAAGTCTCTTTACTCGTTACGTAATACATCATCCCGCAACTAACTCATTAGTTGCATTGCTTGCAAGGCTTATAGTGATGTGCATTACCGAGAGGGCCCAGAGATACCTCTCCGACAATCGGAGTGGCAAATCCTAATCTCGAAATACACCAACTCAACAAGTACGTTCGGAGACACCTGTAGAGCACCTTTATAATCACCCAGTTACGTTGTGACGTTTGGTAGCACACAAAGTGTTCCTCCGGTAAACGGGAGTTGCATAATCTCATAGTCATTGGAACATGTATAAGTCATGAAGAAAGCAATAACAACATACTAAACGATCAAGTGCTAAGCTAACGGAATGGGTCAAGTCAATCACATCATTCTCCTAATGATGTGATCCCGTTAATCAAATGACAACTCATGTCTATGGCTAGGAAACTTAACCATCTTTGATTCAACGAGCTAGTCAAGTAGAGGCATACTAGTAACACTCTTTTTGTCTATGTATTCACACATGTATCAAGTTTCCGGTTAATACAATTCTAGCATGAATAATAAACATTTATCATGAAATAAGGAAATAAATAATAACTTTATTATTGCCTCTAGGGCATATTTCCTTCACATAGGACATATATATATATATATGTTTGTTTGATGCTTTTATTATGTACTACTTGGCAATATAAGACTTGGTAGTTTAATCATGTCCACCTTACTAATGAACTGGTTCACCGAAATGAGTTTCATATACTAGTACATGCTAAACCTGTTATGTGTCTACTTGTTTCTTCTTTTAGAATGCTGAAAGAATATTGGGGAAGAGTGCCTTATTAAGCAATGGTAAAGGAAGTAATGCAGATAAGGTTCAGGATAGTGAGACATCCTTGTTGGTCTCCAAGAATGCTGATAAAACAGCTAAGTAAAACTATCATGAAGACAGTGAGACAACCCCAAAGTCCTGTCTTGGTGTAGTGTTCGAGTTACTGGCCACAACCGTTGGCACAAGCTATTCGAACTCACTGTCTGAATCCGTTCGGTTTCCCGAGTCTCAACTACAAGCTGAGAGACATCGATCAGTTGTGCTACGACAAGAAGCCGAAGGGCTGCGGAAGGCCCTGGAGAATTCAGATGCATACTTTCTGGTGCAACAGCAAGCGTTGGAGGATTTTAGCGCCAAACAGGAGAAAGCTAATAAGCTTGCTAAGCTTATTGCCAGCATGGTGGAAACCCAAGATAACGTTTCTTGAGCTCTTCTGGAGTTGTTTCAGTTAGGACTTGTTTTGCTGCCACATTTATTTGCACTGGTGGCCAATTTAGACGGTCAGTGTATGTAATATGCTGCTTCGTTCCCTATATTTGCAATGATGGCGAACTTTGATGCCCAGTGGATGTAATATGTGTAATAGCCGTAATAGCCTAGCGTTAGTTGCTTGCTTATTTATTTCCTTATTGTCTTCTTTAGTTGTTTGCTTGTAGTAACTGCAGTTCTTTTTCCGCGTTTTTCTAGTGGCCACAATAACCTATTTTTGTAACTAGGCCACAATAACCATGGCAACACACGGACCATTGTAACCATGGTCCTGCTACCTGCTGTAGTGACCACGGGCCTCCTACGGGCCGTAGGATCCATGGTCCTTCTACGGGTCGTAGGATCCTTGGGCCTTCTACGGGTCGTAGGATCCATGGGCCATCTACGGGTCGTAGGATCCATGGGCCATCATTTTGCCAAACATGGGTCGTACTATTTGTGGACCAATAACGGTCCGCAAAGTCGGCCGTAAACGGGCTAGAGTGGAAATCTTCTGTTTATGACCCGACCATAACGAGCCGTTAATATGCTGTATTTGATGAGGCTATGAAAAAAGCCCAACAGGTTAACGGGCCGACTGTAACCATGGGCTGAATTTGGCCCACAAGCGGAACAGGCCAATAACGGACCGTAAGTAACCAAATTCTGGAAATGAGCCCAAGAATAAATGGGCCCTTAGAAGGCCGAAAGTTAACACGGGCTGGAAACGGCCGATGGAATAATGGGTCGTTAAGGGTATAAAGTGATACACTGTTCATTATGGGCTAGATTCACCTCGGGCCTTAATGGGCCTAGAGTTACAAAGGCCTCTCATGGGCCAAAACACGTCATGGGCCATACATGGGCCGGAAGTTACAACGGGCTAGAATCATATTGGATGGCCCAGATGATGCTATTGGGCCTAATTCCGATAGGCCGTAACGGGCTTTGAGTTAGCGGGCTGTAAATGGGCTATATGCGAACATGTCTTTAACAGGATTTCCATGGGCCGGCCCGCTACCTTTTGACCAACTCAAACGGGCCAGCCTTTTCCCTGGAATGGGCCTCAGTTGGGCCGTGCCACATGTCGATGTATCATAGGTGCCTCCGGTCCAATGAGTGGATGACATCTGTACCAACGGTGAGCCGACACGTGGTTCCTCTGGCCATTGAGAATTTCACACGTGGAAAATCCCCCATTGGTACGGGCTGTTAACGGGTTATCGGATCCAAACCAGAACCCGATAGCTTAACGGCGACCCGTTACGGTGGATGCCACGTGTCGGTTACCCTTGACGAAAGCACTTCCATGCACGCCATTTATCGTCATGGAAGTGGACATATTCGTGATGATAATTTTGGTAATGTCAAGGAACACTTCTACTACAACACATGTATGACTATCTTGATTCTGTCATAAAATCGTCATGGATGTACATGCATGACAAAAAACGTGACCTACAGTGACAAACATGTATCATCACGAAAGTGTATTTTTTGTAGTGCCTTCCGATGACCCGATAAGTACCCGGTACCCCCCGAAACACTTCTGGTGTCCGAATACTATCGTCCTATATATATAAATCTTTACCTCTCGACCATTTAGAGACTCCTCGTCGTGTCCGTGATCTCATCCGGGACTCCGAACAACATTCGCCCACCAAATCACATAACTCATATAATACGACATCATCATCGAACGTTAAGCGTGCGGACCCTACGGGTTCGAGAACTATGTAGACATGACCGAGACACCTCTTCGGTCAATAACCAATAGCGGAACCTGGATGCCCATATTGGCTCCTACATATTCTACGAAGATCTTTATCGGTCGAACCATTATGACAACATATGTAGTTCCCTTTGTCCATCGGTATGTTACTTGCCCAAGATTCGATCGTCGGTATCTTCATACCTAGTTCAATCTCGTTACCGGCAAGTATCTTTACTCATTCCGTAATACATCACCTCGTGACTAACTCCTTAGTCGTTTGCTTGCAAGCTTATGATGTGTATTACCGAGAGGGCCCAGACATACCTCTCCGATACTCAGACTGACAAATCCTAATCTCGATCTATGCCAACTCAACGAACACCTTCGGAGATACCTATAGAGCATCTTTCTAATCACCCAGTTACGTTGTGACATTTGATAGCACATAAGGCATTCCTCTGGTATCCGGGAGTTGCATAATCTCATAGTCGAAGGAGTATGTATTTGACATGAAGAAAGTAATAGCAATAAAAGTGAACGATCATAATGCTAAGCTAACGGATGGGTCTTGTCCATCACATCATTCTCCTAATGATGTGATCCCGTTATCAAATGACAACTCATGTCCATGGTTAGGAAACCTTAACCATCTTTAATCAACGAGCTAGTCAAGTAGAGGCTCACTAGGGACACAGTGTTTGTTTATGTATTCACACATGTATTTAGGGTTCCGATCAATACAATTCTAGCATGAATAAGAAACCTTTATCATGAATAAGGAAATATAAAATAACAACTTTATTATTGCCTCTAGGGCATATTTCCTTCAGTCTCCCACTTGCACTTGAGTCAATAATCTACATTACATTGTAATAAATCTAGCACCCATGGATTCTTGGTGCTGATCATGTTTTGCTCGCGGAAGAGGCTTAGTCAATGGGTGTGCTACATTCAGATCCGTATGTATTTTGCAAATCTCTATGTCTCCCTCCTTGACTTGTTCACGGATGGAGTTGAAGCGTCTCTTGATGTGTTTGGTTCTCTTGTAAAATCTGGATTTCTTTGCAAGGAAATCGCTCCAGTATGGTCACAAAAGATTTTCATTGGACCCGATGCAGTAGGTATTACACCTAGATTGAATATGAACTCCTTCACCCAGACTCCTTCATTTGTTGCTTCCGAAGCAGCTATGTACTCCGCTTCACACGTAGATCCCGCCACGACGCTCTGCTTGGAACTGCACCAATTGACAGCTCCACCATTCAATATAAATACGTATCCGGTTTGTGACTTAGACTCATCTGGATCAGTGTCAAAGCAAGCATCGACGTAACCATTTACGACGTGCTCTTTGTCACCTTCACAAACGAGAAACATATCCTTGGTCCTTTTCAGGTACTTCAGGATGTTCTTGACCGCTGTCCAGTGATCCACTCCTAAATTACTTTGGTACCTCCCTGGCAGACTTATGGCAAGGCACACATCAGGTCTGGTACACTGCATAGCATACATGATAGAACCTATGGCTGAGGCATAGGGAATGACTTTCATTTTCTCTCTATCTTCTATAGTGGTCGGGCTTTGAGTCTGACTCAACTTCACACCTTGCAACACAGGCAAGAACCCTTTCTTTGACTGATCCATTTTGAACTTCTTCAAAACTTTGTCAAGGCATGTGCTTTGTGAAAATCCTATTAAGTGTCTTCATCTATCTCTATAGATATTGATGCCCAATATATAAGTAGCTTCACCGAGGTCTTTCATTGAAAAAAATCTTATTCAAGTATCCTTTTATGCTATCCAGAAATTCTACATCATTTCCAATCAACAATATGTCATCCACAGAGCTCCCACTCACTTGTAAATACAGGCTTCACCGAAAGTTAGTATAAAACCATATTCTTTGATCACCTCATCAAAGTGTATATTCCAACTCCGAGACGCTTGCACCAGTCCATAGATGGATCGCTGGAGCTTGCACACTTTGTTAGCACCTTTAGGATCGACAAAACCTTCTGGTTACATCATATACAACTCTTCTTTGAGAAATCCATTAAGGAAGGCAGTTTTGATGTCCATTTGCCAGATTTCATAATTATAAAATGCGGCAATTGCTAACATGATTCAGACAGACTTAAGCATCGCTATGGGTGAGAAAGTCTCATCATAGTCAACTCCTTGAACTTGTCGAAAACCTTTCGCAACAAGTCGAGCTTTGTAGATAGTAACATTACCATCAGCGTTAGTCTTCTTCTTGAAGATCCATTTATTTTCTATGGCTTGCAGATCACCGGGCAAGTGCACCAAAGTCCATACTTTGTTCTCATACATGGATCCTATCTCAGATTTCATGGCCTCAAGCCATTTATCGGAATCTGGGCTCATCATAGCTTCTTCATAGTTCATATGTTCGCCATGGTCTAATAACATGACTTCCAGGACAGGATTACCGTACCACTCTGGTGCGGAACATGCTCTGTTCGACCTACGAGGTCTAGTAGTAAATTAATCCAAGGTTTCATGATCATCAACATTAGCTTTCTCTCTAGTTGGTGTAGGCATCATAGGAAAGGATTTCTCTGATGTGCTACTTTCCAATTTGAGAGAAGGTACAATTACCTCATAAAGTTCTACTTTCCTCCCACTCACTTATTATGAGAGAAACTCCTTCTCTAGAAAGGATCCATTCTTAGCAACAAAGATCTTGCCTTCGGATTTATGGTAGAAGGTGTACCCAATAGTTTCTCTAGGGTATCCTATGAAGACGCACTTTTCTGAGTTGGGTTCGAGCTTATCAAGCGGAAGCCTTTTGACATAAGTGTCGCAACCCCAAACTTTAAGAAAGGACAACTTAGGTTTCTTGCCAAACCACAGTTCATACGGTGTCATCTCAACGGATTTAGAAGGTGCCCTATTTAACGTGAATGTGGTTGTCTCTAATGCGTAACCCCAAAACGATAGTGATAAATCAGTAAGAGACATCATAGATCGCACCATATCTAATAAAGTACGGTTACGACGTTCGGACACACCATTACGATGTGGTGTTCCAGGTGGCATGAGTTGTGAAACTATTCCATATTGTTTTAAATGAAGGCCAAACTTGTAACTCAAATATTCACCACCACGATCAGATCGTAGAAACTTTATTGTCTTATTACAATGATTCTCCAGTTCACTCTGAAATTCTTTGAACTTTTCAAATGTTTCAGACTTGTGTTTCATTAAGTAGATATACCCATATCTGCCCAAATCATCTGTGAAGGTTAGAAAATAACGATACCTGTCGCGTGCCTCAACACTCATTGGATCGCATACATCGGTATGTACTATTTCCAATAAGTCATTGGCTCACTCCATTGATCCGGCGAACGAATTTTAGTCATCTTGCCCATGAGGCATGGTTCGCAAGTATCAAATGATTCATAATCAAGTGATTCCAAAAGCCCATCTGCATGGAGTTTCTTCATGTGCTTTACACCAATATGACCTAAACGGCAGTGCCACAAATATGTTGCACTATCATTATCAACTTTGCATCTTTTGGCATCAATATTATGAATATGTGTATCACTACAATTGAGATAAAAAAAAAATAGACCACTCTTCAAGGGTGCATGACCATAAAAGATATTACTCATATAAATAGAACAACCATTATTCTCTAATTTAAATGAATAACCGTCTTGCACTAAACAAGATCCAGATATAATGTTCATGCTCAACGTTGGCACCAAATAACGATTATTTAGGTCTAAAACTAATACCGAAGGTAGATGTAGAGGTAGCGTGCCGACGGCGATCACATCGACCTTGGAACCATTCCCGAAGCGCATGGTCATCTCGTCCTTAGCCAATCTTCGTTTAATCCGTAGCTCCTGTTTCGAGTTACAAATATGAGCAACCGAACCAGTATCAAATACCCAGGCGCTACTACGAGCATTAGTAAGGTACACATCAATAACATGTATATCAAATATACCTTTGTTCACTTTGCCATCCTTCTTATCCGCCAAATACTTGGGGCAGTTCCGCTTCCAGTGACCAGTACCTTTGCAGTATGAGCACTCAGTTTCAGGCTTGGGTCCAGCTTTGGGCTTCTTGCCGGGAGTGGCAACTTGCTTGCCATTTTCTTGAAGTTCCCCTTCTTTCCCTCGCCCTTTTTCTTGAAACTAGTGGTCTTGTTAACCATCGACACTTGATGCTCCTTCTTGATTTCTACCTCTGCAGCTTTGCGAAGAGCTCGGGAATTGTCTTGTCCATCCCTTGCATATTATAGTTCATCACGAAGCCTTCATCTGGAAGATTAACTCCCAGCTGAGTCAAGTGATTATGATACCCAGACATTTTGAGTATGTGTTCACTGACAAAACTATTCTCTTCCATCTTGCAGCTATAGAACTTGTTGGAGACTTCATATCTCTCAACCTGGGCATTTGCTTGAAATATTAACTTCAACTCCTGGAACATCTCATATGGTCCATGACGTTCAAAACGTCTTTGAAGTCCCGATTCTAAGCCGTAAAGCATGGCACACTGAACTATCGAGTAGTCATCAGATCGAGCTTGCCAGATGTTCAAAACATCAGCATCTGCTCCTGTAGCAGGCCTTTCACCTAGCGATGCATCAAGGACATAATTCTTCTGTGCAGCAATGAGGATAATCCTCAAGTTACGGACCCAGTCCGTGTAGTTGCTACCATAATCTTTCAACTTAGCTATCTCTAGGAATGCATTTAAATTCAGGGGAACGGTAGCACGAGCCATTGATCTACAACATATATATGCAAATACTATCAGGACTAAGTTCATGATAAATTAAGTTCAATTAATCAAATACTTGAGAACTCCCAGTTAAATAGACATCCCTCAAGTCATCTAAGTGATACGTGATCCAAATCAACTAACCCATGTCCGATCATCACGTGAGATGGAATAGTCATCAATGGTGAACATCTCTATGTTGATCATATCTACTATATGATTCACGTTCGACCCTTCAGTCTCCAGTGTTCCGAGGCCATGTCTGTACATGCTAGGATCGTCAAGTTTAACCCAAGTATTCCACATGTGCAAAACGGTCTTGCACCCGTTGTATGTGAACGTTGAGTCTATCACACCCGATCATCACGTGGTGTCTCGACATGACGAACTATAGCAATGGTGCATACTCAGGGAGAACATTTTTACCTTGAAATTTAGTGTAGGGATCATCTTATAATGGTATTGATGTCTACTACGCAACTTTATTCTTGTAGACTCGTGTTGGGCCACCAAGCGCAGAGTTTTGTAGGACAGTAGGAATTTTCCCTCAAGTGGATGACCTAAGGTTTATCAATCCGTGGGAGGTGTAGGATGAAGATGGTCTCTCTCAAGCAACCCTGCAACCAAATACAAGAAATCTCTTGTGACCCCAACATACCCAATACAATGGCAAATTGTATAGGTGCACTAGTTCAGCAAAGAGATGGTGAAAAGTGTAATATGGATGGTAGAAATATATTTCTATAATCTGAATAAATAAAAATAGCAAGCTAGCAAATAGTAAACAAACACAAAAACGGTATTGCAATGCTTGAAAATGAGGCCTAGGGTTTGTACTTTCTCTAGTGCAATCTCTCAACAATGCTAATATAATTGAATCATATAACCATCCCTCAACATGCGATGAAGAATCACTCTAAAGTTCCTATCTAGCGGAGAACATAAGAATAAATTGTTTGTAGGGTACGAAACCACCTCAAAGCTATTCTTTCAGTTCGATCAATTCAAGAGTTCATACTAAAATAACACAAAGCTATTCTTTCCATTCGATCTATCCTAGAGTTCGTACTAAAATAACACCAAAGCAAATTCATATTCATAATACTCAATCCAACACAAAGAACTTCAAAGAGTGCCCCAAGATTTCTACCGGAGAAACAAAGATAAGAACGTGCATCAACCCCTATGCATAGATTACCCCAATGTCACCTCGGGAATCCGCGAGTTGAGTGCCAAAACATATATCAAGTGAATCAATATGATACCCCATTGTCACCACGAGTATTCAATTGAAAGACATATATCAAGTGTTCTCAAATCCATAAAATTATTCAATCTGATAACAACGAAATCTCAAAGGGAAAAACTCAATTCATCACAACGAGATAGAGAGGGGAAAACACCATATGATCCGACTATATTAACAAAGCCCGCGATACATCAAGATCGTGACATCTCAAGAACATGAGAGAGAGAGAGATAGAGAGAGATTAAACACATAGCTACTGGTACAAACCCTCAACCCCGAGAGTGGACTACTCCCTCCTCATCGTGGTGGCTACAGAGCCTTGAGGCGGCGGAAGAAGATGGCCACCGGAGATGATTCCCCCCTCCGGCAGGGTGCCGGAAAGGGTCTAGATTGGTTGTCGGTGGCTACAGAGCCTTGAGGCGGCGGAACTTCTGATATAGGGTAACTTCTGATGGTTTCTCTACTTATAGGATTTTTTGGCGTTGGTTTCATGCTAAGATGGGCCTCGAGGTGAGCACAACCCACCGGGGAAAGCCAGGCCCACCAGGCGTGCCCTGGTGGATTGTGCCCTCCTCGTGGCTCTTCTGGCCCTCCCACGTAGCTTCCGGGGTCTCTTTTGTTCCAAAAAAATCGCCAAAAAGTTTCAGCTCATTTGGAGAACTTTCATTTCTGCACAAAAAACAACACCACGGTAGTTCTGCTGAAAACAACGTCAGTCTGGGTTAGTTCCATGCAAATCATACCAAAACCATATAAAATTGTTGTAAACATGGCATGAATACTTCATAAATTATAGATACATTGGAGACGTATCAGCATCCCCAAGCTTAATTCCTACTCGTCCCCGAGTAGGTAAATGATAAAAGAAATAATTTATGAAGTGTGAATGCTAGCAAAGTGCATAAGTTTGATCAATGATAATTCCAGTCACTTTTCCTAGCATCATAACAACAACTCTTTCTCATAAAACTTATCATGATAAAGTAGCAATTGAAAATGGAATTTTTGTTGTGGAATGCTACCTATCATATTCATCATAAACTCTTTTCTTATGTAGCATGGACATTTAGACTTTTATATGGTTCAAAGCAATAGTCTAGTTCTGACATGAGGACTTTAATACTCAAGCATACTGAGGGAGTCCTGGATTAAGGGGTCCTCGGGCGTCCCTCCTGTTGGACATGGGCCGGACTGATGGGTTGTGAAGATACAAGACCGAAGACTCTCACCCATGTCCGGATGGGACTCTCCTTGGCGTGGAAGGCAAGCTTGGCGTCCTGATATGAAGATTCCTTTCTCTGTAACCGACTTTGTAGAACCCTAGTCCCCTCCGGTGTCTATATAAACCGGAAGGCTTAGTCCATAGAGAAGAAGAATCATAATCATAGTCATGCAGGCTATACTTCTAGGGTTTTAGCCATTACGATCTCGAGGTAGATCAACTCTTGTAATACTCATATTCATCAAGATCAATCAAGTAGGAAGTAGGGTATTACCTCCATAGAGAGGGCTCAAACCTAGGTCAACATCGTGTCCCCTGTCTCCTGTTACCATCGACCTTGGACGCACAGTTCGGGACCCCCTACCCGAGATCCGCCGGTTTTGACACCGACATTGGTGCTTTCATTGAGAGTTCTGCTGTGACGTCGAAGACAGGATTGATAGCTCGCCTTGTTATCAAGGACAGTATCACCGCCGGAGGTGCCCTGACCTCAGGCCAAACCCTCCGGCTGGGCGGCTTCACCATGACCGCCCCTATGGCCGTTAAGCCAACGATGACTTCTCCGGTCATCGAAAACCACCTCCGTGTTAGCTCCGAATACTCTAAGTAGATGGATCCGGCTGAGTTATCGACTTTGAACGAGCTCCTAGATCACATCGCCTCCCTGGGGGTCTCCACAGACTACAATCAGATTGGGCTTAAACCCGACCAGAGAGAAATTAAATCTCCGCCGATCACCCACCAGATAGCGGTAGTTGAGGAGCAAGACGACAACTCTTCCTCTATATTGAGGACGAACTGTGCTCGGATTTCCGAGTTAGAAGAGCCGGACACCTGCCTTCGGAAAGACATAGCCCGCCCTCCGAACCTAAAATCGGACGACGGGCCCGAGCTAGGAGTTCTTCAAACTCCGGATTCCAAATTGGGTCAGGGTTTGGATTTAAAGCCGCCCACCCACCCAGATAGACGCGATCTCACGTACATACGGCAGCAGTCACAGAAAACAGTCCATCACTTTTGGGCCAGATTCCTCCTTGGCAAAGACAAGATTAAAGATTGCCGCGACGAAGACGCGATCTTAGCATTGTGCAATAATTGCACGGATGAAGGACTCCTTAACGCCACCAATCGTCATTGCGTATTACACTTCGCTGACTTGGCAACCATCATACAAAAGTACTGCGCAATGGAAAGCGCCTGGAAAACTCAAGTAGCTCTCTGGGAACCACCGGTTTCAACTCAACCCGTCGTCCGGGCAAAAAGGGTGCACCCTCGCGGCGCACCAGATCCAATAGTAAATAAATTTAAGCACACCACAGGGCGGGGAACCGTTCTGGAAGGATGGCTCGATAGGCCATGCAAAATACATGCAACGCCGGACACCATACCAACCCACAGCCTTAGAGCATGTTGGATACTCCGGCAAGTGGCCAAAAGCGGCGAGGATATCCTCACCAAAAATACACCAGTGCAAAACCCCCCGGAAGATGACGACCCCAGCGTATTAACAGTCTTCAAGACTTTCACTTCAAACAATCGGCATAAAAGGGCTTTCCGCAACCTCGCCGAAGTCTGCCAAGTCGCAGCAATAAACCCTTGGAACAACACGGCTATAACTTTCAACGCCAGTGACGAACCAACCGCCTTGGTCCTTAATCCAATTGTGGACGGATTCCGGCTCACCAAAGTGCTCATGGATGGCGGCAACGAATTAAACCTTATCTATGAGGATACGCTCAATAAAATGGAAATTGACAGGAGCCGCATCAAGCAAAGTAGCATGACCTTCCGGGGAATCATTCCTAGTCGCACTACAAAAAAAAGACATATCCGTGACATTTTGGGCCGAACGAATTTTTTTTCTGTCATACATATGACACTTCTATGATGATAATTGTGACAAAACCCGGTATCATCATAGATGTGGTGGGCTCCTACTTCTATGACAAAAAATCATGACAAAAAATGGGCTTTTCGTCCTGCGCGGGCCGGAGACGCAGCTGCATGACATTCTTTGGGCCGTCCATGACGGAAAAAACCGTGGTAGAAGCGAGGGGGAGGAAAATTTCGGGGAGTCCCGGTTACGGTGGGAGGTCGGGGGCCGAGCGATGCGCGTTTCTCTTGTACACATACGCGCGTGTGTGCGAGGCGTTGGCTCTAACTGAACCCGAGCGAGGCGTTGGGCTCTAATTTAACCCGAGTGATTGCACTGCAGGCTACGCGTTACTGAACCCGAGCGATCGATCGATGGCTGTTAACTGAACCTGATCGAGCGATTCCTTCGCTACTGCTGCTAACTGAAGCCGATCGATTGGATGAACAGTGAGCATCGCGCGGGGGGGGGGGGGGGGTGGATGAACAGTGAGCGGTGGCGTTGCCTCTGGATGAACAGGACCCCGTGGTGTGGAGGGCTGGATGAATAGTAGACGGTGGAGGGGTGCCCGTGGAGGGGTGGTTGAACAGGACCCCGTGGTGTGGAGGGCTGGATGAATAGTAGACGGTGGAGGGGTGCCCGTGGAGGGGTGGTTGAACAGTAGCCGGTGGAGTAGCGCGCGGTGGAGGCTGGATGAACAGGAGCCCGTGGAGGCTGGAGGAGGTCGACGGTAGCCCGTGGAGGCTGGAGGAGGTCGATGGTGGAGATGAACAGTATCCCGTGGAGTCCCGTTTTGCGGTACGTCACACCCCTCCCGATGAACAGGACCCTGTTTCGACCATAGGAGGTCCGTTTCGTCCGTTTTGCGGTACGCCACACCCCTCCCGATCAACAGGACCCCCGTTTCGACCGTAGGAGGTCTGTTTCATCCGTTTTGCGGTACGCCACAACCCTCCCGATTAACAGGACCCCCGTTTCGACCGTAGGAGGTCTGTTTCGTCCGTTTTGCGGTACGCCACACCCCTCCCGATCAACAGGACCCCGTTCCGAACGTAGGAGGTCCGTTTCCTCCGTTTTGCGGTATGCCAGGCCTCGTTTCCATCGCCTGTTCCCTCCAAGCCCTCCCGATGAACACGACCACGCATTCTGTTCCGACCCAGCCGGTTGGCTCCCACGCGTTTCGTTGCCTCCCGATGAACACGACGCATTCCGTTGCCTCCCCATGAACACGACGCATTCCGTTGCCTCCCCATGAACACGACGCACTCCGTTGCCTCCCCATGAACACGACGACGACGTTGTTTCTCCGTTCCGACCCAGCCATGTACACGAGCCCTGGCCATACGTATGCGCGAGTAGGCGTTCGAGACCCCGCCCGTATGTACACATACGTGGCCGTATTTTCTTTCTTGCACCCTGGCCGCTGTACGTACGTGTACATGCTACGTGCGCGCCTCTACTACGACACGTGCGCGCCTGTACATCGACCAGTATGTACGTACACATTCTCGACCAGAATGACAACGCTACGTACGCTTCGACCAGGTGGGTCCCGACTGTCAGGCACTTCCTTGCCTGCGAAGATGTAGCTAGTGGGTCCCAGCAGTCAGGGGGGCGAATCATTTTTTTTCCCGGACGCACTTCCTTGCGTGTGAAGATGTAGCCGGTGGGTCCCAGCAGTCAGGGGGGGCGAATCGTTTTTTTGCCCGGACGCACTTCCTTGCGTGCGAAGGTGTAGCTGGTGGGTCCCAGCAGTTAGGGGGGCGAATTGTTTTTTTGCTCGGATGCACTTCCTTGCGTGCGAAGATGAAGCTGGTGGGTCCCAGCAGTCAGGGGGAAATGTTTTTTCCGTGAAATACAGTGGCCGTCCGATGGGTCCCAGCGGTCAGGTGGAGGAATCATTATTTTTCGCGTAATAAGGAGGCACTTCCTTGCTGCGGCCGTGGACCCAGCTGTCAGCCTCTCCACGTACAGTCCATGTCCGATGGAAGTCGTTCCTTGACCATGTTGACCAGGCCACGCCGAGAGCACCACGGCGGTGGACGACGGCGAGGCCTAGGAAGGGGACGACGCGGAGCCGGGGAAGACGCGGCAGTGGAAGCCCGCGCGGAGAGGAGTACGAGGGTTCACTGGTTCGGCTGCGGTGTGAGGCTGCCGTCGCCGCAGGGCCTGGCCAGGGTGGGAATAGTAGGGGGCGGTGAGGCCTCCGCGGCAGCACAGCCGGCCACGGGAGGCAGGAGCACGCGGCACGACCGACGTTGCTTTGGGCGGCTGGAGCAAGAAGACCAGAGGTTGAAGAAGCACTACGGCCGTTGGATGGACATCGTACAGCCACTGGAGCTAGAATCGTTCATATTGACTAAGTTGACATAGCCCTCCGTCCCCGTCAACTTAGTTGGCCCACAAGTCATCCTCCCACTATGGTGGGTCCCAGCTAGCAGGGGGGTATTCATTTTTTTGTGTGTAATAAGGAGGCACTTCCTTTCGTGCGAAGATATAGCTGGTGGGTCCGACATGTTAGCGGGGGGAACGTTTTTTCGCGAAATACAGAGCCCTTCCGGTGGGTCCCAGCTGTCAGGTGGAGGAATCATTATTTTGCGCGTACAGTCCACGGCCGATGGATGTCGTTCATTGACCACGTTGACCAGGCCGCGCCGAGAGCACCATGGCGGTGGACGATGACGAGGCCTAGGAAGGGAATGACATGGAGCTGGGGAAGACTCGGCAATGGTTGCCCACGCGGTGGGGAGTACGAGGGTTTACTGGTCCGGCTGCCGTCACCGGAAAATAACAGGAGGTGTGGGTGAGTAGAGGAATGGCCTGGCCAGCAATGAAGTAGGGTAGGGCGGTGCAGCCTGTGCGGCAGCACAGCCGGCCACGGGAGGCGGGAGCAGGCAGTCCCACCGGAGCTGGTTTGGGCGGCTGGAGCAAGAAGATCAGATATTGAAGAAGCAGCACGGCCATTGGATTAACATCCAACGGTCACTGCTGCTAGAATCGTTTGTGGACTAAGTTGACAAAGCCAAAGTACACGTCAACCTAGTAGACCCACAAGTCAGCCTCCAAATCTGTCCCAAACAGCATACAGCCCGAAATTTCTAGCCAGATTCAAATTAATTTGAAATCTAAATATACCTTAATTTAAATTCAATGAAATTTTACCCGCACAAAAACAATGAAATTTAAAATATCAAAATCTGAAAGAAAACATTATTTTGGAACTAATTGCCTGTTTGCTGTATTTTTTCATTTTACAGCCCATTTATTATTACTTATAGCCCATTTCTTATTACTTATAGCCCATTTTCTGGGCAAAATGCATCCCTCCTCGTCTTGAAAGATTTCCGGCCCAGCAGGGCGTAGAAAAGCAAGTAGGCCTACGTTGGTTATTCTGCAAAAAACAAAATAGCTGGCTAGCCATTTTCAGAAAGGAAAAAAACAAACTGGGCTGGTCATGTGCTAAACATATGAAATAAATGCCTGGGCTAGATGGGCCACGGGTCCCGCACAACCCAGTTGATACCCTTCTCCATCCCGAAAAAACAAAATTACTGCGCCCGCTGCTGGGTCCCTATTGTCATCCTCACCATGTACAGTCATCTCCTTATTCCTCTCGGTTGTTGACCATGTTGACAACACCGGAGGGCGGCGCCGCGGCGAGCGAACCAAGGCGGAGGACGATGGTGAGGCCTCGGACAGGGAACGAACAGGAGCCGGGGAAGATCACAGCCAGCCATGGGAGGCGGGAGCAGGCGGTCCCGCCGGTGCTGGTTTGGCTTTGGCGGCTCGAGGAAGAAGAAACTGAAGAAACGCGACAGACTTTGAATGTCAATCCAACGGTCAAGGTTGGCACAATCATTTGTTGACTCAGCGGACACCAAGTAGCATACGTTTTTATATATAGGAAGAAAACTGCGAGGAAAATGCGTTCGTCTGCCGTCCTCCTCACGGGGAACGTTCGACACATAAGTGACTAGCACCCTTGGTTTTCAACCGAGAGGTCTTGGGTTCGAGTCCCAGGAACTCTCAATTTTGTCCTCCTTCCTTCCTCGCAAAAAAAGGGAAAGAAAATCAAAGACTTGGGAAGGCGTACAGAACAAGCTAGTGTACCAGTAAAGAGACGTTGCCGAGTTTTAGAAAAAAGAAAGACGTGCTCCTATAGCTGGTTCGAATCCAAACCTAGACTATGACTATATATGGTGCTATGCTACTCTGCAAGTAATGAAACTGACATATCCAACGTTCGCTTCTCCTCTTCTCTACTTACTCTGCCTAGCATCAGAAGCTCTGGCCGCAGCAACCATGTCAGCTGGCTGCTCATCCACCTGCTCTTCAGCAGGCAACAACCAGATATGCGCCAAGTCGCCACCCCTACCATCGCCTGTGGGTCCCATCACATCCCCGCCGGCACGCGCACCGCAGCCGATTGCTCATCGCAACCCGCTGCCGTTGGTGTGGTGCCACTGCTGCAAATCACGCAGAGTCATCCGTCGCATCTCAACCACAATCCACAACCCTGGCCAAGTCTTCTACAAATGCCCGAATCATGGGGTAATGATATGTTTAAGTGTTGTTCTGCTGCTTTCAGTTGCTGATTATTTAATAGTTTGGTTGATGATCTTCCAATTTGATTCATGCAGAAAAGGGAAGATTCATGTGATTTGTATTTCTGGGAAGTTGCTGATGTGGGGGAATGCAACTACGCTGATTATTTGGTTAGCCGAGGAATCCCAATACCAGCAGGTTGGGGTGTTGGACAAGTAACTAAAGGAACGGCAGAAGAGGAAGATGCAGAGCAGAAGGTAAAGATGCAGTTCCTCTGATCATGGCCAAGCAACAGCTGCTGAACGGCCTTGACAGCAATGAGGAGATGAAAGAGCTTGTGAAGATAATGGGCAAAATCGATGTGCTCTGTAGGATGATTGTCTCTTTATTTGCAGTGTATGTAGCACTCGTGATGTATTCAGTGGCTACGACATGAGCACTTTGCTGAAACTAGTAATGAATAAAACCTGTGTAGCAGGCTGGGCGTAGTGTTGTGAACATCTAATGATTTCTATTAACGGAAATCAGGGGGTATCCCCTTTTGCTCATATAAATAAATAAATAGCAGAGGCCCTGTCGGGTCAGCTTTGTTCTCATTCGAAGACGTCGAGCAAATTGCAGTCCAACAGCAAACTATGTCATCAAATTCAAGTTTCACAGCCAAATATGAGTACAACTAAACAACAATGTCATCATGTTTTAGTTGTCATACAATCACCAAACACAAATCAGCATACATAACAAGTGATGTTCTCACAGCAAAATACTAAACAACATGTTCATCAGGTTTCAGTTGTCATAGCAAACACAATTTCACATAGTAGATAAAAAAACGTCTTCTGACAGGCAAATACGACAAAAGCAATGTAATCATCATCCGCAGCAGCAGTGTCAACATCTTCGCCATGTGTATCAGTCTGAATCGTAATTCCCCATGGTGTCATCTTCTTCTTCGTCCTCAACGTCCTCGAACGTTGGCTTATTCTTGATCAACTCTTGTATGTCCACAGCACGACAGGCAATCTTTTCGCCGGCGTCATTGACGTGATGGTTCTCAAAGATATTAGGAACATCTGTGTTATCTTGTACATCAGGAGCAGTGTAAGCATCATCTTATTGTGCAACTTCATTAAAAGAATTCCTCTGCTCAAACCTTTGCAATACTCTCTAGTCATCGCTACGTGCAAATGTGTCTTCCAAGAAAAATATCTGTGTTGCTTGATTTGCCAAAATAAAAGGCTCGTTGGTCTGGTACGCCGCCATGACATTGATGGATTTGAAATAATCATCAGCTCTGGGTTTTGCGATCCTGGAAAATAGGTTATACCAACGACAGCACAACAGAACCACACACCGATGATCCTCGAAACTGGAGATATACTGCAACTGAACAATGTCTGTTATGTTAGCATACATTTCAGTTGTCTCTTTGTCATACGTATCCGTGCTCATGATGGCACTGTTTTGTGTCTTCCTGCCTTCGTCTCGTGCAAGGGTGTTGTAGCGCACATCTCCAACAACGCAAGATTCATAATGTCTTACCCGAGTATCAGGACCCATTGCTAGTGAGTAAAGGGCATCATCAACTGCCTGCCCATCCTCCCGCATCTTCTTAACCTATGGTTAGAAAATAGACAAGCTGACCATCTTATGTACTCAATATATTAAAAAAACTGACAGTGCACTTCAAAAGCTTACATGGTTCTTGAACCATTTCGCAAATCCTGCCATAACTAGTTTGTCAATGTTTCTTGGATTTTGCTAGATGCTGCACAACATAGTGATCGCGTCAAACATCTAAATATATAAGAATGTGCTGCAAGTTTAGTAGATTACGATGTATAAGCTGCAGTACTGCACTTACTTGATATAAGGTAGTATCTCAAGACAGTTATTCAACACATACCAAACCATTTTGTCCAAATCTTTAGGTTTGTCCTCCTGTCGACTCTTCCCTGTAACTCGAACAGAATAATCCAAAACATTGAGCCCGGGATTGTCTTCACCCACCTCTTTGCTAAGCTGATCAGCTGTTTCAATGTATTTTGAGCAGAATGTCAACACTTCTGTAGCAATTTAGGCCTCTGCAATGGAACCCTCGGGTCTAGCTCTATTCCTAACATAGCCCTTGAAAGTGCCTAGCCGCCTTTCAACAGGGTACATCCAGCCATACTGTACTGGACCTCTAAGTAGTGCCTCATCAGGTAAATGAACAACCAAATGCACCATCACATCAAAGAAGGCTGGAGGATATATCTTCTCAAGGTCGCATAGGATAGTTGGTATCTTGTCTCTAAGACGCTCCAAAGCATCTATCCTGATATTCCTACTGCAGAGTTCCCTGAAGAATTGTCCCAACTCTGCAACTGCTCTGTATAAGTCAGGGCGGCCCAATCCTCTAAGGACAACAGGTAAAACCCTTTGAAGTAGGACGTGGCAGTCATGAGTTTTCAACCCTTGTACCTTATTTCCATCTGCACTGACTCTCCTTTCAGGGTTGGAAGCAAATCCATGTGGCAATCTCACACGTGACAGGACCTCGCAGAATTCTTTTCTTTTTACCTTGTCCAAGACGTACACAGCTGGTGCCATATCCCATGGTTTACCTTCATCTTGCACCTGCAAATCCTTTCTGATACCCAGGTGTGTCAAATCAATCCTAGATTTTAAGGTATCTTTCGTCTTGCCTTCAATATTAAGAAGTGTGCCGATAATGCTGTCACATATATTTTTCTCGTTGTGCATCACATCAAGATTATGCCGCAGATCCAAATCTTTCCAATACTCCAAGTCCCACAAAGTGGACCTGCGGGTAAACATAATCTCTCTTCTACCCTGCCACGCTTCCTTTTCCCGCTACCATTACCAGGATGGTTTCTTGGTGTAATATGCTTGACCTTCTCTAATTCCACTTGCAACTCATCGGCGGTGAGCCTCTTTGGCGCATCACGGTTTTCATGCTTTGCATTGAACACATGTCTTCGGTATTTCTAGGATGTGGCTTGTCCTTGGCAAGGAAACGGCGGTGTCCAATGTAACAGATCTTGCTAAGTATTGCGTATGACAGCGGATTCCTGTCACAGCGAACACATGCATTGTAACCATGTGTCGTTCGCCCTGACATAGTGCCCAAAGCCGGATAATCATGGATGCACCAAATTATAATAACATGCAGAAAGAAATCAGCTGGTGGGCTGCTATATAGGTCTCGAGTGAGAACACCCTTCCATAGCTGTTGAAGTTCCTCCACAAGAGGCTCCATGAACAAATCAAAATCCTTTCCAGGACTTTTTGGACCTGGGATGAGCAAGGCCATCATGTAGTTTGATTCTTTGGTGCAGACATTTGGAGGCATGTTGTAAGGGATAACAAGCACTGGCCACATGCTATATGTGGCGCTCTAGTGGCCAAATGGGTTAAATCCATCTGAAGCTAAGCCAAGTCTAATGTTTCTCGGGTCAGCAGCAAACTCTTTGTGTTTATCATTGAAGCTTTTCCACTCACTACCATGAGATGGATGGCTCATTACATTCTGATCTCTGTACTCCTGATTCCTAGAATGCCACAGTACATCCTCTCTTGTTTCAGCATCATGAAACAACCTCTGCAATCTTGGTGTAATTGGGAAATGTCTCAGAACATTATGAGGAATCCTCTTCACAGCATCGCCATCTTTCCATCTTGATGATTTGCATTTCGGGCATTCACTTAAGTTGGCATAATCCTTCCGGAACATAACACAATTATTCTTACAAACATGGATCATATCATATCCAATTCCAACTGCACGATGGAAATTCTTCATTTTACTGTAGGTGTGTGGAAGCTCAGACGCATCTGGGAAAGATTTGCGGAAAGCAGCCAACATCGCATCGAATGATTTGTTGGTCATCCGCTCAGATGTCTTCAGCTGAAGAAAGGTGACCATAGCTGAGAATACTGACAGCTTATTTCCTGGGGTGACAGCAACGTTGCATTGTTCCAACATGCGGGCCCATCATTTTTCTTCTGCAGGTGAAAGTTCACGGAATGCACGAGCATTTCGTAGCATTGTTTCAATGTTGGTCAAACTCACTGGCTCCGCCACCACCACCTCCTCCTCCTCTTCCACCTGAGCATCAGGCAGATCAAGATGGTGATCTGCTGCTTCCACGTAGTCAATAACATTGATATTCACAGCTTCACCATGATAAACCCACCTAGTATATGTGACCGACATCCCATACAAGTGTAGATGATTTTGCACAGTTGACTGGGGTCTTGTAACTGAATTCATACAACCGCTACACGGGCAGAGCACATCTGATTTCGGACCACCGTACTCAGCTCTGATAAAGTTCATGAAGTTTTCAACCCCCTCGACATATGCAGCGGAGAATCTTTGAGCAGAAGTTATCCAAGTCCTGTCCATCTGTTAGACATACAAATTAGTTCTTCTACTAGATATTACAGGAAAAACATATATGCTTTTTTATGAAGTCCAGAAAAAAATACCTAGGTCGATGTCTAAAGCTATGGCAAGATATTTGGACGAGCAGATCTAAGTAACGAAATATATGTAAAGCTAATTCAGCAAACAGATTTGAGTGCCAAATTATGGCAGGCTATTTCAGCAGTCAATGAGGCCGAGCACACAGCCATCGAACTATCGAAGGCCATCGCAGCAACAAAGATCGAGTATAAAACGGTGTAGAGCTATTTCACTTAACAGATTGGCTACTAGACCATGGCAATCTACGTCACAATAAATATATGGCAGGATATTTTAGCAACTAATCGGCCTTGGCATGCCATCTCATCTAAGCAGATTGAGTGCAGAACAGGGCAAGGAAACTTCTTAAGCAGAGCATATTGATAGTAAACTACTTCGGCAAACAGTGAGATTAACAGCGTCTATCAGCTAACATTCAACGCTACACCGACATGAACGGGGCCTCAGTCTAGAATGCGCGTACCGTGGGAGAAGCTGACCGCCGTGCGTCTCCACACGAACGTCGCCAGCGGTGGCGGCGCTGACCGCCGTGCGCCTCCACAAGAATGTAGCCAGAGGTGGCGGCGCGGCTAGAGGACGACAGTCTACGAGAGCGTACTGTGGGAGCGAGAGGATCGCCGAGCCGCGGCGCCGACGTATCGGCGCGGCGGGGAGGGCGGCTTTGGCGGAGCGAATGGAGTGGAGGGGGACAGGGGGGAGGGGATTTGGGGAATATTATTGGCTAGTTGGCCGAAGGGCGGTTGAATCGGATATGGGGGGAATTTTTGGGTGTGTGGGGGGGAGGATTTTCGCGCGGTGGGCGGGGGGAGTTTGGCGCATGGTCGGTTTCTCCAAGTGCAGTCCCACGTGTCAGTGAAGAGGCAAGCCGAAGCGCGTTTCATTTGCATGAGCCGTGTGCAGGACCAAACGTGTGTGGGGTGCAGTGCGACCGCGACAGGAGTGCTGTGAGTGTACCGCCTTTTTTCATTTAAACTAGGTGCTTCGCCCCCTCAAAAAAACATTGTTGCTTCGCGCGATCCATCGATACTACTACTAATAATCCGGTAATCCCGACTAAAACGGCGCGGCCGGGTCTTTTCCGGCGCGATATGCTGGGAGGTTGGCTTAGTTGGGTTTTTAGGACGAGTAATGCTACACCTACGTAATCCCAGTTACATAATTAACATAATGTGAAACGTGTGAGATGTTGATTGTAGATTTGGGGAGGGAGGGGCCCACCACCATGAAAATCAGGGGAGGAGAGAGAGAGAGGCAATTTACGTTAACCCTTTCGTAGGTTCCCGTAGATGTAGAAAGATGTGAAATGCGTGAATGTGTAGTGGACATACTATTGGAGTGCCTAAGATAATTTGTGTATGTATAGACCTTATGTGTTTATTTTACTTCGCATCTTAGATTTGTCCCGGTTCAATAAAAAGCAGAGTTGGTGATGATGGTGTGCCTGTCATCCTGCAATATAGGCCGTCCGATCTATATCTAACGGATAGGAAGGAAACTATGACAATTTACCCGCACTCCTCTCCACATTTGCAGATAAGGCTTTCCCTCATTCATCCTTTTCTCCCACAAGATCTTGATCTTCCGTGCAACGCACGGGCATGTTGCTAGTACTCCTACAATATGTATATTATTGTGAAAATTCATATACACCGGCCGAGATTAATGCAAACACGGCAGATTTTCGTTACATTTCGAACTTTTATAGGACAGAAAAATAAAAGAAACCCGCAACCTATTCAACGGCGGCGACCGATGTCCTCCATCTACGATCTCTATGTACGGGGGCGGGGTTCAAGACCCGTGAAGTGAAGGTGCGGTCTCCGGCGAGGAAGAGTAGAACACGGGATACGGACCGGCTAGCTGGCACACCATGCCCTGCCGCCTCCCATGCTCTACTCATCCTCGGAGGAGTCCCTGACCTCGGCGGTGCCGGACGTTGGACGGCAGCAAGTAGGACGCGTGGCTGACGGTGCTCCCATCGTCGGCCGCCAGCGTGGCCACCGCTTGTGCGGTCGCGTCCGCGTCTGGCTATGCCATTATTGCGTCGCGAGAGGCGACTTGAGCGAGGGCGGCGACCTCGAGCTTCATCCCCGAAGACAAGCTCTCCCGCAGAGCGTTCGCACTTGCGGTCATGGCGGATGTGGTGCCAGGTAGGAGGACGATGCGCTATGGTGTGGAGGTTAGCTGGGCGTTGCCGCTTTAAGTAGCGCATTCCAGTGAGGCCAAGCGTCCGGGTGCGTCATTAAGTCGCCGGAGTTGGTTCCTCGGGCACCGAGCCTCTTAACGACGACATACGAACGGATGGCATGAATGCGGGCAGCTGGCGCCGGCTGGGAACGCATCGCGCGACGGCGCGAGGGACGAGGGTTTTTGTGTGCCAGGGTAGTCAGCTGCGGTCGTGGCAACGTTGGAGATGCCCTTTGCTCACATGTGATCCCCGCATGTCATTGAAAAAGCAAGACGACCCGGCATGGTCTCAGGTCCAGAGGATGCAGTTGGCCGCGCTACACCACTCTGCGGACGCGTCGCGGTGCCCCATGCATCCTCGACGAGCCGGGTGTTGGGGGTGTCTTTGGATTGTGGCCAAAGTGCACCTTACCAAAATTTTGGTCATGACCCAAAGTTTGGTCTTTGTTTGGATGGTTGCCATTTTTTTGGCATGCCAATGAACTCTAGCCAACTCTAGTTCATTTTTCTTGCCAATGTCGGCCAAATCATGGGCAACCAATACCTCAACCAAAATTTTGTTCATGACCCAAAGATTGGTCTTTGTTTGGATGGTTGCCATTTCTTTGGCATGCCAATGAACTCTAGCCAACTCTAGTTCATTTTTCTTGCCAATGTCGGCCAAATCATGGGCAACCAATACCTCAACCAAAATTTTGGCTACCCAATGCTTTGATGGGGCAACCTTGGGCACAAACCAAACATACCGTTGGTCGTGCCACAGCACTAACGCCACCCTCAGCACACTAAAACCAACCGTGTCTAGCAACAATATGAGCGTGTCGCTCACCGCGGTCGCCGTGTCCAGAGGCGGTGCTGGAGCTGCGCCCCGTTGTTGGCCCCAACGACCCACATGAACGGTTGTCGGTGGCGAGGAGGTCGTGGGCCAGCTCCTCCATTGGACTAGTCTGTGCTACGTCGTCCCGACGGGTGTGCCCCACATGTCGGTTTCCCTGTTTTCCCGGCCATATTCGAGCGTCAGTGCTCCGCGTTGTGCATTAGGCCTTTCACTATGTAGGCCAAGCGAGACAACTTATTGTTTATTTGAGCCGTTCAAGTATAATCATGTGGCGTTTGCTTATTTCTCATTCCTCTCCAACCCTCTTCTCCATCGATCATGTCGCCCTCCAGTCGAGTCCATCCTCCCGCATGCCTCATTTGAACATTCCGCCGAGTATCATTCGCATGTACCCACCCTAGTCCTCTTTCAATAGATCTCCGGACCCCGAGATGAAATCGAGAGGGAACGAGTGGGGGCACGTGATACCTAAGGCGGATTCAAAATTTTGAACCGGTGATCATAGCATCCGCAAATCATATATAAAGGGTATTCAATGTTCGTTTCGTTTTTGAACGTACAATATACTCCCCCTATCCTTTCTAGTTTACATATAAGTTTTATGTGTAGTCAAAGTATCTCTACTTTGATCAAAAAGGTATCAACATTCAACAACGCCCAATCAATATTGTTAGATTCGTACGTACTCCTAGATTTGTACTCGAGATGGTTTCCAATTTGACTATTGACAAGATTAATAGTACATGAGAGTATAATTTGAAAATTATATCATTGGAAACTCCTTTCACATACGAATTTGACCGTATGCTTTGTGTAAGTTGCATGTCATATATTATTACTCTAACATTTGGTCAAAGTTAGCCTCGAAAAACGCATTAGACCCTATATGCTTTGTGTAAGTTGCATGGCATATATTATTACTCTAACATTTGTGTAAGTTGCATGTCATATATTATTACTCTAACATTTGGTCAAAGTAGTATAGTGGAAGTGGATCCTCTGACGTAGGTATCCCTGCCTTACCCTCCCTTTCGGTCACTTATTGGCGGACCCCATGCTTGCTAGGCCCCGCATGTCAGTTACTCGACGGGTTCGGCCACGTCAGGGGATCCTCATCCGTAGTATACTCCCTCTGTTTTCATTTACTCCGCATAAAACGGAGGGAGTGGTGGTATAATAAATGATGCGGGCGGGGGAGGGGGAGGGACGTCGGTTTGCTCTCAACTGCGGTCCCACAAGCGAGCGAAAACGCAAGCCGAAGCGCGTTCCATTCGGTGAGCGATGTGGAGGGTCCAGCATGCCGGGCTGCAACGCGAACGCGACAAGAGCGATGTACAGTCAAAACTGATTGACCGGTCGTCACCGGAACCACTATTCACACCAGAACCTTCGCTGCTCGGCCTACGCCATCCACTGCCCTAAAACCACACCAAATCTCCAGCCCATTCCCCCACCTTTCGATCCCCTAGCCCGCATCAAGCGTCCCCTAGTTCGCCGGAAAGCCATGGTGCGCCGCAAGATCACTTACTACAAGATGCTAACGCCGGAGTGCCGCGCAGAAATCGCGGCGGCGGTCGGCGCCACAGACCTCCGTTCCCAAGCTCGCTTTGCGGCGGCGGTCGGCGCCACAGACCTCCGTTCCCAAGCTCGCTTTGCGGCGGCGGTCGGCGCCACAGACCTCCGTTCCCAAGCTCGCTTTGCGGCGGATCAATCCCCGAGTTCTCTGGAGCCAAGCTACGAGGTGGAGGAAGCCGATCCAATGTTCATGGCGGAGGTCGCGGCGTAGAAGGCCCCTGATGGGTATGAGACGATGGACGTCGACTTCGTGCCGGCGTCCGAGTCCCCCATGGTGCAGGCGGACCAGCGGTTCAACATGGCGATACTAAAGGAGGACCGGGAGGCAGAGGCTCAACTCGACGCGGAGCGCGCGCATGCCGCTGCCATCGAGGCTCTCCTGTAGGCGGAACCGGATGTCGTGGATGTGAACCGGGCGGCGGAGGCTCAACTTGAGGCGGAGCGCGCGGATGCCGCTGCCCTCGAGGCCCTCCTGCAGGCGGAACCGGACGTCCTGGACTTGAACCGGGCGGCAGAGGCTCGACTCGACGCAGAGCGCGCGGATGACGCTCTCATCGACGCCCTCCTGCAGGCGGAACCGGACGTCCTAGACTTGAACCGGGCGGCGGAGGCTCGACTCGACGCAGAGCGCGCGGATGCCGCTGCCATCGAGGCCCTCCTGCAGGCGGAACCGGACGTCCTTGACTTGAACCGGGCTGTGCTCTCGTCCGTGCAGAGCGCCCGCACGCTCCGCTTGAACGATTAGCTGGAGGCCGAGGACAACCACGGTGCGGAGACACACGTCGGCAGCGACGGCTGGTTCGTGCCGGCAGCCAAAGACGACGAGGCCGTCTCTTTCCGCGAGCAGTGATAGTTTTTCTTTATGTTGTTGTTTTTATGGATCTTTTGCTGTGTAAAAACATATATTGGTTATGCAAGTCGCCTGACTTGGGTCAGTCTACCATTTCAGGCGGTTGGATGAATATCCTACGTCTCCTAACCCTTCTTTCCTTCTTCCTCACCTCTTCTTCTTCCCCAACAGACCACCGCACGGGCCGTACGGATACTCCCCAACATGCGGTTGGATAAACATACTCTATGAACGAAAATTATGTGTCAGCGATAGGATGGCTGAGTTTGGTTTGTTCACATGCGACAGCACGTGTCAGTGAGGGTGCGTTCCCTTGGTTGGGTTTGCGGCGTGCAGGAGCGACTGTGTGAGGGTGCGGTGCGACCGCGGCGTGCAGGAGCGACCGTGTGAGGGTGCGGTGCGACCACGACAGCCGTGCGCAAGTGTACCTCCTTCTCATTTTGAAAACTTTAGGCAAGCTTGGCAAAAATGTGTGGCGAAGTTTGGCAATGCAAGGCCTAGACCCAAACAGGATAAGTACGTACGTACTAGGAGTACTAGTGTTAAAAAAGAAAGGCGGGGTTTTCCTTCGCGGGATTTAATCGACACAAATCCTCGTTTCACGTGTCAATTAATGCGTATTTTTTTCTCCAAAGACCAAAGAGCTAACCGTCTCACTCCTCATCGCTTGATTAATGCAGCGCCATGCAAACCAACCTTCTCACTTCCGCATGCATGCAGGGGATATTAATGTCCTTGGTTGCTAACCCCATCAATTTTGCCTTGATTAGTGTTAGTGGCCCTTTGCAAATTGTAATTTTGATATACTGGCCTTGTGTACAAAAAAATGGAGGTAGTAACTATATTTGACTTCCTTCCCCATTGCGGTGACGTCAACGATATCTTTTTTTGGTGGTTTGGCGAAGTGCGTTCGACGGAGAACACCATTGAGGGAGACCATGGTAAGTCATTCGCAAGTGCCGCCTGCAAGCCGAGACAACCGCCTTATTTGCATCCAGGAAGTCCTTTACTAGTACTACTAGGAGTACTAGTGCGGTGAGATGGTTTCTCGAAGAAGACGATGGAGAAGCGGAGTCAGCGAAGAGTGAAATGATGGTTGCTTCGTCCGTGCTTTTGTGATTTGACGCCTCACTGCTTTGTGATTTGTGATAGAAGGGACAGGGGAGTAGACTCTGTGCTCTATGCTGTACTACATGCGTCCAAGCATGGGAGAAAGAGGAGAGACGTTGCATTTTTCTATTCCTTCAATCAATCAATTAGGGAGCTTCGGTTCCATCTTTTTGGATATGGCAACACCATCCACAATGGTTCCCACGATGCCAGAAGCTATTTTCACATTTGGCTACACATTGTGGATGCCCTTAACCGTACCACTTGGTTTTGCTCCTGTGTGCTATCTATACAAATCTCAATTATATTGATCTAAAAAATTATAGAATCAAGATTAGTAAAAAGGAGGTGATTTTGCCGCGCAGATGGCGGGGGAGGTTTCTTATTTGAGCAATGCTACATCCACGTAATGGTTTACGTAAAGTTACGAACTGATGTGATGTGGGACTATTTGCTTGGATTAAAGGAGAGGATTAGGCCCACCCCACCTGAAAATCAGGGGGCATATATAGATTAGATGGAAAGTATACGTAGCAGCTACGTAGCCCTTTGTAAGTCTAGGATTAGGCTTCTTATTTTCGGAGGACGTTGTCCTGGCGGTTTGCTAACATGCGGTCCCACGTGTCAATGCTTTACCAAGCCGATCCGCGTCCCACATGAGGCAGAACAACGGCAGAAGCAACACGTGGTTAATTTGAAGAAGATGAGGGAGAAGCGGATTCAGCAACGAGTGAAATGATGTGATGGTTGCTTCGTCCCTCCAACTTAACTGCGGGAAAGGTGCAGCTTTGTGATTTGACGCCTCATTGCTCATTACTACGCCGGCGCCATGACTGGGGTGCTTCACCCCGGCTGCTCTGCACTGTATTCCGGTATGGCACGTGGACCCGGTAGCTTGATGTCCCACATGTCGGCGAAAGGGACTAGAAGATTTATGAAAGCGAGCGCTCCACTCTTACGACAAAGGAGTAGACGACACGACGGCCCAGTGAACTGTCACTTGTAGTACTGTATAGTACTATAGTTTTGCTGTTTCGCACGATCCATTGATACAAACCCGATTAAATAGGAAAGGGCGGGATTTTTCCCGCGCGGTAGATGATACTGGCCATACATTTCAAAGGCAATTTTAATGTATGCAAACTGAATAATTATAAGTAACAATATGATATCTAGTAAAACTAAAAACACATACGATTTACTGTGTTAGAGTGTAGTAGTAGTGCTGTATTGCATAGTTGTTAGATGTAACATGCGAGAACGTGTAGAGATGTAGTTTTGGAGGGCCTACAGAGAGAAAAGCGTAATACGGTCACCGAACTTCAGAATAAGCTAATTACGGTCACTATATACGTTTTGCGGTGATTATACGGTCACTTGCTCACAGTTCAGCATCGGATTGCACTCTGTTGACCAGCTAAATAGTCTGCGTGGCGCCATGTTGACTAGTTAAATTGTCCATGTTCTTTGTGGGTCCCACTTGTCAGTTCGCATAGGCAAAAGGTCAGATAAACACAAATTTACGCAGGCGCGACAAGGCTCCAACCCGTGCGCGGGAATCACCTGGTTGTGTATGTGTCTGTCAGGGCCTGATGTGTGCGCATGCACGTGTAGGTTGAGCACTTGAGCGTGAGAGTATGTGTTGGTCGTGTGGTGTACTGGTGTGTGCATGCATGCGTGCGTGTGTGCGTGTGAGTGTTGTGTGCGTGCGTGTGAGTGTTGCGTGCGTGCGTGGTTGCGTGTGTACGTGTGAGTGTTGCGTGCGTGCGTGGGTGCATGTGTTTGTGTGAGTGTTGCGTGGATGCAGTTCGTGTGCATGCGTGCGTGTGTGTATAATCACCACACCAGCTCATGTGTGTTAAAACAGACGGCTCAGTATACCAATACAAGGCCACCTTGTCCGCTGTGCCCGCGGTCATGACTTCAAACCACTGTCCAAATATTTTTTTGTCGTTTGTTTTCATTCTTACTAGCAAGATGCCCGTGCGTTGCACGTAACATCAAGATGCATTTGTATGACTTGTTTATCTTGTGAGAGAAAAGGATGAACGAGGGAAGGCCTTATTTGCAAATGTGGAGAGGTGTGTGGGTACCTTTTTGCAAAATTGCCATAGTTTCTTTCCTATCCATCAGATATAAATCGGACGGCCTATATTGCAGGATGGCAGGCACACCATCATCACCAACTCTGTTTTTTATAAGAGTGTATTTTATGTATTTTATAAGAGTGTAGATGTAGAGTAGATACAAGTCGACAGGTGGGCACGATGGTAGTGAGATAATGTTATGCAACACTAGAGGTGCCACGTGGAGCGTTTAACTGGTCAACTAGTCATGTCATGAGCAAATACAGAGTTGTACGGTGAGCCCGTGACTGTATAATAACCACTAAACGTAAATGGTGACCGTAATGAATGGATTCTGAAGTCCAATGCACGTATCGTGCTTTCGCTTCAAATACAATGATCGTCATTGCATATATCGCGAGAGAAAGATGAAACATGCGTGAATTTTCTGGGGGCTTACTTTTAGAGGACCTGGAGATAGTTTTGTGTGCATACGTGAAAGGGGAGTACATGGGGGTATGCGATGGAGAGAGAGATGCTCTTCGTTTCTCTTTATTATGACTAACTTTGTATATAGTATAAAAATATACAAATTCACAGTGCAGAATAAATATCATTGTGGGCACCATGCAATGCAAATTAGCATTCATACTCCTCCATATAACTTTGTAATGTTGTATATATGTAGAAACTCTAAAATAATTTTTTGGCCACACTTTATTCAAAAGGAATGTTGTATGCGAAATAAACGTGAAGAGAGGGCTTTTTAGATAAATGGGGTACGTGATGTAACATGTGTGAATGTGTAGTTGATGCATTTGGCGGGGCCTACAGAGGTATGTGTGTGTATTACGTATTCGAGAGAGGCATGGATAGAGGGGCCGACGGGGGGACGTGGGAGAGATAGCACGAGAAATGAGAGTGGTCTAGAGAGAGAGAGACGAATATGACATCACGACAAGAGATTCCATTCCCTTGAGTGTGTATATGCAAGGGGGGAGGGAATAGAGGCACCAGGAGAAATTTCCTGTGTGTGTGGTGTTTGTGTTGGTATGTGTGGGTGTGAGAAGATAATGAGACGTGGGGGCAGAGGGTGTGTCACCGCGTGAGGTCCGGTGGGTCGAGGTGAGGCCCTTCGTTCGGTTCCGTCCTGCGCCACATTGGTCGGCCCGTGACGCATTTAGGAAGACCCATGGATGACTAGTCGTACAAGACAAAGATAGCAGAATTGTGAAGGACTCTATGTCCACTGACAAAGCCAGCTAGGATTTTTAACCCTAGGTTCTCGGACTAAGGTAACCCCTTTATCTCTGATATTACTATTCATCCAACCTAACTTTAAGGGGCATCCTATAGAATGCTCTGCTAGAATCGTACTCGTCGATTAGGAAGAGAGGTGTGAGACAATGCGTGAGAGACATGCGTAAAGATAATGTGCGTACATGAGACACGTAGGCAGGTCCATGTATATAGAAAGGGTCGATGAGGATTGTGCGTGTGTATGTTTGCGAGAGGAAGAGTGCTTGTGATAAAGGTTAGTGAAAACAGTTGTAAATGGTTACGAGAGGGAGGGAGGGTTATATCTAGAGCATGTGTGCGAGAAAGACACCTCGGGAGAGAGTGTGTGAGCATGTGTGAGAGACCACCGATGGAGAGTGAAACTACACATAAAAGACTGCTCTACACATTGATTAAAGATATAAATTGTATCCAAATATTAGGATGGGATCATGATATTTGCAATTCGCGTAAGGAGCGGTCATTGATCCATCAGACATCTAGATTCTATCGAATTTGAGCATGTCTATGTTATTATTCGACACAATTGATCCACATAGTTAGTATTTTGAACTCCAGACAATGCATCGCTTTAGCAATCGAATATAAACATGAGTATAGTTCATGTTGTGTGTGTAAAGCACATTATACATACGAAAGTTACACAATGCATTATAAATAGCTACCTATGAACTAGCATACATATGAATTCAACTTAAGGTGGTTTAAAAAAATCGGAATCAACATGAAGTCCATTCAATTATTTGAATTTGATATCATGGCATTTGTAAACCATACCTAAATTATGGGGGCACCAATCTTTGCTCTGATTTTGTACATAATAGCATATGTAGTCGTGTACAAAATAGATTCAAATTTAGCTCCTCCATTCCAAAATAATCGTAGTTATAGGATTTTCAAGTGTCAAAATTTCAAAAAGAAGCGGATAATTTAATGAGGTTTTCAAACATACAAGGTCAAATATAATGTTGTCTATTTAGGTCAATCCTCATAGTTCAAGAGTACTCTAAACGTGAATGCTTGTGTTTCAAAATTTCGAACGAAGCGCCAAAAGAGCCTCTACTCGCCCGAAACCGCGTGAGACCAATGTTTGGTAGTACAAGGAAATTAATTTTCTAATAACTCCGACCCGTGAAACCTACCGGCCCGACGTCCAAAGGTCTAAACCGGGGTAGGTTTGTGGCTTCATCTAGACGCCACGCAACCGCATCCGAAAAACATTCATACACAATGGCCGCCTAAGCACACATGCGCGCGGCCGAAATCGCTCCCGCCCACTATTTGGGACACCTGGGATTACCATCCTGATCCCGACCCGCAGTAGTTCCGAAATTTAAGAGGGGGGCAAAGTTTGTACTTTCCCCAAATTTCAAACAAGCGCGTCCCATCTTCTGTTCAAAAAAGCCAAAAACAAGCGCGTCCCAGACCGAAACATGGTTCCCCCCACCCATCTGATTCCCCATTCGTACTCCGTGGGCGCCAAAACTACCTCTCCACCAGCCGCGAAACCCCGGCGTCCTCCGTCCGCCACCCCATCCCACCCATCAAACGCCGCCCTCCTCCATCACGCCGGAGCCGATACCCCGACGTCTTCGTCCACCGCAACCTCAGTCGCAACGCCCTCCACAGCTAGTAGTTGAAGCCGAGGCCGAGCCGTCCGTACCCGAGCCAGTTCAACCACGCCGTCCTGCGCCTCACCGCTGCCGCTCCAACTTCGCCACCCTCCACCGCACCGAAGCTGTTCCTGCTACACCATCCTTCGCCGCCTCGGATCTACTTCTCCTCCGCCGACATACGGCCACGGCAACACAGTCAACAATTTTGCCATTGGTTCGTCCAAGCCTGCACCCTCCAGAACATCGGTTTCCCCGGTAAAAAGAAGAAGATCGGCGTGACATGTGGAGGTGACCACACCAGCAACCAAAAAAGGTACTCCTCTTCCCTTATTCGTGCAAATCTTACGTCTCTGCTTGCACGGTATTCATCCCACAGAAGACACTAGTTGACCGCTTCTTCTTGATACTAGATGTTCCTAGTAACTCGCGATGCACAAGGTTTCTCCTCATATACTATTTCACCTTAGCTAGAGGTCCGTCGCCCCCCTGAATTTCAATTTCTGGCCAGTTGATTCCCAATTAACGAAAGCATTCCCCGGCGTAAGAGGCGCTAGTACGCCTATTACGCTGGGGAAGCAGCGCCTTGGTGTTTATCTTAGGGTTGTGTGCGGCCTAGAGCTACTGGCGCCCGATCTGGAGGTCGGCCGGGATTAAAGGGATGGCCTGGGGGCGCTGCCAAGCACGGCGGTGGTGTGAGGTCGATGGGAGGGCGGGGCGGCGGAGGCAGGGGTCTGGGCCGGTAGTCGCTGGCGGTTCGAGAAAGATCGTCAACAATGACTGGGGGGAGGTAGACGAAGGCCATCTGCCCGTTCCTTATAGATCGGATGGTTCATTAAACAAATTGACTGACCTATTTATTTTCAGTCGACTGTTATCTTAGATATGACCACATGTGGTGGTGTGCTGGACGAGTACCTGCATTTCCTATGCTCATATATTACAAAATCATACGGAGTAGAATCTAATTTTGTTTGCCATGCAATGTTGTAGAGCTATCATATGTCTCATGTCATTTATTTTTCAGCCACCTGCTATCTGCTACTTTTACAGTGCACTAGTTCTGCACACACTTCACCCTTACTCTCACTATTGTGTTTTTATGCAAGGGTATTTCAGACTCTGCTGCCATGAGAGAAGCCAAAAAGAAAAGAGAGAAGTCGCTCCAGCTTCGTATGCGGGTAGGCAAGACACGTTACAGCGGTATAAAGGGTGCAGTGTCAGCAGATGGAGACAGTGAACGTAGCTCTGGAGTTGATGACCTCGCTCGCAATGAACCACCATCCCAGGTGCTTGCTTTAACTTCGTGGTGTCATATGTGGTTGCATGTTCCATATGGTGTCTAGCTTGTATTCGAAAGGCCGAAGTTGGTAAGATATTATTTTTTACATCAACCACCATCCCGTGAGCACCAGAAGACAAATAGCTAGTCAGGGCACTGGCCGAGCCAGTGACAAGCCCAGCAAAGATAGGCATCACCTGGAAGCCAACTAAAAAGCTGCGATGGTGACGAAGCAGCCCGCCTCCCACCAGGCTCTCAGGTCCTAGATGATCATGCTCACCACTCCAGCCGGATGTCTAGCTTGTATTGCTTCCAATTTGGTTAAATTGCATCTGCTTAGCTTACACATTATACCTTTGAATATGACATACCTTTCTGTTTTTGGTACATACTAGTACACTCTGTGTATTAACCATGTTCTTACATCAAACTAATGTTCTTGTGTATCCCTCATCAATCACTTATGACGAGGCAGGCAGGCAAGGGGGCTACTCCTCATTTAAAGAATGCAGCGTCAGCCTCCCGACATGATTCTCAAGAAACAGAAATGCTAGATGAAGATAGTGAACGTAGCTCTGTAGTTGATTACAGCATTTCCCCTACACTAGCATCGCAGGTGCTTGCTCTGACTTGGCAGCGTGAAACCTGGTTGCATGTTGCATATGGTGTCTAGATTGTAATTTTTCCAATCTGGTTAAACTGCATGTGCTAGTCTGCTTAGCTTATGCATTATACCTGTTAATGTGACATTCCTTCCTGTATTTAGTACATAGTACATCTGTCTATTAAGCATGTCCTTACATAAAACTATTGTTTTTTTTGTATCCCGCATCAATCAACATGACGAGACACCTTTAGTATATGCAGTGCGATATTAGTTGCATCTTTCATATGATTTATAGCATGCGCTGCTTCTAATTTGTTGAAATCCCATTTATGATGGGACGCTTTTAACTTGGCAGAGTCATATTAGTTGCATCTTTCATGTGGTGTCTAGCTTGCATTGCTTCTTATTTGCTGGAATGGTTTCTGCTTAGTTTACACAAACAGTTGTGAACATGCCATGCCGTCCTGTTTTTTGTACATACTCCATCCTAGTATCATGTGTTTGCCTTACATGAAAGTTGTGATTGTCAGTATCATGCATGAATGAGTTCTGAAGAGAGAATTTTATTGCTTTTTCTTGTCGGTTTTAATTGACAATTCAAAATCAATAAAGTGGAAGGAAGTTAGCAAGGCAGCGGATAAAGGTGCTCCTTCCGAACGGAGGGCCTCTACAGTTTCTACTCCTCCACACCCCAAGATGATTTCCAAGACAACACATGCATAGACACTCAACAAAGCTGTGTTTATGATGAGCACGTCTCCCCTAGTGCAGCATCACCGGTGCTCCCTCTAACTTGGCACTGTTATATGTGGTTGCATGTTATGTGTGATGTCTAGCTTATATTGCTTCTAATTTTGTTGAATTCCATCTGCTTACTTTACACATTATACTTGAATAAGACACGTGTTCCTGTTTCTAGAACATACAATATCTGTCTATCACACCATGTTCTTACATCAAATTACTACTGTTGTGTAACCTGCAACAATCACTTATCAGACATGTTTGACTTTGGAGTGTGATATAGGTTACATCTCACATTCTTTTCTAGTTTGTACTACTAATTTGTTGAAATGGCACTTATGACGAGACAGTTTTAACTTGGTAGAGTGATATTCGTTGCATCTTTCATATGGTGTCTAGCTTTCATTGCTTCTAATTTGTTGAAATGCCTTCTCCTTAGTTTACACATCATAAGCTGTGAATATGCAATGCTGTGAATATGCAATGGCACTAATGACGAGAGACCTCTAACATGGTAGTGTGATGTTGTTTGCATCTTGCATATGATTTATTTCTTGTACTGCTTCACATTTGTTTAAACGCCATTTATGATGAGACACTGTTAACTTGGCAGAGCAATATTTGTAGCGTCTTTCATATGGTGTCTACCTTCCATTGCATTGCTTCTAATTTGGTGAAATGTCTTCTTAGTTTACACATCATAGTTCTGGTTATCTCTTCCGTCCTGTTTTTCATACATATTACATCCTCCTATCATGTGGTTGTCTAACATCAAAGTTCAGTTCATCTGTATCACGCATCAATTTGTTCTGAAGAACTAAATTGTTATTCGTTTTTCTTGTCGGCTTGACTTAACATGGCACAGAGAAAGAGGAAGAAACACAGAATGGCAGGGAATGAGAAGCGGATGAATCCTGCAGATTCTGCTGGTACTGATGGTGCAATAGAAGGTCAAAGTCCAGCGGAAAATTCTACAAACACGGCATCCCATGGTACGCGAGTTGCAAAAAAAGCCAAACAAAAACAAATAGCTGCCACCAAACAAGCAGAGACAGCCCTAGTTCTTGCAACAGCTACCACAGTACTACCAGCTGCACGACTTACTCGTGCGTCAACTGAGCTAGCAGCACGTTCCCAAGCTCCCTTTCCACCTGACACTACTTCCCAAGCACTCTTGACACAAGATGAGTTGGCAATATCAGATGAACCTTGTGAGCTTCAACAGCAAGAAGGTAGTTGCTGGAGTCAAGTTACAGTTGCATGCTTCTTTATATGTAGTCTCACAGTTTGATGTACACTAACACTTCCTATGTTGGTTGTTGGACTAGCACCTAGGCGCAAGAGGAAACAAACATCAGGGATAATGCTCGGTAGGTTAACTAAATCTAGAGGAGGAAGAATGGAGATCCGTTTTGAGGCAGGTTTAAAAAGGCCACGTCATGCTACAGAGTCAGCCAAGTTAGTATCAGAGGCAGCGGTTGCCGTTAGGTGTCATGTACGTATCCTCCCAACATGGATTCAGTACAGGAATGACAAAGACGAAACCCAGTTCAACACCTTCCTCGACCATTTATATGTAAGTATGGTTATGTATGGAAACTAGTAATATCGTCTTGCTCTGTCCCATACTTTCTAGGTTGCTGATAATGAGACTCCCATAATTTTCAACAGATGAGGTTCAAGTTGGATAGCCAAGATGATGCAACCAGACAAGCTTGCACCCATGTTTTCAAGTCTGCTCTGCGACAGTATCGGTATAACTTGAGGAAAACTCACTTTGAAGGCAAGGCTAATAGTGAACTTTTCCAAACATCTCCAGTGGAAAATATATCGGATGAAGACTGGAGGGGCCTTGTTAAACACTGGTCTGATCCGAAGTATTAGGTACATTATATATATATGTGATCAGATCACATGTTGAAGTCCTATTTACGCATGTGCCACACAAATCTATCTTCTTGTAGGTGAACTTTTCAAAGAACAAGGCCAACCGTACGAAAGTGAAATACC
This sequence comes from Aegilops tauschii subsp. strangulata, assembly GCF_002575655.3. Classification (NCBI taxonomy): domain Eukaryota; kingdom Viridiplantae; phylum Streptophyta; class Magnoliopsida; order Poales; family Poaceae; genus Aegilops; species Aegilops tauschii. The sequence continues at coordinate 142,471,574 of NC_053038.3, forward strand.
AACAGACGACAGGATCTCGTAGCTATATTGCACACTGCGAGGCTCTTGTAATTAGCTGCTGTTTCACTCTTTTCGCTGTACCATATTATCAGATCTATATTGACTTGTTCAAAATGCAGAGGAAAGCCCACGAGGACCAAAAAGTACCTGAACCAAATGATGTGGAAATCTTCAAGGACTGTCACACCAGCAAGAAGAAGGGCATGACTACACCAGTCAAAGCCGCTGTTGTAAGTCCTTAATCCTCATGCCTTTTAACTACTACTTACTCTGACTTGTGCCTTGAACTGCATGGTTTGCAGCCAATGTCTATTACTCTTTTCAATTTTATACACAATTGTCTTAGCGTATCATTGCACCTTACAAGGTTTAAACGAGAGGAGTGATGTTCCTTTGATCTTGACCCGCAATCTAGTTCTGTGCTGGACTTGCCCACACAACGTTACAATTGCCTGTTTGTCTGTTCTCAGTTGTTTTGTGATATGAATGATGTCATACTATGTTTACCGTATTATAAACTTCGTCTCTTTATCCTTAGCCCTCAATACAATGTGAAGAAATAGACAATACATTAGCGATGGTACATGGTCATATGTTTGGAACCTGGTTTTATTATGTACTTTGCAATAAAATACAACTAATATTTTACATGGGTTCACCAGAATAAGTTCTGTATATAGACCAAAGCTATTTTGTTTGGTTTTGCTGCCTCCTTAATATCTTCTGTTCTGGTACTACTAATGTAAAACCTCAACTTTTCAACGAGCTATGGAAAAAATGGTGGAACCGCCACCTTCTGAAGGTGGCGAGGCAACTATAACTGCAATGTCAGCTCTTGCTGCAGTGGGTCAGTACCTGTCCACTAACAGTGCCAAAAGCACGTTCTTGCGTAATACTGGGTTGGTTGTTAAGGCAATATCGTCCAAACTGCCTCATGATCAAGATATGCAAGCTCAAAGCAATGTTGTATCTGCGCTCCAGACACAAGTCCATTCCCTAACAAAGACCCTTTGTGAAACAAGGAGAAACATTGCTCAATGTCGTCAAGATATGCATGGTTTTGAAACCAGACTATCAGACATTTGCTATGTTGTTCAGGATCCTAGGGGAAATGAAGGCGAGGGTTATGGTGCTCCATCGGACAATACAACATGTGTAACGCCCACGATGCGGCTATATCTCCCACGTGTCGAGGCACGACTTAGAGGCATAACCGCATAGTGGTTTTGTCGCAAGAAGGGTCATCTTCACACAATCCCATGTAATGAACAAGAATGGGATAAAGAGTTGGCTTACAATCGCCACTTCACACAATACATAAATATCATTCATACATCATCCAAAATACAAACATATAGACCGACTACGGTCAACATCCAGATGAAAATAAGACAACCCCAAATGCTAGATCCCCGATCGTCCCAACTGGGCTCCACTACTGATCATCAGGAAAAGACACATAATAACGACCACGTTCCTCGTCGAACTCCCACTTGAGATCGACGCCATCGTCTGCACTGGCATCGTCGGCACCTGCAACTGGTGTTGGAAGTATCTGTGAGTCACGGGGACTCAGCAATCTCACACCCGCGAGATCAAGACTATTTAAGTTTAAAGGGGGAATGGTGCAAAGAGGTGGAGCTGCAGCGGCAAAAACATATTTGGTGGCTAACTTGCGCATATGAGGGCGAGAAGAGAAGCAAAGGAATGGACGTCATCTAGCAATGACCAAGAAGAGGTCCTGAACGCCTACTTACGTCATACATAACACAGACCGTGTTCACTTCCCGGACTCCGCCGAGAAGAGACCATCACGGCTACACACGCACTTGGAGTATTTTAATTGGGTCAAGTGACAAGTTATCCACAATCGGACATTCACAAATTCCCATCTGCCTCATAACCGCGGGCACGGCTTTCGAAAGATAATACCCTGCAGGGGTGTTCCAACTTAGCCCATCATAAGCTCTCACGGTCAACGAAGGATAAACCTTCTCCCGGAAAGACCCGATCAGTCTCGGAATCCCGGTTAACAAGACATCTCGACAATGGTAAAACAAGACCAGCAAAGCCTCCCGAATGTGCCGACAAATCCCGATAGGAGCTGCACATATCTCGTTCTCAGGGCACACCGGATTGTCCAAGCTTCCGATAGGCCAGACCAGAGTTGCCCCTGGTGGCCACCGGCGGCTGACAGTTTGGACCAATACTCAGAGGAGCACTGGCCCGGGGGTTTAAAATAAAGATGACCCTCGGGCTCTAGAAAACCCGGGGGAAAAAGGTATAGGTCGCAAATGGTAAAACCAAGGTTGGGCCTTGCTGGAGGAGTTTTATTCAAGGTGAACTGTCGAGGGGGTCCCATAAATCACCCGACCGCGTAAGGAACGCAAACTCAAGGAACATAATCCCGGTATAACAGTAACTAGGGCGGCAAGAGTGGAACAAAACACCAGACATAAGGCCGAGCCTTCCACCCTTAACCAAAATATATAGATGCATTAATTAAATAAGAGATATTGTGATATCCCAACATGTCCATGTTCCGATATGGAACAACTTCAACTTCACCTGCAACTAGCAACGCTATAAGAGGGGCTGAGCAAAAGCGGTAACATAGCCAAACAACGGTTTGCTAGGAAAGGATGGTTAGGGGCTGACATGGCTGAAATAGGAGACATGATATAGCCAGTGATAGGTAGCGAGCATGGCAATAGAGCGAACAACTAGCATAGCAAAGATAGAAGTGATTTCGAGGGGTGGTCATCTTGCCTGCAAGATTCTCAGAGTTGTCGAAAGCTTGATCCTCGTAAGCGTACTCGACAGGTTCCTCGTTCACGAACTCGTCTCCCGGCTCTACCCAAGACAAGAACACAAACAAACGGACCCACAATCAACAACGAGAAATGCACAAGCAACATGATGCAAGACATGTATGATATGCAAGATATGATATGCGATGCGTATGCGTGCTCCGGAAGGAAAATGATGAACATGGCAGTAACTTGGCAAACCACGCATGCCACTGGAAAGATGAGATGATTTCTGTCGAAATCGATATAAAGATCACCGGAATCGGATGCACGGTTTGCAAATGGCAAGCAAAACAAGAATGACACTAATCTGCGTTAAACAGCAAGATAGCACTTAAAATACCACAAGTAACAATGCTACAGCACCCCAACATAGCAACAAAGCACATGGCAGTAATCTACAGGAGATGCTTGACAAAAGATGAACACTGAGCTACGGCTAGTTCACAACATATCAAGCTCAAACAAGCATGGCAAAAGTGCAAAAGATTACAGGTTCACAGACTTAGTGAAAAACTTGACATGGCAGAAATCAGCATCAGGTAGCAATGTTCGGAGCATGAAATCAATATGCTACAGGAACTTAACATAGCAAAAAAAGGCATGGTAGTGTTCTACTAAATGCACATGACAAAAGTCCCTTACTGACCATAAGCCAAAAAGGACTATAAGATATGATGGCAAGCATGTAAACATAGCAAGTTTCGTTATCAGGTTTCAGACTTAGCAGAAAATAGAGCATGGCAGAAATATAAATATGTAGGCCTCTTTGTGAGCTTGATGCACTCACTACAGAGCAATGCATGACAACCCAAGCATACCTACAGCAAGATGGCATGTTTATGAAGCTATCCATGGCAAGAACAATTGCGTAGCATGTATGGATAAACTACAATAAGCTTGGCAAAAATGCATACCATGTTAAGAATCTGCCAGAAATATTTTATAGCAAAAGTAGAGCAAGATTGAGTCATTCTATTGTACTCTAAAATTGCAAAAAATTGCAGGAATGGATCAATTGCAACTATATCTACAAAACATCCTTACTTAACAACTCCAAAATATGCATGGATCTCTCTCTAGTATCAAGTTTACATGGCAACAAAATTACAGCAGACAAAAACTTAGAGAAATCACTAAGTCCCTGAAATCAGAATTATTACGGGGCCTACTTTGCATGCTTGTGCTAGTCACCACAAAGACCACAAAAATACATGGACCATACCACTGTAAAGATGGCATGGCATAATTCAAAACACATGTAGAGTTCATGCTCAAAAGATGCACAGAATAAATGATACAAAAATGACAAATCTCCAAGTTCTGATAAGAACCAGAGATTAACAGCAACTAGCCCTCTTCCAACGAAGATTTGGGCATCAAGATGACCTCTAATGAACATGGTGCAATTGAACAAAATGTAGAGCATCACGAGACGAACAATTTGACATATTAAACGCGCGAATCGAAGCTACATGCATAAAGTTATCACATCGGGAACAGGAGCATATGCTGAGAAAATTATCAGACTTGGCAAAACGGAGGGGGGGTTTCGGGTCAACCTTTGACCAGATCTGGATCGCGGTCAACGGGAGCTCGAGCTCGCCGGCTCGGGCCGGAGGAGGAGAGGGGGCCGGCGGGCGAGGGGCCGGAGGCCGGTGGCGAGGCGGCGGCACCGGAGGAGGGGCCCGCCGGCGGGGGCGGCGCCGGAGGAGGCGGTGGCGGCTGGCCGGCCGGCGGGCGGGCGCGGCGGCGCGCTGCGGCGGCGGAGACGGCGGCGGCCGACGGGAGGCGCGGAGGAGCGGGCCGAGGGGGCCGGCCACGGGCCCGGCGGGCCGGCGCGGTCCGGGCGGCGGCGGAGATGACGTGGCGCGCTCCGGTTGGCCGGGCGCGCGGCGGACGTTGTCCGGCCGGAGCGGACGCGTCCGGCACGGCGCGGAGGGAAAGGGTTAGGGTTTCGTCTGAGATTTCGTTTTTCGGGATGCCCACTCATTTATAGGTAGAGGGAGCTAGGAGACTCCAAATGAGGTGCGGTTTTCGCCCACACGATCGCGATCGAACGACCTAGAGCATGGAAGAGAGTTTGGTGGGCTTTGGGCTGGTTTTGGAGGGGGTTTTTGTTGGATACTCAAATGGACATTGCGGAGGCCCGGTTAACCGTTGGAGTACCAAACGACCTCCGAATGGAACGAAACTTGACCGGTAGTCTCTGGGTGGTATATTAAGACCACATGACAAGCCTCGGTCCATTCCGAGAAAGTTTGACACACGCACACAAAAGAAAACTAGAGGGGTGCACCGGAGGAGATAGGAGCGCCGGATTGGAAAACGGACAACGGGGAAAATGCTCGGATGCATGAGACGAACACATATGCAAAAGTAATGCGCATGATGACATGATATGAAAATGCATGACATGACAAAATACAAAACGAAAGACAAAACCCGACAACGGAGGGAAAAACATATCACATAGCCGGAAATGGCAAGAGTCGGAGTTACAAATATGGCAAGTTACATGCGGGGTGTTACAACATGAAAGCATAACAGTCAGGTCAAATGAACTGAGCTTCTAAACTTCTGGTGGTGCATTTATCTGCTAGACTGTTAAGTTTTATGCCAACCTTCCTTTTGTTATATAGTTGTAATTTGTTTTGGTGCGATACAAAATTTATTCTTAACATGCAGCCACCGGCTGAAGAAAACAGCAAGCCATTTTTGTATAGTGTAGGGTGTTCCCTATATTTGCGCTGGTGGCGATCTTTGATGCCGAGTGGATGTAATCTGTGCAATCGCCTTAATAGCCTAGCGTTAGTTTCGGCCTTATTTATTTCCTAGTCTTCTTTTTCCCTGGTTTGCTAGTGGCCGCAACTACCATGGGCCATATACGGGCCGTAGGATCCATGGCTCTCCTACGGGTCGTCGATAAATGGGCCTGTAATCGGTGGGCCTTGGGCCGTCGGATAAGTGGGTCTACATGGGCCGTAATCGGGCGTAATTGGTATCGGCCCAGCACGGTAATAGGCCGTTAACAGGCCGTAGGACAGCAAAGGCTTAATTCTGTCACAGGCATAATGGGTCGTTAATGGGCCAGAATATAGGATGGGCTGAAAACGGCGCAACGGGTTAACAGGCCAGAAACGGGCCGACTCTTGCCATGGGCCGAATTTGGCCCATTAGGGTAACAGGCCAGTAACGGGCCAACTCTTGCCATGGGCCGAATTTGGCCCATTAGGGGAACAGGCCAGTAATGGGCCGACTCTTGCCATGGGCCGAATTTGGCCCATTGGGGGAATAGGCCAGTAACGGGCCGGAAGTAATCGAGGGCCGAAAAGTAGCCCAAGAACGTATGGGCCGTCAATAGGCCGAAAGCTAACACGGGCTGGAAACAGCCCATGTAAATCACGGGTCGTTAACGGGTATAAAGAAAATTACTGTTCATTATGGGCTAGAGTCACCGTTGGCCTGTAAAGGGCCGAAAGATACGAATGCCTCATATGGGCCGAAAGACGTCGTGGGCCATACATGGGCCGAAAGTGAAATGGCTGGGGTTATATTCGACGGCCCACATGACATTGTTGGGCCGATTTCCTTTAGGGCCAAACGGGCCGTGAGTTAACGGGCCGTAAAATGGGCTATTTGCAAAGAGACCGTTAACAGGCTTTTCATGGGCCAGCCCGTTAACTTTTGACCAAGTCAAATGGGCCGGCTTTGTAAGCTAAATGGGCCAGTGGTGGGCCGTGGCACGTGTCAACATATCATAGGCGCCTATCTGACCCACTGACGAGTTGACACGTGTTTCGTCCGGCCAATAAGAATTTTACACGTGGAAATTTCCCATTGGTCAGGGTTGTTAACGGGTTATCGGATCCAAAACCCGACCCGATAGCTTAACGGCGTTCCGTTACGGTGGATGCCACGTGTCGGTGACCCTTGACGAAAGCATTTCTGTGACGCGCGATTTATCGTCATGGAAGTGGACACTTCCGTGATGATAATTTTGGTAATGTCATGGAACACTTCTACGACAGCACAGGTATGACTATCTTGATTCTGTCATAAAATCGTCATGGATGTACATGCATGACAAAAAACGCGACCTACTGTGACAAACACGTATCATCACGGGAGTGTATTTTTTTGTAGTGTCGGGAGGCGCGATGCGTAGGAAAAATCACGCTCGACGTGGTATTCGGCACACCGGAGAATTATCGGTCCGAAGAGATAACCTTCCAAGTGGCTCCTTTCAACAACGGATATCACGCCTTACTGGGGCGAGACGCATTTACACGCTTCCAAGCTATACCTCATTACGGGTACATGAAGCTCAAGATGCCCGGGCCAAACGGTATCATCACTCTTGCCAGTGATCCGGACATAGCACTCCGCGCGGAATATAGAACCGCATCCCTGGCCCTCGAAGCATTGTCTGAAATACTTGCGGCCGAAGAGCTAACCGCGCTGCGCTCTACTGTGGATAGGATGACGTAATCCTGGACAAACAACCCAAATCCACCTCCTTCAAACCAGCAGATGAAATAGTCAAATTTCAAGTCGACCCGACGGATCCCAAGAAGACAGCGTCCATCGGAGCACAACTTGACCCAACGGTCGACGCTGCACTACGAGAGTTCCTGCGCGAGAACTGGGACATATTCGCCTGGCACCCTTCTGATATGCCAGGAATCCCACGCAGATTGGCCGAACATAGCCTCAATATATTAAAGGGACATAAACTGGTCAAGCAAACACTACAGCGTTTTTCCGAACCCAAACGAGAAGCCATGGGGGAGGAGCTAGCCAAGTTACTCGAGGCCAGATTCATCAGAGAAATAAAACACCCGGACTGGCTAGCAAACCTAGTGATGGTACCAAAGAAGGATAAATCCTGGCGCCTATGCGTCGATTTCAAAGACCTCAACAAGGCCTGCCCTAAGGATCCCTTCCCCCCCCCCCTCGCATCGATCAGATTATTGATGCAACCGCAGGACACGACTCACTGTGTTTCCTCGACGCATACTCCGGATACTATCAAATCAAGATGAACGAGTCCGACCAAGCCGCAACGACATTCATTACCCCATATGGGCCTTTCTGCTTCAACACTATGTCTTTCGGGCTCAAAAACGCTGGCGCCACCTACCAACGCATGATTCAAACATGCCTGGAGAAACATATCGACAAGACAGTTGAATCATATGTGGATGACATCGTCATCAAAACCAGGCACGTCGAGTCACTAATAGACGATTTACGTCTCACATTGACAACCTCCGTACATACGACATCAAGCTCAATCCGGAAAATGTGTTCTCGGTGTTCCCACCGGAAAACTGCTGGGCTTCATCGTTTCCAATAGAGGAATTGAGGCAGATCCAGCCAAAATCCGAGCTTTGTTAGAATTGGCTACGCCAACAGACCTTAAACAGGTCCAAAAACTTGCAGGATGCGTGGCAGCTTTAAGCCGCTTTATCTCCAGATTGGGAGAAAGGGCATTACCACTCTTCCGCCTTCTCCGACGCACCGACCACTTCGAGTGGACGGATGCGGCAACAGCCGGACTGGAGGAAATAAAGGCCCCTTTAGCGAGCAACCCAATCCTGGCCACGCCAAACGTCGGTGAACCTATGTTATTATACATATCGGCAACACACCAAGTGGTGAGCACCGTGCTCATCGTTGAGCGAGAACAGGACGGACACAAATTCCCGCTCCAGAAACCGGTATACTACGTATCCACTGTCCTCACACCGTGCAAATCCCGATACCCTCATTACCAAAAAATAGCATACGCGGTCTTCATGGCATCCCGGAAGCTGCGACACTACTTTCAAGAGTGCTCGATTATGGTGGCTTCCGAGGTACCACTCAACGACATCATAAACAACCGCGATGCCACGGGCCGGATTGCTAAGTGGGCCATTGAGCTCCTTCCATTCGACATAACATACAAACCGCGCCGAGCCATCAAATCCCAAGTACTGGCTGACTTCATCGCCGAATGGATAGAGGCCGAACTCCCTAAAGAGTACGGCGCATATTCCAACTGGGTTATGTACTTCGATGGTTCCAAAATGTTGGCGGGGTTAGGGGCGAGCGTTGTCTTAACGTCCCCCACTGGAGGCATAGTTCAGTACGTACTCCAAATATTATACACAGACTCCAACAATGCAGCCGAATATGAGGCCTTATTACATGGACTTCAGATGGCCGTCTCCATGGGCATACAACGCCTGGAAGTGCGCGGGGACTCAAACCTCGCAATATCCCAAATAAATGGAGATTTCGATGCCAAAGATCCAAAGATGGCGACTTATCGTAATGTCGTCCTGAAAATGTCAGCTCGGTTCGAGGGGCTCGAGTTTCATCATGTGGCTCGAGAAAGTAATCAAGCGGCGGACATCCTTGCTCGCATCGACGCCAAGCGCGACCCCGTACCACCTAACATCTTTGTGGAAAGGCTTTTTAAGCCATCCGTGGTGTGGCAAGGGGAGAGCGGCAACACCAGTCCGGCTCCGACTACAACCCCAGATTCCGAACACACCGACATCATCGGGGGCTCAGCCACCGAAATAACACCGTCAGCCCATCTCATCATGGCAGTCATTGCCCCATGGACCGAACCCTTCTTGGCCTACCTTAATAGGCGAGAACTCACTGAGGATCAGAATGAGGATCGTCGCACTGTTCGGCGTTCGAAGGCCTACAAGGTTCTTGATGGAGAACTCTATAAGAAAAGCGCTACCGGAGTACTTCAAAGATGAATCTCCGAGGAAGAGGGGCGGCACCTCTTGGCTGAAATTCATGCCGGTCTCGGCGGTCACCACGCCGCGGCTCGGGCCCTTGTTAGCAAGGCCTTCCGTACGGGTTTTTATTGGCCGACGGCCCGAGCAGATGCACAGGACCTTGTCCAACGTTGTGTCGGATGCCAGATTTTCGCCAACCAAAGCCATATGCCACCCACTGCTCTACAAACAATCCCCATCACTTGGCCTTTCACGGTCTGGGGGCTTGATATGGTCAGACCCCTTAAAGAGGAAACCATAAGAAAAAATATCTGCTGGTCATGGTGGACAAATTCACTAAGTGGATAGAAGCCAAACCAGTTAAAACGGCCGAAGCCGGGCCAGTGATAGAATTCATATCCGGTGTGGTGCACCATTATGGTGTTCCACACAGCATCATCACCGATAACAGCTCCAATTTCATAGCCGATGAGGTGAAAACCTGGTGTGCTAATCTAGGCATTAAGCTCGATTACGCCTTCGTCTATCACCCACAAACAAAACGGTCAAGTTGAACGGGCCAATGGTCTTATTATGAGCGGCATCAGACCCAGACTAGTGCGGTCTTTGAAAGAATCAGACAAGCACTGGGTTGAGGATCTCGACTCCGTACTCTGGGGGCTGCGGACCACACCCAACCGCACCACTGGATATACACCTTTCTTCATGGTGTACGGCGCGAAGGTTGTGTTACCTTGCGACATTATTCATGACTCACCTCGAGTGCACATGTACGAAGAGAGAGAGGTCGAGCTTGATCGGCAGGACAGCCTAGATGCCCTGGAGGAGGAACGCGACGTCGCAAAAGCCCATTCCGCATTTTATCAACAACAGGCCCGCAGATATCAAAGCAGAGAAGTACGGGCCAAGACTTATAATGTTGGCGAACTCGTTCAGCGCTTGCCGGAGAAGAAAAAGGACAAACTCAAGCCCAAGTGGGAGGGTCCCTTCATCATTGACGAAGTTCTCACGGGAGGAGCGTACCGCCTGCGTGATGTATCTGACAATCACCTAGAGCCGAACCCCTGGAACGCGGCCAGACTCTAAAGATTCTATGCCTAGCGCCGAACTCTTTGTTCGTTTCCTTCTCCCTATTGTTTCCATTACTTTTTCCTCTCTTTTCGCTTTTTTCCTTTTTAGCCTTAAAGCTTTTCGTGCGGCTCAACCGTGCACCTGCGACATACAAATACTCAAATATGTACGTCCATTATACCTGGGGGCTTCTTGGGCAGAAGCTTATTATTGTTATTTTCCGAGCATCAAGCTCATCACATATGCGTGTTTTCCCCCATATGTACCTTTTCTTCGCCATTATATGCATCGATATGACTTAAGTTTTGGCCAAGCTGGGTTGCCTGGCTCCTGTGCTTATGCCCTACGTTCCCGTTAGTTCGGCTAGGGCATAAAGGGAGCACCTCCGTGATTGTTACTACCGGGTCATCCGGATGTGTACCTTAGACTGGGTGAAGACGAAAGCTAGCGTTCTTAAGGGAATATTCGGTCGGCGGACTAAAGATGTTTTTTCATTCACCCCATTGTGAACCCCCAGACGTTACGTATAGTGCGATTTTTTCAATCACAGCTCGGACATGCACATTAACGCATGTACACCCAGGGAAAGGAACCCTTAATGGAACTATTCTCTCTGGAAGATGTTTCTTACAATTACAATGTAATATAACATAGCTAGATGGATACCACTTGTCTGTTCAAGCAACTATGACCCCTACGCCTAGTTTCCATGCATACCCCGGTCTATTTTTGCCGCTCAGGTATTCGGAAACACTCCGCACCTTCGGGTCCAGAGGTCGAAGCGAAAAGGTCTGCCATGACAATCGTTTTACAATCCGGCTAGGGACAAATATGTCAAGGAAAGTACATAGTCACTTGGACTCAAAAATTTCCTCCTCTGTACAGTCTAACAGGCTGTCTAACTTACAATCCTGTTGGGAATATTTGGCGGCTACTTCGACTTGGTCATATACCAAATTAACGGGGATTTATTTTCCATCTGACCCTAGAGGTCCGAGCCGGGCCATATGATTCGGATCAAGCTTGGTATACCGTGTTTTCACCATGGCCCAGGCTTCTCGTGCACCTTCTCGGTAGGCCGATATCTTCCATAATCGAATGCGCCGCCGCGCTCCCTTGAATAGTTGTATAAGCTCCTCCATCTTTCCTGGAGGGGGGTGGCCATAAGGCCTTGGCAACACTTAGCATCATCTACCGAGCTTGCTCGTGCATTTGCGACAGCTCTTGTAGTAGATCGCCCGAGAATCCGGACATCTCCTCTTTGGGACGGCCAGTCAGCATACCTATAGACATAACTCTATCAGTCCCTTTTATCTCCGAATTACACGAAGGTAAGTTTGACCACATACTAAATATGCCGCCTCGAAGCCTCTTATTTTCCTTCACGGAGTCAGCCAGCTGGGCCCGCACATCTTTCAGTTCTTCGCCCAGCTGGGTATTGGAATCCTGGAGTTTGTTTTTCTCCTCCCTGACTCGTGTCAGCACATGCTCTCCCGCGGCTAGTAGTCTTTTGGCTTCTTGTTCTCCCCCTTGAGCGGCTTTCAGTTGCTCCTGCAGTTGATTTGATGATCCTATCATGAGATGAGCAACAATGTTAGCATTGTTGGTATAATTATGTTTTCTTGATGGAGGGGAACATTACCAGGTGACACCTTCTTGGATTTCTCCAGTTCGGCGTTAGCAGTAGTTAGCTGGGTCTGATACTTTTCTAGTTCCTAAGACAACAGGCTGTTCTTCTCCGTAAGCGCCTGGTTGTACAATGATCCTTAAATCAGTTGTATCAACTACTTCAAGTCTCAGGGGCTACTGGTATATAACTATCAGATTGGTATAATATAAACTTACCCGCATATCTTTCAAATGCTAGTCTGCGGCTCTCGTAAGCCCGTCTCGAGCAGCTCGGATGTATGCATCCGCCGAGCTGAAGCCATCGAATGCCTTTTTTGTAAAACCAGGGTCGCGAAGAACGGCCCTATGACGCCGATGACCCATGGCGCTTTCCACTTCTGAGTTGCTGACGGATACATCATCCGAATCCTCGGCCAAAGAACAATCCGGCGTCACTCCTGTATCTACCCTTGTCTTTCTGGCAGGGTCTGGAACCTGGCTGTTGGGAGTATGACCGGCAGTATCCCCGGACATAGTCTGGCGAACGCTTTTCCTGAGAAGGCACAAGCGGAAAGTGTCACAGTTGGATGTGACTGCCAGGGGGCATATTTACGAAACCATACCTCTTCGATGAAGGCTCGGTCGGGCCTTCGTTTGCCTTCCTCTTCGAAGGCTTGCCCGGCGTGAGTGTCGCTCTCTTCGGAGTGGCCTCTGGTGCGACATGGCGTGCCGAACGCCTCCCCTTTGGAGCACGAGACAGTGCGGTGGGTGAGGCAGAACGAGGAGGCTCTTTTGGAGGAGATGTCTCCTGATTACTTACGTGCGAGGCAGGGAGAAGACCGGGATAGTCGGCGGTGATGGCCACTTCCGTGCCGTCATAGCTCGCCTGGTAGAACACCCCATCCTCGAGCACCACGAATATGTCCAGATCCTCTTCGAATCCGGGATCAAGGTCCCGGTTGTGATCCTCTGGATATGGGGCGGGGCTGTATAGCCCCTCGGTGATCTTTCGCCACTTCTGTTGTTATAAATGGACAGGTTAATGTTCATTAAAATTGGCTCGAGGAGTAGAATGAGTAGAGCAGCGGGGTTGGAACTCACCCAGCAAGGGGGATTGTACATGGAAAATCCATCTCTGCGCTTGATACAAATAAATTCCTCTTCCTCCCCTTTGAAGAGCTCGGCCAATATTTTTGCCAAAGCGGCGGGGGTGTCGGGACCCTTCCGACCGCAGCGAGAGGCATCATCTTCTCCATTATAGTTCCACATGGGAAGCCCTCTGTATTGGAGTGGCTGCACCCCTCGCACTATGGAAGTCGCCATTACCTCGACTATTGATAATCCGGACTGGGCAAGCGTCTTTATCTTGCTCATCAGTTGACGGACTTTCGCACTATCTTCCTCCTCGAGGCTCCGAGGACGCCAGCTGTGGCGTTTCTTCAACGGAACACTTGTGAATTCGGGAAGACCCATTCGAACTGGGTCAGGAAGGGCGACGTCCTCGATATAGAACCATTCGGAGGGCCACTCGTCGAATGCCTTCTTCGGTGTACCGGACAGGTATCCGGTCTCAGTGATACACCATATCTCGGCTCCGCCCACTTCGAATATTGATTCATCTTGGTTGCGAGGGACGAGGCAGAATAGCTTCCTCCACAATTCAAAATGGGCCTCGCACCCCAGAAATAGCTCGCAAAGAGTGATGTAACCCGCAATGTGCAGGATGGAGGCAGGAGTGAAGTTGTGCAGTTGAAGGCCATAATACTCCAGTAGCCCTCGGAGGAATGGATGGATTGGAAATCCGACGCCTCTTAGCAGGTAGGGGACGAAACACACTCGCTCCCCCTGGATGGATTGGGGAAATTCTCAGCCTGAGCCCTGCCGTTGAAGGAAGTCAATCCTGCTCGAACGGGGACTAGATCCGCGAGGGGGGGGGGGATCCCTGGGTTTGCAGCTTCACCAGCTGACCGTGGGATACGGAACATCTCTCCCAATCGCCTTTTTCTGGGCCATGGGGACGGGAGCGCTAGCCATGTTGGTGTGGTTTTTCCTAGCAAGCTCTGAGGATTTTTCGCGTGATGTGGAACGGATCTGAGATCCAATCCCTTTAAATAGACGCTCTTCTTACATGGCTGGGGTGTTATATGCAAAAAATACCCTGACCTCTCGTATTCGCTCGACACGTGGAAGCTGAAGTTGTGGATGCACATAAGCCGATGGGAACGACATTAAATGGAAGGCCGAATACAGTCCTTTGAAGTCATCGGAGGAGGAACCCGCCTTGCAATGCCGAAGAAAATCTGCGCGCCGGACACATCGTCATTGAAAGCCTGGTTCGGGGACTACTGAGGGAGTCCTGGATTAAGGGGTCCTCGGGCATCCAGCCTGTTGGACATGGGCCGGACTGATGGGCTATGAAGATACAAGACCGAAGACTCTCACCCGTGTCCGGATGGGACTCTCCTTGGCGTGGAAGGCAAGCTTGGCGTCCTGATATGAAGATTCCTTTCTCTGTAACCGACTTTGTACAACCCTAGTCCCCTGCGGTGTCTATATAAACCGGAGGGCTTAGTCCGTAGAGAAGAAGAATCATAATCATAGTCATACAGTCTAGACTTCTAGGGTTTTAGACATTACGATCTCGAGGTAGATCAACTCTTGTAATACTCATATTCATCAAGATCAATCAAGTAGGAAGTAGGGTATTACCTCCGTAGAGAGGGCCCGAACCTGGGTAAACATTGTGTCTCCTGTCTCCTATTACCATCGACCTTGGACGCATAGTTCGGGACCCCCTACCCGAGATCCGCCGGTTTTGACACCGACACATACCAACAAGCAACCATGTCTTTGAAAATATCAATGCTAAAATAAGTTATCCCTGGCCCATCATGCTCAATCATTGATCCATTCATGAAGCACACTCGCCTATTAGCTACAGCCAGTGCTCAAGTACGATCATAGTGCCTCCTAGTTGGTGCTTTATAAGAGAAGATGGAGACTCCAATTAAAAATAAAAATTGCATAAAGTAAAAGAAAGGCCCTTCGTAGAGGGAAGTAGGGATTTGAAGAGGTGCTAGAGCTCAAAGCAAAAATTGAGAGATAAAAAACATTTTGAGAGGCATACTTTTCCGACCAACGAAAATGACTTAGAGCTAGCAACACTTTCCATGCTAGATATATCATAGGCGGTTCCCAAACAGAAAATAAAGTTTATTCCTTTTTCAACCATACTTTCACTTTGCATGGCTAGCCATATCCACGGTTGCCCTCCATACCAACACTTTCCAAGGAATTTATTATTTCACAACATAAAGTAAATTCATTTTTCATTTTGGGACTGGGCATCCCTAATACCTTTGCCTTACTCTCTTGCAATGACAAGTGAATAAACACTCATCCTAAGAATAACACATCTAGCATGGAAAATATTGGCCACCCCTCACCGCCTCGCGAGCGGTACGAGCACACAAAAGAGAAATTTATTTTGAAAATTAGAGATGGCACATACAAATTTGCTTAGAATGGCAAAAGAATGCCGCATATAGGTAGGTATAGTGGACTCATGTGGCAAAACTGGTTTAAAGGATTTTGGATGCACAAGTAGTGATCATACTTAGTGCAAAATGAAGGCTAGGAAAAGATTGAGAAGCGACCAACCAAGAAACGAATAATCTCATAAGCGAGCATTAAGCATAATTAACACCAAATAATGCACCACAAGTAGGATATAATTTCATTTCATAACTATTGACTTTCGTGCTTGGATAGGGAATCACCAACCTTAACACCAATATTCTTACTAAAGCATAATTATTCATCAACATGACTCACATATCACATCATCATATCTCAAAACTATTACAAGGAAACAAGTTTATTTTGTCCAATGATCTTCATGAAAGTTTTTATTATATTCTTCTTGGATATCTATCACTTTGGGACTAATTTTCATGTGTTGCTTTTGATTAGCTCAAACAAATATAAGTGAAGATCATGACCATAATATTTATTTATCTCAAATTAATTTAAGTGAAGCAAGAGAGAATTTCTTAAAAAAATACTAAAGTACACCGTGCTCAAAAAGATATAAGTGAAGCACTAGAGCAATTCCATAGAAAAGAGCTTCATTGATGGGATGTGCGTGCCGCTTACCTAGCCTCCCTGGTAACTATTTGTGGACTCTATTTTATTTAAACACTTTCAGATCTAAGTAATTTATTAAAACAGCAAGCGAAACAAAATAAAATGATATTCCAAGGATAGCACCCATCATGTGAAGAAGCAAAAACTTAGGATCAACCGATACTAACCGATAATTGTTGGTGAAGAAAGGTGGGATGCCTACCGGGGCATCCCCAATATTAGATGCTTGAGACTTCTTGAAATATTATCTTGGGATGCCTTGGGCATCCCCAAGCTTGAGCTTTTGTGTCTCCTTAATTCCCTTTATATCACGGTTTCCCTAAATCTTACAAACTTCATCCACACAAAACTGAACAAGAACTCGTGAGATAAGTTAGTATAAACCAATGCAAAAACTTTATCATTCTCTACTGTAGCAAATCACAAAAATTATTATTCAACATTTCATATTAAATGCCTCTGCATATTTAATACTCCTATCCTCAAATAGAATCATTAAACAAGCAAACATATGCAAACATAACAGCAATCTGCCAAACCAGTATAGTCTGTAAAGAATGCAAGAGTATCAATACTTCTCTAACTCCAAAAGTTCTGAAAAAATTACCACTCTTTAGAAAATTTATCAGAGCTTATTTTGAAAAAAAATCAACATTTTATCACATTCTGAATTTTCTGGGATTTTTGCAACAGCGGTAGACTTTCTGTTTTCAAACAGCAACATGTAGACTTGTAAAATAAGCATGGTGAAGGCTATCCTTGACATTTTTATTGAAAATAAAGATGCAAAACTTTATTCTAAATAACAGCAAGAAAATCCTAACAAAATAAATTGATGCTCCAAGCAAAACACATATCATGTGACGAATGAAAACATAGCTCGAAGTGAGGTTACCAATAATGTTGGAGACGAAAGAGGGGATGCCTCTTCCGGGGCATCCCCAAGCTTAGTTGCTTGGGTATTCCTTGAATATCACCTTGGGGTGCCTTGGGAATCACCAATCTTAGGAACCATTTCACCCAAAACTCCTTATTCTCCTCATATTGACATCTCACCCAAAACTTGAAAACTTCAATCACACAAAACCTAATGGAACTTTGTGAGATAGGTTAGTATGATAAAGAGCAAACCATTTCACTTTTGGTACTGTCAAAGACAAGATTCATAATTGTTTCCACACAATTCCTACTGTAGCATGTCATTTCCACAATTTATATCGAGCAATATAAGCCATAGAAACTAGAAAACAAGCAAACTATGCATTGAAAACAGAATCTGTCAAAAACAGAACAGTCTGTAATGATCTGGATAACTACCATACTTCTGCTACTCCAAAAATTCTGAAAAAATAGGAAAACCTGGGTAATTTGTATATATATCACCTGTAAAATAATTCAGATCAAAATCACGTTCCAGTGAATTTTCAAATTTCCTGGACTGAGCGCAAAAGTTTTTGTTTTTGGACAAAATCAAGTTAACTATTACCCAACATGATCCCAATGGCTTTACTTGGCACTTTATTGAAACAAAAGCAATAAAACATGATCAATACAGTAGCATAATCATGTGAACACACAAAAACAGTAGGTAAAAGTGTTGGGTTGTCTCCCAACAAGCGCTTTTCTTTAATGCCTTTTAGCTAGGCATGATGATTTCAATGATGCTCACATAAAAGATAAGAATTGAAACATAACAAGAGCAACATGAATCACATGGCAAGCACATTTAAGTCTAACCCACTTTCTATGCATAGGGATTTTGTGATCAAACAACTCATGGGAACAAGAATCAACTACCATAGGAAGGCAAAACAAGCATAACTTCAAAACTTTCAACACATAGAGAGGAAACTTGATATTATTGCAATTCCTACAAGCATAAGCTCCTCCCTCATAATAATTTTCAGTAGCATCATGAAGAAATTCAACAATATAACCATCACATAAAGCATTCTTTTCATGACACAAAAGCATAGAAAACCTATTACTCTCCACATAAGCAAATTTCTTCTCATCAATAGTAGTGGGAGCAAACTCAACAAAATAACTATCATGAGAGTGAAAATTAAAATCATGATGACAAGTTTCATGGTTATCATTATTCTCTATAGCATACATGTCATCACCATAATAATCATAGATAGCAACTTTGTTATCATAGTCAATTGAAGCCTCAACCAAAATGGTGGATTCATCACTAAATAAAGTCTTGACCTCTCCAAATCCACTTTCATCATTATAATCATCATAAATAGGAGGCATGCAATCATTATAACAAATTTGCACATCAAATCTTGGGGGGCTAAAAATATCATCTTCATCAAACATAGCATCCCCAAGCTTATGGCTTTGCATATCATTAGCATCATGGATATTCAAATAATTCATACTAACAACATTGCAATCATGCTCATCATTTATACCAAACATTCTATTGAATTCTTCTTCTATCAATTGAGCACAATTTTCCTTTCCATCATTTTCAAGAAAGATATTATAAAGATGATCAATAATATGATGCAACCTCAATTCCATTTTTTTGTAGTTTTCTTTAATAAACCAAACAAGTGATAAAACAAGAAACTAAAAGATTCAATTGGAAGATCTAAAGATATACCTTCATGCACTCACCTCCTCGGCAACGACGCCAGAAAAGAGCTTGATGTCTACTACGCAACTTTATTCTTGTAGACTCGTGTTGGGTCTCCAAGCAGAGTTTTGTAGGACAGTAGCAATTTTCCCTCAAGTGGATGACCTAAGGTTTATCAATCCGTGGGAGGTGTATGATGAAGATGGTCTCTCTCTCAAGCAACCCTACAACCAAATACAAGAAATCTCGTGTGTCCCCAACACACCCAATACAATGGAAAATTGTATAGGTGCACTAGTTCGGTGAAGAGATAGTGATAAAAGTGTAATATGGACGGTGGAAATATATTTTTATAATCTTAATAAAAAACAGCAAGGTAGCAAATAGTAAACGAGCACAAAAACGGTATTGCAATGCTTGAAAATGAGGCCTAGGGTCTATACTTTCGCTAGTGCAATCTCTCAAGAATGGTTATATAATTGGATCATATAACCATCCCGCAACATGCGATGAAGAATCACTCCAAAGTTCCTATCTAGCGGAGAACATAAGAATAAATTGTTTATAGGGTACGAAACCACCTCAAAGCTATTCTTTCCATTCGATCTATTCAAGAGTTTGTACTAAAATAACACAAAGCTATTCTTTCCGTTCGATCTATCCTAGAGTTCGTACTAAAATAACACCAAAGCAAATTCATATTCATAATACTCAATGCAACACAAAGAACTTCAAAGAGTGCCCTAAGATTTCTACCGGAGAAACAAAGACAAGAACGTGCATCAACCCCTATGCATAGATTACCCCAATGTCACCTCGGGAATCCGCGAGTTGAGTGCCAAAACACATATCAAGTGAATCAATATGATACCCCATTGTCACCACGAGTATTCAATTGCAAGACATATATCAAGTGTTCTCAAATCCATAAAAGTATTCAACCCGATAACAACGAAATCTTAAAGGGAAAAACTCAATTCACCATAACAAGATAGAGAGGGGAAAACACCATATGATCCGACTACATTAACAAAGCCCACGATACATTAAGATCGTGACATATCAAGAACACGAGAGAGAGAGATTAAACACATAGCTACTAGTACAAACCCTCAGCCCCGAGGGTGGACTACTCCCTCCTCATCGTGGTGGCTGCCGGGATGATGAAGATGGCCACCGGAGATGATTCCCCCCTCCGGCAGGGTGCCGGAAAGGTTCTAGATTGGTTTTTTGTGGCTATAGAGCCTTGCAGCGGCGGAAATTCTGATCTAGGGTAACTTCTGATTGTTTCTCCATTTATAGGATTTTTTTGCGTTGGTTTCACGCCAAGATGGGCCTCGAGGTGAGCACAACCCACCGGGGCAAGCCAGGCCCACCAGGCGCACCCTGGTGGGTTGTGCCCTCCTCGTGGCTCTTCTGCCCCCCCCCCCATCAAGCTTCGGGGGTCTCTTTTGTTCCAAAAAAAATCGTCAAAAGTTTCAGCTCATTTGGAGAACTTTCATTTATGCACAAAAAACAACACCACGGTAGTTCTGCTGAAAACAACGTCAGTCTGGGTTAGTTCCATGCAAATCATACCAAAACCATATAAAATTATTGTAAACATGGCATGAATACTTCATAAATTATAGATACGTTGGAGACATATCAGCTACCGCCGTACTAAGCAAAATAAGATGCATAAAAGATAAACATCACATGCAATCAAAATATGTGACATGATATGGCCATCATCATCTTGTGCTTTTGATCTCCATCTCCAAAGCATCGTCATGATATCCATCATCACTAGCTCGACACCTTGATATCCATCATTGCATCGCGGACGTCTCACCAACTGTTGCTTCTACAACTATCGCTAACGCATAGTGATAAAGTAAAGCAATTACATGGCGTTTTCATTTCATACAATAAAGAGACAACCATGAGGCTCCTGCCGGTTGCCGATAACTTACAAAACATGATCATCTCATACAATAATGTATATCACATCATGTCTTGACCATATCACATCACAACATACCCTGCAAAAACAAGTTAGACGTCCTCTACTTTGTTGTTGAAAGTTTTTACGTAGCTGCTATGAGCTTCTAGCAAGAACCGTTCTTACCTACGGCAAAAACCACAACGGTGATTCGTCAAGTTTGCTGTTTTAACCTTCTTCAAGGACCGGCCGTAGTCAAATTCGATTCAACTAAAGTAGGAGGAACAGACACCCGCCAGCCACCTTTATGCAAAACTAGTTGCATGTCTTTCGGTGGAACCGGTCTGATGTGCGTGGACATGTAAGGTTGGTCCGGGCCGCTTCATCCCACAATACCGCCGAACCAAAATAAGACGTTGGTGGTAAGCAGTATGACTATCTCCGCCTGATGCCTGCTAGAACTACGTCATTATTTCCCCAAAGAGGAAGGGATGATGCAGCACAGCGACGGTAGGTATTTCCCTCAGTGATGAGATCAAGGTTATCGAACCAGTAGGAGAACTAAGCAACACTACGTAAACATCACCTACACACAAATAACAAATACTCGCAACCCAACATGTTAAAGGGGTTGTCAATCCCTTTCGGGTAACG
The DNA here is from genome assembly GCF_002575655.3 of Aegilops tauschii subsp. strangulata. NCBI lineage: Eukaryota > Viridiplantae > Streptophyta > Magnoliopsida > Poales > Poaceae > Aegilops > Aegilops tauschii. The sequence continues at coordinate 142,493,123 of NC_053038.3, forward strand.
GCGCCAGAAATTGGCACGTGGACGGGAGAAAGTTGTAATAAATTGGTAGATCGAACGCCAAATAAAATAAAGTGTAGCAAGGTATTTTTGTATTTTTTTTGTTTCATAGATCTGAAAATAAATGCAAATAAAATAGATCGCAAAGGCAAATATATTAAAGAAGAGACCCGGGGCCGTAGATTTCACTAGTGGCTTCTCTCGAGAAAAATAGCAAACGGTGGGTAAACGGATAATTGATAGAACTTCAAATAATCATGACGATATCCAGGCAGTGATCATTATATAGGCATCACGTCCAAGATTAGTAGACCGACTCTTGCCTGCATCTACTACTATTACTCCACACATCGACCGCTATCCAGCATGCATCTAGTGTATTAAGTTCATGGAGAAACGGAGTAATGCAATAAGAACGATGACATGATGTAGACAAGATCTATGTATGTAGAAATAGACCCCATCTTGTTATCCTTAATGGCAACGATACATATGTGTCGGTTCCCCTTCTATCACTGGGATCAAGCACCGTAAGATCAAACCCATCACAAAGCAGCTCTTCACATTGCAAGATAAATAGATGAAGTTGGCCAAACAAAACCCAAATATCAGAGAAGAAATACGAGGCTATAAGCAATCATGCATATAAGAGGTCAAAGAAGACCCAAATAACTTTCATGGATAAAAAGATAGATATGATCATAAACTCAAAGATCATCCGATCCCAACAAACACACCGCAAAAAGAGTTACATCATATGGATCTCCAAGAGACCATTGTATTGAGAATCAAACGAGAGAGGGGAAGCCATCTAGCTACTAACTACGGACCCGTAGGTCTACAAAGAACTACTCACGCATCATCGGAGAGGCACCAATGGAAGTGGTGAACCCCTCCGTGATGGTGTCTAGATTGGATCTGGTGGTTCTGGACTCTGCGGCGGCTGGAATTGATTTTTGTCGACTCCCCTAGGGTTTCTGAAATATTGGGGTATTTATAGAGCAAAGAGGTGGTTCAGGGGCACCCGAGGTCGGCACAACCCACCTGGGCGCGCCTGGGCCTCCAGGCACGCCCTGGTGGGTTGTGCTCCCCTCGGAGAACCCCCCCAGGTGCTTCTCCGGCCCACTGGATGTCTTCTGGTCCAAAAAATCCACAAAAAGTTTCGCTTCGTTTGGACTCCGTTTGGTATTGATTTCCTGCGATGTAAAAAATATGCAGAAAACAACAACTGGCACTTGGCACTATGTCAATAGGTTAGTGAAGGAAATATGCCCTAGAGGCAATAATAAAGTTATTATTTGTTTCCTTATTTCATGATAAATGTTTATTATTCATGCTAGAATTGTATTAACCGGAAACTTAATACATGTGTGAATACATAGACAAAACAGTGTGTCACTAGTATGCCTCTACTTGACTAGCTCGTTGAATCAAAGATGGTTAAGTTTCCTAGCCATAGACATGAGTTGTCATTTGATTAACGGGATCACATCACTAGAGAATGATGTGATTGACTTGACCCATTCCGTTAGGTTAGCACTTGATCGTTTAGTATGTTGCTATTGCTTTCTTCATGACTTATACATGTTCCTATGACTATGAGATTATGCAACTCCCGTTTACCGGAGGAACACTTTGTGTGCTACCAAACGTCACAACGTAACTGGGTGATTATAAAGGTGCTCTACAGGTGTCTCCGAAGGTATTTGTTGAGTTGGCGTATTTCGAGATTAGGATTTGTCACTCCGATTGTCGGAGAGGTATCTCTGGGCCCTCTCGGTAATGCACATCACTATAAGCCTTGCAAGCAATGTGACTAATGAGTTAGTTGCAGGATGATGCATTACGGAACGAGTAAAGAGACTTGCCAGTAACGAGATTGAACTAGGTATTGAGATACCGACGATCGAATCTCGGGCAAGTAACATACCGATGACAAAGGGAACAACGTATGTTGTTATGCGGTTTGACCGATAAAGATCTTCGTAGAATATGTGGGAGCCAATATGAGCATCCAGGTTCCGCTATTGGTTATTGACCGGAGACGTGTCTCGGTCATGTCTACATAGTTCTCGAACCCGTAGGGTCCGCACGCTTAAAGTTCAGTGACGATCAGTATTATGAGTTTAGGTGTTTTGATGTACCGAAGATAGTTCTGAGTCCTACATGTGATCACGGACATGACGAGGAGTCTCAAAATGGTCTAGACATAAAGATTGATATATTGGAAGGTTATATTCAGACACCGAATTGGTTTAGGGCAAGGGTGGCCGGCCCCCTCTTTCCTTTTCCTCCTCTCCCTTTCCTCCCCCCTCTCCTACTCCTACTAGGAAAAGGAGGAGTCCTACTCCTAGTGGGAGTAGGACTCTCCCTCTTGGCGCGCCTCTCCTTGGCCGACCACCTCCTCCCTCCCTCCTTTATATACGGGGGCAGGGGGGCACCTCTAGACACACAAGTTGATCTGGTGATCTATTCCAGCCGTGTGCGGTGCCCCCTCCACCATATTCCACCTCGGTCATATCGTAGCGGTGCTTAGGCGAAGCCCTGCATCGGTACCAACATCATCACCGTCATCATGCTGTCGTGCTGATGGAACTCTTCCGTGAAGCTCTGCTGGATTGGAGTTCGCGGGACGTCATCGAGCTGAACGTGTGCTGAACTCGGAGGTGCCATACGTTCGGTACTTGGATCAGTCGGATCATGAAGACATACGACTACATCAACCGCGTTGTGCTGACGCTTCCGCTTTCGGTCTACGAGGGTACGTGGACAACACTCTCGCCTCTCGTTGCTATGCATCACCATGATCGTGCGTGTGCGTAGGAATTTTTTTGAAATTACTATGTTCCCCAACAGTGGCATCCGAGCCTTGTTTTATGCGTAGATGTTATATGCACGAGTAGAACACAAGTGAGTTGTGGGCGATACAAGTCATACTGCTTACCAGCATGTCATACTTTGGTTCAGCGGTATTGTTGGATGAAGCGGCCCGGACCGACATTACGCGTACGCTTACGCGAGACTGGTTCTACTGACGTGCTTTGCACATAGGTGCTGGCGGGTGTCAGTTTCTCCAACTTTAGTTGAACCGAGTGTGGCTACGCCCGGTCTTCGAGAAGGTTAAAACAGCACTAACTTGACAAACTATCGTTGTGGTTTTGATGCGTAGGTAAGAACGGTTCTTGCTCAACCCATAGCAGCCACGTAAAACTTGCAACAACAAAGTAGGGGACGTCTAACTTGTTTTTGCAGGGCATGTTGTGATGCGATATGGTCAAGGCATGATGCTATATTTTATTGTATGAGATGATCATGTTTTGTAACTGAGTTATCGGCAACTGGCAGGAGCCATATGGTTGTCGCTTTATTGTGTGCAATGCAATCGCCCTGTAATTGGTTTACTTTATCACTAAGCGGTAGCGATAGTCGTAGAAGTAATAGTTGGCGAGACGACAACGACGATGGTGATCATGACAGTGCTTCAGAGATGGAGATCACAAGCACAAGATGATGATGGCCATATCATATCACTTATATTGATTGCATGTGATGTTTATCCTTTATGCATCTTATTTTGCTTTGATTGACGGTAGCATTATAAGATGATCTCTCACTAAATTTCAAGATAAAAGTGTTCTCCCTGAGTATGCACCGTTGCCAAAGTTCGTCGTGCCGAGACACCACGTGATGATCGGGTGTGATGAGCTCTACGTTCATCTACAACGGGTGCAAGCCAGTTTTGCACATGTAGAATACTTGGGTTAAACTTGACGAGCCTAGCATATGATGATATGGCCTCGAAACACTGAGACCGAAAGGTCAAGCGTGAATCATATAGTAGATATGATCAACATAGTGATGTTCACCATTGAAAACTACTCCATCTCACGTGATGATCGGACATGGTTTAGTTGATTTGGATCACGTGATCACTTAGATGATTAGAGGGATGTCTATCTAAGTGGGAGTTCTTAAGTAATATGATTAATTGAACTTTAATTTATCATGAACTTAGTCCTAGTAGTATTAGCATATCTATGTTGTAGATCAATAGCTCGCATTTAGCTCCCCTGTTTTATTTTTGATATGTTCCTAGAGAAAAATAAGTTGAAAGATGTTAGTAGCAAAGATGCGGACTAGCTCCGTGATCTGAGGATTATCCTCACTACTGCACAGAAGTATTATGTCCTTGATGCACCGCTAGGTGACAAAACTATTGTAGGAGCAGATGCAGACGTTTTGAACGTTTTGACAAAAGCTCGGTATGATGACAACTTGATAGTTTAGTGCACCATGCTTTACGACTTAGAATCGGGACTTCAAAAATGTTTTGAACGCCACGGAGCATATAAGATGTTCCAAGAGTTGAAATTGGTATTTCATACTCATGCCCATGTCGAGAGGTATGAGACCTCTGACAGTACTTTGCCTACAAGATGGAGGACAATAGCTCAACCAGTGAGCATGTACCCAGATTGTCTGGGTACTACAATTGCTTGAATCAAATGGGAGTTAATCTTCCAGATAAGATAGTAATTGACAAAGTTCTCTAGTCACTATCACCAAGTTACTAGAACTTCGTGATGAACTATAATATGCAAGGGATGACGAAAAAAATTCCCAAGCTCTTCGCGATGCTAAAATCGGCGAAGGTAGAAATCAAGAAAAACATCAAGTGTTGATGGTTGAAAAGACCACTAGTTTCAAGAAAAAGGGCAAAGGGAATAAGGGGAACTTCAAGAAGAACGGCAAGCAAGTTGCTGCTCAAGTGAAGAAGCCCAAGTCTAGACCTAAGCCTGAGACTAAGTGCTTCTACTGCAAAGGGACTAGTCACTGGAAGCGGAACTACCCCAAGTATTTGGCGGATAAGAAGGATGGCAAAGTGAACAAGCTATATTTGATACATGTTATTGATGTGTACTTTACTAGTGTTTATAGCAACCCCTCGGTATTTGATACTGGTTCAGTTGCTAAGAGAAGTAACTCGAAACAGGAGTTGCAGAATGAACAGAGACTAGTTAAGGGTGAAGTGACGATGTGTGTTGGAAGTGGTTCCAAGATTGATATGATCATCATCGCACACTACCTATACTTTCGGGATTAGTGTTGAACCTAAATAAATGTTATTTGGTGTTTGCGTTAAGCATGAATATGATTTGATCATGTTTATTGCAATACGTTTATTCATTTAAAATCAGAGAATAATTGTTATTCTGTTTACATGAATAAAACCTTCGATGGTCATACATCCAATGAAAATAGTTTGTTGGATCTCAATCGTAGTGATACACATATTCATAATATTGAAGCCAAAAGATGCAAAGTTAATAATGGTAGTGCAACTTATTTGTGGCACTTCCGTTTAGGTCATATTGGTGTAAAGCGCATGAAGAAACTCCATGCTGATGGGCTTTTGGAATCACTTGATTATGAATTACTTGATGCTTGCGAACCATGCCTCATGGGCAAGATGACTAAGACTCCGTTCTCCGGAACAATGGAGCAAGCAACAAACTTGTTGGAAATAATACATACTGATGTATACGGTCCGATGAGTGTTGAGGCTCGCGGGGGTATCGTTATTTTCTGACCTTCACAGATGATTTGAGCAGATATGGGTATATCTACTTGATGAAACATAAGTCTGAAATATTTGAAAAGTTCATATAATTTCAGAGTGAAGTGGAAAATCATCGTAACAAGAAAATAAAGTTTCTACGATCTGATTGTGGAGAAGAATATTTGAGTTACAAGTTTGGTCTTCATTTAAAACAATGCGGAATAGTTTCGCAGCTCATGCCACCTGGAACAGCACAGCGTAATGGTGTGTCCGGACATTGTAACTGTACTTTATTGGATATAGTACAATCTATGATGTTTCTTACCGATTTACCACTATCGTTTTGGGGTTATGAATTAGAGACAACTGCATTCACATAAAAAAGGCCACCATCTAAATCTGTTGAGACGACACCGTATGAACTGTGGTTTGGCAAGACACCAAAGTTGTTGTTTCTTAAAGTTTGGGGTTGCGATGCTTATGTGAAAAAGTTTCATCATGATAAGCTCAAACCCAAATCGGAGAATTGTGTCGTCATAGGATACCCAAAGAAGACAGTTGGGTACACCTTCTATCACAGATTCGAAGGCAGGACATTTGTTGCTAAGAATGGATCCTTTCTAGAGAAGGAGTTTCTCTCGAAAGAAGTTAGTGGGAGGAAAGTAGAACTTGATGAGGTAACTTGTGACGCCCCCGATTCAATCGTACACTAATCATGCACGCAAATGTGTACGATCAAGATCAGGGACTCACGGGAAGATATCACAACACAACTCTACAACATAAATAAGTCATACAAGCATCATAATACAAGCCAAGGGCCTCGAGGGCTCGAATACAAGTGCTCAATCATAGACGAGTCAGCGGAAGCAACAATATCTGAGTACAGACATAAGTTAAACAAGTTTGCCTTAAGAAGGCTAGCACAAAAGTAGCAACAATCGAAAAGGCAAGGCCTCCTGCCTGGGACCTCCTAACTACTCCTCGAAGCCGAACTCCGCGTAGAATCATCCTCGGGATCTCTAGCTCCTGGATTCCAGCATCTGGTTGCGACAACCAGGTAGAAGGGAAAGGGGGAAAAGAGGGAGAAAAGCAACCGTGAGTACTCATCCAAAGTACTCGCAAGCAAGGATCTACACTACATATGCATGGGTATATGTGTAAAGGGCCATATCAGTGGACTGAACTGCAGAATGCCAGAATAAGAGGGGGATAGCTAATCATCTCGAAGACTATGCTTCTGGCCACCTCCATCTTGCAACATGTAGAAGAGAGTAGATGGTAAGTTCACCAAGTAGCATCGCATAGCATAATACTAGCCGGCGATCCCCTCCTCGTCGCCCTGTTAGAGAGCGATCACCGGGTTATATCTGGCACTTGGAAGGGTGTGTTTTATTAAGTATCCAGTTCTAGTTGTCATAAGGTCAAGGTACAACTCCGGGTCGTCCTTTTACCGAGGGACACGGCTATTCGAATAGATAAACTTCCCTGAAGGGGTGCACCACATAACCCAACACGCTTGATCCCATTTGGCCGGACACACTTTCCTGGGTCATGCCCGGCCTCGGAAGATCAACACGTCGCAGCCCCACCTAGGCACAACAGAGAGGTCAGTACGCCGGTCTAAATCCTATGCGCGCAGGGGTCTGGGCCCATCGCCCATTGCACACCTGCACGTTGCGAGGGCGACCGAAAGCAGAACTAGCCTAGCAGGCGTTCCAGTCCAATCTGGCGCGCGCCGCTCCGTCGCTGACGTCAAGAAGGCTTCGGCTGATACCACGACGTCGAGTGCCCATAACTGTTCCCGCGTAGTTGGTTAGTGTGTATAGACCAAATGGCCAGACTCAGATCAAATACCAAGATCTCGTTAAGCGTGTTAAGTATCGGCGAACGCCGACCAGGGCCAGGCCCACCTCTCTCCTAGGTGGTCTCAACCTGCCCTGTCGCTCGGCCACAAAGTAAGTCGGGGGCCGTCAGGAACCCAGGCCCACCTCTACCTGGATGGAGCCACCTGTCCTTTCAGCCCCCTCATCAGAATCACTTGCGGGTACTCAACGAGCCGACCCGACTTTAGTCACCACACGTGTCATGTATATAAAGTATATAGTATATACCCGTGATCACCTCCCGAAGTGATCACGGCCCAGTAGTATAGCATGGCAGATGGACAAGAGTGTAGGGCCACTAATGGAACACTAGCATCCTATACTAAGAAGTAGGATAGCAGGTAAGGGTAACAACTGTAGCAACAATGACAGGCTATGCATCAGTATAGGATTAACCAAAAGCAGTAACATGCTACACTACTCTAATGCAAGCAGTATAGAGAAGGAATAGGCGATATCTGGTGATCAGGGGGGGCTTGCCTGGTTGCTCTGGCAAGAAGGAGGGGTCGTCAACTCCGTAGTCGAACTAGGGGTCACCGGCAGTCTCGGGGTCTACCGGAAAGAAGTAACGGAGGGGGAACACAGTAAATAACAGAGCAATCAAAGCATCACAAAGCGTAACATGGCAATACGCGGTGCTAGGTGTGCCCTAACGCGGTAGTAGGTGATACCAACGAAGGGGGAAACATCCGGGAAAGTATCCCCGGCATTTCGCGTTTTCGACAGATGAACCAGAGGTGAAATGTTGCACGTTTGCTATGCTAGGGACATGTGGCTGATGAACGGGCTGCGTATTCGGATTCGTCTCGTTGTTCTGAGCAACTTTCATGTACAAAACATTTTCATCTGAGTTACGATTTATTTTATATTCATTTTTAAAGATTTAATCATTTTTAGAATTTAATTAATTATTTTAATTCAACATTATCCATAATAGTGTGTGCTGACATCAGCATGACGTCAGCAGTCAACAGGGCGTTGACTGGGTCAAACTGACGTGAGGGTCCCGCATGTCATTGACTGATTAATTAACTAACAGTTAATTAGGTTAATTATTGATTTGATTAATCTAATTATGTTTAATTAAGTTAATTAATTATTATTATTAATTAATTTTTTAATAAAATGTTCTGGGGCTGGGCCCCATTTGTCATAGGCCCTAGGGGCTTAGCGGGTTTGCCCGCTAACGGGCACAGGGCACAGCCCGTCTGGGCGCTGGCGGGACGCCCGTCAGGGTGAACCGGGGCATCGGCCTCGGCCACGGCGGGGCGCCGGCACCGGGGGTTGGGTGCTGTCCGAATGGTGCGGATTACGGGGTTCAGCGTCGGCGGCGGCTGCAGTCGCGGTCACTGCTGGAGCAGCAGCCACAGGGGGGCTGGGGGCGAGGCCAGGGATCGAGCGGGAGCACGGTCACGAGGCGGCGCAGAGGCCGTAGGGGAGCTCCGACGAGCGCGGCGAGGGGCGACGCGGTGACGGATAGGGAGGGAGCCGCGGCCGCACGACAGCAGGGCAGCGCGGCCGTGGGCGCATGCGGAGGCGCACCGGGCGAGGCGAGGATGCGGTGAGCGCGGTGAGCGCGCGTACGGGGCGGTGGTCAGAGGCATGTGCCGATGCGGTGAGCACGTTCGGGGCCCGGTCGGCGAGTGTGCACGGCGACGGAGGGGAAGAGGTGGAGGAGGGAGAGGCCCGGGGCCTCACCGGGGTTCGCAGGGTCAAGGGCCGCGGTGCTCGAGGTGGGGGGACGGGGACGACGTGGACGGAGTGGAGGCAGACCGATGGGGAGGAGGAAGCAGGCCGGCGAGGGAGCTCCGGCGTAGTGGCCTCCGACGAGGTCCTCGGGCGGCGACGGTGCAGTCGGTCCAGGCGGCTGGGTCATGCCCCGATCCAGTTCTGGATCGGGGAGGGGTGAGGACGGGGAGGCGAGCAACGGGGTCGAGGCGACGATGGCGGGGCAGTGCTGGAGACGACGAGCGGCGTCAGGGAACGCCGACGGCGAGGTGGGCAGCGGGGCACCGGGGTCGGAGCCCGATCTGGATGGATCGAGGGGGAGAGAGGGAGGAGAGGGGATCGTGGGGGGAAGTGGGGTGCGGGGCGACGGGGATTAGGGTTTCGGTCGGGTGGTGGTTAAGGGAGCGAGTGGGGGGCCGGTTGGGCCAGTGGGTCGGCCAGCTGGGCCGTCTAGCCCAGTTGGCCAGGGGGGCTCTACTCATTTTATTTTTATTTTGTAGTTTTGATTTCTGTTTCTATTCTTTATTTATTTTCTTTTCTGTTTTCTTTTAGTTCCTAATTATTTTTGCTTCTTTAAAATACCAAGTTAGCACCTAAATTAGTATCATCAAAATAGGCCACTGCCAAACCTAGTTGGACCCAAAATAAATTAGTTTAATATTTTTATATTTTCAAAAGCAATTAAATTATTATTTTAGCCGCTGTTTTTAATTAGTTTAGGGCATTTAAACACTTTGTAAAAGGTTGGTTCCACCACCAAAACTAGTTAGGGATTATTTGCCACACGATGAACATTTTAGTTTTAATATTTGAAAACTTTTATTGTTTGCTTGATTTTGACTTTGAATTTAAATCGCTTTCGAACTAACGTGAGATTAGCAATAGTAATGGAAGTGACGTGGCATCATTAGCAGAGGTTCACTGTAGCTTAATTATCCGGGCGTCACATAACTGTACCTGCTCCCTTATTGGAAAGTAGTTCATCACATAAATCTGTTCCTGTGACTCCTACACCAATTAGTGAGGAAGCTAATGATGATGATCATGTAACTTCAGATCAAGTTAATATCGAACCTTGTAGGTAAAACAGAGTGAGATCTGCACCAGGGTGGTATGGTAATCCTGTTCTGGAGGTCATGTTACTTGACCATGACGAACCTACGAACTATGAGGAAGCGATGATGAGCCCAGATTCCGTGAAATGGCTTGAGGCCATGACATCTGAGATGGGATCCATGTATGAGAACAAAGTGTGGACTTTGGTTGACTTGCCCGATGATCGGCAAGCCATAGAAAATAAATGGATCTTCAAGAGGAAGACGGAAGCTGATAGTAGTGTTACTATCTACAAAGCTAGACTTGTCGAAAAAGGTTTTTGACAAAGTTCAAGGTGTTGACTACGATGAGATTTTCTCACTCGTAGCGATGCTTAAAGTCTGTCTGAATCATGTTAGCGAATTGCCACATCTTATGAAATCTGGCAAATGGATGTCAAAACTACATTCCTTAATGGATTTCTTAAAGAAGAGTTGTATATGATGCAACCAGAAGGTTTTGTCGATCCTAAAGGTGCTAACAAAATGTGCAAGCTCCAGCGATCCATCTATGGACTGGTGAAGCATCTCGGAGTTGGAATATACGTTTTGATGAGTTGATCAAAGCATATAGTTTTATACATACTTGCGGTGAAGCCTGTATTTACAAGAAAGTGAGTGGGAGCACAACAACATTTCTGATAAATATATGTGACCGGAAATAATGTAGAATTTTCTGGAAAGCATAAAGGAGTATTTGAAAGGAGTTTTTGTAACATCCCAAATTTTCAATTTGGAATGTTATACATAGATCATACAATGCATAGCATATTTTATTGCATTTTGACAAATCCTCGATAAATCCTAAGCAACTCAAGGACCCTCGGAGAGAGTTGGGGATTTTCTCGATCTTTCATATTTGATTTTCATCAAATAAAACGAGGATTTTGGTTTTAATTCTTTTCTCTCCGAAAAAAAATATTTCAGTTAAAAATAAATGAGAGCAGAAAATATGACTTCTCCAAAACAATTGAAATATTGGAGGGAAAATATTAAAATCATATATTGGATTTTATCCGGATTTTATTTGCAATTTTAATTGCATTAAAAAAATTGCACGTTTTCGAAACTGCATTTTTGTGTCAAAAAAATGTTCACCCTGTTCTAATTATTTTAACTAGACGGGGAAATTTTGTTTTATATTTTTTTGATTTTTTATGAATTCTTTTCGGCGGAATGTTTTAAAAAAAGAAAAACGCGTCGCGCCCGACCGGGCCGAGGCCCAGCCGAGCGGCCGGCCGCGCGTCTCCTCCGCGAGCACGCCAGCGCCGCCGCGCCCGTGTCCGGCTCGGACTCCGCCGGAGCCCCGCCGCCTTGCCCCCTCCTCCAAGCAGACCGCCCCCCTCCTTATAAACCCCGCCGCCGCCCCTCCCTCGCCAGCCCGAGCCCCGCCCAAGCCGCCGCCGCCGGAAGCCCGCAGCGCCGCCGCCGGAGCCGCCCGAGCCCCGCCGCCCCTCGCGGAGCCCCCGCCGGAGCCCAGCCGACCCCCGCCGGAGCTCCGTTTCCGACGAGGTACCGACTCGCCGTCGTTTGCCGGTTTTCTAAAAAAACCGTTCGTTTTTATTTTAAAACCCTAGATCGGTTTATTTTTTCGGTTTTATTATTTTGTGAACGTTCACCGACCCGTTCGTTTTAACGAAAGTGTTCGTTGGAATTTCTCTGTTAACGAACGTCTGTTCTTTAACCGTTCGTCAGTTTTTCTGTTTCGTTAGATTTTTCCGCGATTTCTCAGATCTCGATTTCTGATCGGATATTCGTTTCTGTTTAACTTTCGCTCGTTTATCGGAATCAGGCGATTCAAGCGCCTAGAGTTTCGTCTCGAAATTCTCTTTCCATTTAACCTACTCAAACAAGTTTTTGCTACTGTAAAATTTGACCTAGATCCAGATTAGTAAACGAAGCTTGTTTCTTTCGCCGTTTGACTTTCGTTGCTTCGTTCGAGTTGATTCTTTTTGCAAACCGGAGTTCTTAAGTTGAACTTTCTGGTTGGATCTTTCATTCGAGTTTTACCTGTGCATTAGATGAGTACTTATTGTTTGCTTGTTTGTTTGCGATAGAGTACCCGGAGTGCGCCGCTTGTTACTTCGAATCGCTAGGTTTCGCGGATCATCAGCAAGGCAAGTAACACTTTGATCATACCTTTCCATACCCAGTTTTTATTGCATTAGATCAGTCCTCAAACACTGAATGGTTAGGATCTAATTAAATTGTGGGTATTGGGATGTAGTTGAGGTAGTACCTATTACCTGTTTTATTTATCAAACCCTTGGGAGTTACTTCTACGTTGCTATTATATTGCCATGCTATGCTCGTAGACGTGGATTGGGTTTGAGAGATTTCCATGACAGATGTGAGATTGTTAATTAATGGTTTACTTAAGGTGGCAACTAAAACTCACATCTGGGTGGATTGAGGTACCTGGGTATTCCAGGATTGCCTGTTTTTCTTTTGGACCGCCACCCAGGCTCAAAGGGATCATGAGATTATTCATGCTAGAAACTTCCGTGTGCAGCCACAAGCTATTATGGGCTCTAGCATAGTTGACTAAGTTGTGTGAACTCTTACAGTGGTAGACTAGCAGATGTAGGGGAAAGTAGGTGTAACTATCTACCCATACGTAAGGTGCAAACACTTCTGAAAGACTGTGTCTCGGTCATCCGTTACTCAGACACCATGTAGTGCGAGTAATCCAACGGAGGAGATCGAGTCTTGTGGGGAAAAGTGCGCAAACCTCTGCATAGTGTACAAACTAATCATGGTTAGTCGTGTCCCCGGTTATGGACAACTTGAGTATCTAGTACTTGGATTATCATGTGAATCTCATCACCATGTTACTTTAATTAATTTGGTTGGGTTAATGATGATTTTTAATTGGGATTGAGATGCTGTCAACCATCTCAATGTTCAACAACCACCATGATAGTTAAATAAAATTTATTCCTTTGCAGTAGGGAAAAATTGGCTTTTCGCAAAAACTTTAACCATAGAGCTTTCCACCAGCCATATATGCATGTAGTATAGCATTATCATGATCATTATTCTCTATGTGTTATTTTGCCAGCATATTCCATGTGCTGACCCGTTTTCGGGCTGCAACGTTTCATGTTGCAGACTTTTCAGACGACGAGTAAGGTGCTTAGGTCGTGGTCTTATACTCAGTGATGCCATTGGAGTTGATGGACTCACTTATCTTCCAAGTCTTTCGCTGTTATCGTTTTTAGATGGCCTTAAGCCATATTTATCATACTTATTCTCTTTGGAGATATTCGATGTAATAAGTGTGTGATTGCTACTCTGTTATAAATCCTCCATTTGTACTGTGCGTGTCAGCATTACTGATCCAGGGATGACACTGGTGCACAGCAGCACTGACCATTTGAGGTCTGGTCGCTACAAAGGTGGTATCAGAGCACACGCTGACTGTAGGACACGACCACTAAGCTTAAGCCCTAGAACACTTCTCTCTTCTCATTTCTGACCCCTCTCCACTTTCTACTCTTTTAGGAATGGCGGATACAAGGAGCAGGTTCATGCAACCAGATGAAGACACGCCTTTCGGACGACACTTGAAGGAAGTCACTAAGTACTTGAACATAGGAATACCAAGCATCACCGGAACCTACAACGCCACATTACCCGAAGAGGAGAGCTGGAAGATTCAAGTTCACATTCCAGGAAGAACGTTTGTGCCAGTTACTGAACCCATAAGATTGGTTTTCGAAGCACCAACCTGGAGTTTAGGGAAGAGTATGGCCGCCCACATCGCTATGGGACGCATTGGAGAAGTCTACCACAGGGAGCTTAAGGATACTATTTATCAGATTGTGGACGCCGAGACGAGCAATGGGAGATGATCAGAACCAAGAAGGATGGATCAATTGCAGCTTTCATCCAGGAGCAAAACCAACACATTCGTCGCCAGGAGAACCAGATGTGCTCAGACAAGGAAGAACTGAAGAAGGCATTGACGAAGATCAAGGAGCTGGAGGAAGAACTCAAGGCTACACGCGAGGATTATATGGAGGAAATCGTCGCACTAGTAGGGAAGAATGACGACCTGCAGAAGAAGATTGGAGTATTCATGGGAAATCCAGTGCCAAAAGCAAAAGAGGACGAATGCACTTGCCCGGATAACTACATCATCATCGACGACACCGACTCGGAACCAAGTGAAGATGACTTTGTTGATGAAGCTGGAGCAGACATCATGGAGTCTTCAACTGATTAGAATTTCTAGTAGACCACCATATCAGTAGTAGTTTTCCCCCATTTAATAGTATAATTCGAGCACTTTGTAACGCTAGTTAGATCGATTGTATGCCTTGTTTGAATTGATTGAGTGATATTGATTGTATTTGTCTCATGAGCATATGGGTAGTGTTTTCTCTCTAGACCCCATTCTATTCTTAACTCTCATCTTTTCTAACCCATCAGATGCCTCCGAGACCAAACACCGGATTTGTTTTCCCACCGGAGATCACCCAGTTGATTCAGCAACAGAATGCCCTGATGCAAGTGTTAGTGCAGAACCAAGGCAACAACAACAACATCAACCCACCGCCACCACCACCTGTTGATCACTTAGCCCGTTTCTTGAGGCTAAACCCGCCGGTGTTTTCCAGTAGCACCGAGCCGATTGTTGCAGATGATTGGCTCCGCAAAGTTGGAAGGGAGTTGACCACTGCAGGATGCACAGATGCGGAAAGAGTGCGTTTTGCCGCACATCAGCTTGATGGACCCGCAGCATCATGGTGGGAGAATTACACCGCCACACACCCTATTGACACTGTCACATGGGACCAGTTTCAGCAAGCTTTCCGTACAGCTCATGTTTCAGCAGGAGCTATGGCTATGAAGAAGCATGAGTTTCGCAACCTACGCCAAGGAGGACGCACCGTAGGCCAGTATGTGGAGAATTTTAGTAAGTTAGCACGTTATGCACCAGATGACGTTGCTACAGATGCAGCCAAGCAAGAGAAATTTTTGGAAGGACTGAATGATGAACTGAGTATGTAGTTGATGGTAGCAACTTTCAACAACTACCAAGAGTTGGTAGATAGAGCTCTCATGATTGAAGGAAAGCAGCAGCAGATTGAAAACCGTAAGAGGAAGTATGGACAAGGGAAGTATAATTCTGGAGCTCAGCAGAAGCCACGATTTGCCCCGAAACCGGGAGGACAGTTTCAGCATACCCATGGAGGAGGTAGTTCGCACAACCATAATGGCTCTAAAAATGGTAATGGGAATGGAGGAAGCAACGGACAGAACCGCACCAACCCATCTACCCCAGCCAAGAGGGACCTGAGCCAAGTCACTTGCTTTAAGTGCCAGAAGACTAGACATTATGCCAATGAATGTCCTGAAGCCCAGAATGGAAATGGCAATGGAAGCTCTGGGAAGAAGCCGAACCCGTTCAACAAAGGACATGTGAACCACGTGAGCGTGGAGGAGGTTGAAGCACAGCCTGATGCAGTAATTCGTAAGTTTTTGGTTAAGTCATTTACTGCAATCGTTCTTTTCGATACTGGTGCATCGCATTCATACATATCAAGGGGATTTGTGGATAAGTTTAAGTTGCCCACCAAAGTTCTCAGAACACCTATGTTAGTAACCTCGCCAGGAGCAGAGT
Organism: Aegilops tauschii subsp. strangulata; assembly: GCF_002575655.3. Lineage (NCBI taxonomy): Eukaryota > Viridiplantae > Streptophyta > Magnoliopsida > Poales > Poaceae > Aegilops > Aegilops tauschii. Next base: position 142,509,017 of record NC_053038.3, read on the forward strand.
ATATGGCAAGCCAAGGATGTTTTCAGATGCCATTGGCCATTGGTAGGCATGTTTTCCCCTCAGACCTAATAATTTTGGAGTCGCAAGGTTTGGATGTGATTTTGGGAATGGATTGGCTATCGATGTATGGAGGTAACATCGATTGCGCCAGTAAGTCGATTTTGCTTACCACCCCAGAAGGAAGAAGGATCAAGTATGTATCCCGGCATATGCCGAATAGGACTCAAGTGAATTCCTTATCAGGAGTTGTACAGGAGGAAGTACCAGTGGTGAAGGATTACCCGGATGTATTTCCAGAAGAGTTGCCAGGCATGCCACCGGATAGAGACATTGAGTTTTTGATTGAACTTCTGCCAGGCACAGGGCCAATATCTAAGAGACCGTACAGGATGCCCGCAAAAGATTTGGAGGAAATTAAGAAGCAGATCAAGGAGTTACTGGATAAAGGCTATGTTCGCCCAAGTTCGTCACCTTGGGGATCACCAGTACTTCTAGTGGAGAAGAAAGATGGATCGTTGAGGATGGTTGTTGATTACCGTGGATTGAATGAAGTGACCATCAAAAACAAGTACCCACTGCCGATGATCAATGATTTGTTTGACCGCCTACAAGGAGCTAAAGTATTTTCCAAGATCGATCTACGATCAGGATACCATCAGTTAAAGATTCGAGAGCAGGATATACCTAAGACGGCTTTTACCACCAGGTATGGACTGTATGAGTATACCGTTATGTCATTCGGACTGACTAACACACCTGCCTATTTCATGAACCTGATGAACAAAGTGTTTATGGAGTTTTTGGATAAGTTCGTTGTGGTGTTCATTGACGACATTTTAGTCTTTTCCAAGAATGAGGAAGAGCATGAGGAGCATTTGCGATTGGTACTTGAGAAGCTTAGAGAACATCAGTTATATGCCAAGTTCAGCAAATGTGAATTTTTGGCTGAAGGAAGTTGGATTCCTCGGACATGTTATTTCTGGAGAAGGAGTAGCAGTAGACCCTGCCAAAGTTGACACAGTGACAAGTTGGGAATCACCCACGTCAGTTGGAGAGATCCGGAGTTTTCTTGGACTTGCAGGATACTACCGGAGGTTCATCGAGAATTTCTCGAAGATTGCTAAGCCCATGACTGAGCTATTGAAGAAGGACACCAAATTCAATTGGATTGAGGAATGTGAAGCTAGTTTCCAAGAGTTGAAGAAACGATTGGTTACATCACCAGTGTTGATTCTGCCAGATCAACGCAAGGATTATGAAGTTTATTGCGACGCTTCTCGTCGAGGACTTGGAGCAGTGCTTATGCAGGAAGGAGGAGTTGTGTCATATGCTTCACGACAACTTAAACCCCATGAGAAGAATTATGCTACGCATTATTTGGAGTTAGCAGCCGTGGTGCATGCGTTGAAGACATGGAGACATTTTCTCATCGGAAACCATTGTGAGGTGTACACGGATCACAAGAGTTTGAAGTATATTTTCACGTAGAAGGAGTTGAATCTCAGACAGAGGAGATGGTTGGAGCTTATTAAGGACTACAATATGAGATTGCATTATCACCCAGGAAAGGCTAACGTAGTAGCAGACGCGTTGAGCCGCAAGAGTCATGTCAACACCCTCATGACAGGAGAGTTACCTCAGGAGTTAGCAGAGGACCTTCGCGAGCTAGGTTTGGAGATAGTCCCAAGAGACTATCTAGCGACACTGGAGATTCAGTCTACCTTGATGGAAAGGATCAGAGAAGCCCAGAAGACAGACAAGGAGATTGACGAGATAAAGGAGAAGATGAGCAAAGGAAAAGCCAAGGGATTTCGTGAGGATGAGCACGATACCTTATGGTTTGAGGACCACGTTTATGTGCCAAATGATCCGGAGATCAGGAAGTTGATTTTGCAAGAGGCCCATGATTCACCGTATTCGATTCACCCAGGGAATACTAAGATGTATTTGGATCTGAAAAATACTTTCTGGTGGACCGGAATGAAGAAGGATATTGCGGAATATGTAGCAGTTTGTGATGTATGTCAGCGAGTGAAGGCAGAGCATCAGAAGCCAGCAGGATTGCTACAACCATTGCCGATACCCGAATGGAAGTGGGATAAAATAGGCATGGATTTTATCACGGGATTGCCCAGGACTCGTTCAGTCTATGACTCAATATGGGTTGTAGTCGACCGTTTGACGAAAGTAGCTCATTTCATCCCAGTGAAGACCACTTACACCAGTGCTAAGTTGGCAAAGATATACATGACCAGGATCGTATGTTTGCATGGAGTTCCGAGGACCATTGTATCAGACAGAGGAACCCAGTTTACCTCGAAGTTTTGGAAGCAGTTACATGAAACATTGGGAACTAGGCTAGAATTTAGTACAGCCTTTCACCCACAGACAGATGGACAGACCGAGAGAGTCAATCAGATTTTGGAGGACATGTTGAGAGCTTGTGCACTAGATTATGGATCTAGTTGGGACGACAATTTGCCATATGCAGAGTTTTCTTACAACAACATTTATCAAACCAGTTTGAAGATGGCCCCTTTCGAAGCTTTGTACGGAAGAAGGTGTAGAACACCGTTGTTATGGGACGAGGTTGGAGACCGTCAGTTGTTTGGACCAGATTTGATTAAGGAGTCTGAACAGAAAGTGAGGCTGATTCGCGATAGGCTCAAGGTAGCCCAGTCCAGGCAGAAGAGTTATGCTGATTCTAAACGAAAGGAGACAGTTTACGAAGTCGGAGACAGTGTTTATCTTCGAGTATCACCACTTCGAGGAGTGAAGCGCTTTGGAGTTAAGGGAAAGCTAGCGCCCCGTTTTATCGGACCATACAGAGTTTTGGAACGTATGGGAGAAGTTGCCTACAAGATGGAATTGCCTGAAGGATTGTCTGGAGTTCATGATGTATTCCACGTTTCACAGTTGAAGAAGTGCCACGCAGAGATGGCTGAGATACCACTGAGAGATACTGTGCCGCTGGAAGCGATTCAGCTGGAAAGTGATTTGACCTATGAGGAGAAACCAGTTAAGATTCTCGAGTATGCCAGCCGAGTTACCCGCAGTAAGGTTATCAAGTTTTGCAAAGTCTAGTGGAGTCACCACACGGAAGATGAAGCCACCTGGGAGCGAGAGGAAGATCTACGGACCACTCTCACCTGTTTTCTAGCCAACCCGAATCTCGAGGGCGAGATTCATCTTAAGGGGGGTAGGTTTGTAACATCCCAAATTTTCAATTTGGAATGTTATACATAGATCATACAATGCATAGCATATTTTATTGCATTTTGACAAATCCTCGATAAATCCTAAGCAACTCAAGGACCCTCGGAGAGAGTTGGCGATTTTCTCGATCTTTCATATTTGATTTTCATCAAATAATAAAACGAGGATTTTGGTTTTAATTATTTTCTCTCCGGAAAAAAAAATTCAGTTAAAAATAAATGAGAGGAGAAAATATGACTTCTCCAAAACAATTGAAATATTGGAGGGAAAATATTAAAATCATATATTGGATTTTATCCGGATTTTATTTGCAATTTTAATTGCATTAAAAAAATTGCACGTTTTCAAAACTGCATTTTTGTGTCAAACAAATGTTCACCCTGTTCTACTTATTTTAACTAGATGGGGAAAATTTGTTTTATATTTTTTTGATTTTTTATGAATTCTTTTCGGCGGAATGTTTAAAAAAAACGCGCCGCGCCTGACCGGGCCGAGGCCCAGCCGCGCGTCTCCTCCGCGAGCACGCCAGCGCCGCCGCGCCCGTGTCCGGCTCGGACTCCGCCGGAGCCCTGCCGCCTTGACCCCTCCTCCAAGTAGGCCGCGCCCCTCCTTATAAACCCCGCCGCCGCCCCCTCCCTCGCCACCCCGAGCCCCGCCCAAGCCGCCGCCGCCGGAAGCCCGCAGCGCCGCCGCCCGTCGCCTTCGCTACCGCCGGAGGCGCCCCTCGCCGCCCGAGCCCCGCCGCCCCTCGCCGAGCCCCCGCCGGAGCCCAGCCGAGCCCCGCCGGAGCTCCGTTTCCGACGAGGTACCGACTCGCCGTCGTTTGCCGGTTTTCTAAAAAAAACGTTCGTTTTTTTTAAAAAACCCTAGATCGGTTTATTTTTTCGGTTTTATTATTTTGTGAACGTTCACCGACCCGTTCGTTTTAACGAAAGTGTTCGTCGGATTTTCTCTGTTAACGAACGTCTGTTCTTTAACCGTTCGTCAGTTTTTTCTTTTTTGTCAGATTTTTCCGCGATTTCTCAGATCTCGATTTCTGATCGGATATTCGTTTATGTTTAACTTTTCGCTCGTTTATCGGAATCAGGCGATTCAAGCGCCTAGAGTTTCGTCTCGAAATTCTCTTTCCGTTTAACCTACTCAAACAAGTTTTTGCTACTATAAAATTTGACCTAGATCCAGATTAGTAAACGAAGCTTGTTTCTTTCGCCGTTTGACTTTCGTTGCTTCGTTCGAGTTGATTCTTTTTGCAAACCGGAGTTCTTAAGTTGAACTTTCTGGTTGGATCTTTCATTCGAGTTTTACCTGTGCATTAGATGAGTACTTATTGTTTGCTTGTTTGTTTGCGATAGAGTACCCGGAGTGCGCCGCTTGTTACTTCGAATCGCTAGGTTTCGCGGATCATCAGCAAGGCAAGTAACACTTTGATCATACCTTTCCATACCCAGTTTTTATTGCATTAGATCAGTCCTCAAACACTGAATGGTTAGGATCTAATTAAATTGTGGGTATTTGGATGTAGTTGAGGTAGTACCTATTACCTGTTTTATTTATCAAACCCTTGGGAGTTACTTCTACGTTGCTATTATATTGCCATGCTATGCTCGTAGACGTGGATTGGGTTTGAGAGATTTCCATGACAGATGTGAGATTGTTAATTAATGGTTTACTTAAGGTGGCAACTAAAACTCACATCTGGGTGGATTGAGGTACCTGGGTATTCCAGGATTGCCTGTTTTTCTTTTGGACCGCCACCCAGGCTCAAAGGGATCATGAGATTATTCATGCTAGAAACTTCCGTGTGCAGCCACAAGCTATTATGGGCTCTAGCATAGTTGACTAAGTTGTGTGAACTCTTACAGTGGTAGACTAGCAGATGTAGGGGAAAGTAGGTGTAACTGTCTACCCATACGTAAGGTGCAAACACTTCTGAAAGACTGTGTCTCGGTCATCCGTTACTCAGACACCATGTAGTGCGAGTAATCCAACGGAGGAGATCGAGTCTTGTGGGGAAAAGTGCGCAAACCTCTGCAGAGTATATGCATGTAGGGAAAAATTGGCTTTTCGCAAAAACTTTAACCATAGAGCTTTCCACCAGCCATATATGCATGTAGTATAGCATTATCATGATCATTATTCTCTATGTGTTATTTTGCCAGCATATTCCATGTGCTGACCCGTTTTCGGGCTGCAACGTTTCATGTTGCAGACTTTTCAGACGACGAGTAAGGTGCTTAGGTCGTGGTCTTATACTCAGTGATGCCGTTGGAGTTGATGGACTCACTTATCTTCCAAGTCTTCCGCTGTTATCGTTTTTAGATGGCCTTAAGCCATATTTATCATACTTATTCTCTTTGGAGATATTCGATGTAATAAGTGTGTGATTGCTACTCTGTTATAAATCCTCCATTTGTACTGTGCGTGTCAGCATTACTGATCCAGGGATGACACTGGTGCACAGCAGCACTGACCATTTGAGGTCTGGTCGCAACAGTTTTTCAAAGAAAAGCCTCGGTGAAGCTGCTTACATATTGAGCATCAAGATCTATAGAGATAGATCAAGACGCTTAATAAGTTTTTCAATGAAGTACATATTGTTACGTCCATTTTGCATCATGCTTTTATATCGATATTTATTGCATTATGGGCTATTATGGCACATTATGTCACAATACTTATGCCTATTCTCTCTTATTTGGTAAGGTTTACATAAAGAGGAAGAATGCCGGCAGCTGGAATTCTGGGCTGGAAAAGGAGCAAATATTAGAGACCTATTCTGCACAACTCCAAAAGTCCTGAAACTCCACGGAAGTTATTTTTGGAAATAATAAAAAATACTGAGCGAAGAAAATACTAGAGGGGGCCCACACCCTGGCCACGAGGGCGGGGGCGCGCCCTACCCCTCTGGGCGCGCCCCCTGCCTCGTGGGCCCCCTGGTGGTCCTCCGGTGCCCATCTTCTGCTATATGAAGTCTTTCGTCCGAGAAAAAAATCATAAGCAAGCTTTGGGGACGAGACTCCGCCGCCACGAGGTGGAACCTTGGCGGAACCAATCTAGGGCTCTGGCGGAGCTGTTCTGCCGGGGACACTTCACTCCGGGAGGGGCAAATCATCGCCATCGTCATCACCAACGCTCCTCTCATCGGGAGGGGGCCAATCTCCATCAACATCTTCACAAGCACCATCTCCTCTAAAGCCCTAGTTCATCTCTTGTATCCAATCTTTGTCTCATAGTCTGGGATTGGTACTTGTAGGTTGCTAGTAGTGTTGATTACTCCTTGTAGTTGATGCTAGTTGGTTTATTTGGTGGAAGATCATATGTTCAGATCTATTATACATATTAATATCCCTCTGATTATGAACATGAATATGCTTTGTGAGTAGTTACATTTGTTCCTGAGGACATGGGAGAAGTCTTGCTATTAGTAGTCATGTGAATTTGGTATTCGTTAGATATTTTGATGAGATGTATGTTGTCTCTCCTCTAGTGGTGTTATGTGAACGTCGACTACATGACACTTCACCATTATTTGGGCCTAGAGGAAGGCATTGGGAAGTAATAAGTAGATGATGGGTTGCTAGAGTGACAGAAGCTTAAACCCTAGTTTATGCGTTGCTTCGTAAGGGGCTGATTTGGATCCATATCTTTCATGCTATGGTTAGGTTTACCTTAATAATTCTTTTGTAGTTGTGGATGCTTGCAATAGGAGTTAATCATAAGTCGGATGTTTGTCCAAGTAAGGACAGCACCCAAGCACCGGTCCACCCACATATCAAATTATCAAAGTACCAAACGCGAATCATATGAACGTGATGAAAACTAGCTTGAGGATAATTCCCATGTGTCCTCGGGAGCGCTTTTCTCTATATAAGAGTTTGTCCAGGCTTGTCCTTTGCTATAAAAAGGATTGGGCCATCTTGCTGCACTTTATTTACTTTTTTTACTTGTTACCCGTTACAAATTATCTTATCACAAAACTATTTGTTACCTATAATTTCAGTGCTTGCAGAGAATACCTTGCTGAAAACCGCTTATCATTTCCTTCTGCTCCTTGTTGGGTTCGACACTCTTACTTATCGAAAGGACTACGATAGATCCCCTATACTTGTGGGTCATCAAGACTCTTTTCTGGCGCCATTGCCGGGGAGTGAAGCGCCTTTGGTAGGTGGAATTTGGTAAGGAAAAATTTATATAGTGTGCTGAAATTTACTGTCACTTGTTACTATGGAAAGTAATCCTTTGAGGGGCTTGTTTGGGGTATCTTCACCTCGACCAGTAGAGCAAAGAGTTGCACCTCAACCTACTGAATCTACTGAAAATGAAAATGTTTACTTTGAAATTCCTTCGGGTATGATAGAGAAACTACTAGCTAATCCTTTTGCAGGAGATGGAACATTGCATCCCGATTTACACTTAATCTATGTGGATGAAGTTTGTGGATTATTTAAGCTTGCAGGTATGCCCGATGATGTTATCAAGAAGAAGTTCTTCCCTTTATCTTTGAAGGGAGATGCATTGACATGGTATAAGCTATGTCATGATATGGGATCATGGGACTACAAACGGTTGAAATTGGAATTCCATCAGAAGTTTTATCCTATGCATCTTGTTCATCGTGATCGTAATTATATATATAATTTTTGGCCTCGCGAAGGAGAAAGCATCGCTCAAGCTTGGGGGAGGCTTAAGTCAATGTTATATTCATGCCCCAATCATGAGCTCTCAAGAGAGATGATTATTCAAAAAATTTATGCTCGGCTTTCTGACAATAATCGCTCCATGCTCGATACTTCTTGTACTGGTTCTTTTATGATGAAGACTATTGAATTCAAATGGGATTTATTGGAAAGAATTAAATGCAACTCTGAAGATTGGGATCTCGATGAAGGTAAGGAGTCAGGTATAACACCTAAGTTTGATTGTGTTAAATCTTTTATGGATACCGATGTTTTCCGTAAATTTAGCACTAAATATGGACTTGACTCTAAGATAGTAGCTTCTTTTTGTGAATCTTTTGCTGCTCATGTTGATCTCCCTAAGGAGAAGTGGTTTAAATATCATCCTCCCATAGAAGTAAAAGTAGTTGAACCTATTAAAGTTGAAGAAAAGACTATCACTTATAATGATCCTATTGTTCCTACTGCTTATGTTGAGAAACCACCTTTCCCTATTAGAATTAAGGATCATGCTAAAGCTTCAACTGTAGTCAACAAAAGTAATATTAGGACACACAAACCCCCTGAGCAAGTTAAAGTTGAACCTAATATTGCTATGGTTAAAGATCTCTTGGCTGATAATATCGATGGGCATGTTATTTACTTCTGTGATGAGACTGCTAGAATTGCTAAACCTAGTGCTAAAGATAAACATAGACCTGTGGTAGGCATGCCTGTTATTTCTGTTAAAATAGGAGATCATTGTTATCATGGCTTATGTGATATGGGTGCTAGTGCTAGTGCAATACCTATTTCCTTATACAAAGAAATTATGCATGATATTGCACCCGCTGAGTTAGAAGATATTGATGTCACCATTAAACTTGCCAATAGAGATACTATTTCACCAATTGGGATTGTTAGAGATGTTGAAGTCTTGTGTGGGAAAGCTAAATATCCTGCTGATTTTCTTGTTCTTGGTTCCCCACAAGATAGCTTTTGTCTCATTATATTTGGGAGACCCTTCTTGAACACTGTTAATGCTAAGATAGATTGCAAGAAGGATGTTGTCACTATTGGCTTGGATGATATGTCTCATGAGTTTAATTTCTCTAAATTTCGTAGACAACCTCGTGATGAGGAATTGCCTAGTAAAGATGAAATAATTGGTCTTGCTTCTATTGTCATACCTCCTAGTGATCCTTTAGAACAATATTTGCTAGACCATGAGAATGATATGTTTATGAATGAAAGAAGGGAAATAGATGAAGTATTCTTTAAACAAGGTCCTATTCTGAAACACAACTTGCCTGTTGAAGTCCTAGGGGATCCTCCTCCACCCAAGGGTGATCCCGTGTTTGAGCTTAAACCATTACCTGATACTCTTAAATATGCTTATCTTGATGAAAAGAAGATATATCATGTTATTATTAGTTCTAACCTTTCAGAGCATGAGGAAGAGAAATTATTGAAAACTCTGAAGAAGCACCGTGCTACTATTGGATATACTCTTGATGATCTTAAGGGCATTAGTCCCACTCTATGTCAACACAAAATAAATTTGGAGAAAGATGCCAAACCAGTTATTGATCATCAACGACGGCTGAATCCTATGATGGAAGAAGTGGTAAGAAAGGAAATATTAAACCTCCTTGAGGCAGGTATAATCTATCCCGTTGCTGATAGTCAGTGGGTAAGTCATGTCCATTGTGTCCCTAAGAAGGGAGGTATTACTGTCGCTCCTAATGATAAAGATGAATTGATTCCGCAAACAATTATTACAGGTTATAGGATGGTAATTGATTTTCGCAAATTAAATAAGGCTACTAAAAAGATCATTACCCCTTACCTTTTATTGATCAAATGCTAGAAAGATTATCCAAACATACACATTTTTGCTTTCTAGACGGTTACTTTGGTTTCTCTCAAATACCTGTGTCAGCTGATGATCAAGCAAAGACCACTTTTACTTGCCCTTTTGGTACTTTTGCTTATAGACGTATGCCTTTTGGTTTATGTAATGCACCTGCTACCTTTCAAAGATGCATGATGGCTATATTCTCTGATTTTTGTGAAAAGATATGTGAGGTTTTCATGGACGATTTCTCCATTTATGGCTCCTCTTTTGATGATTGCTTGAGCAACCTTGATCGATTTTTGCAGAGATGTGAAGAAACTAATCTTGTCTTGAATTGGGAGAAGTGCCACTTTATGGTTAATGAAGGCATCGTCTTGGGGCATAAAATTTCTGAAAGAGGTATTGAAGTGGATAAAGCTAAAGTTGATGCAATTGAGAAGATGCCATGTCCCAAGGACATCAAAGGTGTAAGAAGTTTCCTTGGTCATGCTGGTTTTTATAGGAGGTTCATTAAGGACTTCTCAAAAATTTCTCGGCCTCTGATTAATCTATTACAAAAAGATATTCCTATTGTCTTTGATGATGATTGTGTAGAAGCATTTGAAATACTTAAGAAAGCATTGATTTCTGCACTTACCGTTTAGCCACCTGATTGGAATTTACCCTTTGAAATTATGTGTGATGCTAGTGATTATGCTGTAGGTGCTGTTCTAGGGCAAAGAGTTGATAAGAAATTAAATGTTATTCAATATGCTACTAAAACTCTAGACAATGCCCAGAGAAATTATGCCACTACTGAAAAAGAATTCTTAGCAGTTGTATTTGCTTGTGATAAGTTCAGACCTTATATTGTTGATTCTAAACTAACTATTCACACTGATCATGCTGCTATTAAATATCTTATGGAAAAGAAAGATGCTTAACCTAGACTTATTTGATGGGTTCTCTTGCTACAAGAATTCGATTTACATATTATTGATAGAAAGGGAGCTAAGAACCCCGTTGCAGACAACTTGTCTAGGTTGGAAAATGTTCTTGATGACCCACTACCTATTGATGATAGCTTTCCTCATGAACAATTGAATGTCATAAATGCTTCTCGTACTGCTCCATGGTATGATGATTATGCTAATTACATTGTTGCTAAATTTATACCACCTAGTTTCACATACCAGTAAAAGAAAAAGTTTTTCTATGATTTAAGACATTACTTCTGGGATGACCCACATATTTATAAAGAAAGAGTAGATGGTGTTATTAGACGTTGTGTACCTGAGCATGAATAGGAACATATCCTACGCAAGTGTCACTCCGAGGCTTATGGGGGGCACCACGCTGGAGATAGAACTGCACACAAGGTATTGCAATCCGGTTTTTATTGGCCTACTCTCTTCAAGGATGCTCGTAAGTTTGTCTTATCTTGTGATGAATGTCAAAGAATTGGTAATATTAGTAGACGTCAAGAATTGCCTATGAATTATTAACTTGTTATTGAACTATTTCATGTTTGGGGCTTTGATTATATGGGACTGTTTCCTGCCTCTAATGGATATACACATATTTTAGTTGTTGTTGATTACGTTACTAAGTGGGTAGAAGCTATTCCAACTAGTAGTGTTGATCATAACACCTCTATTAAGATGCTTAAAGAAGTTATTTTTCCGAGGTTTGGAGTCCCTAGATATTTAATGACTGATGGTGGTTCACATTTTATTCATGGTGCTTTTCATAAAATGCTTGCTAAGTATGACGTTAATCATAGAATTGCATCTCCTTATCACCCACAGTCTAGTGGTCAAGTAGAATTGAGCAATAGAGAGCTCAAATTAATTTTTCAAAAGACTGTTAATAGATCTAGAAAGAATTGGTCCAAGAAACTTGATGATGCATTATGGGCCTATAGAACTGCATATAAAAATCCTATGGGTATGTCTCCGTATAAAATGGTTTATGGAAAAGCATGTCATTTACCTCTCGAACTAGAACATAAGGCATATTGGGCTATTAAAGAGCTCAATTATTATTTCAAACTTGCCGGTGAGAAGAGGCTATTTGACATTAGCTCACTTGATGAATGGAGAACCCAAGCCTATGAAAATGCCAAGTTGTTTAAAGAAAAGGTTAAAAGATGGCATGACAAAAGGATACAAAAGCGTGAGTTTAATGTAGGTGACTATGTGTTGCTGTTCAACTCTCGTTTAAGATTTTTTGCAGGAAAACTTCTCTCCAAATGGGAAGGTCCGTACGTTATTGATACATCTCCGTCGTATCTACTTTTCCAAACACTTTTGCCCTTGTTTTGGACTCTAACTTGCATGATTTGAATGGAACTAACCCGGACTGACGCTATTTTCAGCAGACTTTCCATGGTGTTATTTGTGTGCAGAAATAAAAGTTCTCGGAATGACCTGAAACTCCACGGAACATGTTTTCGAAAAATATCAAAAATACTGGAAGAAAAATCCACGTCAGGGGGCCCACACCCTGTCCACGAGGGTGGGGGCGCGCCTACCCCCCTGGGCGCGCCCCCTACCTCGTGGGCCCCCTGACGCTCCACCGACCTCAACTCCAACTCCATATATTCACTTTCGGGGAGAAAAAAATTAGGGAGAAGGATTCATTGCGTTTTATGATACGGACCCGCCGCCAAGCCCTAAAACCTCTCGGGAGGGCTGATCTGGAGTCCGTTCGGGGCTCCGGAGAGGGGGATTCGTCGTCGTCGTCATCATCAACCATCCTCCATCACCAATTTCATGATGCTCACCGCCGTGCGTGAGTAATTCCATCGTAGGCTTGCTGGACAGTGATGGGTTGGATGAGATCTATCATGTAATCGAGTTAGTTTTGTTAGGGTTTGATCCCTAGTATCCACTATGTTCTGAGATTGATGTTGCTATGACTTTGCTATGCTTATGCTTGTCACTAGGGCCCGAGTGCCATGATTTCAGATCTGAACCTATTATGTTTTCATGAATATATGTGAGTTCTTGATCCTATCTTGCAAGTCTATAGTCACCTACTATGTTGTAGCGACCCGACCTCAAACGGTCAAGTCTCTGTGCTTCAGTGTCATCCCTGGATCGGTAATGCTGACACACACAGTACTCGAAGGATTTATAACAGAGTAGCAATCACGCACTTATTACATCGAATGTCTCAAAAGAGAACTTATTACATAAATATGGCTTAAGGCCATCTAATACGATAACAGCGGAAGGCTTGGAAGATAAAGTGAGTCCATCAACTCCAACGGCATAGCTGAGCTGCACGGCAATGACCTAACGAACCTTACTCCTCGTCTTAAAAGTCTGCAACATAATACGTTGCAGCCCGAAAACGGGTCAGCACATGGAATATGCTGGCAATATAACACAGTAGAGCAAGAACAAAATAATGCTATCACTACATGCATATTTGGCTGGTGGAAAGCTCTATGGTTATAGTTTTTGCGAAAAGCCAATTTTTCTCTACAACAAAGGAATAGATTATTTAACTATCATGGTAGTTGAAACATCATTGAGAAGGTTCCTCCAACTCAATCCGAGTTAAAGTAATTATCAACCCAACAATATTAATTTAGAGTGATGAGATACTTAGGATACTCCAAGTACTAGATACTCAAGATTGTCCATAACCGGGGACACGGCTAACCATGATTAGATTGTACACTCTGTAGAGGTTTGTGCACTTTTTCCCACAAGACCCGATCTCCTCCGTTGGATTTCTTGCACTACATGGTGTTTGAGAAACGGATGACCGAGACACAGTTTTTCAGAAAACATCAACTCTTTACTCCGGGCAGACCATACCAACCTACATCCCTCTACCTGCTGATCCACCTCTTCAAGAGTTCATGAAACTTACTCAACTATGCTAGAGCCCATAATAGCTTGTGGCTGCACACGGAAGTTTCTAGCATGAAAATATCTCAGTTCCCTTTGAGCCTGGGTGGCGGACCTTAGGATGATCGCACGGGTACTCCGGGATATCCTAGGACAACACTGGATTCTCTAGGTGCCCGACAAGCAATCCACCCAGATGTGTATTAAAGTTGCCACCTTAAATCGAACCATTAATTAATCATCTCACATCTCTCATGGATTTCACTCACCCAATCCACGTCTACGAGTATAGCATAGCAATATAAGCAATACGTAGAAGTAACTCCCAAGGGTTTGAATATAACAGGGTAATAGGTTCTACCTCATCAACTACTTCCCAACCCACATGTTAATCACATCCTAATCATGCAGTGTTTGAGGATTGGAACTAATGCATAAAACCTGGGTATGAAAAGAGTATGATCAATGTGTTACTTGCCTTGCTGACGATCCGCAAAACCTAGGGACTCGTAGTAGCACGCTTCGCACTCCGGAAATTCTATCGCAAACAAACAATAGCATACATAAGAAATCAAGCAAAGAAGCACGGGTAAATCTCAAATAAGAAGAACTAACCAGAAAGTTCAACTTAAGAACTCCGGTTTGTAAAAAGAATCAAATCAAACGGAGCAACGAAACTCGAACTACGAAAGAAACAAGATCCGTTTACTAATCTAGACTAAAGTCAAATTTTACAGTACCAAAATCTTGTTCAAGTTTATTAAACAAAAAGAGGGTTTCGAGACGAAGATCTAGGTGCTTGAATCGCCTGATTCCGATAAACGAGCGAAAAGATAAACTGAAACGAAAATCGGATCAGAGATCGCGATCGAAAATAATCGCGGAAAATCCAAGAAAAAGAAAAATTGACGAACAGGCTAACGAACGAACGTTCATTGTCTGTAACTAACGAGCAAAAACCGTTCGTTAAAACGAACGTACGGACGAACGTTCGCTAAATAAACTAAACCGAGAAAACCGGCGAACCGATCTAAAACAACGAACTAGGGTTTTCTAAAAAAACCGGATCGGTTTTAGAATAAACCGAACGGCAGCGGCGGCGTGTACCTCCGGCGAGGCTTCGGCAAGGTGGGGCTGCGGCCGTGGGGTGCGCGGGCGGCGGCGGCGCGGCGCTAGGCGGCGGGGCGGCGACGGCAGCGGCGGCGCGGGCTTGGCGGTGGCGCTGGCGGCGGGTGCAGCGGGCGGCGGGGTTCGGTGGTGGTGTGGGGGTCCGGGCCGGCGTATTTAAAGGAGGGGGGCTTGCTTAGGGGAGGGGGCAAGGCGGCGCGGGAGGAGTCTCGGCCGGACTCGGGTCGCGGGCGGCGGCGCTAGCGCGGTCTCCTGGAGGGAGACGAGGCGCGGGGCGGTGGGCCGGCTCGGCAGGGCTTCGGCCCAGTCGGGCGCTGGAGTTTAAAAAAAATTCGCCGAAACTTAAATAAATCCTAGAAAATAAAATTAAAATCTAAAAATGCCAAAACAAATTTTCACCGTCTCAACAAAATATTTAGAACGAGATGAACATTTTCTTGGCCCTAAAATGAAATTTTGAAAACATGCAATTTTTCTAATGCAAATAAAATATCAATAAAATCAAATATTTGATTTTAATATTTTTCCTCCTATATTTCAATTATTTTGGAGAAGTCATATTATCTCCTCTCATATATTTTAATATGAAATATTTTCGGAGAGAAAAATAATTAAAACCAAAATCCTCGTTCCAATATTTGTTAAAACTCAAATATGAATACAGGGAAATCCTCAACTCTCTCCGAGGGTCCTTGAGTTGCTTCGGAATTCGAGGATCGCAAAACGAAATGCAGAAAATATGATATGCATGAATGATCTATGTATAACATTCCAAATTGAAAATTTGGGATGTTACATATGTGTTATGATCCGGCAACCCCGAAGTGACAATAATCGGGACCACTCCCGGTGATGACCGTAGTTTGAGGAGTTCATGTATTCACTATGTGCTAATGCTTTCTTCCGGTACTCTATTAAAAGGAGGCCTTAATATCCCTTAGTTTCCATTAGGACCCCGCTGCCACGGGAGGGTAGGACAAAAGATGTCATGCAAGTTCTTTTCCATAAGCACGTATGACTATATTCGGAATACATGCCTACATTACATTGATGAATTGGAGCTAGTCCTGTTTCACCCTATGCTATGATTGTTACATGATGAACCGCATCCAGCATAGTTCTCCATCACCGATCCAATGCCTACGAGCTTTTCACATATTGTTCTTCGCTTATTTACTTTTCCGTTGCTACTGTTACAATCACTACAAAACACCAAAAATATTACTTTTGCTACCGTTACGGTTACTTCCATATTACTTGCTACTAAATACTTTGCTGCAGATACTAAGTTATCCAGGTGTGGTTGAATTGACAACTCAACTACTAATACTTGAGAATATTCTTTGGCTCCCCTTGTGTCGAATCAATAAATTTGGGTTGAATACTCTACCCTCAAAAACTGTTGCGATCCCCTATACTTGTGGGTTATCAAGACTATTTTCTGGCGCCTTTGCCGGGGAGCATAGCTCTATTCTTTGAGTCACTTGGGATTTATATCTGCTGGTCACTATGAAGAACTTGAAAGACGAGAAAACAAAAATCTATCCCTCAACTACGAGGGGAGGTAAGGAACTGCCATCTAGCTCTGCACTTGATTCACCTTCTGTTTTGAGTAAGCTTGCGACACCTAAACCTGCTTCTGCTATTCGTTCCGATATGTCGCATGTTATTGATGATCCCACTTCTGCTATGCATGATACTTATGATGAAACTACTTCTATGCTTGATACTACTGTGCCACTTGGTGAATTTCTTGATGAACAACTTGCTAGGGTTAGAGAGAAAGAAATTACTGAAACTGATAATATTGATGAAAGTGATGATGAAGACTCTCCCCCTAATAAATATGAATCGCCTGTTATTCCTGAGGGTTATGTTTTTGAAAAAGAAGCTGCTTTAGCTATTTTAGCTTGCAAAGATAGATACGAGCTCAAGAGGTTATTAGCTAAATGGAAGCAGCAATCTCTTAATGCTAGAATGAAACCTGACCCTGCTTTTGCTACTTCACCTATCTGTATTACTGATAAGGATTATGAATTCTTTGTTGATCCTGATGTAATTACTTTGGTTGAATCTGATCCTTTTTATGGCTATGAATCTGAAACTGTTATGGCACATCTTACTAAATTAAATGATATAGCCACCCTGTTCACTAATGATGAGAAATCTCGCTACCTTTATATCCTTCAAATATTTCCGTTCTCATTAAAGGGTGATTCTAAGATATGGTTTAATTCTGTTGATCCCGGTTGTGTACGTAGTCCCCAGGGTATGATTTATTACTTCTCTGCTAAATGTTTCCCTGCTCATAAGAAACAACCTGCTTTGAGGGATATATATAATTTTGTGCAAATTGAAGAAGAGAGTCTCCCACAAGCTTGGGGGAGGCTTCTCCAATTATTTAATGCTTTGCCTGATCATCCTCTTAAGAAAAATGAAATACTTGATATCTTTTATAATGGACTAACCGATGCTTCCAGAGATTACCTGGATAGTTGTGCTAGTTCTGTTTTCAGGGAAAGAACACCGGATGAAGCTGGAATTCTATTGAATAATATGTTGACAAATGAAAATAATTGGACACTTCCTGAGCCAGCTCCTGAGCCAATTCCTGAGCCTATTCCTAAACCAACTCCGAAGAAGAGAGGTGTTCTATTTCTCAGTCCTGAAGATATGCAAGAGGCAAAGAAATCCATGAAAGAAAAAGGTATTAAAGTTGAAGATGTTAAGAATTTACCTCCTATTGAAGAAATACATGGTCTTAATCTACCGCCTGATGAAGAAATATATGATCCTAGTCCATTACCTATTGAAGAAACTCATGGTCTTGATAACCCAACATAGGTAGTAAAGGTAAATTCTCTCTATAGATATGATAAAGCTGAAATCCCTCCTACTAAAATGGCTAGCCAATGTTTGGATGAATTTGATAACTTTATGGTTAAGCAAGAGGATTTTAATGCTTATTTTGGTAGACAATTAAAACAAAATGCTTATATGATTGAACACTTGGGTGATTATATGGCTAATGTTAAAGGTTAACTTAAACTCATTAGTAAACATGCTTCTATGGTTACCACTCAAGTAGAACAAGTACTTAAAGCTCACAATGATTTGCTCAATGAATTAAATAGTAAGAAAAAATGACTATGTTGTTAGAGTGGCTACTAGAACTGGTAAAATGACTCAGGAACCTTTGTATCCTGAAGGCCACCCTAAGAGAATTGGACAAGATTCTCAGAGAAATAATATTGATGCACCTAGTCCTTCTAAAAAGAAGAAAAAGAAAAATGATAGGACTTTGCATGCTTCTAGTGAACCTATTGCTGAACCATCTGAGAATCCAAATGATATATCTATTTCCGATGCTGAAACACAATCTGGTAATGAACATGAACCTAATGAAAATGCTAATGATGATGCTCATGATGATGCTCTTTTTTACCTAGTAATGATAATGATATAGAAATTGAACCTGCTGTTGATCTTGATAACCCACAATCAAAGAATCAACGTTATGATAAGAGAGACTTTGTTGCTAGGAAACACGATAGAGAAAGAGAACCTTGGGTTCAGAAACCCATGCCTTTTCCTCCCAAACCATCCAAGAAAAAGGATGATGAGGATTTTGAGCGCTTTGCTGAAATGATTAGACCTATCTTTTTGCGTATGCGATTAACTGATATGCTCAAAATGAATCCTTATGCTAAGTATATGAAAGATATTGTTACTAATAAAAGAAAGATACCGGAAGCTAAAATCTCCACCATGCTTGCTAATTATACTTTTAAAGGTGGAATACCGAAGAAACTTGGAGATCCAGGAGTACCTACTATACCATGCTCCATTAAAAGAAACTATGTTAAAACTGCTTTATGTGATCTTGGAGCCGGTGTTAGTGTTATGCCTCTCTCTTTATATCATAGACTTGATTTGAATAAGTTGACACCTACTGAAATATCTTTGCAAATGGCTGATAAATCAACTGCTATACCTGTCGGTATTTGTGAGGATGTGCCTGTTGTGGTTGCAAACATTACTATTTTAAGACGTTGTTATTCTTGATATTCCCGAGGACGATAGTATGTCTATTATTCTTGGAAGACCTTTTTTGAATACTGCAGGGGCTGTTATTGATTGCAACAAAGGCAATGTCACTTTTCATGTTAATGGCAATGAGCATACGGTACACTTTCTGAGGAAACAACCTCAAGTTCATAGTATCAACTCTATTGGAAAAATTCCATCGATTATATTTGGGGGTTTTGAATTTCCTCTTCCTACTATCAAGAAGAAATATGATATTCTTATTATTGGGGATGTGCATATCCCCGTTGAGGTAACATAGTGTTATTCGAAATTTCTCCGGTTCCATGTTATTCGGAATGAGTTTGTTAACAAGACCTGATCAACCTTGTTAGTGGATTCCTTTTGATGAGCATGAGATGGATGAAACTAGAAGGCACAACCTTCTGTACCCTCTTTCTACTTTCTGTTATTTAGTTGAAATAAAGTGAAAATAGTATTTTTCTGTCTGTTTTCTGATTTACCCGTGCAATATAAAAATACCCCGAAAATAAAAGTTCTCCAAATGCCCTGAAAATGAAATATGATTTTTTTCTGGAATATTTGAGAATACCTGGCACCGAGAACACAGCAGGAGGGGCAAGCACCTGGCCACGAGGGTGGAGGGCACGCCCTACCCCCTGGGCGCGCCCCCTGCCTCGTGGGCCCATGGTGGCCCCCCTCCACTTATTCCTGCACCCACACACGTCTTCTTCCTCCCAAAAAAAATCACCATCCAGCTCAAGCACGAGTTCTAGCTCATTTTGCTGCGATTTTCGATCTCCTTGCTCAAAGCACCTCTCACAAAACTGCTTGGGGGGTTGTTCCTTGGTATGTGACTCCTCCATTGGTCCAAATAGTTTTTGTTCGAGTGCTCTATTCATTACAAATTTGTGCTGCCTAGTTGACCATGTTCTTGAGCTTTCATGTCAAATTTATATGGTTCCAAGTAGTTCTAATGCTTGATATAGGCCCTAGGCACTTGTAGGAGTAGTTGCTATCAATTTTGTTGAGCTTGGTTCACTTTTATTTGAAGTTACTAAAAATTTCAGAAATTTTTCAGAGGAAGAAATATGCGTAGGAAAATGTACCAAGGTGGTTCTTCAAGGAAGCAAGGACCCAGGCTTGCATTGCATGATGCTGACGATGTGCCACCAAGGGATGCTCCAGTGTGGCCCTGTGAATGGCCTTCAGAAAATTTTATGGATCGAGCGGGAATCAAGGAAGAATTTAACGCATATTTGCGTAACGCTGATCTTGTGAGCTTTGAGGCAGAAAAATGCCGCCAGTACCACTATCTCACTAGTTCCTTTGTGAGGAGGTTTGAATTTTCATCTTCACGTAATTCTCCAACTGTCCTGTTTGATCTTTATGAAAAATCTTATACAATGGACTTAGAGGATTTCACCGCTGCTTGCAAACTTCCACAATGGGGTAGTGCTAGTGAACCCCGCAAATCTGAATTTAGAAATTTTCTTGCCAGTATAACTGTGGGGGAATCTCGAGATATAGCACAAGCTACCATAGGGAGATTCATTTTCCTGCTATACATTATTTTGCTCTCTTCATAGGTAGGTGCCTAACTGGTAAAGATGAAGCATGTCATATGTGTGTCCCTGACCTCAGTATTCTTAGGAGTGCTGTGTTAGGAGACAAATCTTATAATTTGGGAGCCATTGTTGCACGTAGGTTGCATAATAATAGATTTAATGGAGATTTCTTTGGTGGAATTTATGCAACCTGCCTAGCTGATTTTCTTGGTGTAACCATACGTGATGGTGATATTGAATTGCCTCCTGCTTACCTAGACTTTAATGCTATGGTTCACCACCAGTTTGTTGAGAGGAATGAATCACCTCTCCAGTATCGCTTAATCTTTGACAGACGTTGTACTGTCCGTATTACTCTCCCTACTCCTGCCTTCTTTGATTATCAGGCAAAAGGAAGATATGTTATTACCAGAGAGGAGGCAGATGAGTACGAGAGGAGGGCGGAGGCAGCTCGCTGCCACGCTGCAGCTCAGGAGGCGATAATTGCTGCATCTCAGTACGACCCCGGCTACAACTATGGATATCCGCCAGGCCATCCGTGGCAATAAACCAACTTAGGTCAAAAGCCTAAGCTTGGGGGAGTACGTATTTCCCACCGACATTACATTTATGTTCACACACTCATTGCTAGATGTCGGTGCTCATACTTTTTCACTGTAATATCCATGCTAGTTTATTTTCTTTTTCTTGCTTTCTTCTTGTGTGTTTGATAAACTTGAAGAAAAACCAAAAATAACTAGTGTAGCTTTTAGATAGTTTACCTTTCTTGCTGTAGTAGTAATAATTAAAAAGAAAACCCAAAAATATTTCCCGTTCTTCTTTTGCTTGTTGGGAGCTTTCCCGTGTAAATAGTTTTATTTCTTTTCTTTGGGGGTTCGATAGGAGAAGACCATAATTAAATAGTTGAAGTGGCTCTTATATGCATTACTGTTGATTTAACCAAGAGCCCATATTGCCTTGTCTTCTCCTGTTTATTGAATGCTCGCAGATTCCAGCTTAGTCCAATGCACGTGCACTCTTATTATTATTCACTTCGTTCGGTCATGCAAGTGAAAGGCAATTATGATGATATATGATGGACTGATTGAGATGAGAGAAGCTGGTATGAACTCGACCTCTCTTGTTTTTGTAAATATGATTAGTTCATCGTTCCTGATTCAGCCTATTATGGATAAACATGTTTGCAATGACAATTAGAGATCATAGTTGCTCGTGGCATGCTTGATTAGCTATGAGTTATAATGGTTTACCTTGCATGCCAACATGCTATTAAAATGGTTGTGATGTGGTATAGTGGGGTGGTATCCTCCTTTGAATGATTTAAGTGACTCGACTTGGCACATGTTCACACATGTAGTTGAAACAAATCAACATAGCCTTCACGATATTTATGTTCATGGTGGATTATATCCTACTCATGCTTGTACTCAATGTCTATTAATTTTAATGCATGTTCATGACTGTTGTCGCTCTCTAGTTGGTCGCTTCCCAGTCTTTTGCTAGCCTTCACTTGTACTAAGTGGAATACTGCTTGTGCATCCAATCCCTTAAACCCCAAAGTTATTCCATATGAGTCCACTATACCTTCCTATATGCGGTATCTACCTGCCGTTCCAAGTAAATTTGTATGTGCCAAACTCCAAACCTTCAAATAAAATTCTGTTTTGTATGCTCGAATAGCTCATGTATCAACTAGGGCTGTCCGTATCTTCCATGCTAGGCGGGTTATTCTCAAGAGGAGTGGACTCCGCTCCTCACTCACGAGAAAATGGCTGGTCACCGGGATGCCCAGTCCCATGCTTTATGCAAACTAAATCAAAATAATTGCAAACAAAACTCCCCCGGGGCTGTTGCTAGTTGGAGGCACTCGTTGTTTCGAGAAAGCCATGGATTGATGCTTGTTGGTTGAGGGGGGGTATAAACTTTACCATTCTGTTTGGGAACCGCCTATAATGTGTGTAGCATGGAAGATATCGCCATCTCTTGGTTGTTATGTTGACAATGAAAGTATACCGCTCAAAATATTATTTATCTCTATTTCAAAATCGAGCTCTAGCACCTCTACAAATCCCTGCTTCCCTCTGCGAAGGGCCTATCTATTTACTTTTATGTTGAGTCATCACCCTCTTATTAAAAAGCACTAGCTGGAGAGCGCAGCTGTCATTTGCATCCATTACTATTAATTTATATTGGGTATGACTATGATTGGATCTCTTTTACCATGAATTACAATGTCTAGTCAGTCCTTGATCTTTAAAGGTGCTCTGCATTTATGTTTTGCAGTCTCAGAAAGGGCTAGCGAGATACCATCTTGTTATATCATATTATGATTGTTTTGAGAAAGTGTTGTCATCCGAGATTTATTATTATGGCTTGCTAGTTGATTATGCCATTGATATGAGTAAACATGAGACCTAAGAGTTATTGTGAATGTGGTTAGTTATAATCTTTGCTGAAAATTTGAATGCTGGCTTTACATATTTACAACAACAAGAGCAAACAGAGTTTGTAAAAGTTTTTCTTTTACACTTTCAGTTTATCAACTGAATTGCTTGAGGACAAGCAAAGGTTTAAGCTTGGGGGAGTTGATACGTCTCCCTCGTATCTACTTTTCCAAACACTTTTGCCCTTGTTTTGGACTCTAACTTGCATGATTTGAATGGAACTAACCCGGACTGACGCTGTTTTCAGCAGACTTTCCATGGTGTTATTTATGTGCAGAAACAAAAGTTCTCGGAATGACCTGAAACTCCACGAAACATGTTTCCAGAAAATATCAAAAATACTGGAAGAAAAATCCACGTCAGGGGGCCCACACCCTGTCCACGAGGGTGGGGGCGCGCCTGCCCCCCTGGGCGCGCCCCCTACCTCGTGGGCCCCCTGACGCTCCACCGACCTCAACTCCAACTCCATATATTCACTTTCAGGGAGAGAAAAATCAGAGAGAAGGATTCATCGCGTTTTATGATACGGAGCCGCCGCCAAGCCCTAAAACCTCTCGGGAGGGCTGATCTGGAGTCCGTTCGGGGCTCCGGAGAGGGGGATTCGTCGCCGTCGTCATCATCAACCAACCTCCATCACCAATTTCATGATGCTCACCGCCGTGCGTGAGTAATTCCATCGTAGGCTTGCTGGACGGTGATGGGTTGGATGAGATCTATCATGTAATCGAGTTAGTTTTGTTAGGGTTTGATCCCTAGTATCCACTATGTTCTGAGATTGATGTTGCTATGACTTTGCTATGCTTAATGCTTGTCACTAGGGCCCGAGTGCCATGATTTCAGATCTGAACCTATTATGTTTTCATGAATATATGTGAGTTCTTGATCCTATCTTGCAAGTCTATAGTCACATACTATGTGTTATGATCCGGCAACCCTGAAGTGATAATAATCGGGACCACTCCCGGTGATGACCGTAGTTTGAGGAGTTCATGTATTAACTATGTGCTAATGCTTTGTTCCGGTTCTCTATTAAAAGGAGGCCTTAATATCCCTTAGTTTCCATTAGGACCCCGCTGCCACGGGAGGGTAGGACAAAAGATGTCATGCAAGTTCTTTTCCATAAGCACGTATGACTATATTCGGAATACATGCCTACATTACATTGATGAATTGGAGCTAGTCCTGTTTCACCCTATGCTATGATTGTTGCATGATGAACCGCATCCGGCATAGTTCTCCATCACCGATCCAATGCCTACGAGCTTTTCACATATTGTCGCTTATTTACTTTTCCGTTGCTACTGTTACAATCACTACAAAACACCAAAAATATTACTTTTGCTACCATTACCGTTACTTCCATATTACTTGCTACTAAATACTTTGCTGCAGATACTAAGTTATCCAGGTGTGGTTGAATTGACAACTCAACTGCTAATAATTGAGAATATTCTTTGGCTCCCCTTGTGTCGAATCAATAAATTTGGGTTGAATACTCTACCCTCAAAAACTGTTGCGATCCCCTATACTTGTGGGTTATCAGTTATCGAGGAGGTCTATTGTTCCGGTGCCACAAAAATCAACAACTTCGAAGGCACAAATCCGAAGGTGGTGAACGGTCAAAGAATTAAACATTATATCTCAGGTAATCCCATAAATGTTGAAACCGTAACCCCGAAGGAATACATAAGAGACACTTTCCAGAACGTTTCAGACTCCAAAAAGGAATAGGTATGTGGTACAGTAAGTAAACCGACTCCAAAACAGTTCTAATGGCAATTTTTCTCCGTTTTGGAATATTTAAGAAAATAGGAAAATAAGAAGTAGTCCAGGAAGGACACGAGGATTCCACGAGGGTGGGAGGCGCACCCTACCCCCTGGGCGCGCCCCCTGCCTCGTGGGCACCTCGTGCGCTCTCCGGACTCCGTTTTCTTGCATGATACGTATTTTGATCGGTAAAAATTCATTATATAATCTCCCGAAGGTTTTGACTCCTGTATCACGCAAATATCCTCTGTTTTCGTTTCGAGCTGTTTTTCTGACAGATCTAGATCACCATGACGTCTCCAAGCGCCCCCAAGGAGAAGTTCTTCGAGAAGGTCATCAACCCCTACCTCGCGGAAGTGCTGCAACACCCTCAAACCCTTGAGATGCGTGATGGGTTGTTGCACATTCGTTATGTTGAGGGACCGAGGAGGACAGGAAGCGTGGAGACAAGGCTCGAAGCAATGGAGCAACAAGTTTTCAAGTGCCAGGGGATGGTGGAACGCGGACTCAACGCCAACCACATGATGATCGCGGAGTTCACCAACAACCACAAGCTGGATGCCAAGAACATTGGGGAAACCATCTTCAAGCTTCACGAGAAGATCGAGCACCTCCAAGCCCAAATCTATGACCTGCAAAACCAAAACTGTGAGTATGAATATAGATTCAAGAGGATGAGTTTGGCTGCAGATTTGAGGATCCCGGAGACTCGATCATCCTTCTACGATGGTGAGCCTGTGCCTTGGAAGATGGACGACAAGCCCACATCAACAACACCTCCACCTTCTTCACCGGCAAAGGAGATCTAATCACATGGGTATGGGCACTCCCCTTGGCAACTGCCAAGCTTGGGGGAGGTGCCCCGGTATCGTATCACCATCACATCTCTATGTTTACTGTTTTCTTAGTTCAATCCTTTTAGTAATATCTTGATCTAGTAGAATAAAGTTTTAGTACGATCTAGTTGTGAGTTTTGCTTTATGATCTTTCTATGTAATTGAGTCCGTGAGCTATATAATAAAGATTAGTGTTGAGTCAACGGCTTGATTATCTTGCTATGATTATGAGTGAATAAAAGAAAAATAAAGAATAAAAAAGAAATAAAGTGATCATATTGATCTTATGGAGAGTAATGACTTCACATATAAAGAATATGATGATTAAAAATTGTTGAGAGTTGACAAACATAGTTTTGGTCATCGTTGCAATTAACAGGAAGTAATAAAGAAAGAGAGGTTTCACATATAAATATACTGTCTTGGACATCTTTTATGATTGTGAGCACTCATTAAAATATGACATGCTAAAGAGTTGATGTTGGACAAGGAACACAACGTAATGGGTTATGTTTTCTTATATCTGAAATAAAGTATATTGTCATGGATCATCCAACATGTTGAGTTTGCCTTTCTCCCTCATGCTAGCCAAAATCTTTGCACCAAGTAGAAATACTACTTGTGCTTCCAAATATCCTTAAACCCAGTTTTGCCATGAGAGTCCACCATATCTACCTATGGATTGAGTAAGATCCTTCAAGTAAGTTGTCATCGGTGCAAGCAATAAAAAATGCTCTCTAAATATGTATGATTGATTAGTGTGGAGGAAATAAGCTTTATACGATCTTGTGATGTGGAAGAAATAAAAGCGACGGACTGCATAATAAAGGTCCATATCACAAGTGGCAATATAAAGTGACGTTCTTTCGCGTTAAGATTTTGTGCATCCAACCCTGAAAGCGCATGACAACCTCTGCTTCCCTCTGCGAAGGGCCTATCTTTTACTTTTATCTTCTACCTTATGCAAGAGTCATGGTGATATTCACCTTTCCTTTATATATATATATATATATATATATATATATATATATATATATATATATATATATATATATATCCAATTGGATGTAAGTTAGCATGAACTATTATTGTTGACATTACCCTTGAGGTAAAAGGTTGGGAGGCGAAACTATAAGCCCCTATCTTTCTCTGTGTCCGATTAAAACTCTGTAACCACAAGTATTGCGTGAGTGTTAGCAATTGTTAAAGGCTAAATGATAGTTGAGTATGTGGACTTGCTGAAAAGCTCTTACATAGACTCTTCTGATGTTATGATAAATTGCAATTGCCTCAATGACTGAGATTATAGTTTGTTAGGTCTTAATGAAGTTTCTGATTCACACTTGACATTGTGGATAGATTGTTACTTTATCATAAGAAATAATATGACAATATCCATATATGTTGTTGTTATAAGAATGATCATGATGCCCTCATGTCCATATTTTATTTTATCGACACATCTGTAACACCCCGGATGTAACTTTCCATATTTGTAACTCCAACTCTTGCCATTTTCGGCTATGTGTTATGATATTCCCTCTGTGGTCGGGTTTTGTTTTTCGTTTTGCATTTTGTTCATGTCATGCATTTCATATCATGTCATCATGTGCATTGCATTTGCATACGTGTTCGTCTCATGCATCCGAGCATTTTCCCCGTTGTCCGTTTTGCAATCCGGCGTTCCCATCTCCTTCGGTGCACCCCTCTTGTTTTCTTTCGTGAGCGGGTGTCAAACATTCTCGGAATGGACCGAGGCTTGTCAAGTGGCCTTGGTATACCACCGGTAGACCACCGGTCAAGTTTCGTTCCATTTGGAGGTCGTTTGGTACTCCAACGGTTAACCGGGCATCCGCAAAGTCCATTTGTGTGTTCTAGCAAAAAACCCCTTAAAACCAGCCCAAAACCCACCAAACTCTCTTCCATGCTGTAGGTCGTTCGATCACGATCGTGTGGGCGAAAACCGCACCTCATTTGGAGCCTCCTAGCTCCCTCTACCTATAAATATGCATCTCTCCCGAAAAAACGCACGCAGATCAAACCCTAACCCGCTCCCCTCGCGCCGCGCCGGACGTGTCCGCCTCCGGCCGGAAGAAAACCCCGCCACCGCCACGTCAGCGTCCGCCGCCGCCCGTACCGCGCCGGCCCGCGGAGCCCAGGGAGGGCCCGCGCGAGCCCGCGCCCCGCCGCCGTCTGCCTCCCGAGGCCGCCGCCATCTCCGCGTCGTTCGCGGCCCCGCCGCCTCGTCGCCGGCCACCGCACCGCCCCGCCGCCACCCGCCGCCGCGGCCTCCTCCGGCCGGCGCCGCCCTCCTCCGCCGCCGCCGCCGTCGCCTCCTCCCCTCCGTCGTCGGCCGCCGGCCCTCTCCCACCGCCCGTCCTCTCCGGCGAGCCGCCCGCGCCGCCGCTCTGGAGCCCGAGCTCCCTCGATCTCGATCTGGTCAACGCCAGAGGTTGACCCGAGACCCCCCCCCCCGAATTTCCTGTCATATGATTTTGACAACATGTGCACCTTTTCACAGCATCATAACTCTCTGCATGTAGCTCCGTTTCACGCGTGTAATATGTCAAATTGTTCGTCTCATGATGCTATACATTTTATTCAATTGAACCATGTTCATTAAAGGCCATCTTGATGCCCAAATCTCTGTTGCAAGAGTGCTAGTTGCTGTTATCTGCTGGTTCTTAGCAGAACTTGGAGATTTGTCATTTTTGTATCATTTAATCTGTGCATCTTATGGGCATGAGCTCTACATATGTTTTGTTGTATGCCATGCCATCTTTACAAGGGTTTATGCCATGTATTTTTTTGATCTCTGTGGTGACTAGCACAAGCATGCAAACTAGGCTCCGTAATGTTTCTGATTTCAGAGAGTGATTTCTCCGAGTCTGTCTGCTGTTATTTTGTTGCCATGTAAACTTGATGCTACAGAGAGATCCATGCATATTTTGGAGATGTTCAGTAAGGATGTTTTGTAGATATTGTTGTAATTGATCCATTCCTGCCTTTGTTTGCAATTATGGAGTGTCATAGCATGACTCAATCTTGCTCTACTTTTGCTATAAAATATTTCTGGCAGATTGTTTACGTGTTATTCAATTTTGCCAAGCTTTTTGTAGTTGTTTCATGCATGCTAGGCGTTTGTTCTTGCCATGGATAGCTTCATAAACATGCCATCTTGCTGTAGGTATGCTTGTTTTGTCATGAATTACTTTGTGGTGAGTGCATCAAGCTCACCAAGATGCCTTCATATTATTGTTTCTGCCATGCTCTGTTTTCTGCCAAGTCTGAAACCTGTTAACGAAACTTGCTATGTTTACATGGTTGCCATCATATCTTCTGGTCCTTTTTGGCTTATGGTCAGTAAGGGACTTTTGTTATATGCTTTTAGTAGAATACTGCTATGCCTTGTTTTGCCAGGCTAAGTTCCTGTAGCATGTTGTTTTCGTGCTCTGAACACTGCTACCTGATGCTGTTTTCTACCATGTCCAGTAATTTCACTAAGTCTGTGATCCAGCTATCTTTTGCACTTTTTCCATGCTTGTTTGAGCTTGTTATGTTGTGATCTAGCCATAGCTCATTGTTCATCTTTTGTCAAGCATCTCCTGTAGATTAGTTTCATATGCTTTGTTGCTATGTTGGAGTGTTGTAGCATAGTTTCTTGATGTATTCTAAGTGCTATCATGCTGTTAATCGCAGATTCGTGTCATTCTTGTTTTGCTTGCCATTTGCAAACCGTGCATCCGTTTCCGGTGATCTTTATATCGATTTTGACCGAAATCATCTCATCTTTCCAGTGGCATGCTTGGTTTGCCAAGTTACTGCCTTGTTCATTATTTTCCTTCCGGGGCATGCATACGCACCGCATATCATATCTTGCATATCATACATGTGTTGCATCATGTTGCTCGTGCATTTCTCGTGATTGATTGTGGTTCCGTTGCTTGTGTCCTTGTCTTGGGTAGAGCCGGGAGACGAGTTCGTGAACGAGGAACCTGTTGAGTACGCTTACGAGGATCAAGCTTTCGACAACTCTGAGAACCTTGCAGGCAAGATGACCACCCCTCGAAATCACTTCTATCTTTGCTTTGCTAGTTGTTCGCTCTATTGCCATGCTGCGCTACCTATCACTTGCTATATCATGCCTCCCATATTGCCATGTCAGCCTCTAACCATCCTTTCCTAGCAAACCGTTGTTTGGCTAAGTTACCGCTTTTGCTCAGCCCTTCTTATAGCGTTGCTAGTTGCAGGTGAAGTTGAAGTTTGTTCCATGTTGGAACATGGATATGTTGGGATATCACAATATCTCTTATTTAATTAATGCATCTATATATCTTGGTAAAGGGTGGAAGGCTCGGCCTTATGCCTGGTGTTTTGTTCCACTCTTGCCGCCCTAGTTTCTGTTATACCGGTATTATGTTCCTTGAGTTTGCGTTCCTTACGCGGTTGGGTGATTTATGGGACCCCCTTGACAGTTCGCCTTGAATAAAACTCCTCCAGCAAGGCCCAACCTTGGTTTTACCATTTGCTGCCTAAGCCTTTTTTCCCCGGGTTTTCGCGAGCCCGAGGGTCATCTTTATTTAAACCCCCGGGCCAGTGTTCCTCTGAGTGCTGGTCCAAACTAGAGCCACTTGCAGCGCCACCTTGGGGAAACTCGAGGATTGGTTTTAGTGGTACGTAGTGTTCATCCGGTGTGCCCTGAGAACGAGATATGTGCAGCTCCTATCGGGATTTGTCGGCACATTCGGGCGGCTTTGCTAGTCTTGTTTTACCATTGTCGAAATGTCTTGTAAACCGGGATTCCGAGACTGATCGGGTCTTTCCGGGAGAAGGTTTATCCTTCGTTGACCGTGAGAGCTTATGATGGGCTAAGTTGGGACACCCCTGCAGGGTATTATCTTTCGAAAGCCGTGCCCGCGGTTATGAGGCAGATGGGAATTTGTTAATGTCCGGTTGTAGAGAACTTGTCACTTGACCCAGTTAAAATACATCAACTGCGTGTGTAGCCGTGATGGTCTCTTCTGGGCGGAGTCCGGGAAGTGAACACGGTTTGAGTTATGAATGACGTAAGTAGGAGTTCAGGATCACTTCTTGGTCATTGCTAGATGACGACCGTTCCGTTGCTTCTCTTCTCGCTCTCTTTTGCGTATGTTAGCCACCATATATGCTTATTGCCGCTGCAGCTCCACCTCTTTACACCATCCTTTCCTATAAGCTTAAATAGTCTTGATCTCGCGGGTGTGAGATTGCTGAGTCCTCGTGACTCACAGATTCTACCAAAACAGTTGCAGGTGTCGATGATGCCAGTGCAGATGATGGGATCGATCTCAAGTGGGAGTTCGATGAGGAACGTGGTCGTTACTATGTGTCTTTTCCTGATGATCAGTAGTGGAGCCCAGTTGGGACGATCGGGGATCTAGCATTTGGGGTTATCTTATTTCCATTTGGATTTTGACCGTAGTCGGTCTATGTGTGTATTTTGGATGATGTATGAATTATATTTATGTATTGTGTGAAGTGGCAATTGTAAGCCAACTCTTTATCCCATTCTTGTTCATTACATGGGATTGTGTGAAGATGACCCTTCTTGCGACAAAACCACTAGCGGTTATGCCTCTAAGTCATGCCTCGACACGTGGGAGATATAGCCGCATCGTGGGCGTTACAACATCTATCTCTAAACATGTGGACATATTTATCATTATCGGCTTCCGCTTGAGGACAAGCAAGGTCTAAGCTTGGGGGAGTTGATACGTCCATTTTGCATCATGCTTTTATATCGATATTTATTGCATTATGGGCTGTTATTGCACATTATGTCACAATACTTATGCCTATTCTCTCTTATTTTATAAGGTTTACATAAAGAGGGAGAATGCCGGCAGCTAGAATTCTGGGCTGGAAAAGGAGCAAATATTAGAGACCTATTCTGCACAACTCCAAAAGTCCTGAAACTCCACGGAAGTTATTTTTGGAAATAATAAAAAATACTGAGCGAAGAAAATACCAGAGGGGGCCCACACCCTGGCCACGAGGGTGGGGGGCGCGCCCCTGCCTCGTGGGCCCCCTGGTGGCCCTCCGGTGCCCATCTTCTGCTATATGAAGTCTTTCGTCCGAGAAAAAAATCATAAGCAAGCTTTCAGGACGAGACTCCGCCGCCACGAGGCGGAACCTTGGCGGAACCAATCTAGGGCTCTGGCGGAGCTGTTCTGCCAGGGACACTTCCCTCCGGGAGGGGGAAATCATCGCCATCGTCATCACCAACGCTCCTCTCATCGGGAGGGGGCCAATCTCCATCAACATCTTCACCAGCACCATCTCCTCTAAAACCCTAGTTCATCTCTTGTATCCAATCTTTGTCTCATAGTCTGGGATTGGTACTTGTAGGTTGCTAGTAGTGTTGATTACTCATTGTAGTTGATGCTAGTTGGTTTATTTGGTGGAAGATCATATGTTCAGATATATTATGCATATTAATATCCCTTTGATTATGAACATGAATATGCTTTGTGAGTAGTTACGTTTGTTCCTGAGGACATGGGAGAAGTCTTGCTATTAGTAGTCATGTGAATTTGGTATTCATTCGATATTTTGATGAGATGTATGTTATCTCTCCTCTAGTGGTGTTATGTGAACGTCGACTGCATGACACTTCACCATTATTTGGGCCTAGAGGAAGGCATTGGGAAGTAATAAGTAGATGATGGGTTGCCAGAGTGACAGAAGCTTAAACCCTAGTTTATGTGTTGCTTCGTAAGGGGCTGATTTGGATCCATATGTTGCATGCTATGGTTAGGTTTACCTTAATACTTCTTTTGTAGTTGCGGATACTTGCAATAGGAGTTAATCATAAGTGGGATGTTTGTCCAAGTAAGGATAGCACCCAAGCACCGGTCCACCCACATATCAAATTATCAAAGTACCGAACGCGAATCATATGAACGTGATGAAAACTAGCTTGCGATAATTCCCATGTGTCCTCGGGAGCGCTTTTCTCTATATAAGAGTTTGTCCAGGCTTGTCCTTTGCTATAAAAAGGATTGGGCCATCTTGCTGCACTTTATTTACTTTTGTTACTTGTTACCCGTTACAAATTATCTTATGACAAAACTATTTGTTACCTATAATTTCAGTGCTTGCAGAGAATACCTTCTTGAAAACCGCTTATCATTTCCTTCTGCTCCTTGTTGGGTTCGACACTCTTACTTATCGAAAGGACTACGATAGATCCCCTATACTTGTGGGTCATCACATACCTTGACAAGATTTTGAAGTAGTTCAAAATGGAACAGTCAAAGAAAGAGTTCTTGCCTGTGTTACAAGGTGTGAAATTGAGTAAGACTCAAAGTCCGACCACGGCAGAAAATAGAAAGAGAATGAAAAGTCATTCCCTATGCCTCAGTCATAGGTTCTATAAAGTATGCTATGCTGTGTACCAGACCTATTGTGTACCTCACCAAGAGTTTGGCAAGAGGGTACAGTAGTGATCTAGGAGTAGATCACTCTGGACAGCGGTTATGGAGGTGATAAAGAGCTCGTCGTAAAGAGTTACATCGATACAAGCTTTGACACCGATCTGGATGACTCTAAGTCTCGATCTAGATACATATTGAAAGTGGGAGCTATTAGCTAGAGTAGCTCCATGCAGAGCATTGTAGACATAGAAATTTGCAAAATACTTACGGATCTGAATGTGACAGACCCGTTGACTAAAATTATCTCACAAGCAAAACATGATCACACCTTAGTACTCTTTGGGTGTTAATCACATAGCGATGTGAACTAGATTACTGTCTCTAGTAAACCCTTTGGGTGTTAACCACATAAAGATGTAAACTATTGATGTTAAATCACATGGCAATGTGAACTAGATTATTGACTCTAGTGCAAGTGGGAGACTGAAGGAAATATGCCCTAGAGGCAATAATAAAGTTATTATTTATTTCCTTATTTCATGATAAATGTTTATTATTCATGCTAGAATTGTATTAACCGGAAACTTAATACATGTGTGAATACATAGACAAAACAATGTGTCACTAGTATGCCTCTACTTGACTAGCTCGTTGAATCAAAGATGGTTAAGTTTCCTAGCCATAGACATGAGTTGTCATTTGATTAACGGGATCACATCATTAGACAATGATGTGATTGACTTGACCCATTCTGTTAGCTTAGCACTTGATCGTTTAGTATGTTGCTATTGCTTTCTTCATGACTTATACATGTTCCTATGACTATGAGATTATGCAACTCCCGTTTACCAGAGGAAGACTTTGTGTGCTACCAAACATCACAACGTAACTCGGTGATTATAAAGGTGCTCTATAGGTGTCTCCGAAGGTACTTGTTGAGTTGGCGTATTTCGAGATTAGGATTTGTCACTCCAATTGTCGGAGAGGTATCTCTGGGCCCTCTCGGTAATGCACATCACTATAAGCCTTGCAAGCAATGTGACTAATGAGTTAGTTGCAGGATGATGCATTACGGAACGAGTAAAGAGACTTGCCGGTAACAAGGTTGAACTAGGTATTGAGATACCGACGATCGAATCTCGGGCAAGTAACATACCGATGACAAAGGGAACAACGTATGTTGTTATGCGGTTTGACCGATAAAGATCTTCGTAGAATATGTGGGAGCCAATATGAGCATCCAGGTTCCGCTATTGGTTATTCACCGGAGACGTGTCTCGGTCATGTCTACATAGTTCTCGAACCCGTAGGGTCCGCACGCTTAAAGTTCGGTGACGATCGGTATTATGAGTTTATGTGTTTTGATGTACCGAAGATAGTTCGGAGTCCCAGATGTGATCACGGACATGACGAGGAGTCTCGAAATGGTTGAGACATAAAGATTGATATATTGGAAGGTTATATTCGGACACCGGAAGGGTTCCGGGGGTTACCGGATAAATACCGGAGTACCGGGGGTTACCGGACCCCCCCCCTGGGGGGGCTTAATGGGCCTACATGGGCCTTAGTGGAAATAGAGGGCAGCAAGGGGAGTGTGGGGCGCGCCCCCCCAAGGCCCAAGACGAATTGGTTTAGGGCAAGGGTGGCCGGCCCCCTCTTTCCTTCTCCTCCTCTCCCTTTCCTTCCCCCTCTCCTACTCCTACTAGGAAAAGGAGGAGTCCTACTCCTAGTGGGAGTAGGACTCCCCCTCTTGGCGTGCCTCTCCTTGGCCGGCCACCTCCTCCCTCCCTCCTTTATATACGGGGGCAGGGGGCACCTCTAGACACACAAGTTGACTGTTGATCTATTCCAGCTGTGTGCGGTGCCCCCCTCCACTATATTCCACCTCAGTCATATCGTAGCGGTGCTTAGGCGAAGCCCTGCGTCGGTAGCAACATCATCACCGTCATCACGCCGTCGTGCTGATGGAACTCTCCCGTGAAGCTCTACTGGATCGGAGTTCGCGGGACGTCATCGAGCTGAACGTGTGCTGAACTCGGAGGTGCCGTACGTTCGGTACATGGATCGGTCGGATCGTGAAGACGTACGACTATATCATCCGCGTTGTGCTAACGCTTCCGCTTTCGGTCTACGAGGGTACGTGGACATCACTCTCCCCTCTCGTTGCTATCCATCACCATGATCCTGTGTGTGCGTAGGAATTTTTTTTGAAATTACTACGTTCCCCAACAGTTAGTACCAAAAAATGACTATAAAATGATTGTAAAACATCCAAGAATGATAATATAACAGCATGGAACAATCAAAAATTATAGATACGTTGGAGACGTATCAGCATCCCCAAGCTTAATTCCTGCCCGTCCTCGAGTAGGTAAATGATAAAAACAGAATTTTTGATGTGGAATGCTGCCTAACATGCTCATCTCATATTCTTTTCTTTATAGCATGGACATTTGGACTTTTATATGGTTCAAATCAATAGCCTAGTTTTGACATGAGATTTAAATACTCAAGCATGTCAACAAGCAACCATGTCTTCCAAAATATCAATGCTAAAATAAGTTATCCCTAGCCCATCATGCTCAATCATTGATCCAGTCATGAAACACATTCGCATATTAGCTACACCCAATGCTCAAGTACGATCATAGTGCCCCCTAGTGGTGCTTTATAAGAGAAGATGGAGACTCAAATTAAAAATAAAAATTGCATAAAGTAAAAGACAGGCCCTTCGCGGAGGGAAGTAGGGATTTGTAGAGGTGCTAGAGCTCAAAGCAAAAATTGAGAGGTAAAAAGCTTTTGAGAGGCATACTTTTCCCACCAACAAAAATGACTTAGAGCTCCCAACACTTTCCATGCTAGATATATCATAGGCGGTTCCCAAACAGAAAATAAAGTTTATTC
Source organism: Aegilops tauschii subsp. strangulata (assembly GCF_002575655.3). Classification (NCBI taxonomy): domain Eukaryota; kingdom Viridiplantae; phylum Streptophyta; class Magnoliopsida; order Poales; family Poaceae; genus Aegilops; species Aegilops tauschii. Next base: position 142,544,697 of record NC_053038.3, read on the forward strand.
CTTTTTCCACCATACTTTCACTTTCCATGGTAACCATATCCACGGTGCCCTCCATACCAACACTTCCCAAGGAATTTATTATTTGACAACATAAAATAAATTCATTTTTCATTTCGGGACTGGGCATCCCTAATACCTTTGCCTTACTCTCATGCAATGACAAGTGAATAAACACTCATCGTGAGAATAACACATCTAGCATGGAAAATATTGGCCACCCCTCACCGCCTCGCGAGCTGTACGAGCACACAAAAGAGAAATTTATTTTGAAAATTAGAGATGACACATAAAAATTTGCTTAGAACGGCAAAAGAATACCGCATATAGGTAGGTATAGTGGACTCATGTGGCAAACCTGGGTTAAATGATTTTGGATGCACAAGTAGTGATCATACTTAGTGCAAAATGAAGGCTAGCAAAAGATTGAGAAGCGACCAACCAAGAAACGAATAATCTCATAAGTGATCATTAAGCATAATTAACACCGAATAATGCACCACAAGTAGGATGTGATTTCATTGCATGACTATTGACTTTCGTGATTTCATAGGGAATCACAAACCTTAACACCAATATTCTTACTAAAGCATAATTACTCATCAACATGACTCACATATCACATCATCATATCTCAAAACTATTACAAGGAATCAAGTTTATTTTGTCCAATGATCTTCATGAAATTTTTTATTATATCCTTATTGGGTATCTATCACTTTGGAACTAATTTTCATGTGTTGCTTTTGATAAGCTCAAACAAATATAAGTGAAGATCATGAGCATAATATTTCTTTCTCTCAAATTAGTTTAAGTGAAACAAGAGAGAATTTCTTGAAAATTTTACTAACTCTCAAATAAATCTAAGTGAAGCAAGAGAGCATTTCTTCAAAAATACTGAAGCACACCGTGCTCAAAAATATATAAGTGAAGCACTTGAGCAATTCCATAGCTCATAAAAATTTAAGTGAAGCATAGAGAGCAATTTTAACAAGTCTTGGCATAATTTTGGCTCTCTCAAATAGGTGTGTCCAGAAAGGAATCAAGACTTAAAACAAAAGGAAAAGCAAGCAAAGACTCATATCATACAAGACGCTCCAAGCAAAACTCATAGTATGTGACGAATAAAAATATAGCTTCGAGTAAAATACCGATGGTCGTTAGAAGAAAGAGGGGATGCCACTCGGGCATCCCCAAGCGTAGTTGCTTGATTCTCTTTGGATAATAGCTTGGGATGCCATGGGCATCCCCAAGCTTAGGATCTTCTTACTCCTTATTCCTTCATCCATCGTAACATCACCCAAAACTTGAAAACTTCAATCACAAAAAACTCAACAAAACCTTCGTGAGGTCCGTTAGTATAAGAAAGCAAATCACTACTATAAGTACTGTTGTAACCCATTAATATTTTATTCTTGCATTATATATAATGTATTCCAACTTTTCTATGGCAAAAACTCTTCAAAGAAAACCATAGAATCATCCAAACAAGCACACAACGCAAAGAAAACAGAATCTGTCAAAAACAGAACAGTCTGTAGCAATCTGGATATTTCGAATACTTTTGAAACTCCAAAAATCTTGAAAAATTAGGTAGACCTGAGAAATATGTATATTAATCTTCTGCAAAAAGAATTGGTATTTTATCACGCTTCTATTAAAAACCAAAATTATTTTTGTGAGCGCGAAGAAACATGTAGAAAAAAGCAACTGGCACTTGGCACTATGTCAATGGTTAGTACCAAAAAATGATATAAAATGACTATAAAATGATTGTAAAACATCCAAGAATGATAATATAATAGCATGGAACAATCAAAAATTATAGATACGTTGGAGACGTATCACCGCCCACAACTCTTTCTGTTCTACTCGTGCATATCATCTACGCATAGACCTGGCTCTGATACCACTTTTGAAAATCATTGCATGGAAAACAAAAATTTCTACGCACACGCAATGATCTATCCATCGAGATGCATAGCAATGAGGGGGAGAGTGTGTCTATGTACCCTCGTAGACCGTAAGCAGAAGCGTTTCTCAGCGCGGTTGATGTAGTCAAACTTCTTCGCGCTTCAACCGATCAAGTACCAAACCACGGCACCTCCGCGTTATGCACACGTTCAGCTCGGTGACGTCCCTCGCCTTCTTGATCCAACAAGACGTCGAGGTAGTAGATGAGTTCCGTCAGCATGACGGCGTGGTGACGGTGAAGTGATCCTCGCAGGGCTTCACATAAGCACTACGAAAATATGACCGGGGGTGTAAACAGTGGAGGGGGCGCCACACACGGCTAAACAATTGTCTGGGATGTGCTAGGCGCCCCCCCCCACGTAGGACCGAATCCTACTTGGGCTCCTCCCTAGCCGCACGCCCCCTGCCATATATGTCGGAGGTGGAAGGAAAGAGAGGGGGAGAGGGAAGGAAGGGGTAATCCGGTTCCTCTCTTTCCTTTCCCTTCCCCTCTTTCCTTCTCCTCCTTGGCCGGCCCATATGGGGGGCGCACCAGCCCCTTGTGGCTGGTGCATTTCCCCTCTTGGCCCATAAGGCCCATATCTTTTGCCGGGGGTGCCTGGAACCCCTTTCGGCGACCCGATAAGTACCCGGTAGCCCCGAAACACTTCCGGTGTCCGAATACTATCGTCCTGTATATCAATATTTACCTCTCGACCATTTTGAGACTCCTCGTCATGTCCGTGATCTAATCTAGGACTCCGAACAACATTCGGTCACCAAATCACATAACTCATAATACTATATCGTCATCGAACGTTAAGCGTGCGGACCCTACAGGTTCGAGAACTATGTAGACATGACCGAGACACCTCTCCGGTTAATAACCAATAGCGGAACTTGGATGCCCATATTGGCTCCTACATATTCTACGAAGATCTTTATTGGTCGAACCGTTATGACAACATACGCAATTCCCTTTGTCCATCGGTATGTTACTTGCCCGAGATTCGATCGTCGGTATCTTCATACCTAGTTCAATCTTGTTAGCGGCAAGTCTCTTTACTCGTTCTGTAATACATCACCTTGTGAGTAACTCCTTAGTCGTTTGCTTGCAAGCTTATGATGTGTATTACCGAGAGGGCCCAGAGATACCTCTCCGATACTCGGAGTGACAAATCCTAATCTCGATCTATGCCAACTCAACAAACACCTTTGGAGATACCTGTAGAGCATCTTTATAATCACCCAGTTAGATTGTGACATTTGATAGCACACAAGGCGTTCCTCCGGTATCCGGGAGTTGCATAATCTCATAGTCAAAGGAATATGTATTTGACATGAAGAAAGCAATAGCAATAAAACTGAACGATCATAATGCTAAGCTAATGGATGGGTCTTTTCCATCACATCATTCTCCTAATGATGTGATCCCATTATCAAATGACAACTCATGTCCATGGTTAGGAAACCTTAACCATCAATGAGCTAGTCAAGTAGAGGCTCCCTAGGGACACGGTGTTTGTTTATGTATTCACACATGTATTTAGATTTCCGCTCAATACAGTTCTAGCATGAATAATAAACCTTAAGAAATTGCAATAAAACTGAACGATCATAATGCTAAGCTAACGGATGGGTCTTTTCCATCACATCATTCTCCTAATGATGTGATCCCATTATCAAATGACAACTCATGTCCATGGTTAGGAAACCTTAACCATCTTTGATCAACGAGCTAGTCAAGTAGAGGCTCCCTAGGGACACCGTGTTTGTTTATGTATTCACACATGTATTTAGATTACCGATCAATACAATTCTAGCATGAACAATAAACCTTTATCATGAATAAGGAAATATAAAATAAAAACTTTATTATTGCCTCTAGAGCATATTTCCTTCAATACAACCCATGGAGGATGACATCAAGTGGTGATCGTCATCAAGATTGCGGTGTGCAAGTTAGTGGAGCATCACGAAGAGATCATGCTTGAAGCTTGCCGTCCATTGTGGTGACAATGGACTTGTAAAGATGTGCCGAAGAGTGGTTCACCCATAGTGGAGTATGGGGGAGCAATCTAGTAGTCTTCACCGAGCCAACACAATCAAGAAAGGTGGTCCAACTTGAGGAAGTCAAGATCGTCATCATCTAGCTCAAGTGGACTATGTGCAAGGCAAAGGTTTGCCCTTGATAGGTTTTCTATTTTACCGGTCTCATGGTGGAAGTTTGGAGACCGGGTTATATGATCGATTGTCGTTCTATCAAGGGGGGTGGGCTCCCAAGTTAGTAACTTGATCGTATCGTTCGTAGCGAGTCCAAACCAATGCATCCATGCATCATCTTTATTGGTTCTTGTTTGGTTTTTCTCTGTGTGATTTTTTGAGCTCATGGTCATCTTCATGACAAGCTCAAGTTCATAAAGAACGGATTTCGTTTGCATCATCTCTTGTGTTTTCGTTGCTGGAGTTTATACCGGATCTTCACTAATGGAGGTTTCACACATCGAGAACAGATTTGACAACCCTTGTCGTCAGCTTTCTACCAAGCTCGAGTTTGCCTAAATCAGAGTGCATTTGCAAGAGTTATGGCAGTGTTAGTGTTGGTCTTCTTGCATCGATCTGTTTTACTTGGGCAATTATATTGCCCCCAAGCGGTAGTACCGCTCGGTATCACGGTAGTACCGCTTATGGTACTTCCACTGTGGACTACCATAGCCACTACCGCTTGGGATAAGTCCCACGTGCATGTTTTTGTTGCCTGTTTTCTTTAAGTGGTAGTACTGCTCCCCCGAGTGGTAGTACCGCTTGAGTATCAAGGTTTGTACATGTTTCTATTGCCTGTTTTCCCTAAGCGGTAGTAGATCGTTAGTACTGCTCCCCAAAGCGGTACTACCTCTCTGACAGATCTACTGTTCATGTTTTTGTCTCGTTGGACTGTTTTGGTCGTGCTAAGCGGTAGTACCGCTCCTCCAAGCGGTAGTACCGCTTGTGCACGACCAGTGGGCATAACGGTTGGATTCGGGGGTGCCTATTTAAGGTGGTCTTCTTCTCCAATGGACCTTATCCTTTGAGCTCGTTTTTGCCCCCCATTGTTGACCTTCTTCGAGCTTGCTATCTCTCAATCCCTCCATGGATTCTTGCTAACTTTTGGGGGAAAAGAGAGAGGAGATCTAGATCCACATTTCCATCAATCACTTTCTCCTCCATGTGAGGGGAACCCCTTGGATCTAGATCTTGGAGTTCTTGGTGTTCTCCTTCTTGTTCTTCCTCTCAATTTCCTCCATAGCTTTCGTTGCTTTGGTGGGATTTGGGAGTGGGGGACTCGGGCACTCCGTGTGCCCTTGCCATTGCATTAGTTGCATCGGTTTGACTTCTCCACGGTGATACGTGGAAGTGAAAAGTCGAGAAGCTTATTACTCTTGGGTGCTTGGTACCCTAGAGCTTGTTCCTCTTGGGTGCCCTAGACGGTTGGTGCTGCTTCGGAGCTCAATCATTGTGGTGTACAGATTCGGGCTTGCGTCGGGGTCTCCAATTAGGTTGTGGAGATTGCCCCGAGCAATTTGTACGGGTTCCGGTGACCGCCCCCAAGGGTTGCCAAGGTGTACGGGTTCGGTGACCGCCCCCAAGGGTTGCCATTTGTATGGGTTCGGTGACCGCCCTCAATGGTCCCTTAGTGTAATCACGGCATCTTGCATTGTGCGAGGGCGTGAAGAGATTACGGTGTCCCTAGTGGCTTCTTGGGGAGCATTGCGCCTCAACACCGCTCCAAACAGAGATTAGCATCCGCAAGGGTGTGAACTTCGGGATGCATCGTCATCTCCGCGTGCCTCGGTTATCTCTTACACGAGCCCTTTACTTATGCACTTTACTTTGTGATAGCCATAGTGTTTCATGTTATATATCTTGCTATCACTTAGTTGTTTATCTTGCTTAGCATAAGGTGTTGGTGCACATAGGTGAGCCTAGTTGTTGTAGGTTTTGTGCTTGATAAATTAACTGCTAGGTATATTCCGTATTTGTTCAGGCCTCAACCGTAATTTTTTTAAAGCGCCTATTCACCCCCCCTCTAGGTGACATCCAAGATCTTTCTATTTCCCCCAGTGAGAACAAAGGTTATCGAACCAATAGGAGAACCACATATATCCTCGTCTTCAGCACCTACACACAAAAAAGCAAATACTTGCACCCAACGCGAGCAAGTGGGTTGTCAGTCCCCTTGAACTCGTTACTTGAAAGGATTAAATCTGCCAGTGGTAGATAGATAAAAAATTAAAATAAAAGGTATAAAATTGCAGCAAGGTATTTTTGGTTTTGGTAATATGATTAAAGTAGACCCGGGGCCATAGTTTTCACTAGAGGCTTCTCTCTCGAAACAATAGCATACGGTGGGTAGACAAATTACTGTTGGGCAATTGATAGAAAAGCACATAGTTATGATGTTATTCATGGCAATGATCATATATATATATATATAGGCATCACGTCCGTGACAAGTAGACCGACTCTTGCATGCATCTACTACTATTACTCCACCAATCGACCGCTATCCAGCATGCATCTACGGTATTGAGTTCATGACAAATAGAGTAATGCTTTAAGCAAGATGACGTGATGTAGACAAAGTAAACTCAAGCAATATGAATAAACCCTATCTTTTTATCCTTAATGGCGACAATACAAATATGTGCCTCGTTACTCCTTATGTCATGAGGTGAGGACACCGCAAGATTGAACCCATTACAAAGCACCTCTCCCACTAAAGATAAGTTAATCTAGTTGGCCAAACCAAACAGATAGATCGGAGAGAAATACAAAGTTATCATAATAATGCATAATAAAGTTCAGAAAAGACTCAGTTAATTTCAATGAATAATCTGATCATAAACCCAAAATTCATCGGATCCCAACAAACACACTGTAAAACAAGATTACATCGGATAGAACTCCAGGAAGATCATGGATAACATTGTATTGAAGATCAAAGAGAGAGAACAAAGCCATCTAGCTACTAGCTATGGACTCGTAGGGTCTGTGGTGAACTACTCACGCATCATCAGAAGGGAACTAAGGTTGATGTAGAGGCCCTCCGTGATCGATTCCCCCTTCGGAACAGTACGAAAAAGGCCTCCAGATGGGGCCGCGGAAGAACAGAAGCTTGCGGCGGAGGAAAATTTTTTTTGGGTGGCTCTTTGGGGGTTTCCCAATATCTAAGAATTTATAGAAGTGGAATTAGGTCAGAGGGAGCCATGTGGGGCCCACAAGGTAACAAGGTGCGCCTACCCCACAGGGCGCGTTCTGTTGCCTTGCCGTCTCCTCGTTTGCCGTCTAGTCTCCTCCTAAAGCTTACAGGGTCTCTTTTGTCCAGAAAATAATTGTCAAAAATTTTGTAGCGATTGGATTCCATTTGGTACAAATTTTCTAGAAAACTAAAAACAAGCAGAAAATAGCAACCGACACTAGGCACTGGGTTAATAGGTTAGTTACCAAAAATGATATAAAAAGGCATATAAAGCATCCAAGATTGATAATATAATAGCACGAAACAATAAAAAATTATAGATACGTTGGAGACGTATCACCGTTCAATGCCACTACACATAAAGTCAGCATCCGACAACACAAAGATAGTATATCGTCATCCTGATAGCTCCTTCCCTAATCCAGGTAGGAGTAAAGATATCGCATGTAAGAATTTTGAACTCAACATTCTCTCTATTGTTGATTGCTTGTCTGAACTTGAAAGAATCTTTGTTGCTCGAAGTCATCTCGAGTCATTCATAGTTGTCTCATCCCTTTTTTGGTCAGTCTTCTATATGCCTCGCAACTACCGCACTCTACCTCTTTTTGCATTTGTCAGCTGTACTTTGCTATGTGCACTGAATAGCTCAAAATATACGATAATGTACTCTCCAAGCTTGTAAAAAAATTCAGACTTTCAGCCGCTTTCGTCGATTCTCCATGGTCAACTCTCATCCATTTCCAGATGCATCCATCTCATAGCTAGACACAGTCACCACCTTGAACATGGTACTCGCTAACACTACTTCAGCATCATCTCCATACTTAGTGTGATCATATGTTTGACCACCAGTGCCTTGGTCTATGGTTGTGTCCTCGTGCTTACCGCACGCCCCACCGCTATTACCGCGTCGAGCCTCAGTTATCTTGGTCGAGTATATTGGGTTGCGAACCCACACCACCTCAACCCCACCATGACTCCATAGAAGATGCTTAGTCCATCCTCGCGCCTATTGAATTCAAGCTCCGATGTGTGCACACTCTTGAATCAAACACATGTCATCGCCATATCGAAGCGCACAAGCCCTTGGGCCTGCACCACTTGTTTTCACACCTAGAAGTCGGTCATCATCAGCATCGCACTCCCATATCATTGCCGTTGAAATCATCACCGTCTTCTACTCTCGACTGCCATCCCTATCGATCCGCCACGCTGTTTAGGTCGCTGTCTTATATGTATGATCCCATCTGAACTGCCCGACTACAACCATGCTCCATCTTCAAGCCGTATCAACCCAACACACCATTATGTATTGCTCGACGTCCATGTAGAACATGATCCTCGCGATGCATTTCCAGTCTCCTCCAAACCTGTCTCTGTTGTCGTCCTTGTGGCACACTAAGGCCCTCACAACAAACTAGATCCATCAGAAAAATAAACCTTTCATGCAAATTGCACAACTCCTTTTTTTCTTGTCACTTCTTGATTATAGCAGCTTTTTTAGAACAACACAACAACAATTTGTTGGCGAATCCTATTCCGTGCTGCACTTATTACTGTTTCTACAAACCAGCACCTGCAGCCGCGGTAGCTGGGCCGGCACGTCTAACGCCTAACTTTTTTCTCTCAGAAACTTAAAAAAAGAGTGCATCATCGAGGTTTGAACCCGAGACCTCCCTGTTCAGAGCAAAGCAAACTAACAACTAGGCCATCACAACCGACTGTGCTTACTCACTTCTTTTCCCTTTTTATCCTCTTTTTAGTTCGCGGAACTTTTTTGCCTCTTTCTTTTCTTTTCTTTTTTCATGGAACAGGTTTGTTCGTTTTTTATTCCTTTTTTGCTAAATACGTGAGCTTTTTCTTCATATTCGTGAAATTTTATTCCAAAATCAATGAACTTTTCTTTGCGATTGATGAATTTTTTTTCAAAACTAATGAACTTTTTTTAAAAATTGATGAACTTTTCAAAAGTAGATGAACTTTTTTTTAGAATAATGAACTTTTCAAATTTGCTGGACATTTTTTCATATTCCATGACCTTTTTCAAAATCGATGAACTTTTTACAAAATCGACAAACTTTTTTCAGAATGGATTAACTTTTTTCAAATCCGATGAACTTATTTTCATATTCGATGTATTGTTTTTAGAAACCGATGAAGTTTTTTTCAAAATTGATGAACTTTTTCCAGAATCAATGAACTTTTTCCAGAATTCATTGATTTTTTTTTCAAATTCGATGAATATTTTTTCAAAATCGATGAACCTTTTTAAAAGAATTAAATGAATTTTTTCTTTAAATCTGTAATCCTTTTTTATTTCGCAATTTTATTTCGTAAGAAATAGAAAGACTGGGCGGTTTTTTCCTACCGGATCAACCGCAGAAAAAGGGAACAGAAAAAACTTGGCTGCTAGCGAGCGGCCGATCCAGTGAAGCGAGCGACCGAACTCAGCATTAGTTTTTGTTTTCCCGAGCGAGCGAGGTGCTAGTGGGCCGCCCATGCCAGCGACGGTGCGAGCGGCAACTTGTTAACGGGCGCCTGAAGCGCTGCATAGGAGAGCAATTCCTATTTAGCATACATGTTTTCATCTATTTCTTTATCCCTCTTTTTCCTTTTTCCTTTTTTCTTTTTCTTTTTTACTTTTCCTTTTCCATTTTGTTTTCTCTTTTTCTCTATCATTTTCTACTTTCTTTTTCCAAATTCGTAATTGTTTTCTTCAAATAGATGAACTTCTTTTCCAAATCCATGAACAGAATTTTTTGAAACTCATGAACTATTTTTCATATTGATGAACCTTTTTCAAAATCGAGAACTTATTTGATGAGCTCTTTACAATTTTTTGAGCTTTTTCTCCAAAACGATGAACTTTTTTCAAAATCAATTAAATTTTTTCTCAAAATCAATGAACTTTTCTCAAAATCGGTGAACCTGTTTCCAAAATCGATGAACTTTTTCAAAATTGATTTTTTTAAATCGATGAACCCTTTTCAAAATCCGTGAACTATTTTTCAAATTTTATAATAAAAGTAAAATCAATGAATTTTTTAAAAATTGATGAATTCTGTTCAAATCGGTGACCTGTTTTCAAAATTGATGGTTTTTTTCAAAATTTGATGAACTATTTTCCAAATTCAATGAACTTCTTTTCAAATTCGATGAACTTTTTTCAAGTTTTATGAACTTTTTCCTAATTCGATGAACTTCTTTTTGAAAATTTATTAACGTTTTTTCGATGAACTTTTTTCAAGTTTTATGAACTTTTTTCTAATTCGATGAACTTTTTTTGAAAATTGATTAAAGTTTTTTTAAAATTCGATAAACGTATTTCAAAATTGCTGAACATTTTATGAAAATTGATGAACCTTTCTCAAATTGGATGAAAAGTTTTCAAATTGATTATTTTCCTTTTCAAAATCTGTGAACATTTTTCAAATTTGATGAACTTTTCTTGCAAAATCGATGAACTTTTTTTGAAAATCAATGAAATTTTTTCAGGTTTGTGAACTTTTCTTTCAAAATGAAGGACATTTTTCAAAATCACGATCTTTTTTTCCTAATAATTAAAAAAATGGTACAATACATGAATGGTTTTGTACAATAAAATAGCGCTGCGCCCTTGTTATTATGCATTTTCCTGTAGTACTTATCACGAATGGCGAGTGGCTCGTGTGGCTTGTGGTACCTGTACGTGAACTCGATGTGGTGAGTTCGAATCTTGTGGACAGCAATATATTTTGCGATTTTTTGGCCGGCTTTTTGCATTCGCTGCACTGCACGTTTGGTTGGCCGGCCCAGCACGGGACGCTGCAGGCGCCCGGACCACGAACGGGCGCTGCAGGCGCCGTATAGGAGCTCCCGCATAGGAGAGCTCCCCAGTTTGTCGGCATGGGCTACCTAGCATCGGCTTGCTCATCAACCCCGCCTGGGCTAAGGCTATAGAGTTGCTCCAGCCTCGCCTTGGGCCTGCCCACGCTTGGGCTGCCTCCCCAGTTTGGGCCGCTTCCGCCTCATGGGCCTCACGCCACCGAGCAGGCTGCCTGCCCTAGGGAAAATATCCTGTGCTCCAAAGAAATCCGTGCTCCGGCTGCACCGTGCACATCTCGAACGTTGGGTACAGAATGAAGGGAGGGGATGGAAGCCGAACGCCCCACCCTCCAGTTTTTGCAGAAATCACCTCAGCTAAGTACAGAATAGGTGTGCTGCCCCAAGTTTGAGCGAACCGGAACAGAGAACAGGAACAGATAGGGATACAGGGCTCCGGCGGTTGACCTCGCCGTGTGCTGAGCTGCGACCTCACCGGCTGCTGCGCTGCGACCTCGCCGTGGTCCGGCGTACAACGGAGAGGCCGCCCCATCCTCGCAACTCCATTCTCCTCCTCCGTGCCACCCCGTCACCACACCCGGTACCTACCTCCGCCATCCGACGGCGGCTAGATCCGCCATCCGCCGACGCCGGAGAAGAGAACTCCAACCTTCAGGTATCCTTTTGGAAGTTACATACCTGTGTTTTTATTTGTGTATTTTGGTTCTAATTCATCACCCCCTTTATTCTGGTTGTGTTAGATGTAGCTAATCTTATTTGAGTAAAATGTGGTGATCTCTCTCTGTATCAGGGCGCAGGCAATAACCACTAAAATAACTTGCTGTATTTTGCTTAGACTGCATATAACATATTCGAGTAATTACAAATAGAAAAATGTCTGCAACTTATGGCCTGAGATGAGTTTGAAGTAATTTTAAACTGAGTTCAAAGTAAAATGTCAGCAACTTAGAGCATTTAGTTTTGTGTGTGATGTGGATGAAGCACCTAGAACTTGTACAAATTAATGGAGGTTAATAGTAGCAAATTGATGCACATCTAGTCAGATCATCTGGATGTGATTGAATCGTTGGTTATATTGTAGAATCAATCATGCCGACATAACCAAGAGAGAAAAATGGCGGGTATGGATAAGCAAGACAGTTTTCATTAGAAGGTAAGGAAACAATAATAAAAGACAAGCTAGATGCAGCAGAACGTCCATATTTCTGCAAGTTTTGGTTCAGATGCCTTTCATTTTCTGCATGTTCATCCTAATCCTATGTATGGGTGAAATAAGTGGATGCAAGCAATCATACGACAGTTAATTTCATTTCATCCTTTGCTACTCTCTCTCTCTCTCTCACCACGGATGGAGTTAGTAACCGGCATGTAAGCAATGAATCTTCACTTAATTAACTAGGAGCAGCAAATTAAGCAGCCCATGAGATGGATTAGTGGGTGTACTGTCGTTGGTTCCATGGAAGTGGGCAAAGAACTCGTGCGAGGAAATATATGCCGTTGTACTCAAGAATGTTCTTTATTAGCATTATTTTCATAACTCTCTTTTTCTTTAGTACATCTAAATGTTGCATTAGACATTTTCTTTCTTCACTACTTTAGCCTGTGGCTTACTTTTTGGACCTCATTGACATGCTAACTAGGTGCACTGCTGCGTCGAGCAGGGAATGATGGAGTCAATGACTAGTATTGCTCCAAGTGTCGGGTCAACTACAACGATGGGACTATAAGATGATGCTAACAATTTTTCCATGGTATTTCTTTGTTATATTACTCATGTTCATCTGTGTGTGTCACTTGACTTAAGCTCAAACAACATTGCTAGGTCCAAACGAGATTCGACATACATGATGAAGATTGTTACAGCATATTGTTCTACTTAACGAAGCGAACATGTTTTCATAATGTGATTTTCTTCTTGTTTGCAGAGCAAGTAGCGTCCAAGAAGGTTCAACATCAGCATATTGTTCTACTTAACGAGGCGAACATGATAGGGGTATATATATACTAGAACATCACGGTGCGCGTTGCCGCACCCGCCCATCTTAGTGATAATATGACCATTTATGAAAGAAATAGAAGTATTTAATTTAGATTTGAATTGAGCGCCTCAATTTTTAGCATAAACTACAGTATATTTGAATACCAAAATTTGGGTACACGCATATATAGAAGGGGCCAGATCAAATAATCATCAAATATCTTTGAACAAGAAATTCCACATGATATTTTACAAATCTTTCGCAAACCCATAAAATATAAGACAGATTAAGGAAAACATTTAAAAGATCGACGGTGAGTGAAAATTATGCAGTTGTAGCGTCAAGTACACCAATGACCTAGAATACTGGATTTTACATTTTAACTCAAGTATAATTCTAAGTGAAACTGCACATATAGATTTGCTTCCCACTATGGTACTGGGCATAATATTGAACTTAAAATGTGCATTGGTTGCCACGCAAGTGTATGAAATCGGGCACATGTCAAGAGCTTAATTTAACATTACATATTCCAAACAAAATAAATTTAATCTTTTTTAGGAAAAGAAGAAATGATATTGAATAAGCACCTTACTCATCTTGACAGTAGCATCATATTGTCCGTTGTTTGGAACATTGTAAATTAGTTTCTTCCATCAAGCAGATGAAATCATTATATATTTACAACAAAAGTTAGCATAAGAAAAATATTCGCACTAAGGGTTGCATATTACCGTGCAAGACTTGGCTTGTGTTTTATGTACGGATGCCATGAAGTTGTATTTTACATATCATCGTTTATCTTCTCAAATGCTACTGCTGCTTCATTTTCTGAAGAGAACTTGAAGATTTTTTTTTTTGGTTTTCCTAATCACGTGATGGCATAGTACTTCTGTTGTACGACCGCTCGTGAAGGCGGAGTGCGTGCGGCTGGAGGGGATTGCTGTGGAGGTGACTTTTTTTACATAGGGAGGTATGTATGGGAGGGTTTTTTTTTGAGAAAAACGTATGGGAGGTGAGCCGTACGGTGGGCTAGAATTAAGGCCTAGCTAACTACCTATTATCCCAATTGATCAGAGAGCACCCAGCTCATCCTCCGGAGCAGTGGCCCGGGCACGTTGGGCCAACGACGATGCGCGGGGAAACTGGTTAAAACGACCATGGTGCGTGCGGCGGGACGATCAATTAATCTGATGCGTTCATACGTGAGATCCCATGGTTGACAACGTCAAATCGCTGTGGATGGATGTAGCTAGCTCCGTTTTACTGTATTGTAATTGCTCCTCATAGATTAAAACATGTTGAGTATGTTTGCAAACCTTTGACTTTTACTTGTTTATTATTTTCCAGCACAGCCCACCCATGGGAGCGGACACTTTTACTTTGCGTTAAATAATGGATGAAAGATGTGTTCATTAATGTGATATATGGACCTAGTTCAAGTACACCATGCTGAATTTGTTGGCGCAATATATGTGTATCTACTAATCTTCTATACATTGCTTTGTAACGGTTGGACAGCAACTCTAGCTGTGTGCATGTAGATTAATGTGTTTTGTCATGATTGTCGTTCACAAAGCATTCAAACCTTCCTACTATGAGCTATGAAATGTTGAGATGGTTGTTGATGTGTTGCCTTCTAAGTTGAGAAAGGTGGTTAATACACCCGATGGTCTGGTCTTTGCATATTTGGTACAGGATTTATGAATCCAAATCTTGATTCATGGACTTACTAATTCTTTATTTTCTTAGAATTAGCTTTACTTTCATTATGTAAAAAATATATGTATGTTTTCCATCTTGGAAAATTCATGATTCACTCTGTACCATAGAGTTGTTGTCGTATTTATACGTGTTGGATGAATGCAGCAACGTGAGACAACAAGCTACAAAAGTACATGATGTCTCTGTTCATTCTGTTCCAAAACTGGGGTGGCACAGCTTCTGAAGATAGTGCATACCACGTTGGTCATCCTATACATATATGGGGTGCTTTCTGCACATTTGACAAGATTAGTCCTCCGCATTCCATCTTGTACCTTAGATTTTATCTAACAGTTGGGCAGCACTCGGTGCAGCCGGAGTACTCTATGATCAGGAGTACAGGATATGTTCTCGCCTGCCCTAACCATCTCGTACGTACCACTAAAGAAAAAAGCCATCCCGTACGCTTGCTGCCCAGCGGTTCCGCTGCCGCTGCCACAGTTGTCGCCAAGAGCGGCAGGATCCAATCCAGCTCGATTCCGCAGCCCCGCGAACGCTTGATTTCGATTGCTTCTCGTCGCCACTAAAAATCCCGTCAACACATCGCCTTTTCCTTGCATTTCCTGCACTTTAAACAGCGCGATTGAACCCACCAGGAAGACGCACCGTTGATTGAACCACCGTTCCGCGTCGGTGATTTTAATAATCGCGACCTCCAAACACCTATAGCTCATGATACTACTTGATCAGAAGAGCGTGCCAAGTTATAACATCTTGATGGAGCGTCTTCCTCCGATTAATCTTCATTTTATTTTCACCTCACGGTATGTTCTTTTGCCAACATTTGCTCCACAGTACAGTACTTTGTAGCAGTAACAGCAAGTGGCGAGGTGTAATAATTGCAACTTGAATTTTCTATGGCATTTTTGGCGCAGTGATGGTACCACTGCCGTTTTCTAGTTTCAAGTACAACTGTGCAAGAAGATAATGTTGGAGCAGGACGGTATCCAAAGTATCAACTATCAAGTGCATTTAATTAAAAGAACTCCCTGCTCACATCAACCTGTGATCATCTAAAGCATCATAGAGGGAGCACATAATGATTCGGAAAGTTTCTGTGAGAGACCCTTCCTTCAAAGAATAAAGAGAAAATCTATGTTTTGTAACATATAAATTGTACAGACATATGTGTCCATTGTGTTCAGATATTCCACCTCAAAGCCAACGAGAGAATTCATCCAGCCGATACTAGTAGCCAGTTGACTTAGTGAATTCACCGTTGTGGACTACTCCATTCGTCTCATAATATAAAACGTTTTTTGACATTAATGTAGTGTCAAAAACCGTCTTAGATTATGGGACGGAGGAAAAGGGAGTAATAAATAATTATATGCATTTGGTATCCGATGCATTTGGAAGTTGTGAACTTGGGATGATAAAGATCAGTTGAAACTTCGGCATCACCCGTACCTTCTTTAAATATAAGAACTATACGTATTATTGGTCTGTCTAGCTAGATCAGTTGAAACCTTGGACCTATTTGGCTTTAGGAGCAGGCATAACCAGTATTTTATTGGAGAGATGTAGTTGGCATCCACTAGCATACAAACCATATCCCATTTCTTACACATGAGATGCAATCTAAATCTTGACCCTTTTTAATTAGTAGCAAGCAGATTGCTAGGTGAGCAATAGCGGTGAAGTGCCAAACATTTTTTTTGGAAATGGAGGCGTACCCCCGGCCTCTGCATCATGGCGATGCATGCAGCCATCTTATTAAAAATCTTCAAAGTACCACAAAGTCATCACGGTATTACAGCTCGCAAACGGAGCAAAACAAAGAAAACGAAAGTATACGCTCCAAATTACAACCGGTAAGGCAAAATAAAGGATAAGCTCCATAGACTCCTATCCTGTTATGCGACCGCCATCCCAACCGGTTGAATATAGCCCGTGCTACCATCTCCCACTGGTTGCACCCATAACCAAAGGCTCCCTGGAGTCCATAGGAATGAGTAAGGACCATGTACGGATCCATGCGGTAGCTCTGAAGATAACCTGCAAGAAAGTTAAATTGTGTTGTCTGTTAAAAATCAAATCATTTCGACAATTTCATATAGCCCACAAAAGCGCACATATTCCAATCCGAATACGAGATGCAGTAGTATGTTCATCCCCAGTTAACCACGTTCCAAACGACGATTCAATATCAACTGGAGGCTTAATGTGAAGCGCCAAACATGGCGGCGATACAAATTAAAAATATTTTTGTATAAGGGGATTCCCATCAAAGGATACTTTTCTTTCAGGAGGAGAAGAATACAAGATGGTTGAGAGTTGTACCTCCAAATCTTATTGCAAGAATCCAAGAAGCCATGAATAAGATTTCTTCATATCCAACATTGGATCAGTACCCTGCACTTGCAACCAAAAATCCAAGGAGAAACCGGATTATGGTGCCATTTGTTTTGGGCTCCTTGATGTGTATATTGTTCTTGAGTTAGGGGGTGGTGATTGGGGGTGAAATGAACTTGCCAAGTACTAATCCGTACCACTAGCATAGTAGACAAGATGACGTCCAGATGATTGGAGCTTTTATTGGACGGTAGAACTTTGAGGAGAATGCTTCGCTCATCGCCTTCGATCTTGTGTGCTTTACTCCACCCTTGTCAGTACTCAATTGCCATGCAAACTGTGCTCCATTTGGACTTCTTCAATTAGAAAATAAAATAACTTTTCAACCGTCGTAGGTATAGAAATGGGCTTATCAAATGTCATAGGACGTCGTTGTTGCTTGCTGCTAGACTTCTAGTACTAACACAAAATAAGGGTCCATTTGGACCACAAGAATTCCATGAAATTCTAACCAGTCTAATCCCCCCCCCCCAAAAAGTATAGCGTTTCAAACAGGCCAAATAAATCTGAACCTTGTTTGGTCCATCTGTCTATGAGCCATTTTCTTGCACACTTCAGTGGGGAACTAGAGATCTGTATGGAGGAAGAACTCTGCAACGGCCAGTAAATTCTCATGGGTAAAGAAAGCCTTTACTGAATTTTGAAACTATTTGCAGTTCTGCAGTCAAATTCATGGGACCATCTACTCATATATACTATCATTTGTCAATGGAACACAAAACTAGATAGTAGTACTGTATATACCTTATCTTGTGAGCCCGCCCAGATTTTCTGTGTCATTGCCCTGAGTCCCACCACGCCCTGCCTTTGCCCACAACAGTGCCTCTATTCTATTCGTTGATGTCTTCGTTGCATCAACTTTAATAAAGATGGTTGTGTGCATCGCAAATGATGCAGAGGCTGGGGCACTAACATCCTTTTCGGAAAAAAAAAACTCATGAGCGTATAACTTTTCATAGAAACAAAGTTAGAATTGTTTTGCCAATTACAAAGTTCAGATTTCTTCGTGTCCAATACTCCTCAACATAATAAAACACAAATATGAAGACCAACACACTTCCAGCACATTCAAATATAAGATTTGGAAAAAGTGCAAGACTCCTTTTTAGGAATAAGGGTACTAGGAATAGACAGAACTAGTAGTCCAAGAAAACGATTCGACTGAGTACTCTGGCGGCGCTTCCCAGGCAAAGCTAGTGGCCAACCCTAGCGCCGCAAGCAGCTAACCCCAGCAGGGCTCTTCCTTCCGCAGCTGCGGCTGACCTGCACTGTGGTTGCGAGCGGCCCAGTACCAAAAGGTGGTTGGGAATCTCTCAAATAGTGGTGGTTGCATTGTGCGGGGCGACGATAGCCCGAAACGTGGAAATCATGGTGGTGTACTGCGGTCCTCTCCCCTTGTGGCAAACGACATATGGGTGGCGACCTAGCCTGCATCATGTACGATCTCGGCATGTACAGGCCTGCTGTGGGCACTACCTGTGGCGGTGCAGATCTGCCTTTTGTGCTCCAGTTCCGGCAGCGTTGGCCCAAAGTGGTAGTTGTGAAGCTTCATGCACTAGTTAACGGCTTAACGCAATCAAAAGTCCAAACTGATAAAAAAGGCTAGGCAATCACATATACACTTCAACAGCCTCTCTCACATGTGACGTGCGATGAAGCGCAAAGCGTCGCCTGAGTGAATGGGTCTGAACCTGAGGGGGTTAGACGCGTTCGGCAAGGAGGCCGAACGGGCCGGAGAGGCGGACCGATTGAGGACGGCATGGAAGGAGCACCACTCAGATCGCAATACGGAGCGCCTAGAGAAGGAGATGGGGAGAGAGAGCGCGCCATCCTATCGACCCAAAGACAAAAATGTACCAGCAAACCCATTGACTGTTGTCAGCAGCAAAATTTAACAGCAAGACATCTTCATAAAAAACAGAGCTACCAACACTTAAAAGTCCATTAGATAACACAGCAAATGCCTTCAAAAGCTGGCACCACAGACGATCCGGTCACCGCCTCTCCTCCCCAATTGGTTTTCCAGCGAGTGGTGCGGGGGCTGTTTGATCACACCATTTCCTCCCCAGGATTTTCTAAATCAAGGCCCCTCCACGCCACCTAACTGTCTCTTGCCTGGACTAGACATGCAGCAGTAATATTTCTACTAGTGCCCACATGCCCCCCACCCCCCCTCTCATTCCAAAACAACTGTTCACCGATGGGTTTCTTCCTCTGATATATCATTCTATCTCCTTGGGTGATCTTGGAAAGAAGCCCTTTTTTTCAGGCTTTCCCTTTCCAGTGTGGTGTGAAGCACTTTCTGGTGTATAGCTTAGCTTTGCTTGTGTGCTGTTCTTGAGTGGAATAAAGCTAGAGCGTGCATTCTTGTGGCTTGGGATAGGTAGGATTCTTCCTTCTTCCACAGCCATGTGCTGCATGCAGCTTTGAGCTTTGGTAATTGCTTCTAGGCTCTAGCCACCCCCCAGTCCCAGCTTTAGCCATCAAGATCCAAGAAAGATCAGGACCAAAAAGTCTTGAGCTGCAATCATTCCGAGCTGCATTGTAGTGAGGAATTGTCCCCTAGCTTGGCTCACTCTTTATTCCTCATATTATCTGTCCTTACTCTGGCATTAGATCAAAGATCAAGAACACAACTCCCTGTTTCCCTAGGAGAAAAGGAATCAGGGACAGGCTCAAGCAGCAGCAGATTCTCCTCAAGGTATCAGGGTGTTCTTTCTTGTGTTCTTTTTGTCCATGTGGTAACTTCTGTGCCAACGTATTCTTCAATCTTGTTCTGAAGAAGCTATCTGGGAGAAGCCCCTATATTTAATTGGGTCCAAGAGGAGCTATAGATGCAACAATCATAAGGTATTGGAGAAATTATGTACTTAATGTTATTTAGCTGGGCAGGTTCCCTTTGAAGTACACATATTGATGTCTTCCTGCCTGCATAGGGCCAATCATTGCAAAGGTGTTTGGAATATATTCCCTCTGCTCTTGTCATTCTTTGCTTGTAAGGAGTTGTTTCATATTCCTTCACAAAGATAGTGCTGATACTCTGGTTCCTTTTCCAGTTCTTCTCTCACTACGAAGCAGATGAAGCTTCTCTGAGGAAGGAAGAAGCTCTTGCTTTCTTTGCATGGAGAAGGAGGCCATGGAGGGGCATGTAAATGTAATGCTGCCGCAGGAGAACCTGAGATCGGATCTCCCCAACGGTGGAATCGTACTTGGCCATGACAAGGAAATCTCAACTCTGCAAGGTTCAGACCACCACACTCTGCTGTTTATTAAGTTCATTCATGTGACGATTCACCAAAACAGAAACCACCAAATAATTCTTTCGGCCCGGTGGTGTTTCAGAAGAGATTTCTGCTCTGAGATCGAGGCAGAGACATCTCAACCGGAGAAGACGTGAGGCGCTGGGCAAGCTCATAGACCTGAAAGGTACCGCCTTTGATCCTAGAACCAAATAGCAGTTGGTGTTCTCTTCTCCCCAGCACAGATTTAGAGTTAGTATTCCTTGAGACTCTAAGAAGCTGAATTTGGATAAAATTCAGGAAGTATCAGGGTGTTCTGCCGAGTCCGGCCGTCGATCTCAACCAGCAACATCAAGATCAAATCACCAGTTACTGTCGAACAAGAGAACATCGCAGTTCGAGCAGTGGGGATCAAGAAAGATTCCAGTGTTGATCGGGTGTTTGACCAGGAGTCAACGCAAGGTAGCTTCTCGATCTGATCTTGCCTCGCTACATTTTCACTGCTTATCTATCTTCTTCAAGTGTAACTGTTGATGATGCAGATGATGTGTTCCATGAGGTGAAGCCAATCCTCCGATCTGCACTTGACGGGCACAATGTCTGCATCCTTGCTTTTGGCCAAACTGGGACCGGGAAGACCTATACAATGGTCAGTTGCTGCTTGAGCTCAATTGAATTCAAGGCAATATCTGAAATTATTCTATCTCACCTTTCCTTTGAAACTGCTAACTGCTTGCAGGAAGGAACTAGCGATAACCTTGGCGCTGTGCCTCGAGCGATTCAGGAACTGTTTTCTCATGCTGCTCAAGATACTTCATCCACATACTCTTTCTCCATAAGCATGCTTGAGGTCTACATGGGAAGTCTCAGGGACTTGTTGGCACCAAGGCAGCAGCCTCTCTTCAGGTCCATAGAAGGCAATACAACTTGGTAAAGACCCATCAATGCACTTGTAAATTAGTACTCCCTCTGTAACGAAATATAAGACGTTTTTTGACACCCGTAGTATATTGCCTTCAATTCTCAAAGTGCAGCAAATGCACCCTTTTTTGTTTTGAGTTTTTTAGTAACCTCAGCATTCTAGCAACCACAAGTGGCTCTGTCCAAGTCGAGGGGCTTACCGATGTCGCAGTACCGGACCTCAAGAAAGCCAACCAGTGGTACTGCAGAGGGCGGCGATCCCGGTCGACATCCGGGACAAATGTCAACAATGTTTCGAGCCGATCACACTGGTGGGTTGGTCTAGACAGAGTTTCAGCTTGTGCAGTATGTAGTGGTAACTTGAACAGTACCCAATTTTATCTTGTCTTAGCTCTGTCTGTGTGTAGTTTGACAAGAATTACCATAAGGAGATGTGGAGGTGTGACTGAACAAGTAAGCAAGCTGTGGCTCGTGGATCTTGGTGGCAGCGAGCGGTTGCTCAAGACTGGTGCATCTGGGTTGACAATGGATGAGGGTAAGGCCATAAACCTGTCTCTGTCAGCCCTTGGAGATGTCATCGCTGCACTAAGGAGAAAGAGAAGCCATGTTCCATACAGGTAGTAATTTCTTCATATGTCGACAGGTTAATTCTCATGTTTCAAATTACCTCAGTAGTACTTACTTAGGTCTTACCTTGTTTTTGTCGAACTCTGCAGAAATAGCAAGCTTACCCAGATTCTTAGTGATTCTCTCGGTACGGAAAAAACCAACTTCAGATCAATTTGAAGCATGAAATGTGGAAACTGTGATGTGAACCTATATATATGATATGTTTATGTTGATTTGCGAAAAACAGGTGATGGCTCAAAAGTTGTGATGGTAGTGCACATCAGCCCTTCCAAGGACGACGTGGGCGAGACAATTTGTTCGCTGGGCTTTGCGAAAAGAGCCAGGCTGATAGAATCCAGTAGAGAGCTTTCAGAGGTAAGATAAGATAAGAGGGTGAATGATGAACCAAAGCTCCTACGTACTACTAGTATTTACGTAGAGTACATGTAAAGGCGTTCCTTGTATTGATGTAGGACTTGAAAATGTTAAAGCGGAAGCGGCTCGCGGAGCTTGACAAGGAAATATGTGACGCCGAGCAAGAGCTCGGGGTTCTGAATGAACAAATAAGGAGTGCTGAGAGGTCCGTGGAGGAGAGGAAGAAGCTCTCTCCGTCCGTCTGTCAGGCTCTCAGCGACGACAAGGGGTCGCCCAGAAGCATTCTGGTGGCAGGGCACATTGATGCCGTGGACAGCCCTCAGGCAACCGAGAGGGCCAAGAGCAGGATGGCCCATCATGGATCAGTCCCTCACTTTATGTCCGCAACAGTGTGCAGCCGTCAAAGACACGGCGCGGCAAGCCATTCCGTCAGTAAGCCGAGGCTGACAAGATCAGTGAACACGTACTCATCTAAGCCCAGTGGGAGCCAGTCGTTCAGCCACTCCGCATCCAAGGCTAAGTCAGTGGCACTCTCATCCGGTGAGCCTAGGCTGAAATACTTGTCCGTCAAATCTGATCAGATCAACGTAAGCAGTAACAGCATCGATTCGACGGCAGCGTCGGCGCCTCGGCCTCGGCCAAGGGAGAGTCTTGTTTCCAGGCCGGTACAGAGAGCTCCCCTGCATCAGCACAGGAGAAGGATGTCATGCTTAACCTGAGCTCGCAGAAATACTACATACAGATTACATAGCACTGATTTTGACTTGTTGTTTCGTGGTGAAATGTTTTGGGAACATGTCTGCAGCTGTTTGATAGTTTGGGTGTGTAAACTTGTGTAACTACTGGAGGGCCCTTCCGTTGCTCTTTTTGGTTTCAAACGGAAGGGCACAAGGATGTGAGTGTGAGGGGTATGGTAAATGGAGTTGTAACTGTTAGAAGGGAGAGAGGGATTGGTGGAATAGTTCGTTGTATCGCTTGAGCCTCGTGGGCATATATATAGGAGTATATGATCTACTTGGAGTACAAGGCAAGCCAGAATATTTTCTAGTCTAACCTATGTTTCCTAATACAATCACGTTACTCAACACCCCCCGCAGTCACAACGGTAGCGACGCAGACGGTGAGACTGGAGAAGAATCCGAAGGCAAGCCGACGGACCCCCCCCCCCCCCCCCCCCCCCACAGTCTTAACGGTCGACGCATCGCGGAGTCGTGGCTGGAGCGGTAGCCCTTTGTGTCGTTCGTCGAGGTAGCCGAGAGCGTTGGTGGTGGAGCCGTTGTCGAGGTAGCCGTTCGAAGAATGCCGTGGTCGATGTCGAGTCGGGGTGGCCGGTGTCGAGGAAGTCGCCGTGGAGCCGCAGGCGCAAGGGGGCGCCGAGTTAGCATGGGCGCAGTGTTGTCGAAGTAGTGGTGCGCCGGGAAGAAGATGTTGTTGACGACGCGTCGCAGCGGGTTTGCCAAGCCCGGGACACATCGTGGACGACGGCACGCACCGGTGTTGCCAGCACTGGGCATGCGTAGACGGACGAAGACGAAGTTGACGAAGCGCCGCACCAGGCTTGCCAGGCCCGGGGACACGTCATGGACGAAGGCACGCGGCAGTGTTGCCAGCACCGGGCATGCGTAGACTGGGACCTGCACGAGCTGTACGCCATGTCGAAGAAGTCGGAGAGGCCAGCAGAGAAGGACTCGACGACGGTTGCGGCGCCAATCGGCGCGGGGCCAATGTCGCCCACGGTTTTCGGAGTAGATGAAGCGGTCCGGGTAGATGACGGCGACACGGGCGACGGGCTGATGCTGGACGAAGACGAAGGGGTTGGACGGGCGGCGGCGGCTACGGAGGTAGCGGCGGCGGCCAAAGAAGAGCGGCGGCGGCGGGAAGACCTCTGGGCGGCGGCGGGGACCGCGGGCCGCGACGCTACGGCCCGAAGGGGCGACACAACGGCGGTTCGCGAGTCGGTGCAACCGCGGGGACGGCCTCGGGGCGGCGGCGGGGACAGCGTATCGCGGCACTATGGCCCAAAGGGACAGCGCAGCGGCGACGCACGAGTCGATGCAGCCGCTAGGAGAACCACGGGGCGGCGCATTGCGGCCCGACGCAGCGGCAGTCCGATGCTCGATCGGTGGAGAGGCGCGCTGAACTCGGGGACGATCTTCACGGGACCTGCGAAGGCGCGCGTAACTGACGGGCCAGGTCGGTCGGGCGGCGTAGATGAGGCGGATTGCGGCGACGAGCGGGTGATCAAGCCGATCGCGCGCGAGGTCGGGGACGCCGCTCGGTTGAGGCGTGGTGGCGGCGGAGTCCGAGATGAAGCCGACGACGACGGACGGCGTGGGACATCGTGCAGACGAGCTTGTCAACACCGGCACCCGGGCTGCCAAAGCAACGCCCGCGCCCGGGCAGCAAGGCCCGAGCGACCAATAGAGCAGCGGCGCCCGAGTTGAGGCAGCCGACGAGCCTGACGCAGCCAAGGACGAGGCCGGCGAGGTAGACCGCCTGGCCGCCGTGCAGACGCGGCGGAGGCGGGTGATGTGGATCGATGGGCGGGCCGGCACGCGAGCGACGGCTATGATTGGCCGTCGCATGGCGCGAGGCCGCCGGGTTGGGACGATGCAGGTGTCCCGGTCGGAGTAGGGCGGTGACGGCCGGCGCAGGGCGACGGGCGGACCGACGCGCGGATGGCGGCTGGCCCTGACGGGCCGCCTCGGCGCGCGTGGCCGCCGGGTCAGAGGAGAGGCCGGCTGGTCGCGCCGGGGTCGTAGTAGAGGCGCTCGGGGTCGACGGCGGCGGTGGGCGACGCAAACCGATCAAGAATAGATCGGAAAACCAAAAAAAACTCGCGATCAAGATGACCGGCGGGAGAGAGAAAACCCCGGAGCAAGGCTCGGGGAAAAGACTCTCTAGGGCAGCCGGTCAACACGACTGGCGGACGAACTCTAGATACGGGCGGCGCGGCCCCCGGCGGCGGTCATGGTGGCCGACCGCCCCGGGGCGGCGCACGGGTGCGGAAGCTGCGGCGGCAAGCGTTTAGGATCGACTTACGATAGATACCATGTTAGAAGGGAGAAAGGGATTGGTGGAATAGTTCGTTGTATCGCTTGAGCCTCATGGGCATATATATATAGGAGTACATGATTTACTTGAAGTATAAGGCAAGTCGGAATATTTCCTAGTCTAATCTATGTTTTCTAATACAATCACGTTACTCAACAGTAACTGTAATTGGATTTGACTCATGCTTTTGATTGCTTTGCTGAATTGTAATTTGGAAAGGAAAAAAAATGTAGGACATCATCACTTAATATACTGTTCTGATTCAGGCTATGAAAACAGATATGATTGTTTCAGGTTTGTTGCATGGATTATCCTAGGGTCATATTCTCTAAAAAACAAAAAATAATAATATTCTAGGGTCACATTCTCTAAATAACAAAAGATTATCCTAGGGTCATATTCTCTAAAAAGATGACATGAGTTGAAAGTTAGCTTGAAATTTAGCTGCACCTCAGTTTCCGCACAAGTGTTGGATGTCACTACTCTTTCACTGAATCTGCATACCTTAGTTGCTAATTGAGGTGTTGTTAAGTTTCAACTTCGAAGAGAAGTAGTGCATTGCAGGTTAAGCATATGACATGAGTAAAAGCTTGGTGAAGCAACTTATTTGCTTCCAACACAAGGCAAGTATATGCAACTGGGATGCATAGGCTATAGGGGGTGTCATTCTTGGAGGTATGCATAGGCTCGAGGGATCAGTGGATGGCATCTGCGGTGGAACACGCGTTCCATTTGGCGCATCGATGACGTGGAGTCTCGGCGGCGTGGCGCGGCAGGGCCTCAGCGACGGATGTGCGATGATTGACGCACGTAGGGAGGAGTTGTTGTTTGGCGTCGTGGTGGCGTTGACATCAGGCCTACCAAGGTCGATGCGTCAGTATTTGCTTCGAAGATGGATCGATGGAAGACAGCAACGACAACCTAATTGCGTCGGACCGGTTTGTACCCCAGACCTGGTATGTGGCTTGGTTGGGATCTCCGGCTTTAGATGTTAGGCTTAGGTGAGACGTTTGGTTATTCGGCTCACACTTTCTGCACCCCTTCATCAGTGGATATGAGTAGCGACAGATGTTGCCGAAATGACGGCTTTAGACATATTGATGTATTACTTTGTAAGGTCTTTATGAATAATTAATAAAATGGCTGCTTGAATCTCCATGCAGGGGCCGGGGGTCATCCTCCTTTTGTAAAAAAAAGTATATGCAACTGGGTGTAGTACTGCAGCACCTCAAATACATTACAGTCTTGTCTGTGTCTAGTTGACCAAGCCTCTGCTCCGTTCCAAATCAAAATCCTACACCTACATAAACTTTATAAAGTTTACGTAATCCTAGGCCCAATCCTAATCTTCCACGTATGTCTAAAACACTTAAAATATCTACGTATGTCAATCATCGCTAGTTTCAAAATACTTGAAGTTCTAGGTTTGTTTTAAGTCAAACTTGTCAAGTTTGATCAAGTTTATAGAAAAAAATAGTAAATCCACAACACCGAATATATATAGTATGAAAATATATTTTATGATGAATTCAAAGAAACTAATTTGGCATTGTACGTGTTGATATATTTTTCTATAGACTTAGTCAAACTTAAATCTACTAGTAGAACTTAAGTATTTTGGAATGTAGGGAGCATGTATGTTCTTTAATCTGTGTTCTTCTGATGAATGTGAGGTCTTCATTGGTACACATATTTGATAACCATCTACTCTCCTCGTCCCAAAATAAGTGTCGATGATTTAATACAACCTAGCGCTTATTTTAGGATGGAGGGAGTACTAAATTACTAAGCTCCATCAAAATGAAACGCTCTGATTGACTAGGGTTGGGGAAGCATGTGGGACCCAATTGTGAGTTGGTGTTCGCCATTGGTTGTCCCCACCTATCATGTCTGCTTCACTTGGGGGCAGATGTTAGAGGGGCACACGTTCTGTTTCTCCCAACCTGTCCCCTTCCTCTCTCCTAAATTTGCCGCCGTCGCCTCCAATTCCCACCTACTACATTGTTGGTATGCGCCACCGATGACGTAGGATGCCCTGCACTACCCGATGATGCATCCTCCTACGCGGTGAGAGAGTGAGCCAACAAGAATGGCGGCGAACGAAGTGGACGAGCCAGCTTGAGGCAACAAATGGCGACAGGCTTAGAGAGGTGCACTCGCAGCTTTCGCGAGCAGAAGAGCAGTTGGGGGCACGAGCGCCCAACAACGGCTTGAACAAAGTGATCAGAGCGACATTCATTGCGATTTTGTGCGGGATCGAAGCGAGCAGTGTCATGACATTGGACTTGGCCAATGAAACTCTGCTAGAGCGAATAGCACCTGCTCGGACGACGGCAACAACAATGTCTGTCATGGCCTTCATCGTCCCACCAGGACAGACTCGACATGCCAGAGGGTGCTAAGATGGAGCGACACAGTCGTCCATGACACAAAGCTGCAGCTCACAGGGTAAGATGTGTCGCACGACCGCCGTCTTGGTCGGGGAAGGAGTTGATGATGATCGGCTAGTAATCCTTGGCCAAGACAAGGTGGATCAGCATGCCACCCATTGGGCCATGATGCCCCTCCTCAATCGGCGTGTCCTCAGGTAGGTGGTGGTGATTCGCTAGCGCGGGCAACGATGGTGAGGTCCGAGGCCTTTGAAAGGGCATTTCTCGCCTTAAGTGTTTTGGTGTTGATAACAATGAAAATTGCGGACTGAAGGAATATGCCCTAGAGGCAATAATAAAGATGTTATTTATATTTCCTTATATCATGATAAATGTTTATTATTCATGCTAGAATTGTATTAACCGGAAATTTGATACATGTGTGAATACATAGACCAAACAGAGTGTCCCTAGTATGCCTCTACTTGACTAGCTCGTTAATCAAAGATGGTTAAGTTTCTTAGCCATAGACATGTGTTGTCATTTGATGAACGGGATCACATCATTAGAGAATGATGTGATGGACAAGAACCACCCGTTAGCTTAGCATAATGATCGTTTAGTTTTATTGCTATTGCTTTCTTCATGACTTATACATGTTCCTCTGACTATGAGATTATGCAACTCCCGAATACCAGAGGAACACCTTGTGTGCTATCAAACGTCACAACGTAACTGGGTGATTATAAAGATGCTCTACAGGTGTCTCTGATGGTGTTTGTTGAGTTGGTATAGATCAAGATTAGGATTTGTCACTCCGAGTATCGGAGAGGTATCTCTGGGCCCTCTCGGTAATGCACATCACTATAAGCCTTGCAAGCAATGTGACTAATGAGTTAGTTACAGGATGATGCATTACGGAACGAGTACAGAGACTTGCCGGTAACGAGATTGAACTAGGTATGAGGATACCGACGATCGAATATCGGGCAAGTAACATACCGACGACAATGGGAACAACGTATGTTGTTATGCGGTTCGACCGATAAAGATCTTCGTAGAATATGTAGGAGCCAATTTGGGCATCCAGGTTCCGCTATTGGTTATTGACCAGAGAGGTGTCTCAGTCATGTCTACATAGTTCTCGAACCCGTAGGGTCCGCACGCTTAACGTTCGTTGACGATATAGTATTATATGAGTTATGTATGTTGGTAACCGAATGTTTTTCGGAGTCCCGGATGAGATCACGGACATGACGAGGAGCTCCAGAATGGTCAAGAGGTAAAGATTCATATATTGGATGATATGGTTAGGCCAAGGGGTCAGGCCCACGAGGCTATAGGTCGGTGCAAAAGATAGTTTTGGGGAGGTCAGAGGCCATGTTGGGGAACGTAGTAATTTCAAAAAATTTCCTACGCACACGCAAGATCATGGTGATGCATAGCAACGAGAGGGGAGAGTGTTGTCCACGTACCCTCGTAGACCGAAAGCGGAAGCGTTAACACAACGCGGTTGATATAGTCGTACGTCTTCACGATCCGACCGATCAAGTACCGAACGTATGGCACCTCCGAGTTCAGCACACGTTCAGCTCGATGACGTCCCTCGAACTCCGATCCAGCCGAGTGTTGAGGGAGAGTTTCGTTAGCACGACGGCGTGGTGACAATGTTGATGTTCTACCGACGCAGGGCTTCGCCTAAGCACCGCTACGATATTATCGAGGTGTAATATGGTGGAGGGGGGCACCGCACACGGCTAAGAGATCAATGATCAATTGTGTGTCTATGGGGTGCCCCCTGCCCCCGTATATAAAGGAGCAAGGGGAAGGCCGCCGGCCAAGGAGGAGGGCACGCCAAGGGGGGAGTTCTACTCCCACCGGGAGTAGGACTCCTCCTTTCCTTGTTGGAATAGGAGAAGGGAAGGGAGAAGGAGAAAGAGGGAAGGGAGCGCCCCCCCTCCCTAGTCCAATTCGGACTAGTCCATGGGGAGGGGTGCGGCCACCCTTTGGTGTCTTTCTCTCCTTTCCCGTATGGCCCAATACGAATTCCCGTAACTCTCCGATACTCCGAAAAATACCCGAATCACTCGGAACCTTTCCGAAGTCCGAATATAGTCGTCCAATATATCGATCTTTACGTCTCGGCCATTTAGAGACTCCTCGTCATGTTCCCGATCTCATCCGGCACTCCGAACTCCTTCGGTACATCAAAACACATAAACTCATAATATAACCGTCATCGTAACGTTAAGCGTGCGGACCCTACGGGTTCGAGAACTATGTAGACATGACCGAGACACCTCTCCGGTCAATAACCAATAGCGGAACCTGGATGCTCATATTGGCTCCCACATATTCTATGAAGATCTTTATCGGTCAGACCGCATAACAACATACGTTGTTCCCTTTGTCATCGGTATGTTACTTGCCCGAGATTCGATCGTCGGTATCTTAATACCTAGTTCAATCTCGTTACCGGCAAGTCTCTTTACTCGTTCCGTAATACATCATCCCGCAACTAACTCATTAGTTACAATGCTTGCAAGGCTTATAGTGATGTGCATTACTGAGTGGGCCCAGAGATACCTCTCCGACAATCGGAGTGACAAATCCTAATCTCGAAATACGCCAACCCAACAAGTGCCTTTGGAAGCACCTGTAGAGCACCTTTATAATCACCCAGTTACGTTGTGACATTTGGTAGCACACAAAGTGTTCCTCCGGTAAACGGGAGTTGCATAATCTCATAGTCATAGGAACATGTATAAGTCATGAAGAAAGCAATAGCAGAATACTAAACGATTGTGTGCTAAGCTAACGGAATGGGTCAAGTCAATCACATCATTCTCCTAATGATATGATCCCGTTAATCAAATGACAACTCATGTCTATGGCTAGGAAACATAACCATCTTTGATCAACGAGCTAGTCAAGTAGAGGCATACTAGTGACACTCTGTTTGTCTATGTATTCACACATGTATCATGTTTCCGGTTAATACAATTCTAGCGTGAATAATAAACATTTATCATGATATAAGGAAATAAATAATAACTTTATTATTGCCTCTAGGGCATATTTCCTTCAGGCCAAACGCCGGAGACCCCGGCGTCTTGCCCAAGGCCCATGGTGTCTGGGCCAGACGCCAAGGATTGAGGCGTTTGGTGCTTGTAACATCCCAAATTTTCAATTTGGAATGTTATACATTAGATCATCATTGCATATCATATTTTATTGCATTTTTGGTTTGATCCTAGAAATTCTACGCAACTCAAGGACCCACGGAGAGAGTTGGGGATTTCGTTATTTTCATATTTGGGTTTTCTCAAATTTTGAAAATAGGATCATTTTATTTTATTTATTTTATCTTCAATTATTTCATTTATAAAAATAAGAGAGAGGGAATAAAATGATTTTCCCAAAAATAAGAAATATTGAGGATTTAATGAAAAAATAAAATCTTATTTTATTTGGAGTTTTGCTATTTTATTTCAATTTAGGAAAATTGCACGTTTTTCAAAATTGAATTTTAGGGCCAAGAAAATGTTCATCTTGTTCTAAATATTTTATTTAGACGGTGAAAAATTTATTTTGGCATTTTTAGAATTTTATTTTATTTTCTAAATTTTTTCTCAGTTTCGGAGGAATTGTTTAAAAAAAAACTCCCGCGCGCCCGACTGGGCCGAAGCCCAGCCGAACCAGGCCGGCCCGCCCGCGCCACCGCTTCCCGCCGCCGTCTCCGGATCGGAGACCGCCGTCGCCGCCCGAGTCCAAGAGGAGCACGCCTCCCAAGGCGCCCCTTCCCCAAGCCGCGCCGCCCCCCCTCCTTAAATAGCCGCCGCCGCCGCCCCTCACCCCGCCACCGAACCCGCAGCCCCGCCGCCAGAACCCGCCCCGCCGCCGGAGCCGCACCACCGCCGAGCCGCCCCGCCGCCCAAGGTCGTCGTCGCTGCCGGGAAAGCCGCCGCCGCCGACGCCCGCAGCCCCGCCGCCCCACGCCGCCTCCCGTCGCCCCGCCGGAGCCCCGAGCCGAGATAGCCACCCGCCGCCAGGTTTTCTGAAGAAAACCGATTCGGTTTTTTAGAAAACCCTAGGTTTTTTAGATCGTTTTTTTCGATTTTCTTATTTAGCGAGCGTTTGCTCGTTCGTTCGTTTTAACGAACGCGTTCATCATTTAGTTACAGTTAACGAACGTCCGTTCATTAAACTGTCCGTCAGTTTTTCTTTTTCTCGGATTTTCCGTGATTATTTCTGATCGCGATTTCCGATCTGTTTTTCATTTTTGTTTAACTTTTCGCTCGTTTGTCGGAATCAGGCGATTCAAGCGCCTAGAGTTTCGTCTCGAAACCCTCTTTCTGTTTAACCAACTCAAACAAGTTTTTGCTTCTGTAAAATTTGACTTAGGTCCTAATTAGTAAACGAAGCTTGTTTCTTTCGCCGTTTGACTTTCGTTGCTTTGTTTGATTTGATTCTTTTTGCGAACCGGAGTTCTTAAGTTGAACTTTCTGGTTAGATATCTTATTTGAGTTTTACCTGTGCATTAGACGAGTACTTATTGTATGCTTGTTTGTTTGCGATAGAGTACCCGGAGTGCGCCGCTTGCTACTTCGAATCCCTAGGTTTCACGAATCATCAGCAAGGCAAGTAACACTTTGATCTACTGCTTTTCATACCCAGTTTTATTGCATTAGATCAATCCTCAAACAATTGCATGATTAGGATCTGATTAAATTGTGGGTTGGGAAGTAGCTGATGAGGTAGAACCTATTGCCCTGTTTATTACCTAACCCTTGGGAGTTACTTCTACGTTTGCTTATATTGCTATGCTATGCTAGTAGACGTGGATTGGGTGAGTGTATCCATGACAGATGTGAGATTGTTAATTAATGGTTCAATTTAAGGTGGCTACTTAAACACACATCTGGGTGGATTGAGGCACCTGGGTATTCCAGCGATTGCCTGTTTTTTTGGACCGCCACCCAGGCTCAAAGGGATCATGAGATTATTCATGCTAGAAACTTCCGTGTGCAGCCACAAGCTATTATGGGCTCTAGCATAGTTGATTAAGTTGAGTGAACTCTTACAGTGGTAGACTAGCAGATGTAGGGGTTGTAGGTGGTACTGTCTACCCGATCGTAAGGTGCAAACACTTCTGAAAGACTATGTCTCGTTCATCCGTTTCTCGAACATCATGTAGTGCGAGAATCCCAACGGAGGAGATCGAGTCTTGTGGGGAAAAGTGCGCAAACCTCTGCAGAGTGTATAAACTAATCATGGTTAGACGTGTCCCCGGTTATGGACAACTTGAGTATCTAGTACTTGGATTATCATGTGAATCTCATAATGTTACTTCAATTAATTTTGTTGGGATTAATGTTGAAACTTAATTGGGATTGAGATGGTGTCACCCATTCTCAATGTTTAACAACCACCATGATAGTTAAATAAAATTTATTCCTTTGCAGTAGGGAAAAATTGGCTTTTCACAAAACTGTAACCATAGGGCTTTCCACCAGCCAAATATGCATGTAGTATAGCATTATTCTGTTCATTACTCTCTATGTGTTACATTGCCAGCATATTCCATGTGCTGACCCGTTTTCGGGCTGCAACGTTTCATGTTGCAGACTTTTCAGACGACGAGTAAGGTGCCTTAGGTCATGGTTCTATACTCAATGATGCCGTTGGAGTTGATGGACTCGCTTATCTTCCAAGTCTTTCGCTGTTATCATTTTTAGATGGCCTTAAGCCATATTTATTGTATTAAGTTCTGTTTTGAGACATTCGATGTAATAAGTGTGTGATTGCTACTCTGTTATAAATCCTTCGAGTACTGTGCGTGTCAGCATTACTGATCCAGGGATGACACTGATGCATAAAGACTTGACCGTCTGAGGTCTGGTCGCTACAAGATGGTATCAGAGCACACGCTAACTGTAGGACACGACCACTAAGCTTAAACCCTAGATCACTATTCTCTTCTCATTTCTGACTCCTCTCCATTTTCCACTCTTTTAGGATGGCGGATGCCAGGAACAAGTTCATGCAACCAGATGAAGATACACCCTTTGGACGCCACTTGAAGGAAGTCACTAGATACCTGAACATCGGAATACCAAGCTTCACCGGAACCTACAACACCACACTACCAGAAGAGGAGCGTTGGATGATTCAAGTTCAAGTTTCAGGAAGGACGTTCATGCCCGTCACCGAGCCCATAGAGTTTTCCTTTGATGCACCAACCTGGAGTCTCGGAAAGAGCATGGCAGCCCACATCACCATGGGACGCATTGGAGAAGTTTACCACAAGGAGCTTAAGGATACCATTTACCAGATTTGTGGGCGCCGAGATGAGCAATGGGAGATGATCAGTACCAAGAAGGATAGATCAATTGCAGCTTTCATCCAGGAGTTAAACCAACACATTCGTCGCCAGGAGAACCAAATGTGCACAGGCATGATAGATCTGAAGAAGGCATTGACCAAGATCACGGAGTTGGAGGAAGAACTCAAGTCTACGCGCGATGGATATGAGGAGGAGATCGCCACGTTGTTGGAGAAGAATGACGACCTGATAAAGAAGATCGGAGTATTCATGGGAGACCCAGCACCAGGAGGAGAAGACGATGATTGCGCTTGCCCGGATAACTACATCATCATCGACGACACCGACTCGGACCCCAGTGAAGATGACTTTGTTGATGAAGCTGGAGCAGATATCATGGAGTCTTCGACCGATCAAAATTTCTAGTAGACCACCATAATCAGTAGTAGTATTCCCCCATGTATATAGTATAGTCCAAGCACTTTGTGACGATAGTTAGATCAATTGTATGCCTTGTTTGAATTGATTTGAGTGATATTGATTGTGTTTGTCTCATGTGCATATGGGTAGTGTTTTCTCTCTAGACCTCATTCTATTCTAAATTCTCATCTTTTCTAAACCCATCAGATGCCTCTGAGACGCGACACGGGATTTGTTTTCCCACCGGAGATCACTCAGTTGATTCAGCAGCAGAATGTCTTGATGCAAGCACTAGTACAGAACCAAGGCAACAACAACAACCCACCACCACCACCACCTATTGATCATTTGACCCGTTTCTTGAGGCTAAATCCGCCGGTGTATTCGAGTAGCACCGAGCCGATTGTTGTAGATGATTGGCTCCGCAAAGTTAGAAGGGAGTTGACCACTGCA
The DNA here is from genome assembly GCF_002575655.3 of Aegilops tauschii subsp. strangulata. Lineage (NCBI taxonomy): Eukaryota > Viridiplantae > Streptophyta > Magnoliopsida > Poales > Poaceae > Aegilops > Aegilops tauschii. The sequence continues at coordinate 142,579,571 of NC_053038.3, forward strand.
GGATGCACAGATGCGGAGAGAGTGCGTTTTGCCGCACATCAGCTTGATGGACCCGCAACATCATGGTGGGAGAATTACACAGCCACTCACCCCATCGACACTGTCACATGGGACCAGTTTTAGCAAGCTTTCCGTACTGCCGTTTCAGCAGGAGCTATGGCCATGAAGAAGCATGAGTTTCGCAACTTACGCCAAGGAGGACGCACCATAGGCCAGTATGTGGAGGACTTTAGTAAGTTAGCACGTTATGCCCCAGATGACGTTGCTACATATGCAGCCAAGCAGGAGAAGTTTCTAGAAGGGCTGAATGATGAGCTGAGCATGCAGTTGATGGTAGCAACCTTCAACAACTACCAGGAGTTGGTAGATAGAGCTCTCATGATTGAAGGGAAGCAACAGCAGATTGAAAGCCACAAGAGGAAGTATGGACAAGGGAAGTACAATTCTGGAGCTCATCAGAAGCCACGTTTTACCCCGAATTCGGGAGGACCTTTTCAGCATACCCATGGAGCAGGAGGTTCGCACAACCATAGTGGACCCAAGAATGGTAATGGGAATGGAGGAAGCAATGGACAGAACCGTACCAACCCATCAACCCCAGCTAAGAGAGATCTGAGCCAAGTCACTTGCTACAAGTGCCAGAAGACTGGACATTATGCTAATGTGTGTCCTGAAGCTAAGAATGAAAATGGCAATGGAAGCTCTGGAAAGAAGCCCAACCCTTTCAACAAAGGACATGTGAACCACGTTAGCGTGGAGGAGGTTGAAGCCCAGCCAGATGCGGTAATAGGTAAGTTTTTGGTTAAGTCATTTACTGCACTCGTTCTTTTTGATACTGGTGCATCGCATTCATACATATCAATGGGATTTGTGGATAAGTATGAATTGCCAACCCAAGCCCTTAGGTCACCCATGTTAGTAACCTCGCCAGGAGCAGAGTATATGGCTAGTCTATGGTGTGATAGGTTACCATTAAGGATTGGTAACTACGTGTTTCCCTTGGACCTAATAGTATTGGAATCGCAAGGACTGGATGTGATATTAGGCATGGATTGGTTATCGAAGTATGAATGGAACATCGAATGCACTAGTAAGTCGATTTTGCTTACCACCCCAGAAGGAAGAAGGATCAAGTATGTATCCCGGCATGTGCCGAAGAGGACTCAGGTGAATTCTTTATCAAGAGTTGTATAGGAGGAAGTACCGGTGGTGAAGGATTTCCCTGACGTATTTCCAGAGGAGTTGCCAGGCATGCCACCAGATAGAGACATTGAGTTTTTGATTGAGCTTTTGCCAGGCACAGGGCCAATATCTAAGAGACCGTACAGGATGCCCGCAAAGGATTTGGAGGAGATTAAGAAGCAGATTAAGGAGTTGCTGGATAAAGGCTATATTCGCCCAAGTTCTTCACCTTGGGGATCGCCAGTGCTTCTAGTGGAGAAGAAGGATGGATCGTTAAGGATGGTTGTTGATTATCAAGGACTGAATGAAGTGACCATCAAAAACAAGTACCCACTGCCGATGATCAATGATCTGTTCGACCGCTTACAAGGAGCTAAGGTATTTTCCAAGATCGATCTGCGGTCAGGATACCATCAGTTGAAGATTTGAGAGTAGGATATACCTAAGACGGCTTTTACCACTAGGTATGGGCTGTACGAGTATACTGTTATGTCATTTGGTCTGACTAACGCACCTGCCTATTTCATGAACCTGATGAACAAGGTGTTTATGGAGTTTTTGGATAAGTTCGTCGTGGTGTTCATTGATGATATTTTGGTCTACTCCAAGAATGAAGAGGAGCATAAGGAACATTTGTGTTTGGTACTTGAGAAGCTCAGAGAACATCAGTTATACGCCAAGTTCAGCAAATGTGAGTTTTGGTTGAAGGAAGTTGGATTCCTCGGACATGTTATATCCGGAGAAGGAATAGCAGTAGACCCCACCAAAGTCGACACTGTGACAAACTGGGAATCACCCACATCAGTTGGAGAGATCCGGAGTTTTCTTGGACTTGCAGGATACTACCGGAGATTCATTGAGAATTTCTCGAGGATTGCTAAGCCCATGACGGAGCTGTTGAAGAAGGACACCAAGTTCAACTGGACTGAGGAATGTGAAGCTAGTTTCCAAGAGTTGAAGAAACGTTTGGTTACATCACCAGTGTTGATTCTGCCAGATCAGCGCAAGGATTATGAAGTATACTGCGACGCTTCTCGTCGAGGACTTGGAGCAGTGCTGATGCAGGAAGGAAGAGTTGTTTCATATGCTTCACGACAGCTTAAACCCTATGAGATGAATTACGCTACGCATGATTTGGAGTTAGCAGCCGTAGTACATGCATTGAAGACATGGAGACATTTTCTCATCGGAAACCACTGTGAGGTGTACACGGATCACAAGAGTTTGAAATACATCTTCATGCAAAAGGAGTTGAATCTGAGATGGTTGGAGCTCATAAAGGATTATGATATGAGATTGCATTATCACCCCGGAAAGGCTAACGTAGTAGCAGATGCGTTGAGCCGCAAGAGCCATGTCAACACAGTCATGACCGGAGAGTTACCGAAGGAATTAGCCGAGGATCTTCGCGAGCTATGTTTGGAAATAGTTCCGAGAGGCTATGTTGCAGCATTGGAGATACAGTCTACTCTGATGGATAAGATCAGAGAAGCTCAGAAGACAGACAAGGAGATTGCCGGAATAAAGGAAAGGATGAGCAAAGGAAAAGCCAAGGGATTTCGTGAGGACGAGCACGATACCTTATGGTTTGAGGACCGCGTTTATGTGCCTAATGACCCGGAGATCAGGAAGTTGATTCTGCAGGAGGCTCATGAGTCGCCGTATTCGATTCACCCAGGAAATACCAAGATGTATTTGGATTTGAAGGATACTTTCTGGTGGACCGGAATGAAGAAGGATATTGCGGAGTATGTAGCAGTTTGTGATGTATGTCAGAGAGTGAAGGCAGAGCATCAGAAGCCAGCAGGATTGCTACAGCCATTGACGATACCTGAATGGGAGTGGGATAAACTAGGCATGGATTTTATCACGGGATTGCCCAGGACTCATTCAGGCTATGACTCAATATGGGTTGTAGTCGATCGTTTGACGAAGGTAGCTCATTTTATCCCAGTGAAGACCACTTACACCAGTGCTAAGTTGGCAAAGATATACATGACCATAATCGTATGTCTGCATGGAGTTCCGAGGAGCATTGTATCAGATAGAGGAACCCAGTTTACCTCAAAGTTCTGGCATCAGTTACATGAAACTTTGGGTACCAGGCTAGAATTCAGTACAGCCTTTCATCCACAGACAGATGGACAGACCGAGAGAGTCAATCAGATTCTGGAGGACATGCTGAGAGCTTGTGCGCTAGATTATGGATCTAGTTGGGACGATAACTTGCCATATGCAGAGTTCTCTTACAACAACAGTTATCAATCCAGTTTGAAGATGGCCCCTTTCGAAGCCTTGTACGGAAGGAGGTGTAGAACACCATTGTTATGGGACGAAGTTGGAGACCGCCAGTTGTTTGGACCAGATTTGATTAAGGAGTCTGAACAGAAGGTGAAGTTGATTCGCGATAGGCTCAAGGTAGCCCAATCCAGACAGAAGAGCTATGCGGATTCAAAACGTAAGGAGACAGTTTACAATCGGAGATAGAGTTTATCTTCGTGTATCTCCACTTCGGGGAGTTAAGCGCTTTGGAGTTAAGGGAAAGTTAGCGCCACATTTTGTAGGACCATACAAAGTTTTGGAGCGTATGGGAGAAGTTGCTTACAAGTTGGAATTACCCGAAGGATTGTCAGGAGTTCACGATGTGTTCCACGTTTCCCAGTTGAAGAAGTGCCACGCAGAGATGGCTGATATACCGCTGAGAGATACAGTGCCACTGGAGGCGATTCAGTTGGATAGTGATTTTACTTATGAGGAGAAACCAGTCAAGATTCTTGAGTATGCCAGCCGAGTCACCCGCAGCAAGGTAATCAAGTTTTGCAAAGTTCAGTGGAGCCACCATATCGAGGATGAAACCACCTGGGAGTGAGAGGAAAATCTACGGAAGGATCACCCTCACCTATTTTCTAGCCAACCCGAATCTCGAGGGCGAGATTCATCTTAAGGGGGGTAGGTTTGTAACATCCCAAATTTTCAATTTGGAATGTTATACATTAGATCATCATTGCATATCATATTTTATTGCATTTTTGGTTTGATCCTAGAAATTCTACGCAACTCAAGGACCCACGGAGAGAGTTGGGGATTTCGTTATTTTCATATTTGGGTTTTCTCAAATTTTGAAAATAGGATCATTTGATTTTATTTAATTTATCTTCAATTATTTCATTTATAAAAATAAGAGAGAGGGAATAAAATGACTTTCCCAAAAATAAGAAATATTGAGGATTTAATAAAAAATCAAATCTTATTTTATTTGGAGTTTTGCTATTTTATTTGAATTTAGGAAAATTGCACATTTTTCAAAATTGCATTTTAGGGCCAAGAAAATGTTCATCTTGTTCTAAATATTTTATTTAGACGGTGAAAAATTTATTTTGGCATTTTTAGAATTCTATTTTATTTTGTAGAATTTTTCTCAGTTTCGGCGGAATTGTTTAAAAAAAAAACTCCCGCGCGCCCGACTGGGCCGAAGCCCGGCCGAACCAGGCCGGCCGGCCCGCGCCACCGCCTCCCGCTGCCGTCTCTAGATTGGAGACCCCCGCCGCCGCCCGAGTCCAGGAGGAGCATGCCTCCCGAGGCGCCCCCTTTCCCAAGCCGTGCCGCCCCCTCCTTAAATAGCCGCCGCCGCCGCCCCTCACCCCGCCACCGAACCCGCAGCCCCGCCCCGCCGCCGGAGCCGCACCACCGCCGAGCCGCCCTGCCGCCCAAGGTCACCGCCGCCGCCGGGAAAGCCGCCGCCGCCGACGCCCGCAGCCCCGCCGCCCACGCCGCCTCCCGTCACCCCGCCGGAGCCGCCGGACTTCGCCGGAGCCCCGAGCCGAGGTAGCCGCCCGCCGCCCGGTTTTCTGAAGAAAACCGATTCAGTTTTTTAGAAAACCCTAGGTTTTTTAGATCGATTTTCTTTTTTTCTTTTTTTTCGGTTTTCTTATTTAGCGAGCGTTCGCTCGTTCGTTCGTTTTAACGAACGCGTTCATTGTTTAGTTACAGTTAACGAACGTCCGTTTGTTAAACTGTTCGTCAGTTTTTCTTTTTCTCGGATTTTCCGTGATTATTTCTGATAGCGATTTCCGATCTGTTTTTCGTTTTTGTTTAACTTTTCGCTCGTTTGTCAGAATCAGGCGATTCAAGCGCCTAGAGTTTCGTCTCGAAACCCTCTTTCTTTTTAACCAACTCAAACAAGTTTTTGCTACTGTAAAATTTGACTTAGGTCCAGATTAGTAAACGAAGCTTGTTTCTTTCGCCGTTTGACTTTCGTTGCTTCGTTTGATTTGATTCTTTTTGCAAACCGGAGTTCTTAAGTTGAACTTTCTGGTTAGATATCTTATTTGAGTTTTACCTGTGCATTAGACGAGTACTTATTGTATGCTTGTTTGTTTGCCATAGAGTACCCGGAGTGCGCCACTTGCTACTTCGAATCCCTAGGTTTCATGGATCATCAGCAAGGCAAGTAACACTTTGATCGTACCTCTTATCATACCCAGTTTTATTGCATTAGATCAATCCTCAAACAATTGCATGATTAGGATCTGATTAAATTGTGGGTTGGGAAGTAGCTGATGAGGTAGAACCTATTGCCCTGTTTATTACCAAACCCTTGGGAGTTACTTCTATGTTTGCTTATATTGCTATGCTATGCTAGTAGACGTGGATTGGGTGAGTGTATCCATGACAGATGTGAGATTGTTAATTAATGGTTCAATTTAAGTGGCTACTTAAACACACATCTGGGTGGATTGAGGCACCTGGATATTCCAGTGATTGCCTGTTTTTTTTGGACCGCCACCCAGGCTCAAAGGGATCATGAGATTATTCATGCTAGGAACTTCTGTGTGCAGCCACAAGCTATTATGGGCTCTAGCATAGTTGATTAAGTTGTGTGAACTCTTAGAGTGGTAGACTAGCAGATGTAGGGGTTGTAGGTGGTACTGTCTACCCGATCATAAGGTGTAAACGCTTCTGAAAGACTATGTCTCGGTCATCCGTTTCTCAAACATCATGTAGTGCGAGAATCCCAACGGAGGAGATCGAGTCTTGTGTGGAAAAGTGCGCAAACCTCTGCAGAGTGTATAAACTAATCATGGTTAGCCGTGTCCCCGGTTATGGACAATTTGAGTATCTAGTACTTGGATTATCATGTGAATCTCATCATGTTACTTTAATTAATTTTGTTGGGATTAATGTTGAAACTTAATTGGGATTGAGATGGTGTCACCCATTCTCAATGTTTAACAACCACCATGATAGTCAAATAAAATTTATTCCTTTGCAGTAGGGAAAAATTGGCTTTTCGCAAAACTATAACCATAGGGCTTTCCACTACCCAAATATGCATGTACTATAGCATTATTTTGTTCATTACTCTCTATGTGTTACATTGCCAGCATATTCCATGTGCTGACCCGTTTTTGGGCTGCAACGTTTCATGTTGCAAACTTTTCAGATGACGAGTAAGGTGCCTTAGGTCGTGGTTCTATACTCAGTGATGCCGTTGGAGTTGATGGACTCGCTTATCTTCCAAGTCTTCCGCTGTTATCGTTTTTAGATGGCCTTTTGAGACATTCGATGTAATAAGTGTGTGATTGCTACTCTGTTAGAAATCCTTCGAGTACTGTGCGTGTCAGCATTACTGATCCAGGGATGACACTGATGCACAGAGACTTGACCGTCTAAGGTCTGGTCGCTACAGTCCTGGAGTCCGAGTGGGACTCTTGCCTTTCGGGCAAAACCGACTTTGAGGAGGCTTTTACTCCAAGTTTCGACCCCCAGGGATCAACATATAAATAGAGGGGCGGGACTAGCACCCAAGACACATCAAGAAACACCAAGCCATGTGTCGGCAACCCCGTCCCCTCTAGTTTATCCTCCGCCATAGTTTTCATAGTGCTTAGGCGAAGCCCTGCGGAGATTGTTCTTCACCACCACCGTCACCACGCCGTCGTGCTGCCGGAACTCATCTACTACTTCGCCCCTCTCGCTGGATCAAGAAGGCGAGGACGTCATCGAGCTGAACGTGTGCTGAACACGGAGGTGCCATACGTTCGGTACTTGATCCGGACGGATCGTGAAGGTGTACGACTACATCAACCTCGTTGATAAACGCTTCCGCTTTCGGTCTACAAGGGTACGTAGACACACTCTCCCCTCTCGTTGCTATGCATCTCCTAGATAGATCTTGCGTGATCATAGGATTTTTTTTGAAATTACTGCGTTCCCCAACAGTGGCATCCGAGCCAGGTCTATGTGTAGATGTTATATGCACGAGTAGAACATAAAGAGTTGTGGGCGATAATAGTCATACTGCTTACCAGCATGTCATACTTTAATTCGGCAGTATTGTTGGATGAAGCGGCCCAGACCGACATTACATGACCGCGTTCATGAGACTGGTTCTACCGCCGTGCTTCGCACATAGGTGGCTAGTGGGTGTCTATTTCTCCAACTTTAGTTGAATCGAGTGTGACTACGCCCGGTCCTTGTTGAAGGTTAAAACAGCACACATGACGAAAAATCGTTGTGGTTTTGATGCGTAGGTAAGAACGGTTCTTGCTAGAAGCCCGTAGGAGCCACGTAAAACTTGCAACAACAAAGTAGAAGACGTCTAACTTGTTTTTGCAAGGCTTGCTGTGATGTGATATGGTCAAGACGTGATGATAATTTGCTGTATGAGATGATCATGTTTTGTAACAGTTATCGGCAACTGGCAGGAGCCATATGGTTGTCGCTTTATTGTATGAAACGCAATCGCCATGTAATTGCTTTACTTTATCACTAAGCGGTAGTGATAGTCGTAGAAGCAATAGTTGGCGAGACGACAACGATGCTTCGATGGAGATCAAGGTGTCAAGCCGGTGACGATGGTGATCATGATGGTGCTTTGGAGATGGAGATCAGAGGCACAAGATGATGATGGCCATATCATATCACTTATTTTGATTGCATGTGATGTTTATCTTTTATGCATCTTATTTTGCTTAGTACGGCGGTAGCATTATAAGATAATCTCTCACTAAAATTTCAAGGTATAAGTGTTCTCCCTGAGTATGCACCGTTGCGATAGTTCTTCGTGCTGAGACAACACGTGATGATCGGGTGTGATAAGCTCTACGTTCACATACAACGGGTGCAAGCCAGTTCTGCACACACAGAATACTCGGGTTAAACTTGACGAGCCTAGCATATGCAAATATGGCCTCGGAACACTGAGACCGAAAGGTCGAGCGTTGAATCATATAGTAGATATGATCAACATAGTGATGTTCCACTACTAGGGAAAAGCCTATGCACAGAACTTTAGCAGTAGCGCATGTTAAAAAAGGGCGCTACTGCTAGACAGCAGTAGCGCGCGCTAAATAACCGCGCTGCAGATACATATATAGCAGTAGCGCGTCCCGTTGTAAAAGCGCTACTACAAAAATTCCCACCACTAAGCCGATCGGCTACACATAGTAGTAGCGCTCTTTTAGAAATAGCGTCGCCGCTAATTTTGTTGTAGCAGCGCGTTTATGTATAAGGCGTTACTGCTAATGAAAATAAAATAAAATGAAAAATAAGTAGAAAAGTAAATGAAAATGAAAGAAATAGAAAAAGGAGAAAGGAAAAAATAAAATGTAAAGAAAAATAAATGAAAAAGGGGAAAAAGGAGAAAGGAATAGCAGTAGCGCGTTTCAGGAAACGCGCTGTAGCTAACTTAGCTATAGCGCGTTTTCAGGAACGCGCTACCGTTACGTTTCACTTAAACAGCGGTTTCCCTCCCCCCGGCCACCACTTCTCCCCCAATTCCCTCGCCCTCGCCGCCGTCTCCCCAATTCGCAGTCGCCCCACTTCGCCGCCGTCTCCTACCGGCGTGGATGCCTGCAACCTCACCGTCTCCCCTCGAGGCCGCCGTCATCCTCACCGCCGCCGCCCGAGGCCGCCATCAGCCTCACCAGCGCCGCCCCGGCCTCACCGCCACCCGAGCCCGCCCAGGACCGCCGCTGCCCGTGCCCGAGCCCGCCCTCTCCGCCCTGCCTCCGTCGCCGAGCACCTCCCCGCCACCGTCTCTCCCCTGTTTGTAAGTCCCCCACCCCTCCCCCACTCCTCTCTCTCTACATTTTAGAGCAAAAATTAGTAGAGCAAAAGTTAGTTTATAGCAAAAAATTTAGTTTAGAGCAAAAGATGTTAAGTAGTAGATGTTAGAGCAAAAATTAGTTTAGAGCAAAAAATTTGGTTTACAGCAGAAGTTAGTTAGGGCAGTAGGGTTTAATTAGGGTAGATGCTGCTTGTAGTATATAGTGATACTAGTAGATGTTAATTAGGTTAGGGCAGTAGTGGTACTAGTAGATGTTAATTAGATGTTTTTTAGTTAGGGCAGTAGAGTTTTGCTAGGTTAATTAGGTTAGTAGTGCTGCTAGTAGTCGTGGTACAGTAGGTTAATTAGGTGAAGTTAAATGAATAACCTAAATGAATGAAATTAGTAGTTAACTGATTTTTTTCCTTTCATCATTATAGAGCACTAAAGTTAACTGAATTTTATTTTATTAGTAGTTAAATGAATTTTCTTCTACACTTTGTTTTTGAATTAGCTTGTGAAATTTGGACATGTATATTTGGACATGTGGTTGCTCGTGTATATTTGGACATGTGTTGCGGTGTCGAAGATGGATATTTGAACACTGTTTCCAGGGAATGAAGCTGAGTGGCCTATGTTTTGCCGGAATGTTGATTCATTTCTGTTCCGGCAAATTTCAGGTTCTCGATTTGTCCACTTTTTAGCAAAGGTCATGCCGAAATTTTCCATGAATTTTGGCATGACTTGTGCTACAAACTAGGACATATCGAGTGCCCGGGATTTGCCGCACGGGGAAGGAGTCAACGTTCCTGCAAAACATAGGCCTTTTTATGTCATTATTCATTTTATTAGGTCTATAATTAATTGACTAGATTTAATCGTAGGAAACATGGCTAGCAACAATGAAGGACAGGGTTCTGGTGATTGCGACGACGTCTACCTGGCGGCAGACGAATTTTTGGGCCTTGCCGATGATCAACCGATGTTGTTGCTGGGCCCACCGGCGCATCGGGGACTGAGACCGACACGTAGACCGGTGCTGAGACTCAGACCGGCATCGAGACCGGCGCTGAGACTGAGACCGGCGCTGCCTCGGGGAGCGGAGCCGGTGTAGAACCGAAAGCAAAGAGGCAACGACTTCCTAACAAACTCAGGACTACTAGACTGGTGGTCACGGAGGTGGACGATGGCAATTTTGAGCCAAACGCGCTCGAGGAAGCGCGCGCGTGCTACGGCAATCAAATAGGCTGCATCGTACGGACAACCGCCACCATCAACGATGAGAAACTACAGAAGCTAGACAATATGAGGCCCTCCCTCCTAAAGAAGCTGCACCAGATATTCTTGTTCCTGGGCCGGAATAGAAAGGATTATAAAGATCCAGATAAGGACCCAGCAATGAAGAAGATAAACAAACACGCCATGGCCAAGTTTAGCGACGCGTTGGTCGCCTGGAAAACAAGGGTGAAAGCAAGGATCATCGACAAAAAGGAACCCTACTCCGAGATTGTAAAGGATAATCCGACAATCACGGCAGAGCACTTTGAAATATTCAAGGCGGCTTGCGAGGCCGAAGCTGCCAAAAAAAAGTCGAAGTACATGAAGGGGCTTCAACAGAGGAACATTGGGTGCCACCACCTCGGAAGCCGTGGTTACGGCGGGAAGAGGTCCATATGGGCCAAGAAGGACGCGGAAGCCGCGAGTCTGGGCATCCCAGACTCCTTGGCGGAGTTCACCATCCCGCAGGAGTGTGACGTCCTCAGGGCCCGGCACCGTTGGGACCCAGTGAAGAAGGTTTTCGAGACGAACGCGGCCACGACGGAGGTCATGAGACTGCTGGTAATTTTAGTTTCTGATCAATTCGACTGCACATTAGTCATATTTGTAAACGATACTTGTGCCTTTTGTAGAGAGAGCAGCACAGGATTGCGGCCGAAAGCGACTCGCCGTCTGAGGCGTTGGCGATGCCCAAGTGGGACACTCCATTCAACCAGGCGTTGAACATATTGAAATGACTCCCGGTGGAGACTCGACCGTCGTGTGGATGCGTGCACGGTGTCGGAGACGGAGCCACGTGGAAGAAGTACTACCGTGAGACCACGGAGGAGAGAAAGGAAAGACAAAGGTTAACTGAAGAAAACATCGACAAGAAGGTTGAGATTGCGGTTGAGAAGAAATCATCTCAGATAGTCGCAACAACGGTAGCTGCCACAAACAGGTGGTTGTGGATATGTCTACTTCCTTGGTTCCGGCCGTTTTCAATTGGACCAGGCAAAATCTAGAAAAAATGCAGTGGACTTTCCCCTTGCTGACTTCTTGGGGAGCAGCTCGACTAGCGTTGCACCAGCACCTGTAGCTGCACTTGCTCCCGCACCGGCTCCCGCACCTACTCCGGCACCGGACGTGCTCGGCGGTGCTTCATCTTTTGCTGAGCTCGACGCCCTCACGGTATCTGTCACACCGGCCCCCTTCAATAAATGTATAATCTCCCGTTTTCATTGCCTTTCGGATGTCTCACATCGCAGACTTTTCTTTGCAGGCCGACGAAACCCCGTGCACCATATGGTACACCATCGGCGACCAGAAGGTGGACGTGGGGAAGGCGACGATAATGAAGCCAAAGGAACCATTGTTCCACAGCCGGTCGATCCCCCCGAATGTCTTCAAGGTTTCCGTGACCAGTGTCAAACCGGGCCACGAGAATTTGGCTCCTCTAGTACTAGTGGGGGATGACAACGAGACCCCGCGGCGGCTTGGTGATTGTTGCAATGGGTGGGTCCTGTTGTGGCCAAAGAGTCTGCTTCGTCTGGAGGCGGTCGGGAGCACACCCACGAGCACGCAGTTAGGTATGAACATCAACACCTCACCTACCCAATTAGCATCGGCTGTCGTGCTGGGTGATAGCGGAGGGGGTGAGGAAAAGGCTCCATTAGTCGCTGGTGACATCGCCATAGATGAGGATGACGATGGCACTCAACAGTATGTCAATACTGGCGCCTACTTAGGGTTTGAGCGTCATGAGTTGGTGCCTGAATTGCTGTCTCCGGAGGCTGAACGTATTATGGACGACCTTCCGGTAGTAAAGAAGTCTAGGAAGAGACCGAGGAAAGGCAAAAAGGCTGATTCTATGATCCAGCAGCCTCAGCAGCCTCGGGTTCAAGACCGTATAGATATCCTCGGTGCGGATAAATGGCATATCCCCGGTCAACCAATCCTACGTGCAGCAGCACTAAGGGCCAGATTCGGCGATCGACGGAGACTTCATGACGATGTGCTGCGGATAGAGAAAGGCCTCATCGCCTCGAAAGATCCAGGATACCCACTCTACGTGGTTAACGTTCCGCGGCAATTGTCGTACGTCGACACATTCCCCGCGGAGAAGTTCTTCCTTAGATTTGATTACATATTCGACATGTTTCACGTGAAGAAGCTGGATTTTACATTTGTCCGCCTTTATGCCTTGCACATGAACTACATCATCGGGGTTGAGCAGATACCTCATATCTGTGTTGCTGACCCGTACTTCGTGCACGAGGGCTTCTTGGGAGTCTGCGCAAAGCACCGTGAATACGCGAGGGAATACATCGTCAATTTCATGCTCGCCAATAAGGACAAGGAGGCGATTCTCGTGCCTTATCATCCCCTGTAAGTCATCCGCGCGGATGTCCTTCCTTCGATTTCAATCAGTCATTTGCACGGTGGAGGCTAATTAATTTGAGGTGTACTTATTTTGCGCAGCGGCGGGCGCGCCATCCTCATCATCCTCTACCCTTGATACTCCCACGCTCTTTACTTGGACTCGTCGAAGAACATTAACAAAAAGGATTACACCCACATCAAGGATGTTCTCGACAGTGCTATGTTTTACTACGACGCACGAGGTGGAGAGGTCAAGGACAAGAAGAGAAGGGACGGCAGGCCCGCCTTCGGCCATAAGACCAACTTCTGCTGCATCCAGCAACCGAGTGATTCTCTTAATGATGGATTCTATGTCCTACACCACATGCTGGAGTACAGACGGGATCACCAGAACCCTCGCATGTCACCTACATCCGGCGATGCCCATATTCTGCAATGGGCAAAGAACGTAGGAGCTATCGAGGATCATCGACTTCGAGCTGAGTTCTATCACATCCAGCGCGAACTTTCCCAAATCATCATGAAGGAGGTCGTCGGAAAAACAGGGATGTTCTACGAAGAAGGACAAATGTCGCGGGAAGACGTCCGAACACGGGTAGCCGGTCAACGTCTCGACCTGAAGCCTTTCACTAGGCTCGGGGACTATCTCCCTGACTTGGATGGATGGCACTACATGTTGGAGTGATTGTCGATATATGACAATGTGTCCGTTTTGTCCATACTTTCTGTATGACGAAACTTTGAGTTATGCACGACGAAACTTTATTTGTGATGTAATTAAACCGTCCTCCTCGACTAGCGACGATCACTCTAGTTAGGGCATTTTGGGTACGATCAACTTTGTTATTTATGCTTATGATATGTTGCTTCTATTTTTGCCAAGTCTGTCTCTTTCTGTTGCTCAACTATATATGTTGCATATCATCGACTCATGTGACGATGCAGATGCATAGATCATCGATGGCGAAGAAGTGCTACGCCAGGAGTATATATACGACGAGTGGCCGGAGTGTCAGGCCCAGGTGTACCGGTCTCCGGTTTCCGAGCGACAGGCAGTAGTTAGTTTAGGTTCACGCTAATGCGAGAGAGGGATACGAGCTCATGTACTTCATAGTTCCGCTCTCACTCAAAGTGATAGCTCTTCTCGCGTATATCATTGTTTAGATGGATGACGATGTAGTTGCAAGTAATCGAGACTTGTATCGCTATTTTCGAGATGATGACGAGAGACCACTTTGTGTTGGATGATGATTATGATGATGACATGATTTGATGAGACTATTTGTATCTATATGCTATGATTACATTTGTATGTGTATGATATGCTAAAGATTATTGTATAAAGCCTATTCAAATACAAAACAAATATGCAGAAAAAAATAATAAAACTAGCAGTAGGGAGGGGAACAAAGTTAGCAGTAGCGCTGCCTTACCAGTAGCGCTTCCTGCTAAAATGCGCTGCAGATATTAGCAGCAGCGCTCTTCACTAAAGTGCGCTACTGCTAGCCATGTATAGCAGTAGCGTGGGACGACAGGCGCTACTGCTACACGTTAGCTGTAGCACTTTATCAGTAGCGCGTCGTCCCGCACTACTGATAGGCAAAATACCCGTGCTACTGCTAGGGTTTTCCCCAGTAGTGTTCACCATTGAAAACTACTCCATCTCACGTGATGATCGGACATGGTTTAGTTGATATGGATCACGTGATCATTTAGATGACTAGAGGGATGTCTATCTAAGTGGGAGTTCTTAAGTAATATGATTAAATTGAACTTTAATTTATCATGAACTTAGTCCTGATAGTATTTGCATAACTATGTTGTAGATCAATAGCTCGTGATGTAGCTCCCCGTTTATTTTTGATATGTTCCTAGAGAAAAAATAAGTTGAAAGATGATAGTAGCAATGATGCGGACTTGGTCCATGATCAGAGGATTATCCTCATTGCTGCACAGAAGAATTATGTCCTTGATGCACCGCTAGGTGACAGACCTATTGCAGGAGCAGATACAGACGTTATGAACGTTGGACAAAGCTCGGTATGATGACTACTTGATAGTTTAGTGCACCATCCTTTATGGCTTAGAACCGTGATTTCAAAAACATTTTGAACACCATGGAGCATATAAGATGTTCCAAGAGCTGGAATTGGTATTTAAGACTCATGCCCGAGTCGAGAGGTATGAGACCTCTGGCAAAGTACTTAGCCTACAAGATGGAGGAGAATAGCTCAACTAGTGAGCATGTGCTCAGAATGTCTGAGTACTACAATCGCTTGAATCAAGTGGGAGTTAATCTTCCAGATAAGAAAGTGATTGACAGAGTTCTCTAGTCATTATCACCAAGTTACTAGAACTCCGTGATGAACTATAATATGCAAGGGATAACGGAAACGATTCCCAAGCTCTTCGCGATGCTGAAATCGGCGAAGGTAGAGACCAAGAAAAAGCATCAAGTGTTGATGGTTGACAAGACCGCTAGTTTCAAGTAAAAAGGCAAGGGAAAGAAAGGGAACTTCAAGAAAGAATGGCAAACAAGTTGCCACTCCCATGAAGAAGCCCAAATCTAGACCCAAGCCTGAAAATGAGTGCTTCTACTGCAAAGGAAATGGTCACTGGAAGTGGAAATACCCTAGATACTTGGCGGATAAGAAGGATGGCAAAGTGAACAGAGGTATATTGGATATACATGTTATTGATGTGTACTTTACTAGTGTTTATAGCAACCCCCCCCCCCCCCCGTATTTGATACTGGTTTAGTTGCTAAGAGTAGTAACTCGAAATGAGAGTTGCAAAATAAACAGAGACTAGTTAAGGGCGAGGTGATGATGTGCGTTGGAAGTGATTCCAAGGTTGATAAGATCACCATCGCACACTCCCTTTACCTTCGGGATTAGTGTTGAACCTAAAATAAATGTTATTTGGTGTTTGCGTTAAGCATGAATATGATTGGATCATGTTTATTGCAATACGGTTATTCATTTATGTCAAAGAATAATTGTTGTTCTATTTACATGAATAAAACCTTCTATGGTCATACACTCAATATAAATGGTTTATTGAATCTCAATCTTAGTGATACACATATTCATAATATTGAAGCCAAAAGATGAAAAGTGAATAATGATAGTGCAACTTATATGTGGCACTGCCGTTTAGGTCATATTGGTGTAAAGCGCATGAAGAAACTCCATGTTGATGGACTTTTGGAATCACTTGATTATGAATCAGTTGATGCTTGCGAACCATGCCTCATGGGCAAGATGACAAAGACCCCGTTCTTCGGAACAATGAAGCGAGCAACTGACTTATTGGAAATAATACATACTGATGTATGCGGTCCGATGAGTGTTGAGGCTCACGGCAGGGTATCATTATTTTCTGATCTTCACAGATGATTTGAGCAGATATGAGTATATCTAATTGATGAAACATAAGTCTGAAACATTTGAAAAGTTCAAAGAATTTTAGAGTGAAGTGGAAAATCATCGTAACAAGAAAATAAAGTTTCTACGATCTGATCGTAGTGGTGAATATTTGAGTTATGAGTTTGGTCTTCGGTTGAAACAATGTGGAATAGTTTCGCAACTCACGCCACCTGGAACACCACAGCATAATGGTGTGTCTGAACATCGTAACCGTACTTTATTAGATATGGTGTGATCTATGATGTCTCTTACTGATTTACCACTATCGTTTTGGGGTTATGCATTAGAGACAGCTGCATTCACGTTAAATAGGGCACAATCTAAATCCGTTGAGACGACACCGTATGAACTGTGGTTTAGCAAGAAACCTAAGCTGTCGTTTCTTAAAGTTTGGGGCTGCAATGCTTATGTGAAAAAGCTTCAACCTGATAAGTTCGAACCCAAATCGGAGAAATATGTCTTCATAGGATACCCAAAGGAAACTGTTGGGTACACCTTCTATCATAGATCCGAAGGCAAGATGTTCATTGCTAAGAATGGATCCTTCCTAGAGAAGGAGTTTTCTCTCGAAAGAAGTGAGTGGGAGGAAAGTAGAACTTGATTAGGTAATTGTACCTTCTCCCGAATTGGAAAGTAGTTCATCACAGAAATCAGTTCCAGTGATGCCTACACCAATTAGTGAGGAAGTTAATGATGATAATCATGAAATTTCGGATCAAGTTACTACTGAACCTCGTAGGTCAGGCAGAGTAAGGTCCGCACCAGAGTGGTATGGTAATCCTGTTTTGGAGGTCATGTTACTTGACCATGACGAACCTACGAACTATGAGGAAGCGATGATGAGCCCAGATTCCGCGAAATGGCTTGAGGCCATGAAATCTGAGATGGGATCCATGTATGAGAACAAAGTGTGGACTTTGGATGACTTGCCCTATGATCGGCAAGCCATAGAGAATAAATGGATCTTCAAGAGGAAGACGGACGCTGATAGTAGTGTTACTATCTACAAAGCTAGACTTGTCGAAAAAAGGTTTTTGACAAGTTCAAGGTGTTGACTACAATGATATTTTCTCACTCGTAGCGATGCTTAAGTCTGTCCGAATCATGTTAGCAATTGCCCATTTTATGAAATCTGGCAAATGGATGTCAAAACTGCATTCCTTAATGGGTTTATTCAAGAAGAGTTGTATATGATGCAACCAGAAGGTTTTGTCAATCCTAAAGGTACTAACAAAGTGTGCAAGCTCCAGTGATCCATCTATGGACTGGTGTCGGAGTAAATGGCCACGGGTAGCCTAACCGACTCCCCCTGGCTCTTCGAAAAATTATCAGGCCATTCAAGCCTTCAAGCATACAAAGCGTAGGGCCGCCTTCCCCCGGCCGGCTATCCCCAGGGCCGACTCCCAGAAGGCGACCTAGCCTCAGAAGCCTCCCCCAAGAGAGATACGAGATAGCCGACTCCAGGAAGCCGGCCCCAAGAGGACCGACTCCCAGAAGCCGGCCATGAAGAAAGCCGGCTCCCAGGAGCCGGCCAAGACTGCACCCACTAAGACTGTACCCACATAACGGCGATAGGATGGGGCGTGGCCGCAGTACAGCCCACTACCCCCGAATCCCGGAACAGGCATGGCCACAGGGCGCCGTACGGGCCAGCCATCCCCCGTCCGGCGCGACACTGTAGCCGTGTTGGCCTTGATGTCACCCACGACCGGTGCCAGTACGGCCCGCAGGCGGCGGGCCCCTTTTGCCAGAGAGACACCCGAAGGCGGCCTGGCCTCCTCTAGTCGGCCAGGGGTGTGGCCGGCTCCCAATAGCTGGCTACCTCCCTCCCTCGAAACATGTGCCTCATTAAGAAGACAAGACGAGGTAAGGCTACAGTGAGAGCCCGCGAGGCGGCGACACTGTAGCCACGCATACCTCGACAAAGCCCTCGTCATCAAAGGCGAGGCGACAGTAACTAGCCGCCGACAAAGCCCCCAAGCGGTGGGGCCGGCCTGCCGGCCAAGAGGCCGGCAGCCGGTGGGACCCACCAGTCGGCGGGCCCCAATGACCGGCGGAGAAGCCGACGAGCATAGACGCTGACGGCTGGGACCCGCGCCCAGCCGGATTATCATTGTACCCCTGGGGGGTAGGCCTATATAAACCCCCCGGGGCACCCATGCAAAGGGTTGATCTCATAGAATTCCACACACCACATAGAGAGAAAAGGAGAGCTAGCCTTGCCCTTCTTCTTCCTCTAGCCAAACAGCTCAAGGAGCGCTTGTAGCTACTTGTATTGATCTAGTGATCATGCGGAGACCCCGCAGAGCAGGACTAGGGGTGTTATCTCCACGGAGAGCCCCGAACCTGGGTAAGACCGCCGGCATGCATGCCGTCGCCTCATCCCGTTTCCAGGCACCGGCGACGTTTTACTGGCTCCCACAATGATAAGCCACCCGTTGGCATATGTCGCACCTACCACCCAACATTTGGCACCCACCGTGGGGCCAGGTGCACCGTCGTCCAGAGACCTGTTCTGGACGGGAACCCTCTTCGTCCCCCGCGAGCGCAGCCAGCCTGCTGCGCCCGACGGCGCTTGCCCCGACGCGCAGCAAGGCGTCAACGACGCCTGTGCAGCGAGCTGCCTCGCCGATCTTCTTGGCGAGACTCACATCTCCGACGAGCCCGCGTCCGACGTGGGCACGAACTACCCCGAGAGCCGCCTCGTCAGCCTCCTCGACCAGCTTCACGTCTCCAGCGAGCTTGCTGTGGACTTGGAGTCGGTTGGCTCCACCGACCCAATGCTTGTCGACTCCGACACGGCATCGCTCGACGCCTACCCCTCCGACGTGGTAGTCTTCAACGACCCTCTCCCTCAAGCTGACAGCGGCATCAGCGCTGTCACTGAGGTGCTGGTCATCAGCCACGTCGCCGACTCGGGCGAGAACGCCCACGACGCCCTACAAGCGGCGATGCATGACTTGTCCGTCCCCATCCCGGCCGACGCCGACGCCGAGACCCTGGAGGCACGCCGCCTCGCCCTCATCGCGGAGGGACAGAAGATAGCCTCCATGAGACGCCTCACCGAGGCTCACCAGCGCGAAGTCGACCGCGCCGCCTTTGGTATGCCGCCTCACGGCGGGCCGAGCCGAGCCGGCCTCGTCAAGAAGCGCGGCGCGGCCATCGCCAGCATGCTGGGGGCAGACCGCCCCGTCTACGCCACACCGCTCGAGAATCTGCGAGCCGCTCAGGCGGCCGCAAAAGAGCTGAATGGGCTGGGGGCTGACGAGCTCCCCTACATGACAAGGCGCATCCAGCAGCTGATCGACGCGGCCGCAGAACAGCATGAAGCCGGCGCCCGCGCCGAGAGTCCTCCCCAAGCCGAGAGCACGCCGCAACATCCCGGTCGCCGACTGCGAGCGGCGCCCGCGCAAGGAAAGACAAGGAGCCGGCTGCTAGCTGCAGCCAGACTCGAATCACCATCGAGCGCGACGCGGAAGGCCGCCCTCGAGCAGTGGAGCGCCAAGGCAATCCGCCTCCTCCCCCGCCTTGTGGGGAGAGACGTCCCACCCCGCCGCCTGTCACGCATCCGACTCCGGTGGCCGACTAGGCCACTGCGAAGGAGTCGGCGAGAACGACGCCCGTCACCGGATCGACCGCCTAGCTCGATCCGTGGCGCTAGAAGAAGAAGACGATGTCGGCCCGCCATGCTTTGGCCCCCGCATCTGTGACGAGCCCTTCCCCAAAGGGTTCTCGCTCCCCAGAGACACGCCCAAGTACAAAGGCTTTGTGAAGCCGGAAGATTGGCTCATCGACTACTCTACCGTTGTCAGTATAGCGAATGGCAACTGGGGCGTTGCCGTGAAGTATGTCCCTCTCATGCTGCAAGGCACGGCACGCACCTGGCTCAACAGCCTCAAGCCCTACAGCGTCAACAGCTGGCTGGACTTCACGGAAGTCTTCGTCCGCAACTTCACCAGCACGTACAAGCGGCCTCCCAAGCCCCGCCAGCTCTCCTTATGCGTCTAAGGGCCCAGCGAGTCGACCCGCGACTACCTCACGCGGTGGGCCGAGCTCCGCAACTCCTGCAAGGGGGTGCACGAGGTTCAAGCCATAGAATACTTCACCACCGGGTGCCGAGAGGGCACCCTCCTCAAGCACCGACTCCTCTGCGACGAGCCGGCTACCCTCGACGAGCTGCTGGTCATTGCAGACAAGTACGCCACAGCCGACTCCTCGATGAAGACCGAGCTCCGAGTGGACGCCTCTGGGAAGGTGCTCGCTCCGGCTCCTAAGACGCCGGCTGGCGACTCCAATTGGTGCCCCTACCAAAACGACCACAAGCACAAGGCCCCTATGCCGCCTTCCACCAGTCGGCAGGTGGCCACAGTCGAAGATGAGCAGCTCGAAGAACGGCCCGCTCCCAAGAAGAAGGGCGGCAGGCCGGCTTGGCAGCCGGCCTTCTCCTACGAGCAGACTCTTGATGCCCCCTGCAAGTTCCACAGCGGCGCGAAGCCGTCCAACCACACGACCCGAAAGTGCCACTGGCTCACACGGATCTCCAAGGGCGAGGGGCTGGTGCCGCCTCCGCCTCCCGGCCCGCCGCCTCCAAACCCCCAGCAGCCGGCTGCTCGACCAGCAGTCGGAGCCATTCAAGATGAGTTCCCTGACGAGCACGCCGCCTACGTCGTCTTCACGAGCCAGGTTGAAGACAAGCGTAGCCGGCGCCGACAGCACCAAGAGGTTAACGCAGTCGCCTCCAGCAACCTCGAGTTCATGCATTGGTCCGAAAGGCCTATCAACTGGAGCTGGGCCGATCACCCAGAGGTGATGCCGTCCCCTGGCTCCTACGCATTGGTGTTGGATGTCACCCTCGCAACGGAGAGGCGGGCTGCCCGATTCTCCCGCGTTCTGATTGATGGCGGAAGCAGTATCAACATACTGTACCGCGATACCATGGAGAAGTTGAACCTCAAGGCGAAGCAGCTCATGCCAAGCCGGACCGTGTTCCATGGCATCGTACCCGGCCTGTCCTGTTCCCCGATCGGCAAGATGAAGATGGATGTTCTCTTCGGAGACAAGGATCACTTTCGCCGAGAAGCAATCTGGTTCGAGGTAGTGGATCTGGAAAGCCCTTACCACGCCTTGCTTGGCTGACCTACTCTGGCCAAAGTTCATGGCTGTGCCCCACTACGCCTACCTGAAGATGAATATGCCGAGCTCGAAGGGGATCATCACTGTAGCCGGCGACTACAAGAAGTCCATCGAGTGCGCTGCAGCCAGCAGCCGACTGGCCGAGTCCCTCGTAGTGGCAGAAGAGAAGAAGATGCCGGAGCGAGTTGTGGCCATGGCCGGCAAGCAGCCGGCCTTGTCCCCCAACCCCAAGGAATATGATGCGCAGGGCTCCTTCCAGCCGGACAAGGAGACGAAGAAGATACCTCTGGACCCGGAGAACCCGAAGAGGTTTGCAGTCATTGGTGCAAACCTGGACAGTAAATAGGAAGGCGAGCTCGTCGACTTCCTCCGTGAGAATCAAGACATCTTTGCATGGTCCCCAAAGGACATGCCGGGTGTTCCAAAGGATTTTGCCGAGCACAAGTTACACGTCCGAGCCGACGCGAAGCCGGTCAATCAGCCTCTCCGCCGACTGTCAGAAGAGAAGAGAAGAATCGTAGGAGAAGAGATAGTCCGGCTCCTTGCCGCCGGCTTTATTATGGAAGTATTTTTCCCAGAGTGGCTTGCCAACCCAGTCTTGGTGTTGAAGAAGAACAACAAATGCTGTATGTGTATAGACTACGCTAGCCTCAACAAGGCCTGCCCCAACGATCCGTTTGCTCAGCCATGGATTGACCAAGTGATAGATTCCACAGCCGGATGCGAGCTGTTGAGTTTCTTGGACGCCTACTCAGGATACCACCAGATTAAGTTGGACCCAGCAGACCGCCTGGAGACCGCCTTCATCACACCATTCGGAGCTTTCTGTTACCTGACTATGACATTCGGCTTGAGGAATGCCGGTGCCACTTTTCAGCGTTGCATGCAGAAATGCCTCCTCAAGCAACTCGGTAGAAATTCCCATGTCTACGTAGACGATATTGTGGTGAAGACAGAGAAGCGCGGCACCCTGCTGGATGACCTCAAAGAAACATTTGCCAACTTGCGCCGTTTCCAGATCAAGCTCAACCCCGAGAAATGCGTGTTCGGAGTACCAGCCGGCCAGCTTCTTGGCTTTCTGGTCTCCGAACGCGGCATTGAGTGCAACCCTGTGAAGATCAAGACCATTGAGAGAATGGAGATTCCCACCAAATTGCGAGATGTGCAGAAGTTCACCGGGTGCCTGGCCTCCCTAAACCGCTTTATCAGCCGGCTAGGAGAGAAGGCTCTCCCCCTATACCGAATCATGAAGAAATCCACTCATTTCGAGTGGAATGACCAAGCAGACCAAGCCTTCCATGAGTTGAAGAAGATGCTGACCACTCCACCTGTCCTGGTGGCGCCGACTGAGAAGGAGCCCATGCTCCTCTACATTGCCGCAACTAGCCGAGTGGTCAGTACAGTCGTCGTGGTCCAGCGCCCAGAAGAAGGCCGAGCCCAGCTAGTCTAGAGGCCGGTATATTATCGAAGCGAAGTACTGTCCAACTCAAAGCAAAACTACCCACACTACCAGAAGATGTGCTATGGAGCGTACTTCGCCGCCAAGAAGCTGAAGCCCTACTTTCAAGAGCATCCCATCACGGTCGTATGCACCGCCCCGCTTGCCGAGATCATAGGCAGCCGGGATGCATCCGGCCGGGTGGCTAAATGGGCCATTGCGCTGGCGCCTTACACAATCTTCTACCAGCCCCGCACCGCCATCAAGTCCCAAGCATTGGCCGACTTCCTCGTCGACTGGGCCGAGACCCAGTACCTACCGCCGGCTCCCGACTCTACTCATTGGCGGATGCACTTTGACGGGTCCAAGATGCACACCGGCTTGGGAGCCGGCATCGTCCTCACCTCTCCCAAAGGCGACAAGCTTAGATACACGCTGCAAATCCACTTTGCCGCCTCCAACAACGTGGCTGAATATGAGGCGCTCATACATGGGCTCCGGCTAGCCAAAGAGCTCGGCATACGTCGGATCCTGTGTTATGGTGACTCAGACTTGGTGGTCCAGCAGTCATCTGGCGACTGGGACGCCAAGGATGCAAACATGGCGAGCTATCGATTCCTCGTCCAGCGGATCAGTGGGTACTTCGAAGGGTGCGAGTTCCTTCACGTGCCACGGGCCGACAACGACCAAGCAGATGCCCTGGCACGGATCGGCTCCATCCGATAGGCTATACCAACCGGTGTCTCTCTCCAGCGCCTCTTCAAACCGTCTATCAAGCCGTCTCCAGAGTCGGACTCTATCTTCATACCGCCCGCACCCGATGCAGCCGGATCCGACTGGAGGAACCCAGCAGGTGGCTCGGGGACTTCGACAAGCGGCCCGGGGACTGCCGTAGTCGCACCCGGCTCGGGGACTTCAGAACTCGGCTCGGGGACTGCAGCAGTCGGCCCGGGGACTGCAGCGACACAAGAAGCGGTGGCCGACTCCAACTCTCCACCACCCAACCCACCCACCCGAGTCACAGTGGCCGTACTAACAGTAGAAGAAGTCACAGCTCCATCATGGGCCCAGCCCATCCTCAACTTCCTAGTCAACAGAGAGCTGCCGACTGATGAGATCTTGGCAAGACTAGTGCAACGCCGAGCCAGAGCATATGCAATAATAAACAGAGAACTTGTCAAGCGCAACATCACTGGGGTCTTCCAGCGCTGCGTCGAGCCAGAGAAGGGTGTAGCAATCCTCAAGGATATCCACCAAGGCGAATGCGGCCACCACGCAGCCTCAAGATCACTGTGGCCAAAGCTTTCCGCCATGGTTTCTTCTGGCCGACTGCTTTGGAAGATGCCAAAGAGATAGTCAAATGCTGCAAAGGATGCCAAGTCTTCAGTTCCAAGCAACACCTGTCGGCTTCTGCACTCAAGACCATCCCCCTCACCTGGCCCTTTGCCGTCTGGGGGCTGGACATGGTGGGACCATTCAAGACAGCCCACGGCGGCTTGACACATCTCCGTGGACAAATTTACCAAGTGGATCAAAGCGAAGCCGATCAAGAAGCTGAACGGGCCGACTGCCATGACGTTCATTGCCGACATCACTACTCGGTATGGCGTGCCGCACAGCATCATCATCGACAACGGCACAAACTTTGCCAAGGGAGCACTGGCACGTTTCTGCGCGACACAGGGCATCCGACTGGACTTAGCCTCCGTTGCCCACCCGTAGTCAAACGGCCAGGTCGAGCGGGCAAACAGCCTCATCCTCTTCGGCATCAAGCCCCGACTGGTCGTACCACTGGAGCGATCGGCTGGCTGCTGGCTCGATGAGCTGCCGGCTGTCCTCTGGAGTCTGCGTACTACCCCAAACAAGTCAACCGGCTTCACTCTATTCTTCCTTGTATATGGTGCCGAGGCTGTCATCCCAACTGACATCGAGTTCGACTCGCCTCGGGTCACCATGTACACGGAGGTGGAGGCCAAGGAAGCGCGAGAAGACGGCGTCGACCTGCTGGTAGAAGGCCGGTTGTTAGCACTCAACTGGTCCGCCATCTACCAGCAGGGTTTGCGCCGTTACCACAACCGAAAGGTCAGGCTAAGATCCTTCCAAGAGGGCGAGCTTGTGCTCTGGCTGATCCAGCGAACAGCCGGCCAGCACAAGCTCTCGGCCCCTTGGGAGGGCCCTTTCGTCGTCAGCAAAGCACTAGGCAACGACTCGTACTACCTGATCGACGCACAGAAGCCAAGAGCACGCAAGAGGGATGATTCCGGCAAGGAGTCGGAACGACCATGGAACGCAAACCTCCTGAGAAGATTTTACAGTTGAAAGCAGTATGTATCATGCTACCGTTTTGTATTAAATATGAGACAAACGGGCCCCCCGAGGCGCACTCGGGGACTGCCCTCCTTTATCTATGAATGACGAGTGTCATACTCATGAATGTATTATTACATTTGATTTTCTATCTGGCACCGGGTTCGACTAGTCGGCCCGGGGACTGGCCGCCTTAAGTTATATTAGAAGTTCTACCTGAAGTCAGACAAGTAGTGTGCCGGCACCCGAGCCCTCTCTTGTTGAAAGTCGCAGCTCGAAGAACCGACTGTCCGACCGGCAAGAGCCAAAGGCAGAAAGGATACCCACACGAAAAATGGCTAAGGACTAACGAACTTATATAACGCAAAGACGGCCTCCAACCACGCCTACCGGCTGTCAAAACAGCTGGCTGGCCGGCCTCCCAGTCACTTCGCTATAATCCAACAAAGCTAGAGTACTTGCCCTCCCAACTGGCCAAGCACTTCTCCAGCCACAGATTGCAGAGCAGCTGTCCGGCTGGGAAGGCGGCAACCAAGGGAGGGCGGCAAAGGAAACAGCCGAAGGATGAAAAGCAAAGAACAAGGGAAAGCCAAATGCATGCATAATTATATTTACACATAAGGCCCCCAACAGGCCGGTAGTCAATATAGTTCGAATACACCCCCTGTGGGTGGAATTGTGCCAACTTAGCAAAATACTGTTCCAAGAGTGGTAAAACAGGAAAGTAGAGGTAGCAGACTAGACTAAGGGCGCAGCAGGGGAGTCGGGCTGGTCGGTGGAGACGGCCCCGCCGGCTGGAGGAGTGGCCAGCTGGCGGGTCTCGGCTTGATCATCGCCGGCTGCAGGCGGTGCACCCGCGCGTGCCTTGTTGCTGGAGGCACGGTCAAGCTGAGGCTGACCGACCGCTCCACCATCTGGCGCGGCGTCTTCACCCTCCTCCTCCTCCTCCTCGCCCTCGTCGCTTGAGTCGATCTCCTCCGCCGAGTCCACGCCATCTGCCGGGTTCAGCCCGAACCACTCCTTCGGCTGGGCAACGCCGTTGTCGTCCACCTCAGGAGCGAAGGCGCTGGTGTCGGTGTAGTCGGCAATCGCCGAAGCCCGCTGGATGATAGCCGGCCGCACCGGCTCCAGCTCCGTGTCGGCCTCCTGCCGCCAGGTGACCAGCTGGTCTAGACTCAGCTCGGGATACCAGGCCTTTACGAACTCCAGCGCCCGCCTGGCGCCGGACCGAGCCGCAGAAGCCTTCCAGGCCTCGAAGCGGCCGACCGCCACCTGCAGCCAGTCGGCAGTCCGACTTGGGGTGCGGGGAATCACCTCACCAGGCCAGAGAGCGGCCAACACCTGCGCCCCAACACGCTGAAGCCGGCGGAGCATGCGGTGAGCCGGCTGGAGGCGGGCTTGAATCGCCCAGAGCTGCTCCTCCAGCGACCGGCGATAGTTCGGCGCAATCTCAGCGCCAGCCTGCCTTTGTGCCTCGCGGTGGGCCACGACGACCTGGTTGGCAGCAGTAAAGTAGCCAGGGAAGTACTCTGCGCAAGAAAGAAAGAGAAAGAAGAGAAAAACACCAAGTCCGAAAATGTGCCAAACAGCAAGCGGCAAGCAAGGACGAGGAAGAGGGCGGCCTACCGTCAACCAAGTCTTCGATCTGGCCATAGCCGTTGATCAGCGACTGCCTCGCTTCGGCCCAGCTTGCCGCCTTTGTCTCATATTCGGCTTGGAGGGTGGCCTCGCTGTCCTGCACCGCCTTCAGGGCCGCCTTGTGGCTCTTCTCCTGGTCGGCCAGCCTCTTGGCCAGGCGGTCACGCTCCTGGGCCAAGGCGTCAAACTCGGCCTCCTTAGCGCGGAGGGCGGCCCGAGTCCCACCCAGCTGCTCCCTCAGTCTGGCGTTGGCCGCTGCAGGCATGACAGAAAAGAGAGAAGCAATAAGGAAGAAGTCGTCAAGGAAGATCCGACCCGACTGCTCAGCAGCCGGCCCGAATCTCGGGGACTACACCCAGTGGGTGCGCTGACGCGCCCCCACGTGAGATAAAGGACGAAGCACTTACCCCGGCTCTCAGATAGATCAGCATTCTTCTGGGTCAGCTCCCGAGCCTGGGAGTTGAAGGCAGCCGTGCGGAGGTTGTGGTAGTCCTGCAAGTCAAGCAGAGAAGCGAATAAGAACAAGATAGCAAAACAAAGCCCGCTAAGAAGTTCCAAGCCGCCTGCTCAACAGCCGACTCGGAACTCGAGGACTACACCCAGTGGGTGCGCTGACGCGCCCCCACGGAAGAAACCAAGATCGAAAAAGCAAAAATAGGAAGACTAACCCGAATGGCCGCTTGCGTCGCAAGGAACTCGTCATTGTATTTCCTCAGTGCCGCAGCCTGGGACTGAAGCCGGTTCCGGACGTCCTACGCCGCCATGTTCACCACGGCCGTCCCTCCACCCGGCGTCCACCCCGAGCTGGCACTGGCCGCCTCCACGTCCCGGGCCGACGAGCCGGAGCCCGCGGCCTTCTGCGGGTCCTGTAACACCCCGCATGTGACTTGCCATATTTGTAACTCTGACTCTTGCCATTTTCGGCTATGTGTTATGATATTCCCTTCGTGGTCGGGTTTTGTCTTTCGTTTTGCATTTTGTTCATGTCATGCATATCATATCATGTCATCATGTGCATTGCATTTGCATACGTGTTCGTCTCATGCATCCGAGCATTTTCCCCGTTGTCCGTTTTGCAATCCGGCGCTCCTATCTCCTCCGGTGCACCCCTCTTGTTTTCTTTCGTGAGCGGGTGTCAAACATTCTCGGAATGGACCGAGGCTTGTCAAGTGGCCTTAGTATACCATCCGGAGACCACCGGTCAAGTTTCGTTCCATTTGGAGGTCATTTGGTACTCCAACGGTTAACCGGGCATCCGTAAAGTCCATTTGTGTGTGCAGCAAAACCCCCCTAAAAACCAGCCCAAAACCCCTCCAAGTCATCTCCATGCTCTAGGTCGTTCGATCACGATCGTGTGGGCGAAAACCGCACCTCATTTGGACTCTCCTAGCTCCCTCTACCTATAAAACTCCTTCCCCTCCCGTAAACGAATCGCAGATGAAACCCTAGCCCTCTTCCACCTCGCGCCCGGACAATTTTCCCCGCCGCCTCCGCCCGACGAATCGGGGGTCGCCACCTGTCCCGCCGCCGCTCCAGCGCCGCCGGCCCGCGCGGCCCGGCCGCCCTCGCGCCCGCGCCCTCCCGTCCGCCGGCCCCGGCCACCCGCG
Organism: Aegilops tauschii subsp. strangulata; assembly: GCF_002575655.3. Classification (NCBI taxonomy): domain Eukaryota; kingdom Viridiplantae; phylum Streptophyta; class Magnoliopsida; order Poales; family Poaceae; genus Aegilops; species Aegilops tauschii. The sequence goes on from NC_053038.3 coordinate 142,607,993, forward strand.
CCGCCGCCGCCCCGCCGGGGTGCGCCGCCGCCGCCGCCCGCGCCGTCGCCATCCGCCGCCGCGGCCTCCTCCGGCCGGCGCCGCCCTTCCCCGCCATGCCTCGCGCCTCCCCGAGCCGGGCCTCCTCCCTCCGTCTCCGGCGCCATTCACGGCGAGGCGAGCCCGAGCCCGAGCTCCTTTTCCCCGATCTGGATCCACCCACTGTAGCGGTTGACTTTCTCCCGATCCCGTTTTTTTCCCGTCTTTTTCTGTTGTGATATATGCCCATGTTCAACAGTGCATAACTCCTTGCATGTAGCTCCGTTTCGCGCGTGTAATATGTCAAATTGTTCGTCTCGTGATGCTCTACATTTCGTTCAATTGCACCATGTTCATTAGAGGTCATCTTGATGCCCAAATCTCTGTTGCAAGAGGGCTAGTTGCTGTTATCCTCTGGTTCTTAGCAGAACTTGGAGATTTGTCATTTTTGTATCATTTTATCTGTGCATCTTATGGGCATGAGGTCTACATGTGTTTTTTTGTATGCCATGCCGTCTTTCCAGTGGTGTAGTCCATGTATTTTTGTGATCTCTGTGGTGACTAGCACAAGCATGCAAAGTAGGCTCCGTAATGTTTCTGATTTCAGGGACATTGATTTCTCTAAGTCCTTGTCTGCTGTTATTTTGTTGCCATGTAAGCTTGATGCTACAGAGAGATCCATGCATATTTTAGTGATGTTCAGTACGGATGTTTTGTAGATGGTGTTGTATTTGATCCATTCCTGCCCTTGTTTGCAATTATGGAGTGCCATAGCATGACTCAATCTTGCTCTACTTTTGCTATAAAATATTTCTGGCAGATTCTTAACATGATATGCAATTTTGCCAAGCTTATTGTAGTTTATCCATACATGCTATGCTTTTGTTCTTGCCATGGTTAGCTTCATAAACATGCCATCTTGCTGTAGGTATGCTTTTTTTGTCATGAATTGCTCTGTAGTGAGTGCATCAAGCTCACCAACATGCCTTCAAATCATTATTTCTGCCATGCTCTGTTTTCTGCTAAGTCTGAAACCTGTTAACGAAACTTGCTATGTTTACATGCTTGCCATCATATCTTCTTTCCTTTTTGGCTTATGGTCAGTAAGGAACTTTTGTCATATGCATTTAGTAGAATACTGCCATGCCTTGTTTTGCTATGTTAAGTTCCTGTAGCATGTTGATTTCGTGCTCTGAACATTGCTACCTGATGCTGTTTTCTGCCATGTCCAGTTTTTCACCAAGTCTGTGATCCTGTTATCTTTTACACTTTTGCCATGCTTGTTTGAGCTTGATATGTTATGATCTAGCCGTAGCTCAGTGTTCATCTTTTGTCAAGCATCTCCTGTAGATTACTGCCATATGCTTTGTTGCTATGTTGGAGTGCTGTAGCATTGTCGCCTGTTGCATTTTAAGTGCTATCTTGCTGTTAATCGCAGATTCGTGTCATTCTTGTTTTGCTTGCCATTTGCAAACCGTGCATCCGTTTCCGGTGATCTTTATATCGATTTCGACCAAAATCATCTCATCTTTCCAGTGGCATGCTTGGTTTGCCAAGTTACTGCCCTGTTCGTCATTTTCCTTCCGGAGCACGCATATGCATCGCATATCATATCTTGCATATCATACATGTTTTGCATCATGTTGCTTGTGCATTTCTCGTGGTTGATTGTGGTTCCGTTTGTTTGTGTTCTTGTCTTGGGTAGAGCCGGGAGACGAGTTCGTGAACGAGGAACCTGTTGAGTACGCTTACGAGGATCAAGCTTTCGACAACTCTGAGAACCTTGCAGGCAAGATGACCACCCCTCGAAATCACTTCTATCTTTGCTTTGCTAGTTGTTCGCTCTATTGCCATGCTGCGCTACCTATCACTTGCTATATCATGTCTCCCATATTGCCATGTCATCCCCTAACCATCCTTTCCTAGCAAACCGTTGTTTGGCTAAGTTACCGCTTTTGCTCAGCCCCTCTTATAGCGTTGCTAGTTGCAGGTGAAGTTGAAGTTTGTTCCATGTCGGAACATGGATATGTTGGGATATCACAATATCTCTTATTTAATTAATGCATCTATATATTTTGGTAAAGGGTGGAAGGCTCGGCCTTATGTCTGGTGTTTTGTTCCACTCTTGCCGCCCCTAGTTTCTGATATACCGGGATTATGTTCCTTGAGTTTGCGTTCCTTACGCGGTCGGGTGATTTATGGGACCCCCTTGATAGTTCGCCTTGATTAAAACTCCTCCAGCAAGGCCCAACCTTGGTTTTACCATTTGCCACCTAAGCCTTTTCCCCCCGGGTTTTCTAGAGCCCGAGGGTCATCTTTATTTTAAACCCCCGGGCCAGTGTTCCTCTGAGTGCTGGTCCAAACTAGAGCCCTTTGCAGCGCCACCTTGGGGAAACTCGAGGATTGGTTTTAGTTGTACGGACTGCTCATCCGGTGTGCCCTGAGAACAAGATATGTGCAGCTCCTATCGGGATTTGTCGGCACATTCGGGCGGCTTTGCTGGTCTTGTTTTACCATTGTTGAAATGTCTTGTAAACCGGGATTCCGAGACTGATCGGGTCTTTCCGGGAGAAGGTTTATCCTTCGTTGACCGTGAGAGCTTATGATGGGCTAAGTTGGGACACCCCTGCAGGGTATTATCTTTCGAAAGACGTGCCCGCGGTTATGAGGCAGATGGGAATTTGTTAATGTCCGGTTGTAGAGAACTTGTCACTTGACCCATTTAAAATACATCAACTGCGTGTGTAGCCGTGATGGTCTCTTCTCGGCGGAGTCTGGGAAGTGAACACGGTCTGAGTTATGTTTGACGTAAGTAGGAGTTCAGGATCACTTCTTGGTCATTGCTAGATGACGACCGTTCCGTTGCTTCTCTTCTCGCTCTCTTTTGCGTATGTTAGCCACCATATATGCTTATTGCCGCTGCAGCTCCACCTCTTTACACCTTCCTTTCCTATAAGCTTAAATAGTCTTGATCTCGCGGGTGTGAGATTGCTGAGTCCTCGTGACTCACAGATTCTACCAAAACAGTTGCAGGTGCCGACGATGCCAGTGCAGAGGATGGGGTCGATCTCAAGTGGGAGTTCGACGAGGAACGTGGTCGTTACTATGTGTCTTTTCCTGATGATCAGTAGTGGAGCCCAGTTGGGACGATCGGGGAGCCCAGTTGGGACGATCGGGGATCTAGCATTTGGGGTTGTCTTATTTTCATTTGGATCTTGACCGTAGTCGGTCTATGTTTGTATTTTTGGATGATGTATGAATTATATTTATGTATTGTGTGAAGTGGCGATTGTAAGCCAACTCTTTATCCCATTCTTGTTCATTACATGGGATTGTGTGAAGATGACCCTTCTTGCGACAAAACCACTATGCGGTTATGCCTCTAAGTCGTGCCTTGACACGTGGGAGATATAGCCGCATCGTGGGCATTACAGGGTCCGATGCGGCCTTCCCCGCGCGCTGGCGCGATGGCGACTGGACCACCAGGTCCGTCCTCGCGGCCAACTCGCCCCCGGCCAATTGCGCAAGCGGCACGTTAGGCCGGCTGCCTTGAGCCGCACCAGTCGGCGGGGCCGGTGCCGCCTCCCTCTCCGGGACGACGACGTCGTCCTCCCTCTCCAACCCCGGCTGGTCGCCGCCGGCTTCCTCCGGCGGGGGCTCCGGGACCTTGGGCGCCGCGACACGCAGAGGGGTGACGAGCAAGGCCCACTCCGCTGTTGCCGTGGCCGCAGCCTCCGCTTGGGCCTTGGCCGCTGCGTCAGCGCGCGCCTTCGCCGCCTCCTCGTCCTGTGCCGCCTTGGCGGCAGCCGCCCTCAACTCCTCCGCCTCCCGCTCCTCCCGCGCCTCCCGCACGTTTCGCTCCGTCGCCGCCTGAAGCTCGGCGCGGGGGTCCACGCGGCGGGTGCTCCCGGATCCTCCCAGCGATCCAACGACGGAGGCGGCAGCAACCCGCTCAAGCGAAAGCGGAGCCCTGATTTTTGAGAAAGGGCAAGGATTCAGAAATCACCAAGAAAAGAAGAAAGAATGTACAAAGCAATATACACTTACGCCGACACCATCTGCGGCTGCTTCACCACATTGCGGAAGCGGGCCGCCTTCGCGGCCGCCTCATCCCGCCTGGTCGCCGCCGCCCCGCCCTTGGGCTTCTTCGGCCGGCTGCCGAACAAGCCCGACGCGGCACGGCGCTTCTACCCGCTGCCCCGAGCAGGCGGCGCGGCGGAGGAACCCGCGCCGTGGCCGGACGCCGGCTGGCGGCGTGGGACGATTTCCGCCTCGTCGTCATCCGGCCAGTCGTCGAAGCTGGCTCCAAGCCCGGAGCTGCCTGCCTCGCCGCCGGCTTCGCCTCCACCCGCCTCGGTGTTTTCATCCATGGTGGCCGCCCCCAAGTCGTGGTCCTCCAGGTCATGCTCCGCCCGGTCGGGGAGGAATTGGCGCTCCGCCTCCGACCCGGTTGCAGGTCGAAGGAGAGGGCTCCGCCGAGACGTGCCGACTGGTCAGAGTCGGCCAAAAGGAACTCGGCGACAAAACTAAGAGAAGAAAGGGAAAAAGAGAACATACCATGGGCGGCGGATGTGCACGGGAATATGGCTCCTTGCCAAACCGCCCCTCTACGGAGAGCTTGTAGTTCGCAAGATAATTCACCATATGGGCCACCTCGTCGTGCGGCATGTCCTTGGTGCACATCCGACTCGGATCGAGTTGGCCGCTCATCTGACAGATCAGGTGAGGGCGGCTCTGAAGCGGAAGCACCCGGCGCGCGACGAAGGCGGCCAACAAGCCGGACCCAGCGCGTGGGGAGGAACGTGGGATTAACTGCACCCACTCCCCCACGTCCCGCGATTATTGCGCCCTAACGGCATGCGGAAACCGCCGCCAGAAGACGTGCGGACGGCTTTGGGCCACAAAGAATCCGCGCCTGGGCCTAGGCGTAGGAGTGGTGGGCCCTCGGCCTGCGGCGACGTCTTGTCACGCGCGTGGGTTGGCAGGCTCTTTTCAGCCAGGGACGCCACGTGGTTCGCATGCGGCGAGCGGCCGGCCCGCAGCCTGGCGCACGCGCCAACAGACTCCCGCCTTCCGACTTTAAAATTTTTGCCCAACCGAAGCCGGCTCCCAGCTGCTGGCTCATCAAGATAAGAAGCTGACCGAGCTTCTCGACCTCCTCTCAGCCTCCAAGCCCAACCAGCTTCGGGGACTACTGTCGGAGTAAATGGCCACGGGTAGCCTAACCGACTCCCCCTGGCTCTTCGAAAAATTATCAGGCCATTCAAGCCTTCAAGCATACAAAGCGTAGGGCCGCCTTCCCCCGGCCGGCTATCCCCAGGGCCGACTCCTAGAAGGCGGCCCAGCCTCAGAAGCCTCCCCCAAGAGAGATACGAGATAGCCGACTCCAGGAAGCCGGCCCAAGAGGACCGACTCCCAGAAGCCGGCCATGAAGAAAGCCGGCTCCCAGGAGCCAGCCAAGACTGCACCCACTAAGACTATACCCACATAACGGCGATAGGATGGGGCGTTGCCGCAGTACAGCCCACTACCCCCGAATCCCGGAACAGGCATGGCCACAGGGCGCCGTACGGGCCAGCCCTCCCGTCCGGCGCGACACTGTAGCCGTGTTGGCCTTGATGTCACCCACGACAGGTGCCAGTACGGCCCGCAGGCGGCGGGCCCCTTTTGCCAGAGAGACACCCGAAGGTGGCTTGGCCTCCTCTAGTCGGCCAGGGGTGTGGCCGGCTCCCAATAGCCGGCTACCTCCCTCCCTCGAAACATGTGCCTCATTAAGAAGACAAGACGAGGTAAGGCTACAGTGAGAGCCTGCGAGGCGGCGACACTGTAGCCACGCTTACCTCGACAAAGCCCTCGTCATCAGAGGCGAGGCGACAGTAACCAGCAGCCGACAAAGCCCCCAAGCGGTGGGGCCGGCCTGCCGGCCAAGAGGCCGGCAGCCGGCGGGACCCACCAGTCGGCAGGCCCCAATGACCGGCGGAGAAGCCGGCGAGCATATACGCTGACGGCTGAGACCCGCGCCCAGCCGGATTACCATTGTACCCCTGGGGGTAGGCCTATATAAACCCCCCGGGACACCCATGCAAAGGGTTGATCTCATAGAATTCCACACACCACATAGAGAGAAAAGGAGAGCTAGCCTTGCCCTTCTTCTTCCTCTAGCCAAACAGCTCAAGGAGCGCTTGTAGCTACTTGTATTGATCTAGTGATCATGCGGAGACCCTGCAGAGCAGGACTAGGGGTGTTATCTCCACGGAGAGGCCCGAACCTGGGTAAGATCCACCGGCGTGCATGCCTTCGCCTCATCCTGTTTCTAGGCACCGGCGACGTTTTACTGGCTCCCACAATGATAAGCCAACCGTTGGCATATGTCGCACCTACCACCCGACAACTGGTGCAAGTATCTCGGAGTTGGAATATACGCTTTGATAAGGTGATCAAAGCATATGGTTTTATACAGACTTTTGGTGAAGCCTGTATTTACAAGAAAGTGAGTGGGAGCACTATAGCCTTTCTGATAAGTATATGTGAATGACATATTGTTGATCAGAAATGATGTAGAATTTTTTGGAAAGCATAAAGGAGTGTTTGAAAGAAGTTTTTTCAAAGAAAGACCTCGGTGAAGCTGCTTTCATATTGAGCATCAAGATCTATAGAGATAGAACAAGACGCTTGATTAGTTTTTTCAATGAGTACATACCTTGAAAAGTTTTTGAAGTAGTTCAAAATGGAACAGTCAAAGAAGGAGTTCTTGCCTGTGTTGTAAGGTGTGAAATTGAGTAAGACTCAAAGCCCGACCATGGCAGAAAATAGAAAGAGAATGAAAAGTTATTCCCTATGCCTCAGTCACAGGTTCTATAAAGTATGCTATGCTGTGTACCAGACCTATTGTGTACCTCACCATGAGTTTGGCAAGAGGGTACAATAGTGATCCAGGAGTGGATCACTTGACAGCGGTCAAAATTATCCTTAGTAGAATCAGGACATATTTCTCGGTTATGGAGGTGACAAAAAGTTCGTCGTAAAGGGTTACGTCGATGCAAGCTTTGACACTGATCCGGATGACTCTAAGTCTTAATCTGGATACATATTGAAAGTGGGAGCAATTAGCTATAGTAGCTCCGTGCAGAGCATTGTAGACATAGAAATTTGCAAAATACATACAGATCTGAATATGGCAGACCCGTTGACTAAACTTCTCTCACAAGCAAAACATGATCACACGTTAGTACTCTTTGGGTGTTAATCACATGGCGATGTGAACTAGATTATTGACTCTAGTAAACCCTTTGGGTATTGGTCACATGGCGATGTGAACTATAGTGTTAAATCACATGACGATGTGAACTATTGGTGTTAAATCACATGGCGATGTGAACTAGATTATTGACCCTAGTGCAAGTGGGAGACTGAAGGAAATATGCCCTAGAGGCAATAATAAAGATGTTATTTATATTTCTTTATATCATGATAAATGTTTATTAGTCATGCTAGAATTGCATTAACCAGAAACTTGATACATGTGTGAATACATAGACAAAACAGAGTGTCCCTAGTATGCCTCTACATGACTAGCTCGTTAATCAACGATGGTTAAGTTTCCTAGCTAGACATGTGTTGTCATTTGATGAACGGGATCACATCATTAGAGAATGATGTGATGGACAAGAACCATCCGTTAGCTTAGCGTAATGATTGTTTAGTTTTATTGCTATTGCTTTCTTCATGACTTATACATGTTCCTCTGACTATGAGATTATGCAACTCCCGAATACCGGAGGAACACCTTGTGTGCTATCAAACGTCACAACGTAACTGGGTGATTATAAAGATGCTCTACAGGTGTCTCTGACGGTGTTTGTTGAGTTGCCATAGATCTAGATTAGGATTTGTCACTCTGAGTATCGGAGAGGTATCTCTGGGCCCTCTCGGTAATGCACATCACTATAAGCCTTGCAAGCAATGTGACTAATGAGTTAGTTACAGGATGATGCATTATGGAACGAGTAAAGAGACTTGCTGGTAACGAGATTGAACTAGGTATGAGGATACCGACGATCGAATCTCGGGCAAGTAACATACCGATGACAAAGGGAACAACGTATGTTGTTATGCGGTTTGAACGGTAAAGATCTTCATAGAATATGTAGGAGCCAATATGGGCATTCAGGTTCCGCTATTGGTTATTGACCAGAGAGGTGTCTCGGTCATGTCTACATAGTTCTCGAACCCGTAGGGTCCGCACGCTTAACGTTCGTTGACGATATAGTATTATATGAGTTATGTATGTTGGTAACCAAATGTTGTTCGGAGTCCCGGATGAGATCACAGACATGACGAGGAGCTCCGGAATGGTCCGGAGGTAAAGATTCATATATTGGATGATATGGTTAGTCTAAGGGGTCAGGTTCACGAGGCTATAGGTCGGTGCAAAAGATAGTTTTGCGGAGGTCAGCGGCCAAACGCCGGAGACCCTGGCGTCTGGCCCTGGGTCAGACGCCAAGGCCCATGGCGTCTGGGCCAGATGCCAAGGATTGTGGCGTTTGTCCTGGAGTCCGAGTGGGACTCTTGCCTTTCACGCAAAACCGACTTTGAGGAGGCTTTTACTCCAAGTTTCGACCCCAGGGCTCAACATATAAATAGAGGGGCGGGGCTAGCACCCAAGACACATCAAGAAACACCAAGCTGTGTGTCGGCAACCCCGTCCCCTCTAGTTTATCCTCCGTCATAGTTTTCGTAGTGCTTAGGCGAAGCCCTGCGGAGATTGTTCTTCACCACCACCGTCACCACGCCGTCGTGCTGCCGGAACTCATCTACTACTTCGCCCCTCTTGCTGGATCAAGAAGGCGAGGACGTCATCGAGCTGAACATGTGCTGAACACGGATGTGCCGTACGTTTGGTACTTGATCGGGACGGATCGTGAAGGTGTACGACTACATCAACCGCGTTGATAAACGCTTCCACTTTCGGTCTACGAGCATACGTAGACACACTCTCCCCTCTCGTTGCTATGCATCTCCTAGATAGATCTTGCATGATCGTAGGAATTTTTTTGAAATTACTGCGTTCCCCAACACGGACTAACCATGTGCCTAAGCTACACAGGTATACTCTATATGGCACAAGATGATTGTGCGGCCTCTAGATGGAAAAGTGGGAAGATGGCATTTCTGGCGTGTGTTTATCTCTTTGGTATTAGGAAATCCGTACCGGAATCAAACACGTACACAAATACATAATGCACCCACGATATTGCCTTCTACTTCCAGGAGAGATCACATATTCTAACCTATGTAGAAAACCTGCACATAGTGGTTGTACCGCATGTGACTGCGGTTCTATCGCTCCCTCGTGGAGTGGACAAAGCAGTAACTGCCTCGGCGGTTGTACCGTGGGCACCAGTGGTTGTACTGCCTCCTCCAGAAGTAGTACTATGAGGCCATGCACCGACTCACCTATTGCTCGAAGGGTGGTGCCTTCGGGTAGGTAGCGGTCCTCCACCGGTGGCGGCCCAGTTGTCCCGGTTTATTGGAATATAAACGGTACAACTGGGGTCCCAAGTGGTTGTACTACTCCGTACTTAGCGGCCACCAGAGGATGCATTATGGGTGGCTTTACCGGCCCAATCACCGCTCGAACCACCGCAAGTAGGGTGGTTCATCTCAAGTCCTGAGTGGTACAAGAATGGTACACGAACGGTTGTCCTGGTATATAATTGTATGAACGGTACAACCGGTAGGACAGACGGTTGTAGCGACCGGTGCTGCAGCCGTGCACTTCAGCCTTGGGCGGTTGTACCGCTACCCCCAGCCGTTGTACCGCCCATGTGGTTTTCTGCACATAACGGTTGGATTGAGGAGAGCACTATATAAGGAGGTGGTTCTTCCACCTCCCACCTACCTCTTGCCTCTCACTCTCTCCTCCATTGTTGCCCTAAGCTCATTTTTGCCCGATCCCCTTCTCTAGACAACCAAACTTGTATATTTGTTAGGGATTGAGGGAGGAAACCTAGATCTACACTTCCACCAAAGGAAATTTGATTCCCCTGTACTTTCACTTGTTGATCTTATTACTCTTGGGTATTTGGGCATCCTACACGATGGAGGTCACCTTGGAGCCACAATTCATTATGGTGAAGCTTCGTGGTGGTGTTGGGAGCCTCCAATTAAGTTGTGGAGAGAGCCCCAACCTTGCTTGTAAACGTTCCGGTTGCTGCCTTCAAGGGCACCACTAGTGGATTCGCATCACCTTCTGTGCGAGGGCATGTGGAGAATAGGGTGGGTCCAAGGGACGCTAGGGGAGCCTTGGGCCTACACACCCCTTCAACGTGTTGGGAAACGTAGAATTTCAAAAAAAATCCTACGCTCACGCAAGATATATCTAGGAGATGCATAGAAATGAGAGGGGGAGAGTGTGTCCACGTACCCTCGTAGACTGAAAGCGGACACGTTAGTTTAACGCGGTTGATGTAGTCGAACGTCTTCGCGATTCAACCGATCAAGTACCAAACGTATGGCACCTCCGAGTTCAGGACACATTCACCTCGATGACGTCCCTCGAACTCTTGATCCAGCAAAGTGCCGAGGGAGAGTTTTGTCAGCACAACGGCGTGGTGACAGTGATGGTGAAGTGATCCGCGTAGGGCTTCGCCTAAGCACTACGACAATATGACCAGAGGCGTAAACTGTGGATGGGGGCGCCGCACACGGCTAACAGATGTTTGTGTGTTCTCTAGGTGCCCCCTCCCCACATATATATAGGTATGAGGGGGGAAGAGGCAGCCAGGGGGGCACCCAAGTAGGCAGAATCCTACTTTGGCTCCCACCCCAATTCGGCTCCCCCTTCCTTGTTTTGGCACTAGGAGAAGGAAGGAGGAGGTGGCGCCCCCCTTTCCTTTCTCCACTAAGAAGGGGAAGGAAAGAGGGGCTAGCCCTCCTCCCTTGCCTTCCCTAGGGTTGGCTCCCCCTGTGGGCTGGTCTGTCCCTCCCTAGGCCCATTAAGCCCATATAGCTTGTCGGGGGTTGCTCGGAACCCCTTCCGGTGACCCGATTCGTACCCGGCACCCCCGGAACACTGCCGCTGTCCAAATACTATTGTCCTATATATGAATCTTTACCTCTCGGCCATTTCGAGATTCCCTGTCATGTCCGTGATCTCATTTGGTACTTGGAACAACATTCGGTCACCAAATCACATAACTCATATAATACAAATCGTCATCGAACGTTAAGCGTGCGGACCCTACGGGTTCGAGAACTATGTAGACATGACCGAGACACCTCTCCGGTCAATAACCAATATCGGAACCTAGGTGCTCATATTGGTTCCTACGTATTCTACGAAGATCTTTATCGGTCAAACCGTAATGACAACATACGTAATTCCCTTTGTCATCGGTATGTTACTTTCCCGAGATTCAATCGTCGGTATCTTCATACCTAGTTCAATCTCGTTACCGGCAAGTCTCTTTACTCGTTCCGTAATGCATCATCCCGCAACTAACTCATTAGTCACATTGCTTGCAAGGCTTTATCATGATGTGCATTATCGAGAGGACCCAGAGATACCTCTCTGATACTCGGAGTGACAAATCCTAATCTCGATCTATGCCAACCCAACAAACACCTTCGAAGATACCTGTAGAGCATCTTTATAATCACCCAGTTACGTTGTGACGTTTGATAGCACACAAGGTATTCCTCCGGTATCCGAGAGTTGCATAATCTCATAGTCAAAGGAATATGTATAAGTCATGAAGAAAGCAATAGCAATAAAACTTAGCGATCAATATGCTAAGCTAGCAGATGGGTCTTGTCCATCACAACATTCTCCTAATGATGTGATCCTATTTATCAAATGACAACACATGTCTATGGTTAGGAAACTTAACCATCTGTGATTAACGAGCTAGTCTAGTAGAGGCTTACTAGGGACACAGTGTTTTGTCTATGTATCCACACATGTATCAAGTTTCCTGTTAATATAATTCTAGCATGAATAATAAACATTTATCATGATATAAGGAAATATAAAATAACAACTTTATTATTGCCTGTAGGGCATATTTCCTTCAGTCTCCCACTTGCACTAGAGTCAACAATCTAGTTCACATCATCATGTGATTTAACACCAATAGTTCACATCTTTATGTGATTAGTTCACATCGCCATGTGACTAACACCCAAAGGGTTTACTAGTCAATAATCTAGTTCACATCTCTATGTGATTAACACCCAAAGAGTACTAAGGTGTGATCATGTTTTGATTGTGAGAGAAGTCTAGTCAACGAGTCTGCCACATTCAGAGCCATATGTATTTTGAAAATTTTCTATGTCTACAATGCTCTGCATGGAGCTACTCTAGCTAATTGCTCCCGCTTTCAATATGTATCCAGATTGAGACTCAGAGTCATCCGGATCAGTGTAAAAGCGTGCATCGACGTAACTCTTTACGACGAACTCTTTATCACCTCCATAACTGAGAAATATTTCCTTAGTCCTCTTAGATAACCAAGGATAACTTTGACCGCTATCTAGTGATCCACTCCTGGATCACTATCGTACCCCCTTGCCAAACTCATGGCAAGGTACACAATAGGTCTGGTACACAGCATAGCATACTTTATAGAACCTATGGCCAAGGCATAGGGAATGACTTTCATTCTCTTTCTATTTTCTGCCGTGGTCGGGTTTTGAGTCTTACTCAACTTTATACCTTGCAATACAGACAAGAAGTCCTCCTTTAACTGTTCCATTTTGAACTACTTCAAAATCTTGTCAAGGTATGTACTCATTGAAAAATCTTATCAAGCGTCTTGATCTATCTCTAGAGATCTTGAAGCCCAATATGTAAGCAGCTTCATAGAGGTCTTTCTTTGAAAAACTCCTTTCAAACACTCCTTTATGCTTTCCAGAAAATTCTACATCATTTCCGATCAACAATATGTCATTCACATGTACTTATCAGAAAGGCTGTAGTGCTCCCACTCACTTTCTGTAAATACAGGCTTCACCACAAGTCTGTATAAAACTATATGCTTTGATCAACTCATCAAAGTGTATATTCCAACTCCGAGATGTTTGCACCAGTCCATAGATGGATCACTGGAGCTTGCACATTTTATTAGCACCTTTAGGATTGACAAAACCTTCTGGTTGCATCATATACAACTCTTCTTTAATAAATCCATTAAGGAATGCAGTTTTGATATCCATTTGCCAGATTTCATAAAGTCTCATCATAGTCAACTCCTTGAACTTGTCAAAAACCTTTTGCAACAAGTTGAGCGTTGTAGATAGTAACATTATCATCAGCGTCAGTCTTCTTCTTGAAGATCCATTTATTCTCTATGGCTTGCCGATCATCGGGCAAGTCAACCAAAGTCCATACTTTGTTCTCATACATGGATCCCATCTCAGATTTCATGGCATCAAGCCATTTCGCGGAATCTGGGCTCATCATCGCTTCCTCGTAGTTTGTAGGTTCGTCATGGTCTAGTAACATGACTTCCAGAACAGGATTACCGTACCACTCTAGTGCGTAACGTACTCTGGTTGACCTACGAGGTTCGGTAGTAACTTGATATGAAGTTTCATGATCATTATCATTAGCTTCCTCTCTAGTTGGTGTAGGCACCACGGGAACGATTTTCTGTGATGAGCTACTTTCCAATTCGAGAGAAGGTACAATTACCTCGTCAAGTTCTACTTTCCTCCCACTCACTTCTTTCGAGAGAAACTCCTTCTCTAGAAAGGATCCATTCTTAGCAACAAAGATCTTACCTTCGGATCTGTGACAGAAGGTGTACCCAACAGTTTCTTTTGGGTATCCTATGAAGACACACTTCTCCGATTTGGGTTCGAGCTTATCAGGCTGAAGCTTTTTCACATAAGCATCACAACCCCAAACTTTAAGAAACGACAACTTAGGTTTCTTGCCAAATCACAGTTCATACGGTGTCATCTCAACGGATTTAGATGGTGCCCTATTTAACGTGAATGCAGCTGTCTCTAATGCATAACCCCAAAACAATAGTGGTAAATCGGTAAGAGACATCATAGATCACACCATATCCAATAAAGTACGGTTACGAAGTTCATACACACCATTACGCTGTGGTGTTCCAGGTGGTGTGAGTTGTGATTCCACATTTTTAAATGAAGGCCAAACTCGTAACTCAAATATTTGCCTTCGCGATCAGATTGTACAAACTTTATTTTCTTATTATGATGGTTCTCCACTTCACTCTGAAATTCTTTGAACTTTTCAAATGTTTCAGACTTGTGTTTCATTAATTAGATATACCCATATCTGCTCAAATCATCTGTGAAGGTTAGAAAATAACGATACCCGCCGTGAGCCTCAACACTCATCGGACCGCATACATCGGTATGTATTATTTCCAATAAGTCAATGGCTTGCTCCATTGTTCCGGAGAACGGAGTTTTAGTCATCTTGCCCATGAGGCATGGTTCGCAAGCATCAAATGATTCATAATCAAGTGATTCCAAAAGTCCATCTGCATGGAGTTTCTTCATGCGCTTTACACCAATATGACCTAAACGGCAGTGCCACAAATATGTTGCACTATCATTATCAACTTTGCATCTTTTGGCATCAATATTATGAATATGTGTATCACCACGATCGAGATTCAACAAACCATTCTCATTGGGTGTATGACCATATAAGGTTTTATTCATATAAACAGAACAACAATTATTCTCTGACTTAAATGAATAACCGTATTGCAAAACATGATCTAATCATATTAATGCTCAATGCAAACACCAAATAATATTTATTTAGGTTCAATTCTAATCCTGAAGGTAGAGGGAGTGTGCGATGGTGATCGTATCAACCTTGGAATTACTTCCAACACACATCGTCACCTCGTCCTTAACTAGTCTCTGTTTATTTTGCAACTCCTGTTTCGAGTTACTACTCTTAGCAACTGAACCAGTATCAAATACCGAGGGGTTGCTATAAACACTAGTAAAGTACACATCAATAACATGTATATCAAATATACCTTTGTTCACTTTGCCATCCTTCTTATCCGCCAAGTATCTAGGGCGATTCCACTTTCAGTGACCATTCCTTTGCAGTAGAAGCACTCAGTTTCAGGCTTGGGTTTAGCTCTGGGCTTCTTCATAGGAGTGGCAACTTTCTTGCCATTCTTTTTGAAGTTTCCCTTTCTTTCCCTTGCCCTTTTTCTTGAAACTAGTGTTCTTGTTAAGCATCAACACTTGATGCTATTTCTTGATTTCTACCTTCGCTGATTTTAGCATCGCGAAGAGCTTGGGAATCATTTCGTCATCCCTTGCATATTATAGTTCATCACGAAGTTCTAGTAACTTGGTGATAGTGACTAGAGAACTCTGCCAATCACTATCTTATCTGGAAGATTAACTCCCACTTGATTCAAGCGATTGTAGTACCCAGACATTATGAGCACATGCTCACTATCTGAGCTATTCTCCTCCATGTTGTAGGCAAAGTACTTGTCAGAGATCTCATACCTCTTAACACGAGCATGAGTCTGAGATATCATTTTTAGCTTCTTGGAACATCTCATATGCTCCATGGCATTCAAAACATTTTTGAAGTCCCGGTTCTAAGCTGTAAAGCATGGTGCACTAAACTATCAAGTAGTCATCATACCGAGTTTGGAAAACGTTCATAACGTCTTCATCTGCTCCTACAACAGGTTCGTCACCTAGTGGTGCATTAAGGACATAATTCTTCTGTGCAACAATGAGGATAATCCTCAGATCACGGATCCAGTCCGCATCATTGCTACTATCATCTTTCAACTTAGTTTTCTCTAGGAACATATCAAAAATAAAACAGGGGAGCTATACACAAGCTATTGATCTACAACATAGATATGCAAATACTATCAGGACTAAGTTCATGATAAATTAGGTTCAATTAATCATATTACTTAAGAACTCCCACTTAGATAGACATCCCTCGAGTCATCTAAATGATCACGTGATCCATATCAACTAAACCATGTCCGGTCATCACGTGAGATGGAGTAGTTTTCAATGGTGAACATCTCTATGTTGATCATATATACTATATGATTCACGTTCGACCTTTCGGTCTCCAGTGTTCCGAGGCCATGTCTGTACATGCTAGGCTCGTCAAGTTTAACCCGAGTATTCCGCATGTGAAAAAACAGTCTTGCACCCGTTCTATGTGAACATAGAGCTTATCACACCCGATCATCGCATGGTGTCTCGGCACGACGAACTGTCGCAATGGTGCATACTCAGGGAGAACAATTATACCTTGAAATTTTAGTGAGGGATCATCTTATAATGCTACCATCGTACTAAGAAAAATAAGATGCATAAAAGATAAACATCACATGCAATCAAAATATGTGACATGATATGGCCATCATCATCTTGTGCCTTTGATCTCCATCTCCAAAGCACCGTCATGATCTCCATCGTCACCGGCTTGACACCTTGATCTCCATCGTAGCGTCATTGTCGTCTCGCCAACTATTGCTTCTACAACTATCGCTAACACATAGTGATAAAGTAAAGCAATTACATGGCGATTGCATTTCATACAATAAAGCGACAACCATAAGGCTCCTGCCAGTTGCCGATAACTTTTACAAAACATGATCATCTCATACATTAACGTATATCACATCATGTCTTGACCATATCATATCACAACATGCCCTGCAAAAATAAGTTAGACGTCCTCTACTCTGTTGTTGCAAGTTTTACGTGGCTGCTACGGGCTTCTAGTAAGAACCGTTCTTACCTACGCATCAAACCACAACGATGTTTCGTCAAGTTTGCTGTTTTAACCTTCAACAAGGACCGGCCGTAGTCAAATTCGATTCAACTAAAGTTGGAGAAACAGACACCCGCCAGCCACCTTTATGCAAAACAAGTTGCATGTCTGTCGGTGGAACCGGTCTCATGAACGTGGTCATGTAAGGTTGGTCTGGGCCGCTTCATCCAACAATACCACCGAATCAAAATAAGACGTTGGTGGTAAGCAGTATGACTACGATCGCCCACAACTCTTTGTGTTTTACTCATGCCTATCATCTACACATAGACCTGGCTCGGATGCCACTGTTGGGAAACATAGAATGCAATTTCAAAAAATTTCCTACGCTCATGCAAGATCTATCTAGGAGATGCATAGCAACGAGAGGGGGACAGTGTGTCCACGTACCCTCATAGACTGAAAGTGGAAGCGTTAGTTTAACGCGGTTGGTGTAGTCGAACGTCTTAGCGATTCAACCGAAAGTACCGAACGTACGACACCTCCGAGTTCAGCAAACGTTTAGCTCGATGACGTCCCTCGAACTCTTGATCTAGCAAAGTGTCGAGGGAGAGTTTC
This sequence comes from Aegilops tauschii subsp. strangulata, assembly GCF_002575655.3. Lineage (NCBI taxonomy): Eukaryota > Viridiplantae > Streptophyta > Magnoliopsida > Poales > Poaceae > Aegilops > Aegilops tauschii. The sequence goes on from NC_053038.3 coordinate 142,625,394, forward strand.
GTCAGCACGATGGCGTGGTGATGGTGATGGTGAAGTGATCCGTGTAGGGCTTCGCCTAAGCACTACGACAATATGATCGGAGGCGTAAACTGTGGAGGGGGGCGCCGCACACGGCTAACAGATGTTTGTGTGTTCTCTAGGCACCCCCTCCCCACATATATATATAGGTTTGAGGGGGGAAGAGGCAGCTAGGGGGCGCCCAAGTAGGCCGAATCCTACTTGGGCTCCCACCCCAATTCAGCTCCCCCTTCCTTGTTTTGGCACTAGGAGAAGGAAGGAGGAGGTGCCCCCCCTTTCCTTTCTCCATTGAGAAGGGGAAGGAAAGAGGGGCTAGCCCTCCTCCCTTGCCTTCCCTAGGGCTGGCCGGCATAGTGGAGGGGCACACCAGCCCCCTGTGGGCTGGTCTGTCCCTCCCTAGGCCCGTTAAGCCCATATAGCTTGCCGAGGGTGTCCCGGAACCCCTTCCGGTGACCCGATTCGTACCCGGTACCCCCGGAACACTTCCGGTGTCCAAACACTGTCGTCCTATATATGAATCTTTACCTCTCGACCATTTCGACATTCCTTGTCATGTCTGTGATCTCATCCGGGACTCCGAACAACATTCGGTCACCAAATCACATAACTCATATAATACAACTCGTCATCGAACGTTAAGCGTGCGGACGCTACGGGTTCGATTACTATGTAGACATGATCGAGACAACTCTCTGGTCAATAACCAAAAGTGGAACCTGGATTCTCATATTGGTTCCTACATATTCTACGAAGATCTTTATCGGTCAAACCGTAATGACAACATACGTAATTCCCTTTGTCATCGGTATGTTACTTGCCCGAGATTCGATCATCGGTATCTTCATACCTAGTTCAATATCATTACCGACAAGTCTCTTTACTCGTTCCGTAATGCATCATCCTGCAACTAACTCATTAGTCACATTGCTTGCAAGGCTTTATCATGATGTGCATTACCGAGAGGGCCCAGAGATACTTCTCCGATACTCGGAGTGACAAATCCTAATCTCGATCTATGACAACCCAACAAACACCTTTGGAGATACCTGTAGAGCATCTTTATAATCACCCAGTTACGTTGTGACGTTTGATAGCACACAAGGTATTCCTCCGGTATCCGGGAGCTGCATAATCTCATAGTCAAAGGAATATGTATAAGTCATGAAGAAAGCAATAGCACTAAAACTTAGCGATCATTATGCTAAGCTAACGGATGGGTCTTGTCCATCACATCATTCTCCTAATGAGGTGATCCCGTTCATCAAATGACAAGACATGTCTATGGTGAGGAAACTTAACCATCTTTGATTAACGAGCTAGTCTAGTAGAGGCTTACTAGGGACACAGTGTTTTGTCTATGTATCCACACATGTATCAAGTTTCCAGTTAATACAATTCTAGCATGAATAATAAACATTTATCATGATACAAGGAAATATAAAATAACAACTTTATTATCGCCTCTAGGGCATATTTCCTTCACATCGGAGATGTACCTCCCCCAAAGGAGGGAACTTCGGCAACACATCCTTGTATTCTTCGACTCCACTTGCGGGTTACTTTGTTCCTTTAATTTGTGCAAGCTTCTATCTTTTGTGTTCCCTTGATTGCACTTGTTATTGTATTGCTTGCCATATAGGTTGTCCACCTAATTGCATATCTAGACAACCTACTTTATTGGTGAGCCTAAATTTGCAAAAGAGGATAAAATTTTGTTAGTCGCCTATTCACCACCCTCTAGTCGACCATACCGATCCTTTCAACCTTGAGATGGTGTCCAGTTTCAAAGTCAACATCACATGAAGAAAGCCAACACGTTTCGGAGGCGCTTAATTTGTCCTTCGATCTGGTCGACGATGCATGTGTTACTAAGGAGCTTCTTGACGATGTCCAGTTGCCAAGCATGGTACTTGATGCCGGTAATGGCAAGACAGTAGAAGCGAAAGTTGCGGATGGTGCTTGTAGCCTATAGGACTGGGGTCCCATGGATAGAGTTGGAGGACGATGCCACGAACATGAACATAGCCACGCTCTGACATCGGGTTTCCAAGGTTTCACGGAGCGGATCAGCTAGTAAGCATCCTCTTTTCATTTTTGGTTTGATGACGAAGATACAGGACGAGCGCTTTGCCCCCATGGACAGGTGGCAGGGGATGTACTCCATAGGAGTAGAAGCGGCTGCGGGTGTAGCAAGCGCACGCCAAATGATGGAGGTGGCGATGGAAGTAGGTGGGTTAGTGGTGGTAGGGGCGAAGCCAGGATTTAAGCATAGGGGGGCGAGGATAATAATAACCATGGGCATATTACAATATGATTCCCTTTTGGTTTGAGCAGGCCATGGAATGTATGTCGATGCCACAATATTGGATTTGGAGCTTGCATATCTCTACTCTTATAAAAAACAGAGTTGGTGATGATGGTGTGCCTGCCATCCTGCAATATAGGCCATCTGATCTATATTTGGCGGATAGGAAGGAAACTATGGCAATTTTGCAAAAGATATCTGCACCCCTCTCCACATTTGTAGATAAGGCCTTCCCTCATTCATCCTTATATCCCACAAAATAAACTACTCATATAAATGCATCTTGATGTTCCGTGCAACTAAAATGACATTGGGGCTAGCTCCATCTGCCCTAGATCGATGGTGACAATCAGGTCCAAACGGGAGTCGATATATGCGTGATTACTGGATCGTGAATATATTCTCTCTTGGCTGGCCACCGTGGGCTATATCTTATCAGGCTTGGCTAGTTAGCCCATGCAGGTGTTATAATGGTTGCATACATTCATATTTGCTACGATGCATGTTGTGAGTCCGCAATTAACAGATGTTCTATGCTCTACATTGCTAGTCCCCGCTGGAATGTGTTGGGGGTGGCCCATCCATAGGAAGGGCTCCGCCCTTGAGTGGTGGGAGAACAGTTGTGTAGGAGAGCAAGCAATTTTTAAAAATAATTATGGTGGTAATACACAAGCCTACCCCACATATGGTCCAAATGTGATGTTTGAGTGAATGCCGTTCGTTGTAGAACCAACAGCGCAATAGGCTAAGTTTCTAGATTTTCACTAAAATCAAGATTTTTTTTGAGAAAGTATGCTTGTATTCAAATCATGACATAATACAAAGTTCTTAACCCGAACAAGCACACCCTAACACGCGCATAAACAACCAGAATAACAAAGAGCACCCTAAAATAACCAGCAAAACATGAAGACATTCAGAGCTCTGTGTAATCATTCATGAACCTTGCGAGGAGACCCTTGCAACATAGTAATCTGCATCCAGACCCAACCAGGTCCTCATCTCCAACCACGACATAATCATTGCCATGCTGCTCCCCCACTTCTTCGCTCTGGCACAAAAACGACAAGGACACACATGTGCAGCCAACATGCCTGCACCAGCCTTCGCCATCTGTGGCTTTGGGTACCACTATATGTGGCCCTTCCAGATGGAAGAGAACTAGGATCCGGTCCCAGAGCAACCGCCAGGCCAACTGCCCGGGCAAAGTAGGACATCCCTCCAGTAGCAGCACAAAGGTGGAGAAACACAACAGAAAATCATACCAACGTGGAAGAAGAATATTCGCCTCCACACAACCACCACTTATCTGAGGACCAAACTGGCCAATGCCGGTCGACCTCTAGATACCATAGCCCACGACCTCAACAAGATCCGGTGATCCCCCACTCTGTTGGCTCCTAAACAAAGGCGGGAGCCCCATCCGAGAGCGAACGAAGCCCGGAGAAACTTATTCAGACGCGCCGCCGCGGAGACAGCCTCAGCAACGACTCCCTCAACCCTAACCCTACCGAAAACACATCGGACGTGATCTAAGGTTCCCCCTTCCTCCCACCGCCGGAGCGGCTTGTGGAGGGAGAGGGAACTAGCGGCGGCGCACAAAGGTATTGACTGCTATTGAGATGGCCTCGCTAACCACCCCACTCGAAGCATTCGCTACTACTAAAATCAAGATTTGGCTTGATACGTCGCCGTGATGTTTTTCCAATTTATTACTGTAACTGTAGGCGAATTCCTGTGGCAATCCTCCGTGGGTGCGCTGACAACCAAAAATGGCCAAATTTCATGTTTTTACCTTTTGGGCTACTTTAGCAGGATCTGACCCCGTCTGGAAACATTTCGGGATCTGACCCTTTGCCTGCCGCCATGGCCCATGGCGGTAGGTTTGAACAGGCTACCGTTGTGGCCACCGGAGGTAGGGCAGCAACCCCCGTCAATCCGCCGTTTGTGGGTGGGTCTGACGTGTCCTAACGACCCTACCGCCAAGGCTTATGGCGGTAGTGTGGCTAAAGCTCGGCGGTAAGGTGTGGTGCGCCTGCACGGGCGAATGATTTCTGTGACAGAAAACTAGCGAATTTGTGTGGTAGGTTTACACACCGTACCGCCACACCCGACGGCGGTAGGGTGTGTGTCGGGGGAATTACCCGCGGTTAAACCCAGCTCATGACATTAAGTCATCTCTCGACTTAAGCAGCCATGTTAAGTCATCTCTGGACCTAACCTGACATCTTACTTAACCCGACAGACGTAACCCGGTAGTTGTAACCCGGCAGATGTAACCTGACAGATTGTGTAACTGGGCATCCTAACCCGACGTGGTGAGTCCTGGAGTTAAGAAGCCTGACGTAAGAAGCCCGTTGTAAGAAGCCCGACGTAAGAAGCCCGTCATAAGAAGCCCGCGATAAGAAGCCGGAATAGGTTAAGTCCTAATCCTACTAGGACTCTACATGTAAGCCGCCCCTTCAACTTATATAAGGAGGAGCAGGGCACCCCAAGGGGGACAGGTTAAGATAGATAGGGTTTAGACAGACACGCCTCGAGATAGATGTTTTAAGGCCTCACGAGATGAGGTAGCGAAATAGAGCCCTTGTAATTGATACTCAAGCAATACAATAAACATGATGTAGGCTTTACCTCCACCATGAGAGGCCAAACCTGGGTAAAACTTGCGTCTCTCAATTCCGATCAACTCCGTACAAGCTACCACATAGTTGCGGTGGCCTCACGACTAAGTCCTCACACTAGGACATCTGTCGTGACAAAACCACGACAGTTGGCGCTCATCGTGGGGCCCTTCACACGATGGCTTGTGTTCTTGGAGGGATTTCTCTCAGGAATCGAGAAACTCGCGATCGGCCGGATTCAAATTTCAATTGGTTTTGATCTTCATCAGCAACAACGTCATCCCGCCATGCTAATACTCGCAGGCGCGTCAACAACATGGCACCGAACGCGGTCTACACCGCTGTGTCCAGACTGAAGCCACCTTTAGTGTTGGAAATATGCCCTAGAGGCAATAATAAAGTGGTTATTATTATATTTCCTTAATCATGATAAAGGTTTATTATTCATGCTATAATTGTATTGATCGGAAACTTAAATACATGTGTGGATACATAAACAAATACCAAGTCCCTAGTAAGCCTCTACTAGACTAGCTCGTTGATCAAAAGATGGTTAAGGTTTCCTGACCATAGACATGAGTTGTCATTTGATAATGGGATCACGTCATTAGGAGAACGATGTGATGGACAAGACCCATCTGCTACTGCTTTCTTAATGTCAAATGCATGTTCCTTCAACCATGAGATCATGCAACTCCCGGATACCGGAGGAATACCTTGTGTGCTATTAGTACGTCCATTTTGCATCATGTTTTCCTACTATTATTTAGGATGTTTTTATGCACAATAATGCTTTATGGAGTAAGTCTAATGGCTTTTCTCTCATAATATGCAAGGTTTACACAAGGAGGGAGAATGCTGGCAGCTCGAATTCTGGACCTGAAAAAGCTATGTCAGAGTTACCTATTCTGCACATCTCCAAATGAGCTGAAAATTTATGAAGAATTGTTTTGAAATATATAAAAAATACTTGAGAAAATAACTACCGGAGGGGGCCACCCTGGTGAGCACAAGACACCAGGGCACGCCTGGGCCCCCAGGCGCGCCATGGTCGGTTGTGCCCTCCTCGGCCCACCTCCGGTGCCCATCTTCTGGTATATAGGTCATTTTGACCTAGAAAAATAAGAGGAGGACTTTCTGGACGAAGCGGCGCCGTCTCGAGGCGGAACTTGGGCAGGAGCACTTTTACCCTCCGGCGTAGCGATTCCGCCGGGGGAACTTCCCTCCCATAAGGTGGAAATCATCGTCATCGTCAGCACCAATAATCCTCTCATCTTTGGGAGGGCAATCTCCATCAACATCTTCAACAGCACCATCTCCTCTCAAACCCTAGTTCATCTCTTGTGTTCAATCTTTGTACCAGAACCTCAGGTTGGTACTTGTGGGTGACTAGTAGTGTTGATTACATCTCGTAGTTGATTACTATATGGTTTATTTGGTGGAAGATTATATGCTCAGATCCATTATGCTATTTAATACCCCTCTGATATTGAGCATGATTATCATTTGTGAGTAGTTATTTTTGTTCTTGAGGTCACGGGAGAAGGCATGTTGCGTGTAATCATGTGAACTTGATATGTGTTCGATATTTTGATGATATGTATGTTGTGATTCCCTCAGTGGTGTCATGTGAACATCGACTACGTGGCACTTCACCATATTTGGGCCTAAGGGAATGCATTGTGGAGTAGTTATTAGATGATGGGTTGCTAGAGTGACAGAAGCTTAAACCCTAGTTTATGCGCTACTTCATAAGGGACCGATTTGGATCCAAAAGTTTAATGCTATGGTTAGATTTTATCTTAATAATTTTGTCGTAGTTGCGGATGCTTGCGAGGGGGTTAATCATTAGTAGGAGGTTTGTTCAAGTAAGAACAGCACCTAAGCACCGGTCCACCCACATATCAAATTAGCAGAGTAGCAAACACAAATCAAACCAATATGATGAAAGTGATATGGTGAAATTCCCGTGTACCCTCAAGAATGCTTTGCCTATTATAAGAAACTGTTTTGGCATGTCCTTTGCCACAAAAGGATTGGGCTACATTGCTGCACTTTATTTATACCGTTACTTGCTCGTTACAAATTATCTTGCTATCAAACTACTTGTTACCGACTATTTCAGTGCTTGTAGAAAATACCTTGCTGAAACCCACTTGTCATTTCCTTCTGCTCCTTGTTGGGTTCGACACTCTTACTTATCGAAAGGACTACAATTGATCCCCTATACATAAGAAAGAATTACCTATTAAGGATGAAATAATTGGTCTTGCTTCTATTGTTGTGCCGCCTACTGATCCACTAGAATAATATTTGCTAGACCATGAAAATGATATGCATATTCATGAAAGAAACGAAATAGATAAGATTTTCTGTGAACAACGACCTCTGCTCAAACACAATTTGCCTATTGAAACTCTAGTAGGTCCTCCTCCACCTAAAGGTGATCCCGTGTTTGAATTAAAACAATGGCCTGACACTTTGAAATATGCTTATCTTGATGAGAAAAAGATATATCCTGTTATTATTAGTGCTAACCTTTCAGAACATGAAGAAGAAAGATTATTGAAAATTCTGAAAAAGCACCGTGCTGCCATTGGATATACTCTTGATGATCTTAAGTGCATTAGTCCCACTCTCTGTCAGCACAAGATTAATATGGAACCTGATGCTAAACCCATTGTTGATCATCAACGACGTTTGAATCCTAAGATGAAAGAAGTGGTGAGAAATGAAATATTAAAGCTTCTTGAGGCAGGTATAATCTATCCCATAGCTGATATTAGATGGGTAAGTCCCGTTCATTGTGTCCCTAAGAAGGGAGATATTACTGTTGTTCCTAATGATAAAAATGAACTTATCCCACAAAGAATTGTTACTCGCTATAGAATAATTGATTTTAGAAAAATAAATAAAGCAACTAGAAAAGATCATTACCCTTTGCCTTTATGTTGGAAAGATTATCTAAGCACACACACTTTTGTTTTCTGGACGGATATTCTGGTTTCTCTCAAATACATGTTTCACAAACTGATCAAGAGAAAACCACCTTTACTTGCCCATTTGGAACTTATGCTTATACACGTATGCCTTTTGGTTTATGCAATGCATGTGCTACCTTTCAAAGATGTATAACTGCTATATTCCCTGACTTTTGTGAAAAGATTGTTGAGGTTTTCATGGATGATTTTTCTGTTTATGGAATTTCTTTTGATGATTGCTTGAGCAACCTTGATTGAGTTTTGCAGAGATGTGAGCAAACTAATCTTGTCTTGAATTGGGATAAGTGCTACTTTATGGTTAATGAAGTTATTTTCTACTTCTTGAGCTTGCGTTGGTTTTTTCCTTGAAGAGGAAAGGGTGACACAACAAAGTAGAGATAAGTATTTCCCTCAGTTTGGGAACCAAGGTATCAATCCAGTAGGAGACAACGCACAAGTCACCGAATACCTGCACAAACAAACAAACAACTTGCACCCAACGTGATAAAGGGGTTGTCAATCCCTTCATGGTTACTTGCAAAAGTGAGATCTGATAGACATAGATAAAAGGTAAAGTAAATATTTTTGGTATTTTTGGTTTATAGATTGGAAAGTAAAAGATTGCAAAATAGTAGATTGGAAACTTATATGATGGAAAGTAGACCCGGGGGCCATAGCTTTCACTAGAGGCTTCTCTCAAGATAAAAAATATTATGGTGGGTAAGCAAATTACTGCCGAGCAATTGATAGAAAAGCGCAAAGTTATGACGATATCTAAGGCAATGATCATGAATATAGGCATCACGTCCGTGTCAAGTAGACCGAAAACTTTCTGCATCTACTACTATTACTCCACACATCGACCGCTATCCAGCATGCATCTAGAGTATTAAGTTCATAAAGAACGGAGTAACGCATTAAGCAAGATGACATGATGTAGAGGAATTAACTCAAGCAATATGATGAAAACCACACCTTTTTATCCTCGATGGCAAAAATACAATACGTGCCTTGATGCCCCTACTGTCACTGGGAAAGGACACAACGAGATTGAACCCAAAGCTAAGCAATTCTCCCATTGCAAGAAAAACTAATCTAGTTGGCGAAACCAAACCGATAGTTCAAAGAGAATTACAAAGATATCAAATGATGCATAAAAGAATTCAAAGAAGATTCAAATAATATTCATACATAAGCTGATCATAAATCCACAATTCATCGGATCTCGGCAAACACACTGCAAAAAAGTATTACATCGAATAGATCTCCAAGAACATCGAGAACATGGTATTGAGAATCAAAGAGAGAGAAGAAGCCATCTAGATACTAGCTATGGACTCGTAGGTCTATGGTAAACTACTCACGCTTCATTGAAAGGGCAATAGAGTTGATGTAGAAGCCCTCCGTGATCGAATCCCCCTCCGGCGTACAGAAGGTTGCGGCTGTGGAAAAGTGTTTTCGTGGATGCCCCTGCTGGTTTGGGGATATATGAGTATATATAGGCGAAAGAATTAAGCCAGGAAGTGCACGAGGGGCCCACAAGGGTGGGCGGCGCGCCCTCCGTCCTTGTGGCCGCCTCGTGGCTCCTCCGACTTCATCTCCAAGTCTCCTGGTTTCCTACTGGTCCAAGAAAAATCATTGCGAAAGTTTTATTACGTTTGGACTCCGTTTGGTATTCCGTTTGTGTGAAACTCAAAAATAAGGAAAAAAAATAGGAACTCGCACTGGGCTCTAGGTTAATAGGTTAGTCCCAAAAATAATATAAAATAGCATATTAATGCATATAAAACATCTAAAACAGATAATATAATAGCATGGAACAATAAAAAATTATAGATATGTTGGAGACGTATCAAGCATCCCCAAGCTTAAATTCCTGCTCGTCCTCGAGTAGGTAAATGATAAAAACAGAATTTCTGATGTGGAATGCTACCTAGCATATTTATCAATATAATTTTCTTTATTGTGGCATGAATGTTTAGATCCATAAGATTCAAAACAAGAGTTTAATATTGACATAAAAACAATAATACTTCAAGCATACTAACAAGGCAATTATGTCTTCTCAAAATAAAATGGCCAAAGAAAGCTTATCCCTACAAAATCATATAGTCTGGCTATGCTCCATCTTCATCACACAAAATATTCAAATCATGCACAACCCCGATGACAAGCCAAGCAAATCTTCTCAAAAAATTTCAATTTTCATGCAATACATGAACGTGAGCCATGGACATAGCACTATAGGTGGAATAGAAGGTGGTTGTGGAGAAGAGAAAAAGAAGGAGATAGTCTCACATCAACTAGGCGTATCAACGGGATATGGAGATGCCCATCAATAGATATCAATGTGAGTGAGTAGGGATTGCCATGCAACAGATGCACTAGAGCTATCAGTTTATGAAAGCTAAAAAAGAAAACTAAGTGGTGTGCATCCAACTTGCTTGCTCATGAAGACCTAGGGCAATTTGAGGAAGCCCATCATTGGAATATACAAGCCAAGTTCTATAATGAAAAATTCCCACTAGTATATGAAAGTGAAAACATAGGAGACTCTCTATCATGAAGGCCATGGTGCTAGTTTGAAGCACAAGTGCGGTAAAAGGATAGTAACATTGTCCATTCTCTCTTTTTCTCTCATTTTTTCATTTTTTGTTTATTTCCCCACATGGGACAATGCTCTACTAATGAAGATCATCACACTTTTATTTACTTACAACTCAAGAATTACAACTCGATACTAGAACAAAATATGACTCTATAGGAATGCCTCCGGTGGTGTACCGGGATGTGCAATGAATCAAGAGTGACATGTATGAAAGAGTTATGAATGGTGGCTTTGCCACAAATACAATGTCAACTACATGATCATGCAAAGCAATATGACAATGGTGATGCGTGTCATAATAAACAGAACGGTGGAAAGTTCCATGGCAATATATCTCGGATTGGCTATGGAAATGCCATAATAGGTAGGTATGGTGGCTGTTTTGAGGAAGGTATATGGTGGGTTTATGGCACCGGTGAAAGTTGCGCGGTACTAGAGAGGCTAGCAAAGGTGGAAGGGTGAGAGTGTGTATAATCTAGGGAGTCAACATTAGTCATAGATAACTCACAAACTTATTGCAAAAATCTATTAGTCATCGAAACAAAGTACTACACGCATGCTCCTAGGGGGATAGATTGGTTGGAAAAGACCATCGCTCGACCCGACCGCCACTCATAAGAAGACAATCAATAAATAAATCATGCTCCGAACATATTAGGACTAAATTTATAACCAAAGAAAATTACCATGCTGTTTAAAGACTCTCAAAATAATATAAGTGAAGCATGAGGGTTCATCAATTTCTATAAAATAAAACTACCGCTGTGCTCAAAAAAGATATAAGTGAAGCACTAGAGCAAAATTGCCTAGCTCAAAAGATATAAATGAAGCACATAGAGTATTCTAATAAATCACGATTCATGCGTGTCCCTCTCAAAAGGTTGCTACCTCTTGAGCATGCGTTGGTTTTCCCTTGAAGAGGAAAGGGTGATGCAGCAAAGTAGCGTAAGTATTTCCCTCAGTTTTCGAGAACCAAGGTATCAATCCAGTAGGAGACAACGCACAAGTCACCTAGTACCTGCACAAACAATCAAGAACCTTGCAACCAACGCGATAAAGGGGTTCTCAATCCCTTCACGGCAATCACAAAAGTGAGATCTAATAAAGATAATAAAGTAAATATTTTTGGTATTTTTGTTGTATAGATTGGAAAGTAAAGATTGCAAAATAGTAAACGAGATGCGATGTAAATAAAAGAGATGCAATATAATAAGAAAGAGACCCAGGGGCCATAGGTTTCAGTAGTGGCTTCTCTCAAGAGAGCATGTATTACGGTGGGTGAACAAATTTTTGCCGAGCAATTGATAGGAGAGCACATAGTTATGAAGTTATGTAAGGCAATGATCATGAATATAGGCATCACGTCCATGTCAAGTAGACTGAAACAATTCTGCATCTACTACTATTACTCCACACATCGATCGCTATCCAGTATGCATCTAGAGTATTAAGTTCATAAGAACATAGTAACACATTAGGAAAGATGACACGATGTAGAGGGGTAAAGTCAAGCAATATGATATAAACCCCATCTTTTTATCCTAGATGGCAACAATACAATACGTGCCTTGCTGCCCCTACTGTCACTGGGAAAGGACACTTCAAGATTGAACCCAAAGCTAAGCACTTCTCCAATTGCAAGAAAGATCAATCTAGTAGGCCATACTAAACCGATAATTCGAAGAGACTTGCAAAGATATCAAATCATGCATATAAGAATTCAGAGAGGAACCGAATAATATTCATAGATAATCAAGTTCATAAATCCACAATTCATCGGATCTCGGCAAACACACCGCATAAGAGTATTACATCGAATAGATCTCCAAGAACATCGAGGAGAACTTTGTATTGAGAATCAAAGAGAGAGAAGAAGCCATCTAGCTAATAACTATGGACCCGAAGGTCTGTGGTAAACTACCCGCTTCATCGGAGAGGCTATGGTGTTGCTGTAGAAGCCCTCCGTGATCGATTCCCCCTCCGGCAGATCGCCGGAAAAGGCCCCAAGATGGGATCTCACAGGTACATAAGGTTGCGGCAGTGGAAAAGTGGTTTCGTGGCTCCCCTGATGTTTTTAGGGTATAAGAGTATATATAGGTGAAAGAAGTACGTCGGTGGAGCTACAAGGGGCCCACGAGGGTGGGGGGCGCGCCCTCCTGCCTCGTGGCCGCCTCGTGGCATTCCAGACTTCAACTCCAAGTCTTCTGGTGTGCTTTCGGTCCAAGAAAGATCATCGCGAAGGTTTCATTCCGTTTGGATTCCGTTTGATATTCCTTTTCTGCGAAATACTAAAATAGGCAAAAAAAATAGAAACTGGCACTGGGCCTCCGGTTAATAGGTTAGTCCCAAAAATAATATAAAAGAGCATATTAAAGCCCATTAAACATCCAAAACAGATAATATAATAGCATGGAACAATCAAAAATTATAGATACGTTGGAGACGTATCAAGGATCCCCAAGCTTAATTCCTGCTCGTCCTTGAGTAGGTAAATGATGAAAACAGAATTTTTGATGTTGAATGCTAACTAACATAATAATCATTGTAATTTTCTTTATTGTGGCATGAATGTTCAAATCCAAAAGATTCAAGACAAAAGTTTAATATTGACATAAAAATAATATTACTTCAAGCATACTAACAAAGTAATCATGTCTTCTCAAAATAACATGGCCAAAGAAAGTTCATCCCTACAAAATCATATAGTTTGGTTATGCTCCATCTTCATCACACAAAATGCTCAAATCATGCACAACCCCGGTGACAAGCCAAGGAATTGTTTCATACTTTAGTATTCTCAAACTTTTTCAACTTTCACGCAATACATGAGCACGAGCCATGGACATAGCACTATAGGTGGAATAGAATGGTGGTTGTGGAGAAGAAGAAAAGAGGAAGATGGTCTCACATCAACTAGGCGTATCAATGGACTATGAAGATGCCCATCAATGGATATCAATGTCAGTGAGTAGGGATTGCCATGCAACGGATGCACTAGAGATATAAATATATGAAAGCTCAACAAAAGAAACTAAGTGGGCGTGCATCCAACTTGATTGCTCACGAAGACCTAGGGCATTTTGAGGAAGCCCATCGTTGGAATATACAAGCCAAGTTCTATAATGAAAAATTCCACTAGTAACTGAAAGTGACAAAATAATAAACTCTCTATCATGAAGATCATGGTGCTACTGTGAAGCACAAGTGTGGAAAAAAGAATATTAGCATTGTCCCTTCTCTTTTTTTCTCTCATTTTTTTGGGCCTTCTCCTTTTTTATTTGGTCTTTCTCTCTCTTTTTTTTATTTTTTTATTTCCTCACATGGGACAATGCTCTAATAATTAAGATCATCACACTTCTATTTACTTACAACTCAAAAATTACAACTCGAGACGAGAACAAAATATGACTCTATATGCGTGCCTCCGGTGGTGCACCGGGATGTGCAATGAACCAAGAGTGACTTGTATGAAAAAATTAAGAATGGTGGCTTTGCCACAAATATGATGTCAACTACATAATCATGCAAGGCAATATGACAATGATGGAGCGTGTCATAATAAACGGAACAGTGGAAAGTTGCATGTCAATATATCTCAGAATGGCTATGGAAATGCCATAATAGGTAGGTATGGTGGATGTTTTGAGGAAGGTAAATGGTGGGTTTATGGTACCGGCGAAAGTTGCGTGGTACTAGAGAGGCTAGCAATGGTGGAAGGGTGAGAGTGCGTATAATCCATGGACTCAACATTAGTCATAAAGAACTCACATACTTATTGCAAAAATCTACAAGTCATCAAAAACCAAGCACTACGCGCATGCTCCTAGGGGGATATATTGGTAGGGAAAGACCATGGCTCGTCCCCAACCGCCACTCATAAGGAAGACAATCAAAGAAACACCTCATGCTTCAAATTTGTTACACAACGGTTACCATACGTGCATGCTACGGGACTTGCAAACCTCAACACAAGTATTTCTCAAATTCACAATTAATTCACTAGAATGACTCTAATATCACCATCCTCATGTCTCAAAACAATCATCAAGCATCAAACTTCTCATAGCACTCAACACACTTTTTATGAAAGTTTTTATTATACCCATCTTGGATGCCCATCATATTAGGGCTAATTTTATAGCCAAAGCAAATTACCATGCTGTTTTAAAAGACTCTCAAAATAATATAAGTGAAGCATGAGAGATCAATAATTTATATAAAATAAAACCACCACCGTGCACTAAAAAGATATAAGTGAAGCACTAGAGCAAATTTATCTAGCTCAAAAGATATAAGTGAAGCACATAGAGTATTCTAATAAATTCCGATTCATGCATGTCTCTCCCAAAAGGTGTGTAAAGCAAGGATGATTGTGGTAAACTAAAAATCAAAGAATCAAATCATACAAGATGCTCTAAGCAAAACACATATCATGTGGTGAATAAAAATATAGCATCAAGTAAAGTTACCGATAGACGAAGACGAAAGAGGGGATGCCTTCCGGGGCATCCCCAAGCTTAGGATTTTTGTTGTCCTTGAATTTTACCTTGGGGTGCCTTAGGCATCCCCAAGCTTAGGCTCTTGCCACTCTTTATTCCAAAATCCATCAAATCTTTACCCAAAAACTTGAAAACTTCACAACACAAAACTCAACAGAAAATCTCATAAGCTCTGTTAGTATAAGAAAATAAACCACCACTTTAATGTACTGTAATGAACTCATTCTTTATTTATATTGGTGTTAAACCTACTGTATTCCAAATTCTCTATGGTTCATACCCCCCGATACTACTCATAGGTTCATCAAAATAAGTAAACAACACACGAAAAACAGAATATGTCAAAACATAACATTCTGTAGCAATCTGACTAAATCGAATACTTCTGGAACTCCAAAAATTCTGAAATAAATTGGTGGACGTGAGGAATTTGTCTATTAATCATCTGCAAAAGAATCAACCTAAAATCACTCTCCAGTAAAAAATGGCAGCTAATCTCCTGAGCGCTAAAGTTTCTGTTTTTTACAGCAAGATCGCAAAGACTTCACCCAAGTCTTCCCAAAGGTTCTACTTGGCACAAACACTAATTAAAACATAAAACCACATCTAAACAGAGGCGAGATGAATTATTTATTACTAAACAGTAACAAAAAGTAAAGAACAAAAATAAAATTGGGTTGCCTCCCAACAAGCGCTATCGTTTAACGCCCCTAGCTAGGCATAAAAGCAAGAATAGATCTAGGTATTGTCATCTTCTCCCTTTTGGTGATAAAGAGAAAATTTCTTATCTAAAGCACTTATCTTTCTATTTTGTGAGAGTACGTGGCCATTAATGGTAGAAGAAAGATTAAGCACACTACAAAAATTTGCATCTAAACTAGCCTTCATCTCTTTGATAATTTCATTCTGATAAAAACACAAAAGAGAGGTAGATTCAACCTTTTCATTCATGGAGTGCCCAAATATAGCTTTCATCTTTTCATAGGTATCGATGGCATCCCCCTCAAGAAAACCTTCTTCAAAAATAGAATCCAAAACTTGCTTGAAAGAAGAAGGTAAGCCAACATAAAAACTTCTTAAGTAAATCTCAATTTGATATTGGGGCACATAGCTGGCTCGGATCCTTAATAGCCTATCCCAAGCATCTTTCAAAGATTCATCAAGCAAATAACGAATAATTCCGGGATCATCTTCATCAAAATTATTAAAACTTTCATTGATAATCCTGGTAGGTATTTCCATAGCATCATTATTTATGAGCCTAGAAAGGACAGAGGGACTATTTGAAGTATTAGAACCTGGGAGAAAACCCTTAGCCCCTTTTGGTTTGGCCATGGTGAGAAAAAGCAAAGGTTTTTGAAAATCGTTTTAGAAGTGGGGGAAAGGAAAACGAGAGGCGAATGGCAAATAATGTAATGCGAGGGAGAAGAGTTTATGATGGGTACTTGGTATGTCTTGACTTGGCGTAGATCTCCCCGGCAACAACGCCAGATATCCTTCTTGC
Organism: Aegilops tauschii subsp. strangulata; assembly: GCF_002575655.3. Lineage (NCBI taxonomy): Eukaryota > Viridiplantae > Streptophyta > Magnoliopsida > Poales > Poaceae > Aegilops > Aegilops tauschii. The sequence continues at coordinate 142,641,933 of NC_053038.3, forward strand.
TACCTCTTGAGCATGCGTTGGTTTTCCCTTGAAGAGGAAAGGGTGATGCACCAAAGTAGCATCAGTATATCCCTCAGTTTTTGAGAAGGTATCAATCCAGTAGGAGACAATGCACAAGTCACCTAGTATCTGCACAAACAATTAAGAACCTTACAACCAACGTGATAAAGGGGTTGTCAATCCCTTCACGGCCACTCGCAAAAGTGAGATCTAATAAAGATAGTAAAAGTAAATATTTTTGGTATTTTTGTTGTATAGATTGGAAAGTAAAGATTGCAAAATAGTAAACGAGATGCGATGTAAATAAAAGAGATGCAATATAATAAGAAAGAGATCCATGGGCCATAGGTTTCACTAGTGGCTTCTCTCAAGATAGCATGTATTACGGTGGGTGAACAAATTATTGCCGAGCAATTGGTAGAAGATCGCATAGTTATGAAGTTATCTAACGCAATAATCATGAATATAGGCATCACGTCCGTGTCAAGTAGACCAAAACGATTCTGCATCTACTACTATTACTCCACACATCGACCGCTATCCAGCATGCATCTAGAGTATTAAGTACATAAGAACAGAGTAACACATTAGGCAAGAGGATATGATGTAGAGGGATAAACTCAAGCAATATGATATAAACCCCATCTTTTATCCTCGATGGCAACAATACAATATGTGCCTTGCTGCCCCTACTGTCACTGGGAAAGGACACCTCAAGATTGAACCCAAAGCTAAGCACTTCTCCCAATGCAAGAAAAACCAATCTAGTAGGCCAAACTAAACCGATAATTCGAAGAGAATTGCGAAGATATCAAATCATGCATATAAGAATTCAGAGAAGAACCAAATAATATTCATAGATAATCAAGTTCATAAATCCACAATTCATCGGGTCTCGGCAAACACACCGCAAAAGAGTATTACATCGAATAGATCTCCAAGAACATCGAGGAGAACTTTGTATTGAGAATCAAAGAGAGAGAAGAAGCCATCTAGCTAATAAATATGGACCCGAAGGTCTGTGGTAAACTACTCATGCTTCATCGGAGAGGCTATGGTGTTGATGTAGAAGCCCTCCTTGATCTATTCCCCCTGCGGCAGATCGCCGGAAAAGGCCCCAAGATGGGATCTCAAGGGTACAGAAGGGCGGTGGAAAAGTGGTTTCGTGGCTCCCCTAATGTTTTTAGGGTATAAGTGTGTATACAGGTGAAAGAAGTACGTCGATGGAGCTACGAGGGGGCCATGAGGGTGGGGGGAGCGCCTACCCCCCTGGGCACGCCCTCCTGCCTCGTGGCCGGCTCGTGGCATTCTAGACTTCAACTCCAAGTCTTCTGGTTTGCTTTCGGTCCAACACTAGTAGGAAAAGGGGCTTTTACCCTGGTTTGTAAGGGCCTTTTGTCCCGGTTTTCGAACCGGGACTAAAGGGTCGTTACTAAAGCCCTAACCCTTTAGTCCCAGTTCTTACACGAACTGGGACAGAAGGTCCTCCACGTGGCCGCTGCTGCCAGCCCAGGCAGGGGGGCCTTTGGTCCTGGTTGGTGCCACCAACCGGGACCAATAGGCAAGGCCTTTTGTCCCGGTTGGTGTCACCAACCGGGACCAATAGGCATCCACGCGTCAGCATTTCAGGGGCTGGGGTTTTTGTTTTTTTTGAAGGGGGGGGGGTTGGGGGGTTAATTTAGGTGTTTCATATATTGTGTTAGCTAGCTAATTAATAGAGAGAAGTGTCTTCTCTTATCTCCGTGCTTGGTCGACGCTACGTACTATATACGTATGGAGAGGACTAGACACGCTAGCTAGTAATCAAATGAAGGAAACAGAAGATCGTCATGAACATATGCATACAGAGAGAAGTGATATCGACCACCTCTCCTTCTCCGAGAGATTGGTCGAACAACAAGTTCTCGTATATCTATCCGACACTACCGGCTACATATATACAATAATTATCTCGTACAATACAATCTCCTAATTAAATTGTAAGAACACAGGGTCCACATAGTATTCTCTGTTTTCAGTGATCACGTGGTCAAGGAAGAATGCCGCCAATTCCTCTTGAATTGCTCCATACGATCTGGTGCTAGGAGTTCATCCCGCTTCCGAAACATCTAATTTGAAGAAGGGGGTCAATACATATATATATGAATAAATGAAACTCAACACAAATGATGATAATAAAATAAAATTGTGAATATTATTGCTTATGCACTTCATATTGTTCGTCAGAGTAGCCCCGCTCACAGGTCGTGTAGCGGATGGACTCGCAAACGTAGTATCCACAGTAGTTATTCCTGGGTTCCTGCCACAACCACTTTACAAGAAATAGAGGTCAATCAAACTGATAAGGAAGCATGCTAAATGGTATTGATGAAACTAGTGCTTGAATCACTAGGAGATGCGCGGAACATGCTACTATAGTACTTACTTTCGGGTGTTTAAATTGCAGCTTCTTCGGCAGTCCCGGAGCTTTTGTGGTGAATTTTCTCCAAACCCTGCCAGACAAACAAAACAATTACTTGATATCAGGAAATGAACAAAGTTGCTGATATGGTGGATAATGATCGATTTAACTTACTTCTCGAGCATTTGAGTCATGTTCGCATAGTCCTGGGGATCTTTTCGTCTCGAGTCTAAGACGGTTACTACTCCCTGCTCAAGCTTAATCTCTAGGAGAATATAGTGGAAGCTGCGCATGCATGCATAAGTTATCAATTATATTACCATAACCTGGACTAATAAGGGAAACCGAATATGCACAAGACAGTAACACTCACTTGAAGTTGTAAGGAAAGAGTATTATATCTTTGTTTTGATTTAATACCAACGATCGTAGCAAGTTGGCCTCGGCTTCTTTGGGATGTTTTTCAACCGTATATGCATCTATGAGATTTGTGTTAATGAACCCAATATCACCGATTTGTCTTTTCTTTAATTCGGCTATCCTCAATCTGCATAATATACTGAGGATAATTATAAATACATGCAATGAAAGAGCTGACCTATATAGAGAGACTTAATGACAGAAGTAGTACTACTTACAGACAGTAGCAAGTGATCGTTGTTTTATCGAGGGCCTTTTGATTGTAAAACTGGAAGAAATCCTCAAATGGAACATTCAGCAGTTTATTTCCAACGAGGTCATGCTCCGGTTTAACTCTCAGCGTCAAAGTACTCATCCCATCAGACTCTCTGCAGGTTTTCATGTACCAATCATGTAATCTTCGCATCATCGTTGTTAGAGATCTTTCATCTTTGACGAGAGGCTTCCCGTAATGGTATTTGTGTTCGTCCACCTCCATGATTTCATAATGTACATCGTCAGGCAGGTAATCTCCAAGATTGCTATAACCGGCCACCATCCTCGGATCATTAGCGACGATGTCTTTTGACACCTTGAGCGGGGGGCACGATTGGTTCGCTTGTTCGCCGAGCTGGGCAATTTTTTCCCAGCTGGTCGTTCTTTTAACCTTTGATCACTGACAGTACTTCCCGACCGCTCCGCTTCGGCATATGTCTTTGCAAGAATGCGCTCATAGTTGCCTCTCGGCGGAGACTTTGGTGGTTTTGTCAGGGCAGCCAGAGTGCGCTTTGCTTTCACCGGATCTACCTTCTCCTTCGGAGGTGGATGTTTCTTTGCTTTCACCCCTTCAAAGAAGTTTGTCACTTCGGCTTGCACAATCTTCCTGGTTTCTTCCTCGGTCCTCTCGTATGGTAACTTCTCTGGAGTCTTCAGAGAAGGACCGAATCCGTATTGCCTCCCGCCTCTGGCAGCTGTACTGCTAGACGCCGGCAGAGCAGACGAAGCGGCTGCGGCTGTCTTCTTTCCTTGCTTACGAGGTGGAGGAGAAGGACTACGACGCGTCGGAGCAGCTGCAGCGGCGGCGGGTCTCTTCCGCCCTTGCTGACGAGGCGGAGAAGGAGGAGGCTGGCTGCTCTGGCGCGCCGGCGCAGGCGGAGAAGGAGGCGGAGTGCCGCCATGCGCCGGAGAAGGAGGCTGAGTGCCCTGATCACTCGCCGGAGGAGGAGGCGGAGGAGGAGGCAGAGTGCCGCCACGCGCCGGAGAAGGAGGCTGAGTGCCCTGATCACTCGCCGGAGGAGGAGGCGGACTGCCCTTACTCGCCGGAGCCGTCCAGTTCGGAAGGTTGATGAGCTCCTTCCGCCATAGGCACGGAGTCTTCAGAGCTAAACCCAGCCGAGTCTCCCCTTCACCGGTAGGGTGGTCAAGCTGGAGGTCCTCAAATCCCTCCGTTATTTCATCCACCATCACCCTAGCATATCCTTCTGGAATCGGCCGGCAGTGGTAGGTTGCGCCGGGTTCAGGAGGTAAAATAGAGCCAACAGCCGCCTTGACTTTGAAGTTCTGCCATTGTGCCATAAGGTGGCAATGTTGAGACTCCGTGATTGCATCCACAGGGTAGCTAGCAGGAGCCATCAAGACATGCTCCAGCTGAAGCAGCTCGATGGAAGTCACGCTGCTTCTCCGCTGAGATGGCGGGGTAGCTTCGGGGGTAGTTTCGGCATGTCAATTGCTGTCTCGTTCCTCTAGCGCTTGAACCCTTTTGTGCAGCTTCTGAATTTGGGCCTGCTCCATTTTTTTTCCTCCTCTCCTTGCTTTTGTAACCGCCCGCGTCCGGAAAACCAGCCTTCCATGGAACGGAGCCTGGCGTGCCTTGTGTCCGTCCAGGGTGCTCAGGATTCCCGAGGGCCATTGTGAGCTCATCGTTCTCTCTGTCTGGAACGAACGTCCCTTCCTGCGCTGCATCGATATATTGTTGAATCTTCTTGACTGGTATTCTCAAAAGCTCGTTCGTCCAAACACACCTCCCTGATACAGGGTCCAAGGTTCCGCCAGCCCCGAAGAACCAAGTCCGGCAACGGTCTGTCCAGTTCATTGTCTGTGGTTTTATCCCTTTTTCAAGCAGATCATTCTCAGCCTTGGCCCACTTAGGCCGGGCTTTGAGGTAGCCACCTGACCCCATGCGATGGTGAAGCTTCTTCTTCGCAGCATTCTTCTTGTTTGTCGCTGACATCTTCTTACTCTTTTCCGATGTCTTGTGGGCCACAAATGCGGGCCAGTGATCTCTGATCTTCTCATACCGGCCGATGAATTCTGGTGTCTCTTCTTTGTCGACAAACGTTTTCAGCTCATTCTTCCACCTCCTGAATAGGTCTGCCATCTTCTTAAGAGCATGAGACTTGATTAATTGCTCTTTAACTGGCTTCTCTGGATCCTCCTCTGGCGGTAGGGTGAAATTTGCCTTCAGCTCAGTCCAAAGATCATCTTTCTGCATATCATTGACATAAGACACCTCAGGGTCTTCCTTCTTAGGCTTATACCATTGGTGGATGCTGATCGGGATCTTGTCCCTAACTAGAACCCCGCACTGAGCAGCAAATGCATCCTTTGTCCGGATGGGTTCAATCGGTTGGCCGTCGCGCGCGATTGCTGTGATCTCAAACCTTTCATCCGAGCGCAACTTTCTCTTCGGGCCTCGTCTCTTTACCGCAGTTGTGCTCGATCCGGAGGGCTAGAAAAAAGAAGAAAGACGAGTGCTAATTAATATGTGTACATACCAAAACAATGAATGCATCAATTAGCTAGTCAACACAGGCTTAACTAATATATTTACCTGGCCGGACTCTGTTCGGTCACCGGAGCCGTCACCACGGGCTCCTTCTTGCACCAGCATTGGGTCACCGGAGCCATCATAATCATGTCTTTCCTCCTCCACTCTTCGATCACCGTAGCCTGCTTCTTCACCATGTTCTTCCAGACCATCATTGTCGTTAAGATACGACAAGATATCACCTACGGCTAAGATTATGTCCCCCAACACCTCTTCTGCTTGCTCGTCTCGTCCGTGCTCCATTGTTTCTGCAAATATTACAACATGGCAATTATTACACAAACATGACAGTAGGTGGTTAGTGCAAACGTAGACCTAGCTTATTCCGGGTTTGGGGTGGCCTCGGCAACGCTTCAAGGGTAGGGGCGCGGCGGGAGGGGGTAGGAGACCGACATCATTTTTTTCTACGGTTTGGGTGTCCTCGAGAGTTTTGGTCGAGCGAGAGGGCCGGGGGTGCTCCCGTGGTATAAGTTATCACGGTCGAGAGGGGGTATAAATATCGACCGTCCATCATGTCGAAGTTATCTCGGAGGGAGTTATATATATCGACAATGACAACATACATACATGGGAAAATAATGTTATCGGGGTGGGGGTATATCGACCCCCCCACGTGTTGAAGTTATCGGGAGGGGGTTATAACGACAACGACAATGAACGTACATGGGAAAATAATATTGTCGGGGAGGGGGTATATCGACCCCCCCTCGTGTTGAAGTTATCGGGAGAGGGGTATATCAACGACGACAGACCCGATAAAACATAAGAAAACGAAGAAGAAACAAAAAGAGGAGAAGAAGAAAAGGAATAGAGGAGAAGATCGAAGAAAAAAAAGAAGAAAAAAAAAGAGGAGAAGAAGAAAGGAATAGAGGAGAGAAGAAGAAAAAATAGAATTTTTTTCTATTTTTTCTTCTTCTCTTCTATTCCTTTCTTCTTCTCCTCTTCTTTTTCTTCTTTTTTCCTCTTCTTATTTATTTCTCCTCTTCTTCCTCTCCTCTTCTTCTCCTTTCTTCCTCTTCTTATTTTCCTTTTTCCTCTCATTCGTAAAAAAATGTTCAAATAGAAAATTTTGAAAAAAGTAAAGTTTTGCCTAATGCATTGTTCATATGAATATACAAACATTTGCATATTCTACAATAATTAATATCACCAAAAAAATCTATGAACAGAAAAAAATCCTAACTTTTCTAAAAATCTATCTTTTGCATATATACATGAACATATACACAGAGAACATATATACACAGAGAACATATATACATGAACATACATATATATACACAGAGAACATATATACATGAACATACATATATACATTTTTATAAAAATGCAATAAAAAGACAGGGAGGAAGGGGCAGTGCCGGCCCTGACCAAGGCGACGACGGCGTGTCGGGGCAGGGGCAGAGGCGACGGCGGCGTGGTTGGGGCAGGGGCAGAGGCGTCGGCGGCGAAGGGCGAGGCAGGGCGACGGCGACGATGGGGACGGGCCGGGGCGGCGCGCGTCGGGGCAGGGGCGCGGCTGATGGCGAGGGCGTGGGCAACGGCGACGGCGACGACGGGCACGGGCGACGGCGACGGCGGGGGCGGCGGGCGGCGTCGGGGCAGCCTGGCGGCATCGGGGCAGCCTGGCGGCGTCGGCGTCGTCGGGGCAAACTGCAGATGAACTCTGAAAAATTTCCTAAGTGTTTGCTTATATGGCAAAGCCTTTAGTCCCGGTTCGTGGCACCAACCGGGACTAAAGGTAGGCATTAGTCCCGGTTCGTGCCACCAACCGGGACCAAAGCCCTGTTTTCAGCAGCGCAAAGGGCGGGAAGCAGCGGCCTTTGGTCTCGGTTGGTGGCACCAACCGGGACTAAAGGGGGGGCATTGGTCCCGGTTGGTGCCACGAACCGGTACCAATGCACCCCTTTAGTCCCGGTTGGTGGCACCAACCGGGACCAAAGGCCTCTTGCTGCCCGCGTCGCGGCCAAAAGTTTAGTCCCACCTCGCTAGTTGAGAGGGGCTCGGAGTGGTTTTTAAGCCCCGCTGCGGCTGTTGTCTCGAACTCCTCTGTATAGCAGGCTTCTGGGCCTAACTTTGGCGCGCTGCCCGTTGAGCCCTCTAGCACTTCTGGGCCTGTATTTGCAAACCCGAGGGTTGGAAGGCCCAGCGGGCAGCGCCCCAACAATTTTATTTGCTGTATTTAGTTTTTTTGTTTTCTTTTTTGCTTTATTTATTTTGTTTTGTTTCTACTTACAACAAAAAACTTATTTATTTTATTTTATTTTGTTTCTAATTACTTATTTATTTTACTTTATGATAATTCTTTTTGCTATTAAAGTTTCTATCAAAAAAAGTTCTTTATGAAAATTCTTTTTGCTGTATTTAGTTTTTTTTGTTTTCTTTTTTGCTTTATTTATTTTGTTTTGTTTCTACTTACAACAAAAAACTTATTTATTTTATTTTGTTTCTAATTACTTATTTATTTTACTTCATGATAATTCTTTTTGCTATTAAAGTTTCTATCAAAAAAAGTTCTTTATGAAAATTCTTTTTGCTTTTAATGATTTTGAACAGAAAATACTTCGATAATTTTAGTTGCATCAGTTTTATATGATTTTAGTTTCAATAATACTAGAGGTTTCTTATAATGTTTTGAACAGAAAATACTTTGTTAATTTTAGTTTCATAAATTTTATTAAAGTTTATTTTATTTTGTCGGAACACAAGAAGTCCGGAGTTGTAATAAGTTATTAAAAATAAAAAAGAGGCGCAATGCTCGTTGATTTGCTTCAAGCCTTTCGGAATAGTGTAGACTGCACTGCACATAGCTCCATGCAGTCTACCTTATTCCTCAAGGCTTGAAGCTAAGCAACGTGAGCATTGCGCCTCTTCTTCACCGTCTCTGCACTCAGGGCTTATAAACCGCTCCTAGTGCCTCTCAGCTAGCAAGGGGGGACTAAAAAACGGCTTAGTAAGAAACTCTAGTACCGGTTCGTGCCACGAACCGGTACTAAAGGTGCTCGTGGGGCCACAGCCTCATTAGTACCGGTTCGTGGCACCAACCGGGACCAAAGGGTGGAATTGGTCCCGGTTCGTGCCACCAACCAGGACCAATGGCCTTGCACAGCGGCGTGGTGGTGGGAGTTTAGTCCCACCTCGCTAGCTGAGAGAGAGCCGCACCTGTTTATAAGGTGCGGTGCGCCTGAGCTGTCGAGCTCCTTTCTAAAGTAGGCTTACGGGCCTAACCTCTCTGTACATGCCTGTGGGCCTACTGGGCCTTCTGCGGGCCGGAATCCTGGCCCATGGATGGGTTTCTAATCGTATTCAGGCCATGGTGGCCCAGTAGGTGGCATATTTTTAATTTTTGGCCTGTTATTTTTCATGCATTTACTAATTATTTTGAGCTATAAGACCCTAAAATTGAAAAGCATTTCAAATGAACTCTGAAAGGATGAAAGTTGGCATGGTATCATTATTTCATCCACATAGCATGTGCAAGAAAGTTGAGAGGGTTACGGCAAAAACTAGATGCACTTCGTGTACAAAACGGACAATGGTATCATACTCGTCTGTTACAAAGTTGGCATGGTATCATCATAATAGTTGCGGGAGAAAGTCTTCACTTTTTCTTCGCTTGTGTCATTTGCTTATTGCGCCGTAACCATGGATAATCTTCATCGTTTATCAGGATGCTTGGGTCAGCCTTGACTTTGAAGGGAGGAATTTCATGAAACTTTTCATAATCTTCAGACATGTCTGTCTTGCCCTCCACTCCCACAATGTCCCTTTTTCCTGAAAGAACTATGTGGCGCTTTGGCTCATCGTATGATGTATTCGCTTCCTTATCTTTTCTTTCTCGGTCTGGTAGACATGTCCTTCACATAGATAACCTGTGCCACATCATTGGCTAGGACGAACGGTTCATCAGTGTACCCAAGATTGTTCAGATCCACTATTGTCATTCCGTACTGTGGGTCTACCTGTACCCCGCCTCCTGACAGATTGACCCATTTGCACTTAAACAAAGGGACCTTAAAATCATGTCCGTAGTCAAGTTCCCATATGTCCATTATGTAACCATAATATGTGTCCTTTCCCCTCTCGGTTGCTGCATCAAAGCGGACACCGCTGTTTTGGTTGGTGCTCTTTTGATCTTGGGCGATCGTGTAAAATGTATTCCCATTTATCTCGTATCCTTTGTAAGTCAATATAGTCGAAGATGGTCCCCTGGACAACGAGTACAACTCATCACAAACAATGGTGTCACCTCTGAGACGTGTTTCCAACCAACTGCTGAAAGTCCTGATGTGTTCACATGTAATCCAGTCGTAACACTGCTCCGGGTGTTTGGAGCGCAGACTGTTCTTGTGTTCATCGACATACGGGGTCACCAAGGTAGAGTTCTGTAGAACTGTGTAGTGTGCTTGAGACCAAGAATATCCGTCCCTGGATATTATTGAGTCCCCTCCAAGCGTGCCTTTTCCAGTCAGTCTCCCCTCATACCGCGATTTAGGGAGACCTATCTTCTTAAGGCCAGGAATGAAGTCAACACAAAACCCAATGACATCCTCTGTTTGATGGCCCATGGAGATGCTTCCTTTTGGCCTAGCGCGGTTACGGACATATTTCTTTAGGACTCCCATGAACCTCTCAAAGGGGAATATATTGTGTAGAAATACGGGCCCCAGAATGACAATCTCGTCGACTAGATGAACTAGGACGTGCGTCATGATATTGAAGAAGGATGGTGGGAACACCAGCTCGAAGCTGACAAGACATTGCGCCACATCACTCCTTAGCCTTGGTATGATTTCTGGATCGATCACCTTCTGAGAGATTGCATTGAGGAATGCACATAGCTTCACAATGGCTAATTGGACGTTTTCCGATAGAAGCCCCCTCAATGCAACTAGAAGCAGTTGCGTCATAATCACGTGGCAGTCATGAGACTTTAGGTCCTGGAACTTTTTCTCTCGCATATTTATTATTCCCTTTATATTCGACGAGAAGCCAGTCGGGACCTTCATACTGAGCAGGCATTCAAAGAAGATTTCTTTCTCTTCTTTCGTAAGAGCGTAGCTGGCAGGACCTTCATACTGCTTCGGAGGCATGCCGTCTTTTTCGTGCAAACGTTGCAGGTCCTCCCATGCCTCAGGTGTATCTTTTGTCTTCCCATACACGCCCAAGAAGCCTAGCAGGTTCACGCAAAGGTTCTTCGTCACGTGCATCACGTCGATTGAAGAGCGGACCTCTAGCTCTTTCCAGTAGGCTAGGTCCCAAAATATAGATTTCTTCTTCCACATGGGTGCGTGTCCCTCAGCGTCATTCGGAACAGCTAGTCCGCCGGGACCCTTTCCAAAGATTTCGTGTAAATCATTGACCATAGCAAGTACGTGATCACCGGTACGCATGGCGGGCTTCTTCCGGTGATCTGCCTCGCCTTTGAAATGCTTGCCTTTCTTTCGACATTGATGGTTGGTCGGAAGAAATCGATGATGGCCCAGGTACACATTCTTCCTGCTTTTGTCCAGGTATATACTTTCAGTGTCATCTACAGTGCGTGCATGCGTGGTATCCCTTGTTTGTCTGTCCTGAAAGGTTACTGAGAGCGGGCCAATCGTTGATGGTTACAAACAGCAACGCGCGCAGGTTAAATTCCTCCTTTTTGTGCTCATCCCACGTACGTACACTGTTTCCATTCCACAGCTATAAAAGTTCTTCAACTAATGGCCTTAGGTACACATCAATGTCGTTGCTGGGTTGCTTAGGGCCTTGGATGAGAACTGGCATCATAATGAACTTCCGCTTCATGCACATCCAAGGAGGAAGGTTATACATACATAGAGTCACGGGCCAGGTGCTGTGATTGCTGCTCTGCTCCCCGAAAGGATTAATGCCATCCGCGCTTAAACCAAACCATACGTTCCTTGGGTCAGCTGCAAACTCAGCCTAGTACTTTCTCTCGATTTTTCTCCACTGCGACCCGTCAGCGGGTGCTCTCAACTTCCCGTCTTTCTTACGGTCCTCACTGTGCCATCGCATCAACTTGGCATGCTCTTCGTTTCTGAACAGACGTTTCAACCGTGGTATTATAGGAGCATACCACATCACCTTCGCAGGAACCCTCTTCCTGGGGGGCTGGCCGTCAACATCACCAGGGTCATCTCGTCTGATCTTATACCGCAATGCACCACATACCGGGCATGCGTTCAGATCCTTGTACGCACCGCGGTAGAGGATGCAGTCATTAGGGCATGCATGTATGTTCTGCACCTCCAATCCTGGAGGGCATACGACCTTCTTTGCTGCGTATGTACTATCGGGCAATTCGTTATCCTTTGGAAGCTTCTTCTTCAATATTTTCAATAGCTTCTCAAATCCTTTGTCAGGCACAACATTCTCTGCCTTCCACTGCAACAATTCCAGTACGGTACCGAGCTTTGTGTTGCCATCTTCGCAATTGGGGTACAACCCTTTTTTGTGATCCTCTAACATGCGATCGAACTTCAGCTTCTCCTTTTGACTTTCGCATTGCGTCCTTGCATCGACAATGACCCGGCGGAGATCATCATCATCGGGCACTAGTTCCTCTTGATCTTCAGCAGCTTCCCCCCTTGCAGCATCATTGGGCACATCGTCTGGTTCCTCTTGATCTTCAGCAGCTTCCCCCATTGCAGCATCACCGTATTCAGGGGGCACATAGTTGTCATCGTCCTCTTCTTCTTCGCCGTCTTCCATCATAACCCCTATTTCTCCGTGCCTCGTCCAAACATTATAGTGTGGCATGAAACCCTTGTAAAGAAGGTGGGTGTGAAGGATTTACCAGTCAGAGTAAGACTTCGTATTCCCACATATAGGGCATGGACAACACATAAAACCATCCTGCTTGTTTGCCTCAGCCACTTCGAGAAAATCATGCACACCCTTAATGTACTCGGAGGTGTGTCTGTCACCGTACATCCATTGCCGGTTCATCTGCGTGCATTATATATAATTAAGTGTGTCAAAAACCATTACAGAACATCATGAATAGATAATTAAGTGACCAAATTAATAGAAGTTCATCATCACATTAAAACCAAAGTACATACATAGTTCTCATCTAACAACATATATATAGCTCTCCAGAGCATCTAATTAATTAAACCATACATTGAAACTATGTAAAACATTTCAATGCAAAAACAAATGCGATCATAATCGCAACCAAGGTAACAATTGATCCAACGGCATAATGATACCAAGCCTCGGTATGAATGGCATATTTTCTAATCTTTCTAATCTTCAAGCGCATTGCATCCATCTTGATCTTGTGATCATCGACGACATCCGCAACATGCAACTCCAATATCATCTTCTCCTCCTCAATTTTTTTATTTTTTCCTTCAAGTAATTGTTTTCTTCTTCAACTAAATTTAACCTCTCGACAATAGGGTCGGTTAGAATTTCCGGTTCAACCACCTCCTAGATAAATAAAATCTATGTCACGTTGGTCGGTATATTTGTCATAAACAATAAATGAACCAAATAGTTATAAAATCATAATATATACCACATCCGAATCATAGACAGGACGAGGGCCGACGGGGGCGGATACCAAAACCATCGCACTATGTAATAAGAAGGAATAATAAAAGTAACAAAATTAGACAAGTATCTATCTAAAGTAAGAATTTTTTCCTTTCAGAAAGAAGATAAGAACAAGAGGCTCACCACGGTGGTGCTGGCGACGAGATCGGCGCGGGCGATCGACGGCGGTGAAGACGGGGACGGGACGTGACGGACCACTAAACCTAGACAAATCTCGGGGAAAATGGAGCTCGGAGGTCGAGTTTCGAGAGGAGAAAGATTAACTAGTGTGGCTCAGACATTTCATCAAACACCTCATGTGCATAGGAGGTGAGCTAGAGCACCCAAATGCCCTCCCCTCGCCGGCCAGAAAAAACAGAGCACTGTGGAGTTCTCTGCTGTGGCGATGGGGTATATATAGGGAACTCATTGGTCCCGGTTCGTGGCACCAACCGGGACTAAAGGCCTTTGGTCCCGGTTGGTGCCACGAACCGGGACCAATGACACCCTTTAGTCCCGGTTGGTGGCACCAACCGGGACCAAAGGCCTTGTGCCATCCCGCGTCAAAAGTTTAGTCCCACCTCGCTAGTTGAGAGGGCTCGAGAGTGGTTTATAAGCGCTGCTGCGCCCACCCTCTCGAACTCCTCTCAACTGCAGGCTTTTGGGCCTAACCGTTCTCTTAGCCTGTGGGGCCTACTGGGCCTTCTGCGGGCCTGAATCCTAGCCCACGGATGGGTTTCAAGTCGTATTCAGGCCGTGGTGGCCCAGTAGGTGGCATAATTTTTTTCTCTGTTTTTTCTTTTCTCTTTTGCTTTCTTTGTTTTGTTTTGTTTCTACTTACAACAAAAAACTTATTTATTTTATTTCCAATTACTTATGTATTTTACTTTAATTATTTTATTTTTCTTTATTTTACTGCTGCTATTTTTATTTATTTTACTGCTGCTATTTTTATTTAATTTATTAAGGTTTATTTATTTTAGTTACTATAGTTTATTTTATTTTATTTTATTAAGGTTTATTTATTTTTATTTACTATAAAAAAAATGAACATAGATGCGCCTATAGAGAAAATTCAACCTAAATTCATAATAAATTTCTATGAAATTCAAAGAAATTTACTGTGAATTTAGGTCAAATTCCCTGTATAAGGGCATCTATTTTCACTTTGAGAGGAGCTCAACAAGGCAGAGAGGGACGGGCTTATAAACTGGTGTGAGCGCCCTTCGGTTGGCGAGGTGGGACTAAACACTGGCCGCAACTAGGACCAGCCCTTTAGTCCCGGTTTGTGGTATGAACCGGGACTAAAGGGTGGTGGGCCAGGAGTGTGGCCCATTGGTCCCGGTTTGTCCCACCAACCGGGACCAAAGGGTCCGGACGAACCGGGACCAATGCCCCCACGAGGCCCGGCAGGCCCCTGGCCGCACGAACTGGGACCAATGCTCATATTAGTCCCGGTTCGTGACTGAACCGGGACTTATGTGAATATTGCCCTGTGACCAAAGCCTAGTTTTCTACTAGTGCAAGAAAGATCATCGCGAAGGTTTCATTCCGTTTGGATTTCGTTTGATATTCCTTTTCTGCGGAACAATAAAATAGGCAAAAAACAGAAACTGGCACTGGGCTTCTGGTTAATAGGTTAGTCCCAAAAATAATATAAAAGAGCATATTAAAGCCCATTAAACATCCAAAACAGATAATATAATAGCATGGAACAATAAAAAATTATAGATACATTGGAGATGTATCAAAGGTGTGTATAGCAAGGATTATTGTCGCAAACTAAAAATCAAAGACTCAAATCATACAAGACACTCCAAGCAAAACACATATCATGTGGTGAATAAAAATATAGCCTCAAGTAAAGTTACCGATAGACGAAGACGAAAGAGGGGATGCCTTCCGGGGCATCCCCAAGCTTAGGCTCTTGGTTGTCCTTGAATATTACCTTGGGGTGCCTTGGGCATCCCCAAACTTGGCTCTTGCCACTCCTTATTCCATAGTCCATCAAATCTTTACCCAAACCTTGAAAACATCACAACACAAAACTCAACAGAAAATCTCATAAGCTCCGTTAGTAGAAGAAAATAAATCACCACTTTTGGTACTGTTGTGAACTCATTCTTTATTTATATTGGTGTAATAGCTACTGTATTCCAACTTTTCCATGGTTCATACTCCCCGATGCTACCCATAGATTCATCAAAATAAGCAAACAACACATAGAAAACAGAATTTGTCAAAAACAGAACAGTCTGTAGCAATCTGGATATTTTGAATACTTCTGTAACTCTAAAAATTCTAAAAAATCAGGCAGACCGAAGCAATTTTTTTATTAATCTTCTGCAAAAATAATCAAATCAAAATCACTCTTCTGTAAAAAAATGAGAATTGTTTTCCTGAGCAAAAAAGTTTCTGTTTTTCAGTAAGATCAAATCAACTATCACCGTAAGCTATCCCAAAGGTCTTACTTGGCACAAACACTAATTAAAACACAAAACCACATCTAACCAGAGGCCAGATGAATTATTTATTGCAAAACAGAACCTAAAAAGCAAAAACAAAAATAAAATTGGGTTGCCTCCCAACAAGCACTATCGTTTAACGCCCTTAGCTAGGCATAAAAACACGAATAGATCTAGGTATTATCATCTTTTGTTTTCATCTTTTTAATGGCATTATTCTCGAATCTAGGAGGTTCTTTGCGTTTATCCTCATATTTGGAAATCTTTAGATCTAGAGCATCCAACCGCTTATTGCAAAGAGTGATCAACATATTCATGTGGTGAAGGTTTCCACTAACATTTTTGAGGGGTTCGAGAGATTTTTGCAAAAAAATTGTTACTTCACATAGTTTCTCAAAAACTTGCGTTCCCTCATGAGTGTGATGTAATCCTTTTTGTGGGGGTAGTATTCCTACTACTACTTCTATAATTTCATAATCAATGTTGGGATCGATTTCAATAAAATTCCCCTTAGCCGCAAAATCCAAGAGTTGCTTATGGGACATGTTTAGCCCAACATAAAAATTACGAAGTAAAATCTTGAAATCCCCCTCTATAGTGCAATTACGGTAGGATTCTATCATCCTATACCATGCATCCTTTAAATTTTCTCCTTGTCTTTGTTTCAAGTGAAGAACCTTAGAGTCAGGAGACAAAGGAGGGGTGAAAGTGCTAGTCATGAGAGCAAGACAAATGATCAAACATGAGAGCATACAGGAAGTGGAAGAGGAAGACGAACAGAAGAGGGGCGAAGAAAAGGAAGATCTTTTCGAAAATTGTTTTAGAGGTGGGGGAGAGGAAAACGAGAGGCGAATGGCCAATAATGTAATGCAAGAGATGTGAGTTTATGATGGGTACTTGGTATGGCTTGACTTGGCGTAGATCTCCCCGGCAACGGCGCCAGAAATTCTTCCTGCTACTTCTTGAGCTTGCGTTGGATTTTCCCTTGAAGAGGAAAGGGTTATGCAGCAAAGTAGAGATAAGTATTTCCCTCGGTTTGAGAACCAAGGTATCAATCTAGTAGGAGACAACACACAAGTCACCGAATACCTGCACAAACAATCAAACAACTTGCACCCAACGCGATAAAGGGGTTGTCAATCCCTTCACGGTTACTTGCAAAAGTGAGATCTGATAGAGATAGATAAAAGGTAAAGTAAATATTTTTGGTATTTTTGGTTTATAGATCGGAAAATAAAAGATTGTAAAATAGTAGATCAGAAACTTATATGATGGAAAGTAGACCCGGGGGCCATAGGTTTCACTAGAGGCTTCTCTCAAGATAGAAAATATTACGGTGGGTGAAAAAATTACTGCCGAGCAATTGATAGAAAAGCACGAAGTTATGATGATATCTAAGGCAATGATCATGAATATAGTCATCACATCTGTGTCAAGTAGACCGAAAATATTTTGCATCTACTACTATTACTCCACACACCGACCGCTATCCAGCATGCATCTAGAGTATTAAGTTCATAAAGAACGGAGTAACGCATTAAGCAAGATGACATGATGTAGAGGAATTAACTCAAGCAATATGACGAAAACCCCACCGTTTTATCCTCGATGGTAACAATACAATACGTGCGTTGCTGCCCCTACTGTCACTGGGAAAGGACACCGCAAGATTGAACCCAAAGCTAAGCACTTCTCCCATTGCAAGAAAAACCAATCTAGTTGGCCAAACCAAACCAATAGTTCGAAGAGAATTACAAAGATATCAAATCATGCATAAAAGAATTGAGAGAAGATTCAAATAATATTCATAGATAAGTTGATCATAAAGCCACAATTCATCGAATCTCGGCAAACACACTGGAAAAAAGTATTACATGGAATAGATCTCCAAGAACATCGAGGAGAACATGGTATTGAGAATCAAAGAGAGAGAAGAAGCCATCTAGCTACTAGCTATGGACCCGTAGGTTTGTGGTAAACTACTCACGCTTCATCGGAAGGGCAATAGAGTTGATGTAGAAGCCCTCCATGATCGAATCCCCCTCCGACAGGATGCCGGAAAAGGTCCCTAGATGGGATCTCACGGGTACAGAAGGTTGTGGCGGTGGAAAAGTGTTTTCATGGATGCCCCTATTGGTTTGGGGATATATGAGTATATATAGGCGAAATAATTAGGTCAGGAAGTGCACGAGGGGCCCACAAGGGTGGGGGTGCACCCTCCGTCCTTGTGGCCGCCTCGTGGATCCTCTGACTTCATCTCCAAGTCTCCTGGTTTCCTTCTGGTCCAAAAAATCATCGTGAAAGTTTTATTCCGTTTGGTATTCCTTTCCTGCGAAACTCAAAAACAAGGAAAAATAGGAACTGGCACTAGGCTCTAGGTTAATAGGTTAGTCCCAAAAATAATATAAAATAGCATATTAATGCATATAAAACATCTAAAATAGATAATATAATAGCATGGAACAATAAAAAATTATAGATACGTTGGAGACGTATCTGTATTATCTTGGGACATAAAATTTTTGAACGAAGTATTGAGGTGGATAAAGCTAAAGTTGATGCAACTGAGAAAATGCCATGTCCTAAAGATATTAAAGGTATTCGTAGTTTCCTTGGTCATGTTGGTTTCTATAGGAGATTTATTAAAGGCTTCTCTAAAATTTCTTGGCCTCTTGGAAATCTTTTACAAAAGGATGTTCCATTTGTTTTTGATGATGATTGTGTTGAAGCATTTGAAACACTTAAGAAAGCCTTAACTTCTGCACCTATTGTTCAACCACCTGATTGGAACTTGCCTTTTGAAATTATGTGTGATGCTAGTGATTATGTTGTGGTGCTGTTCTAGGACAAAGAGTTGATAAGAAATTAAATGTTATTCATTATGCTAGCAAAACTCTAGACAGTGCCCAAAGAAATTATGCTACTACGAAAAAAGAATTTTTAGCAGTTGTGTTTTCATGTGACAAATTCAGATCTTATAGTGTTGACTCCAAAGTAATTGTTCACACTGATCATGCTGCTATTAAATATCTTATGGAAAAGAAAGATGCTAAACCTAGACTCATTAGGTGGGTTCTTTTGCTACAAGAATTTGATTTGCATATCACTGAAAGGACAGGAGCTGAGAACCCCGTAGCAGATAACTTGTCTAGGTTAGAGAATATTCTTGATGACCCACTACCTATTGATGATAGCTTTCCCGATGAACAACTATAGCTGCAATAAATGTTTCTCATGACACTTCTTGGTATGCTAACTATACAAATTATATTGTTGTTAAATACACACCACCTAGTTTCACATAGCAACAAAAGATAAAATTCTTGTATGATTTAAGACATTACTTTTGGGATGACCCACATCTTTATAAAGAAGGAGTAGATGGTATTATTAGACATTGTGTACCTGAGCATGAACATGAACAAATCCTACGGAAATGTCACTCCGAAGCTTATGGAGGGCATCATGCGGGAGATAGAACTGCTCACAAGGTATTGCAATCTGGTTTTTACTGGCCTACTCCCTTCAAGGATGCCTGTAAGTTTGTTTTATCTTGTGATGAATGTCAAAGAATTGGTAATATCGGTAAGCGTCAGGAAATGCCTATGAATTATTCACTTGCTGCTGAACCATTTGATGTTTGGGGTTTTGATAATATGAGACATTTTCCTTGTTCTAATGGGTATACTCATATTTTGGTTGCTGTAGATTATGTTACTAAGTGGGTAGAAGCTATTTCAACTAGTAGTGCCGATCGCAACACCTCTATTAAAATGCTTAAAGAAGTTATTTTCCCAAGGTTTGGAGTCCCTAGATATTTAATGACTGATGGTGGTTCACACTTTGTGCATGGTGCTTTCTGTAAAATGCTTGCTAAATATGATGTTAACCATAGAATTGCATCACCATATCATCCTCAATCTAGTGGTCAAGTTGAACTTAGCAGTAGAGAAATAAAATTGATATTACGAAAAACTGTTAATAGGTCCCCAGAGAATTGGTCTAAGAAATTGGATGATGCACTTTGGGCCTGTAGAACAACATATAAAAATCCTATGGGTATGTCTCCCAATAAAATTGTTTATCGAAAAGCTTGTCATTTGCCTCTAGAGTTAGAACATAAAGCTTATTGGGTAATTGAAGAACTCAACTGTAATTTCAAACTTGCCGGCGAAAAGAGGTTATTTGATATTAGCTCATTAGATGAATGGAGAACCCAAGCCTATGAAAATGCCAAATTGTTTAAAGAAAAAGTTAAAAGATGGCATGAAAAAAGAATCCAAAAGCAGGAATTCAAAGCTGGAGAATTTGTTATTTTGTACAACTCTCGTTTCAGATTTGTAAGGTCATTTCCCTACTTTGTGTTTTGGATGATGATGAAAACCCTTTGTTGGTCTAATCTTGTGCTAAGTGCTTCTGGTTCTTGGTGATTAGGCTTGCATCGATTAGTTATTCTCTCTGGAAGGAAAAGATCGAAGACGATGTTTGTCTACGTGTTCGTCTCCTTGGTCATAGGAAACCCGTACTATTAAGAGGGAATCCACATCGGAATGAGTTGGGTGAATCATTGCACGTACACTTTTTCCTCACCCACCTTTGCCTTCCTTGTCTTGTGAGAGAGAGAGCTCCCCTTCTTTTTCAACTGTTGTTGTGTACTCTCAACGGTTGTACCGCTCGATTGAGCGGTTGTACCGCTGGCTCTTGGCACTGACCCAACCACCACCCCAGGGGTCACACCCTGGGGTTGAACAGCCCAGTCATGACCAAGCGGTTGTACCGCTGCCCCCGGGTGGTGGTACTGCCACCTTGCTTAAACATGACTGTGGTGTGTCATTGGCGGTTGTACCGGCCAGGTACCGCTCAATAACCAGTCCGGTTTCTGTTTTGATGCGGTACTTGGGCAGTGGTGGCCCGGTTGTTCCGGTTGTGCTCCGCACACCGGTACCACCGGTGCCCTAAGCAGTTTTACCGCTTAGGACTTAGACACCCAGGGTACCAGGGCCAGGCGGTTGCACCGGCGCAGTACCACTCGATCACCGCTCACAGGGGTGACTCCCTACTGTTTCAAAGCGGTGGTTGAGCGGTGGCTGAGTGGTCGTTCCAGTTGTTCTCCACAACCGGTACTACCGCTTGTCTGCCCGGTTGTACCGCCTGGTAGGGTTTCTGCAGTTTAACCGTGAGTCCCGGTTGTACCGGGACGAGGAGCGGTTGTACCGCTGCAGTGTTGTTCTCAAAGTAACGGTTGGATTTTAGGGTTTGCTATATAAGGGTGGTTCTTCCACCTACCACATTTACCTCTTGCCTCTCTCTCATCACCATTAATGCACTTCAATCTTTCTTGCTCGATCTCTCTCTCTAGCCACTCAAACTTGTTGATTTGCAAGGGATTGAAGGAGGAGACCTAGATCTACACTTCCACCAAAGGATATTTGATTCCCCCATACTTTCTTGTGTGGATTTTGTTACTCTTGAGTGTTTGAGCACCGTAGACGGTTGAGGTCACCTCGGAGCCACATTCCATTGTGGTGGAGCTCCGTGGTTTTGTCGGGAGCCTCCAATTAAGTTGTGGAGATTGCCCCAACCTTGTTTGTAAAGGTTCGGTCGCGCCTCCAAGGGCACCAATAGTGGAATCACGGCATCTCGCATTGTGTGAGGGCATGAGGAGAATACGGTGGCCCTAGTGGCTTCTTGGGGAGCATTGTGCCTCCACACCGCTCCAACAGAGATGTACTTCCTCTCAAAGGGAAGGAACGTCGGTAACACATCCTCGTCTCCACCGGTTCCACTCTTGGTTATCTCTTACCTTTACTTGTGCAAGCTTATTGTGTTGTATCCCTTGCTTGCTTGTGTGCTTGTTGTTGTTGTTGTTGTTGTTGTTGTTGTTGCGTCATATAGGTTGTTCACCTAGTTGCATATCTAGACAACCTACTTTGATGCAAAGTTTCAATTGGTAAAGAAAAGCTAAAAATTGTTAGTTGCCTATTCACCCCCCCTCTAGTCAACTATATCGATCCTTTCAATTGGTATCAGAGCCTCGTCTCTTTATTAAGGACTTTGCCGTCCGAAGAATATGGTTGACACCGTAGATGGTGGGGAGGAGCACCCCGGTGTGATTCCATCTTCGTCTACGGCCGATGGGGGATCCTCGGTCTCTCATGAGGAGTTCAATGCGGCTTTGGACCCATTGAAAACCTCCATGACGACCGAGGTTGAAGGCATGTTCAATAAGTTTTAGAAGGCCTTAAATTATCCACCACACCAATGAAAGTGGGTGATCCCGCTAACAAGGTGAAGGATGCTAACTCCGACAAGGCGGAAGCTACTAGTGACAAGGTTCATTTATCTAGTGGTAGAAGTGGAAATGGCATCTTTGCCCATGTTGAACCTCTACTTACTTATGGAGGACCGGTTCCTTCCACTCATTTCAATCATGTTGGCCCTCCTCCTAAGCTTGTGAAGAATGAGGATTTTTCCTCTTGGGTATATCGCTTTAAACATCATTTAAATCATAGTTATACTAACCTTTGGAGAATTATTGAGCAAGGTTTCTACCCGCATGATCCAAGCAACTTCACGCCTAGAGAAGCAGCAGATCATCAATTCAACGAGTCCGCCCTTTGCATTCTCCAAGAGGCCATCCCTCCCAAAGATATTGCGCATCTCCGACCTTTCACCGTGGCCAAGGAAGCATGGCAACATGTTGTTTCCGTTTACAAGGGAAGTGCAAGCATTCAACGCTCCAACTATGAAGTGGTGCAAGATGAAGCCGATGAGTTTGCAATGAATGAAGATGAAGAACCTCGTGAGCTTTGCCGGAGATTAACCTCTCTCGCGGTCTCACTCCAAGATCATGGGAGCAAGGATACGGATGACAATTGGATCAAGCGCAAGTTTCTCAAGGCCACGATGCCTTACCATAAGGCCATGTCCTCCGTCATCCGTCAAAGGCCGGACTTCCACACCTTGTCCTCCAGTGAAGTGTTGGATGAGTTTGTGGCAATGAGGATCTTGGACAAGACCGCCGACAATGCGGTGTTGCGTTCTCGACGCACCAAGAAGCCCAACCTTGCCTTGAAGGCCAAGGCGAGTGTGGAATAAGAGGATGAAGAGGAAGAAGAGGAGAGTAACCCCGAAGATACAAAATATGCTTATCATGAGCACATGGCTCTCGCTTCAAGGCAATTTTGGAGCAAGAAGAACTCAAGGCCCAACTTCAACAAGAACAACTCAAGTGGCACCAAGGGCAGGCAACGTGTGAAGACATGCTATAATTGTGGCAATGTGAGCCACTTTGTTGTGGAGTGCCCATATGATAAGAGGGAAGACAATGGTGGCAAGCTTATCCGAAAAGACAAGTACAAGTCCTTCCCCAACAAGAACAACTTCACCAAGAAGACTCCTCCCAAGGGTTTGGTGGCACAAGAAGAGTACAATGAGGATGATGATGATGATGAAGATCGTGAGACGGTTGCCATGGCCTCTGTTTCCATTGCAACAACTCCTCGGTTGTCCCTCTTTGACTCACCCAACAAGAACATCACCGCCAAGTGCCTCATGGCCAAATCCACCAACAAGGTAACCCCCAACATCAAAACCACCATCACTACTAATCCCTCTTTGATGGATTGCATGGATGAAAGTGAGGGGTCCAATGAGGAAGAAAATGAATTTGAGGTTTTTATGAGTAAGCTCAAAGGTAAATCCAAGAAGAACTTTGTTTCTCTCTTGGAACAACTTGGTGAAGCCAATGACATGATAGAGGCTCCCGAAGACACCATCTCTAAGATGGAGGGGCATAGTCGTGACTATGCCGACGAGATATCGGATCTCTCTAATGCTCTTGAGGAAGAGCGTGGTCATCGTTTGGCTCTTGAGGAGTCACACAACGATGATCATGCTAAATTAAAGAAAGATCTTGATCATGCTCTTGTTGTATCTCGTGTGCTCAATTACGAGAAGGAGAAACTTGGGGTTGATCTTTCTAGACTCAAGGAGGAGTTTGATATACTTGACAAGGCTCACAAAGCCTTGAAGGGTGCTCATGCTAGCCTCAAAGAGTCTCATGATCAACTCCAAGTGAAGCTAACTAAGGAAAAAGCCACTTTTCGTCATATGGTTTTAATTGATAATGCAAATGCTACTAACTCGTGTTGTGAGCATGCGCATCTTGTGGAGAGAATGAAAAGTTGAAGGAGCAACTTGAGAAAGGCCTTGTGTCTTGCATACAAGTGAGAAGAACCTCAACGACCTTTTGAGCAATCAAAAGGAAGATGTGGGCAAGGAGGGAATTGGGTTTGCACCCAAGTCCAAGAACAATAATAATAATGACAAGGCCAAAGAACCTCCTCCTCTCAAGCAAACTTTTGTGAAGGAGGGAAAGGGTGCTCCTAAGGAGAAGAAGAACAATGAGAAGGGTGGTGGTGTCAAGAAGGGCAATGCCACTCCTTTCAACAAAGCTGGCAACTTTAACCCTTCTTATGTGTTATGGCGTGCTAGTGATGGACATGTTTATGCTAAATTTGTTGGTTCTCCTTATGAGTACATTGAATGGTCTATTTGGGTTCCTAAGACCCTTGTTACTAACATCAAAGGAACCATTACAAAATGGGTACCTAAAACCAAGCATTGATCTCTTGTAGGTGTTTGCTTCTAGTGGGGGATCATGGTTGCTCGATAGCGGAGCCACAAATCATATGACCGAAAGCAAGGACTTGGTGGTGGACGTGCACAAGATTTCATCTATGCCCACCAATGTCGAGTGCGGTGATGCCTCGTCTTCTAAGGTATTGGGTCTTGGCAAGGTTGTCATTTCTCATGATATCACGATCGATAAAGTCATGCTTGTTGAGTCCCTTGCATACAATTTACTTTCCGTTCGTCAACTTGCACTCATGGGCTTTACCACTTTCTTTGATATTGATACTGTGGCCCTCTTGTGGAGCAAGACTCTTAAATTAGCCTTTGTTGGGCATGTCGAGAATGGTCTTTATGTGATTAACTTCTCGGAGCGACCCACTAAGACCGCGACATGCCTAATGGCTAAAGTTGACGTGGGATGGCTTTGGCATCGCCGTTTAGCCCACGTCAATATGAGATCTTTGCAAAGTCTTCTCAAGGGGGACCATGTCCATGGACTAACAACGTTAGTTTTGCCAAAGATCGTGCTTGCAGTGCTTGTATCGAAGGAAAGCTACATGATAAGGATCACCCTCCCACGACTATCATCTACTCGAAGAAGCCCTTGGAGCTCCTTCACTTGGATCTCATTGGACCTCCATCCTTTGATAGTCTTGGGGGTAGAAAGTATTACTTGGTGATTGTGGATGACTATTCAAGATACACTTGGGTATACTTCTTCAAGAGGAAGAGTGAGACCCAACAAACCGTCATTGACTTTGCAAATGAAGCTCAATGTCAACACAATACAAAGATCTTGACAATAGGAAGTGACAACGGCACCGAGTTCAAGAACTACAGCTTGGATGAGTTTCTTATTGATGAGGGGATCAAGCATCAATATTCCGCACCTTACACCCCTCAACAAAATGGTGTAGCGGAGAGGAAGAACTGGACGTTGATGTACGCGACAAGGACCATGATGGCGGATTTCAAGTCTCCATACAACTTTTGGGCCGAAGCCATCAACACCGCGTGTCATGCATCCAATCGGCTCTATCTCCGCAAAGGCTTGAACAAGACTCCATATGAGATACTCACCGGTAACAAGCCCAACCTCAAGTACTTCCAGGTGTTCGGGTGTAAGTGTTTCATCCTCAAAAAGGGTGTTCGTTTGTCTAAATTTGAGGCTAGAGCTCAAGAGGGCATATTTGTTGGTTATGCTACAAACTCTCATGCTTAGTGTGTCCTCAATAAGTCCACGGGACTTATTGAGGAGACGTGTAATGCGGAGTTTGATGAGAATAACGGCTCCCAAGTGGAGCAAAGTGGTACTTGTGATGTAGGTGATGAATTCCTCCCCAAGCCATAAGAAGAATGGGTGTTGGTCATATCCTACCCACTGGGGAACCCCTTGTGGCTGAAGGAGAAGAACAATGTTCCACTCAAGTGGAACCATCACCAACCCAAGGCCCACACGCTTCCGAAGAACAAAGTGAAGGACCTCAACCAAATGAATAAGATCAAGGGCAAGATCAACCTCAAGATGGTGGTAAACCACCAAGTGATGCCCAAGATCAAGTTCTCACCACTAAGCAAATTCAAGATAAAGAGCAAGCTCAAGATCAAGAACAAGATCAAGGCGACGCTCAAGATGATCAAGTTTCCGCTCCTCAACTCACTCCTGAGGAGGAATTGGAGCTTCGTGCCGCCAAGATTGCATACAAGCTCACACCAAAGATCATCTCATGACGAATGTGCTTGGAAGCTTAAGAAAGGGGGTAAGCACTCATAGACAATTAGCAAACTATTATGAACATCACACGTTTGTTTCTTGTGTTGAACCCCAAAAGGTCTATGAGGCGCTCGAGGATCCCGATTGGCTTAATGCCATGCATGAAGAACTCAACAACTTCGAGCACAACAAGGTGTGGATATTGGTGCCAAGGCCAATGGGGAACCACAATGTCATTGGAACCAAGTGGATATTTAAGAACAAGCAAGTTGCTCATGGAATTATCGTCCGCAACAAGGCTCGTTTGGTAGCACAAGGCTACTCCCAAGTCGAGGGTATCGACTACGGTGAAACCTCTGCTCCCGTTGCTCGCCTTGAATCTATTCGTTTATTGATTTCTTATGCCTCTCATTATAACTTCAAGTTGCAACAAATGGATGTGAAGAGTGCTTTTCTTAATGGCCCTATTAATGAGTTGGTGTATGTCAAACAACCCTCGGGGTTCGAGGATCCCTATTTCCCCGATCATGTGTACCAACTCGATAAGGCACTATATGGCCTTAAACAAGCCCCACGTGCGTGGTATGAGCACCTTACCGAGTTGTTGCAAGATCATGGGTTTGAAATTGGTAAAATCGACCCGACTATTTTTACTAAGAATGTCAAAGGGGGAGTTGTTTGTATGCCAACTATATGTTGATGATATTATCTTTTGTTCCCCTAACAAAGCTTTCAATGAGGAATTTGCCGCTCTCATGACCTTCAAGTTCAAGATGTCCATGATGGGAGAGTTGAAGTTCTTTCTTGGGTTCGAAATCAAGCAAAGAAGAGAAGGAACCTTCATAAACCAAGCCAAATATACTCAAGACATGCTCAAGAGATTCAAGCTAAGTGATGTCAAGACGGCTTCCACTCTAATGCCCATCAAATGCCAACTTGACATAGATCCCAATGGTAAAGCAGTGGATCAAAAGGTATATCACTACATGATTGTCTCCTTGCTTTACCTTTGTGCATCTAGACCGGACATCATGTTGAGTGTGGGAATTCGTGCACGGTTTCAAGCCGCACCCAAGGAAAGCCACTATGTTGCGGTCAAGCGAATCTTTCGATATTTGGCTCATACCCCAAACTTTGGCTTATGGTACCCAAGAGGAGCAAACTTCAAACTTGTGAGCTTTTCAGACTCAGATTGGACGGGAGACAAAGTGGATAGGAAGTCAATTTCCGGAGGGTGCCAATTTCTTGGTTGCTCTTTGGTGAGTTGGTCTTCTAAGAAGCAAAGTTGTGTGTCTCTCTCGTCCATCGAAGTGGAGTATGTGGACACCAGTAGTTGTTGTGCACAACTTCTATGGATGAGGCAAACTTTAAAGGATTACGGTGTCATTTGTGACAAAGTGCCTCTTTGGTGTGACAATGAAACTGCAATCAAGATTTCTCTCAACCCGGTGCAACACTTCAAGACGAAGCATATTGAGATTCGATATCATTTCATCCGGGATCATATTAGACGAGGGGAGATCGAGCTCAACTATTTCAACACTCATGATAACCTTGCAGATATCTTCACGAAGCCATTGGATGAAGCAAGATTTCGCTAGTTAAGGCATGAGCTAAATATGATTGATTCAAGCAATGTGGCTTGAACCTTTGCACACCCCACCATACTCATCATGATGTCTTGTTCTAGGTGTAGGCATGGACATAGGGGGAGTATTGTTCTCTCAATGAACTCTTTCTGCCCCATTATGCATAAATTGATCAAGTCTTTCACATTAGCAATTTTTTATGGTACTTGTGATTTAAAGATGAGTTTTGGTCATGGGTCCAAGGTTAAAATCTTCGCGGTGCCATACCTTCACACTCAAACATAGGTGGCCTCGGCCACCGCCCTTCCTTTTCAAGGGGAGTTGGAGTTGGTTTCCTTGGGTCTCTTTCGCTCTTGCTTAGTCTTGTGTTAGGTCCTAGGTGTTGTGATCTCCAAGTTGGGATTTTTCTCGTTGGTTGCTTCTTGCTCTCTTGGAGATCATCACACCATATTCCAGTGTCGTGCTCCAACCCAAGCCTTTCACCATCTCTTAAACATCCAATCCAATTGCACACATATTGATCATGGTTTGCGTAATGCTGACTAGGCGGTACAACCGGTGGCCCGAGCGGTTCAACGGCTGGTGCACTTGGTTTGTACTGTCCCAGGAGGACTCCCAGGGGTGTCTGAGCGGTTCCACCGCTCGACCCCAGGCTGCGCTCCTGCCCGGTACTACCGGTCAGTCACATGCGGTACTACCGCTGCCTTCCAGGCAACAGAAGTACCGCCCGCAACAATTGGTAAGTACCAGGAAGCGGTACAACCGCCCGTTGATGCGGTACAACCGCTTCGCGTCTACGGGCTTATATATAGGGTCGGGGCAGAAGGGGTTATCTTCTCCCCCTTCCCCTTTCCTCCACTATCCCCTGCCCTAGCCGCCAGTCGCCAATGCCCCTGCCCCGGGGTGCTCGACGTGCTCCGGATCTGTGGGCTCTCCGTGGATCCGCTCCGTGGAGGCCCCCTCCTTCTCGATCTCTTCCCATGGGTGCCGGTAATGCCCTGTTTCCCACTTTCTAGGGTTCCTTTCCCTTCTTCTAGGGCATTACTTGACATTCCGCATTTATTGTTCAAACTATTGGGTGGAAGAGATGTATATATGCCTCCTGCTTGGTTTGCATTTCTTAGAAGTTAGAATATAGTTAGTTTGATTCAAATCTCGTGGATAGTCCTTCTCCAACTGGTAGTGCTGCTCTCCCAGCGGTTCTACCGCCTCAAGGGATGGTACAACCGCTGGAGCGGTACTACCGGTCGTAGAACCGGTACAACCGCGGTGTCTGAACCACATAACACTGTTCTATCTTCTCTGTTTTGCAATCAATCTATTCCTATGCTTGTGTGTGCAATCCTCTCATCTTTGCTGGGTTTCTTGTGTTCTTCCTCTATGTGTGTGTGCAGGAGGCTCTGGTTCTCGCTCTGCTCCTCGTAGCAAGACCAAGAAGAGGGCTAGGAGATGCAAGCGCCCGATTGAGATTGATGAAGAAGAAGAGGTTGTGATTCCCACCAAACCCACTCGCCGTGAGAAGTCCGCCGCTACTAAGCTACGTGTGGTTATGCCCCTGCACCGGTGGAAAGCCAAGGATTGGGAAGCTTTCCGGACAAAGAATCCATACGAGGTTCCCATTGCACCTCGTTGGACCACCGTGCAGTTCCAGAATGAGATGCAAGTGAGGATTGCATGAACTTTTTGAGCACAACAAGAATAGGTATGCCAAGCAGTGGACCATCGATCTTGATCATTGGAGGAGCAACTTGGAGTATTTTGGTGAGGCTTTGGATCTTTGTGAGGAGTTTGATTTGGTCAAGCTCATGTCTGTCAACTGTGACTTTCATAGCTCATTCATCAGTTTTATGCCACCATTCACTTTGGAGAAGATGACGCTCGCACTCTCTCGTTCATGTGCCGTGATGAGCTCTTTCAAGTGCCCTGGAGGGCTTTCTGCAATGCCATTGGGTATGAGGATACCGGCCTTGAAGGGAATGGTGGGCTCCATCCTCATGACCGTCCCCATTCTATGCCTAAGGAGAAACTTGCTCCTCTATACATTCGTGGATGAGGCATTATTGGAGAGTCCAAGGATCTTCAGAAGGTCTATGATATCATGCATTGGGTGTTCCGCAATGTGCTTTTGCCCAAGGTTGGAAATGAGGATGAATTCTATGGGTACGTTGTTGACTTACTTGTTGCTATGAAGACCAAGGTGGGCTCTGGTGCTACTTTTGATGTGTCCAACTGGATGTGGCACGAGATGTTCAACATGCTCATCTACAGAAAGGTCCCCATTTATGCTCCTTTTGTCATGTGCTTTCTGAACTCAGTGTGGGCTGTTCGCCACCCTGGAGAGCGTCTCACCTCCCCAGATAACCTCACCGTGCATGAGGTCAAGCAGCTCAAGAAGAAGAAGCATGCCAAGCCTCGCTATCCTGCCAATGATCCCGAGGATGTCTATGCTACTTCAGATGATGAGGACTTTGAGCTAGATCCAGGGGCCAAGCCCTCTTGGGTGACCAAGCTCACTGCTAAAGTGAAGAAGACTTGCTACGTTCAGACTGACATTTAGAAGAAGATGTATGAGGCTCATGTCAATGAAAAGCTTGCCAGGCGTCGTCAGATTGCTATGATGAAGCACCTCAACATGCCTATCCAGAGTGGTTCTGAGAAGAGCATCACCCCTGAGGAACGGTGGATCTCTGCGCACAACACATGGTCTGATGATGAGGCTCCTCGCCAGCCTTCTACCTCCTTTGCTGCTGATGATGATAGCATGGAGGACCCTGATAAGGACGATGATGAGGAGTCTGATGATGAGGATCCAGATGCGACCGAGGATTCAGAGGAGGACTACTGAGCTCTGGGCGCTAGCTTCGCTCTTTTCCTTTTTGGTGTCTTCATGCCAAAGGGGGAGAGAGTTCTATTAGGTCTCGGGATTTGCTTGGGTTTGTGTTTTTTCTTTCGTGCTTCGTGTAGAACTTTAGTTTGTGGACCTTGTTGCTTATCTCGACTTGCATGGTGTGAGACATGCGCTCCTCTATTTATCATTATTGTAGTTAATGTCATTTATCCGTTAAAGTCTTTACTCTCTTATTATCCACACACCGGTACCACCGGTGCCCTAAGCGGTTCTACCGCTTAGGACTTAGCCACCTAGGGTACCAGGGCCAGGCGGTTGCACCGGTGCAGTACCGCTCGATCACCGCTCACAGGGGTGACTCCCTACTGTTTCAAAGCGGTAGTCGAGCGGTGGCTGAGCGGTTGTTCCGGTTGTTCTCCACAACCGGTACTACTGCTTGTCTGCCCGGTTGTACCGCCTGGTAGGGTTTCCGCAGTTTACCCGTGAGTCCCGGTTGTACCTGGACGAGGAGCGGTTGTACTGCTGCAGTGCTGTTTTCGCAGTAACGGTTGGATTTTAGGATTTCCTATATAAGGGTGGTTCTTCCAGCTACCGCATTTACCTCTTGCCTCTCTCTCACCACCATTAATGCACTTCAAGCTTTCTTGCCCGATCTCTCTCTCTAGCCACTCAAACTTGTTGATCTGCTAGGAATTGAAGGAGGAGACCTAGATCTACACTTCCACCAAAGGATATTTGATTCCCCCATAATTTCTTGTGTGGATTTTGTTACTCTTGGGTGTTTGAGCACCCTAGACGGTTGAGGTCACCTCAAAGCCACATTCCATTGTGGTGAAGCTCCGTGGTTTCGTTGGGAGCCTCCAATTAAGTTGTGGAGATTGCCCCAACCTTGTTTGTAAAGGTTCGGTCGCCGCCTCCAAGGGCACCAATAGTGGAATCACGGCATCTTGCATTGTGTGAGGGCGTGAGGAGAATACGGTGGCCCTAGTGGCTTCCTGGGGAGCATTGTGCCTCCACACCGCTCCAACAGAGACATATTTCCTCTCAAAGGGAAGGAACTTCGGTAACACATCCTTGTCTCCACCGGTTCCACTCTTGGTTATCTCTTACCTTTACTTGTGCAAGCTTATTGTGTTGTATCCCTTGCTTGCTTGTGTGCTTGTTGTTGTTGCATCATATAGGTTGTTCACCTAGTTGCATATCTAGACAACCTACTTTGATGCAGAGTTTCAATTGGTAAAGAAAAGCTAAAAATTGTTAGTTGCCTATTCACCCCCCTCTAGTCAACTATATCGATCCTTTCAAGATTCTTTGCAGGAAAACTTCTCTCTAAATGGGAAGGACCATACATTATCGAAGAGGTTTATCTCTCTGGTGCTATCAAAATAAATAATGCCAAAAGGTACTAACGCGAAGGTTGTTAATGGACAAAGAATTAAACACTATATCTCAAGTACGCCTATTAATATTGAAAGCAATATTATTCAAACCATGACACTGGAGGAACACATAAAAGAAACCTTCCGGAACACTCCGGAATCATGAGAAAGAGGAGGTACGTGATACGGTAAGTAAACGAACTCCGAAAAATCCGCAAAAATATTTTCCGTCAGTTTTGGAATATTGGAAAAAAATAGGAAAATAAGAAATAACCAGGAAGGCAACCGAGGAGGGCACAAGACATCAGGGCGCGCTTGGCTTGCCTGGCGTGCCCAGGTGGGTTGTGCCCACCTCAGGAACCTTCCCGACTCTGTTTTCCTCTCGTTTTCTTGTTTCCAAAGATAAAAAAAATCTTTATATACCCCCCGAACATATTGACCACCGTATCGTGGAGAAATCTTCTATTCTTCTTTCTTGCTATTGTCTGTTAGATCTGTCAACCAGGCATCATGTCTTCTCCCTCCTCCAACAATGTAAAAGAGGATGCTTGGTTGATGAAGATAGAACTAAAGAGAGAGGAACCAAAGGAGGCCGTTGATAACCCACAAGTATAGGGGATCGCAGCAGTTTTCGAGGGTAGAGTATTCAACCCAACTTTATTGATTCGACACAAGGGGAGCCAAAGAATTTTTGCAAGTATTAGCAGCTGAGTTGTTAATTCAACCACACCTGGAGATTAATTATCTGCAGCAAAGTACTATTGTCACTCCGGGGTTGCCGGATCATAACACGTAGTAGGTGACTATAACTTGCAAGATCGGATCTAGAACATAGATATAATGGTGATAACATAAACGGTTCAGATATGAAATCATGGCACCCGGGCCCAAAGTGACAAGCATTAAGCATGGCAAAGTCATAGCAACATCAATCACAGAACATAATGGATACAAGGGATCAAGCCCAAACAAAACTAACTCGATTACACGATGAATCTCATCCAACTCCTCACCGACCAGCGAGCCTACGAAGGAATTACTCACTCCCGGTGGGGAGCATCATGGAATTGGTGATGGAGAAGGGTTGGTGATGACGAAGATCGAAGATCCCCCTCTCTGGAGCCCCAAACGGACTCCAGATCTGGCCTCCCGATGAAGAACAGGAGGTGGCGGCGGCTCCGTCTCGTGAAACGCAATAATTCTTTCTCCCTGGTTTTTTTCTCCAAATGTGTGATTTTATAGTGTCAGGGTTGGAGTCTGCGGGGCCACCAGGTGGGGACAACCCATGTGGGCGCGCCCTGGTGGGTTGTGCCCACCCAGGTGCCCCCCTCCAGTGGTTCTTGGCTCCAGAAATTTTTTATTGAATAAAAAATCCTCGCAAAGTTTCGTTCCAATCCGAGAACTTTTATTTCTGCACAAAGACAACACCATGGTAGTTCTGCTGAAAACAGCGTCAGTCCAGGTTAGTTTCTTTCAAATCATGCAAATTAGAGTCCAAAACAAGAGGAAAAGCATTAGGAAAAGTAGATACGACGGAGACGTATCAACTCCCCCAAGCTTAAACCTTTGCTTGTCCTCAAGCAATTCAGTTGATAAACTGAAAGTGAAAAAGAAAAAAAATTACGAACTCTTTTGCTCTTGTTTACATAAATAAGCTTAAGTAGCACCCAGGTTCTTAGCCAGGATTATAACTAACCATGTCAACAATAACTCTTAAAAATTATATTAACTCATATCAATGACATAATCAGCTACCAAGCAGTAATAAGATATCTCAAACAACAACACGTTATCAAAACAACCATGATATAATATGACAATTGTGGTATCTCGCTAGCCCTTTCTGAGAGCACAAAACATAAATGCAGAGCACCTCCAAAGTTCAAGCAGCGAATAAACATTGTAATTCATGGTGGAAAAGATCCAGTCATGATGCACCCAGCATTAGCTACACACAATGCATGAGGATGACAATAGTGCTCTCAGGTTCTGGCGCTTACTTGAGAAGGTGACGACACAACATAAAAAGTAAATATATAGTCCCTTCGCAGAGGGAAGCAGTGATTTGTAGCGGTTCCAGAGCTCAAGTTTTTAAAACAGTGGTAAATGAAATTTTGAGAAATGCACCCTTCTTCTTTACTTTGTGACCAATAGTTATCAGAATCTTCCATGCTAAACACATTAGTGGCGGTTCCCAAGCGATAGAAGTAAAAGTTTACTCCCCCTCCACCAAGAATCACACTCCACGGCCTGTCCGAAACAACGGATGTCGTCCATACCAAGAACAGTCCCGGGGTAGTTTTGTTCAATTATTTGCAATTTGAGTTCGGGATTGGGAATCCCTATTACCGCCCCTCTCGTGCAAGGACGGGTGAATAAACACTCATCACGAGAATAACCCGCTTAGCATGGAAGATACTGACTACCTCATGTCGCTCTATGAACAATCCAAGCACACAAAAAGGATATTTATTTGAAGTTTTTAGAGGTGGCACATGCAAATTTACTTAGGACGACAGGGTAATACCGCATATAGGTAGGTATGGTGGACTCATTTGGAATAACTTGGGTTTCATGTTTTTGATGCACAAGCATAATACCCACTTAGTACAAGTGAAGGATAGCAAATAGGTTGAGAAGCCACCAGCTAGAGAGCGAAAACGGTCATGAACATGCATTATGCATAAGTAACATTGGATACTAGCATGAGTAGGATATGAACACCATGAACATAAATATCATAGAGGCTATGTTGGTTTTGATTCAACTACATGCATGAACATGTGCCAAGTCATGCCACTCGAACATCCAGAGGAGGATACCATATCATCATACTACATCACAACCATTTTAATGCAATGTTGACATCCAAGATAAATCATTATCCACTCCTAGCTACTTAAGCATGGCATGAGAAACTACAATCTCTAATTTTCATTGCAAACATGTTTGATCATAATAGGCTGAATCATGGATACTAGGTTAAACATATTTACAAAAACAGAACAAGTTGAGTTCATACCCGTTTCTCTCTGCCACAGCCAGTTCATCAAATATCGTCATTATAGCCTTTCACTTGCATGACCGAACGATATGAAAATAATAATAGTGCAAGAGTGTCGTGGACTAAGCTGGAATCTACAAACATTTTATTCAAAAGGAGAAGACCAAGTAATATGGGCTCTCTATTAGATCAACAATAATGCATATGAGAGCCACTCAACATTTTTATCATGGTCTTCTCCTCTGTATGACTCAATAGAAAGAAAATGAAATTCAGAGAAACATACTGAAATACTTTTGGAGTTTTTGGTTCTTCTTGAACAAGCAAATAAAAGGGGAAAACAAAAAATGAGAAAAACTATTTACACGGGAAAGCTCCCAACAAGTAAAAGAAGAACAAGGAAATCTTTTTAGGTTTTCTTTTTAGTACTACAACAATTTAAACTAGGAAGAAAAACAGAAAAGAAGAAGGAAATATGTTTTTGGATTTTCTCAAAGTTTTTCAAACACATAAGAAGAAAGCGAGAAAATAAATTTAGCATGGATAATACAATGAAAGGGTGTGGACACCGACAACTGGAATGAAATGAGCGAACATGAATGTAATGTCAGTGAAAATACGTACTCCCCCAAGCTTAGGCTTTTGGCCTTACTTGGTAATCAGTCAGTACCCTACATAATGGTCAGAGTGATAGCTCACGGGGGCTCTAGGTGCATATACTCTAGCCCGCCGTGCAGCCACAACTGACGCGTCATGAGCTCGGGCCTCGCTCTCAACAACATAATATCTTCCCTTACTGTGAACATCAAAGAGAGCAGGTGCAGGCAAATATGTGTCCACAATGGAACTTTTATTAAACAACGGGTTATAAGTGAAATTATGGGGTTCACCACTAAGGATCTTATGACCTTTCATAGCATCAAAGTCTAAGTACTGCGTGGGTAAAATATGGTCATAAGGCCAAGGTGAAACACCCAGCTCTCTTGCTAAGCATGTGGCATAAATTCCACCATAAAAATATCCACTACCAGCGTTGTGTTGCAAGCTGCGTGCAACAAATCGCTCCAAGATTATAACTTTTGTCACCGGTGAGAGCGGTGCGTATGAGGCTCAAGTCTGGAGCACAGAGTGTACTACAATCTTGTTTGCCTGTAATGCATTTTCCATTAAATAATGTGAAGTACTGATTGTGGGAAATGAATGCACTTTATTCTACCTTCCTTCACTCCCCTAGTCTCACCATAACAAAGACTAGTCAAGAATATCTCAAACTCTGATCTTGGTGGTTCGTCAAGCGAACCCCAGAATGTGATTTTGCAGCAGTGGGAAAATCTCTCTAGAGATATGGTAAATGGATTTTCACACAGTTTAAATGACACCCTAGACTCACGGGGATGGAATTTAAATCCTTTGGTAAATGATTCAGTGAGGTTGAGGTGTTGGTTTCACTTATCTGAAAGTAGGGACCAAGCTCGGGATTGTGAACATATTGCTCAAATTCTTCCTTAATGCCCACACGCACCATATAATCGTTGCAGGGCCATAAACATGTTTTGGTGGCGGCATCTCGTATGGAACTTTCACTTGGTTCAGCATAAGACCGCCGAGTGGAGCTGCTACTAGAAGATGCCTCCGAGGACCTCCTCCTCGAGGAACTCCTTCCAAAGAGGTTCATCATATTCACGTACAATTTTCAAGCAACAATCCTCTGAAACAGTTTCAGAAATGGAGCTTCGAGCAAAGAGATCGAAATCCGCGGGTTTGAGAGCAAGAACACGAGAGAGAGAGAGAGAGCAATGGTGATTTTTTTCTGGAGGTAGGTGGTGATGTGGGATGAAGAGATAAGTGAGGGGGCCCATGTGGGGACCACAACCCACAAGGGCGCGCCTGGGGGTCCTGGCATGCCCAGGTGGGTTGTGCCCACCTGGTGTACCTCCCTCTGATGTTATTTGCACCAAAAATTCTTAAATATTTAGAAAAAAACTCGTATTAAATTTTCAGAGCATTCTGAGAACTTTTATTTTTTGGGTCATTTTTTATTGCACGGGAATTCAGAAAATAGACAAAACATTACATTTTATTTTATTTTATTAATAAAAACAGAAAACAAAAGGTAGGGACAGAAGGTAGTGCTCACTAAATTCATCAACTTCATACCTCTCAAAAATGATTCATTAATAAGGTTGATCAAGTCTTATTAACAACCACTTTCGATTAGAATGAAACCGAAGAACTTTCGCAAATCACTAAGTTACCTCAACGGGTATATGAATGTCCCCAACAATAAGCATTTCATATTTCTTTTTAACAGTAGGTAGGGGTAGTTGGAAACTTCCAATAGTGATTGTCGGAGATGTTTCAATAACATTAATACCATTCACTTGGAATTGTTTCTTCGGAAAGTGCACCGTATGCTCATTAGCATTGATATGAAAAGTGACCTTGCTTTTATTGCAATCAATAACAGCCCTACAGTATTCAAAAAGGGTCTACCAAGGATAATCGACATGTTGTCATCCTCGGGCATCTCAAGTATAACAAAGTCAGTCAACATAGTAACATTAGCAGCAACAACGGGCACATCCTCACAAATATTGATAGGTATGTAGTTGATTTATCAGCCATTTGCAAAGATATTTCAGTAGGTGTGAGTTTATTCAAATCAAGTCTTTTATATAAAGAGAAAGGCATAACACTAACACCAGCTCCTAAATGACATAAAGCAGTTTTCACATAGTTTCTTTTGATGGAGCAAGGTATAGTGGGGATTCCCGGATTTCCAAGTTTTTTAGGTACTCCATCTTTAAAAGTATAATTAGCAAGCATGGTGGAGATTTCAGCTTCCAGTATTTCTCTCTTGTTGGTGATGATGTCTTTCATGTACTCTGCATAAGGAGGCATTTTCAAGATATCAGTCAAGCGAGTACGCAAAAGACTGGCCTAATCATTTCAGCAAAGTGTTCAAATTCTTCATCATCTTTATTTTTAGTTGACTTAGGTGGAAAGGGCATAGGTTTTTGAACCCATGGTTCTCTTTCCTTACCATGTTTTCTAGCAACAAAGTCTCTTTTATCATATCTTTTATTCTTGGGTTGTGGGTTATCAAGATCAATAGTTGGTTCTATCTCAACATCATTGTCTGGTTCTTTATTATTTGTTTGAGTATGTTTGTGAACCTCATCATTAAGTTTTTCATTATCAGAAGGTGAATGTTCACTACCAGATTGAGTTTCAGCATCAGAGATTGAAACTTCATTATCATTATCAAGAGGTTTTTCTACTTCAGGTTCACTAGAGGCATGCAAAGTCCTATCGTTTTTCTTCTTCTTTTTCCTTTTAGAAGGACTAGGTGCATTAGTGTTAATTCTTTGAGAGTCTTGTTCAATTATTTTTGGGTGTCCCTCAGGATAAAGTGGTTCCTGAGTCATTCTACCTCCTCTAGTCATTACTCTAACAACATGATCATTGGTATTATTATTCATTTCATCAAGCAATTCTCTTTGAGATTGAGCAACTTGTTCTAGTTGAGTTTGAACCATAGAGGCATGTTTTCCCACACGTCTAACATCATTTGAGATTCTAAATAACAAGTCACTCAAGCGAGCATCATATCAGAATTGTATTTCAATTGTTTCATAACATTTGCATTGAAGTAATCTAGCTTTCTAATGTAATTTTCAAACTCATAAAGGCATTGACTAGGATGCATATTGTGAGGATTATCATTGTCATTGAATTTTATAGGGAATTTACCTCTACCACCTTAGGTGGTGGTGGTGTATCAAGCCCATGTATTTCTTGAATAGGAGGTAAATTTTTGACATCCTCAGCTCTAATACCTTTTTCCTTCATAGATTTCTTTGCCTCTTGCATATCTTCAGGATTGAGATATAAGATACCCCTCTTCTTCGGAATAGGTTTAAGCGGTGGTTCAGGAAGAGTCCAATCATCGTAATTTTTCAATATGTTATTCAATAATTCTTCAGTCTGTCCGATAGTTCGTTCCCTGAAAACACAACCAGCACAACTATCTAGGAAATCCCTAGAAGCATCGGTTAGTCCATTATAAAAGATATCAAGTATTTCATTTTTCTTACGAGGATGATTAGGCAAACGTTAAGCAATTGGAGAAGCCTCCCCCAAGCTTGTGGGAGACTCTCTTCTTCAATTTGCACAAAGTGAAATATTTCCTATAAGGTAGCTTGTTTCTTATGAGCGGGAAAATATTTTTCAGAGAAGTAATAAATCATATCCTGGGGACTACGCACACAACCAGGAGCCTGAGTATTATACCAAGTCTTAGCATCACCCTTTAATGAGAACGAAAATAACTTGAGAATATAATCATAGCGAATCTTCTCATCATGAGCAAAAAGGGTGGCTATGTCATTCAACTTAGTAAGATGTGCCACGACAGTTTCAGTTTCATAACCATGGAAAGGATCAGATTCAACCAAAGTAATTAACTCTGGGTCAACAAAGAATTCATAATCCTTATCGTCAACAAATATAGGTGAAGTAGCCAACTTATAGGATCACATTTCATTTTAGCATTCAAAGTCTTTTCTTTATACTTGCATACTATTTTTTCCAGATCATCTCTATCCTTACAAGAAAGAATGTCTCTAGTTGTCTCCTCATCAATAACATAACCTTCCGGTACCTTTGGCAATTCATATATAGGAGAACTAGGTGTAATAGATGTTTCAGGATTTTCAATTTCAAGCTCTTCATCAGTTTCAACAATTTTATCATTTTCAGCATTCTCAAAAGCTTTTGTTCTAGCAATTTGTTCATCAAGAAATTCACCTAGTGGTACATTATCATCAAGCAAGGTACTAGCATCATCATAAATATCATTCATAGCAGAAGTAGCATCATCAATAACTTGCGACATATCAGGATTAATAGCATGTGGTGGTGTTGCAAGTCTACTTATAACAGAAGGTGAATCTAAAGCAGAGCTGGATGGCAAGTCCTTACCTCCCCTCGTCTTGGAGGGAAAATCTTAGTCTTGGCGTCCTTAAGATTCTTCATAGTGATAATTTGATAATAATCCCAAGTGACTCCACAAATATAGCTATGCTCCCCGGCAACGGCGCCAGAAAAAGGTCTTAATAACCCATAAGTAAAGGGGATCGCAACAGTTTTCGAGGGCAGAGTATTTAACCCAAATTTATTGATTCGACACAAGGGGAGCCAAAGAATATTTGCAAGTATTAGCAGCTGAGTTGTCAATTCGACCACACCTGGAGATTAATTATCTATAGCAAAGTGATCAGTAGCAAAGTAGTATGATAATTTTGATAGTAGTAGCAACAACAATAGTAACAGTAATAGTGATATCAATGATTTTGTAGCAAGTGCAATAGTAACAGCAGCAGTAGTAACTTAGCAGAAACAATATAAGAGAGATTCATTGGCATTGGATCGGTGAATTCGTGGGATGATGTTCATCATATAACAGTCATAACCTAGAGTGATATAGCACTAGCTCCAGTTCATAAATATAATGTAGGCATGTATTCCGGAAATAGTCATACGTGCTTATGGAAAGAACTTGCATGACATCTTTTGTCCTACCCTCCCGTGGCAGTGGGGTCCTATTGGAAACTAAGGGATATTAAGGCCTCCTTTTAATAGAGAACCGGAACAAAGCATTAACACATAGTGAATACATGAACTCCTCAAACTACGGTCATCCACTACAAAAAAAGAGACACATCCGTGACATTTCGGGCCGAACGAAATTTTTATCTGTCATGCTTATGACACTTCTATGACGATAATTGTGACAAAACCCGGTATCATCATAGATGTGGTGGGCTCCTACTTCTATGACAAAAAATCATGACAGGAAATGGGCTTTTCGTCTTGGGTGGGCTGGAGACGCAGCTGCATGACATTCTTTGGATCGTCCATGACGAAAACAATCATGGTAGAAGCGAGGGAGAGGAAATATCATGGAGTTCCTGGTTACGGTGGGTGGTCGGGGCCGAGTGATGCACTGTGGTTTGCGTGTTTCTCTCGCGTACGCGTGTTTGTGCGAGGCATTAGCTAACTGAACCCGGAGCGATCGCACGTTACTGAACCCGAGCGATCGTTCCCTTGGCTGTTAAATGAACCCGAACGATTCACTCGCTGCTGACTAAACCCGAGCAATTCCTTTGATGCTGCTGCTAACTGAACCCGAGCGATCACTGTTGCTGTTTACTGAAGCCGATCGAGCCGGTGTTGGGTTGCCTCTCGATGAACAGTCATCGGTGCTACCGTGCGCGCGGTACATAGAACGAGTCGAGATGTGGTGAGTCGAGCCGGTTGGTTGGCTGTGGATGAACAGTTCCCGGTGGGGGTTGGATGAACACGACCCCATGGTAGTAGGTCGTTGCCGCTAGATGAACAGGACCCCGAGGAGGGCGCCGCACCCCAGCCGGTTGGGGGTGGATGAACAGGACCCCGTGGAGGCTTTATAAACAGCAACCGGTGCAGGCTGGATGAACAGTAGCCGTGGATGAACAATAGCCCGTGGAGGGTGGAGGAGCTCGACGGTGGATGAACAATATCCCTTGGAAGCTGGAGCGAGGCGGTAGACGGTGGATAAACAGGACCCCGTTTTGACTGTAGGCGCTCCAACACAAGTCCGTTTCCTCCATTTTGTGGTATGCCACACCCCTCCCGGTCAACAGGATCCCGTTTCGACCGTAGGCACTCGAACACAAGTCTGTTTCCTCCGTTTTGCGGTACGCCAGACCCCTCCTGATGAACAGGATCCCGTTTCGACCGTGGCCGGTCGAACAGAAGGTCATTTCCTCCATTCTGCGGTACGCCAGACCCCGTTTCGGCTGTTCCGTCCAAGCTGGTTGGCTCCTGTTGAACAGGATGCATTCCGACCTAGTCGATTGCCTCCCGATGAACAGGACGTTGTTTCTTCGTTCCGACCCAGCCGGTTCGCTGCCCGATGAACATGACGTCGTTGCTGCCGTCCGTTGCCTCTCCATGTACACAAGCCCTGGCCGTCCGTATATATGCGTGAGTACGCGCTCGAGACCCCGCCCGTATGTATGTACGTGGCCGTATTTTTTGCCCTGTGGCTGTACATACATGTAGAGGATTTTGGCGGGACTGCGTGAACTGCTATGTCGGGTGCTCTACAACGACATGTGCTGCTACTTACTCGGCCACGGTTCATACTTGCAGAGAGACTGATCGACCAGTATGTATGTACACGTTTGCGACCAGACAGACAACACTACATACGCTTTGACCGGGTGGGTCCCAGCGGTCAAGGAAGATAAGGACGCACTTCCTTGCGTGCGAAGATATAGCTGCTCGGTCCCTGCTGTCAGGGGGAGGAATCGTTTTTATTTTGCGAGTAATAAGGAGGCACTTCCTTGTGTTCGAAGATGTAGCTCGTGGGTCCAGCTGTCAGCCTCACCGCCTAAAGTCCTCTTACGATGGCTGTCCTTCGTTGACCACGCCGCACCGAGAGCTTCAAGGCGGTGGACAACGGCGAGGCCTAGGAACGGAACGACGCGGAGGCAGGGAAGACGTGGTAGGCGATGCCCACGCGGAGGGGAGTACG
This sequence comes from Aegilops tauschii subsp. strangulata, assembly GCF_002575655.3. Lineage (NCBI taxonomy): Eukaryota > Viridiplantae > Streptophyta > Magnoliopsida > Poales > Poaceae > Aegilops > Aegilops tauschii. Next base: position 142,684,329 of record NC_053038.3, read on the forward strand.
TGGGTTGACTGCTTTGGCTGCGGTGTGAGGCTGCCGTCGCTAGAGAATAATAGGAGGTGTGGGTGAGTATAGAGGATGGCATGGCCAGCGGTGGCAGCACGACCGCACACAGGAGGCAGGAGCAGGCGGCATGGCCGGCGCTGGTTTGGGCGGCTGGAGAAAGAAGACCAGAGGTTGAAGAAGCACGACGGCTGTTGGATGGACATCGTACGGTCACTGCAGCTAGAATCGTTTATATTGACTAAGTTGACAAAGCCCTTGGTACGCGTCAACTTAGTAGGCCCACAGGTCAGCCTCCGAAATGGTGCGCCCCAGATTTCAGGGGGAGGAATCATTTTTTAGACGGCTGAAGCAAGAATATCTGAGATTGAAGAAGAAGCACGACATTCGTTGGATAGACATCCAATGGCCACTTCTACTAGAACCATGTGTTGACTATAGGTTGACAAAGCCTTGCATACGCGTCTACTTAGTTTTTTTAGGGGACGCGTTAACTTAGTAGGCCCACAAGTGTGTGGCAGAGAACATATAGACCATTTGCGATTTGTAAGAATGTACAACCCATTTTTGAATTCTAATGGAATTTACTACAACCCATTTACAGTTTGTTAAAAGTACAACCCATTTTCTAGCTAGGACAATGATTAATAATTTCAACCAACCGCTCAAAACGGAAGTCAATAAAATTTCCCACATTTTGATGGGATCCAAAATATTTTTATCCAAAATTTCTAGTTAGATTAAATATAATTTCAAAATAAATTTGTATTACGTAAAAATCCAATGAAATATTGCGTGTGCAACAAGTAATGAAATTAAAATTTTCAAATTCCAAAAATAATTTTTTTAAAACTAATTACGTGTTTGGTGCATTTTTTATAGTTACTGCCCAATTTTTATAATTACATCCCATTTATTATTTCTTAAAGCCCATTTTCTTGTTAAGCCTAATGCATCCCTCCTAGGAAAGATTTGCAGCCCAGCGGGGCGAAGAATAACAAGTTGACCCGGATAATGTGTACAACTGTCGGCCCAGTTGCATTGCCGATGTTCGAAAAAAAAGGTCTGTGTAGTACAGTACAACCTTACATGGCTACTCAGCCCACATTCAGCGATGCCGGGAAGGCCCAAACAAGGCTTCTGTACAACTTTTTGAAGTCACTGAGCTCAATTAATAACTTAAGAAAAAAAGTTAGAGTATAGTGGAACCTAATTAAAAGCTGTCACGAGCGAAGAAATAATTCAACAGGTCCCACTTGTGCATGTGTGTGTGTGTGAGAGAGAGAGACCAATCGGTCGATGCTCGTAAATACATCTTTCAACCATATGCATTGCTGATGCTCAGTAAAAACTTATATAGTTTACACAATCATATAGAACATCATAGCACACTCAACTTGCATACAAAAATTTCACGCAAGCGGCACAATTAGGGTGGAAGCAGTGGATCGCTATGGGTAGGGCTATGTTGAAACCAACGAACTCGTACGTAAAAGTTCATCATCTTTTTCAATGATGGGGAAATATCTTGAACGCTACGCAAAGAAAACAGACAGACAACACAATAAGTTCTGCTAGCACATTAAGTTGACGTACAACCCTTTCTAAAAAAAGTTCAGGTACAAAAATAGAACAGGTCACAATCAAATGTACTGGCACATCAGTGCTTCACACCCATAGCTCAGATTTAACTAGTATCTGGCAAGATTTAGTTGTTACTTCAAATTAGAGCACATCCAGGCAGCCAGCCATGCCTCTTGTCCCAAAGAAGGAGTGGCCTCTGCCGCGCGATGGAGTAGGCCCTGTGCCATCCATCGTTCCGAGCAACACGGGGAAAGTCTGGCATTGACTCCTCTAATGGACATCGTCGACGGACCCTAGCACCAGCAGTGGTGGCAGGACTTCGATTGATGGGTTGACCACTTCTTCGACATGCACGATGTCGGGGAAAACGACACCTATGGGATCACAAGAATCCCTACTACGGTTGCCGGGGCGCAGGGTTGCGAGAAGAGCAGGATTAGTAACCAGCACAAGGATCGTTTACCCAGGTTCGGGCCGCGAGGATGCGTAAAACCCTAGTCCTGCTTTGGTGGGTGTATTTCAGAGAGTTCTTGAGCTCACGAACTAGCTGTGGTGAGTGCGTGGTTCCAAGGAGCCGAATCCTTCTCTAGTATGCCATGGGCCTCCTTTTATAGTCGAAAGGGGTTGCCACAATGGCACAAAGGAGGTGGAAAGGCGCATAGTGCTATGAGCTTATCGCTCGTATTACAGGACAAGACGCATTTAATGCGTAGCTTAGGTGTCCCCTTGCTTTATTGGGGACGGGGGCGAGGCCCGTCCCATCCGTCGCCGCTCCTCCTTGCTTCGACACACGCCCTGGCCAGCGACGCATGCGGCGCCACGTAGGCAGCCAGGCAGCTGAGGTGGCACGGTGGTGGAGCCTCCACGAAGATCTGCATGCCCCCACGCAGGCGCTTCATGAGTTGGCCTGGGAGCTGCATGTTGCCACACAGGTGCCCGCCCAGCTGGTTGGGCTGGCAGCTGCATGTGAACGGCAGTGGAAACTTGGCTGGCGCGGGCCTGGCAGTGGCCCTGCTGTCGTTTTTGGCGAGGGCCTTGCCGGGTGGCCCGGCAAGGGTCTTGCCGTGGCGCGCTGTCGTCCCCGGCAAGGATCTTGCCGGGGGTCTCGTGGCTTTCCTCGGCAAGGATCTTGCCGTGGATCGTCATCTTCTAATCCTCATCTGATCTTGGGTGTTCCTTGTCTTCACAAAGATCTGCATGCCACCATGGAGGTGCCTCCCGAGCCCTGGCCCAACGTGATGTTGGAGACCGTGGGCTCAAGGGTGGCTCGCTCTGTTAGTGTGGGGTGAGCTGCCCCGGCAAGGGTCTTGCCGGGGGAACCTGCTTCGTCCCTCTGCTCTTTGTGGTCTTGGCCTTGGTGTTGCTCTGGTTATCTTGGGCTTCGGTCTTACCTTGGCTCACCTCTCCTGTTCTGCTTGGTGTGACCATGGGCGCGGCTCCGACTGCCCGTGCACAGGTAAAGGGGTACAAAAATGCGCCCCTCATTTTGTACACCGACAGGAGCCCCTGGGCCTGGGCCACACATAAGCGCGACACGTTGTTGGGCCAGGCCCAAAACGGTGCACGGGCAGGCGGGCGGTTTTTACCGCGGTAAAACTTTTCGCGTGCTGCGCTTCCCACGACCCGCGTGCGCGGCGCGGTGTGGCGTGGAGGGGTGCGCGTGACATGGGCGGCATGCGTGGGGCGATTTCCACACGCATGCGTCACATCGCAGTAAAGAGGCGGCTCGCGCCTTCCTCGTAAAAAGAGGGAGGCGTGGAGGCGCGGCTCATTTACTGAATGGGGCCGGGTCGCGGTCTTCAAGGCACCCACTCCCCACGATCACGGGGTGGGGAGAGGCCGCTTCACCCGTCCCCTCGGTTCTACACGTCCGCCACGCGTCCTTCATGCACCTGGGGTGGCAAGCGGTGGAGGCGGGAAACCAGGCCGTCGCTGGTTGGGGTAGCGGGTCGGTCCCGATTCCCTACACCTCTGGTGGTTGGATTGGCGGAGCAGGGCGGCCGAGCCCCGACCCCGCACCTTTATAAAGAGGGGCAAGGGGGGATGGCGTCCCGCACATCTTCTGTCATCTATCTCCTCTCGCTTCTGCTTCTCCCTTTCACTCGCCATGGAGAAGGGGAACCCTGGTCCCTCGACGGTGGCGGCGAGGGTCGCCGCTCGACAGCGCGTCCCTCCTCCTCTTGAGCCCGCGGTGGTGGAACTGGCCACGAGGGGAAGGGGGAGGGGGCGAGGCCGTGGGCGAGGCCGGGGCAGAGGTCGTAGTGCTTGGGGAAGAGGGGGATGGGGCGGCGCGCCGGCTTCACCCCCGCCAATGATGCCTTTCCCGATGGAAGGCCATGTTGGAGACCAGCCCCGCGAGTTCTTCATCAGGCTGCGCCGGCCTCCGCGTCGCCGTCTTCATCTTCCCGCCCCGTTTGCTCGGGAGATGGAGCGTCACCCGCCCCAATCCCTCAGATTGCACATGAGGGGTTGTGGGAATGGGGGCACGCGGGTCGACGTCGACTTCCCGGCTCCTCGGGTCATGTACCTCCGTCGTGGATGGAAGACGTTCGCCCGCATCCACAGCCTGACGGCGGGGCTCGTCCTCTACTTCAAATTAATGGAGGACGGCCTGCTCTCCGTCAAGGTCTTCGGAGACTTCGGGACTCGCCTGAAGTGCTGCGTGGAGAGCTCCTCCAATGGAGATTCCGATGATGGAAGCTCTTCCTCGAGCGAAAGTGATGAGGAGGACAACATGGCAGATGACGGGGATGAGTCCGACTAGGCGTCGGACGCCCCGCGCCTGGGCGGGTGCGGCAGCAGCAGCATTTGCACCTGGCTGCTCCTCCGACAGAGTTTTGCCGGGGGTGGGGCCAGCTCCTTGAACTTCTCGGGGCCGTCTCCTTGGGCGGCTGGCGTTGGGAGGTTGCGGAAGAGGAAGAGGGCGGGCGGCAAGGCTGTCAACTCGGAGTACGCGGGCACCGACGCCTTCGTCGCTCACTGCCGGTCCTGCTGCCTCGTCTTCCAGCTCCTTTCCCGGCACCGTCATCACCGACCCACCCGTGGGCGGCCACCGAGGTGTTCTCTTGGTGCTTTCTGCTACTCGTAGCTCGCCTAGGCGCCCCTTCTGCCCTCTCGCCTCTTGGACCTGCCTCCTGAGGAGAGGGACAAGAAAGGGATCACGGGCATCTTATCTCTTTTTTAATATGTAAGCCTTCGGGCCTTGTTTAAATTTAAAGCTTGTAATCCCCCTTGTTCATGTTTTTCATTCCGTACGGACTGTACCTGTGTGGGATGCTTTTAATGAAAAAAGGATGTTTGCCGGGTTTTTCATTCGTGGGCAGACCCCGCGACAAGGAACGAATCCTTGTTACAATTTAAGATAAACGTTTTCACCCGGCAACAGGCCTTGCCATCCCCCTACTTCGCTCGACCATTCTTGCGCCCTTGGCGGAGGCAGGGATGAAGCGGGCTTAGGCTCCTCGTTCTACTTCCTTGCCACCACGACTACAACCAAATCCGGGCCCAGGAGATAATCCTTGGGTATAGAAAAGGGGAGCACGGTGGCCTAGAAATAAAACGAGGTTTCACATATCCCAGTTCCGTTCCGAAATGCATGATAGAGGATGAAAGACTTATCTGGATCTGCAGCCCCCGACAACCTTGTCTTGCCATGGTTGGATCCTTGTGCTTGCAGCCCCCGACAACTCTGGTTTGCCGGGGTCAGGACGCCGGTCCGTTTCCTTTCTTCCAAGTAGCTCAGCAGAAATGCTCATGTACCCTGCGAACCAAAGGAGGACAGAAAAGAAACAGATAGACGCGCACTCGACCTCTAGGTAGGGGTTAGTCGCCGCTAAGCACTATCAACCCTAACCAAGGAAGAAACTCGACCTAGAATGCATGCTATTACTTAGGGTGCCAGCGCTTCATTTATTTATGCTCAGGGTCTGCGCCTGGCTTTGTACAAAGGGTTACATGCCTTGCCGGCAAAGCTTGTACAAAAGGTGGCTTGCCGGGAGGCCCGGCAAGTCGCGCCTTATGGGTAAAACTTGCGAAGATGCTCAATGTTCCAGGAGTTGCTCACTAGGACAGCATCTTCGGTCTCCAGGCGGACTGCGCCGGGCCTGGTAACTCGTATTACCCGATAAGGGCCTTCCCACTTTGGCGTCAACTTGTTGGAATTCTTGGCCGACTGAACGCGCCGAAGAACAAGGTCGCCTTCCTCAAAGCTTCGGGCATGAACCTTGCGGCTATGGTAGCGGCGCAAGGCTTGCTGGTAGCGTGCTGCTCTCACAGCCGCCCGAATACGATCTTCCTCAAGGAGCGTCGCGTCATCTTGACGCAACTACTCTTGCTCAAGCTCATCATAAGCGAGCACTCGAGGTGACCCGTATATGAGTTCCGTGGGGAGAACTGCCACCTCCCCATATACTAGGGCAAAGGGTGTCTGGCCGGTGGCTCGATTTGGCGTCGTCCTGATCGACCAAAGAACCGCCGACAATTCATCAATCCAGCGCCTTCCGTTCTTGCGCAGCTTGTCAAAAGTCTTTGTTCTTAGGCCTCGCAACACTTCAGCATTTGCCCTCTCTGCTTGGCCGTTGCTCCGTGGGTGTGCCACAGAAGCAAAACAGACCTTGTTGCCGAGGTGTTGGATGTGTTGCATGAAGGTGTGGCTTGTGAACTGCATGCCGTTGTCGGTGATGACTCTGTTTGGCACACCAAAACGGCAGACAAGTCCCTTGAAAAACTTGACAGCTGACTGAGCAGTCACCTTTCTCACTGCTTCCACCCCCGGCCACTTTGTGAACTTGTCGATTGCAACGTACAAGTACTCAAAGCCCCCGACAGCACAGGGGAAAGGGCCCAGTATGTCGAGCCCCCAGACCGACAATGGCCAGGAGAGAGGGATTGTTTGAAGGGCTTGAGCTGGTTCATGAAGCTTCTTTGAATGGAACTGACACGCTTCACACTTGGTTACTAGTGCCGTCGCATCCTGGAGGGCGGTGGGCCAGAAGAAACCTTGCCGGAACGCCTTTCCGGCAAGGGCCCTCGACCCTATGTGGGAGCCACATATGCCTCCATGTATCTCTGCCAACAGCTCCAGTCCTTCCTCCCGGGGGATGCACTTGAATTTCACGCCGTTCGGCCTTCTCCTGTACAGGACGTCATCGACGAACTGGTACAGGGCGGACCGACGGACTACTTTCTCCGCTTCTTCCTGCTCCTCAGGAAGCTCCCCTATTTGGAGGAATTGGACGGTATGCTGCGCCCATGCCGGAGCCTGGGGCTCGACGGTAAGGACCAAAGGCATCTCTTCCGCCATGGGAGCGGCTGTCTCTATGGCCAGGGCTTGATGCCCTGCCGGAGCCAGTTGCTCTTGGGCGGCTCATCGTCCGCGGCAGCACCCTTGCCGGCAGCCCCAGGGGGCTCGGTAGGAAAGTACTTGCCGGGACCTGACTTCCTCCGCTTGTTCTGCCCTGTTGACGGTTCGACGGATGGTTGAGTTAACCGGAGCAAAAAGGTACCTGGTTCCACAGGTAGCTTGAATGCGGCACGCTTTGACAGGTAATCGGCGATGTCGTTCACCATTCGGGGGACGTGCTCCGCTTGGATACCGTCAAAGCGTTCCTCCAGCTTCCTCACCTCATCTACGTAAGCCTCCATCAATGGGCTCTGATAATCCTTGTTGACCTGTCTGACAACGAGCTGCGAGTCACCCCTGACGATGAGCTTCTTAACCCCGAGGTCTGCCGCGATCCTGAGACCGGCGAGCAATCCCTCATACTCAGCAGTCTTGTTGGTGGACATCTCCCTGGGGAAGTGCATCTGGATCACGTACTTGAGGTGCTCTTCGGTGGGTGTGACGAGCAGCACACCGGCACCGGCGCCTTGCAGCGAGAAAGCCCCATCAAAGTACATGATCCAGTCGTGGTCTGCTTCCTTGCCGGGGAGAGTGGTCTCCTGGATTTCTTCGTCAGGCGTCGAGGTCCATTCTGCAATGAACTCCGCCAAGACTCTGCTCTGGATTGTTGAGGTACTTGCAAACTTCACACCAAAACTTGATAACTCCAAGGCCCAGTCCACAATCCTTCCGGTTGCATCTGGGTTATGCAGTATTCGCTGCAATGGGAGGCCGGTGATGACAGTGATCTCGTGGGCTTGGAAGTAATGACGCAGCTTCCTCGAGGCCATAAGGAGGCCGAAGAGCAATTTTTGCACACCGGAATACCTCGACCTAGCCCCCTGCAAGAGGGAGCTGACAAAGTAAACCGGGTGCTGCATCATCTTCTTCTTCCGCACCACCCCACTCGACCACGCGGGCACTGCCTTGGTGGCATCAGGCTCTGCCGGGGGCCTCGCCTTGCCGGCACTAGGCCCTGCCGGGGGAATCTTTGGCTTGCCATCCGCTGGTTCTGCCGCGGTCACTGCCTCCTCGTCGACCTCCCTCTGTGCCACCAGTGCGGCGCTGACCACTTGATTCGTCGCTGCCAGATACAGCAGCAACGACTCTTGTGGTTTAGGCGCAACCAGTATTGGCGTGGAGGAAAGGTATTTCTTCAGATCCTGGAATGCTGCCTCGGCTTCTGGTGTCCACTCCATTGGGCCTGCCTTCTTCAAGACTTTGAAGAAATGGAGGGCGCGCTCGGTGGACTTGGAGATGAATCGGCTCATGGCGGCGATGCAGCTGGTGAGCCGACGCACATCCTTGATCCGCTTGGGCACCTCAATCTGCTCAATACTTTGATTTTGTCTGGGTTTGCCTCGATCCCGCGCTGTGACACAAAGAACCTGAGAAGCTTGCCGGACGGAACGCCGAAGACACACTTCTCAGGGTTTAGCTTGAGGTTGATCTTGCGCAGGTTGGCAAATGTCTCTTCTAGATCTTGCACAAGAGTTGGCCCATCCTTGGTTTTGACCACTATGTCATCCATGTATGGCTCCATATTTCTATGGAGCTGAGGTTCAAAACCAATTTGGACTGCTCTTGCAAACGTTGAGCCAGCACTCTTCAACCCGAAGGCATCCGTAAAAAGCAATATGTACCACATGGGGTGATGAATGTTGTCTTTTCTTCATCCTCTCTTGTCATGAAGATTTGGTGGTAGCCCGAGTAGGCGTCGAGGAATGATAACAGATCACACCCGGCCGTGGAGTCAACAATCTAGTCGATGCACGGCAACGGGAAGGGGTCCTTAGGACAAGCTTTATTGATATCTGTGTAATCAATACACAGCCTCCGCTTCCCATTCGCCTTGCGCACTACTACCGGATTGGCCAACCATGTCGGGTGGAGCACTCCTCTCACCAAACCTGCCGCTTCCAACTTCCTAATCTCCTCTATGATGAATTACTGCCTCTCCAGAGCCTGCTTTCTGACCTTCTGCTTGACGGGCCGCGCATGAGGACAAACAGCTAGGTGGTGCTCAATCACGTCCCTGGGAACACCGGGGATGTCGGATGCTTGCCACGCAAACACGTCGACGTTCGCCCGCAGGAAGGTGACGAGCGCGCCTTCCGATTTGCTGTCGAGGGTGGAGCCTATGGTGAAGGCCCCTCCCGTGCCATCCTCCCTGACAGGCACCTTCTTGGTCTGCAGCGGCTCAGCTCTAGATTTCTTGCTCTTGTCGGTAGAGCTCTCTGGCACGTCCTCGACGGTAGCACAACACTCCGAGGAGGTGCGCTTGCCGGAGTGGGTGCGAGAGGCCCTGCCGGGCTTCTTCTTCCCTCCCGGGCCATCAGCGGCAGGAGCAGGCGCCTTGACGTCAGCTGTTGCAACTGCTTCCCGGTAGAGTTGGTCGGCGCAGACCAGCGCGTCCTTCTTGTCGGAGGGGAGGGAGATGATGGTCAACGGCCCGGGCATCTTTAGCATGTTGTAGACGTAGTGTGATGCCGCCATGAACTTGGCTAGTGCCGGGCGGCCGAGGGTCCCATTGTAGGGCAAGGGGATCTCGGCCACGTCGAAGATGATCCTCTCCGTTCTGTAGTTCAACTCTCCTCCAAACGTCACGGGCAGCGTGAACTTCCCCTTCGGCTGGCTCCTCCCCGGATTGACCCCTTGAAACGTGCCAGTTTCCTCGAGGTCTCCATCAGGAATTTGCAGCCTTTTGATCACGACAGGCGAGATCAAGTTCAGGTCGGCCCCGCCGTCAACCAAAATCTTATTCACCTTGAGGTTGCATATTGTTGGCGAGACCAACAATGGCAAACACCCAACCACGGTTGTACGGTCAGGGTGGTCCTCGACGTCAAAGATGAGGGGCGTGCTGGACCACTTCAGCGGCTTCTGAGCGTCGAACGACGGCTCTGCTGCTGTAATCTCACACGCCCACTGTTTAAGCTGGCGGTGAGAAGTATGCAACAAGGCGCCACCATCGACGCACATGGCCTCCGTAGCCTTCTGGAACTCTTGCTCACCGGACTCTTCGTCCTCGTCGTGATCATCGTATTCTTGTTTCTTGTCACGGCCCCGGGCGGGCCTCTCTTGCTGGTTGTCCTTGCCGCACCGGCCTCCTTGGCCGCCACGCTTCTTGCCGGATCCCTTGACACCATCCTGGTCCTTCTCCTTGTCCCGCCTATCGTACTCAGCTTTTTGCTTCTCAGCAAGCAGCTCGACTTGTCGGCAGTTCTGTAGGTCGTGGCCCTTGGTGCGGTGGATCTTGCAGTATTGCTTGCCGAAGCTTCATGGCTTGTCGGCAGCTGCTAAGGCCCGGCAAGCGGCGCACCCAGCAATCTCCTTGCCGGGGCCGTCTACCCTGACCTTCTTGGCAGTGCCGGTGTCGTCAGACCCCTCGATGACAAGTACGGCCTTGCCCTTGCATTTCCTGTTGCGACGCCGGCCCTTCTTCCTCGGGGTGGCGACATCTTCGTCAGTACTGTCGGTTTCCGCGCCGGCATCTTCGCCGGGGCACTTCCTTCCCTCTTCGGCCCGGGCGCACCTATCAGCCAGAACGTAGAGCTCGGCCACATCCTTAACCTTGGTCACTGCCAGCTCTTCGCGCATCTTGCGGTTGCGCATGTTCTGATGGAACGCGCTGATCACAGCGGCGGGATGAACGTCGGGGATGTTGTACTGCACCCGGCTGAATCTCTGGATGTACTTGCGCAGGGCTTCCCCTTCCTTCTGGGGAATGATATGCAGATCACTGGCCTGGCCATGAGCTTTGTGGCCTCCTGTGAAGGCACCAACGAACTCATGGCACATATCCGACCAAGAAGAAATGGAATCCGCCGGCAAGTGCATCAACCAAGACATAACATTGGGCTTCAGTGCCAGCGGGAAGTAGTTGGCAAGCACCATGTCGTCGCGAGCTCCAGCAGCCTGCATCGCGAGGGTGTAGATGCTGAGGAACTCGGGCGGATGGGTCTTGCCAGTGTAGTTCTCGCCGACGTCTGGCTTGAACATGCGGTGGGACGGCCACTGGAACTGCTGCAGCTCACGGGTGAAGGCCGGGCAGCCCACCTCGTAAGGTAGGCCGCCGGAGCCCCCCGGTGCTGGGTGGTCCATAGCGGGTCCCGCCCGCTTGTCCGACTGGTGGCGTGTATCACGCCGGCGCGTGATGGTGGTCCGAGCATCTTCGTGAGCTCATTCTCGAAGAACTTGGCGCTGGTCGCGGTGGGTCCGCGGGTCGGACGACGCTATAGAGATGTTATCACAAGCATCGTCATGATGGGCAGACACCCGCGCCGGCTGGCGTAGAGGAGGAGAGTGCACCGTGGCCGCAGCTCCCCCGGTCCTCCCAGCGCCAGCACGTGGTGGCTCGGTGGAGCGTCGACCCGAGGGCCCCGCCGGTCGCGGATCGTCTTTGTTGGCGACGACGACGAGGCTTCGGATGGTGGACCTCCACTCGTCGAGCTTCTCCGCAGCAGGAGGGAAGTCGAGGAGCAAGTGCGCGCGTGCCAAAGCTTCCGCTGGCGTGGGAGGCGGTGACAGCTACGTGGATCGCGGCACGCTTCGACTTCTAACTATGTTAGAAGGAGCTCCGTTACAACTCAGCAGCTGCGTGCCATTTTCGCCAGCACTTTGACGGGCATGCTGAACCCCGTCATCTTGCGGATGACGCACAGGGCTCTTCCCACGGCGGTGCCCAGGGTCACCAGCGTGGTGACGCTGCTCGGCGCGCACACCATGGGAAGAGCGCGCAGTGGTCGCCGGTGTGGGCGTCTTGGAGGTCGCTGCGCCGCCCGGAGGTGGCACAACAACACCCCTGGAGGGCCCCGCGCCGCCTGCGGGGGGGCCAGCTCCATCTCTGGATCTGGCGACGTGCGGCCGGTCGTCTGGCGTGCGAACGACGCCGCTCGCCAGGCTCTAACTGCCAGGGTGATGCTGGTGCTCGCGGACCGTGGCCCGGGTCCTGTCCGCGACCGGTCCACTGCTCGTCCGCACTAGCACGGGCCGTTCGGCACGCAACGAGCCGATCGCCGTGGCCGTCTTCTTCTTTGGAGCCATGGCGACAAAGAACTGGTAGGCTAACTACTAGACCAGATTCTCACAATTGCACCCCCTACTTGGCGCGCCAAAGATGTCGGGGAAAACGACACCTATGGGATCACAAGAATCCCTACTACAGTTGCCGGGGCGTAGGGTTGCGAGAAGAGCAGGATTAGTAACCAGCACAAGGATCATTTACCCAGGCTCAGGCCGCGAGGATGCGTAAAACCCTAGTCTTTCTTTGGTGGGTGTATTTCAGAGAGTTCTTGAGCTCTCGAACTAGCTGTGGTGAGTGCGTGGTTCCAAGGAGCCGAATCCTTCTCTAGTATGCCATGGGCCTCCTTTTATAGTCGAAAGGGGTTGCCACAGTGGCACACAGGAGGTGGAAAGGCGCATAGTGCTATGAGCTTATCACTCGTATTACAGGACAAGACGCATTTAATGCGTAGCTTAGGTGTCCCCTTGCTTTATTGGGTACGGGGGCGAGGCCCGTCCCGTCCCTCGCCGCTCCTCCTTGCTTCGACACGCGCCTAGCCCGCGACGCATGTGGCGCCACGTAGGCAGGCAGACAGCTGAGGTGGCATGGTGGTGGAGCCTCCACGAAGATCTGCATGCCGCCATGCAGGTGCTTGATGAGTTGGCCTGGGAGCTGCATGTTGCCACGCAGGTGCCTGCCCAGCTGGTTGGGCTGGCAGCTGCATGTGAACAGCGGTGGAAACTTGGTTGGCTCGGGCCTGGCAGTAGCCCTGATGTCGTCTTTGGCGAGGGCCTTGCCAGGTGGCCCGGCAAGGGTCTTGCCGTGGTGCGCTGTCGTCCCCGGCAAGGATCTTGCCGGGGGTCTCATGGCTTTCCTCGGCAAGGATCTTGCCGTGGATCGTTGTCTTCTAGTCCTCATCTGATCTTGGGTGTTCCTTGTCTTCACAAAGATCTGCATGCCAGCATGGAGGTGCCTCCCGAGCCCTGGCCCAACGTGATGTTGGAGACCGTGGGCTCAAGGGTGGCTCGCTCTGTTTGTGTGGGGCGAGCTGCCCAGGCAAGGGTCTTGCCCGGGCTGCTGAGGCTGCCCCGGCAAGGGTCTTGCCGGGGGAACCTGCTTCGTCCCTCTGCTCTTTGTGGTCTTGGCCTTGGCGTTGCTCTGGTTATCTTGGGCTTCGGTCTTACCTTGGCTCACCTCCCCTGTTCTGCTTGGTGTGACCATGGGCGCGGCTCGACTACCCGTGCACAGGTAAAGGGGTACAAAAGTGCGCCCCTCCTTTTGTACACCGACACACGAACACTCGATATAGGTACATCCCTAACGGGTCCGTGGCGGCCTTGGTGGCGATGAATAGTACAACCCCGGTTCCTGCACCGGTATCTCAACACCGATCACCTTTGGTATGGTGGATGGCTTCTTCATCCATGCCCTAACCGTCAGAGCCCAGCTGTCCGGAGGAACAAACATACTTACGAGCTCACCTCCAAGGTCGTTGATAAGCTCATTCATGGACTCGCTCTGCCAAGCACGTCGAGGCATGCCGTGGAAGGTAAGCTTTGTTAAAAACTCAAGCTCACAGGGCACCGAGGCCCATCCTGGGTGCCACCAATCAAAGCTCACCAACTCGCCATCGCACAAAAAAACGTCGGGAAGATTCGAGCACACGACTGCAGTCGAAAGTTGTCCGGAACCTGACAAAGAAATCAGCCAGTGGCGGACAGACTTCGATGAGAAAGTCACTCATTTGTATGTCGTGCGCAATGCCAAGAGCTTTGACAAGGTCGTCCGGCGAGATGGGAGGCCGGTCGCTATTGATGGTTACCATCAGCACTTTGCCGGCAAACTGGTCGTCAAGTGCCACCATGCCACTGTTGAGTGACAGCACCCGATGCCCGAAGGCAGGACGGACCTCATGATCTCCGGCTCGGAGATCCCTGTTGACTGGTGACAAAATAGTTTGCTTGAGTACATGGAGTACAGGAGGGGGATTTTGGGGATTTGGAGTAGGAATCGAGATTCCAGAGGTGGGGGAGGGGCGGGAGATTGGGGATGACAAGGTAGCATGAATTTCGAACACGCGCCAATATGCTCTCGGCGCACAAGCGCACGAAAACACCGGTGGCGCCCACATGTCGGCCTAAGAGTCCTTATTCTTTTTTTTGAGAGCCCGGCCTTTTTTAGGATCTTTTGAGAGCCCGGCCTAAGAGTCATAATTGACCTGTTTGGCATTGCATTACTACTCGGCCCATATTCAACGACACCTCACTGGCCCAAACAAGTGTACATCATTGAAAAGACACTAAGCTCAAATTATAACTTGAAAAAAGGAGAGATACTCTGAACACTGGAGAATCGTGATGCCCTCATTTAGCCCACCAACAGTTCGAGACAATAAACAGTTCAAAACAATGATATATACAACATTCAAACACTGACTAGTAGTGACTACTAGTGACATAAACAGCAAGACATGATAGTTCATAAGAAGTCTTGCTACACCACCAAAACGCACCCATCTGCAGCGCTCAAACTCTCGTGATCTAGACGAGAATGACATTCTAAATAGAGGCAACTATTACATAGTAAGAGTGACATAGACGAGGATGACCAAATGACAAGGAATATGCATAATAAAAGAGAGAACTACCCATCCAGAACAAGAAGAAAATACAACAAGTCACTCAAGGAGGGATGATCCAACACCATCATAATTTGCAGCCCCGCTTCAGCGACCAGTGATCTGGAGACACCAGTACTCCACCCTTTCGATGCAGCAGCCCAATTACCTATCAACCTGAAGGCTTGAACCACATCACTGCCTGTCCGACTTGAGATATCCAAGGATCATAGTTAATCCAGATGCCTTTGTCCTTCTCACCTTCTGTTGGCTGTAGGCTATATCGTTGACAATCATGGAGTTTGCTCCCGAAGTCCTAGGGCTCGCCGTGTAGACACCGTTTTCCATAGAAAACAGAGCCTCTCTGCCATCAAGGTCCTTGCCAATGGTGATCTCCTGGTTAATCGGATAATTGAGTCCGAGAAACAGAGAGTGTGAACCAAGGCTGTTTACCCGCCTCCAACTCAAAAATCCTGAAGGCCCCAAGAAGCTGGTATCCTGCTCATAGACGTAACAGCCACTGTCCGGATACTCATGTACTTCAAGGTGCTTGTATACAGTGGGGTTTTTGCAATATAACTTTTTCGGCTCATGTTTCCGAAAGATCATCAGTCTTTTGCCGTCGTTTGATCGAGCGAGGAACCAGTTGTGCTTCCCTGTTTTTGGCAAAGGTGGTGTGATTACAAGGGCAGTAACTATAGGGACACTGCATCATATCAGAAAGGACAGGCATTGTTAATGTAAGATCAGCATTGTTCAGAGTACGAGTAGGATAATGCAAGAAACATCATTGATATGTCCCTGTTGGAACTGGGAGGAAAATATAGGGAAATGTATACTGGGTTCGAAAATATAGAAGTGCCATGCATGGTTATACTCATGTTATCTCGCAGTCGATTCTTCACAGGAAACTACCATGTCATGCATGTTATGTAATCATGTTCTGTCCTCACAAATAAATTCTTCAAGGAAACTAACAGACCATGCATTGTTATATACTCATGTTTTGTGGGCAAATTTTTTGTGAGGATATTATTCTAGCCATTGATTGCTGAAGGGCTAATATAGGTATGTACACATGGTAAGCATTACAGGATTTCATACTTCCAAATATAGAGTTCTCCATATGCACATTTACTTCCCTAATGTATGGTTAGATGAAACCAACAGTGTGATGCATGTTTCTACATCATGAAAATGAGGAAACTAACATGGCCATTGATACACACTCATATTTAGTAGTATATAGATTACTATAAAATAAGGAGAATATCCATATCTTCCTAACCGTTTGATTATTCAGGGGTACAAATTGGCTGTAATGACATGGTCACAATCGCATGAATTAACTCATTCCAAATATAGCTGATTTACGGCGTCTCTAATACATTGCCATAGTTCTACTCAAATTCTGCTCAAACAGGGATATGCCAATCATCACAAAAAGTTCAAACAGTGTCATGGCGTCATCATTAACATCAGACGGAAACAACTTACACGCGTCGTCCCAGCAATACGTTGTGCCATCTGCTTTGTCGATCACGTAGATGATGCCATTGTGTTCAATAGCATCACAGAAGTGTGTATCGGCTTTGACGATCCACTGCGAGGTGAGATGTCTCCAGCTAAAGAAGGCACCAGCGGAAAGATAGGTGAGTCTGCGGTCGAACAAGGCAATTATCTTCAAGTCTGCATAATTCGCATCTCATGTGGGCACTTGGCAGATTACAATATTCTGCAAAACAAGGTGCGTCCAACTGACTTCGTAATCTATATGACTTGGACCACGATGGTAAAACCCTATATAATCCAATGTAGGAAGGATAATCTCATGGGAGGTGTGGAAGTTCAGAACTACCAACTTTTTACGGTCTTGTCTGATGGCAGCCATCCAATGGGAGCTCATGCTGACCCAGTACATGCCTGCCAAGAAGTTTTGGGCGATGGTGATTGGATCGAAGTCGAGGGAAATGATGTATGGCGACCCACTATATACATGCAAAGAAGTTTCGGCTAATGGAGGTCGGATTGAAGTCGAGGGGCATCATGTACGCCTCCATATCATGGTGAGCAAATCTCGCAAGACCAGATAGCAGCAAGCAGGGTGTCTTGAAAAGCTTAGGCCTCGCTTCGATGATGGCCGTGTGCATGTCCCTCGAGCATGCAGCCAGCCGCAGGGCGCTCAGCATATAACAACAGTGGTCGAGGATGTCACTGGGGAGATTGCTCCAATCACGACTCCTATGGATGTTGCGCGGTTCGCGTTCGACCATGGTGGAGTTTGGAAGGTGGGGGTTTTGGGGGCTTGATTTACGGGGGAGAAGGCTCTAGGTGTTGGAGCGGCTAGTGAGGGAATAGTGGTACTGGGGGAGGCGAGCGAGGCGGGGGCATAGTGAGATGATGAAGAGTGACCTCAGGATCTCCGGAGAGACGGAGATAGAGATGTAGTGGTGCTAGGGGAGAGGAAGACGAGGCGAGGCATGCTATAGCGGTGACAGTGACTGCACAATGCACAAGGTGAGGCTGACTTTGGTAACCCGAACACGCCGCCTGGACTGGTGTCACCTCGGGCGCAGGGTCTTGTCACTGCACTGTGAGGACCGGATGAATAATATCTTGACCATCAAGTGTACCACGGTTGTACTACTACTAGTAGGAGTAGTAGGAACATGAGTAGTACTGTATAGCGGAAATAGTTCTCCCGTGCTAGCATGCCTTTGGGTTCACTTCATCCTCCAGGTATCATCCATATTGCATGCAGAACCAAATTCTCGTGCATGCGGAAGTGCGAAGAAGGCCTTTTCTTTTTTGACGATAACCGCATATTCCTTAACTAGAGAATGTTGTGTCTCCCACGCACGCGCCAATATCCATCCGAACCAGCTATGACACATTTTTTTATCTGTTTGCATAGGTCCCACCTGTCAGGAGGGGTGCAGAAATAAAAAGGGATCATAAAATGTCTCACCACGGTGATTCGAAAGAGTAACCTCAACTAGCCAGTGCCACATGTAGCGCTAGAAGGATGAACACGTACACGGACAGGTACCACTGAGGGAGTCCTGGATTAAGGGGTCCTCGGACGTCCGACCTATTGGACATGGGCCGGACTGATGGGCTATGAAGATATAAGATAGAAGACTCTCTCCCGCGTCCAGATGGGACTCTCCTTGGCATGGATGGCAAGCTTGGCGTTCGGATATGAAGATTCCTTTCTCTGTAACTGACTTTGTACAACCCTAGTCCCCTCCAGTATCTATATAAACCGGAGGGTTTAGTCCATAGGGACGATCATAATCATACAGGCTAGACTCCTAGGGTTTTAGCCATTACGATCTCGTGGTAGATCAACTCTTGTAACACTCATATTCATCAAGATAAATCAAGCAGGAAGTAGGGTATTACCTCCTGAGGGAGTCCTGGATTGGGGGGTCCTCGGACAGCCGGACTGTTGGACTATGAAGATACAAGATTGAACACTTCGTCCCGTGTCCGGATGGGACTCTCCTTGGCGTGGAAGGCAAGCTTGGCAATACAGATATGTAGATCTCCTCCCTTGTAACCGACTCTGTGTAACCCTAGCCCCCTCCGGTGTCTATATAAACCGGAGGGTTTAGTCCGTAGGACAACAACAATCATACCATAGCCTAGCTTCTAGGGCTTAGCCTCTACGATCTCGTGGTAGATCAACTCTTGTAATACTCATGTCATCGAGATCAATCAAGCAGGAAGTAAGGTATTACCTCCATCGAGAGGGCCCGAACTTGGGTAAACATCGTGTCCCCCGCCTCCTGTTACCATCCGCCTTAGACGCACAGTTCGGGACCCCCTACCCAAGATCCGCCGGTTTTGACACCGACATTGGTGCTTTCATTGAGAGTTCCACTGTGCCGTCACCGCAAGGCTTGATGGCTCCTTCGATCATTGGCAATGATGTGATCCAGGGTGAGGTTTTCCTCCCCGGACAGATCTTCATATTCGGCGGCTTCGTACTGCGGGCCAACTCGCTTGGCCATCTGGAGCAGATCGAGAGCTATGCCCCTGGCCATCAGGTCAGGTTTGGAAACTTGAACTATACTGCCGACATCTGCGAAGACTTGATCTTTGACGGATTCAAGCCCATGTCAGGTGCGCCGCACAATTACGATGAGCATGACATAGCTCTGCCGTCGGACAGTGTTCAGGAGATCGCACCTGCAACTACTCTGGCCCTCAATCCGGAACAAATTGCGCCATCTGAGGACGGGTGGATAGACCCCGCCACGGAGGCTGCACTCTCAGTGGCGATAGAGTCGAACACTGACTTCACCTCCTACGAGAGTCGTGTTGCCGAACCGTTGGATTCGTCCCCGGCCACGGGCTCCGAGCCGCTTGCGTCCGTGTGATGCCCCCGATTGAATCGTACAATAATCATGCACGCAAACGTGTACGATCAAGATCAGGGAATCACGGGAAGATATCACAACGAAACTCTAAAATAAAATAAGTCATACAAGCATCATATTACAAGCCAGTGGCCTCGAGGGCTCGAATACAAGAGCTCGATCATAGACGAGTCAGCGGAAGCAACAATATCTGAGTACATACATAAGTTAAACAAGTTTGCCTTAAGAAGGCTAGCACAAACTGGGATACAGATCGAAAGAGGCGCATGCCTCCTGCCTGGGATCCTCCTAACTACTCCTGGTCGTCGTCAGCGGGCTGCACGTAGTAGGCACCTCCGGTGTCGTAGGAGTCGTCATTGACGGTGGCGTCTGGCTCCTGGGCTCCAGCATCTGGTTGCGACAAACCAGGTAGAAGGGAAAGGGGGAAAAGAGGGAGAAAAGCAACCATGATTACTCATCCAAAGTACTCGCAAGCAAGGAGCTACACTACATATGCATGGGTATATGTGTAAAGGACCATATCAGTGGAGTGAACTGCAGAATGCCAGAATAAGAGGGGGATAGCTAATCCTGTCGAAGACTACGCTTCTGGCAGCCTCCATCTTGCAGCATGTAGAAGAGAGTAGATTGAAGTCCTCCAAGTAGCATCGTATAGCATAATCCTACCCGGCGATCCCCTCCTCGTCGCCCTGTTAGAGATCGATCACCGGCTTGTATCTGGCACTTGGAAGGGTGTGTTTTATTAAGTATCCGGTTCTAGTTGTCATAAGGTCAAGGTACAACTTCGGGTCGTCCTTTTACCGAGGGACACGGCTATTCAAATAGATAAACTTCCCTGCAGGGGTGCACCACATAACCCAACACGCTTGATCCCATTTGGTCGGACACACTTTCCTGGGTCATGCCCGGCCTCGGAAGATCAACACGTCGCAGTCCCCACCTAGGCTCAACAGAGGTCAGCACGCCGGTCTAAATCCTATGCGCGCAGGGGTCTGGGCCCATCGCCCATTGCACACCTGCAAGTTGCGTACGCGGCCGGAACCAGACCTAGCCCCCTTAATACAAGCGCGACCTTACGGTCCAATGCGGCACGCGCCACTCAGTCGCTGACGTCAAGAAGAGCTTCGGCTGATACCACGACGCTGAGTGCCCATAACTGTTCCCGCGTAGTTGGTTAGTGCGTATAGACCAAATGGCCAGACTCAGATCAAATACCAAGATCTCGTTAAGCGTGTTAAGTATCCGCGAACGCCGACCAGGGCCAGGCCCACCTCTCTCCTAGGTGGTCGCAACCTGGCCTGTCGCTCCGCCACAAAGTAACAGTCGGGGGCCGTCAGGAACCCAGGCCCGCCTCTACCGGGATGGAGCCACCTGTCCTTTCAGCCCCCTCATCAGAATCACTTGCAGGTACTCAACGAGCCGACCCGACTTTAGTCACCACATGTGTCATGTATATAAAGTATATAGTATATACCCGTGATCACCTCCCGAAGTGATCACGGCCCAGTAGTATAGCATGGCAGACGGACAAGAGTGTAGGGCCACTGATGGAACACTAGCATCCTATACTAAGCAGTAGGATAGCAGGTAAGGGTAACAACTGTAGCAACAATGACAGGCTATGCATAAGGATAGGATTAACGGAAAGCAGTAACATGGTACACTAGTCTAATGCAAGCAGTATAGAGAAGAATAGGCGATATCTGGTGATCAATGGGGGGGGCTTGCCTGGAAGCTCAGCCGAGAAGGAGGGGTCGTCAACACCGTAGTCGTACTGGGTAGGAGCAGCGTCAGTCTCGGTGTCCAACGAGAGAAGAGGGGGAAGAAACGATAAATATAATGCAAACATAAGCATGACGGTGCATGACAAGACAATGCGTGGTGCTAGGTGTGCCCTAACGCGGTAGGCGGTGATACCGACGAAGGGGGGAAACATCCGGGAAAGTATCCCCAGTGTTTCTCGTTGTCGGACAAATGAACCGGAGGGGGAAGTTGCGAGTTTGCTATGCTAGGGATGTGTGGCGGACGAACGGGCTGCGTATTCGGATTCGTCTCGTCGTTCTAAGCAACTTTCATGTACAAAGTATTTTCATCCGAGTTACAAATTATTTTATATTAATTTCTAAAGTTTTAAGTCATTTTCTAGAATTAGCAGATTATTTTATTTCGAAATTGCATTTATGACGTCAGCATGACAGCAGCAATCAGTTTGACCGTTGACCAGTCAAGCTGACGGGTGGGTCCCACTGTCATAGACCATTTATCTAATCAAATAATTATGGTTAATTAACAGGGTTAATTAGATTAATTAACATGATTAATTAGATTAATTAACATGATTAATTAGATTAATTAACATGATTAATTAAGTTAATTAATTAATTAATATTATTATTCTTTTTTAATCCATTTTGTTCTGGGGCTGGGCCCAAATGTCATTGGCCCTAGGTGCCTTAGCGGGTTAGGGCGGCGGTTAACGGGGCGGGCGCTGGGTGCGGGCGCTCGTGCCCGAGGCCACAGCAGCAGGCCGAGCACGGCGGCAGAGGAGCACGGCGCGGGGAGGCCGGAGGGCACGCGCGCGGGCCGCAGCAGCAGCGGACAGAGCACCACCGGCGGCCCCCGACGCACACACTGGGTGCGGCCGGTGCGCGGGTCATGCGCGCGGGGACGCACGGGAGCGCACGGGGGCATGACCAGGGCGCGGCCCGGCCATGGTGAGTGTGGGGCCGGAGCGCGAGAGGTGGGCGGGGTCAGATCCAGCGACGGAAGTAGAGGGGGAGAGGAGAGGGGCGAGGCTCACGGGCGATGCAGGGGAACGGCAGCGTGCTCGAGGAGGAGGAGACGACGATGGTGGGCGGCTCCGACGAAGCAGTGGCGGGACGAAGCGGCGACGGTGTGCGGCGGCGGTGTGCGTGGACGGCATCCGGCGAAGAGGGGGGCGAGGACGAGCGACGGAGACGGGGAGGCGGCACCGACAACGGCAGGTGGCGGGGCGACTGCGACGAGGGTTCCGGGCGGCGTCGGCGAAGTAGCGGGAGGCACCGGATGGCGGCGTCGCGGTGAAGGGGTCGGGGCCCTCCGCCCCTATCCAGACGAGGGAGGGGAGAGAGGCGTGGGGGATCGAGGGGAGGGGAGTGGACCGAGAGAGGGAGTGGGGTCTGTGCGGTAGTGGCTAGGGTTTGTGGGAGTGGGGAAGAGGATAAGGGAGTGGGGAGAGCCGGCCGGTTGGGCCTTTGCCCAGTAGGAATGGCGGCCTGCTGGGCCGGAGCCCAGTGGGAGGAGGGGTGCTTTCTTTTATTTATTTAGTTAGTTAGTCTTATTTTTTATTCTTTTTCTTTTGTTTTATTTATTTTAGTTAGCAAACCATTTTACAAAAGTATAACCCCAGCTCATAAATTAGCAAATTAATGTAGGCCACCTCCTCAACAAACTTGGTGACCAAAATAATTAGTTTAATATTTGTTTAGTATTTAAAAGCATTTAAAAAAATTGTTTGGCCGCGGTTTTATCTACTATCGTGCATTTAAATATTTTATTTTAAATATGGGTTCTTCACCATAACTACCTACGCAATATTTGTCACAATCTGAACATTTTAGTTTTAACATTTGAAAACTTTTGTTGTTTGCTTTTATTTAAATTTTGAATTTGTTTCGGTTCTGAACTATCGAGAGTTTATCAACAGTAAACGGGGTGACGTGGCATCGTTAACGTGGGATTACTATAGCTTAATTATCCGGGCATCACAATTCTCCTCCACTACAAGAAATCTCGTCCCGAGATTTAAGAGGGGAGTAATGGGGAAAGGATTTGGTTACGAAATTCTAACGGATCTTGTCAACCCTTGCTGCTCTTCTCGAAGAGATCGATCCATTACATTGATGTCTTCATTCCACTACTTCAGGTCATCATTATGAAGTCGTCATCCTTTCTTCGGGGGTTCCTTCGTACTTACGAATAGGTAACGGGGCAGATCGGCAATGACAGAATGCTATAAGGGTAATAATCTGGGATAATCCCATGAATGAGCATATGAGCACCTCTCGTGTTGAACAATTAAAACACATCGAGAGTAAGGTTCGAAGGTACCATAAGAAGTTTCAAGCGGATAGACAATCGTTCGTTGTCGGAAACAGAGTGTGAAAGGGGTTTAGAGCAACGGGAATAATTATTGTGTTTCATACCAGAATTGATGATCTCTCGGAAGGTAGCTCGTGAATTGCATACGAGGCCACACGCAAGGAACAATCTTGGGAACAAGGAGTGCAAGAGAGTCAGGTTTTGATCCTGTGGAACTGTGGGTTATGGGCCCACCTTGTGGTTAAAGTAGGAAGGGCGGTGACATCTTGCACGATCATGATAGCAAGGCATGTTAGAGGGTAGCCTGTCAGTTATATGTCAGCAACATCGTCGGTACCAAGGGCGAGGGACGAAGAGAACCATTTTCCTGCTCATTGAACGAGGCGGACCAATAGGCAAAGTTCTCATCCATCGGTGGTTACCGGAATGCTATCGACAAATGCAACAGGGTCTTACTGACACAGTTGTACAGCAAGGTGTTTACATAAGTAGAAGAATATTACTGCTTAGATCATATGGATCACAAGGAAGGTTAAACAAATCAATGGAAAGGAAAATGTGTTTGACACATATACCAGGGGTATACCCTTCCCAAGGACAAGCAGAGCAAGATATCCACGACAGGATAGAAAGTAGAAACCATTTAGGTAAGGGGAGAGGAATTTGATGACAATACCCATACAACGGTGTTTTGGAAAATAGATAAAGAAAAGATAGCATTGCTTCAACTGTTCTTATTGAAGATCGGAATACCACCGACATGCTTTGAGATGGCATTGACATGGTCTTCAATCAAAGGTCGGTCTCTGGATACACAAAGGATCCATTAGGAACAACTTATAGAATAAGTCTTACAATTTCCTCATGGAAGAATGGTTAACTTTGCTAAAAAGGAAACTAGCAATAGGTCCTTCGGCCAGGTGTGCTAGGCATGACATCACCTTACCATGTCATATAAGGACCAATGTTATAACTCTTGGAAATATGTTCCAACCATCATATCTGACTGAGATTCAGATCTGATTGTGTCGGGATACCTCAGGCTCAGGATGCATGAGAGGAAGAGGTGCAACACAATTGACGAGATGTCATTATATGATTATCGGGAAATGAAATATGGAAGCGAGTTCCTAACAAGGGTTCATCATTAAGCCAAGGAGAGGATGAGGAGGTGGCTGATGGACTCAGCGACATATCATCGAGATTTCCAAAAAGATGGATTTCTACAATTAGGTGAACAAGGAGATAACATTTGTCATAACAAATGATATAATGATGTATGCTCGAGGAAAAACATACACAAATAAACATTGGTAGAAAAGTGCGCCCGAAATATGGCCTTAGGTAGCATGATCAATGTTAGAATGGTGATTCAATAATCAATAGTCTAAGAATGAACTGTCGACCACTAATCTTCAAAGCAATAGGGTTGCTAGAAGGGCAGAATCCAAACAACACCATTCACTTGTTGGTACCCCGGTTAGAACCAACACGAGGACCAAGAAAGAATGATGATGGGGAGAAGTATCACTATACCAAGAACTCTTAAGAGGTGGAGCAATTCTCACAACATTCTTGACATAACAGATGGTAATACTCCAAGGTAGATCATAACATAAGTTGGATAGCAAGGAACTCAAGGTACAACACAAAACAAGAACAAGTATTTGTGTTGGGGGGAATGCAATAATGTTGTTGATGATAACCCAAACCATCGAGGGCAAAGGATGGTATTTCTCATCAAAATTTCGATAGATCTCTTGGAAGAGCTCAAAATGCTGATGATGATCACGACACAATTGCCGAGAGATTTCATGAAGATGTAATTGACCGACGATGACATCAAGTCAAAGGAATGATGAAGCGAAAGGTTATTGGAACCATGAGTACGACACAAACTCGAAATCAAGCTTGCTATTCAAGGCGAAATGATATGACGAGGAAAATCAACGTAAGCTTAGCTCATCGTCGAAAGTGGTGCTCCGGGAATAAGGACCAGGTAGCACAGTTAAAAGTTGCATGATAATGATATAGCCAATCAGGCTATGAATGACTTGAAGGATTAATAATCTCATAAGCAACGAAGATTACTTAGAGTTATTGAATCAGAGTGCGGAATTGATTCACTTATCGGTGTCTTTGAGTGTTTAATAACTCAGAGCCCATGAAAAAAAATTGTAATCAATGAGAATGTAGTAATTGATGAGGAACTCTTAAGAAGTTATGTTGTTCCAAGATAATATGAAGATACCAGGGGGGTAATACTCGACGACAGATCAAAGTACAGGTTGGACTAGGGTATTGCTCTGTAGAAGACAAGTGCTTAAACTTGCACGAGAAAGGGATCAAAGAAGAACAATCACAGTCGGAACCACGATTGTAAAGGACAAAATCATAGATACAAGATCAGATTATGCCAAGTGAATAATTATTTTTACGAGAAGCTACCATGATAAGCTCTACATCGTTTCCATGGGCATGAACACAAAGGTTCAAGGTTGACTCCCGCTTCCTCAATGCATAACATTTCATTCACCTCTCGCTTTGTCATAACTGAAGTGTTGTAATTTTATCTGGTAGAACATCGGAAGAGTATGACTTGTGGAAACTTTCGAGTTCCCACGGATTAGGGGAAGGCATAGGTTCAACCCATCGGACATCTTAGTAACATATACCACAAGTTTCAAAAGTAAATACACAATCTCGAAAGCAGAGCATGGTTGGCCAAGCAGAGGACACAATTTACCAAAGGCATTATGTATCAGGGGAAGGAATCACAAGGTGATTGAATATGAAGGACACTGTCGGATAAAAATCCAACAATGGATCGGGCGATCCACAACAGAGCTGATGTGAGTATCGGTACTCACTCAAAGAAAGAAAGAATACAGGGAGATCAGTTTTATAATAACAACTGACTAATTCAAAGCTCAAATGCAAAGGCAATATGATTTACAAATCAAGGGATGAGAAGCAAAGCGCTCTGATTAAGGATGGGTAAGTTGAGTAGACTTAGGAGTACGGTCGACGGCAATTTGATTGGTTGAGAACCAGCTCCTGTTCAAAATGATGATTGAGTCGAAAGGGCGAATTCTAGGATTCATTGAGGATTGTGAGCAAACGCAACATATTGAATCAACGGACTGAAAATGATAATGACGAAGGATAGCAATAAGATTACTAGATTATGGGATTAACCATAACGTAAGCAAGCAAGAATTTCAAGAGCAATAGGCTGCTGAGGATTTTCCGGAAGATCAAAAATTTGTATTTCGAAGACTTTTCTGAAATACATGAATCAACTGGGGATTAGCGGAACTCGGTAAGTGCGAGAAATTATCCGCAGGGGTTTTCATGTGGCAAGGAACTGCAAGGCAGTAGGCACAAAATATTCTCGGGGTATCTTGTAATAACAAGATCGATTGGGAATAAAAGTAAGCACGACCGGTGTAAGTATTTATCCATAGGGATATTTTGGTGGAAGGGAATTGAAAAAGCAACGGGCACAAGGTCTCGAGAGAATATCGGAGAGTATCTTCGAAATCTTCTGGTGCAGCCAGCGATCATCTGGACTGAAAGGGCTCTCCGGGAGAAAGTATTTTCGAGAATCTAAAGTTAGATTTTAGTAAAAATCGTTTAACCCGAATAGAAGAGAGTTCAGAATCCCGGAGTAAAGATCGAGGAGTAAAAGATCCTAATACCACCCAATGGCGACGTGGGCCCATGGGCCGCACAGCCATGTTAGTAAAAGTTTTGCAACGTCTAGACTCGACTTCGGCCAAGGAGTGTGGAAGGGGGATTCCTACAGGCAGTCGGCTCTGATACCAACTTGTGACGCCCCCGATTCAATCGTGTACTAATCATGCACGCAAACGTGTACGATCAAGATCAGGGACTCACGGGAAGATATCACAACACAACTCTAAAATAAAATAAGTCATACAAGCATCATATTACAAGCCAGGGGCCTCGAGGGCTCGAATACAAGAGCTCGATCATAGATGAGTTAGCGAAAGCAACAATATCTGAGTACAGACATAAGTTAAACAAGTTTGCCTTAAGAAGGCTAGCACAAACTGGGATACAGATCGAAAGAGGCGCAGGCCTCCTGCCTGGGATCCTCCTAACTACTCCTGGTCGTCATCAGCGGGCTGCACGTAGTTGGCACCTCCGGTGTCGTAGGAGTCATCGTCGACGCTGGCGTCTAGCTCCTGGGCTCCAGCATCTGGTTGCGACAAACCAGGTAGAAGGGAAAGGGGGAAAAGAGGGAGAAAAGCAACCGTGAGTACTCATCCAAAGTACTCGCAAGCAAGGAGCTACACTACATATGCATGGGTATATGTGTAAAGGACCATATAAGTGGACTGAACTGCAGAATGCCAGAATAAGAGGGGGATAGCTAATCCTGTCGAAGACTACGCTTTTGGCAGCCTCCATCTTGCAGCATGTAGAAGAGAGTAGATTGAAGTCCTCCAAGTAGCATCGTATAGATAATCCTACCCGGCGATCCCCTCCTCGTCGCCCTGTTAGTGAGCGATCACCGGCTTGTATCTGGCACTTGGAAGGGTGTGTTTTATTAAGTATCTGTTTCTAGTTGTCATAAGGTCAAGGTACAACTCTGGGTCGTCCTTTTACCGAGGGACACAGCTATTCGAATAGATAAACTTCCCTGCAGGGGTGCACCACTTTCCTGGGTCATGCCCGGCCTCGGAAGATCAACACGTCGCAGGCCCACCTAGGCTCAACAGAGAGGTCAGTACGCGGCCGGAAGCAGACCTAGCCCCCTTAATACAAGCGCGAGCTTACGGTCCAATGCGGCGCGCGCCATTCAGTCGCTGACGTCAAGAAGAGCTTCGGCTGATACCACGACGCCGAGTGCCCATAACTGTTCCCGCGTAGTTGGTTAGTGCGTATAGACCAAATGGCGAGACTCAGATCAAATACCAAGATCTCGTTAAGCGTGTTAAGTATCTGCGAACGCCGACCAGGGCCAGGCCCACGTCTCTCCTAGGTGGTCGCAACCTGCCCTGTCGCTCCGCCACAAAGTAACAGTCGGGGGCCGTCAGGAACCCAGGCCCACCTCTACCAGGATGGAGCCACCTGTCCTATCAGCCCCCTCATCAGAATCACTTGCGGGTACTCAACGAGCCGACCCGACTTTAGTCACCACTGGTGTCATGTATATAAAGTATATAGTATATACCCATGATCACCTCCCAAAGTGATCACCGCCCAGTAGTATAGCATGGCAGACGGACAAGAGTGTAGGGCCACTGATGGAACACTAGCATCCTATACTAAGCAGTAGGATAGCAGGTAAGGGTAACAATTGTAGCAACAATGACAGGCTATGCATCAAGATAGGATTAACGGAAAGCAGTAACATGCTACACTACTCTAATGCAAGCAGTATAGAGAAGAATAGGCGATATCTGGTGATCAAGGGGGGGGGGGGGCTTGCCTGGAAGCTCAGCCGAGAAGGAGGGCTCGTCAACACCGTAGTCGTACTGGGTAGGAGCGGCGTTAGTCTCGGTGTCTAACCAGAGAAGAGGGGGAAGAAACAATAAATATAATGCAAACATAAGCATGACGGTGCATGACAAGACAATGCGCGGTGCTAGGTGTGCCCTAACGCGGTAGGCGGTGATACCGACGAAGGGGGGAAACATCCGGGAAAGTGTCCCTGGTGTTTCGCGTTTTCGGACAGATGAACTGGAGGGGGAAAGTTGCGAGTTTGCTATGCTAGGGATGTGTGGCGGACGAACGGGCTGCGTATCCGGATTCGTCTCGTCGTTCTGAGCAACTTTCATGTACAAAGTATTTTCATCCGAGTTACAGATTATTTTATATTAATTTCTAAAGTTTTAAATCATTTTCTAGAATTAGCAGATTATTTTAATTCGAAATTGCATTTATGATGTCAGCATGACATCAGCGATCAGTTTGACCGTTGACCAGTCAAGCTGACGGGTGGGTCCCACTGTCATAGACCGTTTATCTAATCAAATAATTATGGTTTATTAACAGGGTTAATTAGATTAATTAACATGATTAATTAAGTTAATTAATTATCTTAATTAATTATATTATATTATTATTATTATTCTTTTTTTTAATCCATTTTGTTCTGGGGCTGGGCCCACACGTCATTGGCCCTAGGGGCCTTAGCGGGTTAGGGCGGCGGTTAACGGGGCGGGCGCTGGGTGCGGGCGCTCGTGCCCGAGGCCACAGCAGCAGGCCGAGCACGGCGGCAGAGGAGCACGGTGCGGGGAGGCCGCAAGGCACGCGCGCGAGCCGCAGCAGCAGCGGACAGAGCACCGCCGGCGGCCGCCGACGCACACACTGGGTGCGGCCGGTGCGCGGGTCATGCGCGCGGGGACGCACGGGAGCGCACGGCGGCATGGCCAGGGCGTGGCCCGACCATGGTGAGTGCGGGGCCGGAGCGCGAGATGCGGGCGCAGTCAGATCCAGCGATGGAAGTAGAGGGGGAGAGGAGAGGGGCGAGGCTCACAAGCGGTGCAGGGGAACGGCAACGTGCTCGAGGAGGAGGAGACGACGACGGTGGGCGGCTCCGCCGAAGCAGTGGCGGGACGAAGCGGCGACGGTGTGCGGCACCGGCGTGCGTGGACGGCGTCCGGCGAAGAGGGGGGGGGCAAGGACGAGCGACGGAGACGGGGAGGCGGCACCGACAACGGCAGGTGGCAGGGCAGCTGCGACGAGGGTTCCGGGCGGCAGCGGCGAAGTAGCGGGAGGCTCCGGGCGGCGGCATCGCGGTGAAGGGGTCGGGGCCCTCCACCCCGATCCAGACGAGGGAGGGGAGAGAGGCGTGGGGGATCGAGCGGAGGGGAGTGGACCGAGAGGGGGAGTGGGGTCTGTGCGGTAGTGGCTAGGGTTTGGGGGAGTGGGGAAGAGGATAAGGGAGTGGGGAGAGCCGGCCGGTTGGGCCTTTGCCCAGTAGGAATGGCGGCCTGCTGGGCCGGAGCCCAGTGGCAGGAGGGGTGCTTTCTTTTATTTATTTAGTTAGTTAGTCTTATTTTTTTATTCTTTTTCTTTTGTTTTATTTATTTTAGTTAGCAAACCATTTTACAAAAGTATAACCCCAGCTCATAAATTAGCAAATTAATGTAGGCCACCTCCTCAACAAACTTGGTGACCAAAAGAATTAGTTTAATATTTGTTTAGTATTTAAAAGCATTTGAAAAAATTGTTTAGCCGTGGTTTTATCTACTATCGTGCATTTAAATATTTTATTTTAAATATGGGTTCTTCACCATAAGTACCTACGCAATATTTGTCACAATCCGAAAATTTTAGTTTTAACATTTGAAGACTTTTGTTGTTTGCTTTTATTTAAATTTTGAATTTGTTTCGGTTCTGAACTATCGAGAGTTTATCAACAGTAAACGGGGTGACGTGGCATCGTTAACGTGGGATTACGGTAGCTTAATTATCCGGGCGTCACAGTCCGTGCCTATCGAATCCGATTGGGCACCGATCATGGAGTTTACCTCCACGGATATCTTTGAGCACTCGCCCTTTGGCAACATGATAAACTCCTTGAGGTCTCTCTCCCTGTCAGGAGACCCTTGGCCGAACTATGTCCGGCTAGAATGGGATGCGGACGACGAAGAAATTCGCTCCCCACCCACCACCCACTTAGTAGCCACTGTTGACGATTTAACCGACATGCTCGACTTCGGCTCCGAAGACATCGACGGTATGGACGACGATGTAGGAGACGAACAGGAACCACCGCCCACAGGGCGCTGGACTGCCACCTCATCATATGATACATACATGATGGATAGCCCCAAAGAAGGCGATGGCGATAAGACAGCGGAGGATAATCCCTCCAAGAAGCAATCCAAGCGCCGACGTCAGCGGCGCCGCTCTAAGTCCCGCCATAGCAAAAGCAGCGATAACGGCACAAGAGACAATAACACCCTGGATAGTGCCGAAGACGACGACAATCCCCTCCAGCCAGACTTAGTGCAGGGGGATGAACAAGCTAGCCCTCCAGAACAGGCAGCAGACGGAGAAACGAAGGATGACAATTACATGCTTCTCTCCGAAGACGAGGTGAGCCTCGGCGATGAAGAATTTATCGTGCCTGAGGATCCCGTCGAACAGGAGCGCTTCAAGCTCCGGCTTATAGCCACAACAAACAGCCTAAAGAAAAAGCAACAACAGCTTCAAGCTGATCAAGATCTGCTAGCGGACAGATGGACCGAAGTCCTTGCGGCCGAGGAATACGAACTCGAATGCCCAACCAAGAGTTACCCAAAGCGCAGGTTGCTACCCCAACTTGAGGAGGAAGCAGTAAAACCTACATCACAAGCGTATGATGTGGCTGATTGGCCACCTCGTGGCCGAGAAAAAGGGGCATATCAGCCCGAAGTCGAGCCCGCACCCCGTCGCCAGACAAACAAAAACACCATGGCCCGGGGCAACACGCGGGACCTGCGAGACATATTGGAAAACAAATAAGGACATACAAGATCGATCTACGGATCACAGGGCCGCGCCCCAACGCGTAACGATGATCGTCACGCTGGATACGCTAAAAGCAAATCCGGCCGGGCTGAATGCAGCATACAAGACTCGCATGAACTGCGTCGTGACATAGCCCGGCACAGAGGCGCTGCGCACCCCCTATGCTTCACCGATGAAGTAATGGATCATGAATTCCCAGAAGGGTTTAAACCCATGAATATTGAATCATATGATGGTACCACAGACCCTGCGGTATGGATAGAAGACTTCTCCCTCCACATTCACATGGCCCGCGGGGATGATCTACACGCCATCAAGTACCTCCCGCTCAAACTCAAAGGGCCAGCTTGGCATTAGCTGAATAGCTTGCCGGCAAACTCCATCGAAAGTTGGGAGAGCCTGGCAGATGCATTCCTAGACAATTTCCAGGGCACTTATGTGCGACCGCCGGATGCTGACGATTTAAGTCATATAATTCAGCAGCCAGGGGAGTCGGCCAGGAAATTCTGGACCCGGTTCCTAACTAAGAAGAACCAAATTGTCGATTGTCCGGATGCAGAGGCCTTAGCGGCATTTAAGCATAACATCCGTGACGAGTGGCTTGCCCGGCATAACGCCCCGGTGTGGCCATCTACACCTCATAACGCCCCGACGCCCAGCTATGGCACCCTCGCCACGGCCACGCCACCACCGGCTGGTTCATCTCAAATGAGTGAGTCGTGAACCACGCCACCACCATGAGAATGACATGTGGGCCAGCCGCATTTAAATGTCCACATGTCATTGACTCATAGGCCGGTGCACTAAGCCACTGAAGCTCGGTCCCGTGGGCCCCAAGAGGGAAATGTAACTCCTGCGGCAGGCCTTGTGGTGCTCCCACAGTACGAGCTCGTGCCAAACCCGAAATTTGTTTCTTAATACTACCAGTGTGTCGTCCCGTGCGTTTCAATGGATCCAAAGTATATCTATTTAGTGGAGTGCACTCTAAACACATTATCTATTTATTTTTCTCTAACCTTTCCTAGCCATGCAACCAAGCCACATAAGCTTCATGGGTGCCCCCCACATCATATCATTCATACTATGTTGACTGGAAAAAAGATAAATCACCCAAAACAAGATCTTCCCTTTTTTTGTTCCTACGATGTTGTGTCGTGCACGTACCTAGTTGTATAGTGGTAGTACTAGTTGTAGTACAAACTTCATACTAGTAGGAGTAGTAGTACGGAATGCTCCTACTCTATCAACGAGCCCCATCTGATACCAAATTTCTTGGCTTCCGTGCTACAGCTAGATCTTCCCCTCGTTTCTGTTTTCCAAGGCGGCGGGCGGGGTGCGGTTTGCCAATAGTCGGTTTCCTCAACTGCGGTCCCACATGAAAGTGAAAATGCTAGGCAACACGCCTTCCCTAGCTATGTGGCGTGCCGGACGGGCCGTGGAGTACTCCCGATTCCCGGGCGTGTGGGGGTGCGACGCGAACGCGGCAGGCCTTTTCATTTTACTAGCAATGTGCCCGTGCATTGCGACGGATCCAAAGTAGTAGAATAGTAGTACTTGTTCACAAACTTGAAAGAAATAACTCTTGTTTTGATATACATATATACCACTAAAAATATATTACTTTTCACTCAAAATATATTTCTCAGGCTGTTTTGATGAGGTGAGGGAGGGATGTGGTTGCTTTCAAGATAATAAGGGGTTTTCTGCAAATTGGAGCAGAGAAGTTGGCTATTGTTGCAAAAATGCCACAACTTACCTCACAACCATTAAATGCAGATCTAATGGTCAGAAACAACGGATGGCAGACACACCACCATCACCAACTGAGTCTTTTGTCGGAGTAGGAGTAGAGAAACATATATAAATTGTAACATTTGGTTCTGCTCCTTGGCACGATCGATAGATAGAAATAACGATTGGAAACGCTAGGGCGGGGCTATTTCTGCCAGATAAGCAGGGTAGTAGCTAGGTTGGCGCATCGTCGGTTTGGTCACATGCGGTCCGACATGTTCTAGTGTTTCTATCAAGATGTTCTAGTTACAATGATGCATATAATTAAGCAAAGGGATTGCACATGTCTGTATTGACTGGAACGAGAATGCAATAGCACAATAAGAATTAAGGCCATGATGATGCGATCGCAGTGGTGGTTACAGGAGGCAAGAAGAAAGATGCATCCATCAACGTATGACCTCCTCCTCCTCAACTCAGTGCGCCGGGCCACCAACCGGCGGCTAAGGAGTGGAGAATTTTGTGGCGGGGTCAAGGTGCTTCTCAGCAAAGGCATCCAAGGCTTCCAGCCGGTTGAGGAAGGCTAACGTCGTAGCGTCCTCACTGGCCTCGTAGATACCTATGTACATGATTTGCTCGTACACGTGGATGTGTAGGCCGACAGATTCTTGCAGTGCGAGGCACCTCGCGGCGAGCGCGACCTCCAGGTGGACATTCTTTGTGGCGTCAGCGAGCAGTCGCAGGGCCACCAGTGCTTGAAAGAGGTTCTGGCCATGGAGGCCGATTAGGGTGGCAGGCAATGAGGAGCCTGGGCGTGAGGGCTAGAGGAGTATGGCGATCTCGTCCGCGAGCTTCTTGACGGCGGTGAACTTGTTGGTGGTGGCAACGATCATCCGGTCCAACTAAGAGCTGTAGTTGGCGTCGACGGCGGCCATCCACCAGCCGGTCGCGAACACCGTCTGGAGACAATCCTCGGCGCCATGCCGCAGGCCGGCATCATGGACCATCTGGCACAGCCGCTAGCCGCTCGCACGCATCACCGGCATGGGTCTGGAGTGAGCACTTTTGCGCTTAGTGTAGGTTCTTAGTCAAATGCTTAGGTGCATACGATGTGGTAGATGCATTGGAATGGAGGGGCGCCTTTATATGAGTGCAAACTGCGTTGCATTCACATCGTGCTGCCTCTTTTCCCGGTCCTCCTCCCATTACTTCCCTCATGAATTCACGATGCTAATTGAAGGAGGATGCATCATTGGCCGGTCAACATTTCGGGAACCGCTACCCTCTCCCTCGTCTGCATTAAAGCCGTATTGGGAACTGCGCCACCCGCTGTCAAATCGAATAGTACTGCACCACCCGCTGCACGCCCGGCTGAACACGCCTCCTCGCCTCCATCAAACGCCTCCGTTAAACCCGCATGCAAACCGAGAAACCTACTCCGGCCACACATCCGTTCATGAGCGGGCCGAAATTAAACGCAACGCCGGCCGAGCTCCTCCCGTCTGCCCTCAATTTAAACGAGGTCAGACGCCGGCCAAGCTCCTACAGTCCGCCCTCTATTTAAACGAGGCTAAATAGACAACGGGCAAGAAATGCACCCCTCCGCCGCTCCCCCATCTCCTCCTCCACCATTTTCTCAACTCTTTCGATGGCTTCCGAGGAGCCGTTCTCCGGCATACTGCCCGGCTGGGTGGCCCGCCGAGCCCTCCGGATACGGGCGAGGCTGCTCGGTGCTTCGCCAACCTCGTTTTGCCCGACGGAGCCAGTTGCCGCCCCAAGCTGGCGCGTGGTTCAGCAACTCGCCGCTCGAGTTCAGCTCGATGAGGAGTGGCAAGTTGCTCCATGCCGGCATGGCGGTACGGGCATGGTCGCCGCCTCGTCGTACCACGCCACCAGTGTCTGCGGTGGCCGCGCCTCCCGTGTCTATGGGCGCGCCTCTCGTGCCTGCGGCAGCGCCATGCAGGCAAAGACAGAAGCCGGGTGCGTGGAGAGCGACGAGTTGGTGGCCAGTTTCTTCGTGTCCGCCGCCATCATCAAGGAGAAGTAGAACACGGGAGGCCGCCGCCACTTGGCTCCCATAAAGGCCACCGCCAAGGCGACGACTACGTATTCAGGTGGTTTCTTTGCTGCTTCATCTCTTCCGAGGACCTTTGTCGACCCCGCAAGTGTCTGTCGGACATGAGGAAGACAAAGGGATCCACGGGTGGCCATTTAGATTAGGTACTCCCTCTCCGGCGGGAAATATTTGTTCTAAGAATGGATATGGATGTATCTATAACTAAAATAAGTCTAGATACATCCTTTTCTAGGACAAGTATTTTCGGACGGAGGGAGTATTAATTATAACAAGAGAGCCGGATTAGCACTGCTTAGTTCATGTAAATGTAATGAAATCCATCATGTTTATATGAAGGTCCGGCTTTTTTATACGAAATCCTTCATGCTTATATGAAATTAATCCGCGTTTGCATGAATTTCATTTGGTTGGTTAGAGTTGTGATAATGTATGCCGCTGGAGTTTGATGTCGTCCTCCGCGGAAGGAAGCGGCAGGAAATTTGCCAGCTGCCGTTGGAGATGCTCTTATGCTAGAAATAATAGAGTCACATCCAATCCATTTGAGTTAATTGCGTGTATGATTCTCCCTCTATAAAAAGTTAATTGCATGTACAGTGTACACGTGACTTGCAGGGTGGCTATAGCTTCGTACAGAAAGTTAAAAAGAAACAATTCCATCCTTAATCTTGTATTCTAAGTACTCTGTGGGTTCCACTGTCCGTACAGTAGCGAAAGAAGTATATATTAAATAATATACAATATAAAAATCTAAAGTTAAAGATAGAATTCAAACTTAGGTCATCGCATTGCGAGCATCCGGCGCTAACCAGTCCAGCACATTTTCGTTGTGGACCATGCTAGAGATATATCTTCGTGTCTACTCTTATACTCCCTTCGTTCCTAAATATTTGTCTTTTTTCAGATTTCAAATGGACTACCACATACGGATGTGTATGTAGACATATTTTAGAGTGTAGATTCACTCATTTTGCTCTCTATGTAGCCACTTGTTGAAATCTCTAAAAAGACAAATATTTAGGAACGGAGGGAGTAGAAAATAGAGTTAGTGATGATGGCGTGCATGCCATCCTGCAATATAGGCCGTCGGATTTATATCCTATGGACGGGAAGGAAACTATGGCAATTTTGCAAAAAGATACCCACACCCCTCTCCATGTTTGCAAATAAGGCCTTCCCTTGTTCATCCTTTTCTCTCACAAGATAAACTACTCATAAAAATGCATCTTGAT
Organism: Aegilops tauschii subsp. strangulata; assembly: GCF_002575655.3. Lineage (NCBI taxonomy): Eukaryota > Viridiplantae > Streptophyta > Magnoliopsida > Poales > Poaceae > Aegilops > Aegilops tauschii. Next base: position 142,720,910 of record NC_053038.3, read on the forward strand.
GTTCCATGCAACGCACGGGCATCTAGCTAGTTTCTTTTAAAATACTTACTGCGATAATTGGGTTGAAGTGATATATTTTATGTCTGCCCGAATAATTTCAGATTCACTAGTAGTAACAAAGAAAAGGTTGCCTTTTTAATTAACAAAAAACATGGTGAAAACTATCACATGAGGCCGGTAAAAACAAGGCACACTAGGTTCTGCTTCATTTTCACTATAGCTGCGCGCGCGCGAGAAGTCCACATATCGAGGGGGCTACGGAGAGAAAGACATATCGAGTGTGTCTGAGCGAGGCACAGAGACACAATGTTTGAGAGAGAAACCAAATGACAGATTAAGACCAGATCGAGTTGTCACCCTTCTGCTGTCATTGTTGGGGGGGGGGAGGGGGAGGGAGAGAAAGACGTATCGAGAGTGTGTGTGGTAGGCACAGAGGCACAATTAGCGAGAGTGTGTGTATCTGTGTGTGTTTGAGAGAGAAGAAGTAGATACATTACTATCAAGATCGAGGTGCCACCCTACTCCTATGGTGTCGGGTAGTGTGTGTGTGTTTGGGAGAGAAGCCAGTAGATAGATTAGTATCAAGATCGAGGTGTCACCCTACTTCTTCGGTGTCGGGAAGTGTGTGTGTGTGGGTGTGGGGGGGCAATGACACTTACATATCTCTAGTATTATGAAAACAGAGTTGGTGATGATGGTGTGCCTGCCATCCTGCAATATAGGTCGTCTGATTTATATCCGACGGATAGGAAGGAAACTATGGCAATTTCGCAAAAAGATACCCACACCCCTCTCCACATTTGCAAATAAGGCCTTCTCTCATTCATCCTTTTCTCCCACAGGATAAACTACTCATACAAATGCATCTTCATGTTCTGTGCAACGCATGGGCATCTTGCTAGTAGGGAGAAGGAGTTTGTGTGACACATATCTATATTAAGGGATAGGTAGATAGCATGTGTGTGAGGCATACTTAAAGCATCATGGAGATAAACAAACGGTGTGCATGCAAGTGCCAGAAAAAATTAAGCGAGAAACAATGTCTACGCGCGCGTGTGTTTGTGTGTGTGTGTGTGTGAGAGAGAGACAGAGAGAGAGAGAGAGAGAGTGAAATCTCAAAACAAAAGGTGCTCTGCTGGAATCCCATTGTATGTATTCATATGGTTCCGGAACGCGAGTTAACCTTAGGCATATCTGTGAGAGACATAATTATACTTTGAGACATTAGTGGCGGTGGGTGGGTGGAATTAAAGGGGTGGGCGTGTTCGACAGAGACAATGTGTGTGTTTCTGTGTCAGAGACTTGTAGGATGGGGTAGAAAGACGAATTCTAACCTTGACGGAGGGAGAGAAATACATGAAGTGCGCGTGTGTGATTCCGATGCCCACGGGGAAATGAGATATGTATGCGTGTGAGAGAGATTGCACAATTCATTCACGTATCACTACCTAGCGATTCTGGACGTGCATCGCTTGAACATAAACCAATATCTACTTCATATTGTGGCCAAAGGTACAATATCGATTCAACGCTATAAAGATTGGACACTCACATATCACCTTTTTTTCATTCTAAATAATCCTTTTCAATTGTGCATGCCAAAGTTACAGTGATGTTTCTTCAAACAACCAATGTAGCTATCATGTACATGCACCATTGTTAGTCTTGCATTCAAATTCATTAATACTGGATGATTTAAGGTTCTATTATGAAGTAATATATGTAATATTCATATATGAATTCAACGGGTATGCAATTTATGAAATGGAGGATATGTAATCATATGAGGTAACACTTTTAAGTAGCGGACTACAATATCCATTTCTTTTTGTGCGCCTCTACAATAACACGTCAATGCATTATGTTTAAAGTAAATAACCAATGGCACTAAATTATCTATTTACACGAGAAATACATAGGCTGAGCGTTTGATCCCTTTTTTGTGAACGCGCCTCTACACCTGTACGATTGGCCGCGCCCATGTGAACGTTCAAGTTATCGGTGCATCATCCTGAGTTATTTTTTTTTCTGGGGTGGACTTCACCCCAGTTATAGAGCAAAATGGGTGAGGCATTGCTATGATCTTGTAAGTGTGTCTCTCTCTTGTGTTGTTGTGTGCCTGCCAGCGTGCTTTGCTAGGATTTTTGACCAGTAATCCCGTTGTGCAGACAATGATTTCTACTACTCGATGCTAAATTAGATATGTAGATGTCATACATGATACTACCTCATACCTCCGTTCCTAAATATAAGTCTTTCTAGAGATTCCACTATAGGCTACATTAGAGCAAAATGGGTGAATCTACACTCAAAAATGCATCTATATACATCTGTATGTGGTCCATACCGGAATCTCTACAAAGACATATATTTAGGAACAGAGGTGGTACATTACACAAAATCGTTGGTGGCATGTAGGAATTCCAGTGCACTACATTAGGCTCCCTTAGAGTGCCTGCTAGTCCAGCACACAGAGTCCTGGCTAGTTTATGCTACGCACACAATCATTAATTGTTGGTTTAAATATGCGCAAGGGATATGAAATGTATTATCATGTAGAGATGTCTGAAATTAGCCATGTCAACTTGCAGATAGGGTAACACAATGAAAAAGTACAAGATGTATGTGGCAATTTCATGGAACATTGCAAAAAAAGGAGAGGCAGCGGTGAGCCTATACCGTGTGCTATGGTAGGTCACTCCTCCATTGCAATCATCGTGACATGTTATTTGTATGTCAGTTCTATTGGCCAAGTTTCTTAGGGACAGTTATTACAGGTTATCCTATGAAAATAAGCACCTGTGAATATAAGCTCAAGGTAATAAGCCAACCAGTTCTTTTCATTGCCTTCCTTTTCAGCTTATCTTTGGTTTGATCAGTGAAAACTCTAGATTGCATTATATTTTGTCATTTTGCTGCCCATATGAAAATTAATTTTACTTGCAAACATCACAAATTGAACCCAGTGCAGTAATTGATATGATAGGAAAACAGACCATCACTATTTGTTCAAAATACAAATACAAAGATACCATCTACTTGGCACAATCTACTTTGGTCAATGTCTTACACAGAGATCCCACTGCCTAATTTAAACGAAGAAGGCATGACCCAAATTTAAATGAAGAACAATTATTTATTGAAATTTGATGGTACAAGTGGCTGGTTATTATCATATGGCAGCACCACCTGAAAGCACCATATAGCAGCAGCAGCTCATAGCAACTCATCATACAGCAGCGGCAGCAGCAGTGTGCAATTCATCATATACCAGCAGCTGGAGCAGCTCACAGCAATGCATCATATAGCAGCAGCAGGAGCAGCTCATAGCAATTCATCATATAGCAGCAGCAGGAGCAGCTCATAGCAATTCATCATATAGCAACAGCAGGAGCAGCTCATAGCAACTCATCATATAGCAGCAGCAGCTCATAGCAATTCATCATATAGCAGCAGCAGCTCATAGCAATTCATCATATAGCAGCAGCAGGAGCAGCTCATAGCAATGCATCATATAGCAGCAGCAGAAGCAACTCATAACAATTCATCGTATAGTGGATCAGAATGAAAATTTGGCAAAAAATTAGAGGAGATCCTCACCTCGTTGGATGAGCTCATCCTTCAACAGCACCTCAAGGCCACGGCCTGGGAGGAGGGGAGGGGGAATAAGGTGCCTTCTTCCACAGTGTGGCATCGGCCGTAGTTGTGCGGCGCCCGCCGGAGTAGTTTGTTGGACGAACCACAGTGGAGCAGCTGCTAGAGACCATGAGAATTAGGGGCAGCGCCAGAGGGAGGAGCAGCCGGGGAGATTTGGCCCTACACGCCGGCCATTTAGCCTAGCTGGACAGAGCATTGTCAAGGACCAGGTCAGATGGGACCAGTGGCGACGACTCGCTGGAGGAACCCTAGCGCTGCAAGCAGGGGATCGAGGTAGAGGGAAAGGGGAGAGGAGATGCAAGCGGGCAGGGCAATGAACGATTGCGTGCTTGTTTTTACTTGACGGTCAGGTGTGACGTGGGTGTGAGCAGTGGCATTTTGAGTGTAATATAGGCAGACAACAGAGTCATTTCACTATTCCCCTTCCCTTCAATTTTTAGTGAGCTTCTACCCGAAACACCCCCCTCCAAAGTGAAATAAGTTAAGCCCAAGCCCATAACTCAAAAATGACTTCTTTACATCTTTTATGGCTTATTTTGACAATAAGCTCTGAAAAGGCGGAATAGAACTGGCCCTTAATGTCGGGCGGTAGGTGCGACATATGCCAACGGGTGGCTTATCATGGTGGGTGCCAGTAAGACATCGCCGGTGCCTGGAAACGGGATGAGGCGAAGACATGCACGCCGGCGAATCTTACCCAGGTTCGGGGCTCTCCGAGGAGATAACACCCCTAGTCCTGCTCTGCGGGGTCTCCGCATGATCACTAGATCAGAAAGAGTAGCTACAAATGCTCCTAGAGCTGTTGGGTACAAGGGAGAAGAAGAGCAAGGCTACCTCTTGCTTCCCTCTCTCTATAGTGTGTGTGTAACTCTAAGAAGCCAACCCTTTGCATGGGTGCCCCGGGGGGTCTATATAGGCCTACTCCCCGGGGGTACAATTGTAATCCGGCTGGGCGCGGGTCCCAGCCATCAGTGTCTGCGCTCGCCGGCTTCTCCGCCGGCCGCTGGGGCCTGCCGACTGGTGGGTCCCGCCGGCTGCAGGCCTCTCGGTCGACAGGCCGGCCCCACTGCCTAGGGTCTTGTCGGCGGCTGCTTACTGTAGCCTCGTCCCTGATGACGAGGGCTTTGTCGAGGTAAGCGTGGCTACAGTGTGCCGCCTCGAGGGCTCTCACTGTAGCCTTACCTCGTCTTGTCTCCTTAATGTGGCACATACTTCGAGGGAAGGGGTAGCCGGCTTCTGGAGGCCGGCTACGCCCTTGGCCGACTAGGGGAGGCCGGCCCGCCTTCGCGCCTCTCTCTGGCTAAAGGGGCCCGCCGCCCGTGGGCCGTACTGGCGTCTGTCGTGGGTGACGTTGTGGCCAGCATGGCTACAGTGCCGAGCCGGACGGGAGATGGCCGTCCCGTACGGCGTCCTGTGGCCATGCCTGCCTCGGGCTTCGGGGGTAGTGGGCTGCACTGTGGCCACACCCTGTCTTGTCACCGTTATGTGGGTGTAGTTTTGGTGGGTGCGGTCTTGGCCAGCTTCTTGGAGTCGGCGCTCTTTGCGGCCGGCTCTGGGGAGTCGGCGTTCTTCATGGCCGGCTCTGGGGAGTCGGCATCCTCAATGGCCGGCTTCCCGGAGTCGGCCATCCCGTGGTTATCTTGGGGGGAGGTTGCTGAGGCTGGGTCGCCTTCTAAGAGTCGGCTTCAGAGGTAGCCGGCCAGGAAAGGCGACCCAATGCTTGAAATGCTTGAAGACCCAAATGGCCTGATAAATTTTTGAAGAGCCAGGGGCAGTCGGTTAGGCTACCCGTGGCTATTTACTCCGGCAGTAGTCCCCGAAGCTGATCGGGCTTCGAGGTTGGGTAGGAGTCGAGAAGCTTGATCAGCTTCCTATCTTGACTAGCCGGCGGCTGGGAGCCGGCTTTGGTTAGGCGCGCCGTCTTGGCCAAAATTTTTGGAGTCGGAGGGCGGGAGCTCGCCAGCGCGTGCACCGAGCCACGGGCCGGCCACTTGCCGCCTGCGAACCACGTGGCCTCTCTTGGCTAAAAAGCCTGCCAGCCCACGCGCGCGACGGGACGTCGCCGCAGGGCGGGGGCCCGCCACGCCCGGGCCCAGGCGTGGATTCTCTGTAGCCTGAAACCACCCGCACGTCTCCCTGCGGCGGTTTCGGCACACCTTTAGGGCATAATAATCACGAGGCGTGGGGGGAGTTGGTGCAGTTAATCCCACGTCTCACCCCACGTCTGGCCTCCCCGGCTTCACCTCGCGAAGCTATAAGTAGGGGGAGAGGGAGAGCGGCAGGCTCTCGCACGCTACTCCTCTTTCCACCATCTTCTTCCTCCTGCCGTTTCTTGCAACAGCGCCTCGCCGCGGCGCTCTTCCACCACTCGCTCCTCCGCCGCCGCGCTTGTTCTCGCTAGCCCCACGCCACGATGCAGTACGGCGGGGATTGGGACGGCTCCAACGTCCACGAGGATCACGTCGAATTCCTCCGCAAGACGCGGCGGCTGCCCGGCGCGGACAAGGTGGAGGTCCGTCTCGCGCCGGCGAAGGAGATTACGCCGGAGCCGCGGGAAGGCGAGCGGGTAGTCTTCCTCTCGCACTTCTTGCGCGGCATCGGCCTGCCCGTGAGCGCTTTCTTCCGCTATTGGCCCGAGTTCTACCAGCTCCAGCCGCACCACCTCCCCCCAAACACGGCGGTGCTGCTGTCTGCCTTCGTCACCCTGTGCGAAGGCTACCTCGGCATCCTCCCCACCCTCGAGCTCTGGGGGGAGTTCTTCCAGTCCAAGCTGGGCACGCGCATGCAAGGCGTGCCGGCTCAGAGTGGCGCCTTCATCGCGATGCGGAGGGTGGCTGCCGACAACCCCTTCCCCGTCATCATGCTGATCCAGTCGGTGAAGCTATGGCAAAAGTTGTACTTCTACGTGCGGAACGTCGCCCCGCAGGGCGACTACGTGAATCTGCCGGCTTACGTAGCCGGCCCACCGGCGGGCAGGCAGCCCCAGTGGTCCTACCGGGCTGTGACGCTGACGCCGGCTGGAAACGCAGCCATCCCCGAGTGCGAGTGATGATCCAGTCGGAGGGCTGGTCGGGGCCCGACCTGCTGGCCGCCTTCGTCACGCGCCGGGTACTCCCGCTTCAGAGCCGCCCTCATCTGATCTGTCAGATGAGCGGCTAGCTCGATCCGAGCCGGATGTGTACCAAGGACATGCCGCACGACGAGGTGGCATATATGGTGAACTACCTTGCGAACTGCAAACTCTCCGCAGAGTGGCAGTTCGGCAAGGAGCCATATTGCCGAGCCAATCCGCCGCCTACGGTATGTTCTCCTTGTCTCTTTCTCTTTTCTTGGTTTTGTCACCGAGTTGCTTTTGGCCGACTCTGACTAGTCGGCTTGTTTTCGACAGAGCCCTCTTCTTCGGCCTGCCGGCGGGTCGGACGCGGAGCGCCGATTCGTCCCGGACCGGACGGAGCACGATCTGGAGGACCCCGACTTGGGGGCGGCTGCTATGGACGACAACACCGAGCCGGGCGGTGGCCAAGCCGGCGGCGAAGCAGGAGGCTCCGGGCATGGAGTCAGCTTCGACGATTGGCCGGACGATGACGAGGCCGAAGTCGTCCCGCGCCGTCAGCCGGCGTCTGGCCGCGGCGCGGGTTCCTCCGCTACACCGCCTGCTCGGGGCGGTGGGCAAAAGCATCGTGCCGCGCAGGGTTTGTTCGGCAGTTGGACGAAGAAACCCAGGGGCGGGGCGGCGGCGACCAGGCGGGAGGAGGCGGCCGCGAAGGCGGCTCGCTTCCGCAAGGCGGTGAAGAAACCACAGACGGTGTCGGCGTAAGTTCAAACTCCTTCATGTACTCTTTTTTCTTTTCTCTGGAGGCTCCTGAATCCTTGTCTTTTTCTCCAAACAATCAGAGCTCCATTGTCGCTCGAGTGGGCGGCTCCCGGCTCCGTCGTTGAGTCGCCGAGGGGATCTGGGAGCACCACTCGCCGCGTGGACCCCCGTGCCAACCTTCAGGCGGCGACGGAACGGAACGCGCGAGAGGTGCGGGAGGAGCGGGAGGCACGGGAGGCGGAGGCACGGAAGGCGGCCGCCGCCCAGGCGGCGCAGGAGGAGGAGGCGGCGAAGGCGTGCGCCGTCGCCGCAGCCAAGGCCCAAGCGGAGGCTGCAGCTGTGGCGATGACGGAGGGGGCGTTGTTGGTCACCCCACTGCGCGTCGCAGCGCCTGGGGCCCCGAAGACCCCGCCAGAAGAAGCCGGCGGTGACCAGCCGGGGCTGGAGAGGGATGACGACGTCGTCATCCTGGAGAGGGCGCCGGTGCCGACCCCGCCGACTGGGGCGGCTCAAGGCGGCCGGCCTGATCTGCCGCCTGCGCAGTCGGCGGGGGGCGAGCTGGCCGGGAGGACTGAGCTGGCGGTCCGGATGCCGCCGAGCCGGCGCGCGGGGAAGGCTGCGTCAGAGCCACAGAAGGCTGCGTTGGAGCCGCAGCCGGCCGCGGGCTCCAGCTCGTCGGCCCAGGATGTGGAGGTGGCCAGCGCTACCTCGGGGTGGACGCCGGGCGGAGGGACGACCGTGATGAACGTGGCCGCGCAGGACGTCCGGACCCGGCTCCAGGCCCAGGCTACGGCGCTGAGGCAATACACCGACGAATTCCTTGCGACGCGGGCGGCCATCCGGGTTAGTCTTCTTATCTTGCTTCTTCTTGATCTTGGTTTCTTCCGTGGGGGCGCGTCAGCGCACCCACTGGGTGTAGTCCCCGAGTTCCGAGTCGGCTGCTGAGCAGGCGGCTTGGAACTTCTTAGTGTATTTGGCTTTGCTATTCTTGTTCTTACTTTGATCTTCTGCCTGTCTTGCAGGACTACCACAATCTTCGCGCGGCTGCCTTCAACTCCCAGGCTCGGGAGCTGACCCAGAAGACCGCCGACCTAACTGAGAGCTGGGGTAAGTGCTTTGTTCTTTATCTCACGTGGGGGCGCGTCAGCGCACCCACTGGGTGTAGTCCCCGAGATTCAGGCCGACTGCTGAGCAGTCGGGTCGGATCTTCCTTGACGACTTCCTCTTATTGTTTCTTCTTTTCTGCCGTCCCTGCAGCGGCCAACGCCAGTCTGAGGGCACAGCTGGGAGAGTCTCAGACTGCCCTTCGTGCCAAGGAGGCCGAGTTTGCCGCCTTGGTGCAGGAACGTGACCGCCTGGCCAAGAGGTTGGCCGACCAGGAGGAGGGCCACAAGGCGGCTCTGAAGGCGGTGCAGGACCGCGAAGCCGCCCTCCAGGCTGAGTACGAGACAGAAGCGGCTGGCTGGGCTGAAGCAAGGCAGACTCTGATCAATGGCTATGGCTAGATCGAAGATCTGGTTGACGGTAAGCCGCCTACTTCTTCGTCCTTTCTTGCCGTCTACCGCTTTTGGCTCATTTTCTGACTTGGTGTTTTCTCTTCTTTCTCTTTCTTTCTTGCGCAGAGAACTTCCCTGGCTACTCTACCGCCGCCAGCCAGATCATTGAGGCCCGCCGCCAAGCACGAAGGCAGGCTGGCATCGAGATTGCACCAAACGCTGGCCGTTCGCTGGAGAAGCTGCTCTTGGCGATCCAGGCCCGTCTCCAGCCGGCTCACCGACTGCTCCGCCGGCTTCAGCGTGCCGGGGCGCAAGTATTGGCCGCCCTCTGGCCCGGCGAAGTGGTTCCTCGCACCCCCAGTCGGACTGCCGACTGGCTGGAGGTGGCAGTCGGCCGCTTTGAAGCCTGGAAGGCCTCGGTGGCTCGGTCCGGCGCCAGGCGGGCGCTGGAGTTCGTCAAGGCCTGGTACCCCGGCCTGAGTCTGGACCAGCTGGCTACCTGGCGGCAGCAAGCCGACACGGAGCTGGAGCCGGCGCGGCCGGCTATCATCCGGCGGGCTTCGGCGATCGCCGACTACACCGACACCAGCGTCTTCGCCCCTGAGGTAGATGACAACGGTGTCGCCCAGCCGGAGGAGTGGTTCGGGCTGAACCCGACAGACGGTGAAGACTCGGCGGAGAAGATTGACTCCAGCGACGAGGGCGAGGAGGAGGAGGAGGAGGGTGAAGACGCCGAGCCGGATGGTGGAGCGGCCGACCAGCCTCAGGCTGACCGTGCCTCCAGCACCACGTCACGCGCGGGTGCGTTGCCTGCCACCGGTGGTGACGAAGTCGAGACCCGCCAGCCAGCCACTCCTTCAGCCGGCGACGCCATCTCCACCGACCAGCCTGGCTCCTGCACCGCGCCTTAGTCTAGTCTGCTATCTTTTGTTTTCCTATCTTGTCACTTTTGGAAAAATATTCTGTTAAGTCTGCACAATTCCACCCACTGGGGGTGTATTCGAACTATGTTGATTGACGGCCTGTTGGGGACTTTATATGTATATATGACTATGCATGCGTTTGGCTTTTCCTTGTTCTTTGCTTTTCATCCTTCTGCTGTTTCCTTTGCCGCCCTCCCTTTGTTGCCGCCTCCCCAGTCAGACAGTTGCTCTGTGATCTGTGGCTGGAGGAGAGCTTGGCCAATTGGGAGGGCAAGTACTTTAGCTTTGTTGGATTAGAGCTAAGTGTTTAGGAAGCCGGCCAGCTGGCTGTTCTGGCAGCCGGCAAGCGTGGTTGGAGGCCGTCTTTTTGCTATATAAGTTCGTTAGTCCTTAGCCGTTTTTCGTGTGGGCATCCTTTTTGCCTTGTCTCTTGCTAGTCGGGCAGTCGGTTCTTCGAGCTGCGACTTTCAACAAGAGAGGACTCGGGAGCCGGCACACTACTTGTCTGACTTCTGGTAGAACTTTTAATATAGCTCAAGGCAGCCGGTCCCCGGGCCGACTAGTCGAACCCGGTGCCAGACAAGAAATCAAATGTAATAATACATTCATGGATATGACACTCGTCATTCATAGATAAATAAAGGCAGTCCCCGAGTACTGTTTGGGGGGCCTGTTGGTTCGTGCTTAATACAAAAGGGTAGCATGATACATACTGCTTTCAACTGTAAAATCTTCTCAGGAGGTTCGCGTTCCATGGTCGCTCCGACTCCTTGCCAGAGTCATCTCTCTTGCGTGCTCTTGGTTTTTGCGCGTCGATCAAGTAGTAGGAGTCGTTGCCTAGTGCCTTGCTGATGACGAAGGGGCCTTCCCAAGGGGCCGAGAGCTTGTGCTGGCCGGCTGTTCGCTGGATCAGCCGAAGCACAAGGTCGCCCTCTTGGAAGGATCTTGGCTTGACCTTGCGGTTGTGGTAGCGGCGCAGCCCTTGCTGGTAGATGGCACACCGGCTGAGTGCTAACAGCCGGCCTTCTTCTAGTAGGTCGACGCCATCTTCTCTTGCTTCCTTGGCCTCCGCCTCCGTGTACATGGTGACCCGAGGCGAGTCAAACTCGATGTCGGTTGGGATGACAGCCTCGGCACCATATACAAGGAAGAACGGAGTGAAGCCGGTTGACTTGTTGGGTGTAGTGCGTAGACTCCAGAGGACAGCCGACAGCTCATCGAGCCAGCAGCCGGCCGATCGCTCCAGTGGTACAACCAGTCGGGGCTTGATGCCGGAGAGGATGAGTCCATTTGCTCGCTCGACCTGGCCGTTTGACTGCGGGTGGGCAACGGACGCTAAGTCCAGTCGGATGCCCTGCGTCGCGCAGAAACGTGCCAGTGCTCCTTTGGCGAAGTTTGTGCCGTTGTCGGTGATGATGCTGTGCGGTACGCCGTACCGAGTAGTGATGTCGGTGATGAATGTTACGGCAGTCGGCCCGTTCAGCTTCTTGATTGGCTTCGCGTCGATCCACTTTGTGAACTTGTCCACGGCGACAAGTAGGTGTGTCAAGCCGCCGCGGGCTGTCTTGAAAGGGCCCACCATGTCCAGTCCCCAGACGGCAAAGGGCCAGGTAAGGGGAATGGTCTTGAGTGCAGAAGCCGGTAGGTGTTGCTTGGAACTGAAAACTTGGCATCCTCTGCCGCTCTTGACTATCTCTTTGGCATCTTCCAAGGTAGTCGGCCAAAAGAAACCATGGCGGAAAGCCTTGGCCACAAGTGATCTTGAGGTTGCGTGGTGGCCGCATTCGCCTTGGTGGATATCCTTGAGGATTGCCACTCCTTTTTCTGGCTTGACACAACGCTGGAAGACTCCAGTGACGTTGCGCTTCACAAGCTCTCTGTTGATTATTGCATATGCTCCGGCTCGTCGTTGCACTAGTCTTGCTGAGATCTCATCAGCCAGCAGCTCTCTGCTGACTAGGAACTTGAGGATGGGCTGGGCCCATGATGGAGCTGTGACTTCTTTCTGTTAGCGTAGCCATCATGACTCGGGTGGGTGGCTTGGGTGGCGTGGATTTGGAGTCGGCCACCGCTTCTTGTGTCGTTGCAGTCCCCGGGCCGACTGCTGCGGTCCCCGGACCAGGTTCTGAAGTCCCCGGACCGGGTGCGACTACGGCAGTCCCCGGGCCAGTTGTCGAAGTCCCCGTGCTGCCTGCGGGGTTCCTCCAGTCGGATCTGGCTGCATCTGGCACAGGCGGTACGAAGATAGAGTCCGACTCTGGAGATGGCTTGATGGACGGCTTGAGGAGGCGCTGGAGGGAGACGCCAGTCGGTATGGCTTGTCGGGTGGAGCCGATCCGTGCAAGGGCATCTGCTTGGTCGTTGTCGGCCCTTGGCACGTGAAGGAACTCGCACCCTTCAAAGTACCCGCTGATCTGCTGGACGAGGAATCGATAGCTCGCCATGTTCGCGTCCTTGGCGTCCCAGTCGCCAGACGACTGCTGGACCACCAAGTCTGAGTCGCCGTAACACGGGATCCGGCGTATGCCGAGCTCTTTGGCTAGCCGGAGCCCATGTACGAGCGCCTCGTACTCGGCCACGTTGTTGGAGGCGGCGAAGTGGATCTGTAGCGTGTATTTGAGCTTGTCGCCTTTGGGAGAGGTGAGGACGATGCCGGCTCCCAAGCCGGTGCGCATCTTGGACCCGTCGAAGTGCATCCGCCAATGTGTAGAGTCGGGAGCCGGCGGTAGGTACTGGGTCTCGGCCCAGTCGACGAGGAAGTCGGGCAATGCTTGGGACTTGATGGCGGTGCGGGGTTGGTAGAAGATCGTGTATGGCGCCAGTGCAATGGCCCATTTAGCCACCCGGCCGGATGCATCCCGACTGCCTATGATCTCGGCGAGCGGGGCGGTGCACGCGACCGTGATGGGATGCTCTTGGAAGTAGGGCTTCAGCTTCTTGGCGGCGAAGTACACCCCATAGCACATCTTCTGGTAGTGCGGGTAGTTCTGCTTTGAGCTGGATAGCACTTCGCTTAGATAGTACACCGGCCTCTGGACTAGCTGGGCTCGGCCTTCTTCCGGGCGCTGGACCACAACAACTGTACTGACTACTCGGCTAGTCGCGGCAATGTAGAGGAGCATGGGCTCCTTCTCAGTCGGCGCTGCCAGGACAGGCGGAGTGGTCAGCATCTTCTTTAACTCATGGAAGGCTTGGTCGGCTTGGTCATTCCACTCGAAGTGAGTGGACTTCTTCATGAGTCGGTACAGGGGGAGAGCCTTCTCTCCTAGTCGGCTGATAAAGCGATTTAGGGAGGCCAAGCACCCGGTGAACTTCTGCACATCTCGCAGTTTGGTGGGAATCTCCATCCTCTCGATGGCCTTGATCTTTACAGGGTTGCGATGGATGCCGCGTTCGGAGACCAGGAAGCCTAGCAGCTGGCCGGCTGGTACTCCGAACACGCATTTCTCGGGGTTGAGCTTGATTTGGAATCGGCGCAAGTTGGCGAATGTTTCTTTCAGGTCTTCCAGCAGGGTGCCGCGCTTCTCTGTCTTCACCACAATGTCGTCTACATAGACGTGGGCATTTCTGCCGAGTTGCTTGAGGAGGCATTTCTGCATGCAACGCTGAAAAGTGGCATCGGCATTCCTCAGGCCGAATGTCATAGTCAGGTAGCAGAAAGCTCCGAATGGTGTGATGAAGGCAGTCTTCAGGCGGTCAGCTGGGTCCAACTTGATCTGATGGTACCCTGAGTAGGCATCCAAAAAACTCAACAGCTCGCATCCGGCTATGGAGTCTATCACTTGGTCAATCTGTGGCAGAGCAAATGGATCCTTGGGGCAGGCCTTGTTCAGGCTGGTGTAGTCTATACACATACGCCACTTGTTATTCTTCTTTAGTACCAGAACTGGGTTGGCAAGCCACTCTGGAAAAAACACTTCCATAATAAAGCCAGCGGCAAGGAGCCGGGCTATCTCTTCTCCTACGATTCTTCGCTTCTCTTCGGACAGTCGGCGGAGGGGCTGCTTGACCGGCTTCGCGTCGGCTCGGACATGTAATTTGTGCTCGGCAAAATCCTTCGGGACACCCGGCATGTCCTTTGGGGACCATGCCAAAATGTCTCGATTCTCACAGAGGAAGTCGACGAGCTCGCCTTCCTATTTACTGTCCAAGTTTGCCCCAATGACGGCAAACCTCTCCGGATTCTCTGGGTCCAGAGGTATCTTCTTCGTCTCCTTGGCCGGCTGGAAGGAGCCTTGTACATCACAGTCTTTGGGGTTGGGGGATAAGGCCGGCTGCTTGCTGGCCATGGCCACAACCCGCTCCAGCATCTTCTTCTCTTCTGCTACCACGAGGGACTCGGCCAGCCGGCTACTGGCCATGGCGCACTCGATGGACTTCTTGTAGTCGCCGGCTACCGTGATGATCCCCTTCGAGCTCAGCATCTTCATCTTCAGGTAGGCGTAGTTGGGCACAGCCATGAACTTGGCCAGAGCAGGTCGGCCAAGAAAAGCATGGTAGGGGCTCGCCAGATCCACTACTTCGAACCAGATCGCTTCTCGGCGAAAATGATCTTTGTCTCCTAAGAGAACATCCATTTTAATATTGCCGATTGGGGAGCAAGACAAGCCGGGGACGATGCCATGGAACACGGTTCGGCTTGGCATAAGCTGCTTCTCCTTGATGTTCAGCTTCTCCATGGTATCGCGGCACAGTATATTGATACTACTTCCGCCATCTATCAGGACGCGGGGGAATCGGGCAGCTCGCCTCTCCGTCACGAGGGTAACATCCAAGACCAGTGCATAGGAGCCAGGGGATGGCATCACCTCTGGGTGGTCGGCCTGGCTCCAGCTGACTGGCTTCTCTGACCAGTGCATGAACTCGGGAGCGCTAGAGGCGACTGCGTTGACCTCTTGATGCTGACGGCGCCGACTACGCTTGTCATCGGCTTGGCTGGTGAAGACGACGTAGGCGGCGTGCTCTTCAGGGAACTCGTCTTGGATGACTCCGACTGCCGGCCGAGCCGCCGGCTGCTGGGGGGCTGGAGGCGGTGGGCCGGGAGGCGGAGGCGGCAACAACCCTTCGCCCTTGGAGATTCGCGTGAGCCAGTGGCATTTTCGGGTCGTGTGGTTGTACGGCTTCGCGCCGCTGTGGAACTTGCAGGGGGCGTCGAGAGTCTGCTCGTAAGAGAAAGCCGGCTGCCAAGCTGGCCTGCCACCCTTCTTCTTGGGAGCGGGCCGCTCTTCGGGCTGCTCATCTTCAACTGTGGCCACCTGCCGACTGGTGGAAGTCGGCATGGGGGCCTTGCGCTTGTGATCGTTCTGGTAGGGCCGCCGATTGGAGTCGCCAGCCGGCGTCTTGGGAGCCGGAGCAATCATCTTCCCAGAGGCGTCTACTCGAAGCTCGGTCTTCATCGAGGAGTCGGCCGTGGCGTACTTGTCCGCGATGACCAGCAGTCCGTCGAGGGTAGCCGGCTCATCGCAGAGGAGTCGGTGCTTGAGGAGGGTGCCCTCTCGGCACCCGGCGGTGAAGTACTCGATGGCCTGAACCTCGTGCACCCCCTCGCAGGAGTTGCGGAGCTCGTCCCACCGCGTGAGGTAGTCGTGGGTTGACTCGTTGGGCCCTTGGACGCACAGGGAGAGCTGGCGAGGCCTGGGAGGCCGCTTGTACGTGCTGGTGAAGTTGCGGACGAAGACTTCCGTGAAGTCCAGCCAGCTGTTGATGCTGTAGGGCTTGAGGCTGTTGAGCCATGTGCGCGCCGTGCCTTGCAGCATGAGGGGGACGTACTTCACGGCGACGCGTCGGTTGCCATTGGCTATGCTGACTGCAGTAGAATAATCGATGAGCCAATCTTCCGGCTTCACTGAGCCGTTGTACTTGGGCGTGTCTCTGGGGAGCGAGAACCCTTTGGGGAAGGGCTCGTCGCGGATGCGGGGGCCAAAGCATGGCGGGCCGACATCGTCTTCTTCTTCTAACGCCAAGGATCGAGCAAGGCGGTCGATCCGGTGGCGGGCGTCGTTCTCGCCGACTCCTTCTCGGCGGCCGAGTCGGTCACCAAGAGTCGGGTGCGTGACGGGTGGCGGGGTGAGGCGTCTCTCTCTTCGAGGCGGGGGAGGAGGCAGGTTTCCTTGGCGCTCCACCGCTCGAGGGCGGCCTTCCGCGTCGCGCTCGATGGTGATACGAGTCCGGCTGCGGCTAGTAGCTGGCTCCTTGTCTTTCTTCTGGCGGGCGCCGCTCGCAGTCGGCGAGCGGGACGTCGCGGCGTGCTCTCGGCGCGGGCGCCGGCTTCATGCCGTTCTGCAGCCGCCTCGATCAGCTGCTGTATCCGTCTTGTCATGTAGGGGAGCTTGTCGGCTCCCAGCCCATTTAGCTCTTCGGCGGCCGCCTGAGCGGCTCGCAGATTCTCGAGCGGGGTGCCGTAGACGGGGTGATCTGCCCCCAGCATGCTGGCAATAGCCGCGCCGCGCTTCTGGACGAAGCTGGCTCGGCCCGGTCCGCTAGGCGGCGGCGTACCGAAGGCAGCGCGGTCGACTTCGCGCTGGTGGGCCTCGGTGAGGCGTCTCATGGAGGCTATCTTCTGGCCCTCTGCGATGAGGGCGAGGCGACGTGTCTCCAGGGTCTCGACGTCGGCGTCGGCCGGGATGGGGACGGAGAGGTCGTGCATCGCCGCTTGCAGGGCGTCGTGGGCGTTCTCGCCCGAGTTGGCGACGTGGCTGATGACCAACACTTCGGTGACAGCGCTGCTGCCGCTGTCAGCTCGAGGGAGAGGATCGTCGAAGACCACCACGTCGGAGGGGTAGGCGTCGAGCGATGCCGTGGCGGAGTCGACGAGCATCGGGTCGGTGGAGCCGACCGACTCCACATCTGCAGCAGGCTCGCTAGAGACGTGAAGCTGGTCGAGGAGGCTGACGAGGCATCTCTCGGGGTAGTCCGTGCCCGCGTCGGACGCGGGCTCGTCGGAGATGCGAGTTTCGCCGAGAAGATCGATGAGGCAGCTCGCCGCGCAGGCGTCGTCGACGCCTTGCAGCCCGTCGAGGCAAACGACATCGGGCGCAGCAGGCTGAATGCACTCGCGGGGGAGGAAGAGGGTTCCCGTCCAGAACAGGTCTCCGGACGACGGTGCACCTGGCCCCACGGTGGGCGCCAAATGTCGGGCGGTAGGTGCGACATATGCCAACGGGTGGCTTATCATGGTGGGTGCCAGTAAGACGTCGCCGGTGCCTGGAAACGGGATGAGGCGAAGACATGCATGCCGGCGAATCTTACCCAGGTTCGGGGCTCTCGGAGGAGATAACACCCATAGTCCTGCTCTGCGGGGTCTCCGCATGATCACTAGATCAGAAAGAGTAGCTACAAATGCTCCTAGAGCTGTTGGGTAGAAGGGAGAAGAAGAGCAAGGCTAGCTCTTGCTTCCCTCTCTCTATAGTGTGTGTAACTCTAAGAAGCCAACCCTTTGCATGGGCGCCCCGGGGGGTCTATATAGGCCAACTCCCCGGGGGTACAATTGTAATCCGGCTGGGCGCGGGTCCCAGCCGTCAATGTCTCCGCTCGCCGGCTTCTCCGCCGGCCGCTGGGGCCTGCCGACTGCTGGTTCCCACCGGCTGCCGGCCTCTCGGTC
Source organism: Aegilops tauschii subsp. strangulata (assembly GCF_002575655.3). Taxonomy (NCBI): domain Eukaryota; kingdom Viridiplantae; phylum Streptophyta; class Magnoliopsida; order Poales; family Poaceae; genus Aegilops; species Aegilops tauschii. Next base: position 142,738,400 of record NC_053038.3, read on the forward strand.
GACAGGCCGGCCCCACTGCCTAGGGTCTTGTCGGCGGCTGCTTACTGTATCCTCGTCCCTGATGACGAGGGCTTTGTCGAGGTATGCGTGGCTACAGTGTGCCGCCTCGAGGGCTCTCACTGTAGCCTTACCTCGTCTTGTCTCCTTAATGTGGCACATACTTCGAGGGAAGGGGTAGCCGGCTTCTGGAGGCCGGCTATGCCCTTGGCCGACTAGGGGAGGCCGGGCCGCCTTCGCGCCTCTCTCTGGCTAAAGGGGCCCGCTGCTCGTGGTCCGTACTGGCGTCTGTCGTGGGTGACGTTGTGGCCAGCATGGCTACAGTGCCGAGCCGGACGGGAGATGGCCGTCCCGTACGGCGTCCTGTGGCCATGCCTGCCTCGGGCTTCGGGGGTAGTGGGCTGCACTGTGGCCACACCCCGTCTTGTCACCGTTATGTGGGTGTAGTTTTGGTGGGTGCGGTCTTGGCCGGCTTCTTGGAGTCAGCGCTCTTTGCGGCCGGCTCTGGGGAGTCGGCGTTCTTCATGGCCGGCTCTGGGGAGTCGGCATCCTCTATGGCCGGCTTCCCGGAGTCGGCCATCCCGTGGTTATCTTGGGGGGAGGTTGCTGAGGCTGGGTCGCCTTCTGAGAGTCGGCTTCAGAGGTAGCCGGCCAGGAAAGGCGACCCAATGCTTGAAATGCTTGAAGGCCCAAATGGCCTGATAATTTTTTGAAGAGCCAGGGGCAGTCGGTTAGGCTACCCGTGGCTATTTACTCCGACACTTAACCTGCAATTTAATTGTGCGTGCAATGATGAATCATTCATGCCTGCTATAGTGTACATTTAGGCATCATCATACATGGCATAACCTAATACATGTGCATTCCATTGTAGAATCTGGAATATGCAATGTTTATGGTAGTTCATACGTTACACATGATGTTTAAATGCCCCTTAAATCTAGTCAGTCAAGTGAGTGTCTTTAAGCCACCTTCTTTGCTTCTTTTCTTGATATGTAAGATTTGCTCACACATCTGTTTAGTTGCTTGTTTGTATCAGCCAGGCATACTAGGACTGTTTGCTTTGATTACTTGTTGTTCTTGACCTAACACTGTAACAGAGCTTGTCAACGATTTAAACACTAAGGGCTGCTGTAGTGGGGGCTTGTCTAACTCATAAGTGACATAAAGATTTGGCTATACACTAAAGTAGGCTCTCCAAGAGTACCTGGAGATCCAGTTCGAAGGTATGCCTAGTTTTTACATAGTGCACACATAGTAAATGCTCATTTCATTGTGTGCAAGTGCAAGAGATGTGGCATGTTTCATTATGTGGTGTTGTTTTTTTATAATCTCATCCTTTTGTGTTGTTCACAGACTAGAAAGTATGCATATTTATCTTCCAAGGAGACGAGTAACTAGTTTGTGTCACCTTGCAGAGGGGGTGCAATGAAGATAAGATTGAGGATTTCCAAGTACAAGATGTTAGGAAGGAGCTTTGCAAGAGAAGTAGGAGCAGCACTGAGCCTGTTCAACCAGTTAAGGTAAGTCACTGTATCCAACTCAACAGTTCAATTGCTTGTATGTTTTAGGCATGGTTAATTTGCTCTTTTCAATTGCTTTATTTGTCCTCAATTAATGAGATGCCCAAACAATGATGCCTGATGTTGGGTACTTGTATAACTATTAGTTGACATAATTAAAGGCCTTACCATTTAATTACTCTGGCGAAGTGTGCCTGAAGCTTTGAAGTCTATTAACCAACTATTACTGCATGAGGCTCACAATCTAGTTTATACAAGGCTAATGATTGCATAGTTTTGCTTGTTGTAGTAGGTTTGTATGAACCCCTCTGCTATTCATTATGCTCCCTAAGACTTTAATTGAGCTACAGAATGGCCAACTGCTTACTTACTTATACGCAAGGTGTTGTCTAAATTTGTAACTTGTCTGTGTTTTGGATTTGGCCCCAACACCATGCTCCCACTATTGCAGGATGGTCCAAACGCGACACTACGATCAGAGACCCTTCGACGAAACTGTGTGCGATGCCATAAACGCAAATGGTGGTGTAAAAAAACCTTCAAAAAAGGAGCAAAACCTTTGCGATGACGGATGCGTCAAACACGGTTCAGATTTTAGTTGCGTGTGCATTGCAGGGCATACAGTTCAGTTCAATTAACTGTTTGGGATGATGAGGACCAAAAGAAACGGGCAGCTAGATGAAAGTGTGTGCGATATACAGCATACGGTTCACTAGGATGAGCTGTGTGTGATTAGGCAACACAATGGAAACGGTTCAACTAAACAAGATGTGTGTGATATGCGGCAAACAGGTCCGTAATCAGAAATGTGTGCAAAGACCAATAATAACACAGACGATTGCTGCTAATAAGCCATGTGATTTGCTCTGTCTACAGAAGAATAACATGTATATATATAATTGAAATAAACATCCAATTACATAAGTGACTATACAGATCATTCGCACACACCTCAATAAACAATTGCATGCATTCTAAAGTAGGAGAAACGATCGTCTAGTCATCTACTTGTTGTGACGCTCCCGCCACTACTATGTGGCTTGATCCCTCATCTGGGGCTGGAAGAAGACACTTCCTCATGTCAACGATCCGCATGTACATCTCGTAGCTTGTGTACGCGTCCTTGGCTGCGTACTTGACATGTTGTTCATCCAGTCTCTCATGCCACACACTGTGCCAGGCGTTTGTCCTTCTTGCTCTCATTCTTCATCTTCATGTAGTAGGGGTCGATGATGGCCGAGGCAAGGTCAACCAGGGAGTTCAGTTTGTTTTTGTCGCTGCCCCAGACCTTGTAGTGGTGCTGGATGTTGACAAGATTCGGGCATTTCAAGCCCGAAACCTTGAGCGCTTTTAGAACGTTGGTGGTGTCCACCGTAGCGCAACTATAGTCGGAGCTGTTGATAAACCTGGATACGCGCTCGCAAGGCCTTGTGGAAAGGTGGTAGTGGTAGACGAGGACATCATGTCGCACGCACAACTGGGCGACGGCAACCTTCTGATCGTGCCCGGCATGACCGATGGTGTACTCGAGGTCGAAGTCGACCACTTGGTACTTGTCCTCGGCAAGGAACTGCTCCATAGTTTGGATGGAGCTCTCCACTGAGATCAGATCGTTCATGTACACCGCCGAGAGGGCCTTCCCCCTGACGTGGTGTCCACTACGTGATGCGTGGTGAACTACCTGCCGTTGTGGTCGTCGGCCGCTAGGAGCACCATTGGAGCCACGGGGAGAGCCATTGGAACCGCTGGATGTCCTCTCTGTATGTGTCGTCGTGGGTGTGCTTATTGTGTCATGTGACGCGAGAGATGAAGGTAAATGGCCTCAGGAATAAATGGGGGTCGGGCGGCCTGGATTCTCTGCGCGTCCGCATGCCAGTTTTTGCAATGGGTAACTGCATTGTCGCGCCGCGCCCGGCACAACCGCATGCACACGAACATGCGTGATCGTGCGTCGGCCCCAGACACTTGCAGCGCGCGTGGAGGGACAAGGGCAGAGCACCCGGAGGGACGCGAGAGCAGAGCGCGCGCGGACGGACGCGAAAGCAGAGCGCGCCGCGGCCGCCTGAACTGCAAGCAACCACTTGCATAGAGCAGTTGAACACGCAGGAAATGGTCCCCCGATATTTGCATCGCTGCGTAGAGAGCAGCCGCGTGCTACTACCTCCGCCTAGTCTATAGTCCCCTTTATATTCTGTGCCATACTTTGCCCTCAAATTTAACCAACAAAATGTTAATGCATGTTATGAAAATTATATAATTGGAAACTATGTTCAAATACGAATCCAACTATATAATCTTTGGCGACATGCATTCGTATTTTATTAGTTAAACCATACTTATAAACCAGGATGGGGGTATAGTAGGTAATTAAATCGCAAACGTTTTTTTTATTAACCGTATGTGTATGTGGCCTCTCGTCCTCCGCTCGCACGTCTTGTCACCCCGCTGCTGCAGACGGCTTACAGCGCAAGCTTGCGTAGTGCGTGGGGGTGTTCTTTTGGCCAAACGGTGGCGCCAATGAATCTTCGGTTAGCTCGTTCCCGCGCAACCTCATAGGTTCCCGTGCAAGCTTCCCGCCCGACTCAGTGAAATCCCCCAAAATCCCAATGCTTACCGGCCTGCTATATAAACCCTCACGGCCGGCGAGTCCTGCGTTGCATTTTCTCCTCCCTCCCTGTAGCTTATATCGTCTGCTTCTCCCACAATCGCCAATGGCACCGGTCCGTCATCGTCGCTCAGCCACTCTGCCATCATCAGAGGACAGCTCTAGCTGGGAGGATACACCATGGCGGCGGCGCGGTCCCTGATGTAGTGTAGTGCGTGTGGCGTCCCTGTTGGGTGTGTGCGGATCAAACACCACACGCTCCGCCGCCGCTGCCCGTCGGCAGCTGTTGCCGGTCGCCGTTGCCGCCACACCACCGTCGAAAGCCAGGGCCATCACCCGCTCCGCCGTCGCGGCCTGAAGGCGGGAGGTGGCCGTCGTGGCCGCCACCCCACTGCCGGCGACCGTGGCCATTACCCGCTCCGCCATCGCGGCCCGAAGGTGGGAGGTGGTGGTCATGGCCGCCACCCCATCGTCAGTCGCCATGGCCGCCAGCCCACCGTCGACCGCCGGGGTCATCACCCGCTCCGCCACCGCCGCCCGAAGGCGGGAGGCGGAGGTGGATGCCTGCACGTGCGTCAGCGACCTTGCATGCTACACCGAGTTCCTGCGGGAGGAGGAGGAGCGCCTCGTCAAGCGCGCAAAGAGCCTTACCTCAGAGGGGAGGAATCAGGAGATCTATGAGGAGAACCATCGCTTCGAGAGGGGTCGTCTGGAGCGGCAAACGGCGTTCGAGGCGAGCATCGCTGAAGCTACAGCAGCGGCAGGCACCGTATTGCGGTTGTCCAACACGTCGGTAGGCTCCTCCTCCTCTGCCTCTTACTGAGCGCGCTCGGCAGAGAAGAGGCAGCCGGAAGTAGTACAAAGCCCCTCCATAGTAGTAGTAGTATTTAGGGGCTATTTTGTTTAGTTCATCTGACTATAGATGTGGTGGAACTATACAACGTACTTAAAATTAGCTAGTATATATAGTTGAACTAGCTATTTCAGTACGTGGTTGGCAACAATTAGGGAAAATTTTGGTCGGTTCACCTGTCGAGTTGAACTGTTTGTATAAATTAAGAACGACTGCTTAATCTATGAATGAAATCTATGCTTAATTACTAAATTTTAGTGCAAAAATTAGGTACTGCTAGTGATTTTTAGCTTCATATTTTGACAAATCGCAGTGTTACAAGGTTGACAAACGGCAATGTTACTAGATGAACAAATGTCAATCTTTCCAGTTTGACAAATGGCAGCGTACCCAATATGACATATGCAAATCTTACCAAATTGATTGTATGTGGTTGCACACAGGTCATCCAAAAGAACTATTTGCATTGAAGAGATGCACAAATCCTGCTCTTACTTTGCATAAGGGTGTTCAATCTAAAACGTTTGCGATCAAGTGCTACACAAATCCTGCTCGGCACATTTTCCCTTGGCTTGCTGGGGAAGCTGTCGGTTTGCATACAGGTGTTCTAACTAAAGCGTTTGCAATGAGTGTTTTATATTTAAAAACCATTGACATTTTTTTCAAAAGAAAATCGTTTGATAAGTCTGTACATTAAGAGAGAAAAACGCAAGTTCGCTCGAACCATATCTTTCATTCAGTCATACTGTGAATTTATATTCATATGATCGAGATACAGTATTAAACCCAAGAAAAAAACTATTTCTGGCAGCGGCGGAGGCGGCGTGCCGCGCCGTCATTGTCGTTGTCGTCCTCCACGACACCGTTGTTGAAGTCTTCAATGCAGCACAGAATGTTCTTCACTTGTAAATCAAACATCATGTCGTCGGGCGATCGACGGGCAGGGGGGGCAGGAGGACGGCAGCTGACGACACTGAGAGGTAGTGGTCGACGGCGGCGTCCCATGCCGCCGAGGGGGGCGCGCGCACGGGCACGGGCGCGGGGGTACATCCAAACACACGGGGATCGGCGCCACGGTGGGTGGTGGGGCGCGCACGGGCACGGGCACGGGTGCTGGCACTGGCATGTACACGAGCTCGCGCGGGTCCGCGGAGACCTCGCTGATGCCCGCGGCTTCCAACTCTGCGATAGTGCTCGGCGACCAACCCGTCGGTGCTATGGGGATGGTCGCTGGCACGGGCGTGGGGATGGGAGCTGGGATGGGAGCGGGGGTAGCAACCGCCGTAGCCATCTTATTCTAGGCCATGTCCATGAGGCACCATTCCTCCTTATTTTCTATCTCCTCCGGCTCGGAGTCGACTTCACCAAACTAGAAGACTAGTGGCAGACGATCCTTCTGCGCCATGGCGTTGCTGGAGGTCTGTGGGAGGGAGGGGAATGGGAGGTGAACAGTAAGGCCGCCTGTATTAAGTAGCGGCTCGGGCACCATTAATCGAGATGAAGGCAGGCGGCCATGGAAGTCAAAGGGCTCGCTTCCCAGTGAGCCTGCGCAGCGTACAACATGCACGCTTCCCGGTGAGCTTGTGCATTGGAGGTTAGCTTGCATGCCTCTCGGTCAGCCTGCGCACCAGACTGCGCTAGCACGCCTGTCATTCAGTCAAGGTCAAGCAGCTGTCTGCACGGCACCTCCTATAGCCATTAAAACCAAGACACGTGGCGTCACGTGAATGGTTAACAGAACGCACACGGTTTGAATTATAAAAACATTTGAGATATTAAGGTGGCAGCTATTTTATCAAAATTCCTTTGTTGGCTGTTATTCGAGTGCGCCTTCTCTCAAAATGGACACAAAAATACCACAGCATGTCGGTGCCATTCCATGATAGCATGCCAGGTTTCATGAATTTCAGACGAGTTTTGGATTTACTAGAATTTAAAAACAAAGTATCTCAATGTTTTACTGGCAATCAACGGTGCACTGTTGTTTGAAATTCATTCCCATTTCTTGCATGGGACCTAAGCATGCACCCAAGGACACAGATTTGATTTTTCAACCAATTTATATGCACTGGAGCATGTGCATGTAGTTCAAATTTGAATTATGCACATAAATGCATTGAAAACTCAGTTAATGCATAAAAATGGTCAAACGAACCCCAAAAAATCAAAACAATTGACACAACAGTCCTGTTGTTCTATGTTGACACGAGAAAAAAAATTGAAAGCAATAAGAGGCATATGGATATCATTTCCTCCCCGAAGGTGGGACGTTCCCTACTGAAACCATCATGCTTGTTGTGAGATACTCTTGTTTGTGAGAAGCATATACCCAAACCTGCCCCAAATGGGACAAAAAGATTACCACAGCATGTTGATGCCGCTCCATGATAGCATGCCAAGTTTCATGAATTTCGGACGAGTTTTGGATTTACTAGAATTTAAAAACAAAGTATCTCAATGTTTGCGGCTGAGTGACGGTGGCAGGGTGTTTGACATTCATTCCCATTTCTTGCATGGGACCTAAGCATGCAACCAAGAACACAAATTTGAATTTTCAACCAATTTATATGCATTAGAGCATGTGCATGTAGTTCAAATTTGAATTATGCACATGAATGCATTGAAAACTCAGTTAATGCATAAAATGTCCAAACGAACCCCGAAAAATCACAAAAACACAACACTCCTGTTGTTCTATGTTGACACGAGAAATTTTTTGAAAGCAATAAGAGGCAATGGATATCGTTTCGTCCCCAAAGGTGGGACGTTCCCTACCGAAACCATCATGCTTGTTGTGAGAAGCTCTGGTTTCTGAGAAGCATATACCAAAACCTGCCCCAAATGGGATAAAAATTTCACCATGGCATGTTGATGCCGCTCCATGATAGCATGCCAAGTTTCATGAATTTCAGACGAGTTTTGGATTTACTAGAATTTAAAAACAAGGTATCTCAATGTTTGCGTCCGAGTGATGGTGGCTGGGTGTTTGACATTCATTCCCAATTCTTGCATGGGGCCTAAGCATGCAACCAAGGACACATATTTGAATTTTCAACCAATTTATATGCATTAGAGCATGTGCATGTAGTTCAAATTTGAATTTTGCACATAAATGCATTGAAAACTCAATTAATTCATAAAAATGTCCAAACGAACCCCGAAAAATCCCAAAAATTGACACAAACACTCATGTTGTTCTATGTAGACACTGGGAAAAAATTGAAATCGAAAAGAGGCAATGGATATCTTTTCGTCTAGAAAGGTGAAACGTTCCCTACTGAAACCATCAGGCTTGTTGTGAGGAGCATATCCCCAAACCTGCCCCAAATGGGAAAAAATTTACAACGGCATGTTGATGCCGCGCCATGACAACATGCCAAGTTTCATGAATTTCAGACGAGCTTTGGATTTACTAGAATTTAAAAACCAGGTATCTCAATGTTTGTGGCCGAGTGACGGTGGCAGGGTGTTTGACATTCATTCCCATTTCTTGCATGGGACCTAAGCATGCAACCAAGGACACATATTTAAATTTTCAACCAATTTATATGCATTAGAGCATGTGCATGTAGTTCAAATTTGAATTATGCACATGAATGCATTGAAAACTTAGTTAATGCATAAAAATGTCCAAACGAACCCCGAAAAATCACAAAAATTGACACAACACTCCTGTTGTTCTATGCTGACACGAGAAAAAATTTGAAAGCAATAAGAGGCAATGGATATCGTTCCGTCCACAAAGGTGGGACGTTCCGTACCAAACCTTCATGCTTGTTGTGATAAGCTCTGGTTTGTAAGAAGCATATACCCAAACCTACCGCAAATGGGAAAAAAAATTACCACAGCATGTTCATGCCGCTCCATGATAGCAGGCCAAGTTTCATGAATTTCGGACGACTTTTGGATTTACTAGAATTACAAAAGCAAGTACGTCAACGTTTGCCGGAGAGCCACGGTGCCGTGGTGTTCGAAATTCAGCCCCATTTATTGCATGGCACATAAGCATAAACCCATGGACACATATATGATTTTACAATCCATGCTGGTGCACCGGAGCATGTGCATGTAGTTTAATTTTGAATTGTGCACCTGAAATGGCTAGAAAACTAATTTAATGTATAAAATGTCCAAACCCTGAATAATTCCAATTCTTTTACGACACACATATAGTTGCATGTTCACTGCAGATAAAAGGTCTAGCAATTCAAACACCGTCTATTGCCGCTGTGACCCTATTATGTAATTCAAATCAAGATGAAAAATCAAGTAGATCACACACAGTTTATTATCACCTACCGTGTGAGATGCTGCACAAAATATCCTGGAGCACCGTCGGTGTATAGTATGCCTACGGCTTACGCGAGAAGGTGCGTCGGCTACAGTCCATAGCTGGCGTCTCAAGCACACTAGCCCGCTCCCCAAATATCATTTCACTATTCAATCGTCGCCGGTGAAAGATGGGCACATGGACCCGCGTCGTGAGGGAAACTTTGGTGGTCCACTCCGGCGAGAGCGCGGCCGCAGCCGCCATGCGCGTGCTAAAAAGGTGCATGAGCATGGCTGCAATTTGTGACCGCGCGGCCAAGGCAGCCCAAACGTCCGCTGTTGCTTCTCAGGTGGTGGCAGCAACATCTGCCTCGGGGATAGCAACTGGCGAGAGCGGCACAGCAGTTGTCCGTTCTGCAGTGGCGGCCTTAGCCCTGATGGAGGCCGCCCATGACCATGTCGAGGCCGCCCAGGCCTAGCTCGTAGCGCTCACCACACAAATCGAACAAAGCTTCTCCGACAACGGTCGGCAACCCACGGTCGAAGAGTTAGCAACCGCCGAGAGTGTTCGAGCAGCCGTCCGTTCCTCCGCAGCATACCTTACAACGACGGAGCCCGTCCAAGCCCAGATCACGGCCGCCCACGCCCAGCTCGTGGCGGCCTTTTCTGAAGAGATGGAGAACGCGGATGGCGAGATGCTTGCGGAGTATGGTGCGATGGATGCCATGGAGCCCCTTCCCAGGAGACCGTCGGGCATGAGCCGGACATGGAGGCGGCGGCGGAGATCGACGAGCACCAGCCATAGTAGTCCTCTTTGTTTTGTTTAATTAAGAGTGTCGGTCTTTAATTTGTTAGAGTAATGTTTAGGTCATCTAGCCCTATTTGATTGCTGAACTTGCTCGATTAAGAAGTCTGGGTGTGCTGTAGTCTCCTTTGTGTACCCAAATTATGCAATGACGTAGATGACCACTGTAACCGGGGAAATTCGAACCAACATTTTTGACGTTCAAACTCATCACACACGGGTTAAGCTATCTGAATCGTTTGTGATGTTCACATATCGTACATAGTTCTGAATAAGGGACCGTGTCTGATGACACTTTGCGCGCCAGTTTTTTCGCTGAAGCGATTCAAAATTTTCGGCATCCGTCAAAATATCTACCTCCCCGCCCCTCCCCCTTACCAAAAGCTACATTTCCCTTGTTTCTGCCTTCCTTTCCAAGTTGGAACCTTCACTCCTTGCATGCAGCACCGCCTCCTCACTGGCGACCCTCCTTCACGCTGCTCGGCCCCATCTATCCAGGCAGGTAATCCACACCCGACCCCCATCCTCCTCCTCCTTCCGCATCCCACATGCCACGACCGCCGGCGCGACACCTTCCATCCAAATCACCGACCCTCCACCAAATAAATGCTGCCCTAAGCCATGGTGCACGCAGTATAGCCAAGATCTCAAGGAGCATTTGGCAGCGGAGAAGCAAATCGCAGCCGCACGCGCGGATGAGGTCGCGATGGCTGCAATTCGTGCCAACCCCCAGATCTTGGTGGAGCACCTTGCCATTTGCTAGCTACGCCGGTTAAGCATGCTCGGTTTACCCATTGTGTGTGCTGCTCCTGCCTTTCCTTCACAAATTCTAGTGAATTGTGCTATCTATTTTTACCATGCAATCTGTTGCTCTAGCGTATATGTTCTATATATCGTGCAGTGTGGTGCTCACTTATTAACTGTTTTGTTAATTAGTTGTCGTCTTCAGTTAACTGTTTGGTTCAATTCTGCTAATCTAATGTTCAATTCTTTAGGCTACAATTTTGTATTGTCTTCCATGTTAGAAATAAATCAGATTTATCTTTATAAAATGCATGAGAAACGAATACAATTGCTATATTTCCAAGTTGTCAAGCATGCTTGGTTTGGTTATACATTGTGCAATGTGGTGCTCAGTTAACGTTTGGTTCATTTGTGTTGTGGTGTTTAGTTAACTGTTTGGTTCAATTCTGCAATGCGATGTTCAATAGTTGTGGGTGCATCTGTTATTGTATACCATGTGAGGAATAAGTTGAATTTGGCTATAGTAAATACATGAGAAACAAATACAATTGCTATATTTCCAAGTTTTAAAGCATGGTTGGTTTGGTTAACTGTCTGATCTTCTATTAGGAGTATGTTATAGTGTGCAATGTCGTGCTTAGTTAATGTTTGGTTCATTTGTTGTGGTGTTTAGTTAACTGCTTGGTTCAATTCTGCAATGCGATGTCCAATTGTCGTGGGTAGAATTTTGTATTGTTGTGCATGTGAGGAATAAATCGAATTTGGCTGCACTCAATACATGAGAAACCTATACAAGTGCTATATTTCCTAGTTCTTAATCATGCTTGGTTTGGATAAATGGGTTTTCCATGTGGCTTGAATTAATCTAATGAATCTGCAATGTGCTTATTTTTCTTCAACATATTTTACTGATAGCATGCGAACCTGCCGGTGTACAAAAGTAGGGGTCCCTTTTTGCACCCATTTACTTGTGCATGGGCAGTCGCAGCCCCACACCCCTGGCCACGCTTGGCGGGGTAGAGGAAGCAAAGGCACAAGACAACCAGACCAACGCCAAGCCGGAAACACAAAGAGCAGAAGGGCGAGGTGGACACCCCCGTCAAGGCCCTTGCCGGGGCGGCCTCCACAGCCCCAGCAAGAGCCTTGCCGGCGCAACTTGCCCAACGCCAGCAGGGCTGCCACCCTTGAGCCTGAGAGTTCCGACGCCCTCAACCACACCGGAACCAAAGCTCGGCAGGCGCCTCCATGGTGGCATGCAGATCTTTGTGAAGACCAAGGGCATACAAGACTGGATAAATAACCAGAAGACGAAGATCCTCGGCAAGATCCTTGCCAAGGATACCCACGAGACCCCCGACAAGCCCCTTGTCGGGGACGACCACGACGCCACGGCAAGACCCTTGTCGCGGCCCCGGCAAGACTCTTGCCGAAGACATCCGCGGGGCCGCAGCCAGGGCCACATCTGCCAAACATCCGCCGTCGTTCCCATGCAGCTGCCAGCCCACCAACTAGGCGAACACCTGTGTGGCGACGTGTGGCCTCTAGGCCAACTCAGCAAGCACCTGCATGCTGGCATGCAGATCTTCGTGAAGGCTCTGCCACCACACCAACTCAGCAGCCAGCCAGCGTGGCACTACCCGCCTCGTCAGTTCGGACGCGCGTCGAAGCCAAGCGAGGCAGCGACAGCTGGGATGAGCTTCCTTGCCGTCCCCGATAAAGCAAGAAGGGCACGTCGGCAGCACATTAAATGCGTTTATCCTACGGTGCCAGAGGATAGACTCAACCACTGTATAGCTTTCCACCTCCTGTGTGCCACTATGGCAGCCCCTTTGTGTATAAAAGGAGGCCCGCGACATACTGGGAGAGGATTCAGACTTTTTGGACCCTGCACGCCTTGTAGCTAGTCCAAGAACATGAGATAAACAGAAACTAGCAGGAGTAGGGTATTACGCGTCACTTGCGGCCCGAACCTGGATAAACCCCCTGCGTTGCTCTCTCAATCCCGCTCTTTCGAAAGCCCCGCGCCCGCCAACCGTAGCAAAAGGGATTCCTCGTGATCCCGTAGGTGTCGTTTCCCTCGACATCTTTGGCGCACCAGGTAGGGGGCGCAAGCTGTGAAAATCAGGTTTGAAGGTTAGCACACCGACTTCATCATCACCATGGCTCCCAATAGAAAGGGGATCACAGTGATCGGCTTGTCCGGGGCCGGCCCGTCCGCGCAAGTGCGAGCAGGCGACCGGGTGCCCACGGATTTGGCCGGGTGAGGGAGTCCTGGACTAAGGGGTCCTCGGGCGTCCGGCCTGTTAGCCATGGGCCGGACTGATGGGCTATGAAGATACGAAGACCGAAGACTGCACCCGTGTCCGGATGGGACTCTCCTTGGCATGGAAGGCAAGCTTGGCGACCGGATATGTAGATTCCTTTCTTTGTAACTGACCTTGTGTAACCCTAGATCCTCCCGGTGCCTATATAAACCGGAGGACTTAGTCCGGAAAGGATAGATACTCATTACCATAGTCATACAGGCTAGACTTCTAGGGTTTAGCTATTACGATCTCGTGGTAGATCAACTCTTGTAATACTCATATTCATCAAGATCAATCAAGCAGGAAGTAGGGTATTACCTCCATAGACAGGGCCCGAACCTGGGTAAACATCGTGTCCCCTGTCTCCTGTTACCATCGACCTTAGATGCATAGTTCGGGACCCCCTACCCGAGATCCGCTGGTTTTGACACCGACATTGGTGCTTTCATTGAGAGTTCCACTTTGCCGTCGACACCAGGATCGATGACTCGCCTCGTCCTTAAAGACAATATCACTACCGGAGGAGAACTAGCGCCAGGCCAAACCCTCCGGTTGGGCAGCTTTACCATGACCGCCCGTTCGGCCGTTAAGCCGACGATGACCCATCGAAAATCCTCTTCGTATCGACCCCAAACACTCCAAGCAGATGGATCCGGTGGAGTTGTCATCTTTAAACGAGCTCCTGGATCATATCGCCGCCCTGGGAATCGCCAAAGATTATGATCGGATCGGGCTTAAACCCGACCAAAGAGAAATCAAATCTCCACCGATCACCCACCAGATAGCGGTAGTAGAGGAGAAAGACGACGACTCTTCCCCTATACTGAAGACGAACTTTGTCCGGATCGCCGACCCTATAGAGCCGGATACTCACCCACAGAAGGAGGTGACCGGCCTTCCGAACATAGAATCGGATGGCAGGCAAAGGCAACCAGAAGATACTCCGGAGCCCGGACTGTTAAGTCCGGAAAACTTCAGACTCCGGATCATCGATCGGGTCAGGGCCCAGATCCAATTCCACCCACAAACCTAGACATAAGCGCTCTCACGAGCATACAACAACAGTTTCTGGAAACGGTCCACCACTTCTGGGCCAGATTCCTCCTTGTCAAGGACAAGGTTAAAGATTGCCGCGACGAGGACGCGATATCAATGTTCCGCAACAATTGCCTGAATGAAGGAATCCTCAACGCCATTAATCGCCGCCGCATGCTACACTTTGCTGACTTGGCAACTATCATACAGAAGTACAGTGCAATGGAAAGCGCCTGGAGGGATCAGGCAGCTTGTTGGGAGCCATCGCTCCCAACTCAACCACTGGTCCAGGCGAAAAGGGCGCATCCTCGTGACGCGCCCAGTCCAATAGCCAAGAAATACAAACCCATTATGCGGCGCGGAACCGTTCTGGAGGGATGGCTCGATGCCCCATGCAAAATACAAACAATACTGGATACCATACCAACCCACAGCCTTAGAGCATGTTGGATACTCCGGCAGGTGGCCAAAAGCGGCGAGGACATCCTTACCAAAGACACCCCAGAGCAACACCCTCCAGAAGACGACGACCCCAGAGTACTGACGGTCTTTGAGACGTTCGCTTCAAACAATAAGCGCAAAAGGGCACTTCGCGGCCTTGCCGAAGTCTGTCAAATCGCCACAGTAAACCCTTGGAATGACACGGCTATAACCTTTAATGCCGGCGATGAACCAAAATACAGAACAGTCCAAGCACCAGCCGCTTTAGTCCCCAGCCCCATCGTGGACGGCTTTCGACTCACCAAGGTCCTCATGGACGGTGGCAGCGGACTAAACCTCATCTATGAGGATACACTCCACAAAATGGAAATAGACAGGAGCCGCATCAAGCAAAGCAGCACGACCTTTCGAGGAATCATTCCCAGTCGGGAGGCGCGGTGTGCGGGAAAAATCACACTTGGCGTGGTATTCGGCATGCCGGAGAATTATCAGTTTGAAGAGATCACCTTCCAAGTGGCTCCTATCAGCAGCGGATACCACGCCCTGTTGGGGCGGGATGCTTTTACACGCTTCCAAGCTATACCTCATTATGGGTATGTGAAGCTCAAAATGCGAGGACCAAACGGCATAATCACTCTTGCCAGTGATCCGGACATAGCACTCCGCGCCGAAAACAAAACCGCATCCCTGGCCCTTGAGGAATTATCTGAAGCCCTCGCGACCGAAGAATTAACCGCACTGCGCTCCATGGTGGAGACCCAAATCCACCTCCTTCAAACCGGCAGAAGAAATAGTCAAATTCCAGGTCCACCAAATGGACCCCAAGAAGACAGCATCAATTGGAGCACAACTTGACCCAACTGTCGACGCCGCACTAAGGGATTTCCTTCGCGAAAACTGGGATATATTCGCCTGGCACCCTTCTGACATGCCTGGAATCCCACGTGAGTTTGCCGAACATAGCCTTAACATCCTAAAGGGATACAAACCAATCAAACAAGCACTGCGGCGTTTTTCGAGCCCAAACGCCAAACTATGGGGGAGGAGCTGGCCAAGCTAATTGAGACCGGATTCATCAGAGAGATAAAACACCCTGACTGGCTGGCAAACCTGGTGATGGTACCAAAGAAGGACAAATCCTGGCGGTTATGCGTCGATTTTAAAGACCTCAATAAGGCTTGCCCTAAGGATCCCTTCCCCCTCCCCCGCATTGATCAAATCATTGACGCTACCGCAGGACATGACTCACTGTGTTTCCTTGATGCATATGCCGGATACCATCAAATCAAAATGAAGGAGTTCGATCAAGCTGCAACAGCATTCATTACCCCATATGGGCCATTCTGCTTCAACACCATGCCCTTCGGGCTCAAAAACACCGGCGCCACATACCAACACATGATTCAAACATGCCTGGAGAAACAGATCGGAAAGACAGTTGAAGCTTATGTGGATGATGTCGTCATCAAGACTAAGCATGTCGAAACACTGATAGACAATTTATGTCTCACATTTGATAACCTCCGCGCGTATGACATTAAGCTCAATCCGGAAACGTGTGTTTTCGGCGTCCCTGCTGGAAAACTGCTGGGCTTCATCATTTCCAACAGAGGAATTGAAGCAAATCCAGCCAAAATCCGAGCTCTGTCACAATTGGCTACGCCAACAGACCTTAAACAAGTCCAAAAGCTCGCAGGTTGCGTGGCAGCTCTAAGCCGCTTTATCTCCAGATTGGGAGAAAAGGCACTGCCACTCTATCGCCTTCTACGGTGAACCGATCACTTCGCGTGGACGGACGTGGCAACAGCCGGACTGGAGGAAATAAAAACCCTTCTTGCGAGCAACCCAATCCTGACCGCGCCAAACGTCGGCGAACCGATGTTATTATACATATCGGCAACACATCAGGTGGAGAGCGCCTTCTCGTCGTTGAACGAGAACAGGACGGACACAAATTCCCGCTTCCGAAGCCAGTATACTACGTATCCACTGTCCTTACACCATGCAAATCCTGGTACCCCCATTATCAAAAGATAGCATATGCGGTCTTCATGGCATCCCGAAAGCTCCGTCACTACCTCCAGGAGTGTTCGATTACGGTGGCTTCGGAAGTACCACTCAATGACATTATAAACAACCGTGATGCCACGGGCTGGATTGCCAAATGGGCCATCGAGCTCCTCCCATTTGATATTACATACAAACCACGTCGAGCTATTAAATCCCAAGTATTGCCTGACTTCGTCGCCGAATGGACAGAGGCCGAACTCCCTAAAGAGTACGGCACATATTCCAATTGGGTTATGTATTTTGATGGCTCCAAAATGCTGGCGGGGCTAGGGCGGGCGTCATTTTAACGTCACCTACTAGAGACGTCGTCCAGTACGTACTCCAAATACAATACACAGACTCCAACAATGCAGCCGAATACGAGGCCTTATTGCATGGTCTCTGGATGGCTGTCTCCATGGGCATACAACGCCTAGAAGTGCGTGGGGACTCAAACCTTGCAATATTTCAAATAAATGGAGACTTCGACGCCAAGGATCCGAAGATGGCAGCTTATCGTAATGCCATCATAAAAATGTCGGCCCGGTTTGAGGGGCTCGAGTTCCATCATGTGGCTCGAGAAAGTAATCAAGCAGCGGACATTCTTGCTTGTATCGGCGCTAAGCGCGACCCCGTCCCGCCTAATATATTTCTGGAAAGGCTTTTTAAGCCATCCGTGGTGTGGCAGGGGGAAAACGGCAACACTAGTCCGGATCCAAACATAACCCCAGATTCTGAAAACACTGACATCATCAGAGGCTCAGCCACCGAAATAATACCGTCGGCGCATCTCATCATGGCAGTCATTGCCCCATGGACCGAACCCTTCCTGGCCTACCTTAACAGGAAGGAGCTTCTTGAGGACCAGAATGAGGCCCGCCGCATTGTCCGGCGTTCGAAGGCCTACAAGGTTCACGATGGAGAGCTCTATAAGAAAAGCGCTACCGGAGTCCTTCAAAGATGTATCCCTGAGGAGGAGGAGGGGCGGCATCTCCAGGCTAAGATTCATGCTGGTCTCGACGGGCACCACGCCGCAGCTCAGGCCCTTGTTAGCAAGGCCTTCCGTACAGGATTCTATTGGCCGACGGCCCGAGCGGATGCACAGGACCTTGTCCAACGTTGCGTTGGATGCCAACTCTTCGCCAACCAAAGCCATATGCCCCCACCGCCCTACAAACAATCCCCATCACTTGGCCTTTTGCGGTCTGGGGACTGGATATGGTTGGACCCCTTAAAGGAGAAAGCCATAAGAAAAAATATTTGCTCGTCATGGTGAACAAATTCACCAAGTGGATAGAGGCTAAACCAGTTAAAACGGCTGAGTCCGGGACAGTAATAGACTTTATATCCGGTGTCGTACACCATTACAGTGTTCCGCACAGCATCATCACTGATAACGGCTCCAATTTCACAGCCGACAAAGTGAAAACCTGGTGCGCTAATCTGGGCATTAAGCTCGATTATGCCTCTGTATATCATCCACAAACAAACGGTCAAGTCGAAAGAGCCAATGGTCTTATTATGAGCGGCATTAAGCCTAGACTAGTGCGGTCTTTGAAAGAGTCAGACAAGCACTGGGTTGAGGAGCTCGACTCCGTACTCTGGGGGCTGCGGACCATGCCCAATCGCACTACCGGGAAGTTTTTTATTTGCATTCACGCCTTTTAGAAAGAGCCGCTAAATTAAATTCTCTTTTAGGTGAAGGAAGTATGACCGCTTTACCACAGTCCGTCCGGTTAAGCATTGGGGAGCTGATAGGTCGAACGGAGTGGTGCTAGAGCTCTAAAGTGGCTCTAAATATCCATTTCTTTGATTTTCACAATCAGGCTCAAAGTCTTTGTTGGACACGTTTTTTAATAGCAAACAAGGGCTCTGCCTAATGCATTCAGAACCGCACATTTGCATTCCGGAATAGAACTGCTTTGCTATTAAATGGAAGTCCAATCATAGGCAAATTCCTATCGGCCATATCAGTTGGAAAAAGAAGAGGCAAATTCCTACCGGCCAGAATCTGGAGAAGAACAAAAAAAGAATGGTTCCGCTTACTCACAACTCAGAGGGGATGCCGCTTACTACTCAAATCCAAGGAATTGCAAAAGTTGCTGCGCTCCCTAGACCAGTACCATTTAGTTAGGTAGGGACAATCAATCCATAGTTACGGGAATAACGGAATGCATGGGGATAAAAAATATAGAAAAATGAAGATTTTCTATGAAATCCTTTCTTTCCATAGATGTATCTGGTCTGAGACGGTACAGTACTCTACGAGAGGAATGCAATGGGATGCACACCTTTCTTCATGGTGTACGGCGTAGAGGCAGTACTACCCTGCGACATTATTCATGACTCACCTCGAGTGCGCATGTACGAAGAGAGAGAGGCCGAGCTCGATCGGCAGGACAACTTAGATGCCCTGGAGGAGGAGTGCGACGTCGCAAAAGCCCATTCCGCATTTTCTCAACAACAAGCTCGCAGGTATCAAAGCAGAGAGGTGCGGGCCAAAACTTACAACGTCGGCGAACTCGTTCTGCGCCTGCCGGAGAAGAAAAAGGACAAACTCAAGCCCAAGTGGGAGGGTCCCTTCATCATCGACGAAGTTCTCACTGGAGGGGCGTACCGCCTGCGTGATGCGTCAGACAATCGATTAGAGCCGAACCCCTGGAACGCGGCCAGACTCTGAAGATTCTATGCCTAGCGCAGAAATCTTTGTTCGTCTCCTTCCCCCTATTATTTCCATCATTTTTTCACTCTCTTTTCGTTTTTAGCTTTAAAAGCTTTCGTGCGGTTAGACCGTACACCCCCGACGCATACATCTTGAAGTATGTACGTCTATTATACCTGGGGGCTTCTTGGACAGAAGTTTGCTATTGTTATTTTCCGAGCATCAAACTCTTCACATATGCGTTTTCTCCCATATGTACCTTTTCTTCGCCATTATATGCATCGATATGACTTAAGTTTTGGCCAAGCTGTGTTACCTGGCTCCTGTGCTTATGGCCTACGTTCCCGTTAGTTCGGCTAGGGCATAAAGGGAGCACCTCTGCGATTGTTACTGCCGGGTCATCCGGATGTATACCTCAGACTGGGTGAAGCCGAAAGCTAGCGTTCTTAAGGGAATATTCGGTCGGTGAACTAAAGATGCTTTTGCATTCGTCCCATCGTGAACCCCCAGAAGCTATACACATTGTGATTTCTTCATCACAGTTCGGACATGCACACCCAGGGAAAGGAACCCTTAACGGAACTATTCTCTCGGGAGGATGTTTCTTACACTCTTAATGTAATATAACATAACTAGCCGGATAATTGTCTGTTCAAGCAACTATTACCCCTACGTCTGGTTTCCACGCATACCCCGGTTTCTTTTGCCGCTCAGGTATTCGGAAACACTCCGCACCTTCGGGTCGAGAGATCGAAGCGAAAAGGTCGGCCATGACAATCGTTTTACAATCCAGCTAGAAGGAAAAATACAGTCACTTAGGACTTAAAAACTTCCTCCTTTATACCGTCCAACAGGCGGTCTAATTTACAATCCTGTTGGGAGTATCTAACAGCCACCTCTACTTGGCCATATACTAAACTAATGGGAATTACTTCCCCATTTGACCCTAGCCGTCCGACCCGGGCCATGTGATTCGGATCCAGCTTGGTATATCGTGTTTTTACCATGGCCCAGGCCTCTCGCGCACCCTCTCAGCAAGCCGATATCTTCCATAGTCGGATACGCCGCCGCGCTCCCTTGGATAGCTCTACAAGCTTCTCCATATTCCCTGGAGGGGAGTCGGATGGCCATAAGGCCTTGGCTACACTCTGCATGGCCTGCCGAGCTTGCTCGTGCAACTGCGACAGCCCTTGCAGGAGATCACTTGATGATCCGGACACCTCCTCTTCGGGACGGCCCGTCAACATACCTGCAATCATAGCTATATCAGCTACTTTTTCCTCCAAATTATTATAAAGTAAGATCCGGCCACGTAATGAATATGCCGCCTCGCAGCTTTTTATTCTCCTTCACAGAGTCGACTAGCTGGGCCCGCACATCTTTCAGTTCTTCGCCCAGTTTGGTGTTGAGTCCTGGAGTTTGTTTTTCTCCTCTCTGACTCGGTCCAGGATATGCTCGCCTGCGGCGTGTAGTCTTTTTGCCTCTTTCTCTCCCACTTGAGCGGTTTTCAACTTCTCTTCAAGTTGACCTGATGATCCTATTATGAGATAAGCAACAGTATTAGCACAGCTACTGTATAATTGTTATTCCTCGATGGAGGGGATCCTTACCAGAAGATGCCTTCTTGGACTCTTTCGGTTTGACGGTAGAAGCATTTAGCTATGTCCGACACTGCTCCAGCTCTTGAGCTAGCAGGTTGTTCCTCTCCGTCAGAACCTGGTTATACATCAATCCTTAAATCACTTGTGCCAACTGCTTTCAGTCTCGGGGGCTACTAGCATGTGCTTATCCTTTTCGGACAAAATAAACCTTACCCGCACATCTGTTAAATGCTGCTTTGTGGCTCTACCAAGCCCATCTCAAGCAGCTCAGATGTATGCGTCAGCCGAGCTGAAGGCATCAAACGCCTCTTTCGAATAGCGGGGGTCTCGTAAAATGGCCCTCCAATGCTGATGATTCATGGCGCTCTCCACTTCCGAGTTGGTGACGGACATATTTTCCGAACCCTCGGCCGAAGGATAGTCCGGCGTCACTCCCATATCGGTCCCCGTCCCCTCGGCTGGGGCTGGATCCTGGCTGCTAGGAGTATTACTGCCCAGACCCCCGGACACAGTCCGGCGGACTCTTTTCCTGATACGGGATAAACATGAAAGTCACAGTTGGAAGCGACTATTAAAAAAACATATTTTCAAACCCATACCTCTTTGACAAGGGCCTGACCATGTCTTGCCTGCCTTCCTCTTCGAAGGCTTGCCCGGTGCGGGAGCCGCTCTCTTCGGCGTCGCTCCTGGAGTAGCACGGTATGTCGAACGCCTCCCCTTCGACGCACGAGACAGTGCGGTGGGTTAGGCGGAATGAGGGAATCCTTTCGGGGAAGATGCCTCGTGACTACTTACGTGTGAAGCGGGGAGAAGACCAGGGTAATCGGCGATGATGGCCACTCCGGTGCCGTCGTAGCTCGCCTGGTAAAACACGCCATTCTCGAGCACCACGAATATATCCGGATCCTCTTCAAATCCAGGATCAAGGTCCTGATCGTAGACCTCGGGCTGCGGGGCGGGGCTGTAAAGCCCTTCCGAAATCTTTCGCCAGTGCTGTTTATCAATGGGTGAGTTAGTATTCATTAAACAGGGAGTGAAATGAGTAGAGCAGAAGAGCTGGGGGCTTACCCAGCTAGGAGGATTGTACATGGAATATCCTTCTCTGTGCGTGATGCGCAGGAACTCCTCTTCCTCACCCTTGAACAGCTCAGCCAAAATTTTGGCTAGGGCGGCAGGGGTGTCCGGACCTTTCCTACAGCAGCCGGAGGCGTCATCTTCCCCATTGTAGTTCTACATGGGAAGTCCTCTGTATTGGAGCGGCTGGACCCCCGCACTATGGAGGTCACCATTACTTCGACCATCGTATATCCGGACTGGGCGAGCGTCCTGATCTTGCTCAAGAGTTGGCGGACTTCCGCGCTATCTTCCTCCTCGAGGCTCCGAGGATGCCAGTTGTGGCGTTTCTTCAGAGGGACACTTGTAAACTTGGGGAGACCCCTCCGGACTGGATCTAGAAGTATGACATCCTCGATATAAAACCACTCAAAGGTCCACTTTTCAGACGCCTTCTTCGGCGTGCCGGATAGGTATCCGGTCTCGGCAATGTGCCATATTTTGGCTCCCCCCACTTCAAATATTGATCCTTCGTGGTTACGCGGGACAAGGTGGAACAGCTTTCCCCATAGTTCAAAATGGGCCTCAATACCTAGAAATAGTTCGCATAAAGCAACATAACCCGTGATGTGCAGAATGGAGGCTGGGGTAAAATTGTGCAACTGGAGGCCATAATACTCGAGAAGCCCTTAGAGGAATGGGTGAATTAGAAATCCCACGCCCCTCAGCAGATAGGGGACGAAGCACACTCGCTCTCCCGCGGACAAATTGGGGAAATCCTCCTCCTGGGTTTTGCCGTTGAGGGAGGCCAATCCTACTCGAACAGGGACCAGATCTGCAGGAGGGAGAAATCCCTGCGTTTGCAACTTCTCCAATTGGCTGTGGGACACAGAGCACCTCTCCCACTCGCCTCTCTCTAGGTTGGAATGGGAAGAGGAGCTGGGAATGTTAGCCATGTTGGAATGGTCTTTCCTGGCAATCTCTGAGGATTTTCTCCGCGTGATGCCGAATGGATCTGAGATCCAATCTCTTTAAATACACGCTCTTTCTGGCACGACTAGGGTGTTATTTGCAAAAAATAGCCTGACCGTTCGTATTCGCCCGGCACGTGGAAGATGAAGTCATAGATACACAGAAGCCGAGGGACGCGACATTGAATTAAAAGCCGAATACATTACTTGGAAGCCGTCGGAGGGGGAACCCGCCTTGCAATGCCGAAGACAATCTGCGCGCCGAACACCTCGTCATTGAAGCCTGGTTCGGGGGCTACTAAGGGAGTCCTGGACTAAGGGGTCCTCGGGCGTCCGGCCTGTTAGCCATGGGCCGGACTGATGGGCTGTGAAGATACGAAGACCGAAGACTGCACCCGTGTCCGGATGGGACTCTCCTTGCGTGGAAGGCAAGCTTGGTGACCGGATATGTAGATTCCTTTATTTGTAACCGACCTTGTGTAACCCTAGATCCTCCCGATGCCTATATAAACCGGAGGACTTAGTCCGGAAAGTATAGATACTCATTACCATAGTCATACAGGCTAGACTTCTAGGGTTTAGCTATTACGATCTCGTGGTACATCAACCCTTGTAATACTCATATTCATCAAGATCAATCAAGCAGGAAGTAGGGTATTACCTCCATAGAGAGGGCCCGAACCTGGGTAAACATCGTGTCCCCTGTCTCCTGTTACCATCGACCTTAGACGCACAGTTCGGGACCACCTACCCGAGATCCGCCGGTTTTGACACCGACACGGGGGACGTGGCCCGCGAGCATCCACGACATTCTGGCGATCGGAGCCAGGCGAGCGGCGTCGTCCGAATCTGAGACGACGAGCGACGCGCCGCTGGGTCCGGGGGCAGGGACGTGCTACCCGCGGGCGGTGCAGCAGCCTCTACCGCACCCCAGCCGGCGCCCGCGCCACGCCCTTCCAGGCCGCGCGCGATGAGCAATACCGCGATGCCGGAGCCCCCGGGCACCGCCGCGGAAAGAGCCATGTGCGCCACTCACGGGACGAACCAGGCCGGCGTGCGTGCTCAGACGCCGGTGCAGGCGGTGTGCGACGGCGAGACCGCGACAAAGCCCCTTCTAACCCGCTTAGAAGTCGGAGCGCGTCACGGTCTACGCAGATCTCGCCGCCGCCTACGCTAGCAGAAGCGCTGGCGCGCGTGCAGCTGCTCCTCGACTTCTCCCTGCTGCGGAGAAGCTCGACGAGTGGAGAGCCACCATCCGAAGCCTTGTCAGCTTCGCCAACAAACACGAGCCGCTCCCGACGGGACCCTCGCACCGGCATCCTAACGAGCCGGTGCATGCTGATAGTGGGGGGACCAGAGACGCTGCGACCACAGTGCACCCTCCCCCCCTCCCCCCCCGCCGCGGCCGCGACAACAGCCAACGGCCTGTCGACCCGACGTCGGGGACAACGTTTCCACTGCGTCGTCTGACCCGCGAACACGCCGCGACCAACGTCAAGTCCTTCGGGAACGGTCCCAGGAAGACACTCGAACTACCATCGAACGACGACGGGAGACGCACCATCAGTCAGATCGGCGTGTGGGGCCTACTATGGACCACCTGTTGCCGGGGGGCCCCGACGACCTACCTTACGAGGTGGGTTGTCTAGCCTTTACCTGAGAGCTGCGGCAGTTCCAGTGGCCCTCTCACCGCACGTTCAAGCCCGATGTTGGCAAGAAGTACAACGGCAAGACCCACCCGTCGGAGTTTCTCAGCATCTACACCATCGCGATGCAAGCTGCTGGAGCTCGCGACGACAAGGTGCTTGCCAATTACTTCCCGTTGGCACTCAAAACCAACATCATGTCATGGTTGATGCACTTTCCAGTGGATTCCATTTCTTCTTGGTCGGATTTGTGTCATGAGTTTGGTGGCACCTTCACTGGAGGCCACCAAGCTCATGGCCAGGCAAGCGATTTGCATATCATGCCCCAGAAAGAAGGTGAAAACCTACGCAAGTACATACAGAGTTTTAGCCGGGTGCAGTACAACATCCCAGATGTTCATCCCGCCGCTGTTATCAGCGCATTCCATCAGAATGTGCGCAACTGCAAGATGCGTGAAGAGTTGGCAATGTACAAGGTCAAGGATGTGGCCAAACTTTATGTTCTGGCCGATAGATGTGCTCGAGCTAAAGGGGGGAGGAAGTACCCCGGCGAGGACACTGGTGCGGAAACCGACTCCATAGGCAAAGACACCACCACCCCGACAAAGAATGGCTGGCGCCGCAACAGGAAGCGCAAGGGCAAGACTGTGCTTGCCGTTGAGGGATCTGGCGAGCTCGGCGCCGCCAAAAAGGCCAAGGCTGATGACCCCGGAAAGGAGGTTGCCGGGTGTGCCGCCTGCTTGGCCCTGGCGGCCGTCGGCAAGCCAGGAGGCTCCGACAAGCAGTACTGCAAGATCCACCGCACCAAGGGCCATGACCTCCAGAACTGCAACAAGTTGAGCTGCTTGCAGAAAAGCAGAAGGCTGAATATGAAAGGCGAGACAAGGAGAAGGGTTGGGATGGTGCTGAGGGATCTAGCAAGAAGCATGGCGGCCAAGGGGGTCGCCACGGCAAAGATAACCAACAAGAGAGGCCCGCTCGGGGCCGCGACAAGAAAGAGGAGGATGATGATCACGACGAGGACGACGAGTCCGGCGAGCGCGAGTTCTAGAAGGCTACAGAGGCTATGTGCCTCGACGGTGGCACCTTGTTGCACACCTCACACCGCTAGCTGAAGCAGTGGGCGCGTGAGGTCACTGCGGCGGAGCTGTCGTTCGATGCCCAGAAGCCACTGAAGTGGTCCCGCACGCCCATCATTTTTTACACCGAGGATCACCCTGACCACACAACTGCGGTCGGGTGTTTTCCATTGTTGGTTTCACCAACAATACACAACCTCAAGGTGACCAAAGTGCTGGTTGATGGTGGGGCCGGTCTGAATTTGATCTCGCCCGCTGTGATCAAGAAGCTGCAGATTCCTGATGGAGACCACGAAGAGACCGGCACGTTTCTAGGGGTCAACCCGGGAAGGAGACAGCCTAAAGGTAAAATCACGCTGCCCGTTACGTTTGTGGGCGAGCCGAACTATAGGACAGAGAAGATCGTCTTCGATGTCGCCGAGATCCCCTTGCCATACAATGGGATCCTTGGCCGCCCAGCGCTGGCCAAATTCATGGCGGCGTCCCACTATGCCTACAACACGTTGAAGATGCCGGGGCCACTGACCATCATCACCGTCCCCTCTGACAAGAAAGACGCACTCATCTGCACCGACCAAGTCTACCGAGAGGCAGTTGCAGCAACTGCCGCCAGGGCACTTGCCCCTGCCGCTGAAGCTCCAGGGAGGAAGAAGGCCAACAAGACTCCTTCCGGCAAGACCTCTTGCACCCACTCCGGCAAGCGCACCTCTTCGGAGTGTGGTGCTCCCATTGAGGACGTGCCAGAGAGCTCCACCGACAAGAGCAAAAAGTCCAAGCCTGCACCACCAGAAACCAAGAAGGTGTCCGTCAAGGCGGACGGCACGGGCGGGGCTTTCACTATAAGCTCCACCCTCGACAGCAAATAGGAAAGCGTGCTCGTCGCCTTCCTGCGGGCGAATGTCAATATATTTGAATGGCAAGCAGCTAACATCCCCGGCGTTCACAGGGAGGTGATTGAGCACCATCTTGCTGTCTGTCCTCACGCGCGGCCCGTCAAGCAGAAGGTCAGGAAGCAAGCTTTGGAGCAGCAAGAGTTCATCATTGAAGAGATCAGGAAGTTGGAGGCGGCAGGCCTGGTAAGAGGAGTACTCCACCCCACGTGGTTGGCCAATCCGGTGGTGGTGCGTAAGGCAAACGGGAAGTGGAGGCTGTGTATTGACTACACATACATCAATAAAGCTTGTCCAAAGGATCCTTTCCCTCTGCCACGCATCGACCAGATTGTACACTCCACTGCTGGGTGTGACCTGCTGTTATTCGTCGATGCCTATTTAGGGTACCACCAGATCTTCATGATGAAGGAAGATGAAGAGAAGACCGCGTTCATCACCCCATGTGGTACGTACTGTTTTGTACGAATGCCTTTCGTGTTGAAGAGCGCTGGATCGACGTTTGCCCGAGCAGTCCAGATTGGTTTTGGGCCCAAGCTACATAGAAATATGGAAGCTTATATGGATGACATAGTGGTCAAAACCAAGGACAGGGCCACGCTCGTGCAAGATTTAGAAGAAACATTCGCAAACCTACGCAAGATCAACCTCAGGCTCAACCCAGAGAAGTGCGTGTTCTGTGTCCCCTCTGGCAAACTTCTCGGGTTCTTTGTGTCTCAACACGGAATCGAAACAAATCCTGAAAAGATCAAAGCGATTGAGCAGATTGAGGCGCTGAAACGGGTCAAAGACGTCCGTAGGCTCGCCGGCTGCGTTGCTGCCCTGAGTAGGTTCATCTCCAAATCTGCTGAGCACGCCCTCCCCTTTTTCAAAGTGTTGAAAAAGGCGGGTCCAGTAAAATGGACTTCGGAGGCAGAGGCAGCACTGCAAGATTTGAAGAGGTACCTCTCCTCCACGCCAATACTAGTCGTGCCTAAACCACGAGAGCCGTTGTTGCTGTACTTAGCAGCAACGAATCAAGTGGTCAGTGCTGCGCTGGTGGCACAGAGGGAACCTAAGGGAGAAGCAGCAGTTGCAGCAGAGCCATCAGATGGTGGGCCGGGGTCTTCCCCGACAGAGCCTGACGCCGGCAAACCAGAACCCCCGGCAAGACCCGAACCCGGCGAGGCAGAGCCTGAGCGGATGGGCGAAGTGGGACAGAAGAAGAAGATGGTGCAGCACCCAGTGTATTTTGTCAGTTCCCTCTTGCAGGGGGCTAGGTCAAGATATTCTAGAATGCAGAAGCTGCTTTTCGGCCTTCTCATGGCCTCGAGAAAGCTGCGCCACTATTTCCAAGCGCACGAGATCACCTTCGTCACCCGCCTCCCTTTGCAACGGATTTTGCACAATCCAGATGCGACAGGGAGGATTGTGGAGTGGGCATTGGAGCTATCGAGCTTTGGCCTTAGGTTTCAAAGTACTTCAACGATCAAGAGCCGAGCTTTGGCAGAGTTCATAGCAGAGTGGACCGCAACGCCCGATGAGGAGATTCAAGAGACCGCCCTTCCCGGCAAGGAGACGAGAAGTGAGTGGATTATGTATTTTGATGGAGCTTTCTCACTCCAAGGTGCTGGTGCTGGCGTGCTACTCGTCGCACCCACCGGAGAGCACCTCAAGTACGTAATCCAGATGCACTTCCTCCAGGAAAAATCAACGAACAATATGGTGGAGTACGAGGGGTTGCTTGCCGGTATCTGGATCGCGGCAGACCTCGGAATCAAGAAGCTCATCATCAGGGGTGATTCGCAGCTCGCTGTCAAGCAAGTCAACAAGGATTACCAGAGCCCGTTGATGGAGGCCTATGTGAATGAAGTGAGGAAGTTGGAAGAACGTTTCGGTGGCCTATAGGTAGAACATGTTCCCCGAGCGGAGAACAGCATTGCCGATGACCTGTCGAAACGCGCTGCCCTCAAGTTGCATGTGGAACCACGTACATTTGTACTTCAGTTAATACAACCATCCATAGAGCCATCAGCAGGGCAGAACAAGTGAAGGAAGACAAGCCCCGGCAAGTACCTTTCCATCGAGCTCCCAGGAGCCGCCGGCAAGGAGGTTGCCAGGTACCCCAAGCTTGCTCAGAGGCAACTACCTCCGACGGGGCCCCAGGCCCTGACCATAGAGGCAGCTGCCCCTGCGGCCGAAGATGTGCCTTTGGTCCTTACCGTCGAGCCCCAGGCTCCGGCATGGGCGCAGCCCACCGTCCGTTTCCTCCAAACAGGAGAACTCCCCGTGGAGCAGGAAGAAGCAGAGAAAGTAGCCCGTCAGTCCAACATGTACCAGTTTGTGGATGATACCCTATAAAGAAGGAGGCCAAATGGAGTCGGGCTGAAGTGCATTCCTCGAGAGGATGGACTAGAGCTATTGGCAGAGATACATGGAGGTATGTGTGGCTCCCACATAGGGTCAAGGGCCCTTGCCGGCAAGGCATTTCGGCAAGGTTTCTTCTGGCCCACAGCCCTCCAGGATGCAGCTGCGCTAGTAACCAAGTGTGAAGCATGTCAGTTATATTTGAAGAAGCTTCAGCAAACAGTTCAAGCCCTTCAAACAATCCCTCTCTCCTGGCCATTTTCGGTCATGGGGCTCGACATACTGGGCCCCATCCCCCGTGCTGTCAGGGGCTTTGATTACTTGTATGTCGCAATCGACAAGTTCACAAAGTGGCCTGAAGTGGAGGTAGTGAGGAAGGTGACAGCACAGTCAGCCGTCAAGTTCCTCAAGGGGCTAGTTTGCCATTTTGGTGTGCCGAACAGGGTCATCACCGACAACGGCACGCGGTTCACAAGCCGCACCTTCATGCAATACATCCAGGACCTCGGTAGCAAGGTCTGTTTCTCTTCAGTGGCACACCCATGGAGCAACGGCCGGGCGGAGAGGGCAAATGCTGAAGTACTGCGAGGCCTGAGGAGAAAGACTTTTGATAGGATGCACAAGTGTGGAAGGCACTGGATTGATGAGTTGCCGACGATTCTTTGGTCGATTAGAACGACGCCAAATCGAGCCACCGGCCAGACACCCTTTGCCCTGGTATACGGGGCAGAAGCAGTTCTCCCCAGGGAACTCACATACGGGTCACCTCGAGTGCTCGCTTATGACGAGCTTGAGCAAGAGCAGTTGCGGCAAGATGACGTGATGCTCCTTGAGGAAGATCGTCTTCGGGAAACTGTGCGAGCTGCACGCTACCAGCAGGCCTTGCGCTGCTACCATAGCCGCAAGGTTCATGCCCGAAGTCTTGAGGAAGGCGACCTTGTTCTTCGGCGCGTTCAGTCGGCCAAGAATTCCAAAAAGTTGACGCCAAAGTGGGAAGGCCCTTATCGGGTAATACGAGTCACCAGGCCTGGCGCAGTCCGCCTGGAGACTGAAGATGGTGTCCCAGTGAGCAACTCCTGGAACATCAAACATCTGCGTAAGTTTTACCCATGAGGCGCGGTTGCCGGGCTTCCCGGCAAGCCACCTTTTGTACAAGCCTTGCCGACAAGGCATGTAACCCTTTCTACAAAGCCAGGCGCAGACCGTGAGCATAAATAAATGAAGCGCTAGCGCCCTAAGTTTCAGCATGCATGCTAGGTTAAGTCTCTCTTTAGTAGGGTTGATAGTGCCTTGCGGCAACTAACCCCTAGCATAGAGGTCGGGTGTGTGTCTTTCCGTCCTTTCTAGTCTTTTCTTTCGTTCGCAGACTGCACAGGCATTTCTGCTAAGCCATTTAAGGGCAGGGAGACGGATCGTCATCCCCGACCCCGGCAAGCCATTGCCGGGGGGCTGCAGATTCAAGCACTCGACCACTGCAAGCCATGGTTGCCGGGGGCTGCAGATCCAGATAAGTCCTTTATCCCCTGTTATGCATTTCCGCATGGAATTGGGACGTATGAAGCCTCATTTATTCCTGGGCCACTGTGCTCCCCCTTTCCTGCGCCCAAGAACTACTCCCTGGGCCAGAACTTGGTTGTAGTCGCGGTGACAAGGAAGCAAACGAAGGGCCTAACCCTACTTCGCCCCTGCCTCCGCCGAGGGCGTGAGTATAGACGTGAATGAAGTAAGGGGACGGCAAGGCCTGTTGCTAGGCGACAATGTTTATCTTAAAAATAACAAGGATTCGTTCCTTGGCATGGGCCTCACTCACGCACAAAGAACACGGCAAACACCCTTTTTCATTAATACGTTCCAAACAGGTACAGTTCGTACGGAATGCAAACATGAGCAAGGGGATTACAAGGTTTAAATCTAACAAGTGCCCGTAGGCTTAAAAACTAAAAAAGATAAGTGCCCCATGATCCCCGTTCTTGCCCCTTTCCTCCCAGGTGCAGCAGGTGAAGGCAAAAAGGAGGCGACGGGGAACGCGCTGATGGAGAGCTTGACAAGGAAGACCCTTGGCAGGGCGCATGGACGAGGGAGGAGGGCGACGTGGTCAGTAGGAGTCGGAGTCGGCATCCTCCCGCTTGACGCCCTCCTCGTCGCTGTCGCTATCCTCCTCGTCGCTCCCGCTTGAGGAGGAGTCTTCATCGAGGAGGAGCTCTCCACGCAACACCTTAATCGAGTTCCCAAGTGCCCAAAGACCTTGACGGAGAGCAGGCCGTTCTCCATTAATTTGAAGTGGAGAACGAGCCCCTCCGACAAGCTATGGGCACGAGCGAAGGTCTTCCACCCGTGACGAAGATACATGACGTGAGGGGCAGGGAAGTCGACGTCGACCCGCATGCTACCATTCCCGCAGCCCCTCATATGCAACCTCAGAGCCTGTGTCGGGTCGAGCTCCATCTCCCGAGAGAACGGAGTAGGGAGACAAAGACGACGGCGCACTGGCCGGTGCAGCCTGATGACTAACTCACGGGGCTGGTCTCCGATGTGGCCCTCCATTGGGGGAGGGGCCCCTGGCGGAGGCGAGGCCAGTGCACCGCCCCGTCCTCCTCTTCCCCAACCGCCACGGAGACCTCGGCCTCGCCCCCTCCCCCTTCCTCTCACGGCCGGCTCCGCCGCCACGAGCTCTTGGGAAGGAGGGGCGCGCTGTCGAGCAGAGACCCTCATCGCCGCCATCGGAGTGCCGGCGCGCCGTCTCGACATGGCAGAAGGAATTAAGGAGCCAAGGTAGAAGGAGATGAATGATGAAAGATTGGCGGGTGCCATCCCCCTCCCCTTCTTATAAAGAGGCGGGGCCGAGGCTCGGCTGCCCCACTTAACCAATCCAGCCACCAGGGGCGCAGGGAATCAAGATCGACCTGCTGCTCCAACCAGCGACGACCCGGTTCCTCACCTCGTCATTTAAGGCCCGTGCCCCCTGCGTCCACCGCCTACCATCTTTGAGGCATGGGGGACACGTGGTGAGCAAGCCGAAATCAAGGACACGAGTGAGGTGACCGTTTTCCACCCCGTGATCGTGGGGCACGGGCGCCTTGAAGGCCACGACTCGAGTCCACTTAGTAAATAAGCCGTGCCCCTGCGTTTCCCTCTTTTTTATGGGGAAGGCGCGAGCTGCCTCTTTACTATGATGTGACGCATGAGGGCAGCAACCGCCCCACGCATGACCCCCACATCATGCATGACCCCCACGTCGTGCATTCAACGTGGGTCGTGGGGAAGCGCAGTGAGCGAGGGAGTTACTGTGGTAAAAAATCCGCTGCCCGCGCGCCCGCGCACCGTTCTGGGCCTGGCCCAATAACGCCTCGCGCTTATATGTGGCCCAGGCTCGGGGGCTCCTGTCGGTGTACAAAAGTAGGGGTCCCTTTTTGCACCCCTTTACTTGTGCGCGGGCAGTCGCAGCCCCACGCCCCTGGCCATGCTTGGCGGGGCAGAGGAAGCAAAGGCACAAGAGAACCAGACTAACGCCAAGCCGGAAACACAAAGAGCAGAAGGGCGAGGTGGACACCCCCGGCAAGGCCCTTGCCGGGGCGGCCTCCACAGCCCCGGCAAGAGCCTTGCCGGGGCAACTCGCCTAATGCCAGCAGGGCTGCCACCCTTGAGCCTAAGAGTTCCGACGCCCTCAACCACACTGGAACCAAAGCTCGGGAGGTGCCTCCGTGGTGGCATGCAGATCTTTGTGAAGACCAAGGGCATACAAGACTAGATAAATAACCAGAAGATGAAGATCCTCGGCAAGATCCTTGCCAAGGATACCCACGAGACCCCCGGCAAGCCCCTTGCCGGAGACGACCACGACGCCACAGCAAGACCCTTGCCGGGGCCCTGGCAAGACTCTTGCCGAAGACATCCGCGAGGCCGCAGCCAGGCCCACATCTGCCAAAGCTCCGCCGCCGTTCCCATGCAGCTGCCAGCCCACCAACTAGGCGAACACCTGCGTGGCGACGTGTAGCCTCTAGGCCAACTCAGCAAGCACCTGCATGGTGGCATGCAGATCTTCGTGAAGGCTCTGCCACCGCACCAACTCAGCAGCCAGCCAGCCAGCGTGGCACTACCCGCCTCGTCAGTTCGGACGCCCGTCGAAGCCAAGCGAGGCGGTGACAGCTGGGACGACCTTCCTTTTCGTCCCCGATAAAGCAAGAAGGGCACGTCGGTAGCGCATTAAATGTGTTTGTCCTACGGTGCCAGACGATAGACTCGACCACTGTATAGCTTTCCACCTCCTGTGTGCCACTGTGGCAGCCCCTTTGTCTATAAAAGGAGGCCCGCAGCATACTGGGAGAGGATTCGGACTTTTTGGATGCTGCATGCCTTTTAGCTAGTCCAAGAACATGAGATAAACAGGAACCAGCAGGAGTAGGGTATTACGCGTCACTTGCAGCCCGAACCTGGATAATCCCCCCCGCGTTGATCTCTCAATACCACTCTTTCCACAGCCCCGCGCCCGCCAACCATAGCAAAAGGGATTCCTCGTGATCCCGTAGGTGTCGTTTCCCCCGACAGGACCCTTACTTAACCTGATGACTAACTACCTTATATGTGTTGCAGGGAAACAATGGGAAGCACTGAGGTTTACAATCGAGGTTAGCACGTGCATGGTCCGTTGGCTAATAGCACATTATTGTGCAATTATAGGAAGCATTCTAATATTTAGGTTTTTAACAATTTGGTCTTGCACATTTAGGTCCTGCTGACAGAGGTTTTTGACCCACTGTTTGACCCTTGTTGCATATGGGGAAATGAGTTGTCCATGAATATCAATCAAGTCAAGAAACTCAGAAAGATTGTTAGGATAAAGAAATTAGCGACAAAAAACAACAAGATCTTTGTTTGCACAATGAAGAAGACATCAGTTCACTACAAGATGGTACTAACTATTATACCTTGCCTTTTTTATTCCTTTGCCCCATTTTCAATATAGAGAAGATATTATGCACATCCTTGTTTTCAGGCCTTTCCAAAGCAGTTCACGGATGATTACCTCTCAAACCACCTCTATGGTCAGGAGGCGAGGAAGGTTTCCATATAACACCCACGGTTCAATATTGAAGTGTTCCTGAAGAGGACGAAGGACGGACGGTCAATCATCCACAGGCATTGGCCTAAAGTTGCAAAGACCTTTAACATGAATGAAGGCTCAATATTCGCCTTCCGCTTCAGCAGTTTTCCAGATGAGATGCATCTGTCTATATACCGTCTATGATGCTAATTTCGAAAGGTTCTACATGTTGCATGTGAAACTTGGTGCTGGTGCAGTTTTGTAATGGGGTAGCTGAGTGATGAAGCTATATCATGTTATACTCTGATGTATTTCAATTATGAAATCCTGCTTCCTTAATATGGAAATGAAATGTATTATGTGCTTAATATGCATGTCAATTAGATTAATAAATGGATTTTTAATAATAGGGCAATTAGCCTGCTAATGGCGAATTAGCCTGCTAATTGGGTTTTGCTATTGCAAACGGTTATTCAGAAAATACCGTGGGCGATGACGTCAGGAAACGCACACAGTTTCTAGGAATAAACCATGTTGGATCAATGAAAAATCACACACGACCTTCTCTTGAATACTGTTTGCGCTAAGCCACCTTGCGTAAATGTTTACCACATAAAAACTGTGTGTGATGGACAGCCTTTGCCACACAGTTTCTTCTACGCACCGTGTGATGCATTCAATAACGCAAATGATAAAATTGTTAATATCATGTGCAATGGTAACGCTATCACAAACAATTTAACGGGGAAAATTATGTGTGATATACCTGTGAACGGAAACGTTTTCCTTGGAGCAAATGTGTGGGATGTACATACGAACGGAAACATTTAGCAGGGACTGACTGTGTGGGATGTACTTGCGACCGGGAACAATTCGCATGTATAATTGTATTTTTTTTGCTCTACTGTACGTATTTCCGTATTTGAGCGCTTGCTGGTCGCACACGACTTCATTTTTCCGAGCATGTGTACCAGGAGGGCATATCCCCGATGGTTTCTGGGTCGTGTGTGAAGGACCCCCCTATTGACGTCACTCACTAGGTGACGGTTCTAAATGCCGTCGCAGAAAGGGGTCAAAAACCGTTTGTATAGCACCGATGCATACCAGTGTCCTCTGGTGAGCTAAGAGAGATTTCTGTATGCGGCCTGCACAGACTACCATTTTTATAATTTTTATAATATCACCTGCTTATGCTTCACGACGTGTAACATTATTGTTAGTCTTGTTTTGCCATGTACAAAAAAGTCTATCTTGCTCGCTTCACTGTTGTAACTATATTTTTGCCCTAGTCATGTGTACTTACAGAAACATTTCAGGATGAAGTGACATCAACACAAAGATCTGCGAGCAGTGCGGCATGATCGTTACCAATTGATTACAGATTGGAATTGGAATGTGTTGATGTTCTCGAGCATCAACTAGAGGTGGCAAGACAACATGTATATGATTCTCAACGTACAATCAACAAGTTGAGACTGGACTTGCAGGTATTAGATGCAGGAGTCAGAAAATGAAACAAGACACTGAGGTAACCACAAAGGAATTCGAGATTTTGCAGACTGAAATTTGTGCTATCTTAATCCGGCCAATCCTATTTTCTGAAGAGATTATAGTTCAAATGGTAAGTTCTGTTGATGCGTGTCCATGATGTATGAGCTTTATTTGTCTAGTGTATGTAATTTGCTGTTTGTGTACGCTTTATTATCACTCGTGCCGAACTATAATGCCCAGTGGGTATATTCGGCTGTAATTTCTTTATTGTATAGTGTAGGATTATTCTACGTTTCTATGCCTTAGTCTTTTTATTGTATAGTGTATGTTTTTTAGAGGAGATAGTATAGAGTAGGATAATTCTTGAATATGCTATATCATTGAAACGGGGGCCAACACGCCCAAACATTTCCTGGACGCCATACAAGCGAACACACATGTGTAGTCAAAGCGGGCCTTAATTGGGCTGGTCAAAATAATATTTAGTGGATCCCAAATGATGTGGCCCACCGTAACAATGGCTCCTAGCAGGTCGTTAACAGGCCAAAAGCTCGATAGGGACATATAAATGGAAATGGCCCGCGGGCCTCTAGCAGGCCGAAATACATGTCAATTTTGTCTCGGCCCTTTTACTTTACGGACCATTAAGAGGCCAAAAGTGTTATGGGCCAGAGGAGGCCCAATCTACAAACTAGGCTTTTAACAGGCCGAAAGTCACGTCGGGCTGAAATTTTGCCTCACGGAACATGGGCCCCTAATGGACCCAAAGTCAAAGGCCCAACTGTTGTGCGGGACCTTAACAGGCCGAAAGAAAAATGGGATAGGAATTGGCCCATTTACCAAATGGGCCGAGGACAGGCCTAACGTCACAACGGGCTAGAATTGGCCGAGAAAAGGCCGAAAGACATTCCGGGCCGTTAACGGGCTGGAACTGACGATGGGTTGCTAACAGGCCAAAAGAAGCTCCGGCCGTAATTGGGCCCAAAGACGTAGCGGGCCATTAACGAGCTGAAACTGACGATGGGCTGGAAATTGTCAAATCTAGAATGGGCCTTAATTGGGCTGATTCTTTGTAACTTGTATGGGCCGTGCTTGTAAATGGGCCCGACTCAAGTAGGTCGCTAATGGGCCGGTCCGCTTATTTTGACAGGCCCGGCCTTTCAACCTAAATGGGCCACTGTTGGGCCGAGACACGTGTCGATGTATCATAGGCATGTTCCGTCCATTCGCTGGATGACAACTGTCCGAACGCCGGGCCGACACGTGGATCTGCCGGCGAATGAGAATTTTACACGTGGAAAATCTCCATTGGTCCGTGATGACCCACAAGTATCGGGGATCAATTGTAGCTCTTTTCGATAAGTAAGAGTGTCGAACCAAACGAGGAGCAGAAGGAAATGACAAGTGGTTTTCAGCAAGGTAATGTCTGCAAGTGCTGAAATTATAAGTAACAGAGTAGTTTGATAGCAAGATAATTTGTAACGAGCAAGTAACGATAGTAGTAACAAAAGTGTAGCAAGGTAGCCCAATCCTTTTGAGGCAAAGGACATGCCAAAATGGTCTCTTATGATAAGCAAAGTGTTCTTGAGGGTACACTGGATTTTCATCCAGTCACTTTCATCATGTTGGTTCAGTTTGTGTTCGCTACTTTGATAATTTGATATGTGGGTGGACTGGTGCTTAGGTGTTGTTCTTACTTTAACAAACCTCCTAATTATGATTAACCCTCCCGCAAGCATCCACAACTACGAGAAAAGTATTAAGAATAAATTCTAACCATAGCATTAAACTTTTGGATCCAATCGGTCCCTTACGGAATAGCGCATAAACTGGGGTTTAAGCTTCTGTCTCTCGCGCAACCCATCATCTAATTGCTACTCCACAATGCATTCCCTTAGGCCCAAATATGGTGAAGTGTCATGTATTCGACGTTCACATGACACCACTAAGGGAATCACAACATACATACTATCAAAATATCGAACACATATCAAGTTCACAAGATTACTTGCAACATGATTTCTCCCGTGACCTCAAGAACAAAAGTAACTACTCACAAATGATAAACATGCTCATGATCAGAGGAGTATTAAATAGCATATTGGATCTGAACATATAATCTTCCACCAAATAAACCATATAGTAATCAACACTACTAGTCACCCACAAGCACCAATCTATAGTTCCGGTAACAAAACTGAACACAAGAGATGAACTAGGGTTTGAGATGAGATGGTGTTGTTGAAGATGTTGATGGATATTGCCCTCCCAAAGATGGGAGAGTTGTTGGTGATGATGATGACGAGGATTTCCCCCTCCGGGAGGGAAGTCCCCCCGGCGGTGCTCCTGCCCAAGTTCCACCTCGAGACGGCGGCGCTCCGTCCCGAAAGTCCTCTCTTTATTTTTTTTCTAGGTCAAAATGACCTATATACCAGAAGATGGGCACCGGAGGTGGGCCTGGGTGAGCACAACCCACCAGGGCGCGCCTGGGCTGCCTGGCGCGCCCAAGTGGGTTGTGCCCACCTGGTGGGCCCCCTCTGGTAGTTATTTGCTCCAATAATTCTCGTATATTCCATAAAAAATCCTCGTGAAGTTTCAGCTCATTTGGAGTGGTGCAGAATAGGTAGCCTGGCGTAGCTTTTTCATGTCCAGATCTCCAGCTGCCGGAATTCTCCCTCTTTGTGTATACCTTGCATATTATGAGAGAAAAGGCATTAGAATTACTCCAAAAAGCATTATTATGGATAAAAACGTTATAAATAACAGTAAGAAAACATGATGCAAACTGGACATATCAACTCCCCAAGCTTAGACCTCGCTTGTCCACAAGCGAAAACCGAAATCAAAAAACATGTCCTCATGCTTTGAGAGAGAGGTGTCGATAAAAACAAAATACGGGCATAGAAGCATCAAGTTGATTATTATAACGGCAACAAAATTAAACATAAGACTTTTATCATAGAACTTTTATCATATACTTCTCGTGAATAAGTAACAATTCATCACACAATTGAAGTATAAAGCAAAAACTCTATTAATAACCAACAAACTATGTTCTCAGTCAACTTTTGCAACTACAATTCATCATCTTTTCAGGAAGGGTCACGTATCAGAGCCTTTAGGCAAGTCCACATACTCAACCATCATATAGTCTTCTATGATTGCTAATACTCACTGTGTACACAAGAGCAAAATGTTTCAACCGGACACATAGAAAGATAGGGGCTTATAGTTTCACCTCCCAACGTATTCACCTCAAGGATGATGTCAACAATAATAACTCATGCTATCTATATTCAACTGGACATATGTGCCTAGATCTTTCCTCACCACATGATGCTTGCCAAAGGAGAAAAAATAAAAAGGAATAGAAGGAAAACTTTGACTCTTTGCATAAAAGTAAAAGATAGGCCCTTCGTAGAGGGAAGCAGGGGTTGCCATGCGCTTATTTGTTTGTATACTCAAGCCCTTAGTGAAAAAGAACGTCACGTTACATTACCCCTTGTGATAGCGACCTTTATTATGCAGTCTGTAGCTTTTATTCTTCACCATCACAAGTTCGTGCAACGCTCAATTTTCTCTTACACTAAATGATCTCACACATTTAGAAGCAATTTTTATTGCCCTTTTGCACCGATGACAACTTACTTGAGGGATCTTGCTCAATACCTAGGTAGGTATGGGGAACACTTGAAAATAAGATTTGGGTTTAAGGGTTTTTGGATGCACAAGTAGTATCTCTACTTAGTGCAGAATTTTTGGCTAGCAAAGATAGGGGGCAAGCACCATATGTTGAGGGATCTATGACAATATGACTTCTTTGTGAATATAAACAAACATAAACCATTAAGTTGCCTTCCTTGTCCAACGTCAACAATTTTGGCATATAATATTTTGATGAGGGCTCACAATCACAAAAGATTTCTATGATAGTATATTTATATGTGAACCTTCTCTTCCCTTATTAATTCTTACATGAGTTGCATCATTGACTAATACTATTTTTGTCAATCTCTAATAAAATATTCTACTTATACTTTTCCTTATGTGGTGTCATCACCTACCATAGGATTAGTATATGATCTTTTCATTATTTCTTTCCTCTTATTTATTTCCTTTCTCTTTTTCTTTATTATTTCTTTTTAATTGCAACATGAAAGTAAAGAAAGCAAAAACTCAAACTAAACTTTATTATATAACTTGCACACGATTACAAGGATAGATAACTAAGCAAACTCTCAAGGAAGAAAGGATCGAACTAAACTTTTATTCTACTAAAGCAAAAGATCGAACTAAAATGAGTAAAAGCAAAAAGATAGTGGGATGATACGATACCGGGGCACCTCCCCCAAGCTTGGCAGAAGTCAAGAGGAGTGCCTATACCCGATACTCAATTCTCCTTTGGTGGTGAAGAAGGTGATGTTGGAGATGAAGAAGGAATCTTATCCTCGGATTTCCATGGCAGTGATCCACCATCATAACAGGATGAGTGAGTCTCACGAGTCCTGCAACGAGCAGCCAAACTCATACCTTTAAACCTTGCCTCATATTCAAAGACTTGGTTTTGGAGGTCATAGATCTAGCTTCGTAGGAAGTTGATTTGCTCGTTCAGGTTGAAGACGAGGTCCTTCATGGGCTTGCCATCCACCTTGAGATCACGCGAGAGGTCCGTGATCATAAGGTAATTGGCGTTGAGTCCACGCTCCACCATCCCCTTGCACCAGAAGACGTCCTGCTCCATGGCTTCAAGCCTGGCCTCCACGGTTCTCGTCCCCTTGGGACATGGCACATCGCGGAGGTGAAGCACCCCCTCATGCATCTGGATGACCTGAGGGTGCTGCACCACCTCCCGCAGATATGGGTTGATGACATTCTTAAAGAACTTGTCCTTGGACGAGCTTGAAGAGGCCATGGTTGATGGGATCTGACAGAAAATAGAAAGGAAAAGAGAACAGAGGATTTCTTCGTGATACGGTGGTCAACAGGTTCGGGAAGTATATATAGTTTTTTTATCTTGGAGGACAAGCATACGAAAAAAAACGGAGTCTGGAAGGTGTCCCAGGTGGGCACAACCCACCTGGGCACGCCAGACCTGGTGTCTTGTGCCCACCAGGGTACGCTTCCTGGAAGTTTCTTTATTTCCTAAATTTTTAAATATTCCAAAACTGATAAAAAATATTTTTGCGGATTTTTCGGAGTCCGTTTACTTACCGTATCACGTACCTCCTCATTTTCACGATTCTGGAGTGTTCTGGAAGGACTCTTTTATGTGTTCTTCTGGTGTCAAAGTTTGGATAATATTACTTTCAACATTAATGGGCGTACCTGAGATATAATGTTTTATTCGTTGCCCATTGACAACCTTCAGGTTAGTACCTTCGGAATTATTTATTTTGATGGCTCCAGACCGATAAACCTCCTCGATGACATATGGGCCTTCCCATTTTGGGAGGAGTTTTCCTGCAAAGAATCTGAAACGAGAGTTGTACAAAAGAACGTATTCTCCGACTTTAAACTCGCGCTTTTGGATTCTTTTGTCATGCCATCTTTTAACTTTTTCTTTGAATAATTTTGCATTTTCATAAGCTTGCGTTTTCCTGCAAGTTTGAAATCATAGTTGAGCTCTTTGACGGCCCAATATGATTTATATTCTAACTCAAGAGGCAAATGACAAGCTTTTCCATAAACCATTTTACAAGGAGACGTACCCATAGGATTCTTATAAGCTGTTCTATAAGCCCAAAGTGCATCATCTAATTTATTAGACCAATTCTTCCTCGACCTATTGACAGTCTTTTGCAAAATTAATTTTATTTCTCTATTGCTAAGTTCAACTTGACCACTAGACTAAAGATGATAAGGTGATGCAATTCTATGGTTAACATCATACTTGGCAAGCATTTTATGGAAAGCACCGTGAATAAAGTGTGAACCACCATCAGTCATTAAATATCTAGGGACTCCAAACCTTGGGAAAATAACTTCCTTAAGCATTTTAATAAAGGTGTTGTGATCAGCACTACTGGTTGGAATAGCTTCTACCCATTTAGTAACATAATCAACAGCAACCAAAATATGTGTATACCCATTAGAGGAAGGAAAAGGTCTCATGTAATCAAATCCCCAAACATCAAATGGTTCAACAGCAAGTGAATAATTC
Source organism: Aegilops tauschii subsp. strangulata (assembly GCF_002575655.3). NCBI lineage: Eukaryota > Viridiplantae > Streptophyta > Magnoliopsida > Poales > Poaceae > Aegilops > Aegilops tauschii. The sequence continues at coordinate 142,779,967 of NC_053038.3, forward strand.
ATAGGCATTTCTTGACGCTTACCGATATTACCTATCCTTTGACATTCATCACAAGATAAGACGAACTTATGGGCATCCTTGAAGAGAGTAGGCCAATAAAATCCAGACTGTAGTACCTTGTGAGCAGTTCTATCTCCAGCATTATGCCCTCCATGAGCTTGGGAGTGACATTTCCGTAGGATTTGTCCCTGTTCATGCTCAGGTACACAACGTCTAATAATACCATCTACTCCTTCTTTATAAAGATGTGGGTCATCCCAAAAGTAATGTCTTAAATCATAGAATAATTTTTTCTTTTGTTGATATGTAAAGCTAGGTGGTACATATTTAGCAACAATATAATTAGCATAATCAGCATACCAAGGAGTAGTGTGAGCAACATTTATTGCAGCTAACTGCTCATCAGGAAAACTATCATCAATAGGTAGTGGATCATCAAGCACATTTTCAAGCCTAGATAAATTATCAGCTACTGGGTTCTCAGCTCCTTTTCTATCAATGATATGTAAATCAAATTCTTGAAACAAGAGAACCCATCGAATAAGTCTAGGTTTAGCATCTTTCTTTTCCATAAGATTTTTAATAGCAGCATGGTCTGTGTGATTAGTAACTTTGGAATCAACAATATAAGGTCCAAATTATCACAAGCAAACACAACTGCTAAGAATTCTTTTTCAGTAGTAGCATAATTTCTTTGAGCACTGTCTAGAGTTTTACTAGCATGATGAATTACATTGAGTTTCTTATCAACTCTTTGTCCTAGAATAGCACCAAAGCATAATCACTAGCATCACACATAATTTCAAAAGGCAAGTTCCAATCAGGTGGTTGAACAATAGGTGCAGAAATTAAGCCTTTCTTGAGTGTTTCAAAGGCTTCTAGACAATCATCATAAAAAACAAAAGGAATATCCTTTTGCAAGAGACTAGTAAGAGGCCTAGAAATTTTTGAAAAGTCTTTGATAAATCTCCTATAGAAACCAACATGACCTAAGAAACTATGAATACCTTTTATATTTTTTGGACATGGCATTTTCTCAATTGCATCAACCTTAGCTTTGTCCACTTCAATACCTCTTTCAAAAAATTTATGACCCAAGACAATGCCTTCATTAACCATAATGTGGCACTTCTCCCAATTCAAGACAAGATTTGTTTGTTCACATCTCTGCAAAACTCGATCAAGATTGCTTAAACAATCATCAAAAGACTTCCCGTAAACAGAAAAGTCATCCATGAAAACCTCAACAATCCTTTCACAAAAGTCAGAGAATATAGCAGTCATACATCTTTGAAAGATAGCAGGTGCATTACATAAACCAAAAGGCATACGTCTATAAGCATAAGTTCCAAAGGGACAAGTAAAAGTGGTCTTTTCTTAATCAGGTTGAGAAACAGGTATTTGTGAAAAACCAGAATATCCATCAAGGAAGCAAAAATGTGTGTGCTTAGATAATCTTTCAAGCATTTGATCAATAAAAGGCAGAGGGTAATGATCTTTTCTAGTTGCTTTGTTTAATTTTCTAAAATCAATTACCATTCTATAGCCGGTAACAATTCTTTGTGGAATCAATTCATTCTTATCATTAGGAACAACAATAATACCTCCTTTCTTAGGGACACAGTGAACAGGACTTACCCATCTACTATCAACTATAGGATAGATTATACTTGCTTCCAGAAGTTTTAATATTTCTGTTCTTACCACTTCTTTCATCTTCGGGTTTAACCGATGTTGGTGATCAACAACGGGTTTAGCATCAGGTTCCATATTAATTTTGTGCTGGCATAGACTGGGACTAATGCCCTTTAAATCATCAAGAGTATATCCAATAGCAGATCGGTGCATCCTCAGAACTTTCAATAATCTTTCTTCTTCATGTTCTGAAAGGTTAGCACTAATAATAACAGGATATATCTTCTTTTCATCAAGATAAACATATTTCAAAGTGTCTGGCAATTGTTTTAATTCAAACACAAGATAACCTTTAGGTGGAGGAGGACCTCCTAGAGTTTCAATAGGCAAATTGTGTTTAAGCAGAGCACGTTGTTCAAAGAAAATTTTGTCTATTTCATTTCTTTCATGCATATGTAAATCATTTGCATGGTCTAGCAAATATTGTTCTAAAGGATCAGTAGGTGATACAGCAATAGAAGCAAGACCAATTAATTCATCCTTACTAGGCAATTATTTTTCATGAAGCTTTCTTCTAAACTTGGAAGAATTAAATTCATGAGACTCATCACCAAAACTAACACCGACAGTTTGCTTCTCACAATATATTCTAGCATTAACGGTGTTCAAGAAAGGTCTACCAAAGATAATGGGACAAAAGTCATCTTGTGGGGAACCAAGAACAAGAAAATCAGTAGGGTATTTAATTTTCCCACATAGGACTTCAACATCTCTAACAATCCCAATCGGTGATATAGTGTCTCTATTAACAAGTTTAATAGTAACATCTATGTCTTCTATTTCAGCGGGTGCTATGTCATTCATAATCTCTTGATATAAGGTGTAAGGAATAGCACTCACACTAGCACCTATGTCACATAAACCATGATAACAGTGACCTCCTATTTTAACTGAGATGACGGGCATGCCAACAACAGGTCTATGTTTATCCTTTTTATCAGGTTTGGCAATTCTAGCAGCTTCTTCACAAAATCAAATAACATGCCCATCTATATCTTCTTCTCAAAGATCTTTAACCATAGCAATACTAGGTTCTACTTTAATTTGTTCATCAGGTTTAGGTGTTCTAATATAGATTTTATTAACCACAGTTGAAACTTTAGCATGTTCCTTTATCCTAACAGGGAAGGTGGTTTCTCTATATAAGCAGAAGGAACAACTGGATCAACATTATAAAGTATAGTTTCTTCTTTAACCAGTACGGTTCATTAATTTCTTATTTAATAGGTGGGTGATATTTAAAACACTTATCTTTAGGGAGTTCAACATGAGTAGCACATGATTCACAAAAGGAGGATACTATCTCAGAGTCAAGTCCATATTTAGTGCTAAACTTTTGAAAAGCATCAATATCCATAAAAGATTTAACACAATCATACTTAAGCTTAATACCTGACTCTTTACCTTCGTCGAGTTCCCAATCTTCAGAGTTGTGTTTAATTCTTTCCAAAAGATCCCACCAAAATTCAATAGACTTCTTCATAAAAGAACCAGCACAAGAAGTATTAAGCATGGTTTGATCATTACCAGAAAGCTGAGCATAAAAATTCTGGATAATAATTTCTCTTGAGAGCTCATGATTGGGGCATAAATATAACATTGACTTAAACCTCCCCCAATCTAGAGTAATACTTTCTCCTTCACGAGGCCAAAAATTATATATATAATTCCGATCACTATGAACTAGATGCATAGGATAAAAGTTTTGGTGGAACTCCAATTTCAACCGATTCCAATTCCAAAATCCACTATCATCGCATAGCCTATACCAATGCTTTTCCCTTCAAAGATAAAGGGAAAACCTTTTTCATAACTTCATCCCTGGGTAAACCTGCAAGTTTAAACAATCCACAAATTTGTTCTACATATATCAAGTGCATATCAGGATGTTCGGTTCCATCTCCTGCATAAGGATTAGCTAGCAGTTGTTCTATCATGCCCGAAGGAATTTCATACTCAATATTTTCAGTAGGTGCAGTAGATTGAGGGGTAGCTAATTGTGGTTCCGGACGAGGTGAAGATACCCCGAACAAACCCCTCAAAGGATTGTTTTCCATAGTAACAAGTGACAATAAATTTCAGCACACTATATAAATGTTTCCTTACCAAATTCCACTTACCAAAGGCACTTCACTCCCCGGAAACGGCGCTGGATAATAGCCTTGATGACCCGCAAGTATAGGGGATCAATTGTAGCTCTTTTCGATAAGTAAGAGTGTCAAACCCAACGAGGAGCAGAAGGAAATGACAAGTGGTTTTCAGCAAGGTAATTTCTACTAGTGCAGAAATTATAAGTAACAGAGTAGTTTGATAGCAAGATAATTTGTAACGAGCAAGTAACGATAGTAGTAACAACAGTGCAGCAAGGTAGCCCAGTCCTTTTGAGGCAAAGGACATGCCAAAACGGTCTCTTATGATAAGCAAAGTGTTCTTGAGGGTACACGGGATTTTCATCTAGTCACTTTCATCATGTTGGTTCGGTTTGTGATCGCTACTTTGATAATTTGATATGTGGATGGACCGGTGCTTAGGTGTTGTTCTTACTTGAACAAACATCCTACTTATGATTAACCCTCCGGCAAGCATCTGTAACTATTGGGGAACGCAGTAATTTCAAAAAAATCCTATGCACACGCAAGATCCATCTAGGTGATGCATAGCAACGAGCGGGAGAGTGTGTCCACCCTCGTAGACCGAAAGCGGAAGTGTTTAATAACGCGGTTGATGTAGTCGAACATCTTCGCGATCCAACCGATCCAAGTACCAAACGCACGGCACCTCCGCGATCTGCACACGTTCAGCTCGGTGACGTCCCTCATACTCTTGATCCAGCTAAGGCTGAGGGAGAGTTCCGTTAGCACGACGGCATGGTGACGGTGTTGATGAAGTTACCGACGCAGGGCTTCGCCTAAGCACTACAACGATATGACCGAGGTGGAAATCTGTGGAGGGCGGCACCGCACACGGCTAAGACAACTGTCAACTTCTGTGTCCATGGGGTGCCCCCTCCCCGTATATAAATGAGTGGAGGAGGGGAGGGCCGGCCCTCATAGGGTGCGCCCAAGGGGGGAGTCCTACTCCCAGTAGGAGTAGGTTTCACCCCACCCCCTTCCCTTGTGGGAGTAGGAGAAGAAGGAAGAGGGAGAGAGAGGGAAGGAAAGGGGTGGCTGGCCCCCCACCCAATTCAGATTGGGCTTGGGGGCGCGCCCTCCACCTGGCCGCCTCCTCCTCTCTCCCACTAAGGCCCATTGACTCCCCTGGGGGTTCCGGTAACCCCCCGGTACTCCGGTAAATGCCCGAACTCATCCAGAACCCTTCCGGTGTCCAAACATAGCCTTCCAATATATCGATCATTATGTCTCGACCATTTCGAGACTCCTCATCATGTCCGTGATCACATCCGGGACTCCGAACTACCTTCGGTACATCAAAACACACAAACGCATAATACCGATCGTCATCGAACGTTAAGCGTGCGGACACTACGGGTTCGAGAACTATGTAGACATGACCGACACTCACTTCCGGTCAATAACCAATACCGGAACCTGGATGCTCATATTGGTTCCTACATATTCTACGAAGATCTTTATCGGTCAAACCGCATAACAACATACGTTGTTCCCTTTGTCATCGGTATGTTACTTGCCCGAGATTCGATCATCGGTATCATCATACCTAGTTCAATTTCGTTACCGGCAAGTCTCTTTACTCGTTCCGTAATGCATCATCCCGTGGCTAACTCATTAGTCACATTGCTTGCAAGGCTTGTAGTGATGTGCATTACCGAGAGGGCCCAGAAATACCTTTCCGACAATTGGAGTGACAAATCCTAATCTCGATCTATGCCAACTCAACAAACACCATCGGAGACACCTGTAGAGCATCTTTATAGTCACCCAGTTACATTGTGCCGTTTGATAGCACACTAAGTGTTCCTCCGGTATTCGGGAGTTGCATAATCTCATAGTCATAGGAACATGTATAAGTTATGAAGAAAGCATTAGCAATAAACTAAACGATCATAGTGCTAAGCTAACGGATGGGTCAAGTCAATCACATCATTCTCTAATGATGTGATCCCGTTCATCAAATGACAACTCTTGTCCATGGCTAGGAAACATAACCATCTTTGATTAACGAGCTAGTCAAGTAGAGGCATACTAGTGACACTCTGTTTGTCTATGTATTCACACATGTACTAAGTTTCCGGTTAATACAATTCTAGCATGAATAATAAACAATTATCATGATATAAGGAAATATAAATAACAACTTTATTATTGCCACTAGGGCATATTTCCTTCAGTCTCCCACTTGCACTAGAGTCAATAATCTAGATTACATTGTAATGATTCTAACACCCATGGAGTCTTGGTGTTGATCATGTTTTGCTCGTGCGAGAGGCTTAGTCAACGGGTCTGCAACATTCAGATCCGTATGTATTTTGCAAATCTCTATGTCTCCCTCCTTGACTTGATCGCGGATGAAATTGAAGCGTCTCTGGATGTGCTTGGTTCTCTTGTGAAATATGGATTCCTTTGCCAAGGCAATTGCACCAGTATTTTCACAAAAGATTTTCATTGGACCCGATGCACAAGGTATGACATCTAGATCGGATATGAACTCCTTAATCCAGACTCCTTCATTTGCTGCTTCCGAAGCAGCTATGTACTCCGCTTCACACGTAGATCCCGTCACGACGCTCTGCTTGGAACTGCACCAACTGACAGGTCCACCATTCAATAAAAATATGTATCCGGTTTGTGACTTAGAGTCATCCGGATCAGTGTCAAAGCTTGCATCGACGTAACCATTTACGACGAGCTCTTTGTCACCTCCATAAACGAGAAACATATCCTTAGTCCTTTTCAGGTACTTCAGGATGTTCTTGACCGCTGTCCAGTGATCCACTCCTGGATTACTTTGGTACCTCCCTGCTAAACTAATAGCAAGGCACACATCAGGTCTGGTACACAACATTGCATACATGATAGAACCTATGGCTGAAGCATAGGGAATGACTATCATTTTCTCTATCTTCTGCAATGGTCGGGCATTGGGTCTGACTCAACTTCACACCTTGTAACACAGGCAAGAACCCTTTCTTTGCTTGATCCATTTTGAACTTCTTCAAAACTTTATCAATGTATGTGCTTTTTGAAAGTCCAATTAAGCGTCTTGATCTATCTCTATAGATCTTGATGCCTAATATATAAGCAGCTTCACCGAGGTCTTTCATTGAAAAATTCTTATTCAAGTACCCTTTTATGCTATTCAAAAATTCAGTATCATTTTCGATCAACAATATGTCATCCACATATAATATCAGAAATGCTACAGAGCTCCCACTCACTTTCTTGTAAATACAGGCTTCTCCAAAAGTCTGTATAAAACCATATGCTTTGATCACACTATCAAAGCGTATATTCCAACTCCGAGAGGCTTGCACCAGTCCATAAATGGATCGCTGGAGCTTTGCACACTTTGTTAGCACCTTTTGGATCGACAAAACCTTCTGGTTGCATCATATACAACTCTTCTTTAAGATATCCATTAAGGAATGCATTTTTGACATCCATTTCCCAAATTTCATAATCATAAAATGCGGCAATTGCTAACATGATTCGAACGGACTTAAGCATCGCTCGGGTGAGAAGGTCTCATCGTAGTCAACTCCTTGAACTTGTCGAAAACCTTTCGCAACAAGTTGAGCTTTGTAGACAGTAATATTACCATCAGCGTCAGTCTTCTTCTTGAAGATCCATTTATTCTCTATGGCTTGCCGATCATCGGGCAAGTCCACCAAAGTCCACACATTGTTCTCATACATGGATCCCATCTCAGATTTCATGGCCTCAAGCCATTTCACGGAATTTGGGCTCATCATCGCTTCCTCATAGTTCGTAGGTTCATCATGGTCAAGTAACATAACCTCCAAAATAGGATTACCGTACCACTCTGGTGCGGATCTTACTCTGGTTGACCTACAAGGTTTGGTAGTAACTTGATCAGAAGTTTCCTGATCAGAAGTTTCATGATCAGAAGTTTCATGATCATCATCATTAGCTTCCTCACTTACTGGTGTAGGAATCACTGGAACTGATTTCTGTGATAAACTACTTTCCAATAAGGGAGCAGGTACAATTACCTCATCAAGTTCTACTTTCCTCCCACCCACTTCTTTCGAGAGAAACTCCTTCTCTAGAAAGGATCCATTCTTAGCAACGAATATCTTGCCTTCGGATCTATGATAGAAGGTGTACCCAACAGTCTCCTTTAGGTATCCTATGAAGACACATTTCTCTGATTTGGGTTCGAGCTTATCAGGTTGAAGCTTTTTCACATAAGCATCGCAGCCCCAAACTTTAAGAAACAACAACTTGGGTTTCTTGCCAAACCATAGTTCATATGGTGTCATCTCAACGGATTCAGATGGTGCCCTATTTAACGTGAATGCAGCCATCTCTAAATCATAACCCCAAAACAATAGCGGTAAATCAGTAAGAGACATCATAGATTGCACCATATCTAATAAAGTACGATTACGACATTCGGACACACCATTATGCTGTGGTGTTCTGGGTGGCGTGAGTTGCGAAACTATTCCGCATTGTTTCAAATGAAGACCAAACTCGTAACTCAAATATTCTCCTCCACGATCAGATTGTAGAAACTTTATTTTCTTATTACGATGATTTTCCACTTCACTCTGAAATTCTTTGAACTTTTCAAATGTTTCATACTTATGTTTCATCAAGTAGATATACCCATATCTGCTCAAATCATTTGTGAAGGTTAGAAAATAATGATACCTACCGCGAGCATCAACACTCATCAGACCGCATACATCAGTATGTATTATTTCCAACAAGTCTATTGCTCACTCCATTGTTCCGGAGAACGGAGTTTTAGTCATCTTGCCCATGAGGCATGGTTCGCAAGCATCAAGTGATTCCAAAAGCCCATCAGAATGGAGTTTCTTCATGCGCTTTATACCAATATGACCCAAACGGCAGTGCCACAAATAAGTTGCACTATCATTATTAAACTTATATCTTTTGGCTTCAATACTATGAATATGTGTATCACTCCAATCGAGATTTAGTAAAAATAGACCACTCATCAAGGATGCATGACCATAAAAGATATTACTCATATAAATAGAACAACCATTATTCTCTGATTTAAATGAATAATCGTCTCGCATGAAACAAGATCCGGATATAATGTTCATGCTTAACGCTGGCACCAAATAACAATTATTCAGGTCTAAAACTAATCCCGAATGTAGATGTAGAGGTAGCGTGCCAATGGTGATCACATCGACTTTGGAACCATTTCCCACACGCATCGTCACCTCGTTCTTAGCCAATCTTCGCTTAATTTGTAGCCCCTGTTTCGAGTTGCAAATATTAGCAACAGAACCAGTATCAAATACCCAGGCGCTATTGCGAGCATTAGTAAGGTACACATCAATAACATGTATATCAAATATACCTTTCACTTTGCCATCCTTCTTCTCTGCCAAATACTTGGGGCAGTTCCTCTTCCAGTGACCAGTCCCTTTGCGGTAGAAGCACTCAGTCTCAGGCTTAGGTCCAGACTTGGGCTTCTTCACTTGAGCAGCAACTTGCTTGCCGTTCTTCATGAAGTTCCCCTTCTTCCCTTTACCATTTTTCTTGAAACTGGTGGTCTTGTTTACCATCAACACTTGATGCTCCTTCTTGATTTCTACCTCCGCAACCTTTAGCATCGCGAAGAGCTCGGGAATTGTCTTATCCATCCCTTGCATATTATAGTTCATCACGAAGCTTTTGTAGCTTGGTGGCAGTGATTGAAGAACTCTGTCAATGACACTATCAACTAGAAGATTAACTCCCAGCTGAGTCAAGTGATTGTGGCACCCAGACATTCTGAGTATATGCTCACTGACAGAACTATTCTCCTCCATTTTGCAGCTGTAGAACTTATTGGAGACTTTATATCTCTCAATCCGGGCATTTTCTTGAAATATTAACTTCAACTCCTGGAACATCTCATATGCTCCATGACGTTCAAAATGTCGTTGAAGTCCCGGTTCTAAGCCGTAAATCATGGCACACTGAACTATCGAGTAGTCATCAGCTTTGCTCTGCCAGGCATTCACAACGTCCGGCGTTGCTCCTGCAGCGGGTCTTGCACCTAGCGGTGCTTCCAAGACGTAATTCTTCTGTGCAGCAATGAGGATAATCCTCAAGTTACGGACCAAGTCTGTGTAATTGCTACCATCATCTTTCAACTTAGCTTTCTCTAGGAACGCATTAAAAATCAACGGAACAACAGCACGGGCCATTTATCTACAATAACCTAGACATGCAAAATACTATCAGGTACTAAGTTCATGATAAATTAAAGTTCAATTAATCATATTACTTAAGAACTCCCACTTAGATAGACATCCCTCTAATCATCTAAGTGATCACGTGATCCATATCAACTAAACCATGTTTGATCATCATGTGAGATGGAGTAGTTTTCAATGGTGAACATCACTATGTTGATCATATCTACTATATGATTCACGCTCGACCTTTCGGTCTCAGTGTTCCGAGGCCATATCTGCATATGCTAGGCTCGTCAAGTTTAACCCGAGTATTCTGCGTGTGCAAAAATGGCTTGCACCCGTTGTATGTGAACGTAGAGCTTATCACACCCGATAATCACGTGGTGTCTCGGGACGACGAACTGTTGCAACAGTGCATACCCAGGGAGAACACTTGTACCTTGAAATTTAGTGAGAGATCATCTTATAATGCTACCGCCGTACTAAGCAAAATAAGATGCATAAAGGATAAACATCACATGCAATCAATATAAGTGATATGATATGGCCATCATCATCTTGTGCCTTTGATCTCCATCTCCAAAGCACCGTCATGATCACCATGGTCACCGGCTTGACATCTTGATCTCCATTGAAGCATCGTTGTCGTTTGGCCAACTATTGCTACTACGACTATCGCTATCGCTTAGTGATAAAGTAAAGCAATTACATGGCGATTGCATTTCATACAATAAAGCAACAACCATATGGGTCCTGCCAGTTGCCAATAACTGTTACAAAACATGATCATCTCATACAACAATTTATATAATCGCGTCTTGACCATATCACATCACAACATGCCCTGCAAAAACAAGTTAGACGTCCTCTACTTTGTTGTTGCAAGTTTTACGTGGCTGCTACGGGCTTAGCAAGAACCGTTCTTACCTACGCATCAAAACCACAACGATTTTTTGTCAAGTTTGTTGTTTTAACCTTCAACGAGGACCGGGCGTAGTCACACTCGATTCAACTAAAGTTGGAGAAACAGACACCCACTAGCCACCTGTGTGCGAAGCACGTCGGTAGAACCAATCTTGCGTAAGCATACGCATAATGTCGGTCTGAGCCGCTTCATCCAATAATACCACCAAATCAAAGTATGACATGCCGATAAGCAGTATGACTATTATCGCCCACAACTCTTTGTGTTCTACTCGTGCATATAACATCTACGCATAGACCTGGCTCGGATGCCACTGTTGGGGAACGCAGTAATTTCAAAAAAAAAATCCTACGCACACGCAAGATCCATCTAGGTGATGCATAGCAACGAGCGGGAGAGTGTGTCCACGTGCCCTCGTAGACCGAAAGCGGAAGCATTTAATAACGCGGTTGATGTAGTCGAACGTCTTCGCGATCCAACCGATCCAAGTACCGAACGCACGGCACCTCCACGATCTGCACACGTTTAGCTTGGTGATGTCCCTCATACTCTTGATCCAGCTGAGGCCGACGGAGAGTTCCGTCAGCACGACGGCGTGGTGACGGTGTTGATGAAGTTACCGATGCAGGGCTTCGCCTAAGCACTACAACGATATGACCGAGGTGGAAATCTGTGGAGGGGGGCACCGCACATGGCTAAGACAACTGTCAACTTGTGTGTCTATGGGGTGCCCCCCTCCCCTGTATATAAAGGAGTGGAGGATGGGAGGGCAGGCCCTCATAGGGCGTGCCCATGGGTGGAGTCCTACTCCCAGTAGGAGTAGGTTTCCCCCTTCCCTTGTTGGAGTAGGAGAAGAAGGAAGAGGGAGGGAGAGGGAAGGAAAGGGGGGGCCGGCCCCCCACCCAATTTGGATTGGGCTTGGGGGGCGCGCCCTCCACCTGGACGCCTCCTCCTCTCTCCCACTAAGGCCCAATAAGGCCCATTGACTCCCCGAGGGGTTCTGGTAACCCCCCCGGTACTCCGGTAAATGCCCGAACTCATCTGGAACCCTTCCGGTGTCCAAACATAGCCTTCCAATATATCGATCTTTATGTCTCGACCATTTCAAGACTCCTCGTCATGTCCGTGATCACATCCGGGACTCTGAAAAATCTTTAGTACATCAAAACACATAAACTCATAATACCGATCGTCATCGAACGTCAAGCATGCGGACCCTACGGGTTCGAGAACTATGTAGACATGACCGAGACTCACTTTTGGTTAATAACCAATAGCGGAACCTGGATGTTCATATTGGTTCCTAAATATTCGACGAAGATCTTTATCGGTCAAACCGCATAACAACATATGTTGTTCCCTTTGTCATCGGTATGTTACTTGCCCAAGATTCGATCGTCAGTATCATCATACATAGTTCAATCTAGTTGCCGGCAAGTCTCTTTACTCGTTCCGTAATGCATCATCCCGTGGCTAACTCATTAGTCACATTGCTTGCAAGGCTTATAGTGATGTGCATTACCGAGAGGGCCCAGAGATACCTCTCCGACAATAGGAATGACAAATCCTAATCTCGATCTATGCCAACTCAACAAACACCATCGGAGACACCTGTAGAGCATCTTTATAGTCACCTAGTTACGTTGTGACGTTTGATAGCACACTAAGTGTTCCTCCGGTATTCGGGAGTTGCATAATCTCATAGTCATAGGAACATGTATAAGTTATGAAGAAAGCATTAGCAATAAACTAAACGATCATAGTGCTAAGCTAACGGATGGGTCAAGTGAATCACATCATTTTCTAATGATGTAATCCCGGTCATCACATGACAACTCTTGTCCATGGCTAGGAAACATAACCATCTTTGATTAACGAGCTAGTCAAGTAGAGGCATACTAGTGACACTCTGTTTGTCTATGTATTCACACATGTACTAAGTTTCCGGTTAATACAATTCTAGCATGAATAATAAACATTTATCATGATATAAGGAAATATAAATAACAACTTTATTATTGCCTCTAGGGCATATTTCCTTCACAACCGTCACAAGAGGAGCAACAACATCATAATGGACATAATCAGGTTAATGTTTCCATGCCACCATTTACTGGTCGTTTTAGGCCTGATTTATATATTGAATGGGAGTACCAAATAAATGCTATATTTGCTTCCCATATTTTTTATGAGCATGAAAAATTTCAAGCAGCGGTTATTACTTTCAATAGCTTTGCTTTAGTTTGGTGGAGTGAATATTGTTGGTTAAACCCTGATTTTATACCTACTACTTGGGATGATTTAAAACTTGTCATGAGAGATAGATTCGTTGATGTTTATTATACTCATGGCATGATTAAAAAGTTACAACATTTAAAACAAGGCACTGACACTGTAACAAAATATTATGATGATTTACAAACTACATTGTTGCACTCATTTTTAGAAGAAAGTGAAGAAGATTTCATGGATAGATTTTGGGGAGGATTAAACCGTGATATTCAAGAGATACTAATTCATGGAGAGTGTTATCCTATGGACCATTTGTTTCGTCTTTCTTGCAAAGCTGAACAGGAAATAAAATGACGTGTTGCCCACAAGGAGAACAAGTGCACGGTGCACATTCCAAGTGTTGATACAGATGTTTCTTTGACAACTAGGAATACGATGACAACCACACCCGTTGTTGCGAGGACTACATCATCTCCACCATGTGACACATCACCATCGAGAGTGCCTACATTATCTGAGTTGATCATAAGAGGTAATGACAAAGGTACAGATTTTCCACTTTCACATGAGAATGTTGAATGCCTAGTTAACTTGAATACATCATGTGTTGAGTTACCTATTGATTTGGGCACACCACCTATTTTAGAGAATTGTGTTACTGTCATGAATGCGTCATGTGATCAAACAACTGAACTACCAACAATTTTGAGTGCACCCATTGAATTAACTATTGATGCAAAAGAACCAATGTTTAATCATTTTGATATGACCTCTAATCTTGGTGATGATGCTGTGACCAATGACTTATTGCATGTTTGCTTATTTAAGCATGTTGTAGCATGTAAATTTGATGCAAGTAAGGTTTATTCACCAATGTTAGGGTGGTTTAATAATGAACATTGTCAATCTTTTGATATGAATAAGAGCTTCACTTATATGTGCAAACTGAGTTGCAATATTTTCATGTCTTCTACTTCTTGCGTTATATTTTGGCTTTATATTTTATGAACTATGAAAGTTACTCATGTATACATGTGTCATATGTGCAAAAATCAAGGAAAGTAAAAAATGGATGACATATACATATACAACATGTACAACTTGTCTCTTTTGTTAGCCACATTTCAGATTAAGCAACGTCGAGGACGGCTTTGTTTTCAAGAAGGGGAGGATGAGGAGGACACGACTACCTTGGATACGACCAAAAATATTGCATACATGTATATTTGTGAGGTGATTTCTAATGCAAATTATGCAATAATTTATTTATGTCATCTAGGACAAAAATACTTCACAGACTTTTGTGCCATGTCTAATTGCAGGTGTATGGGACATTTGTACAATCCACATATGAAGATAAGGGAAAAAGAGAAGTTTATGTGCTGTTCAAAAAGTCCTCTCACGTCACTTTTGGGCCAGACCAAGACCGCTTCCGGATGCCCACATTTATCAATACTTCATATATATTTGCAACATTTAGATTGCTTTATCATATTCTTGCTTGTTTTTTTGATTGCTTGCAGGAATAGACCTTCGTGGTCAGGTTGATCGTGCTCCGGCGTGGTCGGTAACCTCTCGGAGTTGGTTTAGCGATTTCGAAGGCGCAATGTCATGCACGTTTTTAGTCGGATCGTCAAAGTCATCTCCAACAAATCGATAGTTATCATCTCATAGAAAGATCGGGACACCGTCCCGATGACTTTGACGATCCGACTACAGACATGCACGACATTGCGCCTTAGCAATCGCTAAACCAACTCCGAGAAGTTATTGACCACGCCGGACCACGATCAAACTGACCACGAAGGTCTATTACTGCACGCAATTGAAGAACAAGTAAGAATATGATAATGCAATCTGAATATTGCCAATATAGATGAAGTATTGATAAAGGTGGGGATCCGGAAGCGGTCTTGGTCTGGTCGTTGGACACAAACGAAGTACACGAAGTTGCAATGGCTAACTTTTAACTAAACAAATCCCAAGGAAAAAGCTACTAGATAGATCTACTTATATAGGAGCAAGGGTTGGAGGCCAACTAAGTGGCAGGACGTCCCAAGGCAGCCTAAAACCAACCCTAGGTCATACAAGGCTCATGGCCCAAGTGGAGGTGATGCAACACCTTTGGACTTGTAGTTTGACTCGGATTCCTCTGCAACGTCAGATTGTTTCGTCCATAACTCATCGCTCCGGACGAATTTGAAGGTGAATCCAATTGTGAGTGAAAGTGCACAAAATATACTTTCCAACAAAAAAGGAATCACCAATTCAGAGTCCGTATGAAAGAGTTATTGGCGTTTTGGTTCAGGTATGTCTGTGCAGTCCGAATCTGAATCCAGAACATGAGAGACTTGGACTCTATCTTCTCTTGGCTCAAAAGTGACGTGAGAGGACTTTTTGAACACATAAACTTCTCTTTTCCCTTATCTTCATATGTGGATTTTACAAATGTCCCATACACCTGCAATTAGACATGGCACAAAAGTTTGTGAAGTATTTTTGTCCTGGATGACATAAATAAATTATTGCATAATTTTCATTAGAAATCACCTCACAAATATACATGTATGCAATATTTTTGGTCATATCCAAGGTAGTCATGTCCTCATCAATCAATCTCAGAACATAATGGATACTAGGGATCAAGCCCTAACAAAACTAACTCGATTACATGATGAATCTCATCCAGCTCCTCACCGACCAGCGAGCCTACGTCACTCCCGGTGGAGAGCATCATGGAATTGGCGATGTAGAAGGGTTGGTGATGACGAAGATCGAAGATCCCCCTCTCCGGAGCCCCAAACGGACTCTAGATCTGTCCTCCCAATAAAGAACAGGATGTGGCGGCGGCTCCGTCTCGTGAAACACGATAATTCTTTCTCCCTGATTTTTTTCTCCAAATATGTGATTTTATAGTATCAGGGTTGGAGTCTATGGGGCCACCAGGTGGGGACAGCCCACCTGGGCGTGCCTGGATGGGGGGCGCCCTGGTGGGTTGTGCCCACCCAGGTGCCCCCCTCCGGTGGTTCTTGGCTCCAGAAATTCTTATTTATTGAATAAAAAATCCTCGCAAAGTTTCTTTCCAATCCGAGAACTTTTATTTCTGCACAAAAACAACACCATGGTAGTTCTGCTGAAAACAGCGTCAGTCCGGGTTAGTTTCATTCAAATCATGCAAATTAGAGTCCAAAACAGGAGGAAAAGTGTTAGGAAAAGTAGATACGACGGAGATCTATCAGCCGTCAAGGGGGACAAGAGCAAGGAAGCTACGGGAGTTCAAGCCTCAGCAGTAGGGCAGGCTGTGCCAGCAGAAGAAGAAGAGCATATCCTTCAACCATAGTATGATTATCTTACCCCTACTGAAATTGAAGCCTTTAGGACCATTGAAACGGTTCGTGTGCAAAATAAATATCTTACTCGTGAAAATATTCTGTTGCAAGAGCACATCATCGCCCTCTGAAGCATCATTCGTAGATTGGAGTACCTCCTGAGTTTGAAGCGTGACACTACCTCATCACCACCACCATCATCATCTTCCCCAACAAAGGAGACTTGTCATGGTATGGGCACTCCCCTTGGCATGTGCCAAGCTTTGGGGAGGTGCCTCGGTATCGTATCACCACCACTATCTTTGCCTTTATCTATTTTAGTTCAATCTTTAGTTATCCTATGATTTAGTTGAATAAAAGTTTAGTTTGATCCTTTCTTTTCGAGTGCTTGCTTAGTGATCTATCTTTCTATGTAACCGTGTGTGAGATATATAATAAAGAGTAGTTTGAGTTTTTGTTTCTTTACTCTTTTGTTCCAATAAAAGAAAGGAAAATAAATGAAAAAGATCATATGCTAATCTTATAATAATTAATGGCATCACATAAGGAAAAGTATAAGTGGTAAAATTTATTGGAGATTGACAAACATAGCATTGGTCAATGCAATTCATAAAAGAATTAGTAAGGGAAGAGAAGATTCACATGCAAATACACTATCTTGGACACCTTCTGTGATTGTGAGCCCCCATCAAATTATCATATGCCAAAATTGTTTATGTTGGACAAGGAAGACAACGTAATGATTTATGTTTGTTCATATTCACATAGAAGTTATATTGTCATAGATCCTTCAACATGTGGTGCTTGCTCAATATATTTGCTAGCCAAAAACTCCGCACTAAGTAGAGATACTACTTGTGCATCCAAAAACCCTTAAACCCAAAATCTTATTTTGAGAGTCCACCATACCTACCTATGGATTGAGTGAGGTCCTTCAAGTAACTTGTCATCGGTGCAATAAGGCAATAAA
This sequence comes from Aegilops tauschii subsp. strangulata, assembly GCF_002575655.3. Lineage (NCBI taxonomy): Eukaryota > Viridiplantae > Streptophyta > Magnoliopsida > Poales > Poaceae > Aegilops > Aegilops tauschii. The sequence continues at coordinate 142,797,444 of NC_053038.3, forward strand.
AATTGCTTTTAAATGTGTTGGATCATTTAGTGTAAGAGAAAATTGAGCGTTGTACGAACTTGTGATGGCAAAGTAATAAAAGCGACGGACTACATAATAAAGGTTGCTATCATAAGGGGCAATATAATGTGACGTTCTTTTGCATTAAGGGATTTGGCATCCAAATAAAAAGCGCATGGCAACCTCTGCTTCCCTCTGTGAAGGGCCTATCTTTTACTTTTATGCATTTTCATTTATGTAAGAGTCAAAGTATTCTTCCCTATTCCTTTTTATTTTCTCTTTTTGCAAACGTCATGTGGCGAGGAAAGATCTAGGCACATATATCCAGTTGGATGTGAATGAGCATGAGTTATTATTGTTGACATCACCCTTGAGGTGAATACGTTGGGAGGCGAAACTATAAGCCCCTATCTTCCTATGTGTCCATTTGAAACTTTTTGCTCATGGGTATGAGGTGAGTGTTAGCAATCATAGAAGATTATATGATGGTTGAGTATGTGGACTTGCCTAAAGGCTCCGATATGAGACCCTTCCTAAAAATATGATGAATTGTAGTTGCAAAGTTGACTGAGAACATAGTTTGTTGGTTTTCAATAAGGTTTATGCTTTATACTTCAATGTTGTGATGAATTGTTACTTGTTCATGAGAAGTTATATGATAAAAGTTTTGTGATAAAGTTTTATATTAAAGTTCTTTGTTGTTATAATAATAAGCATGATGCTTCTATGTATGTATTTTGTTTTTATCGACACCTCTCTCTCTAAGCATGTGGGCATGTTTTTCGATATCGGTTTTTCGCTTGAGGACAAGCGAAGTCTAAGCTTGGGGGGGTTGATACGTCCATTTTGCATCATGTTTTCCTACATTTATTTAGGATGTTTTTATGCATAATAATGTTTTATGGACTAATTCTAATGCCTTTTCTCTCATAATATGCAAGGTTTACACAAGGAGGGAGAATGCCGGCAACTGGAATTCTAGACCTGAAAAAGCTACGTCAGAGTTACCTATTTTGCACATCTCCAAATGAGCTGAAAATTTATGGAGAATTGTTTTCGAATATATAAAAAATACTGGAGCAAATAACTACCGGAGGGGGCCACCCTGGTGAGCACGTCGGCCCACCTCCGGTGCCCATCTTCCGGTATATAGGTCATTTTGACCTAGAAAAAATAAGAGGAGGACTTTCGGGACGAAGCGCCGCCGTCTCTAGGCGGAACTTGGGCAGGAGCACTTTTGCCCTCCGACGGAGCGGCTCCGCCGGGGGAACTTCCCTCCTGGAGGGGGAAATCATCGTCATCGTCATCACCAACAACCCTCTCATCTTTGGGAGGGAAATCTCCATCAACATCTTCAACAGCACCATCTCTCAAACCCTAGTTCATCTCTTGTGTTCAATCTTTGTACCAGAACCTCAGATTGGTACTTGTGGTTGACTAGTAGCTAGTGTTGATTACATCTCGTAGTTGATTACTATATGGTTTATTTGGTGGAAGATTATATGTTCAGATCCATTATGCTATTTAATACCCCTCTGTCTTGAGCATGATTATCATTTGTGAGTAGTTACTTTTGTTCTTGAGGTCACGGGAGAAGTCATGCAAGTAATCATGTGAACTTGATATGTGTTCGATATTCTGATGATATGTATGTTGTGATTCCCTTAGTGGTGTCATGTGAATGTCGACTACATGGAACTTCACCATATTTGGGCCTAAGGGAATGCATTGTGGAGTAGTTATTAGATGTTGGGTTGCTAGAGTGACAGAAGCTTAAACCCTAGTTTATGCGCTACTTCATAAGGGACCGATTTGGATCCAAAAGTTTAATGCTATGGTTAGATTTTATCTTAATACTTTTCTCGTAGTTGCGAATGCTTGCAAGGGGGTTAATCATAAGTAAGAGGTTTGTTCAAGTAAGAACAGCACCTAAGCACCGGTCCACCCACATATCAAATTATCAAAGTAGCGAACACGAATCAAACCAATGTGATGAAAGTGATATGGTGAAATTCCCATGTACCCTCAAGAACGCTTTGCCTATTATAAGAACCTGTTTTGGCCTGTCCTTTGCCATAAAAGGATTGGGCTAAATTGCTGCACTTTATCTATCATTACCGTTACTTGCTCGTTACAAATTATCTTGCTATCAAACTACTTGTTACCGACTATTTCAGTGCTTGCTGAAAACCACTTGTCATTTCCTTTTGCTCCTCGTTGGGTTTGACAATCTTACTTATCGAAAGGACTATGATTGATCCCCTATACTTGTGGGTCATAAGCTATCAAACGTCACTTCATAACTGGGTGATCATAAAGGTGCTCTACAGGTATCTCCGAAGGTGTCTATTGAGTTGGCATGGATCGAGATTGGGATTTGTCACTCCGTATGACAGAGAGGTATCTCTGGGCCCTCTCGGTAATACAACATTACAAGAAGCTTGCAAGCAAAGTGACTAAGGAGTTATTTACAAGATGACATATTACGGAACGAGTAAAGAGACTTGCTGGTAACGAGATTGAACTAGGTATGGAGATACCGACCATCGAATCTCGGGCAAGTTGACGATATAGTATTATATGAGTTATATATGTTGGTGACCGAATGTTGTTCGGAGTCCCGGATGAGATCACAGACATGACGAGGAGCTCCGGAATGGTCCGGAGGTAAAGATTGATATATAGGATGATATGGTTAAGCCAAGGGGAAAATCTCACGAGGCTTTAGGTCGGTGCACAAAGGAGTTGTATGGAAGGCAGGGGTTAGACGCCAGGGTTCATGACGTATACCCCTGGGATGGACGCCGGAGTCCGTGGCGTCTACGTAAACGTCGGGAACTATGGCATTTAGCCCTGGAGTCCGAGATGGACTCATCTTTCCGTTCCAAGCCGACTTTGGGGAGGCCTCCTTTCCAAGTTACGACCCCGGGGCTCAACATATAAATAGAGGAGCAGGGCTAGCCCCTAGAACACAACTTTTTGAGCCTCCTCTAGTTGGTCCTAGTTGACTAATTAGAGCTAGCCCTAGCTACCTCTAATCCTCATAATTAGAAGCCCAGTGTGGTTCTAATCTCCTCCCTCTAGTTCACCACCACCATCACCACACCGTCGTGCTGTCGGAACTCATCTACTACTTTGCCCCTCTTGTTGGATCAAGAAGGCGGGGACGTCATCGAGCTGAACGTGTGCTGAACGCGGAGGTGTCGTACGTTTGGTGCTTGATTGGAACGGATCGTGAAGGAGTACGACTACATCAACCGCGCTGATAAATGCTTCCTCTTAGCGATCTACAAGGGTATGTAGATGCTCTCCCCTCTCGTAGATATGCATCTCACTGGATAGATCTTGCGTGTGCGTAGAATTGTTTTTGTTTTCTATGCAACGTTTCCCAACAATAGCATCATGAGCCAGGTCTATGCGTAGATGATATGCACGAGTAGAAGACAAAGGAGTTGTGGGCAATGATGTTCATATTGCTTGCCACCTATGTCTTATTTTGATTCGGCGGTATTGTGGGATGAAGCGGCTCGGACGAACCTTACATGTCCACGTACCTGAGACCGGTTCCACCGATTAACATGCAACTTGTTTTGCATAAAGGCGGCTGGCGGGTGTCTATTTCTCCCACTTTAGTTGAATCTAATTTGACTACGACGGTCCTTGCAGAAGGTTAAATAGCAACTTGATAATCACCATTGTGGTTTTGCGTAGTTAAGAACGGTTCTTTCTAGTTGTCCGTTGCAGCCACTTAAAACTTGCAACAACAAAGTAGAAGACATCTAACTTGTTTTGCAGGGCATGTTGTGATGTGATATGGTCAAGACATGATATGATATATGTTGATGTATGAGATGATGATGTTTTGTAATAAGTTCACGACTTGCATTTCAGTGAGTACGACAACTGGCAGGAGCCTTAGGGTTGTATTTAATTATTGTATGACCTGCGTGTCAATCACTAAGCGCCATGTAATTGATTTACTTTATCGCTATGCATTAGCAATAGTTGTAGAAATAATAGTTGGCGAGATGACCCCGACGCAACGATGGAGATCAAGGTGTCGTGCCGGTGACGATGGAGATCATGTCGTTGCTTTGGAGATGGAGATCAAAAAGTACAAGATGATGATGGCCATATCATGTCACATATTGTGATTGTATGTGATGTTTATCCTTTATGCATCTTATTTTGCTTAGAATGACAGTAGCATTATAAGATGATCCCTTCACTTAATTTCAAGATAAAAGTGTTCTCCCCGAGAATGCACCGTTGCCAAAGTTCGTCATTTCGAAGCACCTCATGATGATTAGGTGTGATAGATTCTATGCTCACATAGAACGGGTGCAAGCCGGTTTTGCACATGCAGAATACTTGGGTTAAACTTGATGAGCCTAGCATGTACAGGCATGGTCTCGGAACACTGGAGACCGAAAGGTCGAACGTGAGTCATACAGTAGATATGATCAACATGGATATATTCACCATTGAAAACTACCCCATCTCACATGATGATCGGACATGGGTTAGTTGATTTGGATCATGTTTAACTTAGACAACTTGAGGGATGTTGATTTAAGTGGGAGTTCATTAGTAATTTGCTTAATTGAACTAAAATTTATCATGAACTTAGTCCTGATAGTTTTTGCAAACCTATGTTGTAGATCAATGGCCCGTGCTACTGTTCCCTTGAATTTTAATGCGTTCCTAGAGAAAGCTAAGTTGAAAGATGATGGTAGCAACTACACGAACTAGGTCTGTAACTTGAGAATTATCCTCATTGCTGCACAGAAGAATTATGTCCTTGATGCACCGCTAGGTGACAGACCTGCTGCAGGAGCTGATGCACACGCTATGAACGCCTTACAGGCTCGATCTGATGACTACTCGGTAGGTCAACGTGCCATGCTTTAGGGCTTGGAACCGGGACTTCAAAAGCGTTCTGAACGCCATGGAGCATATGAGATGTTCCAAGAGCTGAAATTGATATTTCAAGCTAATGCCCGGGTTGAGAGATATGAAGTCTCCAACAAGTTCTTTAGCTGTAAGATGCAGGAGAATAGTTCTGTTAGTGAACACATACTCAAAATGTCTGGGTACCACAACCACTTGACTCAGCTGGGAATTGATCTTCCAGTTGAGAGTGTTATTGATAGAGTCCTTTAGTCACTGCCACCAAGCTACAAAGGCTTCGTGTGTTGCAATACGCCAAATTGCATGGCCACGCGCTGTGGTAGGTGCCATTTGACGGTGTACATGCATATCAGCAGGACAATGCACCGGAAGAGAAGGTGGTCCCAATCGCACATCTCGTTCAGCTCGAAACCCCAAGCTCTATCGTGGTACGACCACCAGTTAACCTATAGAAAGACTATTTAGCAACCATGAAAGTGGTTACATTAAAACTAGCTCGCTCATTGGTATACCTGAAAAGATGTCAGGTTGTTCAGCTCGTTGGTGAAGGCGTTGTACATCACACTGCCCTTGCCCGAGAAGACTTAACCGCGTCCCAAGAGTATGCGACGTTAGGGCATCGAGCAGTGTCGCCATCTTCGCCATACTCCGTCCACTCTGTCTGTTGCAGTTTCTCACGACAACCAACCGGCAGCCGCTCCCAACTCCAAATCGAGAGGGCCCAGACACACCCACACATCCCAGACGTTTTCTTGGTTCTCTGTGTTGCATCGTCCAACTACAAACAAAAATTGATGATCATATGACACAATTTAAAGCAGCACAAACATACGTGAGATATATGATGTCTTACCGAACTTTGGGGTACGCGAGGCCGACTGACCCCCAGCTATACCATGCATCCCAGTCGGCCAGGTGAAGGAAATATGCCCTAGAAGCAATAATAAAGTTGTTATTTATATTTCCTTATATCATGATAAATGTTTATTATTCATGCTAGAATTGTATTAACCGGAAACTTAGTACATGTGCGAATACATAGACAAACGGAGTGTCACTAGTATGCCTCTACTTGACTAGCTCGTTAATCAAAGATGATTAAGTTTCCTAACCATGGACAAGAGTTGTCATTTGATGAATGGGATCACATCATTAGAGAATGATGTGATTGACTTGACCCATCCGTTAGCTTACCACAACGATCGTTTAGTTTGTTGCTATTGCTTTCTTCATAACTTATACGTGTTCCTATGACTATGAGATTATGCAACTCCTACCTGAGGAACACTTAGTGTGCTATCAAACGTCAAAACGTAACTGGGTGATTGTAAAGATGCTCTACAGGTGTCTCCGATGGTGTTTGTTGAGTTGGCATAGATCGAGATTAGGATTTGTCACTCTGATTGTCGGAGAGGTATCTCTGGGCCCTCTCGGTAATGCACATCACTATAAACCTTGCAAGCAATGTGACTAATGATTTAGTTACAGGATGTTGCATTACGGAATGAGTAAAGAGACTTGCCGGTAACGAGATTGAACTAGGTATGATGATACCGACGATCGAATCTCGGGCAAGTAACATACCGATGACAAAGGGAACAACATATGTTGTGTAACGCCCACGATGCGACTATATCTCCCACGTGTCGAGGCACGACTTAGAGGCATAACCGCATTGTGGTTTTGTCGCAAGAAGGGTCATCTTCACACAATACCATGTAATGAACAAGAATGGGATAACGAGAGTTGGCTTACCAACGCCACTTCACACAATACATAAATATAGTTCATACATCATCCAAAAATCCACACATAGACCGACTATGGTCAAATCCAAATGAAAATAAGATAACCCCAAATGCTAGATCCCCGATTGTCCCAACTGGGCTCCACTACTGATCATCAGGAAAAGAAACATAGTATCGACCACGTTCCTCGTCGAACTCCCACTTGAGCTCGGTTGCGTCATCTGCACTGGCATCGTCGGCACCTGCAACTGTTTTGGTAGAATCTGTGAGTCACGAGGACTCAGCAATCTCACACCTGCGAGATCAAGACTATTTAAGCTTATAGGAAAGGATGGTGTAATGAGGTGGAGCTGCAGCAGGCACTAAGCATATATGGTGGCTAACATACGCAAAAGAGAGCGAGAAGAGACGCAACGCAACGGTCGCGAAGCTAGAAATGATCAAGAAGTGATCTTGAAACTACTTACGTTCATGCATAACTCAAACCGTGTTCACTTCCCGGACTCCGCCGAGAAGAGACCATCACGGCTACACACACGGTTGATGTAGTTTAATTAAATCAAGTGTCAAGTTCTCTACAACCGGACATTAACAAATTCCCATCTGCCTCATAACCGCGGGCACGGTTTTCGAAAGATAATACCTTGCAGGGGTGTCCCAACTTAGCCCATTATAAGCTCTCACGGTCAACGAAGGATAAACCTTCTCCCGAGAAGACCCGATCAGTCTCAGAATCCCGGTTTACAAGACATTTCGACAATGGTAAAACAAGACCAGCAAAGCCGCCCGAATGTGCCGACAAATCCCGATAGGAGCTGCACATATCTCGTTCTCAGGGCACACCGGATGAGCAGTCCGTACAACTAAAACCAGGCCTCAAGTTTCCCCGAGGTGGCGCTGCAAAGGGCTCTAGTTTGGACCAGCACTCAGAGGAACACTGGCCCGGGGGTTTAAATAAAGATGACCCTCGGGCTCGCGAAAACCCAAGGGAAAAGGCTTAGGTGGCAAATGGTAAAACCAAAGTTGGGCCTTGCTGGAGGAGTTTTATTCAAGGCAAACCCGTATGACGAAAACTAGGGCGGCAAGAGGGGAACGAAACACCAGGCATAAGGCCGAGCCTTCCACCCTTTACCAAATATATAGATGCGTTAATTAAATAAGAGATATTGTGATATTCCAAAAAATCCATGTTCCAACATGGAACCAACTTCAACTTCACCTGCAACTAGCAACGCTATAAGAAGGGCTGAGCAAAAGCGGTAACTTAGCCAAACAACGATTTGCTAGGAAAGGATGGTTAGAGGCTTGACATGGCAAATATGGGAGGCATGATATAGCAAGTGGTAGGTAGCGCAGCATAGCAGATTAGAGCGAACAACTAGCAAAGCAAAGATAGAAATGATTTCGAGGGTATGGTCATCTTACCTGCAAGGTTCTCAGAGTTGTCGAAAGCTTGACCCTCGTAAGCGTACTCAACAGGTTCCTCGTTCACGAACTCGTCTCCCGGCTCTACCCAAAACAAGAACACAAGCAACGGAACCACAATCAATCACGGGAAATGCACAAGCAACATGATGCAAAACATGTATGATATGCGAGATGTGGTATGCGATGCATATGCGTGCTCCGAAAGAAAAAGGGTGAACAAGGCATTAACTTGGCAAACCAAGTATGCCACTGGAAAGATGAGATGATTTCGGTCGAAATCGATATGAAGATCACCGGAAACGGATACACGGTTTGCAAATGGCAAGCAAAACAAGAATGACACGATTCTGCGATTAACAGCATGATAGCACTTAGAATACAACAAGAAACTATGCTACAGCACTTCAACATAGCAACAACGCATATGGCAGTAATCTACAGGAGATGCTTGACAAAAGATGAACATTGAGCTATGGCTAGATCACAACATAACAGGTTCAAACAAGCATGGAATAAGTGCAAAAGATATCAGGTTCACAGACTTGGTGAAATTACTGGACATGGCTGAAACAGCATCAGGTAGCAATGTTCAGAGCAAGAAACCAACATGCTACAAGAACTTAACATAGCAAAACAAGGCATGGCATGAATCTACTAAAAGCATAGAACAAAAGTCCCTTACTGACCATGAGCCAAAAAGGACCAGGAGATATGATGGCACCCATGTAAACATAGCAAGTTTCGTTAACAGTTTCAGACTTAGCAGAAAACAGAGAATGACAGTAACAGAAATTATGAGGGCATCTTGGTGAGCTTGATTCACTCATCACAAAGCAATTCATGACACAACAATCATACCTACATCAACATGGCATGTTTATGAAGCTAACCATGGTAAAAGAAAATACATAGCATGTATGGATAAACTACAACAACCTTGGCAAAATTGAATATCATGTTAACAATCTACCAGGAATATTTTATAGCAAAAGTAGAGCAAGATTAATACATGATATGGCACTCCATAATTGCAAACAAGGGCATGGATGGATAGAGCACAACTATATCTACAAAACATCCTAAATGAACATCACCAAAAGGAGCATGGATATCTCTGAAGACACATGGATACAGGGAAACAAAATAACAGCAGAAACAGACAGTAAAATTACAGTCACTGAAAACAGAAACATCACGAAGCCTAGTTTGCATGCTTGTGCTAGTCACCACATAGATCACAAAAATACATGGCATACACCTCTGTAAAGATGGCATGGCATAGATAAAAACACATGTAGAGCTCCTACTCATAAGATGCACACATCAATTGCAACAAAAAAATACAAAACACCAAGTACTGATAAGTAACAGCAGGTAACAGCATATAGCACTCTTGCACCAGAGATTTGGGCATCAAGATGGACTCAAATGAGCATGGAATAATAGAACAAAATGAAGAGCATCTCGAGACGAACATTTCGACATATTACACGCACGAAACGGAGCAGTATGCACAGAGATATGATGCGATGAACAGGAGCATGTAATGTAAAATACACGGGACTTGGGGAAAATCAAGGGGAGGAAGAAGTCAACCTCTGAGAGATCTGGATCGGGCCGGCTCGTCGGCGCGCGAACCGAGGTTCGTCGGAGGAGAGGGAGACGGCGGCGGAGCTCAGGGAAGAGGGAGGAGGCCGCCGGAGTCGGGGAGAGGTGGACGCGGGGTCGGGGCGCGCGGGGGCGGCGGCGACCGGAGAGAGGTCGCGCTGGAGGCGGCGGACGGCGGCGAGGTCCGGCAGGCGGCGGGCGTGGGCTCCCGCGGCGGAGGCGACGGGCGCGGCGGCGCGGGGAGCTGCGGGCGAGGCGCGGGCCGCGGGGCGGCGGGCGGAGGCGACGCGGGCCGGGAGGGCCCCGCACGGGCCCCGGCGGGCTGGCGGCGATGTGGGCGCGGGCTGCCACGTTTCGCGCGGAGATTGGCTGCGGGCGGCGGCGGCTGAAGCGTCCGGCGGCGGTGGACATGTCCGGTGGCGGCGCGGCGATTTGATCTAGGGTTTGATCCGAATTTCGGAGGGGGAGGTGTTTTTATAGGTAGAGGGAGCTAGGAGACTCCAAATGGAGTGAGGTTTTCACCCACACGATCGTGATCGAACGGCCAAGAGCATGGAGGGGACTCAGAGGGGTTTTGTGCTGTTTTGGAGGGGGGTTTTGCTGCAACACCCAAAAGGACTTTGCAGTTACCCGGCTAACCGTTGGAGCATCAAACGACCTCCAAATGGAACGAAACTTGACAGGTGGTCTACCGGTGGTATACCAAGGCCACTTGACAAACCTTGGTCCATTCTGAGAACGTTTAACACCCGCTCACGAAAAGAAACAAGAGGGGTGCGCCGGTGCATGTGGGAGTGCCGGATTGCAAAACGGACAACGGGGAAAATGCTCGGATGCATGAGACGAACACATATGCAAATGAGATGCATATGATGACATGATATGAGATGCATGACATGAACAAAATGCAAAACGAAAGACAAAACCCAACCACGGAGGGAATATCATAACACATAGCCGAAAATGGCAAGAGTTAGAGTTACAAATATGGAAAGTTACATCCGGGGTGTTACAACACTCCACCACTACGAGAGGATCCCGTCCTGAGATCTAGGACTGAAAGAACTCCGGATATTCGGAACGGAGATGGTCCTCGTGTTCCCAGGTGGCTTCTCGGTCGGAATGGTGCGGCCACTTCACTTTCAGGAATTTGATTGACTTGTTGCGAGTCTTGCGCCTAGTTTCTTCAAGAATAGCAACGGGGTGCTCATGATAAGACAGATCTTCTTGGAGGTCAATCTCTTCGAAGTTGATGGTGCGCTCAGGCGTCTTGAAGCACTTGCGAAGCTGTGACACGTGGAACACATCGTGAACGTTCGCGAAGTTGGAAGGAAGCTCAAGTTGATAGGCGAGGTCGCCTCTTTTGCCAATGATCTTGAAAGGACCCACGTATCTAGGGCCAAGCTTCCTTTTGATACCGAAGCGACGAGTGCCTTTCATTGGAGAGACGCGGAGGTAGACATGGTGTTGGGGATATAATTACTGGAGTCACCCGCCCAGGAGGGGCCGGGTTATATCATGACGATCATCACATGAAGCCCAATATCAAGCTTGAGGATGGCGGTTCAGTAATGGGCCTAAGGCCTAGAGGCGGCTTAAGGCCCGTAGTGATAAACCGCCGTTAAGGCATGACTTGTAGTGTAAGGCAAGAATAGTTAAGAGTCCGAGCCGGACACTGTTTATAAGCCGGCCGGGACTCTGAGAGCCGCTGGGCGTTAACCTCTCTATATAAAGGGACGACCCAGTGGCGGTTCAGGACGGGTAAGATCAGATCGATAGCCAGGCATAGCGGTTTAGCTCCCTGGTCATCGAAACCCTAAGTAATTCCACCTCAACTGGAGTAGGCTTTTACCTTCACCGTAAGGGGCCGAACCAGTATAATCCTCGTGTCCTTTGTCCCGTTTAACCCCTTTAAGCTTCCTAGTTGCGATGGCTCCACGACTAAGTCCTTGCACGAGGACATCTGCCATGACAATTCCACGACAGTTAGCGCCCAGCGTGGGGCCAGCGCACGGTGGATTTGAGTTCTTGAAGGGCAGCTTCGAAGGGCTAAAGGGATACGCTGTGGGCCGGATGACCAAGAGTCGTCGCGGCAAGCTCTACATCAACGACGCAGGCTGGGGCCCCGACGCCGGCTCAATCGAGTACGGGTACCGGGTCCCCTTCGGCGGAATCCACGTTTTCATTGGAAAGATCGGTGAGCCGGGCCCTGAGCCGGACATCGGCACCGACCTCATCAAGATGGCTCAGCGTGCGAGACCCGCCCGGGCTCTGCCCGCCTTTAAACGTGCTTTCGTGGGATGCATCCACGGAGGACTCTCTGAAGGATCTAGATCTAGCGACGAGACGGCCATCTGATGATGAATCATCCACAGGTGAGACGGACTCGTTGTATCAACTTCAAGACGGCAGGCTCGGGGGTTGTTCCGATGGCGACAGTATTCCAGACCCTTTGGAGCCGCCAAGCCGGGATGGAATCTTCATGGCCGGCACGCAACCTGTTCAAAACTCCGCCGCTGGGGCAGGAGGCCCTGCGCACTCACCGGCTCAGGTGCTGATGGATCTCACGGATAAGATGACTGCCCTGCTAACCGCCACGGTCGTCCCAGCGGATCAAGCTCAACATGATGCGGAGGTGGCACAGTTAAAGCTGGATATAGCACGAGCCAAGGAAGATCTGGTAGCGGAAGGAATCAGGATGGCTGTAGAACGGGCGGCTCTGGACGCCCAGACTCAACTGATTCAGGCGCAGTCTTTTCGGCTCATGATGGATTAGAATGCATCCAATGAGATCATGAGAAGGAGGCATCAGAAGGCTCAATCTCGGCTCCCTCCGGTTTATGATCCTCGAAACCTCTTCAACACGCCCGGTGCAGGGCCCAGTAACCCGCCAGAAATCAAAGCACCTGGGGCTGGAACGCCGGTTCAGCCGCAAGTGATGGGGCCTCCCCGTGTGAATACTGCCCTACCTCAATACGTGCCAATACCACCGGGTCAATTCTAATCTGTTGGAAAACATGATTGCTGCAGTGGCGCGACTGGCGGCTCTCCCAGTCGAGGGTGACTCTCCAACGGCGGTCGAAACCCGCAGGGTCAGAGAACTTCTTCAGACGGCTCTGGCACAACAGGAGGCATATTCATATAGCCGGGACAGGATTCATCCAACTCCTCGTCCAAACCGGAGCCCAAGTTATAGCAGACACATGGTTTCAGCGACCGGCTCAAGCAACGTCCGGCGCCGTGACTTGCCAACTAGCCATGGCCCAGCGCATAATGGAGCCTTTAACACGGTAGACCAAGACAGAGCACGTCAAGAGGCGGAACAGGCGGCTCAGCTGACAGCTTACCAACCCCTCCCGGTTTATCCAATGGCGTCTATCGAGGCGGGCATAGCTACGAGGACCGGAGGTGTCCCTTGTCTGGTGCCGGCTCTCCGTAACGAACGTTTGCCCAAGGATTTCAAAGGACCTAGGAAGGTACCTAATTACACGGCTGATTTACAGCCCGGAGCATGGATTGAGAGCTACGAGATGGCTATGGAGTTGCTGGAGGTCAGCGAACCGGCAATGGCCAAATACTTCACCATGATGTTGGATGGGACTGCCCGCACTTGGTTGAAGGGACTGCCACCCAATTCCATCGGGTCATGGGCAGAGCTAAAAGCCCGGTTCATCCAAAACTTCAAAGATACATGTAGGCAATCTATGTCAATTATGGATTTGACTAACTGCAAGCAGCAAGAAGGCGAGTCTACAACCCATTGGGTAAGCCGGGTCAAAGAGATAATACATTCGTCTGATAAGATGGATGCCGGCTCTGCGGTCTTGATGTTGGAGCAAAATTGTCGTTTTGCGCCCCTGAAGATGAAGCTTGGGCGGCTCAAGCGCGATTGCAACGATATGGGTACGCTGATGGCGGCTCTGGTCAAGTACGCCGACTCTGATAATACCAAGGATCCCACGTCTGATGAGGAAAAGACAGGGAAGGGAAAGAAGAATGGCAACGGCAAGGGCCCTCAGCATAACCCGGCGAGTCAGGGAGGTAATAAGCGTAAGGCCGATGATGGTATGGAGTTTGTGGCCAACACCAACACACAGGGTAACAATCACCGACGTAAGGGGAAACAGCCTCCCCAGTCTGGCGGGTCAGGCCTGACGCTTGAGCAATTGTTAAATGAGCCCTGCCCAAGGCATGGCTCTAGGGAGAAGCCGGCCACTCATCTATGGAAAGACTGCGCGATCATGAAAGCTTTCAAGAATTCTAGCATGTTCAACGGTAACAATGGACAGGGCGGCGGCTCAGGAGGCGGCGGCTTTCATGGCCCGGGCGGCAGTTCAAATTCCAATTTTCAGAATTTTCAAGGTAACCAAGGTGGTTTTAACCAGCAATCTGACCGGGGTAATCAACAGCAGCAGCAGGGGGGATACCAGACCAATCCAAAGCAGCTCAATAGTGGACAGTATCATGTGTTTACGACCAGTTTGTGCAAGCGAGACCAGAAGCTTCATAAGAGGGCTGTGAATGCTGTTGAGCCGGCGGTTCCACGTTACTTGCGATGGTCTGAGCAGCCTATTGTATGGAGTAGGGAAGATCACCCACCCCGGGTTGATAATCCGGGTCACCTGGCCTTGGTGGTGGCTCCTCAGGTTGGTGGGTATAAATTCACTAAAGTGCTCATGGACGGAGGCAGTAGCATCAACATCCTCTATTATGAGACCTTCCGTCGTATGGGATTAACTGATAAAAACTTCAACCAGTCCAACACTGTTTTCCATGGGGTGGTGCCCAGTAAGTCGGCATATCCAGTTGGTAAGATCGAGCTGGAAGTAGCCTTTGGAGATGAGTAAAACTACAGGGCGGAAAAACTGACTTTTGAGGTGGTCAAAATAAGAAGCCCGTACCATGCTTTATTTGGGCGGCCGGCTTAGGCCAAGTTCATGGCACGGCCGTGTTACGTATATTTGCAGCTCAAGATGCCGGGTCACAATGGGACCATTACGGTTCATGGCAGCCGAAAGATAGCTTTGGAGTGCGAGGAAGGTGACGCGTCTTACGCTGAATCTATTTGTGCAACAGAGGAGTTGAAGTTTTATAAGGATAATGTTGACCCGGCAGATATGACGTCTCTGAAAAAGCCAACCATGGAGCATGAGCCGGTAATGAAATTTAAGTCGGCCGATGAGACTAAGCTTGTTGACTTTGTTCCAGGTGACTCATCTAAGCAGTTCAGAATCAGCGCCAATCTGGATCCTAAATAGGAAGGCGCTCTCATCGAGTTCATCCGTGAGAACCGGGACATCTTTGCATGGAAACCTTCTGACATGCCGGGTGTACCGAGAGAACTCGCTGAGCACACTCTTAATATTGATCCAAAATTTAAGCCAGTCAGGCAATTCCTCCGGTGGTTTAATGAGGAGAGGCGGAAGGCCATTGGTGAGGAAGTAGCTCGGCTCTTGGCGGCCGGGTTCATTGTGGAAGTCTTTCATCCAGAATGGTTAGCTAACCCGGTGCTCGTACTCAAGAAGAAGGGCACCTGGCGCATGTGTGTGGATTATACGGATTTAAACAAGGCTTGTCCGGCTGATCCTTTTGCTCTCCCTCGTATTGATCAAATTATTGATGCTACGGCGGGTTGTGAGCGTTTGAGTTTTTTGGATGCATACTCTGGTTACCATCAGATCAAAATGGCTGTTAAGGACCAAGAGAAGATGGCGTTCATTACTCCCTTTGGAGCCTTCTGTTATGTGTCTATGCCTTTTGGGCTCAAGAGTGCACAGGCGCCTTACCAGCGTTGCGTGCAGAATTGTCTTCATAATCAGATTGGGTGCAACGTTCATGCCTATGTGGATGATATTGTGGTCAAATCCAGAGAGAATGAGACCTTGATAGATGATCTGAGAGAGACCTTTGATAATCTCCGGGTCTACAAGATGATGCTTAACCCGGCCAAGTGTGTTTTTGGTGTTCCTGCAGGCAAGCTCTTGGGTTTTCTGGTTTCTCATAGAGGCATTGAAGCTAACCCGGAGAAGATCAAGGCAATCACCTCTCTGGCTAAGCCGGCGTGCATAAATGACGTCCAGCGTCTGGAGGGTCGCATCGCTGCTTTGAGTCGATTTATAAGCCGGTTGGGCGAAAAGGCCATACCACTGTATCAGATGATGAAGAAAATAGATGACTTTGTCTAGAGTGATGCTGCTAATGCTGCTTTTTGAGGATTTGAAAAGACAGTTAGCTGAGCCGCCAGTCCTTGCTGCTCCTGTCGATAAGGAGCCCTTATTGTTGTATGTAGCCGCTAACACACGAGCCGTCAGTGTGGCCGTCGTGGTGGAGCGCAAGGAGGCGGGTAAGGAACATCCGGTTCAGCGGTCGGTTTACTACGTCAGCGAAGTACTCATTGAGTCCAAGCAACGGTATCCACATTGGCAGAAGCTTGTTTATGGGGTGTTCATGGCAAGCCGGAAGCTTAAGCATTATTTCCAGGGCCACCCCGTCATTGTGGTTAGTTCTGCTCCTCTAGGAGATATCATCCAAAACAGAGAAGCCACCGGAAGAGTTGCTAAGTGGGCCATTGAACTTGGGCCTCATGATTTAAAGTATGTGCCACGCACTGCTATCAAATCTCAAGCATTGGTAGACTTCATCAACGACTGGACAGAACTGCAGATGCCTGAGGAGAGACCAGATAACACATACTGGACTATTCACTTCGACGGGTCCAGGCAGTTGGAGTGCTCGGGGGCTGGAGTCGTTTTAGCTTCCCCTCGAGGTGACAAATTTCGTTATGTGCTACGGTTGATGTTTCCCTGTACTAACAATGTAGCTGAGTATGAGGCCTTGCTCCATGGTCTTCGGATGGCTAAGGAGATGAGCTTAAGCTGGGTGAGATGCTTTGGCAACTCAGATTTGGTGGCTCAACAGGTATCAGGCAAGTGGGATTCCAAGGACCCCCTCATGGCGGCTTATCGCCGTAAAGTTGATGCCATCGCTGGGCATTTTCAGGGTTATCAAGTGGAGCACATTGACCACAGAAAGAACGAGGCGGCTGA
The DNA here is from genome assembly GCF_002575655.3 of Aegilops tauschii subsp. strangulata. NCBI lineage: Eukaryota > Viridiplantae > Streptophyta > Magnoliopsida > Poales > Poaceae > Aegilops > Aegilops tauschii. Next base: position 142,814,185 of record NC_053038.3, read on the forward strand.
TGCCTTAAGCCGGCTGGGCTCTCAGCGTAAGCCGGTGCCGCCTAATACTTTCTTGGATATTCTGCATAACCCTTCTGTCAAGTTGCCTACAAAGGAAGACTTGGCTGTTCCTGACCCAGAGGCACAGTTGGTGGCGGCTCTTCACATCACCCCAGACTGGACAGTACCATATTTGGCTTACATGACCCGGGGAGAGTTGCCTGAGGATGAAACTTTGGCCAGACAGATAACCCGGCGGTCTAAGTCAATGATAATTATCAATGGTGAGCTACATCGCCGCAGTATCACTGGAACTTTCCAGCGTTGTGTTTCCCCTGAGGAAGGCCAAGATATTTTGCGTGAGATTCACGAGGGGGATTGTGGCCATCATGCCGGCTCAAAATCCCTTGTGGCTAAAGCTTTTCGTCATGGTTTTTATTGGCTGACGGCTCATGCTGATGTAGAGGATTTGGTCAGTAAATGTGACGGTTGTCAGAAGTTCTCAAGACGTGCTCACGTGCCGGCTCAAGAGTTGAGGATGATCCCAATCTGTTGAGGATATAACCATTAGAGTCACCCGCCCAGGAGGGGCCGGGTTACATCATAATGGTCATCATGCGAAGCCCAGTACCAAGCTTGAAGACGGCGGGTCAATAATGGGCTTAAGACCCGGAGATGGCTTAAGGCCCGTAGTGATAAACCGCCGTATGGCAAGACTTGTAGTATAAGGCAAGAATAGTTAAGAGTCCGAGCCGGACACTGTTATGAGCCGGCCGGGACTCTGAGAGCCGCTGGGCGTCAACCTCTCTATATAAAGGGACGACCCGGCGGCGGTTTCAGGGGAAGAAAGATCAGTCGATAACCAGGCAGGGCGGTTTAGCTCCTGGTGGTCGAAACCCTAAGCAATACAATCTCAAACTGGACGTAGGCTTTTACCTTCACCGTAAGGGGCCGAACCAGTATAACCCTCATGTTCCTTGTCCCGCTTAACCCCTTTAAGCTTCCTAGCTGCGATGGCTCCACGACTAAGTCCTAGCACGAGGACATCTGACGTGACAATTCCACGACAGTTGGCGCCCACCGTGGGGCTGGCGCACGGTGGATTTGAGTTCTTGAAGGGCGGCTTCGAAGGGCTCAAGGGATACGCTGTGGGCCGGATGACCAAGAGTCGTCGCGGCAGGCTCTACATCGACGATGCAAACTGGGGCCCCGACGCCAGCCCAATTGAGTACGGGTACCGGGTCCCCTTCGGCGGAATTCATGTATTCATTGGCAAGATTGGCGAGTCGGGCCCTGAGCCGGATCTCTGCGCCGATCTCATCGAGATGGCTCAGTGCGCACAAGCCGTCCGGGCTTTACCTGCCTTGAAGCATGCTTTCGTGGGATGTATCCACGGAGGACTCTCTGAAGGATCTGGATCTGGTGATGAGACAGCCGCCGGCTCTGACGGCGAGTCGTCTACAGATGAGTCAAACTCGTTGTATCAACTTCAAGATGGCAGGCTCAGGGGTTGTTCCGATGGCGACACCATTCCGGACCGCCTTTGAGCCGCCGGGCCGGGTTGGAATCTTCATGGCCGGCGCGCAACCTGTTCAAAACTCCGCCTCCGGGTCAGGAAGCCCGGTGCCTTCGCCGGCTCAGGTGCTGATGGATCTCACAGACAAGATGACGGTCCTGTTGACCTCTACGGTTGCTCCGGCGGATCAAGTTCAGCATGACGCGGAGGTGGCATAGTTAAAGTTGGATCTAGCAAAGGCCAAGGAGGATCTGGTGGCGGAGGGGATCAGGATGGCTGCAGAGAGGGCGGCTCTCGACGCCCAGACTCAGCTGATTCAGGCACAGTCCTTCCGGCTCACGATGGATCAAAACGCGTCCAATGAGGTCATGAGAAGGAGGCATCAAAAGGCCCAAACTCGACTCCCTCCGGTTTACGATCCTCGAAACCTCTTCAACACGCCAGGTGCAGGGTCTAGTAACCCGCCAGAGATCGTAGTGCCCGGGGCTGGGACGCCAATTCCGCCCCAAGTGATGGGACCTCCCCGGGTGAACCTTGCCCCGCCTCAGTATGTACCAATACCACCGGGTCATTATGCTAACCCGTTGGAAAACATGGTCGCCGCGGCGGCACGGCTGGCGGCTCTCCCAATTGATGGTGACTCTCCAACGGCGGTTGAAACCCGCCGGGTCAGAGAACTCCTTCAGACGGCTCTGGCGCAGCAAGAGGCGTATTCTTATAGCAGGGACAGGATTCATTCAACCCCTCGTCCAGGCCGGAGCCCGAGTTATAGCAGACACATGGTCTCAGCGACCGGCTCAAGTAATGTCCGACGCCATGACTTGCCTCCTGGCCTTGGCCCGGCTCATAACGGAGCCTTTCACACAGCAGACCAAGACAGGGCACGGCAAGAGGCGGAGCAGGTGCCTCAGTTGACGGCTTACCAGCCACCCCCGGCTTATCCGACGGCTTCCATCGACGTGGGTATCCCTACGAGGACTGGAGGTGTCCCTTGTCTAGTGCCGGCTCTCCGCAATGAACGTCTGCCCAAGGATTTCAAAGGGCCTAGGAAGGTGCCTAATTACACGGCTGATTTACAACCCGGAGCCTAGATCGAGAGTTACGAGATGGCCATGGAATTGCTGGAGGTCAGCGAAGCGGCAATGGCCAAGTACTTCACCATGATGTTAGATGGGACTACCCGCACTTGGTTGAAAGGGCTGCCACCGAATTCTATCGGGTCTTGGGCTGAGCTGAAAGCCCGGTTCATCCAAAACTTCAAAGATACCTATAGGCAGTCTATGTCAATTGTGGATTTGACTAACTGTAAACAGCTGGAGGGTGAGTCTACAACACATTGGGTTCGCCGGGTCAAAGAGATAATACATTCATCTGATAAGATGGATGCCGGCTCTGCAGTCTTAATGTTGGAGCAGAATTGTCGTTTCCTACCCCTGAAGATGAAACTCGGGCGGCTCAAGCGCGATTGCAATGATATGGGTACGCTGATGGTTGCTCTCGTCAAGTACGCCGACTCTGATAGTACCAAGGACCCCGCGTCAGATGATGAAAGGACAGGGAAGGGAAAGAAGAACGGCAATGGCAAGGGCCCTCAGCATAGACCGGCGAACCAAGGATGTAGCAAGCGTAAGGATAATGGCAGCATAGAGTTTGTGGCCAATGCCAGCTCACAGGGTAACAACCAGCGACGTAAAGGGAGGCCACCTCCCCGAGCCGGCGGTTCAGGCCCAACGCTTGAGCAGCTGTTGAATGAGCCTTGTCCGAGGCATGGCTCTAGGGAGAAGCCAACTACTCATCTATGGAAAGATTGCGCAATCATGAAAGCCTTTAAGAATTCGAATGCCTTTAATGGCAACAATGGCTCGGGCGGCGGCTCAGGTGCTGGCGGCTGACATGGCCCGGGCGGCGGCTCAAATTTCAATCCTCAGAATGTTCAAGGGGGATTTAATCAGTAGTCCGGCCAGGGTCATCAACAGCAGCAAGGGGATACCAGACCAATCCAAAGCAGCTCAATGGTGGACAGTATCATGTGTTTACCACCAGTCTGTGTAAACGAGATCAGAAGCTTCATAAGAGGGTCGTGAATGCTGTTGAGCCGGAGGTTCCACGCTATCTAAGATGGTCTGAACAACCTATTGTGTGGAGTAGGGAGGATCACCCTCCCCGGGTTGATAATCCGAGTCACCTGGCTCTGGTGGTGGCTCCTCAGGTGGGAGGATATAAGTTCACTAAGGTGCTCATGGATGGAGGCAGCAGCATCAACATCCTCTATTATGAGACCTTCCGTCGTATGGGGTTGATTGATAAGAACCTCAGCCAGTCCAATACTGTTTTTCATGGTGTGGTGCCTGGTAAGTCGGCTTATCCAGTTGGTAAGATCGAGCTGGAAGTGGCCTTTGGAGATGAGTACAACTACAGGGCGGAAAAATTGACCTTTGAGGTGGTCAAGATAAGAAGTCCGTATCATGCCATATTTGGGCGGCCGGCTTAAGCCAAATTCAGGGCACGGCCGTGTTACGTATATTTACAGCTCAAGATGCCAGGTCACAATGGGACCATTACAGTTCATGGCAGCCGAAAGATAGCCTTGGAGTGTGAGGAAGGTGACGCGGCTTATGCAGAATCTGTTTGTGCAACAGAGGAGTTGAAGTTTTACAAGGACAATGTTGACCCAACAGATATGACGTCTCTGAAAAAGCCGACCACGGAGCATGAGCCGGCAATGAAATTTAAGTCAGCTGATGAGACTAAACTTGTTGATTTCGTTCCAGGTGACTCATCTCAGCAGTTTAGCATCAGTGCCAATTTGGATCCAAAATAGGGAAGCGCGCTCATCGAGTTTATCCGTGAGAATAGGGACATTTTTGCATGGAAACCTTCTGACATGCCAGGTGTACCTAGAGAACTCGCTGAGCACACTCTCAATATTGATCCGAAATTTAAGCCGGTCATGCAATTCCTTCGGCGGTTTAATGAGGAGAGGCGGAAAGCCATTGGTGAGGAGGTGACCCGGCTCTTGGCGGACGGGTTTTTGTCGAAGTCTTTCATCCGGAATGGTTAGCTAACCCGGTGCTCATGCTCAAGAAGAATGGCACCTGGCGGATGTGTGTGGACTACACGGACTTAAACAAGGCGTGTCCGGCTGATCCTTTTGCTCTCCCTCGTATTGATCAAATCATTGATGCTACGGCGGGTTGTGAGCGCTTAAGTTTCTTGGATGCTTATTCTGGATACCATCAGATTAAAATGGCAGTTAAGGACCAGGAGAAGACAGCGTTCATCACTCCCTTTGGAGCCTTCTGTTATGTGTCTATGCCTTTTGGACTCAAGAGTGCACAGGCGACTTACCAGCGTTGTGTGCAGAATTGTCTTCATGACCAGATTGGGCGCAATGTTCACGCCTATGTGGATGATATCGTGGTTAAGTCCAGGGAGAAGGAGACCCTGGTTGATGACCTTAGAGAAACCTTTGATAATCTCCGGGTTTACAAGATGATGCTTAACCCGGCTAAGTGTGTTTTTGGTGTTCCCGCAGGCAAGCTCTTGGGTTTTCTGGTTTCTAACAGAGGCATTGAAGCTAACCCAGAAAAAATCAAGGCAATCACCTCTCTGGCTAAGCCGGCGTGTATAAACGACGTCCAGCGTCTGGCAGGCCGCATCGCTGCTTTGAGCTGGTTTATAAGCCGTTTGGGTGAAAAGGCCATGCCACTGTACCAGTTGATGAAGAAAACTGATGATTTTATCTGGAATGATGCTGCTAATACTGCTTTCGAGGATTTGAAGAGACAGCTGGCTGAGCCCCCAGTCCTTGCTGCTCCGGTTTACAAGGAGCCCTTATTACTGTATGTAGCTGCTAACACACGAGCCGTCAGTGTGGCTGTGGTGGTGGAGCGCAAGGAACAGGGTAAGGAGTATCCGGTTCAGCGGCCGGTTTACTACGTCAGTGAAGTGCTCATCGAGTCCAAACAGCGGTACCCACATTGGCAGAAGCTTGTTTATGGTGTGTTCATGGCAAGCCGAAAGCTTAAGCATTATTTCCAGGGTCACCCCATCATTGTGGTTAGTTCTGCTCCCCTTGGAGATATCATCCAAAACAGAGAAGCCACAGGAATAGTGGCTAAGTGGGATATAGAGCTTGGGCCTCATGGTCTGAAATACGTACCACGCACTGCTGTTAAATCTCAAGCTTTGGTGGATTTCATCAACGATTGGATAGAGCTACAGGTGCCTGAAGAAAAGCCAGATAATACATATTGGACTATTCACTTCGATGGGTCTAGGCAATTGGAGGGCTCGGGGGCTGGAGTTGTATTGGCTTCCCCTAAAGGTGACAAGTTTCATTATGTGCTACGGTTGATGTTTCCTTGTACTAACAATGCGGCTGAGTACGAGGCCTTGCTCCATGGTCTTTGGATGGCTAAGGAGATGAGCTTGAGCCGGGTAAGGTGCTTCGGCGACTCAGACTTAGTGGCTCAACAAGTATCAGGCAAGTGGGATTCCAAGGACCCTCTCATGGCGGCTTATCGCCGTGAAGTTGATGCCATTGCTGGACACTTTCAGGGTTACCAAGTAGAGCACATCGATCGCAGGAAGAATGAGGCGGCTGATGCATTAAGCCGGCTGGGCTCTCAGCGAAAGCCGGTGCCGCCTAATACTTTCTTGGACATCTTACATAACCCTTCTGTTAAGTTACCTACAGAGGAAGACTTGGCTGTCCCTGACCCGGAGGCACAGTTGGTGGCGGCTCTTCACATCACCCCAGACTGGACAGTACCATATTTGGCTTACATGACCCGGGGAGAGTTGCCTGAGGATGAAACTTTGGCCAGACAAATAACCCGGCGGTCTAAGTCAATGATAATTATCAATGGTGAGCTACATCGCCGCAGTATCACTGGAACTTTCCAGCGTTGTATTTCCCCTGAGGAAGGCCAAGATATTTTGCGTGAGATTCACGAGGGGGATTGTGGCCATCATGCCGGCTCAAAATCCCTTGTGGCCAAAGCTTTTCGTCATGGTTTTTATTGGCTGACGGCTCATGCTGATGCGGAAGACTTGGTCAGTAAATGTGATGGCTGCCAGAGGTTCTCGCGACGGGCTCATGTGCCGGCTCAGGAGCTGAGGATGATTCCAATTACTTGGCCATTTGCGGTCTGGGGGCTTGATATGGTTGGGCCTTTTAAAAGGTCCAAGGATAAGAAGACCAACCTTTTGGTGGCACTTGACAAGTTCACAAAGTGGGTTGAGGCAGAGCCAATTAGCAAGGGTGACGCGGCCACGGCGGTTCAGTTCATGAAAAGGGTGATATTTCGCTTCGGCTTTCCACACAGCATTATAACTAACAATGGTACCAATCTGTCTAAGTGCGCCATGGAGGAGTTTTGTCAACGAGAGCATATTCGACTTGATGTTTCATCAGTGGCTCATCCTCAATCCAATGGTCAAGCTGAGAGAGCTAATCAGGAGATCTTGAAGGGCATTAAGCCCCGGCTTTTGGTCCCTTTGCAACGGACGCCGGGTTGTTGGGTGGAGGAGTTACCCTCCGTGTTATGGAGCATCAATACTACTCCTAACAGGTCTACGGGTTACACGCCTTTCTTCATGGTTTATGGAGCGGAAGCAGTCCTCCCCAGTGACATCCGTCATGACTCGCCTCGAGTGGCGGCTTATGTTGAGGCGGATAATGAACGGGCGCGCCTAGATGCTCTTGACTTGTTGGACGAACAGCGTGATGTGGCAGCAGCTCGCTCGGCGATTTACCAACAAGACCTGCGCCGTTATCACAGCCGCCGGGTTAAGTCCCGGGTCTTCCAGGAAGGTGATCTGGTGCTCCGGCTCATCCAAGATCAAACAGATGCACATTAGTTATCCCCACCTTGGGAAGGGCCCTTTGTGGTCAGCAAGAACTTGCACAACGGGTCATACTACCTTATCGACGTTCGGGAGCATAAAGATTCACGCAAGTCGGAGGAAGAGACCCGTCGGCCGTGGAACATAGCTCAGCTTCGGCCTTATTACACTTGAGCCACCGGCTCTCATAATGTACATATTTCTATAGCCATGTATATATTATGTTAAATAATAGAGCAGGACCTCTGTCCTTTTCTCCTCCAAAGGTAAACATGTTATTTCCATTACAACATCACATGGTCACTTGGAGGTGGATCCGGCTTATGATCCTATTCGAATCTAGCCGTAAACAATATAATCACCTGGGGGCTTCCTGTTCAAACATAGGTCGTATTCGAACCAAAGAGAACATAGCTGTCGATACCCACTTGATTGGCAAAGTGCCAAGCTCATTGGGGAGTTTTCTTTGATCATAGTTGAATCATAGCTCAACCCCCCTTGGGAACCGACGTGGATCGTATTCGAATCACCATCGTTAAACAACTCTTAAGATCACTTGGGGGCTTCCTGTTCAAACATGGGTCGTATTCGAACCAAAGAGAACATAGCTGTCGGTACCCTCTTGATCGGCATCGCCAAAGCCACTAGGGGCTATATGATCGCATTCGAATCTTAGCTTAACCCCTTTGAGGCAGTTCTCTAGTCATATTCGAACCGGAAGCCCCCGAAGTTTTTGATCTTCTGACTTACAACAAGTTCTTTTTGTCACATCAACAGTGTGCAAGGGCGGCTTTTACTTTGCCGACTTAATTTTGATTCACAACGTTGATAACACGTCGTAAGTATTCTTGATGCTGGTAAACCGGAATTGAGATCTTCATCTCATTATTCGGGTTACATAAACCGGAAGTATACTTGAAGGCTTGTAAGTATGCTATTATGGTTACATCAAAGATATAATTGAGGGCCAGTCTTTGGTGACTTTTGTTCATATTCCGGGTTATATATATATAAGGTCTATGATTCTCAGTGCGGTAATCCGCCTAGAGACTTGTGACTTGTTTTCTATGCAGGATGGTTAAAGACAGCGATTCGAGCTTAAGGAAAATAACTGATCAATTATAACCCGGAGGAATAAGAAGAAGCAGCTTCAATGGAGTTAAGCATTCAACACGTGCACGATGGCACGACAAAATTAAGTGTTTGTCCTACTCTATTACAAGACTCCCCGAGTCCAAAAGGTGTTGTTTTAAGGTGCAACCATGAGCCGCCTAGAAATCAAGGTGCTTGTGGAGTTGAAGCTTCCGGCTCATCCCTCTCCGCTCCTCCGGCTGATTCCATGACCTGGAAGGTTGATGATTTCCAGTGAATGCCGCTCAAGGCTTCAAATTGAGCCTCATCATCAATTAACCCGGCCGAGTCAACTTCTGGGGCGAAGGTGTGCTTACGCGTCGGAGGGATCAAGCTGATGGCTTCATAACGTGGAGTGGGGATCCTCTGATTTTCCGCGTCGTAGCCCGGCTGATACTTGGTAAGGTCGGTGTCATTCCCAATCAGGGTGGCCACCGGGCGCACGATCTTCACACAGGCAGCAAAGTCTTTTTGGTCGAAGGGGGTGCTGTCTTCCTTCAGACTGGGGTATCCCAGAGCGATGTCGGCCGGGTCTAGCTCCGGAAGGAAAGCCTTGGCCCGGCTCAAAGCAGCTATAGCTCCGGCTCTTGCAGAGGCCCGTCTTAGCTCTTGGAAGCGCTGAGGAAGAACGGCCAGCCGCTTGAGTACATCCGCCAGGTGAGTCGGAACCTCGTTGGACAGAGCCACAACGGCTAATGCACGTTGTGACCCGGTATAGAGTTGCTCCACCAAGGTGTACACGGCCTTCAGCTTGGTCAGAATATTCTGGTTAAGGTTGGAGCTTCTGGGACCTGTTTAACAAAGTCAGGTAAGCCGATGGCAGTAGTGGGACTTACGAGACATAAAGAATGTAAGCTGGTTAAAGGCTTGCAGAATGACTTACCGAAGATCGCGGCGACCATCTGTGACACATGGCGCTTTAAGCCGGAGAGCTCGGCGGTTTTCTCCGTCAGAGCAGCCTCCACTTTTTCGGCCCGGCTGAGCAAGGCGGTTTTCTCTTCAGCCCAAGTCTTCCTCTCTGTCTCAAATTTCTTCTTCAGCTTTTCTTGCGTAGCAACACTGAACTCAAATTTGGCGTTGGCCTTCCGGGTCTCAGTTTCCTGAGTCTTCAGGCGGTTCTTCAGCTCAGAGATTTCAGCTTCAAAATTTTTGTAGGCAGCCTGTACAAGTTCCGGGTTACAGTTTGAGTAATTAATATGAAACATTAAAGTCCCAAGCACTTTGCAAGCAAAGACACTTGGCACTTGGGGGCTAATGTATGCTGAAAGATTCTATTTCTAATTGCTGATTAATGAAGGTAAGCCGGAAGTTAAGTCTACAACATATTCTATCATAAGTAATAGACTTGGGGGCTAGCATAGTAAGGATGACTATGGAGTAAGCAAGAGAGTTGTACCTCAGATTTCTGTTGTATCTGCTTCACCATATCAATCTCCAGGTCCCGGCTGTTGTGCACTTGACCAATGTAACTTGAAACAATGTCTCCAATGCTCAAATTCGCATAGTCAGTGATCTCCAGCCTGGCCCTGCGGCGCTCCAACAGTTCTTCTTTGGCAGAGCATTTGGCCAGCGCAGTGGGTCTTCCCGGCTCGACAAACTCTGCCCGGGTGATTACAACGTCCGGGTCATCGGCCGGCTGAGCTGGGTTGGGGACCTCCGGGTTAGTGGAAGCCTCTATGACTGGATCGTCAGTTGGAGCGGTGGCTTCAGGAGCTGAGGTAGATGGTGGCTCATGAGCAGAGGCCTCCGGTTCAGTCAGGGCCAGCTCTTCGACCGGCTTGTTTTTCTTCGCCCTCTTGCTGAGCTTTGCTTGAGCACTGAAAGGACAAAAGGTTAGTACAAAAGCATGAGTAAAGATAAGCACAACATAAGATGATCATCATTACCCGGGTGCGGTCTTGAAAACCGGCATGTTAGATTGCATAGAATCACCAGAGGAAGGTGAAGTTTCCTGATAATTTGAATCAGAACAATTGAGCGGTTGACGAGTAACGCCCGCCAAAGGATGAAAAGGATATAAGTTGGAGATAACCTCGGTCCGGCGCTTCCTTGATGCTTCAGGTAAGCCGGAGGAGAGGTCTGCATCCTTGTTGGTCCGGGTGTGCCGCTGGCTCACATGAATCTGTCACTTCAAAAGAAATTGAGGATCTTGATAAGCTAAAGGATGTGAAAATCTTACTTCCCGGGTTACTCTTCGGACTTTCAGCCTTGGCAAGGGCTCCGAGTCGGAGGAAAGTGTAGTTACCTCTTCAGTCACCGGGTTACTCGCTCCGGTGTCCTGCTGCTGATAATCAGTATCGATAAGGCGGATAGGAATAAATAAGAAACAAAGGAAGATCCTAAAGAATCAAGGGTTACCTCTGACTCGGAGCTATCACTTAGCTGAAGAAGCTCTGAGGCAGTAGGCCTGCTTCCCTTCTTGCGGGGAGCGGCTCTCCTGGCGGCTTTCTTAGCCTTCCTGGCTTTTTTAGCCGCCTCATGGTTATATTTGACTTTCCAGAACTTGTCATTAGCCTGAAAAATACAACAAAGATTTCTTAAAGTTTAGATGAAAACTATTAAAAGGAAAACCAAGGTGTTCAGGTCAGTGGCTTACCAACGGAGCCGGGTTAGCTTGGCAGAAGGGGTTTAAGCCGGTCCTCCCACAGTCGGCTAAGCTCTCATTCAGGAGAGACTTGGTCATGTCGTCCATGACGTCCTCAGGAAGATCGTTGGGGCTGTGCCGCAGAGGGTCATCCTTCCGGCCCGTGTAAGCACACATTAAGCCGGGGCGGCGGCTCAAGGGGATCACCCGCCAAGAGATCCAGACCCGGACCAGATCAATGCCGTTGAGGCCATTTCCCAGGAGAGCCTTGATCTTATTTATGGTGGGGATTGGAGGTTGACGCTCAGCTTGAGATAGTTTGTCTGGCAGGGGGTGATTTGGCTCCAGACGCAGGGCACGAAAGCCGGGCAGAGGGCTCTCATCAGCCGGAGAAGTATCCTGGCAGTAGAACCATGTCTGGTTCCAGTCCTTTGGATGGCTTGGCGGCTCAGCATAAGGAAAGAGGCAATCTCTCCGTCGTTGAATGGAGATTCCACCAAGTTCCAAGCTCGGCCCGTTGGCGCACTCGTTCTGGCGGTTCAGATAAAACAGCTCCCTAAAGAGCAGTAGGATGGGCTCTTCTCCAAGATAGACTTCGCAGAATACTTGAAAATTGCAAATATTTGACACGGAATTGGGTCCTATGTCTTGCGGCCGTAGATCGAAGAAGTTCAGAACATCTCTAAAGAATTTTGAGCCGGGCGGTGCGAAGCCCCGGCTCATGTGATCAGCAAATATCACCACCTCGCCATCTCTAGGTTGAGGTCTTTCCTCTGACGGGTCAGGGGCACGATAAGACATGACCTCCTTCTTGGGCAGGTAACCCCTCTTCACGAAATCAGCTAAAGTGTCATCAGTAACATTGGATCTCATCCAGTTGCACATGATGGGTGCCTTGGGAGCCTGAGGTGGCATTGTGAAAAACGAAAGCCTATGACAAAAGGAAATGTCCGGTTCAATTATAAGCCGGACGAGGTTTACAGTTCAGTATTCAAGATGGCGGCTTATGAAGGGGCCTAATGACATATGGTTAATTGCGTCGGGTTATCTAAGTCACTGAGGGCATCGTGAGTAATTCAAGTTGTCTAAAAACTTTATCATAAATGAGCCGGAAAGTTTACAGCGCGTGGCCTCTTTTAAGCCGGAGATATGAGCCGCCATAGCTAAACAGATGCAATTTTTGACTAAGTGTGGCACAAACAAGTTTCACAGATCGCAGTAATTATTTTGGATCAGACGATCGTTTAGAAAGGAAAAATTTCTAGACCTAGAAAGCTGATACTAAGAAGTTCATGGATTCAGAACGAGATCTTATTGCAGACAAAGGGGATCTACTAGCATAAAAATGGATGCGCAACAACTACCGCAGGAGCTCTGTACTACTTTTGGATCAAACATGACCGTAGTGGAAGAACTACAAGGAACTCGAGAAGAACAGCGAAGAACAGAGGAAGAACAGCGGAACCCTAAATGCGGATCTACGGTGGAGAGGTGCAGGGACTTACCGGTGCTGAGGAGTCGCGGAGGTCGCCACCGTTTCTCTGGACAGGTCAGGGTGATGCAGCGGCCGAGGTTGACGAAGGCCAGGAGAGCGGCGGCGGCGGCGGAGCTCGAGCAGTAGTACAGTAGCGGGAGGAGGAAGACGATGGAGGCGACAAGTGAAGGAAAGCTCATGGGCCGGGCTTATTTATAAGGTGCGGCTAGTAAGTGGGCGCGAGAAACGAGGAGACCACGGCGTGATTATCTCACCGCAGAAGCGCCTCGATTTTCGGGATGGCCATTAAAGATAAGATCCATTGGAGCATAACCGAATAAAAAATGGACTTAATGGAAGATGACGTCATGGCGGGTTACCAGGAATCCAGAAGATGACGTCACGGCGGGTTATAACCTTCGCACGACCATAAGCCGGAAGATTTTTTCTCTCAAAGGAATTGAAGATTGACATGAACCGGTTCAAATCAATCTGGGGCCTAATGTTGAGGATATAACCCTTAGAGTCACCCGCCCAGGAGGGGCCGGGTTACGTCATAATGGTCATCACGCGAAGCCCAGTACCAAGCTTGAAGACGGTGGGTCAATAATGGGCTTAAGACCCGGAGATGGCTTAAGGCCCGTAGTGATAAACCGCCGTATGGCAAGACTTGTAGTATAAGGCAAGAATAGTTAAGAGTCCGAGCCGGACACTGTTATGAGTCGGCCGGGACTCTGAGAGCCGCTGGGTGTCAACCTCTCTATATAAAGGGATGACCCGGCGGCGGTTTGAGGGGAAGAAAGATCAGTCGATAACCAGGCAGGGCGGTTTAGCTCGTGGTGGTTGAAACCCTAAGCAATACAATCTCAAACTGGACGTAGGCTTTTACCTTCACCGTAAGGGGCCGAACCAGTATAACCCTCGTGTTCCTTGTCCCGCTTAACCCCTTTAAGCTTCCTAGCTGCGATGGCTCCACGACTAAGTCCTAGCACGAGGCCATCTGACGTGACAATTCCACGACACAATCACTTGGCCGTTTGCAGTCTGGGGGCTTGATATGGTCGGGCCTTTCAAAAGGTCCAAGGATAAGAAGACCCACCTCTTGGTGGCGGTTGACAAGTTCATAAAGTGGGTTGAGGCAGAACCGGTTAGTAAGTGTGATGCAGCCACGGTGGTTCAGTTCATGAAGAAGGTGATATTTTGCTTTGATTTTCCACACAGCATTATAACTGACAATGGTACCAATCTGTCTAAAGGCGCCATGGAGGAATTTTGTCAACGAGAGCATATACGGCTTGATGTTTCATCAGTAGCTCACCCCCAATCCAATGGTCAAGCTGAGAGAGCCAATCAGGAAATCTTGAAAGGCATCAAGCCCCGGCTTTTGGTCCCTTTGCAACGGACGCCGGGTTGTTGGGTGGAGGAGTTACCCTCTGTGTTATGGAGCATCAATACTACTCCTAACAGGTCTACGGGTTACACGCCTTTCTTCATGGTTTACGGAGCCGAGGCGGTTCTCCCTAGCGACATCCGTCATGACTTGCCTCGAGTGGCGGCTTATATCGAGGCGGAAAATGAACAAGCACGTCAAGATGCTCTTGACTTGTTGGACGAACAACATGACATAGCAGCAGCTCGCTCGGCGATTTACCAACAAGACCTGCGCCGCTATCACAGCCGCCGGGTTAAGTCCAGGACCTTTCAGGAAGGTGATTTGGTGCTACGGCTCATCCAGGATCAAACAGATGCACACAAGCTATCCCCACCTTGGGAAGGGCCCTTTGTGGTCAGCAAGAACTTGCACAACGGGTCATACTACCTCATCGATGTTCGAGAGCACAAAGATTCACGTAAGTCGGAGGAAGACCCGCCGGCCGTGGAATATTGCTCATCTTCGGCCGTATTACACTTGAGCCAACGGCTCTCATAATGTACATATTTCTATAGCCATGTATATATTATGATGAATAATAAAGCAGGACCTCTGTCCTTTTTCCCCTCCAAAGGTAAATGTGTCATTGTTATTTTCATTATGATATCACATGATCACTTGGAGGCTGATCCGGCTTATGATCGTATTCGAATCTAGCCGTTAAATATATGATCACTTGGGGGCTTCCTGTTCAAACATAGGTCGTATTCGAACCAAAGAGAACATAGCTGTCGATACCCACTTGATTGGCATATTGCCGAGCTCACTGAGGAGTTTCTTGATCATATTTGAATCATAGCTCAACCCCCTTTGGGAACCGACGTGGATCGTATTCGAATCAGCGTCGTTAAACAACTTTCAAGGTCATTTGGGGGCTTCCTGTTCAAACATAGGTCGTATTCGAACCAAAAAGAACATAGCTGTCGGTACCCTCTTGATCGGCAATGCCAAAGCCACTGGGGGCTATATGATCGTATTCGAATCTTAGCTTAACCCCTTTGGGACGGTTCTCTGGTCGTATTCGAATCAGAAGCCTCCAAATTTTTGAAGTCTCTTTATTGCAAACAAGTTCTTTTGATCACTTCAAAAGTGTTCAAGGGTGGTTTTTATTCCACCGGTTTAACTTTGATCAATAAACGTGATAGCACATAATAAACATTGTATGTGCTGGTGAACAGGAGTTGAGTTCTCAACCTCATTATTCGGGTTAAATAAACCGGAAGTGTACTTGAAGGATCACAGGTATGCTGTTATGGTTATCTCAAAGATATAATCGAGAACCGGTTTATTATGATTTTGATTCATATTCCGGGTTATATGTAAAATATATGACTCTCCATGCGGTAAGCCGCCAAGGGACTTGTGATTTGTTTTCTATGCAGGACAATTAAAGACAGCTCTTTAAACATAAGGAAAGCAGAGGATCAAGCATAACACGGAAGCATATAAAGGGGCAGCCTAAACAGTGTTGAGCGCTACAAATGTGCGCAATGACATGACAAAATTAAGTATTTGTCCTACTCTATTACATGACTCCCCGAGTCCAAACGGTGAGGCATTGTTTTGTAAGACATAACCATGAGCCGCCTGAGAGCTCAAAGGTGCTGTTGGGTTGAAGCTTCCGGTTCATCCCTTTCCGCTCCTCCGGCTGTTTCCATGTCCTGGAAGGTTGATGATTTCCAGTCAATGCCACTCAAAGCTTCAAATTGAGCTTCGTCATCAATTAACCCGGCCGGGTCGACTTCAGGGGCGAAGGTATGCTTACGAGTTGGCGGAATCAGGCTGATTGCTTCATAACATGGTGTTGGGATCCTCTGATTCTCGGCGTCATAGCCCGGTTGATATTTGGTAAGATCTGTGTCATTACCAATCAGTGTGGCCACAGGGCGTACGCTCTTCACGCAAGCGGCGAAGTCTTTCTGGTCAAATGGGGTGCCGTCCTCCTTTAGACTTGGATACCCAAGGGCGATGTCAGCCGGGTCTAGCTTCGGTATAAACGCCTTGGCCTGGCTCAGAGCGGCTATGGCTCCGGCTCTTGCAGAAGCTCGTCTCAACTCTTGGAAGCGTTGAGGAAGTACGGCAAGCCGCCTGAGTACATCCGCCAGGTGAGTGGGAACTTCATTTGACAGAGCCACAACGGCTAAGGCACGTTGTGACCCGGTGTACAGTTGTTCCACCAAGGTATAAACCGCCTTCAATTTTGTCAGCATGTTTTGATTAAGATTGGAGCTCCTAGGACCTGCATTGCAAAGTCAGGTAAGCTGATGACAATTGAGATGCTCTTTGGAAAAGATGTAAACTAGCTAAACACTTATAGAGTAACTTACCAAAGATTGCGGAGACCATCTAAGAAACATGGCACTTTAAGCCGGATAGCTCGGCGGCTGTTTCAGCAAGAGTGGCCTCCGCTTGTTCGGCCCAGCTGAGCAAAGCCGTCTTTTCATCCGCCCAGGCTTTTCTCTCTGCTTCAAACTTTTTCTTCAGTTTCTCTTGAGCAGATACACTGAATTCAAACTTAGAGTTGGCCTTTTGGGTTTCATTTTCTTGAGTTTTCAGGCGGTTCTTTAAATCAGAGATCTTCGATTCAAATTGCTTGAAGGCGGCCTGTATAAATTCCGGGTCACAGTTAGGGTGATTATAATGCAACATTAAGTCCCAAGCACTTTGCAAGCAAAGACACTTGGCACTTGGGGGCTAATGTATGCTGAAGAGCTTTATTTGCAGTGGTGGTTCATGAAAATAAGTCCCAAGCACTTTGCAAGCAAAGGTACTTGGCACTTGGGGGCTAATGCATATTGCTGTTCAACTACTTGATTAAAACAAGGTAAGGACCGGTTCAGATATGCTGATTAAACCGGCCCTTGAGTGCTACCAATTAAGCCGGTTTTCTTGCAGTAATTACTAAGCCGGTATTAAGTCTACAACATATTTTATCATAAGTAATAGACTTGGGGGTTGGCATGGTAAGAATAACTATGGAGTAAGCAAGAGAGTTATACCTCAGATTTTTGCTGTATTTGTTTCACCATGTCAATCTCCAGATCCCGGCTGTTGTGCACTTGATTCACATAGCGAGAGACAATATCTTCAATACTCATATGAGCATAATCAGTGATGTCCAGCTTGGCCGGCGGCGCTCCAGAAGTTCTTCCTTGGCAGACCACTTGGCCAGCACGGTAGGTTGACCCGGTTCGACAAACTCAGTCCGGGTGATCTCAACGTCCGGGTCATCTGGCTGAGCCAAGCTGGGGATCTCCGGGTTCTCAAAACCTTCCATAGCTTGTTCAACAGTTGGAGCAGTGGTGGCATCAGGAGATGGTACAGCCGGCGGATCATCAGCAGAGGCATCAGGAGCAGCCGTTCTGAGTTCCGGTTCAGCCAGGACCGGGTCTTCGGTCGGTGTCGTGGAATTGTCACGGCAGATGTCCTCGAGCTAGGACTTAGTCGTGGAGCCATCGCAACTAGGAAGCTTGAAGGGGTTAATGCGGGACAAGGAACACGAGGGTTTATACTGGTTCGGCCCCTTACGCTGAAGGTAAAAGCCTACATCCAGTTGAGGTGGTATTGATTAGGGTTACGATCACCAGGGAGCTAAACTGCTATGCCCGGCTTTCGATGAGATTGTTCTCGAGCCTAAACTGCTGCCGGGTCGTCCCTTTATATAGGGAGGATGACGCCCTGCAGCTCTCAGAGTCCCAGCCGGCTCATAAGAGTGTCCGGCTCATAAGAGTGTCCGGCTCGGACTCTCAACTATTCTTGCCTTACACTACAAGTTCTACCATAATAATGATTGTAACTACGGGCCTTAAGCCATCTCCGGGTCTTAGCCCATCTTTGGCCCACCGTCTTTAAGCTTGGCGCCGGGCTTCTGGCAATGACCATAGGAGTAACCCGGCCCCTCCTGGCGGGTGACTCTAAGGTCTATATCCTCAACATTAGGCCCCAAATTGATTTGAGCCGGCTCATGTCAATCTTCAACTCTTTCGACAGAAAAAATCTCCGGTTTACCATTCGTGTGAAGGCCATAACCCGGCGTGACGTCATCCTCTGGACTCCGGATAATCCGCCGTGACGTCATCTTCCACTAAGCCCTTTTTTACTCCACCAGATCCGCAATGGATCTTTGCTTTTACTGTCATCCCGAAAATCGAGGCGTTGTGGGGGGAGATAACCACGCCATGGTCTCCTTGATTCTCGCGCCCGCTTCACGAGCTCGCCTTATAAATAGGCCGGCCCGACGGGCTTCTCTGCCACCCTTCTTCCTCCTCGCGCCACTGCCTCTCTGCCTGAGCTCGCACTCCGCCGCCGTCACCTCGCCTCCGGTCTTCTTCAACCTTGGCCGCTGCATCACCCTGACTCGGACCAGACAAACGGCGGCGACCCCCGCACCTTTTCAGCTCCGGTAAGTCCTGCTTGACCTGTAGAGTAGATCTGCCGTAGGATTTGCCCACGTTCTTCGTGTTCGTCGCCATTGTCCGCAAGCTTCGGTAGTTCTCATAGTTACTGCCCTTGTTTGATCTTAGATCTGCATAGAATTAGTGCGGCGGCTGTTTGGCACTTATTTCAAATGCCAGTAGGTCTCTTTCCACTGCATAACGGCTTCGTTCGAGCTCAAGAACATCCGCTCGTCTGTTTCTAGGTCAGAAATTTTTCATTTCACCCGACCATTTTGATCCAAAAAAGTTACTGCAATGTGTGAAACCTGTTTTACCACACTTAGTAAAAAATTGCAAT